>NC_090445.1:1432564044-1434964044 GCF_031143425.1 Pleurodeles waltl | reverse complement strand
CTATATAAAAAAATATATTATTAATGCTGAGGAGTCTGGTGTGTGGGACGTGTGGGTAGTGAGAGAAGGCGGGGATGATGTGTTGTGCTATTATTTACAGGACTTAGAGACCACAGAGGTGTTTTGAAGCGCTATATAAGACGGGTTGTTTTGGGCTCTCCTGCGCGGACAGGGAGATTAGGCTTCGCTGTGAGTTCACGTTTCCTGCTGTGCTGTTTTGAAGTGCAGTTGCTGCCTCTTGAGTCCGTGCTAACGTTGCACATGGGGCCCTGGGCGCAGTGAGGTACCTCTGCGGAGAAAGCGAGCTTCTCTGGAGCCAAGAGCAGCTCTGAAAGGGCAGCAGGGAGATGAAGATTGTGCGGGTCAATTAGGGGAAATGAGTGTCCACGTGCAACAAAGTTGACTGTTGGTGGGGGTGCAGTGCTGAGGACAGAGGGCCAATGTGGTGCAGGAACGTGGCAGATAAAGTGCAGATAACCATTTACTTCTAGTGTTAACCGATAATGTAAACTATTATTTAAAGGCTGCCTTGCATGGGGGCAATTTCAAAAGGTGTTTTTACTGCACATGTTTAGGTTTTGAATATGCCAGAAAACCTTTGATTAATGATGTTTAGTTCATGTAGAATTAGCACGGGGAAGCTCTCTGAGGGGCTGCAAGAACACAATAAAAGGGCTACGGGGGAGCAGCAGGTAGAGGGAGTGGAAGGAAGAACAGCACCTAAATCACGCTGGGAGCTACGGACGGGCACGGATTAAGTTGAATAAATCTGTGCTTGGTCGCTGCTCTACCAGAACCAACAAAAGTGACGTTTCAGCTAAATCTGCAAATTAAGACGGCTGAAAAGAAGAGTGACACCGAAGCAGACAAATATTAAGCAATACGCAGGCCGGAAGCCTTTTCATAAACAAGTGTTTCGCAAGCGAAAAGCATCTGCTAGTGCATGCTCTCACTGGCTCAACCTTAAAAATAGTAGTCTTTACATGGTTTTTTTACTCAAACGAGCTGATGATCATAAAGCACAGTAAGCAACTGAACCCATATCCTGCTACATTATAAAAAAAAAATTAAAGCAATTGCCTCAATAGTGAACAAAAATACATCTTAGTAACACATATCTATAAAGAAGTTTCAGCTCTAAGTGAAAATCGAAAACTATTCAAATGAAATATCTAAATGCAAACAAAGCCTGCTTAGTCTGAAGTGCAAACAGATGGAACAAGCACCATAGCAAAAACTCTACGTCCTACTAAATTAATAATTTGATAAGCATCCTGCTGCCTTTGCAGTACACCACTCATATCGAAACTTTATAGGATTTTATCATTTCTACAAAATGAAATAAAACAAACATTGGCAAAGCCAACAAGGCCTCGCTTTTAAGACTATTGGCTCTGCCATTGCTTTTTGTTGCTGCTCTACAGCATTGGCATTGCCGACTATGGCAATGATTTGAAGCCATGCTGTACAGCAGTGTTCTGCTGTGCAGCACGGCTAAAAGTGATGCACCCAGCGCCTATGCAAGAGCTATTGGCTTGTTCAAATATGTTTTGGGCATTTTGTACACCAATGATGCTGATGTTCAGCAAGGCTAAAGGTTAGGGGGGTAACGGAGAGTGGAGTGTCGAAAACTGGAGTAGAGTTGAGTGTTATGGAGTGGTGTAGAGTTGGGTTGCACGGAGTGACATCAAGTGGTATGGAGTGTCTTGAGGGAGTTGAGTGTCAGAGTGGTGCAGAGCTGAATGGCGTAGAGTGTCAGAGCTGGGTGGCATAGAGGATGATGCACAGTATGGAGTAGATTGTTGTAGAGTGGAGGAGAGTAGAGCAGATTGTCAGAGTTCAGTAGTGTAAAAGAGTGGAATAGGACAGAGTGGAGTACCGCATGGTAGAATAGAGTGGAGTAAAGTGGCATGGAGTAGCATAGAGGGAGCACGTAGAGCATCGTAAAGTGGAGAAGTGTTGTAGAGTGGCAAAGTGGAGTAGAGTGTAGTGTAGTGTCCTAGAGTGGAGTAAGTGTTCTAGAGTGAAGTGGCGCAAAATGCAGTAGTGCACAGTAGAATTGCATAGTGTATTGGTTTTGAGTAAAGTAGTGTAGAGTAGAATAGAGAAGAGTGGTGCAGAGTACACTGCAGTGGCGTAGAATAGATTGTTTCACAGTAGGGTGAAGTGGCATAGGTTTGAGTGTTTCTGGGTGGAGAGGAGTGGTGCAGGGTAGAGTGCAGAGTTGTAGAGTGGTGTAGAGTGCAGTGGCATGGAGTTTAGTGATGCAGAATAGATTAGAGTGGCATGAAGTGATGCAGAGAGCACTGGCATAGAATGCAGCAGCGTGGTGTAGAGGTGAGTGGTATAGAGTGAAGTGGCGGAGAGTAGAGTGGTGTAGAAAACAGTGGCATAGAGTACAGTGGTGAAGAGCAGAATAGAGTGAAGTAGAGTGCAGTGACAGGGCACACCGGTGCAGAGTGGCATAGCGTGCAGTGGTGTAGCATGCCCTCATGCGAAGTAAAGTGCTGTTTACTTTAGTGGCAGAGAGTGCAGTCTTGCACAGTAGAGTTCCATAGAATTCAGTGGTGTAGAGTGGTGCAGAGAGCAGTAGCATAGCATACAGTGGCGCAGAGAGCAGTGGGGCATATTAGAGTGGCATAGGGTGCAGTGACAGAGCACAATGGTGTAGAGTGGCATAACATGCAGTGGAGTAGAGTGCAGTGGTGCAAATTAGATTGGCATTGAGTTCTGTAGCAGAGTACAATTTTGTAGAGTAGAGTCAGAGTGCAGTGGTGTAGAGTTGTGCATACAGCAGTCGTGCAAACTAGAAGAGTGGCTACTGTGCAGTGGCGCAGAGTGTTGTGGAGTATAGTGGCTTAGAGTGCAGTGGTGCAGAGTGGTTGGTGTAGAGTGCATTGGTTTTGAGTAAAGTGGTATTGAGTGCACAGACGTAGACAGCAGTGGATTAGAGCAAAGTGGCATAGAGTACAGTGGCGTAGCACAGAGTGCAGTGGCGGAGAGCAGAGTGGGATAGAGTAGACTGTTTCAGTGTGGGGTGGAGTGGTGCACAGTAGAGTACAGTGGTGCTGGGTAGAATGCAGTGGCATAGAATAGTGTGTAGAGTGGTGCCAAATAGAGTGGTTCAGAATGTAGTGGTGTAGAATGTACTGCACAGAATGGCGTAGAGTACTGTGGCATAGAATAGACTATTTCAGAGTAGAGTGAAGTGGCACAGAGTGGAGTGATGCCGGGTAGAGTGGAGTGGTGCAGGGTAGAGTGGCAAGTAGAGTGGCCTAGACAGTGGTGTAGAGGGCAGTGGCGAAGAGTACACTGGTGCACTGTATAGTGGAGTAGAGTGCACTAGCATAGAGTAAAGTGGTGTGTAGTAGAGAGACAGAGTGCAGTGTCATACAGTAAATTAGAGTGGCATAGAGTGTAGTGGCAGAGTGCATTGGTGTAGAGTGCAATAAAGTGGTGCAGAGCAGAGTGGCATAGAGTTCACTGGCAGAGAGTGTAGTGTTTTAGAGTAAAGTGGTGCACAGTAAAATTTGTGTAGGGTGCAGTGGCATAGAACGGTGTAGAGTAAAGTGATGCAGGGTGAAATAGTGTAGCGTATATTGTCGGAGAGTGCAGTGGTGTAGTGTTGAGTATAGTGGCGTACAGTGCAGCGGTGCAGAGTAGATTGGTGTAGAGTACAGTGGCATAGAGTGTATTGGTTTTGAGTAAAGTGGTGTGGTGTAGAGTGCAGTTGTGTTGACTGCAGTAGCAGAGAGTGCAGTTGTATGGTATAGAATAGAGTGCTGTGGAGTGGCGCAGGGTTTACTGGAGTGGTGCAGAGTGGAGAGGCATAGAGTGGAATGGCACATACTGGAGTAGAATGCAGTGGAAGACAGTACATTGTTTCAGAGTAGCATGCAGTGGCGTGAAGTGCAGTGTCAAAGTGCAGAGTCAGAGAGTGCAGTAGGCTAGAGTAAATTAGATTGGCTTACAGTGGATTGCCGTAGACTGGAGCGATACAGAATACAGTGACAGAGTGTAGTACCGTACAGGGCACTGTGGTGTAGAGTGCAGTGTTTCAGAGCAGACTGTCGTAGAATGCAGTGATGTATAGTACAGTGTCATAAAGTGCATTGTCGTGGAGTGCAGTGGCAGAGTGGTGTAGAGCAGTGGCATACAGTAAGTGGTGCAGATTAGAATAGAGTTGCAAGGAGTGCAGTGATGTAGAGTACCGTGATTTAAAGTGTCGCAGAAAAGAGTATAGTGACAGAGTAGTGGTGCAGAGCAGACTGACAGAGGGATTTGGTGTTGTGTAAAGTGGTATTGAGTGCACTGACAGAGTGCAGTGATGCACAGCAGGGTGGAGTGGCGCAGAGTGGAGGGATGGAAGTGCAGTGCCGTAGAGTAGATTGTTTCAGACTAAAGTGGAGTGGTGCATGGTAAAGTGGGGGACAGTGGATTGGCATAGTAAGCACTGGTGTGGAGTACTACAGAATAGAGTGCATTGGTGTAGAGTGCAATGGCATAGAAAGCAGAGTAGAGTAGCGTGGAGTGGTGTTAAGGGCAGGGGCAAAGAATGCAGTAGTGTAGAGTGGTGTGGTGTGGTGAAGAGTGCACTGGCAGAGTGGTGTGGTGTGGTGGAGAGGCATAGAGTGAAGTAGAGAGGAGTGGTACAGAACAGTGTGTGGTGTGAAGTGGCATAGTGTGGAATGATGCAGAGTAGAGTGCAGAGGGGTGGAGGGGATTATGCATGGTGTGGTAGTGTACTGCCATTAAAGACAACACATCTTGAACTGAAATGACCATTGCATTTGCACAGACATACAGTTTTCCTGATAAAATTATACAGCACACAAATGATAAAGTGTGGAAATGTCATCACCTAGAGTACTGATTTGTTTTGATCGTATTAAAATATTTGTTTTTACCACACTTCATAATTAACAAAAAATGTGCTTCTTTGAGCTTTTCTAATTCTGATAAATTCTGAAATATCTGCACAGTTCATTTACAGACATTTAAATGTTGTGTGCTAGAAAAATAATGTCATACAGCCTTCCTCAAGCATACCCCCAAATAGGCAGCATGATTGTCACATAAATCCTCATGCCAAGCTCCTTGGAAGACAGAGCCTGACATTTGACCTCTGTCTTTGAATGCACAGCAAACGTGACAAAATAAGAACAAGATTTAACAGCCTGGTTACAGAAATTCAATTCTGGTGTAAGAATACAGTAAACCAGATTTGGCCAATGGAAGGGACAAGCTCAAGCTGGACAACCTAAAACACACAGAGCCACCAAACAGAAAGCACGCAGATGTGAATTACAAACCAAAAAGCCAACGGTAAGCAATGGGCGGATAGCATTCCCAGGAAAGCTTTAAGAATGTCCACAAGGTGTTGTTAGCAAATCAGACAGCTCTGCTGTCTGGAAGGAGCATTCCCAGGAAAGCTTAAAGAATGTCCACAAGGTGTTAGCAAACCAGACAGCTGTGCTGTCTGGAAGGATTCGACCTAAAAAAGAGCATTAGCCATGGCCGCGTCATAGCACTTTTAAAAATTAGTTTTAGCCACACTGTAAAGCATCCGCACTGCTGGACAGCATGGTTACAAAACATTGCTAAAGCCAATAGCTCTAACAGGTGAGACCTATTGGCTTTGCCAATGCTTTTTAAAAAAATTAAAAAAAGACACAGTAGGCCACCAAGTGACAGTGTTTGCACGCTACCTGCAGACTTACCCTAATAAAAATAACAGCTGTACAGTGCGCCATCACCTAATGTAATTAATCTGTTCTTATCCTAGGTAGGTAGACACATTCTGCAGTATGGACAAAACAGTGCCTGCAGGCTGGTTCAGAGTGAACACAAACTAAATGAAGTGCTATGCAGGTCACGAGTCTGAATCGAGGCAAACCCTTTTTTCCTTTTCCAGAGTCATTGAGGGCCTTTAAATTGGGTATTTACAGTGCTTAGAAAGGCGTGTATAGGTATTATTAAAGCACTCATAGTTGAAAATGCCACTGCTGTAAAGAGCTCTGCTGAGTCCGGCTGGTTATAGCAAGTAGCTTGATAAGACAAATAGATTCTGTGCTGTTCCACATGCAAACAGGGATTGCAGCCTTTCATGGGCGGTGAGCTCTGATCATAGTAGAAGTGAATCTTTTCGAGGAGGAAAAGCTGCTTCTGTTTCATCGCATTTAATAAAGTGCTACCATAACATCCGAAGCCCCGGCTTCAAGCTCGCAACTAGTCCCACCAGACGTGCCATACTACCATCATCTAGTCGCAAGCTTGAATTGAGGCTTCGGCTGTTTGAATTCTGCGTATTTAAGGAGAAACAAGATGTGGATGGTATCCTGCCACCCCATTTGAAACATTGCTTATATGGCAGTCGTGGACAGTAGGGTAATCACCTGGCATCGAGGCAAATTCTGGACAGGACTGTAAAAAATTCAGGACAAAGGGTCAAAATTCAGGAGAAAGGGTCAAAATTCAAGAACAAATGTCAGTTTTACAGACACACCCAAGAGAGGCCATACCCCATTTCGTTATCAGAGCATTTATTTACTTTTTTTTTTACATAACACTATTTATTCACAGTATTATTTTTGTGATTGCCTCGTGGTATGCTACATTCATGTGTCACATTAGGACCTTGTTCAGTAGTAAATTAATGCCCTTCAGCACTGTATCAAGGACATCACCCCTACCCAAATCTACCTAATCCTTTTTGGACAGAAAGCAACAGCAACATTTGGATTTGTTTCTAAACATTTTAAAACCCATGGCAACAGTTTGGGAAACATTAAGGTAAGTAACCTTATGCTAGTTTAAACAGGTTCAACAAAAACATCTGGCTCATCTTAACCTCCAGTGGACTTTCAACCTAAAACAAAAAAAAAATTAATAAAAGAGCAGAAGGTGTGGGCGACAGTCTCACACCTAATGTCAGGATGTGAGGTACCGAGATCTGTTCTGTAGTCTCACAGAACTGGGGGTACGTCCGGGACACTACATTTATCTTAGAACTGGGAGCCGTACTACCAGTCAAAGATAATAAAAGAGGAGGATGAAATAGAGATCAAATGGAAGATCCAGGGCAACTGATTCAAAGGGTTGTTGCTACGAACTGGATAAATAAGGAAGAGAAGAACAAGGTGGGACGATTCCTAAAGTCAGACAAGATGAGTTCACTAAGACTATCGGAAGGTATTGCGTACCTGGGGAATTGTCTCTGCAGACAGGAGAGAAACAGAAGAGGCACTGTCAAATAGTTGAACAAGCAGCACCAACTCACCCTGGCAAACTCTTCTGAAGCATTGGTCCGAAGGGTGAAGGGTGAGCAGAGGGCAGACCCCTTGCAAGGTTGTGCAAGGCAATTGCCTGCTCTGCCCATGTCTTAAAATGGTTCTGCAATTGAGCAAAAGCCAAACCAGTGATCTGGGTTATCCCTAAGTGTCAGTACACATACTCTTCAAAATATTTGGTACACATACTCTTCAAAATATTTGGTATGTAAATTGCACAAACAAACTGTAAGAACATGAGAAGGATTTTGAAATGTAACTGGTGTCTAACATATGATACTGTTTTCCCCATTATATAAAATTAGACCTCAGATTGAACTGAAAACCAGTTACCTTTCGATACCTATTGATTAATACCATTTCCCCACTGATTTGTAGGATGGAAATCTCAGCAGAGCGTCATGGTCCCTCCGAGCCCAGTTTGCTTTTTTGTCTTCTCTTCTGCCTTCTGTAGTGGGCAAAGTGGCATTAGTGAAGATGGTGTGCTACCCCGATGATAGTATTATTTTGCAAAACCTTCCCCTGCTCGTCCTTCATTCCTTCTTCAGACACGCCACACATCTGATTTGGTCGCTGGGGTGCCGTCGGGTAGCTCTTTCCACTCTAAAGCTACCCGTGACTGCAGGTGGATTAGGCCTGCTGGACTTAGAACATTATTTAGCTGCACAGATCCAATGGGTGGCTTGCTGGCTGTCTGCTGACACCCTGCATGAGATGGGGGTTTACCTGTAAAGACTTTTAAAGAGGGCTTACTGCACTGCTCGTTGTTCCCTATTGACCATTCTATGGCACACCATCCGGGATTATCACGCACAGCTTTCTCTTGCCTTGCTAGAACCTATAAACTCACTGACACAAAGAAACCCTATGTTCCTGCACTACCTTTGCTAGGCCTTACCAATCGAACAACTCCATCAGTGGCATGCTGCAGGTGTCTTAAAATTGGGTGAACTGTTTCTGGACGTCGAGGTAATAAATTTCCAAACCCTTTTGGCAGACTGCCATCTACACCCCGGTCAACTCGTTACTTACAACTACCTTAAACAATAATTAAATGATATTAAATGACCTATTTCACTTCTGCCACCTAGCACTAACCCTACACCAGGTGTGCCAGAAGCTCTACACCACAGGGAATGGCGGCAAACAGATAAGATGGGTGTACAGATCTTTCCTGCAACCTGCAAATGTCATACTACCTGGGTGATTGATGTGGCCAAATTTCTACAAGATACAGACTGGACTAATATACTGGACTTTCCCCACAAAGTATCCCACGGCTGTCACTTTTAAGTACATTCATAGAGCTTCTTTGGGAATACATTATGCCCGTTGTTTGCCACTGGCATTGTGGTTTGTAACTCACATTTTGTTGCTTTCAATTTGCTGGTTTGATTTGTTTTAAGCTATGCAGCTTGAGTTTGTGCCTTTCCCTTGTCCAAACCTTATTCACAGTATCTTTCCGAGTGCTCCCTTTCTGTAAGCAGGCCTGTAAATCTTGTTCTTATCTCATCACATTTACTGTTCATTCAAAGAACAAGGTAAAATATCAGGCTCTTTCTTCGGTGGGAACTTAGGCCCTCATTTTAACCCTGGCGGTCGGCCATGGTTAAAGTGGCGGAAGTACCGCCAACAGGCTGGCGGTACTTCCAGCCATATCATGACCGTGGCGGGAATGCCACGGTCATACTGCCGGGACCGGAGGTATAACGCCATGGCGGTCCAGGCGGTCGCAATCCGCCAGGGCAGCGCTGCAAGCAGCACTGCCCTGGGGATTTCGACTCCCACTACCGCCAGCCTGTCCGTGGCGGTAAACACCGCCATGGAAAGGCTGGCGGTGAGGGATCTTGGGGGGCCACTGCACTGCCCATGCACTTAGCATGGGCAGTGCAGGGGCCCCCAGGCACAGCCCCATCGCGATTTGCACTGTCTGTTTGGCACAGTGGAAAGCGCAACGGGTGTTGCTGCACCCGCCGCACCGCCACATTGCCGCCGGCTCCATTAGGATGTCCAAATGCGGCTGGCAGATTCCTGGACGCATAGGCGGCCGACTGCCGGTCCAATATTGGCAGTTGGCTTCGGCCGACCGCCAATGTTGAAATGAGGGCCTTAGTGTTTACTTTTATTTCTCTGACTTCAAAGTGAGAGGATTCATGAGACAATCTTGATGGATACTGGGGGTAGAAAATAGTTTTTTTTGTATCACATGACAGCATTTAAATAAACTGTGCAAGGATTTCGGAATATATCAGAATTAGGAGTACAAATGAAGCACATTTTTGTTAATTATGAACTGTGCTGAAAACAAATAACTTTATATGATTTAAAAAATCTGTACATTAGGTGATGCATTCACCCATCATCGTCTGTGCACTGTATAATTTTATCTGAAAAACTGTCTGTCTGTGCAAATGTAATGGTCATTTCAATAAAAAATGTGTTACCACCATACCATGCATACTTCACTCTACTCTGCACCACTCCACACCACTGCACTCTTCTCCACTTTGAACCACTCCACTCTATGCTACTTCACACTATGCCTCTGTACTCTACTCTGTACCACTCTACTCTAGGCCAATGCACTTTTCGTCTCTCTACACCATTGTTTTCTGTGCCTCTGCACGCTATGCGCCAGTCTAGGCAAAACCAGTCTACTCCACACAACTCCACTCTGCAACACAGCACTCTATGTCAATACACTCTATGCTAGTGCACTTTACTCCAACACTCAAGTCTATGCCCTTGCAGTCTACATTAATACACTGTACGTCACTCTCTACTCTGCACCACTGCACTCTATGCCACGGCACTCTACACCACTTTACTTTATGCCATTACACTCTATACAACTCCACTCTACGCCACTTCACTCTACTGTGAAACAATCTACTTTATGCCACTGCACTCTACCATGCACATCTCCACTCTATGCCACTGCACTCTACTTTTAAACAATCTACACCACTGCACTCTACGCCACTGTGCCACACTGCACTCTACTTAAATACACTCTACACAAGTGCACTCTAAATAACTGCACTATATGCGACTGCACTCTACTGTGCACCACTGTATTCTATGCCACTGCTCTCTATGCCACTCTGCTCCACTATACACCACTGCACTCTGACACTACTCTGCAACACTGCAGTCACCACCACTATACTCTACACCACTGTGCTTTATACTACTGCATTATGCATCAATACAAGCTACACCACTCTACTCTGCGTAACTCCACTCTACGCCACTGCACTTTACAGCACTATAATCTGCTCTGCACTGCACTGCACCACTCTACTCCACTGCACTCTCTGCCACTCAAGTCTACTCTGCCCTCGAGGCCACTGCCCCACACTGCTCTACTGCACTCTCTGCCACTCTACCGTACACCACTCTATTCCACTGCACTCTATGCCACTCTACTCTAAACCACTGCATTCTGCTCTGTACTACTGTAATCTATGCCACTGCTCTCTATGCCACTCTACAACACTGCACTGACACTACTCTGCAACACTGCACTCTCTGCCACTGTACTCTAAACCACTCTATGTACTATTGCATTCTACACCAATACACTATACCACTGCACTCTATGCCACTCTACTCTGCATCACTCCACACTACTCTACTCTGTACTGCACCACTCTACACCACTCTTCACCACTGCCCTCTATGCCACTCCAGTCTGCTCTGCACTCTATGCCACTGCACCACTCTAACCCACTGCACTCCCTGCCACTCTATTGTATGCCACTCCATGCCACTGCACTCTACACCAATGCACTTTAAACAACTGCACTTTACCCCACTGCACTCTACTCAGCACCACTGTACTCTACGCCACTGCTCCTGTGCCACTACTCCACTGCACTGACACTACAACATTGCTCTCTGCCACTGTTCCCTACACCACTCTACTCCTGCATTCTACACCATTGCACTCTATGCCACTTTACTCTGCATCACTCCATTCTACAGCACTATACTCTACTCTGCACTCCACCACTCTACGCTATTCTACTCTGCACGACTCCACACCAATGCATTCTATGCCACTCAAGTCTATGCTGCACTCTACGCTACTGCACTCTACGCCACTCTAGTCTGCACCACTCCGCTCTGAACCCCTACACTCTACTGTGCACCACTCTAATCTATGCCGCCGCATCCTATGACACTACATTGTACGCCGCCAAATTCTATGGCGCTGCATTCAATGCCACTTCACTCTACACCATTATATTCTGCAACACTCTACACCAGTGCATTCTACGTCAGTCAACTCCACTGCATACCACCCCACTATATGCCCCTTTACACAACTCTACAGTATGCCGCTCCTAAACACGACGATCCACTTCACAACACTCTACTCAACTCCTTGTCATTGCACTCTGCAACACTTCGCAACACTCTCCTTTATGCCACTAACATTTAGTCATGCTGAACAGCAGTCACTCTGGTGTATAAAATGGCTAAAACACATTGGCAAAGCCAATAACTCTTGCGTACACAAGACCCATTGGCTTTGCCAATGTTTGCTAGTACTATGAGGTACTGAGGTCCCTGAAAGAACTGTGAATGTTTAAGTCCTTATTTTGAACATGCATTACACACATCATAATAAAGGCTGCTACAAAATGCGCAAATACATTTAGGGTAAATAAAAAAAAGTCCTTCTAAAATATAAATGTCAATAATGCACAGATTATACCTTGTGCTAACATTTTTTATAACAGTCCATTAAAACCACACACTCCACAGCTCACCTTCGAACTCCCTCATAGTACCTCTCTAAAAGAAAATATCTTTGCCATCAGAAAGCTTCAAGTGACTCCTTTGATTAAAGTCAATATATGTTTCCAAGCCCCTTTGCATTTGCAGATTCACCAGTTGCGCAAATTTGCATTTCTTTAGGGAAGAAGACATCCTGGCAAAAAGGTTTGTTTCTTATCTGTCTGCCTCTCCCTCCCTCCCTCAGAGCACACAAGACTCCCTGCCTTTTAATCCCTCTACGGAAACTGATCTGTTCTAATTACATTTTGTCCTTTAGGTGAAATGCTAAAATTACAGACAATTGCTGTCCGTTAATCCTTTCATCAAGGACAACAGACGGAAGGGCTAAATTATGGGAAGTTCGTGAAAACTACAGATGGTCAGCCATCCTATCGGACAGTATGTTCTTCCACTTTCGATATCTAGAGGAGTGATTTTCAAGAACTAACTAACCCATTGGACTTGAACATCTCAAATTAAAAGATTGGCAATCGACAAGGCAAAGGTCTGGACGTGGTTTTCCTGAAGAATGCGTTGGTTTGCCAAAACGCGTGTAAAGAATATACGCCACAACAATTGCACATTAGGATGTCATACTTTGAAAGAATACAAAATGCTGAAATAATAAAGGAAAATTGTACCGTTTAAAAGGGAATGATGTTTTAAATTATTATTCAACGATTTGTGATAAAGAATATAAGCCCCAACAACTGCCCATTAGGATGTCATACTTTGAAATAATATAGAATGCTAAGATCATATAAAGGAAAATTGAAACGAAGAAGGCTGACTGGGGATGGAAGAGAGTATGATGGTAAGATGGCATGTCTGGTGAGAAAGTTTGGGTTTATAGTATGGTTTTAAATGTTAGAGAATTGCACAAAAAGCAACCATGAAACATTGTTGTCATGAGAATATTTAAGAAACGGATTGCACTGTTCATTTTAATAAAGATATGAATGTTAAGTTTATTCTCTAGCCATAAATGTCACGTGAACTGACAAGGGAATAAGTTCGGTTGTCAGGGTTTCTGTTACAATATTCATATTGTCCCTGCCCTAGGAAAATATATTGGTAGCAGGAGGTCCTCTTTTTCTGCAATGAGGTTTATAATATGCCAACATTAGTAAATGTCTGCCCTGCATCTGTAACAAACATATATTGTCACAGAATCCTATGTTCTGCCTGAAGCGCTCTAATGACCATTTGGCTAGGTCCGAACTGTGCGACCATCTCTAGTACAAGAACATTAATATTTATTAAAAAAAAGCATGCAATGTACATGTTAGCATCACAATCCTCCCATGAAGTGCCTCATAATTAGTATGAAGGGGCACCTGTTTTTGGGTAAAGCAACACTTTAATTTTCATTCCGTTTCATCTTGTGGTATCTACCCAGCTGATGCCACTGGGTGCCATGGACATCAGTCTGCCAGTGCTTGCTTTTTAGGTCGAAACCTACCAGGCAGCATAGCGGTCTGTTTGCTAAGGACATCTTGAGGACTTTCAGAAAGTTGACCAAGAAATGCATTCAGCTCACGGATTACCATTAGCTTTGTGGTTTGTATCTCACACTTTCTGGCTTTTCATTTGCTGGCTTTATTTCCTTTAGGCTCTTCGGGTCCTTCTAGTTGCCTAAACTGTGTTTATGGTATTCTTCCACGAACTCGCTTTCTGTTAACAGGCCTTCAAACCTTGTTTTTTCGTCACATTTGCTGTGCATTCATATACAGAGGTCAAATGTAAGGCACTGTCTTCCCAGGGCGCTTGTTTACTTTTCTTCCCTCTGACTTAGTGAGAGGATTTATTTGGCAATCTTGCTGGATACTGGTGACAGGAAAGAGTTTTTTTTCCTAGCACACAACAATATTTAAATGAACTTTGTAAGTATTCAGAATATATCAGAATTAGGAACACACAAATGAAGTATTTTTTTTTGTTATTTCTGAAGTGTGCTGGAAACAAATACTGTAATATGATCAAAACAAATCCTTAAACTAGGTGATGCAATGCCCACATGTTTACACCACTCTGCGCCACTGCACTCTATGAAACTCAAATATACTCTGCACTCTATGACACTCAACTCTACTCTGTGCCACTGCCGTCTGCACTCAATGCCACTCTACCCCAATCTATTCTGCTCTACTATGCACCACTCTAATCTACGCCATTGCATTCTACAGCGCCGCATTTTACGCCGCTGATTTCAATGTCACTGCACTCAAAGCCACTGTACTCTACGTCACTATACTCTGCAATACTCTACGCCGATGCCACTGTACTCTATGCCACTCCAGTGTATGCATTCTATGCAACTCACAACACTCTGCCATTTCATGCTACAACACTCTACTCCACTGTCATTCCACTCTATGCACTCCATGCCACTCTACTCTATCCCACTAACTTTTAACCATGCTTAGCAGCAGCTGCATTGGTGGACAACATGGCTAAAACACATTGGCAAAGGAAATAGCTCTAGCATAGGCTCGCCCTATTGGCTTTGCCAAAGCCTGTTTATGTCCCAGTCCAGCTAGACCAGAGGTTCGGAGCATAAGGTCAATCCACTGAAGCAGTTGGTACCCAACTCCATATTTTATGCCCCCCTCAACCCCACAAACAGATTTAAGAGGAAGGACCACTACAGAGCTTGTGAAAAAATATTCAAACCAATCTAGTAGGATAACTCAGCCTGCTGAACGCACATTGCAGAGATCTGAGTGACATTTGCAGGAAGGATAAGTTACTTACCTGTAAATCCTAGTTCTCTTCCAGGGGTATCCTCAAAGTCATAAACTTTGAATAGTATGAAATATACACGAAAAATATAACATTTTTAGTAGACAATTTTCATACCAGATTAATATATACATGTGCACAACAGCAATGCAGACTATATTAATAAACAGGCTAAAATGCTTTATTTCTATGGAGGTTTTTTTTTTTTTTTTAAACACTCCCTTTTATAATTATAAGAAGAAACTTTCCAAAGCCCCATAGCTGGGCCCAGGAAAAGAAGCAGTAGCAACAAGTGAAAAAAGAGAAAAAACTACATTGAAAACAATGGAGCATTATTAGCCAATAGGCTGCATGCAGGTTAATACAGCAGAACCACAAAAGTTGGCACCGTGCCTTTAAGCCCCTGAGCACCTCCAGTATCCCACCATGCCTCAGGGGTGAAGGAGAGGTGACAGTTGGTTCAGTTAGGTCAATACTTTTTTACGGTGACAACGCATCCAACAGATTAGAGAGATGGTCTGTCCTGCACTTCTAGGAAACTTGCGTCCGGGGAAGAGGGTGGGTTGTTTATGACTTGGATGAGGATACCCCTGGAAGAGAACTAGGATTTACAGGTAAGTATCTTATCCTTCTTTTCCAGGGGATCCTCATCAATAGTCATAAACATTGAATAGATTAGCAAGCCCATCCCTTATCTCTGCGGACTGTCTAATAGAAGTGTAGGAAAAAGACATACACTATGCAAACAAATTTCTCAGAGACGCTTGCCCAACCTGAGCGTCTGCTCTGGCATCGGAGTCCAAACAGTAATGCCTAGTAAATGTATGTACAGATTTCCATGTAGCAGCCTTACAGATTTCAGAGATTGGAACATTATTAAGGAGGGCCGCAGTAGCCGCTTTTCCTCATGTCAAATGAGCCTTAGGCCTAGCCAATAACTGCATGTTAGCCAATTGATATGCAGTAACAATACATGAAACTATCCATCTAGATATGGTTCGATTTGAAGCTGCATCGCCTGTTCTCATATGACCGTAATTTACAAACAGGTGGTGAGATCGTCTAATCAATTTAGTCTTATCCAGGTAACATTTTGGCACTCTTCCAGGGAGTGCAAAGCTTTCTCCGCCGGAGTATACGGATTGGGGAAAAAAGTTGGTAGTGAAATAGTCTGATTAATGTGAAAATCCAACACCACCTTCGGTAAGAATGATGGATGAGTTCTTAGAACCACTCTATTTCCATGTAAAACCGTGTACGGTTCCTTAGAGGACAAAGCCTGAATCTCACTGACCCTCCTCGCCGAATAGCTACGAGAAAAGCTGTCTTCCACGTAAGGTGTTGTAAAGAAGCTTTGTGGATAGGCTCGAAAGGAGGGCCCATGAGTCTAGATAATACTATGTTCAGTTCCCATGGATGCGAGTGTTTTCGAATGGGTGGAAAAACCTTCTTCAAAACTCCTAAGAAATCCTTGACTACTGGCATTGTAAAGAAGGATTCCTGAGAAGGTGACTTACGATAGGCTGTAATGGCAGATAAATGTACCTTAATAGATGACACTTGCAGACCTGATTTCGCCAGATGGCGCAGGTAAAGACAATATGACCTCCTCCTGAGCCAGAATGGGATTCTGACCCTGCTGACGACACCATATGTAGAATCTCTTCCACTTGAACGCGTAAGAGCGCCGCGTGGAAGGCCTTCTGGCCTCCTTTAAGATGTTCATGCATTCCTGCGAGAGCCCTAGATGCCCATACTGTAGGAATTCAGGAGCCATGCCGTCAAGCTCAGAGAGGGAAGGTTGGGGTGAAGTATCTTGCCTCCTAGCCTGCAAAGGAGATCCGGTCTGCACAGCAGTCTCTTGTTCGATTGTTCTGACAGGTTGAGGAGATCCGTGTACCAGAACTGACAAGGCCATTGCGGGGCTATAAGAATCATTCTGGTGTTGGATCTGTCGAGCTTGTTTATCACTGCTGGTATCCGGGGAATCAGTGGAAAAGCGTTTCCTCGAGACCCCGGACGGTAGAATCTGGACGCGAAGTCTGGGCATTTTTTGTTTACCTCATTTGCAAACAGGTGAATTGCTGTAAGACATTCCCCTCGCTATGAGCCAATGTCAAATGGCTTGAGACTCCAGAGACAGTGGCCGGGATCTCGTCCCTCCTTGCTTGTTCATATAATACATTGTTGTCGTATTGTCAGTCTGCACCAGGAGAGACTTTCCCCGCATCGATGGAGCAAACGTTTTGAGAGCCAGATGGACCGCTCTGAGCTCCAGCAGGTTGATATGGTATGACTTCTCTTGCTGGACCACAAGCCCAGAGCTTGAAGGGAACCCAGATGAGCTACCCAGCCCTGAAGCGATGCATCCGTTACCAGAGTGTCGGACGGGATTGGGTGATAAAACGGAACTCCTACTGAAAGGTGATGTCTGCGCATCCACCATTGTAATGAGTGCCGCGCTCCTACCGGAAGAAGCATTCTGTCCTCCCAGTGGCCTGTGTGGTGATTCCAGTTTTCCTCTAGAGTCTCTTGAAGAGGTCTCATATGCAATCTGGCGTTCGGGACAATGAAAATGCAAGAGGCCATGGAGCCCAACAGAGATGTCACCTGACGGGCCGTAGGCGCTGGGGAACCCAGAAGGTCTTGACACTTCCTCCTTATTGATAAGTCGTTCCTCCGAAGTATACACTCTTTCGAGCTCTGTATTCAGTATCGCGACCAGGTAGTGGAGGGTTTGTGTTGGGATGAGGGTGGACTTTTGGAAGTTGACTTGCAGACCTAGAGATTGGAAAACACTGAGCACAATGTCTAGATGCTTTTTCGCTTGTTCCGGAGAGGAGGCTTTCAGTAGCCAGTCGTCTAGGTATGGATAAATGAAGATTTTCTGCTTCCTTAAATGCGCCGCTATTGTTGCTACACACTTGGAGAATGCGCGAGGGGCAGATTTTAGGCCGAAAGGAAGCACCTTGAGCTGATAGTGTTGGGAGGCTATCACAAATCGTAGAAATTTCCGATGCTTGGGAATGATCGGGATATGAAAATACGCATCCTGCAGATCCATGGAGCACATCCAGTCTCCTCGATGCAGTTGAGGGAAAATCTGGTAAAGAGCCAGCATCCTAAACTTTTGCTTCCTTATGTATTTGTTCAGCAGCCTCAAGTCTAGAATCGGTCTGAAGACTCCTTCCCGACCCCTCTTTGCTACTAGAAAATAGCAGGAGTATACCCCCTTTCCTCTTTGTGCGGCTGGCACCTTTTCTATCGTTTTTTTCCTGTAACAGAGTGCGAACCTCTTTGCGTAATAAACTCATGTAAGCAGGTCTCGATTTGGTTGGTGGCAAATGAGGTGGAGGTTGTCGGAAAAGAAGAGAATATCCACTCTCTACAATGTTCAGCACCCATTTGTCTTTTGTTATGCCATGCCACTCGTGAATGAACGCTGTGATACTTCCTCTAACCGGAGTGGTGTACGGTATTAAGGGAAGCAAATCCTCATTGTTTTGGGGGGCTTTGGGGTAGACTGCTGAGGTCTGCTTGATCCTCGGTCTCTTGTGGCTTTGCAAGACTGGAAGAGGGGACACCCTTGTTTCTGTTGTGGTCTCTGGGACCAATGAGGGGTTTGAACCCTCTGTTGGAACGGGCGCCTGTCGTAAGGCCTGTATCTTTGCCTGAAGTCTTTCCTCCTCTCGAGGCCCACTGCCCTCATGGTGTCGACCTCCGCATTCATACGTGCCATCTCATCATCCGTGTGGGTTCCAAATAGCGAGTTTCCATTAAACAGAAGATTCATGATACGCTGTTGCGCTTCCTGCTTTAATCCTGTGAGCCTCAGCCAGGAAGATCTTCTTGCACAAACCCCATGCGCGTAACCATGTGCTGCCAAGTCTGCACCATCTGCTGCCGCACTGATGATCTGATTGGACACCAGACTTCCCTCCTGAAAATCCTGCCTGTCCTCTCTATGCAGCATCTGCAAACCTGCTCAGCGAGTCCCAGAGTGACCGATCATATCTGCCTAGGAGTGTGGAGGCGCTGGAGACCATCACCGATTCCGCCGTGCCACACATCTTCCTCCCCAGAGAGTCCAGATGTCTACTCTCCTTGTCCGGTGGAACCGTAGAGGATGACACCACTGAATGCGTCTGACGGGCTGCGGCCAATATGACTGAGTCTGGTGGTGGATCAGCCCTGAGAAACGAAGGATCTTGATCAGGGGCCTTGTATTTCTTTAAGATCCTAGCGGGAGCTGAACGGAGGTTTGCTGGAGTTAAAAAAAAGTCTCCATGGTTGGTTGGAGAAGACCAGGCACAAGCGGTAACAATTTCTTTGAAACCGCCCTGTGTTGCAGGGTTTCAAAGATTACAGACGAGGAGGTTGAAGGTTCCAGGACCTCAATATTCAGCTTTTGTGCTCCCCTGAGAAGCACCTCGTTGAAAGTTGCGATGTCGTCCACCGGGGAAAGTAACTGGTGGAGAATCCGTCGTAGTCGGGGAGTACCCTCTTACTGAAGACCTTGACGATGTGGACCAAGAAGGAGACCTTCTGTGACGGCGCAATCTTGATCTTCTCTGTGAGCGTGACCTGCTCCTAGATCTTGTTGCAGTGCGCCGAGGCCTAGTGGCAGACTGGTGAGACGTAGAACGAGCCCGTTCTGTATGCACCGTTGGCGATCGTGTCCTCGGGAGAGAAACCGATGGTGAATACATTCGCGAGTATTGAGAGTCTGGAGAAACAGGTGTTTTGTTAAGACTCTCCAACCACCTTGGCGATAGGTTTATGGGCGAGATGTGCCAAGACGATGCGGCTCTTGACCGCCTAGACGATCCACTCCTTATGGAGACCACTGCACTCGTTGAAGTGATGTTCTTGTCAGCCCGTGGTTGCTGATGCTCCTCAACTTGCGAGATAGGCAGCACCTGTCTCGACGTCGAAAGGTGTACCGACGTAGAAGGAAGTACCATGGACTGCGCAGATCTCGACGTCTAGCGCCTCAAAGGTGACCAGTGGTCCCTTGAATGTGATCGGCTCGACGTCGTATGCTTTGCCGTCAAGTGATGGGCCGCCGATGACGGAAGTCTCTGCTCTCGCCGTTGAGGCGATCGACGTCGTCTTCTGTGCCGTCGAGGGATGTGAGGCCTTCGATGGCGTACGAGCACGGCGGTGCTGGTTCGACGTCGATCGGTGGGTTGCCGTCGACGGAGATCTGCCCTTATGGTGGCTATGCACTTTCGACGTCGTATCCATTGACGTCGGTCGGGTTGCCATTGACCGCGATCTGTGACGATGCGACGGTGGCAGCGAGGACGTCGATGGGGAACAGACAGGCACCTTCTTACCAGCTGACGTCGATCTAGCCTGTCTCTCCTGAGAATGGCTTGTTGACTGCCTGGGAAGTGAAGAGGACGACGTTTTTTGCCTCTCATGAAGACCATGAAGCCTGATTTTCTCTGTCTTTAAGAGTCCTTTTTGACATGTTCTTGCTGTGTCTGCATGTGTCAGGGCAGTGGCTCTGAGGCAAACACACAACACAGAGAGAGTGTGGATCAGACTGGGCCGCCTTCTTCCCACAGGAAGGGCACTTCACAAAAAGAGAAGGCATTTTCCAGTCAGGAAAAAATCCCCTCACTCAGACAAAGGTGAAAAACGTCGAGTGAAGGTAGAAAAACACTGTTTTTGAATATTTTTCTGTGAAAAACTCAGAAACATTGAGCGCTCAATACTCCAGGTTCCTCTCAGAAGAAGCCGGAAAAAAGAACTGACCTAACTGTGAACCAACTGTCACCTCTCCTTCACCCCTAAGGCATGGTGGGATACTGGAGGTGCTCAGGGTCTTAAAGGCACGGTGCCAAATATTTGGCTAATAATGCTCCATTGTTTTCAGTGTAGTTTTTTCTCTTTTTTCATATATGTGTTGTTACTGCTGCTTTTCCTAGGCCCAGCTATGGGGTTTTGGAAAGTTTCTTCTTATAATTATAAAAGGGAGTGTTTTTAAAACAAAAAACAAAACAAAAAAAACTCAGTAGAAATAAAGCATTTTAGCCTGTTTATTAATATAGTCTTCATTGGTGTTGTGCACATGTATACATAAATCTGGTATGAAAATTGTCTACTAAAAAATGTTATATTTTTCGTGTAAATTTCATACTTATATGTGTGTGTTTTTTATATATGCTCCGGGACCCCCGCACGAGGGCGGGAATATTCAATGTTTATGACTATTGATGAGGATCCCCTGGAAGAGAAATAGGCTTCCTCGAGGGCTCTGTCTTTCACCACAAGAAGTCAATGAAATAATGACTAATGAGACTGTTACACCTATTACACAAATATTACACAAGAGAGAATTAAACTCTGGCTGGGTCCAAACTGAGGTGGTATGGTGTGCAAAGTAACAATGGATTGGGATGCAGCCCAAGTAATTACCATTGGCTGAGCTCAATTCAAGCACCCCATTCAAGCACCCCCATCCATTACCTTGTTGTTTTTACAACCAATGGAGCCTATCGGCCGCATCTGACAAGTGAGGTGGACCAAAGAATGATAGTGGAGGGGTCGACTGGCCAACATGGAAGTGAATAACTGACTTTTGGTAAGGAGGTCATCTGAGTCTGGAGCACCAATTTGTTTGAAAGAAACACTGTAGGGTGAGTTGCATAGCCTGTGCCCTCATGTGATGAGCTGATGTAATTGCAATGAGGAAGGTAGTCCGCATAGCCAGGAGAGGCAGCTAAAACCTATTCATAGGCTTGAATAGCATGCCCATGAAGAATGTCAAAACCAAGTTAAATTCCCACTGTGGCATCACAAACAGCTTTGGAGGCAAAGTGTGTCAAACCTCTCATAAATCTCATGGCAACAGGTCACATGAAGAAAGATGTTTGGTCCGTCAAATGTGGAAAAGCCGAAAGGGAAGATAAATAACCTTTTGCAGTGCCCATTTAAATTCCTTACTGTGATAAAAGCAAAATAAACAAAAGGATGGTCATCACCTTTGCCTCAGGTAAGGTAAGGTGCTGTGAAAGATTTTTTTCTGATGTGCAATTTTGGGTAAATATTATTTGTGTGCATTGGTAATTTTAATGATGCATATGACCATAACAGATGAAGTAATGATTTCCATTGAAAACAATATGATTTGATTTAGAAGTGTGATGAAAAATGTGTCATTTGTTATGTCACATTTCTGCGTGCGACACCATTATTTTTAAAATGGATGCAGCTTTTGGTGTTTGCTCCAGCTCATTCCCCCTCCCAATCAGTTACCCTCTGCAAGTCTTCTCTCCCTACAGTTTCTGCAGAACACGGAAAGCGATTATGTAAATGGACAGTGGTGTTAGAAAGCATGTATTGTGAATGAAACTTTCCATTGTGTACCCGATGTATCATTTTGATGGATTCAGACTGCTACTTCCGATGAAGGGGTAAAGAAGAAAATATTTCTATGAGCCTGCTATTGAGAAAATGTTTCATATTGCATTGTGTTGTGCATCTCGGAGTGCAGTTGCTGAGGAAGCAAGCAGAAGATTTTTTACCTGAAGACATGGGTTAGTATTAAGAACCTTTCAGGTTTACAAAATTGTGTCCGATTTGCCAATGTGACATACCCATGCCGAGTTTGCAGTTTTATTAAATAATATGCATAACTGTGAAGTAAACCCCTGGTTTAGAAGGATTGGGGGAAGACCTTCCCTATTCCTCCTGAAATTGTGTTTGATTATGTTGAAATTTTTCTCACTTAGGATGCTGTCAGTGCTCTTTACGAGTTTGACACTTAGAATTTACAGAGTTTTTTTTTTAATTCAGCTATAATCAATTTTTTCTGTATTCTGTATCTTAACCTTTACAACAATATATGCAAATTTCTGTGATGCTCCTTTTGACAAATCAGTATTAAGCCTTTTAAATTCATTTAAATCTCAAACTCAGTTCTTGAGTTGACCCAAATTCTATTTAGGATTCTGCTATACTAAATTCTATTGACGGGGAGGGTAGACTCTTGCTGTTAGATCAATGAGAAGACTTGTGAGGCTGAGCTGCACAAGGTAAATTTTGGGGTTCAATAAAACTGGGGTTTAGAAGACTATTGGTTTTCAGATCCCACAGGATCAGTATCCCAGGAACACCACCAGGTTATACATTTGTACCAGCACCCCGTATAAATGTATTTCATGGATCACTTAGCAGCGAGGATGATATTCATTGCCTCAGGTGGCAAATCGAACCTAGTCACTTGCAGCCTCTCAATCTCCATGTATGAAGGTGTAGACTGCAGATATTCAGGTAGAGGACCCTGCCCTCTTGTTTAGACAGGGGGTCTTTGTACAGTGGTAGCCGGGTCTGGGGACAAATACTCCAGTTACTACACTCACCTGGCCCAATCTGGGGCCACCAGGATGACTTGTGTCTGGTTTATGATCCTCTGAAGAACTCAGACCAGGAAAGCTAGTAGTGGGAAGGAGTAGAGGGGGGTCCTATTCCAGTCGAGGGTTCTTGCCAAAACCACAATATTCTTTCTTGACATTGGTGAAAAGATCTTGCCAGGATTCTCTCCCCCACGCCCCACCCCACCACTGAGTGGTGGAAGGACATCCTGCACCACCTCAGGATGTAGATACCACTCGTGATCTGGCAGATGTTTGTCCAGTTCATCCGTTCTGGAATTCAGATAAGTTGCCAGGTTGTTAGCAGCCAGAAAGATGCTCTGGCACTCCAACCGCGTTGAGAGCAGCAAAGCCTCCTGACGCAGGAGTCCACTCAACCCTGTTTGTTGCCTTTGGGGTTGAAGGAAGATTTTCTGGTGCTAGATTAATGGCCTGCAGCTCTAGAAAACTGAAGTTGAGCCAGTCCTCCGCTGGAGCCCAGAGACCCTCGGATCTCCACCTCAGCCAGGGAGCCTCCCAAACTCAGACAACTCTAGGTGGAGGAGGCAGAGTAGTCTGTTGCAAGACCAATTGTGGTCAATCTTCCACCACTGCAGCCATCCCCTCAGACATCTGGATGGTGTGAGAAAGGCGACAATGATGCTGAGCAACTGGGACTCTGGGCTCTACTGCACAGCTTACATGTGTCACCTGGTGTAGGTGGCAATGAGGAAGCACATGGCAGAGGCCAAGAATCAAAACCACCCTTACCTGGATCCAGGATGGAGTGCGAAACATCAGGATCGTAGCCTGAATGTCCTAGACTTGTTGATGCATGGGAAAAGCCCTGAACTCTGTCTATAATCGCTCTAATGAAAGAAATCCTCTATGAGATTATCAAGCAGAACTTTGGCTCGTAACAATCAGAAATGCCTCTGTCATGTGGAGGTGGTCCATGGCTGACTGCGGGGAGCTTGTCTTTATCAGCCAGTCACAGAGAAAGGTCCTGACCTTTGAAGGTGGGCAACGATACTGCCATCATATTGGTGAACAACCCAGGTGAGGTCGATTGACAGCAAGGTAAAGTGAAAATACTCTTGGCCCACCTCAAACTGCAGGAACAGTCTGTGGGGCCTGCATTTGGGTTTATGAAAATACGCACTGTGCAAGCCCAATGACACCATCCAATCTCTCATGACCAGAGCAGATAGGATCTAGGCCAATGCGAGGATTGTGAACTTGTCCTTACATAGGAAGGCTTCAGGGGTCGGAGGTCTGAGATCGGTCTGAGGCTCCTGTCATTTTTTATGGACAAGGAAATAAAGATAATAGCAACTCCGGTCTTTCTTTGAGTCCGGTACCCTGTCTGTGGCTCTTTTGGAGATCACAAGGCATACCTTCTGTAGCAGGATGGACAGAAGCCCTGCTGAAATTGACTCTAGTGTGGAAGGTATATAGGGCAAGGTGGAAAGAAAAAGTAGGGCTTGGCCTATTGGAACAATTTGAAAGACCCATCTGTTGGATGTGACAGATTGCCAATCTGGGAGGATCCCACATCTACTAATTGGGCATGTGCCACTGGGGGCAAACTAATGCAGTTTGTTGCCTGTTTTAGCAGGGAAAGAGGAGTTGGATGGCTGGTGCTGGCCAGCTCACTGCCTTCTTGATATGTGTCTGCAGCTCTGAGCGGACAGGGCTGCCTGATGTATCACTGGCTAGGATGGCTGTATCTGCTTATACACCAGAAAGACCCACAAATTTCCAGAACTGGTAGAGAATTATTGGGAAAAGGTCTACAGCCCCAAAATGTGTGTTGTAGCTCTGCTGTCTTGAAAGCCTTGCAAAGTGGTAATCCACCTACATTTTGAAGAGGAAAGACCCATCAAAGGGCATGTCCATTAGCAAAGAAAGTACATTGCTAGACATTCATGTCTATGAAGGGTTACACTAATGCTGACTGTCCTGCCAATACTATCTGTTGTATCCAAACCACGCAGAATACACAGTTGGCTGTGTCATCCCTGTCACGTATCATCTGAACCAAAGATGTCTTAAGATCCTCCAGGACTGCCAGCGAGATATCACTGGACAAGAAAATGTGTGTATTGTCTGAGAAAGACAGACTGCAATTATGAAACAGTGCCAAGCTAGAAGAGGAAAACATAAGTTTGCCAAAGACATCAATCCTTTTGGATTCTCTTTCTGGCAGATTAGTTGGAAAGCAGTTAGGGTTCACCTAACTGGTCGAGGCCTGTACAATAAGACTCCCTGCAGTAGGGTGCTTGGCGCAAAAGTCATGATCTGCAGGGTGCTGGTTTATCATGGCTTGCGACCACCTGCTTACCAAGAGGCGGGCAAGATTATGGTTTCGATTAAGCAGCCATCAGTGTATCTGTGAGGGCATCAATAAATGGGAGCAAGGGTGCAGACGTTGCTGGCTCAGGCTGTAAAACATCGGTCAAAACATTTTTTTTTGGTGTCAGGGGAGGGTGGCAGTAATTCTAGTACCTCGGTTGTCAACCACCACTGCAATTGAGCTACTTTCTTTTAATGGATGACTCTTGTGGCAAGTCAAGCTATGTCTTAGCTGAGGAATCAAAACCCATTGGTGTTCTGTAAATCAAGGTAAAAGGCATCATCAATGTAATAACGCAGGAGAAAGTAATCCTGCTCATCATCAATATCCATTGGTGCACACTGCTCTAGCACACCATCAGACTCAGTGGCAAAAAGATAGTACAACCTCTGACAGCTGGAATATAGAAGAGGCAGAGGGTTAGGAGAAGGGTGCCTGACAACTGGCTTTACATTGTAATCTCCCAGCGTAAAAATCAGTTGAGCATTAGCCATTGCGGGATAGAGCCTTGATATAGGCATCAGCACGGAGTCATCCCCCAGTGCTAATGGTGCTGACAGTGATACTTAGTTGGCCGATATCAGGTTGTATATTGGGGCCAGATTGAAAGTCTGTACTCAGTCAGTATGGCCTGGTAATGGGTCTTGAGGGGACAGATGGTGCCAAGGACGGACACACCAGCAGTTACCTGATTGGAGGATGCTGCAGTTTTGTGGGGCCCAAAGACACCAGAGGAAGCTGGAAGCGCACTGACATTTTGCAGCATGACCTCTTTGAATGCCTTAGTCTGCTGCAGGGTTGACAAGGGCACATCGGGACCAACTGAGGAATGGGCTCCGTGGCCAGTGACCTTGAAGGAGGGTGACTGACATCTTGATGCTCTTGTGCCTTCTCTATGGATTCGGAGTAGCTGGAAGGTTTTAAGACCTGCTTGGCTTTTGTTCTACTTGTGCTTGGAATTTGACTTAGCAGAGGACTTGGAATGGGAAGCGGAGGAGTGGCGGGAGAAGCCAGTGACAGGGACGGAGTCTAAGGCCATGACTTGGAGATGGACCAGGATCTGCACGAAGGATTCAACTTCTTCATGTTTTAGACATACACAACTTTGCCTGCCGTTCATGAAATTAAGGTGCAGTTGTCATACAAGTTTGAGTTGTGTATGGAAACCTGGCACCAAATGCACACCTTGTATGGGTCTGTGACCAACTTAAGGTTCCTGAAGTCATGGCATGCCTTGAATTCTGTCATGCTGGGTGAGGACTTCGTTCCTGAGCATTCTGTGAAAAAAAGTTTTTGGGAATTGTTGAAAAACCAACAAAGTTGGCAGTGGACCTCCGGGTCCATGTCAGCAAACACAAAGAAAGGAACTAACATCAGAGTGCAGTGGTGCTACTTCAATCAACCAATCAATTAAATCTTTATTCAGCTCATACAACCATAAAAGAATGTATAACATAAATCAATAATAAACAAACATTGTATCATAGCAGTTGTACATTATGAATTTTGCATGCATTAATTCATGAATATATGCAGTGAAAAGTTTAGTTTCCAGCAACAAACAAGTATTCCACTATTAAAAATTTAAATCATAAAGTGACATGCATAAAGAGGTTACAGTATTCAAACCACAGAAAAATAGTCCAGCCCCTTGTTTCGTACTTACTCTCCAAACCTTTATCAGATGCACTAACCCAGTTTTGCGTTTCAGTAACCTGGTTACCGAATCACAAAACGGGTTTGCGACTCGCAATTAGTAAGGGGTGTTCCCTTCCTAATTGCGACTCACAGTGCAATGTAGGATCGTTTTGTGACCGCGGGCGCAAACCAATCGCAGTTTGCACCCATTTCAAATGGGTGCTAACACTTTCGCCAAAGGGAAGGGAGCCCCATGGGACCCCTTCCCCATTATGAATGTCACTGTAAACATTTTTTCAGAGCAGGCAGTGGTCCTGTGGACCACTGCCTGCTCTGAAAAAATGAAACGAAAACGTTTCATTTTTCGTTTTTGTTATGCATCTCATTTTCCTTTAAGGAAAACGGGCTGCATTACAAAAAAAAAAAAAAAAAAAAAAACTGCTTTATTGAAAAGCAGTCACAGACATGGTGGTCTGCTGTCTCCAGCAGGCCACCATTCGCAGGGGGGTCGCAAATTGCGAATCACAGATGCTGTCAAGGACACCATCCCACATTCGGATTTGCGACTCGCAATTTGCAGGTCACAAATCTGAACCTACCTACATGTGGCCCCAAATTCTTAAAGAAAGTCACAAAAGTGCACCCATGGTATATGTCGTACCCCTAATAAAATATTTGTGAACTGTATTTTAGCATGGGTAAATACGAGGTGTAGATTTGCTCATGTGAAAATCTATTGAGCATTTGCAAGTTCATTTTCCCTCCAGCCACTTTCTTCCCAACCCTGGAAGAAGGTCTAATTCTGCCATTGTCAGGAGTAAATGTCCAACCTTTCTTATTATGGGAAAATATTAGAGAGAAGCTGGTAAAAATCTTTAAAACATGCAGGTTAGTAGGTTTGCAGACTCAAAGGCATTCCAGCCCTGGAACTATTGCTTACTGCTTCCTCCAGCCCTAGTATGCAGATCTGCAGAAAGGTGGCAAAATAAGGAAATTGCTACAGTAGGGATTGAAACTGCAAGTATTCAAGCCCTACTATGGTAGTAGCCCTGGCATAATCAAAGAGGCTATTAATTGCTGCCATAATTTGTCGCCACACTACATGGCACCAAAGGGACAAGTAGATCTTTTTACAGGACAAGTAGATTTGAGAAGCAACCTGTCCCCTGGACAAGTAGATATTTTAATAAATTCCACACCCCTGAACAGATTGATCTGATCGAGAATCACAGGGGCATAACTCAAGGCCTAGTGCTCCATAGATATCTCTTTTTCAGGAGACCAGCATATGGGCTATATTAAATCTAAACTTAAGCAGACAGAATCTTTGGTGGTGATGTGGTAAAAAATAAATAAAGGCAAGGCTCCATGCAATCTGTAGTAACTAAAATTTGATGAGCAGCCACTCTCTTATTGCTAAACTCTTGCGATTCCTTACTCCTTACCCACATAGTGAAGGATTCTGTGTCAAGTCGAGCATTGAAAGTTTAAGCCTCCCTGACAATTTGATCTGATCTTTGATATATATCTGCCGTAAGATTCTGCGAACATGATCAAGCCGTAAGCGGAGCTATCTTGATATGATCTCCAGATATGGTAGGCCTAGCTCCTTGTGACAGGCATAAGTGGGCACACTACTAGCAACAGATAGCAATCTTCTCAAAAACACATTCTCGCTAGCCCACAAATTCGAAGTATTGCAATACCCCCAAATATGCCTGCACCATACATACATCAAAAGAGAACAACTTTGTGCTTTGTAAATACTTGCCATCATATCTAGGAGTTTGGAGCGTAACTTCCCAGAAAACCTAATAATTGCCTCTATTGTTTGTTCAAAATGGGTTTTGCTGTTTTTTGTTAAATGCGTCAAGTTGCATATGCTATCAAAAGGTACTCCCAGATACATAAAGGTTGGGACGCAGAGGAGTCTGGTGCAGTTGATTTAATGGGGATTCAAACTGAAGCACACCCATAGACTATAGTGAGTCACGTATGTGCCTCTGCTCCACCACCTCAGTGACAATGTGGAGCCAATGCAGAGCTGGGGAGCACTATCTAGTGGCTCATGGGAGCACTGCTGCAAAATTCGCCAGAACCAGTTTGTTGTTGTTTGGGGAGTATTCAAAAGTGAGGAATCTATGTTTTGAAGTATCCATAAGAATCTAAGGTAGGTGGAGGGCTTAGGGAATGCCTCTGGCCACGTGACAATGGGGCACTCTTCGGAGTCACTGCAATGCCACTCATATGGAAACACCTGTTTGCCTACCAGGGTCAAGACAGGGCCTGGGACAGGTAGAAGATTAAAATAAGTTTATTCAGCGTGCTAAGGTTAATATCGCTGTTAACTCTTTTGGATTTGACAAAGGGTTAACTAACTGAAGCGCTTATCAGACAGCAATTTTCTTCTTACACAACTACCTTACTGATTTGGGTCTTTTGTTCCCACTCAGGCTTCAAACATGTTGTTTAACCTACACCTTAACTGATGCATGCCATTTTGAGTAAGAAAGCAAAGCGGTACCGACGCAATGCACACCTCCATCAAATAACCTACATCTAGTTCTCAGTAATGCCAGGAGTTAGTAGGTGTCCATAGATGCTGTCCGTTCCCCACGGTTGTAGAATACAGCCTGATGTCAGGAGTAAGGGCCATCCCCAACACATTCCTTATATACAAGGGAAAGCTCTTCCTCTCTAGTCTGAGTTGGGATCTTAAAAAGGGAAGCTGTAATTCGTCTAAGGGTTTCCCAGACCTTCACATTTTCTGCTCCCCAGGAGTAGTGCGAGGTTGGCTGTTATATTCTCTACACTTATGGGGTTAATTAAGATTCCTAGGATAGAGAAGGAACGATTATATACCTGAAATATCACGCCTCTATCATGACTATCTTCCTTAAAATAATAAACAATCTAATAATAAACAATCTGCCCTGGCAAATAAGCAGACTTGGAAAAAGAAATGTACTTCTAGGATTATCAAAGTGAAATGAGGGGCTTTCTGTACGCAGCATGCTGGGAATGTAGAAGTTCACGTGCATCCTTAATGTGACAGACAATTTTAGGTCTACTGTGTCACCACAGCTGTCTGCAGGATCTATTTTTACCATTGCTTTTACGTATAAAGGGTGGGCTTAAGTTCCACCCAGTAGAGTATTTCTCTCTCACCTTATTCTATGGGCTGGTATACGTATCATTCCACATTCTATGGAGTGCTTACACTTTATTGCATGAGCAACTACTGAGTGTTGGATATGATGGTTACTTAAGAACTGACCCCTCTTAAGGGTGAACTAGTCTGATAGTTCATCAAATGAAAAGAGGTGGCCCACCTCAAAAAGGTATCTCAATGTTATGAGGTTGGAATAATGCCACAGTGACAGGTTTCCCCAAGTAAGAGGGCCCCAAGGGCCAGGGAGACCAAAGTGCGGTATGGCTGGAACATAGGGGAGAGCTCTGTTGGTGAACATGGTTCGGGCGTAGGACCACAGAGTCACTCAGAGTAGCTGTGGATGGGCGCTCTGGGACCAGGAGCCCATACCCATAAGACAGTTGTGGTTGTTGGAGCTAAGTAGGCACCACTTCGTAAACGTCACCTCATGTAAGAGTCCTGCCAGGCACCAATTCAACCACTTAAGTTAGACTGAGAGGAAGCAGAGCTCGTTATCTGGAGCCCTCGATACTTCCTTCTCAACCAGGGGGGGGTAATTTGGCATGAGCCTTTCTTAGGTGACCTGTATGGCATAGGAGTTCTCCAAGAGTACATCTAGTCCCCCCGGAAAATTTGCTGGGGAGGGTAAATTGGTGAAATAATATAAAGTTTGCTGTAAAAATCACCATCCTGGAAAGAGCAATAAGTCCAAAAGGAGCCAGTTGCTGCATCTTCCAGGATGCCACTTGAGTAGGAAGGATTGTCACTGTTCTTGTCAGATTTCTACCTTACAAATCAATATCAGTATGATATACCCCGATACCAAAATAGTGAAAGGTAGTGCCCTCCCATTAAAGTACGGTTTCCCTGAGTCATACTCTCCTAGCTGGAAGAGTCGGAACAAACGGGAAAATGTAGGTTTTTCCCAGTTTCCTCAAAAGGCCAAAAACAGTGGCAAAATCTTCAAGGATTTGTGGTACCTCTGTGGTGTCCACGCGGATAGCCTTCAGGCAGTTGAAGCAAGTACTTCATGATGGGTACAGTTAAGAGTACACATTCAGTGGTCTCAGCATGATTCATAGGATTCCAAAATCTCCATCTATGCCTGTACCTATAGTCTCTGGTTGCACACGAAGGAAGCATTTACCTTGGAAACATTGGTGTTTTCTGGAAGGGGCTTTGCAATGATATCAATGTCATCCCCAGAGCATCCAATGGACACGTAGCTGTATGATCCCTTGGTGAAGGGCTGGCTATGCCACTTAGACCGTAGCATCCGGACAGGAGGTGCCAGCCCGGAATTTCCTAAGGCACAGATAAAAAAAAGAGCAATATAATCAGGTTAAAAGGATGCCACATCTACAGCTGCAATGTGTTAAAGAGGTTAAGTCAGATTTAGAGTACATCAAAGAGTTGTTATTCTCACACGTTATCTAATCGTCTGTAAGATTAAAACAAAGAACACAACAAATTATGTGTCAGGCAACAAGTCAGATGGCAAAGAAATTTACCAATTACCATATGATCAATGTGGCAATTCGATTTTGAACCATTCCAGAATTTTTCTGCAATAAAATCAGATCAAGGTACTTACACAAAGTATCACAACATATACAGCATGTGTAAATCATCAAATGTATACCATTCTCCAAGGGCAACAGGAGATCCACCCAAAAGAACAGTTTGTAAAGATGTCTGCATCAAATATAGGTGATAATGACTGGCGATGACACCACTGTTAAAAAAAAAACAAAAAAAACATTCTAATCCAGAAATAAGGTCCTAGGGACCATCCATCGGCCATGGGGAAGCTTAATTGTTTTTGTGAAAGAAAGCCTTTCGCTTTTTGTCCAAGAACTAGGTACCAGGTGGCTCTGTGATAGCGATTTGCTTAAAAGCTTATGGCCAGGAAAACATACTTGAAGATATATTTCCCTAATAGCTGTGTTGATTTTTTTTACAAAACATTATAAGTGGTAGAATTTCAAGGGAATACAATATGTATATCTGGTAATCTAAATGTAATGATATCTGCAGTTAGGATGACCCATCAATTTTTTACAGGGTAGAAGTCCTAAATATCGACCACAAAAATATTTATGTACTAAAATATCGATGTCAAAATATCTACTACCCGACTTTCTATACTTAAAGTAAAATGGACAACATGGTTACTACCAATATATCGACTTTCAATAATATTGTAGTGTAATAATTCCTACTACTAAGAGGTCTACCACACTAATATAATATTTTTAACACTTTACCGTTAACAACAAACCTTCTCTAAAAATGTAGTGCTGCATAATTAAAAAAAATTAAAATGAATAAGCAAATACAGTTATTTCAAAAGTGTATATTTATAGTTACGTCTCTAAATCAGTAAACACCAATAATCTAGAAACATTTAAGACTTAATAATTGTAATATTTTAAGGTAGACACATTTCTATCAAAATGCAGTCTCCAAATCTATTTAAAGTGAACACATTAAACACCAAAGTGATGGTAGTATTATTAGAATTATTTAAAAAATGCCATATTTATAAGGTTAGTAATCAATAAAATAAAAAATTTCACCAAGGTATTGTTGTAAGGGGTTCAGAAAGTGCATATATCGGGAGCATATTTACTGTTATAATGCCAAATCCAACAAACATTGGGAAAACTGCATGCTTTTATTGGGGGAAAGGATGGGGGATAGATTTTGGATTCAAACTCCAGTCTTAAAAACATTAGGGAAGGTGCATATACTTGCGGGAGGGGTTTTATTTACTATTCTTACTGCATTCAGATGACCATGGGGGAAGTGCATATAATTGGTGGGGGACTTGGGGCTCAGATTTACTATTTAATCTCCAGTCCTAGTATTATTTTGGAAAGTATATATATTTGGGGCATCAGAATTAATATTCTGACACAAGTAAAACTAGCACTGAAGAAAGTACATAAAATTGGAGGGGGGCAGATTTAATATTCTAACTTCAGACCCACCACCATTAGAGAAGGTACATACACTTTGGTTCCAACTTCAGTGCCGCAAACAATGTGGAAAGTGCATGCATTTGGGATCTCAAATTATTACTCTAGCTTACACTGGAGAAGGTGCATATATGTCTTGGTTTCGAATTACTATTCTAATTCCCGTACAGCACTGGGGAAAGTACATATAGGCAATATAGGCAAAATTAATACTCTCACTCGAAACACATTTTTTAACATTCAGAATATATATATATGTGTTAAAACAATATTTAAAAAATGAAAAGAATCATAAATGTAATATGTGAATTTGATATACTATTAACAGTGCTCTAAAGGAATTTAGTAATAGTCTAACAACGTTTTCAAACTTCTTAAAACATTTTAATAGTACATCTATATAATTTAATGGTTGTAAACTTAGAAACTAAAATACAATAGATGCAAACAATATGTAATAATGTAAAAGCTGATTTATCTTCAAAAACAATTGCAGTGCATACATACATTGAGTTTATGTCCAATTCCCCAATCTAACCCCATTTCAATTTTAATTAAAATTGTTCCGATTTCTTAAATTAAATAACATGAACCAATAAACCCCACAATCGATGAAGATGCCAGAAATATATAAAATAATGCAAAAAGAATTCTACATATAAACTAAACAATAAAAATAAAATCATCAGTAATTAAAGCATATCATAAAACACCATCCACTCAAGTCACCAACCCTCAGCCCAAAAATACACCATATATAGTTATGGAAAATATTAAAACAATAATGTGACAAACTTCTATACAATGTATTGTGTTTAACAATATAAAACACAGTAAACCACTATTAAAACACTAAAATATTTTAATAAACACCATTTTAAACATACATATTATTAAAAAAGAAAATATATACATTTCCTAAATATTTAAGATCTATATATTTTTGTACTCCAGATACTTTAACATAATTTTAATGGTCAAACAATATTTGGAAGTAAATATTCAGGAGACATACCATGTTACAATATGAATAACCTGGTATGGGTTGACCCAAGTTCTAATACTCATGGTAGTCCAGGAAGCCAATTTCCTATTCTGGCTTGATGGGCCTTTAGAAAGACCAGTTGATGCACACAGTATTAAAGTCTTGAACCACAACACAGTACATTTTTATGTCATTCGCAATGTAGAACAAGTTACTTACCTTTGTAACAGTTTTGGGGTAGAATCTCTATAGAACTGCAGTCTTTTCAACTGTTCAATATTCCCCAGCAGGATCAGCCTGGATCTGAAATCGTTCTCAGCAGTGCGTTGCATGCCAGTTGGTGGTTCTGTGCGGCACCACACTGACGTGGTTTGACTCTTGAAATTATGTGCAGAGCCTACATAGGTGCTAGTCCACAGGCTTTCAAGGCTGTCTATGCCACAGACACAGAGCCCTAATATAGCAAATGGTTGTGATCAGAATACAGATTCCTAGACCTGGTACCCATTTAAAGGAAGGAGCCCAATTTATAGACTGGCGAGTGTAGGAAGGTGAGTTTTAGGTATTTTAGAGAACTGTAATAACGAATAACAATTAGGAAATCTCTATTTGCTAACAGCATTTTAGAGGCAGTCACAAAGAGTGGAGTCACAAAAAGGCCCGTTTACACATGACATTACCACAAAATCAGACCAGGTAGTAACTGGGTGCAAAGTATAAAGCTGGCCCAGAATGCATTAGGTGTTTCCACAATGGCTGCTCTGTACCTGATTGCAAGGAGGATGCAAATCCTAGATGCCCAGCAGAGGAGCAGGCCAAGACAAGTGAGGATTTTTAAAGTCAGGCTGACCATTTTCCAACAGAGGAAGAAATATATGACAAATACAGGCTGAGTAGCAATGTCATACTGAAGATAACCACCCTCCTAACCCTCATTTAGAAAGAAGGACACAGCATTTCTACCCCTAACTCATGGTCAAATGTAATACTCGTTACACCTACTGGCTCTGTAATCTGCACCTACTGGCCTCTGTAATCTGCACACGTTCACAATCAGCACACGTTCACAAAACACTACTGCCTGGACAGTCAGAGCCATCAGGTTGGACACTTTACCCGTGTGGTCCTGCAGGACCTTCTGGTTTACATCATGTATGCACTCCCACCTTCAGAAAGGTATCCATTTGAAGTAAGAGACTTCTAGCTGCAGATTCCATATCACATGAACAAGTTACTTATATTCAATAACGCCCTATCTGGTAGGGACTATATCTAGCCGCATATTACTTAGCGACTCACCCATCCTGCCCACTCTGCAAAATGATTTTAGAGTTACGGACTGTTTCCCTTTCTGGGCTCTAGTTCCACACACCTGTGGTCAGTGTACTCCATGGCTCTGTGTTTTTGGGGTGGAAAGTTACGAAAAGAAATTGACAGTTCGCTGGGGTGGTGCCTATATAGGCACTGTGCAGGTCACTTCGGGCGCGGATGGCGCCACATGGAGCTGAACGAAGTCACCTACTGGTGCACAGGGGAACTGCTCATGAAAAATTTCCAGGTAGTCTGACGCCTGGGGATAATTTTAATATAAGGAATCTGGGGCTAGATAGAGTCTCTACTAGACAAGTAACATGTTCTTTAATACATATGTCACCTCTAGGATAGGCCCTAAACAGCCAGGAGGGCAGGGTGCAGTGGATTTAAAAAGCAGGATATGCACTTTTAAGTCTTATACATCCTGGAAGTGAAAAACTCCTAAATGAGGTCTTCACTTCTGAGGCCTATCTCTTCCACAGCAAAATATTGGGTTACTTTATTACATTTAATAAGTTTGGTGTCCAAAGAATTCTAATTTAAAGCCCTCTTTAAAGGGTAAAGTTGGATTTTAAGTCACAATTCTGAAATTGCCCCTTTTTAAAAGGTTGGTATTTTCCTGTCCTACCTCTTTGGTGCCTCAGCTTGTAAACCTGGGTCACATGACGAGGTTTACCTGGCTCTTGGTCTATGTGTATTGTTCCCAGACAGTGGTAGGGCAGTAGGTTTTAGCAGGTAGAGCCATCTCTGACTTGATGAGGGGGAGGAGCTGCCACCTTCCATACTTGCACAACACAAAGGCTCTGCCTGAGAAATATATTGGATTTGACACTAGTCTTTTGTGACCCCAGACAAGCTACAGCTAGAGCAAGATGGCAAGAAACTCCAAGCACTTCTGAGGGTGGAAACCTCCAGAACCTTCGCCGACTTCTAAGTGGCAATCAGGTATAAATAATGGACCCTCAAAAGCAACTCTTCAGTACACCGTTTTCCTATGGAAGAACCAGAAGAACTACTGTGCTGCTCTACAGGAAGGGATGCTTCTATGTTGCCAGAGAAGAGAACTGGACATGGTTCTTGAACCCAGAAACACCAGAGTGATTGCAAGGGCTACTTGGTTAGCTTCCTTATCAGAGCCTCAGGAACAGAAGAGGCGCAAACCAAATTGAACTCAGCATCTGGACCCTGTCTGCAGTGAGTCCAACCCCTGAGGTGCTGTCACCCCAGTCCTGGATGCTTGGATAAGGGTTGTGGTTCTGTAAAGCAGAACTGATGCATCATAACACATCTCCTCTCAGCAGCATCGGAACTGCCACAGCGCAACACATCCCCAACTCAGGACCTCTCATTGCAGCTCGCAGTCTTCCTGGAACTGGTGCTGCACAACGCATCTTCGATGCAGCTCTTCACATCGCAAGGTCCTTATTGAAGGAATCCAAGATGAAGACACAGGACTCTGCATCGCAACCCTGCAGCTCCTGGGACCCGCCACTGCACAAAGTATCCTAGACGTAGGATTATCCCAACGCTCCCCAAACCAGGATTTAAGGTACTTTAGTTCAGCAGACCTAACTTGGTCCCTGTAGCCAGCCCACGCTCCATCACTGTTGGCAGAACTTGTGACCTTTTGTCTCAGTCCTGCGCAACCAGATAACCACAGTTGGCACTTTCTGCTTTTAGGTGCTATTTTTACTTTTTTTTTTTTTATTGCATAGCTCTCAATCTACTGATTGGATTTTTTGTTGTGTTCTCAAATATTTATTACATTTTACGGTATTTTTCTAAATTCGTATTGGCCTTTTTTTTGTTGTGTTTTCACTTGATGTTTGAAGTTGTCAGGGTTTTCACCTGATTTACTTCCACAGGAGTGGCATGAAAAAACATGAATGCTCTCACTCTCCTAATTGAGTCTCCAGGAGTTCACTCAAATGAACTACAGGACACCCCAGGGGGAAAAGGGGTAGGGGGCGAAAGAGAAACGTGCTGGCAATGTACTGAATTCTGAAATGCTTCCGATTGTGGCTCATTCAGGACACTTCAATGACTCCCACCTTGAAAGGTGTAACATGTTCACAAAAGAAAGTAGGATTTCTTCCAGGAATCAGATTAAGTATTCAAATGAAAGTGTATGGTAATTTAACCTTCTTTGAATACCTGTCAGAATATCTTGTCTAGCTTAGCATAGCTCTCTCTGACACCTGCTGTCTTTTAAATAATACTATTAAAAGCTAGATAACCAATGTAAAGTAAATATAAATGCATATTACTTTCAGTTTAGCAGAGCAGGCGTTACATCAGGAACAAACCTAACTTTCTTTGATAATGAAGAGTTAATCTTAGACAAAATAAGGAATACAAATAGTAAGAAATGCTCAGTAACTGTCATTGTATAGTCTTTCTCCAACTTCCTCTAGAGTTCATGGAACCAACATGTTTCTCCCTTTCATAAAACCGTTGAAAAAAAAAAAAATGGTTTCACCTTCTTGAAGAAAAAATAAATCTCAAACAAGGGCAGCAGGCAGTCGGGTTCTATAACTTGCATTTTTGGGAAGCACGAATGTTTGTCTTCGAGCTGCTTAAATATCCGCAAGTGGCAGAATTGACAAATTACGTATTGGGGGGCCACATGGACGTACGGCCCAATTTGTGATTACCTAATAGCGATTTTTTTGGTGAATCACTATTTGGTCATCGCTAATCGGCATGCACGTAGCGAAACACGATTGTTTGCTACTGACAATTCATGCGAGGGGCATTTTTAGAAAGTCACAATTTGCAATAGCCTACATTGCAACCACATTTACAAAATTGCGAATGCAGCTTAAAAAAAAAGAGAAACCCTTCCTGACCCTGGTGTTATACACTGAGGCTTAAACACCTGAATCAGGAAGTGTTTCTCATTAGCTGCCAGGGAAGGTGAGCGAGAGAGTGAGAGAGAGAGAGAGGAGGAGAACAGCTACCTGTTGTGTTTTGAACAAACACCTCTTCCCCGCTAACTGCCCATTCCCCTCTGCTACACCCCCCACACCCCCTCCCAATGTGGCAAGCCAGGAAGGAGATGAGGTTACAGGGAGCTGGACAAGACAGATTTAATTCTATGAAAAGGAGCTTGAATTCTTAACTGAGGAATGCTGCACCCACCAAGATTCGTTCTTGGCAAAGGCCTCCATGAATGTTTCTGGGCCACAGAAAATTGGAGTGACATGCAGGCCAAAATGAATGGAGACAGGGTCACATTGCGCTGTGTGTAGGAAATCTGCAAAAGAAGGTACGACCTCAGATCAAGGACCAAAGAAAAGGTGGTCACGCGCTTGGTGGAGAGTCGTGCTAATGGGGGGTGGACCTCCCATTGTACTCCCACCTACAGCCATTGAAACACTGATGGAAGGCACCCTCAAGCCAGAGACAGATGTTGGATTTGGGCAAGTAGGCTCATCAACTTCAGGACTCAACCCAAGGAAGGGGAGCATGTACATTGTACCTACTAACAATTATTGTAAATCTACAGACACATGTAAAGTTAGCACTGACTGCAGCCATAATGCCTTATGGGACATTTAGTACACAAAACATAGTTTTTTTTTTTTTTTTACTTTAACATGCCAAAACAACAAAGGTATTTTAAGTGTCTCACAATTATTTACACAAAAAGTAATATAGGTCTTTGTTGGCACCACAGATGAACCTGCACATCATGCAGAAGGGGCAGAGTCAGAGGGAGGTTAGGTAACTCACACGGATGAGGAGGAAGACCCTATTGACACCTACAGTGGAGACCCCACATCCCACAGTCACACCGCAAGTGCTGTTTTTTCACCCCAGTCTGCATCGTTAGAGGAGGGTGAGAGGCAACCACAACAGAGTCATGCAATTACTGCTGTAGTGAGACGACACTAGCTGCATCGTCCGGGACATGGCTGTCCAAGAAATAGGGCAAGACCTGTGGGCCACAAACACTTCCAGCAAACCCACAATCAGCAGAGGACACACTGGTATTAGGAGGGCTAGAAAAGTCCATGTTACATATTCAACACCTGCAAGTCAAACAAACGAAAATTACTGAATTGCAAGTTGCAGAGCATGCAAGACAATCTCTCTATGGGTTTTAGAAATGTTGCCAGTCAGATGGCCGAAAACCAACAACAAATGGACCACAAGATGGACAGCATGACAGCTGCCCTTGAGAAGTTGTCTCAAACTTGTAGACACTAGCTCCAGTCAACAACAGAGAGAAAGCCACAGTGCAGCAAGAAAGGACCCTCTAAGCCGTTCCATCGGATGCCTACTGCATGCAGCATCAGCCCTGTGTAGAAGGGCTGTAAATCCACAGGTCAAAATGGGCCACTTTAGTGGCAATGTGTTGAGGCAGTTTCAATAAATCACATTTGCACTTGAGGCAATGCAGACTGGCGTCACTGCAGGCATCAGTGCGGGAGAAGGTCAGAAGAGTGCAGACTGATCAAGCATTAGCAACGTGTCTCCCACAGAGGCCAGGTTAATGAAATGCAGTAGCCGCCGGACATATGCTGCCACACAACCAGAAAGTACACCGTCAGCCCATAAGGGCAAGAAGCATTAAGTTTTTGTGGTTTTTTTTTTGCATTGTTTGAGGGTACTCATATCTGTTGACATTACCAGCAGAGCAGTATTTCATGTTTGTTTTGTTTCACACCACAATACATACTTGACATTAAAGCAGATTTTGATTACAAGGATCAATCCACTTGCATGTTATTTCAACGTGTAATGTATTTTTAGTGTCAACTTACCTCCCAAAATAACGTGTGGCAATATGGTCCCTCATCTTCTCCCCTCCACTGATGCGATTGATAGGCTGCAGCACTGGTGCCAGAGGATCATTGTCCTCGAAATCTGAAGCTCACACATCGATGTGTAGGCCTCTCCTCGTGGCAATATTGTGTAGGATGGCACACAGCGCTACTGTCTTACAAGCTATTTCTGGGGCATATTGTAAGGCACCTCCACTCTTGGGTAGTTACCGGAAACGAGCTTTGAGTTGGCTAAATGTCTGCCCAGTCACACTCCTAGTGCGACGATGCACACTTATATTGCCGTTCATTTTGGGTGGTTGGGGAAAGGTATGGTGTGAGCATACATGGACGTAGGGCATACGCACTATCACCTGCAAAACAGACTTGGTGTGAGGCTACATAATAATTATACTAGGCTACAAACAGACATCCGTATGTACTATTCTTTTCTGTAAATAGATATCCATAATCAAACTCCCCTCTTTCCAGCCATCTGTATATTCCGCTGTGCCTAAACCCGAGAAGTCATGGGTGCTTCCTGGATATTGCGAAACAGTAACAGTAATGATATGGTGGCATTACCCAGCCCTTGAATACTGAAGGAATGTGAATTTTTCTTGTTCCTCACAAGAGATTTCAGATGGGATAGGGGGGGGGGGGGGACATATAGGCAAGTGTCCCATCTATACACCCATGGACATGGGGAAAATTGGCAATTCTATAAAAGCTCAATTTTGTACTTTTCATTTCCTGTGCATTCTGGTTTGATAAATATGGTGGTAAATGTAGAGCAGCATGGCATCTAGGAATGCACAGCTACAGCAATCACAGATTGTGCTGCTACCTGGCAGATGTCCAGGATCGGGACTTCGCATCACTCCACATGCTAACGCAGGGATCACAGTCTTTGCTCTGGTGGAATGAGCACACAAGCCCCCCGGGGGCTGGTTCTTGCCTGATGCTTAGCAGATCTTAATGAAGAGTACAATCTATAGGGAGAGGATTGGTTTCTGAAGGGCCTTCCCTGTCACGGCCCAAACATATCCCACGAAGAGTTGATTGCCGACCTTGAATCAATGTGCGGTCAAGGTAGAACGACAAAAGCTGTCAATTGCCACTGCTCAGTCCCCATACATGAAGGCAGAGTGTGAACAGGTTCAGGTGCAGAACCCTCGCCTGCAGCTAGGACAGAAGATCTTCCTGAAGAGGCAGCCTGATTGGGGGAGAGATTGACATGCTCAACAGCTCGGGATACTAGCACGGTCCTGAGCCACAAGGATGACGTGGGTCCAATCGTTCCAGATCTTCTTGAGAACTCTGGGCAAAAGTGGTATGGGTGGAAAGGCGTAGAAGAGGCCAAAGCTCCACTCAAGACAAAAAGCATTTGAGTGACAGCCACCTAGGAAACTACAGCGTGCAGAACTGCTGACATTGTGCTTTCTCGGCAGTGGCCAATAGATCTAACCAAGGTTCTCCCCACTGCTGACAGATCTTGCACCACCTCCAGATGGAGACTCCCTTCGTGATCCGCGAGGCATCTTCGGCTGAGTTTGTCAGCTCTGGCATTTAGGGAACACACCATGTGTTGAACTACCAGGGAAATTACCCGACGTTCCAGACTATCCTTAGACACAGAGCCTGTTGACAGAGGGTCCACGACCCCATCCTGTTTGTTCAAGTAGCACATGGCTGCTGTGAATCCTGCTCTAGCCTTCCCAAGACAGAGGGTTGAAAGGCTTGTAATGCCAGCTGGATAGCTCAAAGCTCCAACAGGTTGATGTGGCGTCCAGATTCCGCAGGGCACCAGAGTCCTCTAATCTCCACCTCTCCCCGATGGCCGCCCAATCCCAGGAGTAAGGCATCTGGCGCTACAGTGAGTTCTGGTAGGGGAAGGGAGAGGAATCTGCTGCTCAACCAGTCGCTGTTCATTAACCACTACTGCATCTTTTGCAGTACCCTAATGAGATCGGGCCATGTTGGAGAGATTCCCCGATGCTGCGCACACGGACTTCAGGCCCCACTGCTGAGCCCGCATATGCCAATGGGCATGTGTCACAAGCAGGATGCAGGAGGCCATGAGGCTCAGCAGCTTTAGAGTCAGTCTCACTGAAATCCAGAATAGAGGCTGAAACATACATATCATAGCCTGAATGTCCTGGACTAGCCGTTCCATGCCCGAAGCTGCATCGTGTCCAGAACAGCTCTGAAGAAAGGGAGTGTATGAGAAAGGGGGCAGGTGTGACTTCAACACGTTTATAGTGAACCCTAATGAGTGTAGGAGGTCTGCCATAGTCTGGAGGATGTGTGCCAGTACAATTGCTCAAGGGCAGGCTCTATAGTGATCAGTTTATTTAATTTATGCTTGGCGACACTTCTTTGCCTTGCAAACTAGCAGTTCCATGTTGGACTCTTATCTGACTTTATAATTAGTCTTTTCTTTGCTTTTGAACTAACAGTCTCCACTTCAGACTGTCTGCTGATTTCTCTCTTTCTCGGAGGCGGCCTACATGTTGGTCCTCTTGTTGATTAAAGTTTGTTGAATTATGAACAGAGTAGATTCACCAGTTCATGGTGAACTATATTTTGGGTTATGCTAATGCCCTTATGTTATGACTGCTCGCATTTTGCTTTATTTTTATGCATTATTGATGCTGATTGAATCTGACTAATAACATTTTGCCTACTGGAATGATTTTTTTTATATAACTATTTTATTGAGTTTATTATACATAATAACAAAAAGATAAAAACAGAGCAGTGCATATCAATGTGAGATATCAAAATATCTGTTTAACCCCTGACTGGAGGAAGATGACATACACAGACAGAAATATGGAACAAATCCAATCATTTCAACAGTAGATACCCCCAGCCTCCCCTACCCAAGGAATTCCTATGTAACCAATTTGTTTATATACGATGATTACCAACGTTACAACATCACCACAGCTGGTTGTCACCTTTTATGAACAGCATAACATTCCATTAGTCAGCTATCGTCACCAGTACTCCAGTCAGAACTGGACCCTCTACACCTGTGAAGCCTTCCAATAGGGTTCCCCAGGCCATTACGTCTGTCAGTGCCCCCTCCTCCCTGCATGTCATCCTCATGTATTGCTCTTCAGCAGCACCATATTCCAGTACATCTCAGACCCAATAAGGAATGGATGGACTTTGAGTACTCATCCAGCCTATAGCCACCGTATGCTTAGCCAGCACCAGAGCGAGCTGTGCAAGTATATATGGGACGCGCCTTTCCAGAGGTCTACGCAGTACACCTAAAAGACAAGTCAGAGGTGTCGCTTCGAGCCCCAAACCTGTGACCCAGTCTAGGTTTCGAACCACCACCCACCAAAATCGCTGCACCTCCCTATAAGACCAAGACAAGTGGATAAAGGAGGCACATATCTCCTCACATCTAGGACACCAGGTCTCTCTTGTCGTGCCAATCTTGTTAAGAAGAGCAGATGTAAGATATACATGATGAACAAAATAAAAATGCAATAGCTTAAACCAAGAAACCGTGTGCACCAGCGACAGATCCCAGTCCACGTCCTCTAAGGGACCCTCCAGATCTCGATCCCAGGCCCTGCGCACCACACACTCCACACCTGGTTGATCCCCCCCCGAAGTGCTTCATAAAACAGGGTAATCCATTGGGACTCCTCACCCCAATTTATCAGCCCATTCAACACCTTTGCCTTGGGGGGGGGAGGGGGCATAGGGAATCCAGACCAGACTTCGAGCCACACTCTCCATCTTGGCATAACGCAAGAACTGACCAGTGCTTAATCCAAACGCGCCTCCTGAAAGAAGATAAACTCCCCATTGGGGTGTAAGTCACCCGCCACTAGGCAGCCTCCTACTCTCCAAGCATCCATTGACATTAGAGTATCCATACTCCTACAGGGGGCTAAGTCCCAAATGTTCAGTTCCCCATCAAATGGGGCACGTCGAATCACTTTAACGACTTGCTCCCAAATCCCTGCAGTAGTTTTGACCAGATAGGGGACAGCAGTCGCCGACCGACCACCCGTTATCAATACATGCACCAACGCCTCTCCTCCCAACATGCCCGCAAATAGTCGCTTCTCCCAGTTATTCGACTAAGTCATCCACTTGCAGCGTGTTTTAAGTGTGCTGCATAATAATAGTGTCTAATATTAGGGATAGCCAACCCTCTGCTTCCATGGCCCTCTGCAGCATGGATACCAACACCCTGCTACGACGCCCAGTCCAGACCAATGAAATCAACAAACTGTCCAGACCATTGAAAAGCCGAGCTGCTAATGAAACAAAGAATTCTGCACAAGATAAAGACACTGTGGCAAGAACCACATCTTGGCCACAGCTGCCCTCCTCATCACTGTGAGAGGCAGCTTATTCCAGAACGAAACAGTGCTCCAGACCAGTCACCACCCGCTCTACATTGTGTCTCACATGCGCCGCCTCCCATCAGAGCCCCACCACCGGCAAATCCTCAAACGGGGCACCACATAATGACCCTAAAGGAAACAGAAGCTACTTCTTCCTATTCACCTGAAGACCAGATATAGCCCCAAATTCCTCCAGCAACTTTAACAACAAAGGCACCGAAATACGTGGCTCTCGAAGGTATAGCAACGCATCATCAGCGTATAGACAGACAATATGAGTAACCTGTCCAACCTGAACGCCCCAGGACACCAATTCCTCACGAAGCCAGACCACCAGTGGTTCCACCGCTAAAGCGAAAAGAAGCAGTGACAGTGGGCATCCCTGCCTAGTTTCCCTACCAAATGCCCAGGATTTCGAGAGCTTTCCGCCCACCCTAACGCGTGGGAGCAGTGTATAGCAAATGAACCAAGCACAAAAATGGGGGCCAAATCCCATTCCCTGCAGCACCGCTAGTAAGTAGCCCCACTCCACCATATCAAAAGCCTTCTCTAGTTCCAATGACACCAACACCAATTCATCCTCTGCCACCATGGTTTCAAGCAAAACATGTGCCAAACGACGTAAGTTGTAAGTCGCACTACAACCAGGAATAAAACCACACTGATCATCATGCACCAAGCCCTGAATCACTCCACGTCGTCGAGTAGCCAAAATTAATTCTCATTCTCACTCACACTCTCTCTCTCATGAAGAGAACAACTCAATAGGGAATCCATCCTGACCAGGCGATTTAGATTGACAATGCCTCCACCGCCGCACTCACTTGCTCTACTGTTATCTCAGCTTCTAGACTTTCCATAATCTCCAGCTCCAGAAGTCGCATCCACTGCAGAAACTTTTCTAAGCCCACATCTAGGACTGATGCACCAGCACTGTACAAGGCCAGCAAATGCTCCACTAAAACCTGAAGGATATCCCTGCGATTAGTAATCTGCATACCTTCAGTGTTTCTAATATGTAAAACGGGACGACATTCAACATCCCGCTTGAGGACCCACGCCAGTAATTTACCAGACTTGTCTCCCTCCCTTTGGAGGCGCTGTCTATATGATCTAAGTGTGACCTTATCTAGCGTGTCCCAGCAGTTACTGACCTCCTTATACAGTCGGAGCTGCTCTTGTTCAACCTCCCTGGTTATTGGCGTCTGGTGCTGCAACACCTCCAGCTCACTCTACCAGTCAGTAAGTTCCTGTTCCATTTGTTTGAGCACCCCACAGACAGTGCCTATACAAACTCCTCTCAGAATGGCCTTCATGGCTTCCCACTCGACTTTCCTAGAGTTGGCCGTATCCCAATTTAAGTCAACAAAGTCCTTAAGGGCCACCGCCATTTTGTCACAACAGCCAACATCAGTCAGAAAATTCGTAGGCATGTGCCAACTGCGTGTCACTTTGGCATCAGATCCCCACAGCACTTGCATCAATACCGGTGCATGATCAGACAAAAACCTCTTCAACTGCTTGATATCCACCTCCTGTGCAAGTCAGTCCACCCAGGAGGAAACAGTCCAGCCGACTATATGTATTATGCGTCTTAGAATGACCGGTATACTCCCTACTCTCCGGATGCAGTTTCCTCCATCCATCCCAGAGCCCTAAATTGTGCATAACCTGTGTGAGGGATCTCGCCATCAATGGTTTAGTGCCTAATTTAGATGGATAACGATCCTTCTCACCATCCAATATGCAATTGTAATCTCCAGCCCGTATTAGAGGAGCGACTACCCCTACCCCAGACCCTCAGGTATATTATCATAAACGGAGTGATCGTCTATGTTAGGTGCATAAGTGTTGAGAATAGTAAAGGGCAGTCCATCCAATGTACCCTATAGAAGTATATATCTCCCCTCCACAACTGCTTTACTATAAATATGTGTAAAAGGGACCCCAGGCGCAATCCATAACATCAGTCCCCTTGCATAAGAGGAGAACACCTGACCCCACTACTTCTTAGCCAGTTTTTGCGATTCCCCTCTGCCATGTGCATCTCCTGGAGACAAGCTATATGAAACTTATGTCGCCTCAGGAAGGAGTGCACCCTATAACATGCAGTATAGCTCTTCAGCACCCTGACATTCCACGTCAGTGTGTTTATCTCTCGACCCATATTAAGGGTTTATATCTTCCATCCCCCATGCACCTCCTCCCGCCCCCTCCCTCCCATAAGGAGAAGGCAAGACAAATCCTTACTTCACATCCCACACAAAACCATGCACAGCTGCTGTAAACATCAAACACATTCAAACCTGCATGAGCTAGGTAACTCCAAATCCCAATGCCGACCCAGGATAAACGGTAAAACAGACATCAAAACATACTGTAGTTCCATGTGTGTGTATGCTGCCAGGACAACAGCCTAAGCCCAAACACCCTAAATCCCTACCACCACAGTGGAAGTAACCACCCCACCCCCCCCCCAATTCCATATACAGAATATGCTGTGCCTATAACCCTAACCAACATAGCCTGGAAAAAGCACTCCCCTACCCCTTCGAATAATACATATTCATGAAGTGCCTCTCAAATCCAGACCCGAGCACAGGACCCCCAGTGATTCCGTAAGAGCAGCATCCACCAAAATACCAACAAGGTCAAGTGTCAACAGGGACCATTTCCACCCTCTTATCAGATGGCTCAGTAAGTTAGACGGCCAGCTCAGGATCCACCACAGCCATAGTACCATCCTGTTGGATTTCAATTCTGCTGTCAAAGTTGTCACCCCTTTGCGCGGGGACCCGCATCTGGCTCTCCCCACGCCTCCTCCAGTCCGTTCCATCGGCACAAGAAGTACGAGCAGCCCCAAGACCAGACCACCCAGATCGGCCCAGGCCAACTTTGTCCCATAACTCCAACAATCTCCAGACCACCTCAGGATGTTAAAAAAAAAAAGTGCAACTTGCCCAAGGAGATCACCTTCAAACATGCTGGATACAATAACATGTATCTGATGTTCATGGCACCAAGCTTGGCTTTCACCTCCAAAAACCCCTTTCTAGAGGTCTGGACCTTGTTCGTATTATCCAAAATACAACCTTATCGGTTTCACAAGCAGTCCGCAGGATACAATCCATATCTTTATAGTTCAAGAGGCGTGCAACTATGGCCTTTGGAGGTGCTCCAGGTCTAAGAGGGGCAACCAGAGTCCTGTGTGCGTGCTGCACCACAAACACCTTGGATGACCTCTCAGATTGCAATACATCGCTCCACGAAACCTTCTGCCGTGGAGCCCTCGGCACGTTACGGAAACCCAAGGAGGCGCACGTTGTTCCGTCGGGATCTGCCCTCTGAGTCCTCCAATTTCGCCTCCAACATCCTGACCGTGGAAGTAACCTGTGCCATCTGTTTGTGCAAGGTGCCTACCTCCGTTTGCAAGTCCACGATAAACCCCTCCGCCACCCTGACATTATCAGAGACTTTGGGGAGGTCAGTTCGAATAAGATTCACCTCCACAGCCACCATTTCTATCTTCCCCTCTAGGGCCACCCTAGCGCCCTGTATAGCAGTCAAAAATTCAGCGCGTAAGGGTTCCTCTGCAGTAGCCGGTGTGCCCAGTACCTCTCCATGCCTCTACCATACAAGTATGGCGCTGCAGTAACGGGGCAGATGTAGTATATTGTTCCATAGTGTTCCCTTGTGATGCAGTGGTTTGCCGATGCTGCCCCATCGCACCATCAACTTAGAAATAATAGGATGTAGCACCACCGTACCAGACTCAGAGGGGCAGAGATGAAGCTCCGTTGAGTTGCTACACCCTTCAAATAATGCAGCTCAATCGTCCGGCCCCGAATATCCACAACAAAGGGCCGCTTGAATGTCCACGTAGCCGTGCCGCCAGCCCAAACCTCATACGAGTCAGGTGTGCTAAATGCATGCAGCGCCGTAGGTCCCAAACACCTCCACACAACGGTGCTGCACCACGGCCGCAGAAGACACTCCACTGGTTGAGAGCAGACACATGCCAAATGGTGACCTCCGTCATATCACCTCTAGAAAGTGGCACAGTTCGTTGGCCTACCCCCCCAGCCACTCCTCTGCAGCCAGGAATAAGTTATTCACTGCTATGCACCCGGGTCTCTGCTCCTCACCATCCGCCAATATTGACACCAGGCCCCAATCTTGGGCCGATCACCAATCCAGGAGGAAACAGGTCAGGCCCCTTCCAAAATCATGCAGCGGGGCCCCCCGGAACTACACGCTGACAGACTGAAATTTGGTGGTGTATCAGAACAAAGCTTCAGAATTGGCTCCTCAAGTGATCGTGAGATTCCCGGTGGCACACACGCACTTGAGCTTTGTCTGAGACTGGGGGAAATGGCGGAATCCTGCTTGGATTTTCCCGATGACTGACAAAAATCTGTTGAAACAACTCCAGGAGTGGAAACAGGAGCTTCCTTTACACTTTGGCAAGTCACAGATTGGAGTTTTTCGATGTATGGTAATGTAGAGTTTCTCCGTGTGATCCCATATGGCCTTTGATTCATCTGGGCGCGGTTTTTGCAGGCTCTTGAGTCATCATCTTACTTCAGGCACCACAGGCGTATCTTAGGAGTATCAGTCATGCACATCTGCTTGGAACTGTTTCAAGGTTTAAAACCTGCTGTTAGAAATAGGGTCTCTAGTTGGCAGTCGGTTTACACCCTGTCCAAGGAGGGACCCTCACTCTAGTCAGGATAAGGGAGATAGCCGCTCAGATAACCCCTGCTCACCCCCTTGGTAGCTTGGCACGAGCACTCAGGCTTATCTCAGAAGCAATGTGAAAAGCATTTGCACATAACACCAGAACACAGTGAAAACACTACAAAAGGACACTGTTAAAAATGGGGTTTCCGGTTGGCTAGGGTATGCACCTAAGCCAGGCGGAAACCCACCCACTCTAGTCAAGGCAAGGGAGTTACACGTCCAAGATCACCCCTGCTCACCCCTTTGGTAGGCTGGCACGAGCAGTCAGGCCTAACCCGGAGGCAATGTGTAAAGCGTTTGCACAACACACCCAACAGAAGTGACTCAAATAAATACACCACGAAGGAACACACCACCAAGTTATGTAAAAATAAACTGTGTTGCACAAAACATATTTAGAACAAACACAACATGTCAGTAATTACCCTGCTACCTTAGCAGTTGTCAGAATGTTACGCAGGTTACTAATACTCTGCAAGAATAAGTAGTAGTCACACTAGAACACATAAGTACTCCAAATTTTGCAACATAAGCAGTAGTCCGGAATCACAATACTAAATAAATGCACTTGTCATAGCAATATCCTACATGCCCATATCAGGAACATCATAAAACATCTGGCAAGTCATAAAATACATATTGGCATAGAATGCCCATAGAAGGAACATCAGCAACCCTATAAGCCCCATCATCAGAAGAGACAGGAAAACATATTATTCAATAACGTTCATAGTAGGAACATTTGGAAATCCTATGTCCTGCAAAAGAGTACCTGTTTATCAGATGAGAAGGCACTTCCGGTGCCATGAAGCATAAGGGGGTCAAGCATCCCCTCCTGCTTTTATATCGGGCCCCACCTGGTGCCTGCTATCTCTTGGGCCACTATGGACCCGCCAAGAGAGAGGGAACAGAGCCAAAACCCCACCACTGGGAAAACCGAGAGACCAGACGGTGCGGATGCCTCAAATGAGGCTTCCACCTGCCTGCGATCTCTGCTTGTGGAAATGGGGCAGGGAGCCTCCGTTGAGGCTTCCCTCCCCACCCAAGCTTCTCCTGAAATGGGGCCAGGATGGAGCGTGGGGGGCCTCTGATGAGGAGTCCACCTCACTCGGGGAGCAGCCACATCCGACGTGGTGCACGTGCTGCTCCTCAGCCCTCCCCGGGCCACTGTGGTGAAAGCGCAACAAAAGAGGTGCCGGTTTGTGTCCCAGGGCGCCTCTGGATGGTGGGAGCACAGTTGCTCCAATATTCGTCTTTTCGTGCCCCTGGGAGCACAAGAAGACACGTGTTTGAGACGCACTCAAGTAATCCGGGCTGTGGGAGTGAGTCTCCCTTGCAGGGCCCCGAAAAAGAGCTTCTCCAGGCACATTTTGGAAAACGGCAAGGCGCTTCTCCAGGCACCCAAAGGGATTATCAAAAGTGCTCCTCATGCCCTCTGTAATGGGGGCACAGCACTTATTTGTGCTGATGCGCAGAGGTATGAAGGGAGGCAGGGGCCACAGCACCCAATACCTGGGGACACAAGGTGGAGCACAGGGCAGTGGGGCCCAGCAACAAGCCAGCATAGAGTGGATGCAGACAGTGGCAGTTCCTCCTGTGGGTCACAGGTCAGCACAGCCAGCCACAGCAGTCCATGGTGGTCCCTGGTGAGTCCTTCCAGCAGCATTCTGTCTTCAGTTACAAGTAGGTTTCTTGTCCATTCATGTCTAAATTGTGGGGAAAAATTTCCTGTACTTATACTCCGTTCTGCAAAGAATTTTCAATGAGGAGGAGAGTGGGGTTTCAGCCACTTACAACTGGTTCCAGGAGTGTCCCCTCTTTCCTCCAGCACAGGCTCCAAGCATCAGTTGGGGGTAAACGACCCTTCTGTGTGAGGCCAGTTCACAGCCTTTACAAATGCATGTGTGTCCAGCCTCTCCCTTCTCTCAGCCCAGGAAGACAATTCAGCATGCAGATGAACCTCTGTGACACCTCCATCCTCACTGTGTACAGGCTGTCTGAAAAGTATGCACAAAGACCAACTGTCACTCCACCCAGACGTGGATTGGAGTCAAGCTGCAAAACACGAAAGCCATAAACACAGAGAAATGCTCACTTTCTGTAAGTGGCATTTCTGTAAATGATAATAAAAGAATCCACCTACACCAGTAAGCAGCATTTCTCACTACCATTACAACCATATCAAACATGCCTACGCTACCCCTCAAATCAGACAATACCCCCTAAACATAAGGCAGGTCATTTCCAATGCAATCCTATGAGACGGCTGCACTCACAGCAGTGTTAAACTAAATAGGCTGTTGTCGCTACCAGGACAGGCCACACTACTAGGCACATGTCCTGCCTTCTACATACATAGCACTCTGCCCATAGCGCTAGCTAGGGCCTATCTTAGGGGTGACTTACATGTAGTAAAAGGGTAGTTCTGGGCCTGGCAAGTAAATTTAGATGCCAGGTCCCTGTGGCAGCAAACTGCGCACACAGGTCATGCGCTAGCAGCCCTGAGACAAGTTGAAAGGCTACTTCAGTGGGGGGGGGTGCAACCAGCACTGCAGGCCCACTAGTAGCATTTAATTTACAGGCCCTAGGCATAGAGATACCACTGTACAAGGTAAACGTCAATTAAATATGCTAATAAGGTATAAGCCAAACATACCAAGTTTACAAGGAAGAGCACATGCACTTTAGCGCTGGTTAGCAGTGGTAAACTGCCCAGAGTCATAACGTCAGCCCAAAAAAAAAAAAAGGTCAGAAAAATTAGGAGAAGACAAAAGGTTTGGGGGGTGACCCTGTAAAAAGGGCCCGGTCCAACAGACACCACACAACAGTTTCAGAAAGATGCCAATATTTATCTGTGTAAAACAAGACTAAAACTAGCAAATTCAAACCGACAGTGCTAAAGATTTGAATTTTGTAAGATTTAACTTAAAAATACAGTACCTTGAAGTCAATAGCTCCACCTGTGGCTATCACTCCGTCGTGATCAACAAAATCAACAGTTCAGGCCGACCACGCCATCGCAGGCCAGCTACAGTGTCGGGAAGACCCGCAAACAGTACCTTTGGATTTGCAGGGCGTCGCGATCCTCGTGGTGAGCTCCAGCGAGCGGCTTCGTGGTGTCAGTTCCAGACTGGGTGCGGGGGTTGTCGGGCCCTTGAAGTCACACGTGTTGCAGATCGAACTCCAGGCTGATGAAGTCAGGAGCGCTGGAGTGGATGGCGTTGGGGCTGCGGTGCACAGCGGGACGATGCGACGTGCAGTGCCCACAGGTCACGGTACAGGCAGCGGTTTGGTGACTGCGTCCAGGACCAGGGATGCGGTATGTAGTGGGGTGGTGCGACGTGAGTTGTCACCAGGTTGCGGTGCAGGCAGCGGCGTAGTGGTTGCTGAAGTGCTGTCATCGGGAGGCCCAAGTCAGCGGTGCGGTGAGGGACAGGCTCTGTGCGGCGTCCATGGGTCACAGTGCAAACAGGGACGACTGTTGACAACACTGGAGTCGATGGTGCTGGCGTTGGTGGACAAGGGCTGTGGTGCAGGACGATTCTTTGTGTTCTTCACAAGCGGTGTCCACAGGCCACGGTGCAGGCAGCAGCGCCAGTGTCAGCAGGAGCTGCGTCGTTGCTGATGTCCAGGCTGTGGTGTGAGCAAGGTGATCCCAGAGTGCTGGGCCCCCACAGGTCGTGGCGCAAACAGTGGCTTGGTGAAGTCATCCAATGACTGCATCGTTGAGACCAGGGTAATGGTGTGAAGCGGGGTAGTGCGGCTCCGTGCGGTGTCGGTAGGTCACGGTGCAGGCCAGTGGCATCGTTGACGCGTCGTGGTGGTTTTTCTCCTTGAAAAACACACAGTTCCCAGTGCAGCTGGAAAATGAAACTGAAGTCCTTGATATATCTGAGACTTCTAACAGGAGGCAAGCTCTACTCCAAGCAGTTGGAGAACTTTCTCCAGCAGGGTACCCAGCAAAGTTCACCCTTTGCTCTCTTAAGGCGGACTGCAGGCCAATCCAGCAAAGGGACAGTAATCCTCCTCCAGCTCTTCTCCTTGGCAGAGGTTCCTCTTGATTCCAAAAAGATTCTACAAGTCTAGGGTTTTGGGTCCACTACTTATGTCCCTTTCTGCCATTGAAGTTAGCAACCTTGAAATGGACAGCTCTGTTGTTCACAAGATCCTGCCATGCCCAGGCCTGGCCCCAGACACACTTCAGGGGGTTGGAGACAATTGTGTGAGGGCAGGCACAGCCCTTTCAGATGTAAGTGACCACTCCTCCCTCCACTCTAGCCCAGATCACCCATCAGGATATGCAGGATACACCCCTCCCTTTGTGTCACTGTCTAGAGGAGAGGTGTAAACAGCCCAACTGTCAAACAAACCCAGAAAGGGAATCCACAAACAGGCAGAGTCACAGAATGGTTTAAGCAAGAAAATACCTACTTTCTAAAAGTGGCATTTTCGAAATAATCTAAAAACTGACTTCACTAAAAGATGTATTTTTAAATTGTTCAGAGACCCCAAACCCCATATTTCTATCTGTTCTTAAAGGGAAAATGCACTTTAAGGATAATTAAAGGCAGTCCCCATGTTAACCTATGAGAGAGACAGGCGTTGCAACAGTGAAAAACGTATTTGGCGGGATTTCACTGTTAGGACATGTAAAACAGATCAGAACATGCCCCGCCTTTAACATACACTGCACCCTGCCCATTGGGGCTACATAGGGCCTACTTTAGGGGTGCCTTACATGCATAAAAAGGAAAGGTTTGGGCCTGGCAAGTGGGTACACTTGCCAGGTCGAATTGGCAGTTTATAACTGCACACACAGACACTGCAGGAACAGGTCTGAGAAATGTTCAAAGGGCTACTTTGTGGGTGGTACAATCAGTGCTGCAGGCCCCCTAGTAGCATTTGATGTACAGGCCCTGGGAACCTCTAGTGCACTGTACAAGGAACTTACCAGTAAATAAAAGATGCCAATCATGGATAAACCAATCAACAGTGCAATTTATATAGGGAGCACTTGCACTTTTGCACTGATTAGCAGTGATAAAGTGCGCAAAGACAGTAAACCAGCAAAAACAGAGTCCAGTATACCATTTAAGCAGGAGGTCAGAAGGCAAAAAGAAAGGGGAGACATGCCAAAAAGCTGCCAGGTCTAACACATGTCCCCTCCAGCTGAGAGTAGGGGGAAACTACCTAACCCCTGGGGAGTCCTCCTAAATAAGGTGGAAGAACCTGGACAGACCATCAGCAATGGCATGTTCTGTGCCTGGACGGTGTTCCACCGTAAAGTCCATCCCCTGTAGGGAAATGGACCACCTCAACAGTTTTGGGTTCTCTCTCCTTATCTGCATTAACTATATGAGGGGCCTGTGGTCAGTCTGAACTCGGAAGTGAGATCCAAACAAGTAGGGTCTTCAGCAGCCAGACCACAGCAAAACCTTCCCTTTCAATTGCACCCCACCTCTGTTCCCTGGGGAGTAGTCTCCTGCTAAGCCAGACTACCAGCTGGTCTATGCCCTCCTTGTTAAGCTGTGAAAGTACTGCTCCAACACCATGCTCTGAAGCATCTGTCTGTACCACAAACCCCTTGGAGAAACGAGGGGCCATCAGCATGGGTGCCATGCACATGGCCTTCGGGGTATCAAACGCAGTCTGGCACGCCTCATTCCAGATCACCTGTGTAGGCTGCTTCTTAGAAGTCAGCTCTGACAAGGGGGCAACAATGGTGCCATAACCCATGATAAATCTCCTGTAGTACCCAGTGAGACCTAGGAAGGCTCTCACCTCTGTCTGGGTGTTGGGGGGGGGTGCCCAAATGGCATCAATCTTGGGTTGTAGGGGTGCCACCCAGCCGCTTCTTACCTGGTGTCCCAAGTACATCACTGACCCCTTCCTGTGGCCTGCAGCACCTTCAACACTTCTGGGAGGTAGTGCAAGTGGTCCTCTCAACTGGAGTCGAACACAGCAAGGTCGTCAAGGTAGGAGACACTGAAGTTTTCAGGACCAGCAAGGACCTGATTGACCAACCTCTGGAAGGTGACAGGGGCGTTCTTCAACCTGAAGGGCATGAACTGAAACTGGAAGTGCCCTTCTGGTGTTGAGAATGCTCAACTCTCCTTGACCCCATCAGTTAAGGCAATCTGCTAGTATCCAGACGTTAAATCAAATGTGCTGAGGAACTTGGCTGCCCCCAACCGATCAATGAGCTCATCAGCTCAGGGGATGGGGTGGGTCAGTTTTGGTGATGGCATTGAGCCCCCAGTAGTCCACACACAATTGAAGTTATGGTGTGGCACCAGGTGCAGCAGCCTTGGGTACTAAAACCACTGGGCTGGACCAAGGGCTTCTGGAATGCTCAATCACCCCTAAAAAGAACATCTTGTAGACCTCCTCTTTGATGCTGGCCTTCACTCTGTCAGCCAGCCTGCAAACCTTGTTTGTCACAAGCAGGCTGTCCCCAGTGTCCACATCATACATGCATAGATGGGTGACACCTGGAGTGAGTGAGAACAGAGTGGCAAAGTGTCCCAGTAGCTGGCGGCACTCACTCTGCTGCTCTAGAGTCAGAGAAGGGGAGAGCACCACGCCTTCTACTGACCCATCCTGCTCCTTGGCAGACAAGTCAGGGACAGGTTCACTCTCCTCTTCCACACATTATCTGTAGCCAGAAGCATAGTTAACTCAGACCGCTCAAAGTGGGGTTTGAGGCAGTACACATGTAGAACCCTCAAGGGGTTCCTTGGAGTCTGCAAGTCCACCAAGTAGGTGACATCACTCTTGTGCTCCCTCACCTCAAATGGCCCTGACCACCTGTCCTGCAGAGCACAAGGCTCTACAGGGGAAATGATCCACACTTTCTGGCCAGACTGAAACTCAACCGGAGTGGTATTCTGGTCGTACCAGCATTTCATGTCCTCCTGGCTTGCCTCTAGGTTCTCTTGTGCGAGCATCCTGAAGCGTGGTTTGGTTTCTGAAGGCCAGCATGTAACTAAATGCATCCTGGGGTGGCTTCCTAGGAGCTTGCTCCCACCCCTCCTTCACCTGACTCAGAGGTCCTCTGACCAGGTGCCCATAGAACAGATCAAAAGGGCTAAAGCCAACCCCCTTCTGCGGTACTTCCCGGTAGGCAAAGCGAAGGCATGGTAAGAGGACGTCCCACTTACGCCTCATGGTGTCTGACAGACCCCCAATCATGTCTTTCATGGTTCGGTTGAATCTCTTAACCAACCCATTACTTTGTGGGTGGTAAGGAGTGGTGAATTTGTAGTTCACTCCACATTCCTTCCACATAGCCATGAATTACATGGACAAAGCTGGTACCCCTGTCAGATACCACCTCCCTGGGGAAACCCACTTGGGTAAAGATCCCCATCAGTGCACAGGCCACAACAGGCGCAGTCACTGTCTTCATAGGAATAGCTTCTGGGTATCGGGTGGCATAGTCCACCAAGACCAGGACAAACCTGTTGCCTAGGGCTGTCTTGGAGTCCAGAGGCCCTACTATGTCAATGCTCACCCTCTCAAAAAGGGTGCTCACGATAGGACAGGGTTGGAGGGGGGCTTTGAATTTCCCTCCACTTTTGCCACTTGCTTGGCAACTCTGGCAGGATCTATTTAACGCATCTGAATTGTTTCTCATTTGGGGCCAATAGAAGTGGGTGACAAGCCTGTCAAAGGTCTTGCCCTGCCCCAAATGTGTTGCCAGAGGCAGATCATGAGCCAAACCCAGTAGGAAGGCTCTGAAGCCCTCGGGTACCACTAGCACATAGGCTGCCCCAGGCTCAGCAGCTTTAGGCTCACTATGCAGGAGATCATTCTCCCAATATATCAGGTGATCCTTGGGCTCAGTGCCAGCTGCCTGGTCCTCCGCCTGCTGCCTAAGACCTACGAGCATATTGCACACCTTCTGCTCTGCACAGAACTCCTCCCTGGTGGGGCCCCCTTCTTGCTGCCACTGGGTCAGCTCAGGTAGGTCTCCCAGTTCGGCCACTTGCTCCCCTGTAGGTGCTGGGGTGCCCCTTGCTCTTTGTCTTGGCAGTCACCTTGGCCACTGTTCCAGGCACCAGGTCTGTCTGATCACCCTGTCTGGCTGCCATGGATCGAGTGGTCACACATGCCCACTCTGGCAACCCCAACATCCCCAAGTGCGACCTGAGCTCCACCTCCTTCCAGGCGAAAGTATCCACGATGTTGCTTAGCAGACAGTCAACTGGCATAGTGGGACTCACAGCTACCCTCAAGGAGCCTGTGACCCACCCCCCCACTCAAAGAGAACCTGCGCCACCTTCCGCTGGCTCTCCGAGTTGTCCACTGCAACAACTTAGTGGACTACACCAGGGACTATTTGCTCTTCAGACACTAGGTGACACCTGCCCGTGGTCTCACTTACTCCAGTATCTCCGTGAGTTTCTACCCTATGCCCACTGATGGGTCAATCAATGCCTGTATTTCTTAGTGTTATCAGGCATTAGGTTTCTCTGGACCATGTCACCTAGTGAGACAAGGGTTGTCTCTGTGGGTTCCCTACACCCACCTGGGACCAACTCCTCCCCAAGCGCTAAACTGGCGAACCTCTTGGTCTGCCCACCGTTGAGTGGCTGTGTCCACTTGGGACATTTGGGATCCCCCTTGATGTGACCCACCGGGTCACACGCAAAGCACTTACGGGGTCCCGCCTCTGCAGGCTTCCCTGAAGAGGCCCATGGTTTCTTATCTCCTGCGGGTGGGATTTCTTACCAGGGTTACTAGATTGGGGCCGGTTAGACTTGGCATCCTTGGCATAGTCTCCCCTAACTTTTTGCCTCTGCTTCCCGGGTTGTTTCTGTGTGCTGGAGTCTGTTTTTGTTGTTTTGTTTGCTCTGGACACTTTACCACTGTTGACCAGTGCTAAAGTGTGAATGTTCCCTGTATAAATTACATGTGTACATTGGCTTATCCATGATTGGCATATTTGATTTACTAGTAAGCCCCTAGGAGTGCTCAGGGCCTCTAAATCAAGTGTTACTAGAGGGCCAGCAGCCCTTGTTATGCCATCCACATTAGTAGCCCTGCAAACACGGCTCATACCTGCCACTGTAGTGTCAGTGTGTGCAGTTTTAAACTGCCAATTCGACTTGGCAAGTGTACCCAGGTTCCAGGCCTAAACCTTCCCTTTTTATACATGTAAGGTACCCCTAAGGTAGACCCTAAGTAGCCCCATGGGCAGGGTGCAGTGTAAAGTGGGACATGTACTTATCTGTTTTACATGTCCTGACAGTGAAATACTGACAAATTCGTTTTTCACTTTTGCAAGGCCTATCTCTCTCATAGGTTAACATAGGGGCTGCCTTTAAATATCCTTAAAGTGCAGATTCCCTTTGGGACTCCTTATGGAGTTTAGGGTCTCTGAGCTCACAATTTAAAAATACACCTTTTAGTAAAGTTGTTTTTTTAGATTGTGTGTTTCAAAATGCCACTTTTAGAAAGTAAGCATTTTATTGCTTAAACCATTTGGTGACTCTGCCTGTTTGTGGATTCCCTTTTTGGGTCAGTTTGACAGTTGGACTATTTGCACTTCTCCTCTACACAGTGACAAAAAAGGAGCTGGGGTGTAGCCTGCATATCCTGATGGACCGTCTGGGCTGAGGGGGAGTCACTAACACCTGAAAGGGTTGTGCCTGCCCTCACACAATGCGGTCTCCAATCCCCTGGTGTGTCTGGGGCCTGGTCTGGGCAAGGTAGGATCTTGAAAACAGACTTCTCTTTGAAGTAGGCATACTTCAAAGGCAGAAAGGGGTATAAGAAGAGCACCATAAACCCCTGAAAATCAGATTACTTATAGAACCAAGATGAACTTCAGCACGGGAGAAGAGCTGCAGAAGCTTGAGGACAACAACTGCCCCTTTGCCTGTTACTGTTACTGTGCTTTGCTGGGTTGGGCTGCAGTAGCTGCTTCTGCCTGGGAGAGGACAAAGACTGACTTTTGTGTGACTTCCCAATGGTGAAGAATCTCCGCGGGGTTGAACTGAGCTTGTCTCCTGTTGAAGTCTCTGGGACAACAAAGACTTCTCTCTGCCAGCACTTGGGCTTTCTGCTGAGAATTGCCTGCCAAGTGGTGCCCTAACCTGTCTCTGGGACCTTGAAATGTGCAATGGGTGGAAAAGGACAGAAATCCACGCAAAGACCGCAGTGCGGGGAAACATTCCACATACCACCTGCCTTGCAGCTGCTAAACAACGAGCCGCTGGCCTCGCAGCTGAAATCGACGCTCCACCTGCATCGTGGCTGGAAGATCGCCGCAACGCAGCTGAGGAACGATGTGCCACACCCACAGCGGCTGCTGTTAACGACGCAAGTTCCCATGCAGCGCTGTTTCTTGACTCTGTGCGACCGGATTTCAACACAATATCGCTGGGTGTTGAAAATCAACTCAAAGCCTGCCTGGACCTAGGTGCCCGTCCAGGATTGACACATCGCTCTCTTGCGGGAGAGAAGAAACAATGCACGCCGACCCGACTGGAGGAGGAACAACGCATGGTCTCGCTTGCGAGTGAGAAATCGACGCATCGCTGGCCTTTTTCGACGCACACTCACCTGTGCAGCTTTATTTTGACACTACCCAGGTACTTTTGTGCAGTAACCGCATTTTCACGGTTTTCTAGGGATTATGACTTATTCTTTCCAAAAATTCATATCTTGACTTGACTATGTTGGCTTTTTAGTCGTGTGGGTCTTGTTTTGTTTAGACAAATATTGTCTATTTTTCTAAACCTTTGTTGTGTCATTTTGTAGTGTTTTCACTGGGTTACGGTGTGTGTTGGTACAAATACTTTCAACATTGCTTCTGAAGTTAAGTCTGCCTGCTCGTGCCAAGCTACCAAGGGGGTGAGCGAGGTTAACTGAGGGCGAGTTTCCTTTACCCTGACTAGAGTGAGGGTCCTTGCTTGGACAGGGAGTAACCTGACTGCTAACCAAAGATCCCATTTCTAACAGGGCCCTTGGAAGACTCCTTTTGTTTACCCTTGTCGCCCACACTATGTTGCTGGGAGCTCTGCCCACCCTTGGCAGAATCTCCCCATACACCTTCTTGTGGACTCTTGTACACACCCAGTGATCTGCCTCAATAGCAAGCTTCCTGGTGTCAGTCAGCTTACTATCTGTCAAGTGATGGCGAAGCTCTGCAATATACAGACTAGGCAAGTGCTCCCACGCAATTAAGTTGTACAGCCCCTGAAAATCTGTCACATTACTGCCCTTCACCAAACCATCCAGTGCTCTACAGAAAGAAATCTACACATTCTAACCAGGTCTGGGAATCAGTTTTCGTACTCTGTCTAAACTGATCCCTGTACTTGTCAGGAGTGAGACCATACCTAGTGACAAGGGCCTTCTTCATGTCAGCATAGGTGAGTTGTGCCCCTTACCCAAAGCTAGCAAAGTGTCCCTCCCCTCCTCTGAGAAACAGTTCCATGAATCTGTCCCCCAAATTCTTCTCAGGGACCCCATTCATGTGGATGGATGCCTCATATCCCTGAAACCACCTCTGTATGTCATCTCCCTTCATTCTTAGGAATGTGCACAATTCTATCTGACTGCACTGAGGTATTGCTGCCATCATCATTGTCGATCTGCTCCTCACATCCAACTCCTTTACTCAGAGCTCATGGTCCAAAAGCATCTTCTCCTCCATGGCTCGCTGCTCCCTTTGAGCCTCCATTTTTAATCTCTCCAATTCTATCTGATGCTTCCTGTTCTCCAGCTCCTCTGGAGTAAGGCCTTTTGATCCATCACTGCTGCTTGACCCAGGGGGTACCTCCACACCCCTCCCCCCCCAGCACATCCTCCCTAGGACTTGGGTCCACAGACTCCCTCATTGGAGGGGCAGACCATCCACTGGCAGGTTCTGGCTGCTACCCAGGCCCTCAGCGCCTTTTGTAGCTCCTCATTTTTGGCGAGACCTCCGACTTGGACTTTGAGGTTTTTGCAAGCTGCCTTCAGTTCCTTCATGGTGTAGATTTCCAACCTATCCTCCTCAAAAAACAAATCCTGGGATGCCACTGATGATGCTCTTGACTGAGACATTGGAGTTCACTTGAACTCAAGATCAAAAATAGGTCAAAGAAAAAACATCAAGAACAAAGATCTGTATGTGGCACGTAGTGGTCTGCGATATGGTAGTAGTGGACACCAATCACTGTGGGTCAAGTACAAATGCAAGTCCTATCCTCACCGCTGACAACAAATGTTAGAAATGGGTCTCTAGTTGGCAGTTGGTTTGTACTCTGTCCAAGTAAGGACCCTCACTACAGACAGGATAAGGGAGATACCCGCTCAGATATCTAAACCCCTGCTCACCCCCCTGGTAGCTTGGCACGAGCAGTCAGGCTTATCTCAGAAGCAATATGTATAGCATTTGCACATAACACACAGAGAAGACACTACACAAAGGCACCACACTAGTTTTAGATAAATAGCCAATATTTATCTGTGTAAAATAGGACTAAAACAAGCAAAATTCGACCTACAGTGCTAAAGATGTGAATTTTTAAAGATTTAACTTAAAAATACAGTTCCTTGAAGTCGATAGCTCAACCTGGGGCTATCACGGCATAGTGAGCAAGAAAACCAACAGTTCAGGCCGGCCGCAGCATCGCGGGCCAGCTACGGTGTCTGGAAGACTCGCATACAGTACCTTTGGATTTGTAGGGCGTCTCAATCCTTGCGTTGAGCTCCGGAGAGCGGTGTCGCTGGTGTCATGGTGTCGGTTCCGGAGTCGGTGAGGTGGGTCATCGGGCCCTTGAAGTCACATGCGTTGCAGATCGAACTTCGGGATGATGAAGTCAGGAGCGCTGGTGTAGGGGCTGCGGTGCGAAGTGGGACGATGCGACGTGCGGGGCCCACAGGTCAATGGGCAGCCAGCGGCTCGGTGACTGCGTCGGTGAGATCAGGGCTGTGTTGTGAAGTAGGGCAGTGCGACGCGCGGTGTCACCAGGTCACGGTGCAGGCAGCAGCATGATCGTTGCTGAAGCGCGGTCGTTGGTAGGTCCAAGTCGGCGGCGAGGACGGGCTCCGTGCGACGTCCACGGGTTGCGGTGCAGACTGGGACATCTGTTGACAACACTGGAGTCTATGGTGCTGAGTCAGTGGACCGGGGCTGCGGTGTGGGATGGGACGGTGTTTTGTGTTCCTCACAAGCGGTGTCCACAGTCCACTGTGCAGGCATTAGTGACGGTGTCAGCAGGAGCGTCATTGTTAGGGATGCCCAGGCTGCAGTGTGAGCAAGGCAATACTGGAGAGCGGGGCCCCCACAGGTTGCAGTGTGAGCAGCGGCTCAGTGAGGTCGTCTGATGACCGTGTCAGTGAGATCAGGGCCGCGGTGCGAAGTGGGGCAGTGCGGCATCAGCATGGCACGGTGCAGGTCAGCAGCGTTGTTGGGGTTGCAGTGGTTTTTCTCCTTGAACAGCACAAAATACACAGTTCCCAGTGGTGTAGGAAGATGAAACTGAAATCTTTGATATCCCTGAGAATTCCAATAGGAGGCAAGCTCTACTCCAAGCCGTTGGAGAACTTTCTCAAGCAGGATACACAACAAAGTTCACCCTTTGCTCTCTTTTAAGGCAGAAGCAGCAACTGCAGGCCAATCAAACAAAGCAACACAGCAAAGGATCATTACTCCTCCTCCAGCTCTTCTCCTTGGCACAGGTTTCTCTTGCTTCCAGAAAGATTCTGCAAGCCTGGGGTTTGGGTCCACTACTTACACCTCTTTCTGCCTTTTAAGTTGGCAACCTTCAAAGGAAAGTATCTGTTGTTCACAAGATCTTGCCATGCCCAGGCATGGCCCCAGACACTCCAGGGAGTCAGAGACTGCATTGTGTGAGGGCAGGCACAGCCCTTTCAGGTGCAAGTGACCACTCCTCCCTCCACTCTAGCCCAGATGGCCTATCACGATATGCAGGCTACACCCCAGCTCCCTTTGTGTCACTGTCTAGAGGAGAGGTGTAAACAGCCCAACTGCCAAACTGACCCAGACAGGGAATCCACAAACAGGCAGAGTCACAGAATGGTTTAAGCAAGAAAATGCAACTTTCTAAAAGTGGCATTTTCAAACTAACAATCTAAAAACCAACTTCACTAAAAGATGTATTTTTAAATTGTGAGTTCAAAGACCCCCAAACTCCATATGTCTATCTGCTCTCAAAGGGAAACAGCACTTTAAGGATAATTAAAGGCAGCCCCAATGTTAACCTACGAGAGTTATTGGCCTTGCAACAGTGAAAAACGAACTTGGCAGGATTTCACTGTTAGGACATGTAAAACACATCAGTACATGTCCCACCTTTAACATACACTGCACCCTGCCCAAGAGGCTACCCAGGGCCTACCTTAGGGGTGCCTTACATGTATAAAAAGGGAAGACTTGGGCCTGGCAAGTGGGTACACTTGCCAGGTCGAATTGGCAGTTTAAAACTGCACACACAGACACTGCAGTTGCAGATCGGAGATGTTCACAGGGATATTTATGTGGGTGGCACAATCAGTGCTGCAGGCCCACTAGTAGCATTTGATTTAAAGGCCCTGGGCACCTCTAGTGCATTATACAAGGGACTTACCAGTAAACCAAAGATGTGAATCATGGATTCAGTAATTAATAGCATAATTTATATAGGGAGTAGGGGTTTAACTTTTTTGATGGGGCTCATAAGTAAGCAGTCACTGTCTTCATATGTTCCCTAGATGGCAATGGTTATATTTCCTGCAACCATAAGTCGGAATCAGTATTTGCTTCTCTTCAGATGCTGCATTTTGTTAATAATGCTTTAGGGCTGCCACAAGATCACTCTGATTGTGAACGTCTTTTTATGATTTGGCCTGTCACTGATAACTTTGTAGATTGGTTTCCAGTGATCTATGTTCCAGGGAAAGAAATAGCTGTGGACGAGTCTTTGGACCTGTTCATGTGCCATTGGGCTTTTGGGCAGTACATTCCTAGCAAGAGGTCACGCTGTGGAATTAAGATGTATATGCTGTCAGAGTAGTACAGGCTATGTCCATAATTTCCATGTCTACACTGGTAGGGATTTGGTTGTCCGTCCACTTTTGGAGTTAGTGAGAAAATTGTGTGGGTACTTGGTAGACAACTATTTAACAAAGGTCACAATTTCTACGTAGATAACTTCTACACTTGTGTGCAATTGTTCAGAGAATTGTTCAAAGTGGACAATGTCGCTTGTGGCACAGTCTGCTCTAACCGTAAAGGTTATCCAGGGGAGCTTGTGTGTAAAACAAAAAAAACAAAAACTTGAGGGGATAGAGCAGTGCCTTGCGTAATGATGAGCTGCTAGCTGTGAAATTTGCAGAGAGGAGGGATGTCTACATGCTGACTACCATCCATGATGAAAGTACTTCACCTGTGACAGTTTGGGGTCAGGTTACTGAAGTGTGCAAACCTGTGTGCATTTTAGACTACAGTAAGCACATAGGTGGGGAAGATAGAGGAGATCAGAGGTTGGATCCTTACACTGCTGTTTGTAAGGCTTATGTTTGGTATAAGAGGTTTGCTATAAGCTCTTCCATTTAGCAACCTTTAAAGCTTTTTTTGTGTTCAAGAATTGTTCTCCTGAGTCAAAGATGACATTTGTTAAGTTTCAGGAGTCTATGATAGACAGCCCTGTTGTAGTGGGGCAGGCAAGAGTTCCTAGAGAAGCAGCGGTGGATGATGTGGCTAGATTAAAACATCGCCACTTTTTTTCTCACATTCCTCCCACGCCAAAAAAAAGGCTTTCCTGCTAAGAAATGTAGAGTCTGTGCCCAAAGAGTTATTCAGGAGTCTTGTATGTACTGTCCTGATTGTCCTAAGCCTGGGCTGTGTGCACACGTTTCAAAATGTACCACACGCACAGTGTTTGGTTGCAACCGTGAGCATAAAAGTAAACTGACTGGTCTGTATCATTTTCTATATTTTTTTCAGATTTCACGGTTGACAGTGTGATGTATTTAGTTACAGCTGGTGTGTTAGTAGTTATGTTTCTGTATCTACTTCAAATGGGTTGTGTTTTCATTTTTGTATTTAAAAAAATGTGATGGCAGTGTGCATGGAGTGGCCCTTGGCCGGGCAGTGTGAGAGGAGTGGCTCTTGGCTCATGGTGTGTGTGGACGGGCGCTTGGCTGGCAGTGTAAATAGTGACTTGCTGCTGGTCACTACAACACAGTACTAGCCAAACACCAGTCCACAGACAGCTTGTGTGATTGCTGTCTCAGGCATGTGGGGTGTAAGAGAGTGATGGGCCCTTGAACGGTGCTGTCTGTTGATGTGAGTGTTGTAATGTGCTGGGCCCTTGGCTAGTGGCGTGAATGATCTTGTGTGTGTCATGTATGAAAGAAGTTTGCATGGCCTGTAAAGCAGGTGGTTCCTTGTCGTGGCTTTACAGCTCACAAGATGCGTCATTGCTTCAGTTTTTTGGCCTTTCAGTTATTAACAGTGCATTTTATTTTGTGAAATCTCTTGGTAATAAAATTTGAATTATTGAACCATCACTTACCCTTGTGACAAATCAAACCAGTATGTCTTGTCATGAAAGGAATCTGCTCTGCTGTAGTCAGACGTTCAAGCACACCCCAGACACCCTGGGTGTCTTGGGTGGGACCCCAATGAAGAAGCATGCCACCAATTAGGCTAGTGGGTGAGGGGTCTTTTTAACAAAACCTACAGGTGTTTCGTTTCACAATTTGAGTGCTTAGGACATCACAGAAGTGAGAGACTTGGTAGCGTGCTCGGTGGAGTATGGGGTGGTGTGCCTCTTGTGGATCCCAACAAGTTTCCTACCCACAAAGTCCTGTAAACTTCAAAATGTCACTGAAATCACACATTTTCCTTGCATTTCTGTAACATACTCTTCCAGAAACAGAAATAAACCAGAAACGTCCTACCACCCAGCGTTCCCCCCCAGTCCCCAGATAAAAATGCTACCTCACTTGTTTGGGTGGGCCAAGTGCCTCCGACAGGGAAGGGGCCACAACACAACGTGGACACATCAAAATTATTTGCCACAAAACAACATGTTTTTGCACAGGGCCCATCTGCGTTTTTGGTCCAGGACTTGGCAGTCATCTAATGAAACGTACAAAAACCAAAAATTTTGAAACCTAGACACTCCGGGGAGTCCAGGGAGGTGGAGCTTGCGTGGAGCTCGCAACATTTCATTACCCAGAGTCCCCTGCAAACCTTAAATGTAGCAAAAAAACAAACAAAAAAAAAAACATAATTTCTTCACATTTCTGTGTAGTATCACCCCACCGGCCCAAATTTCCTCCCACCCAGCATTCCCCCCTCAGTCTCCCGATAAAAAAATATACCTCACTTGTGTGGGTGCCCAAAGCAGAGTCAGCCGAAAAACGTATTAAAAAAAAAATAGTGCTTATCAACTCGCTGTGAAATCCTCTCAATCTCTACATGTTTTTCGCCCTTCCCTGTCACAGAAACTTGGCAGCTTTCCCTAGATGACCACCCATCCCAGGACCAAAAACACAGGTGCTCCCTTGCAAAAACAGGTAGTTTTGTAATAGATAATTTTGAATGTCCATGTTGTGTTTTGGGCCCTTCTCTGTCATGGCCACTCAACCCATCCGCACGAGTGAGGTACCGTTTTTATCAGATAACTTAGGGGAATGCTGGGTGGAAGGAAGTTTGTGGCTCCCCTCAGATTCCAGAAGTTTCCATCACCAAAATGTGACTAAAAAGTCTTTTGGTAGCCACATTTTGAGGTTTGCAGAGGATTCTGGGCTACAGAACCTGGGGAGAGCTCCACAAGTTACAACATTCTGGATTCCCCTAGGTGTCTAGTTTTCATATGTTTAGAGGTTTTCTAGGTTTCCCTAGGTGCTAGCTGAACTACAGGTCAAAATCCACAGCTAGGTACTTTGCAAAAAATGCACAAACTTTCAGTGTAAAAATGTGATGTGTCCACTTTGTGTTTTTGGGGGTTTCCTATCATAGGCATTAGGCCTATCCACACACGAGGTACCATTTTTATCGGGAGACTCGGGGGAATGCTGATTGGAAGGAAGTTTGTGGATCCCCTCAGATTCCAGAACTTTGTATCATCGAAATATGAGGAAAAAGTTTTTTTTTTAGCCAAATTCTGAGGTTTGTAAAGGATTCTGAGGGACAGAACCTGGTGAAAGTCCCACAAGTCACCCTATTCTGGATTCCCCTAGGTGTCTAGTTTTAAACAAATGTATAGGTTTATTAGGTTTCTCCAGCTTCCACAGCTAGGCACATTGCAAAAAACGTGTGTTTTCTGTGTAAAAAAAAATTTGATTGGTCCACATTGCGCTTTGGGGCATTTCCTGTCGAGGGCACTAGGCCTACCCACACAAGTGAGGTACCATTTTTATCAGAAGACTTGGGGGAACACAGAATAGAAGAACAAGTGTTATTGCCAATTGTCTTTCTCTACATTTGTTTCTTCTAAACGTAAGACAGTGTGTAAGAAAGAAGTAATTTTAAGAAATGTCATGTAATTCACATGCCAGTATGGGGACCCCCGAATTCAGAGATGTGCAAATAACCACTGCTTCTAAACTCTATATCTTGTGCCCATTTTGGAAATACATTGATTTCCTTGATATCTATTTTTCACTCTTTATATTTTACCAAATGAATTGCTTTATACTAGGGTCGCAATGAAGACCCATTGCAAGGTGCAGCTCATTTATTAGCTCTGGGTACCTTTGGTTCTTGATGTACCTACAGGCGCTCAGTATCCCTGCAACCAGAAAGGTCCAGCAGACGTAACAGTATATTGCTTTTCAAAAATCTGCCATAGTTGGAAACATTTACAGATGAAAACGTAGACAGAAATGGCTGTTTTTTCCACTCAATTCCAATATTTGTTTATTTCAACTGTTACCTTCTATAGGAAAACCTTGAAGGATCTACACAAATGACCCCTTGCTGAATTCCGAATTGTCTACTTTCCGGAAATGTTTAGTTGTCCCGGCCCCACCATTGGTTTCAAACCCATTTCTGTCACTAACTAAAAGGAGGCTGAAATAACAAAAAAACAAAAAAAATGGGGTATGTCCCAGTAAACTCACAAAACTGTATTTTGATTCAAGTCTGCCTGTTCCTGAAGGCTGGAAAGATGGTGATTTTAGCACAGCCAACACTTTGTTGTTGCTGTTTGCAGGGGAAAAAACAAATGCTTCCTTCTGCGGCACGTATTTTCCCATTTTTCCCCCCAAAAAACAAATTTTAACTATTTTAGCTAATGTCTCGGTCTCCTCCAAGGGAACCCACAAACTCTGGGTACCTTTAGAATCCACAGGATGTTGGAAAAAAAAGGACACATATTTGTTGTGGATAGCTTATGTGGAGAAAAAGTTATGGGGGCCTAAGAACAAACTACCACAAATAGCAAAAAGGCTTGGCACAGAAATGGGAAAAGGTCTGGCAGCGAAGGGGTTAATTGAAAAACTTAAGGTCACTTAACAGCCAGACTGTTGTTCCATGTTGTCCATTGGTACCAAATCCAGCAATGACTGTTTCAGATTCCATCATAGACAGAACGGTATACAGTCATCAACTTATTCCAAGCGTTCTTCTCAATTACTTTGCACGAGGAATTACAAATCCTTTTTGCGGTTTAATTTTTTAATAACGTTCTCATGTGGTGTCGAATCTCACAAGGGTATTCAGAAAGTCCTTACATTTTTAGCCAAATCTTGAAGAAAGCTCTAGAGAGTTTGAAGTTACCACATATTTCAGTTTTCATGCAGTATATTGGTGACCTACTAGTTGCATCTAAGACAAAAGAGTACTGTAAACTCAATACGATTGCCTTGTTAAGTCATCAAGCTGAAAATGGGCATAAGGTTTCCACGACTAAGAGGCAGTATTGTAAAAAAGGAAGTAATCTATATTGGACACCACATCGAAAAAGGTGTAAGGAAAGTCTCAAAAGAATGTGTTTCTGCAATGCTGAAACTGAAGGGAGGCAGGGATATTTTGGGGAATTGTTGGGTACAGTCAGTGGATTCAAACATTTTCCTTGATTGCAAAACATTTAGTAAGGTTGACAGTGATTTTGAAGATCCAGTACAATTTGATGATGAATGCATTGATACATTTAACCCCTTTGGTGTGGAGGACGGCTCTGAGACGTCCCCGCACATGAGTCCGCAAATCCCTCTACTGTTCACAGTACAGGGATTTCCTTTTTTATTTTCTAGCCTCGAGAGCAGGGGATGAGCTTCCCGAGCCGCCCAGAGCATTTTGTTTTCAATGTAATGGCAATACAGCGTGCATGCCGTGCTGACGTCACTACATTGAAAGTGAAACTAAAATGAGCAAATCGGCTCATTTCAGTGTCACTGCTTTGGTGCTCAGGGCATATCTCAGCCCCCTGAGCCCACATCAGATGTATAGTTGGAAACTGGAGATTCTCTCCATTCCAGTGGTATCTTTCCCAAGTCAATACCTGCTTGGGATCACCCAAGAAAGGTGATCCCTAAGCAGAGATTCACTCCGCTGGACACCAGGGATTTTTTGTTGTTGCACGGAGCGGCCCCTTAAGCAAGGGCCGCTTTCCATAATAGGCAATGAATGTAAGCAGGTATCTAACTCCCCTGGGGACATATTGGCCTTATTTTTAGGCCAATCAGAACCCCCCCCACCACCCTACCCCCCAGGAGAGAGGGGGCAGAATACCATTAGAAGCTGGGGATTTTCAAAATATATGTGGGGGAGCAGACCCCGCTCTCCATTATGGGGACATTAGTTTGGCCATTTTATACCCCCTGGGAACAGATTGGCCCTAGTTTTGGGCTGAAAAGAATATGCTGGGGAGTGCCCCCTCCGTCAAGGGTCGCTCCCCATTATGGGGGCATTATTATGCCCATTTTATGCCATATTTTTAGGCTGATCTGTCCCTAAAGGTGGCAGAAAACCACTAGACATCAGGGATTACTTTTTTTTTTATATTTACAGGGGAGGAGGCTGCCCAGCATGGTCATGGCCTCGCCCCCTCCTCCCCCCAAACCAAAAAAAAAAAAAAAAGTAGAAGACAGACTTTCTATCCCTTCGGGCTGGTGGGGAGAAAGTCCACTAGACACCAAGGATTACTTTTTTGTTTTTTATTTGTGGGGGCTGCCCAGCATGGTTATGGCCATGCCACCACCCCACACAAAAAAGGGACACAGTCTTTCTGCCCCTCCATCTGACTCCCTCGGAGAAAGCCAACTACACACCAGGGATTTCTTTTGGCTGCTGGTTGCCCAGCATGGACATGACCATGCCCACAATCCCTCCAAAACTGGGAAACAGCATTTCTGCTCACCTGCAGAATAAAGCATTTCATCCCAATGGCAAGCAAGGGTATGTTTAATTCTTTTGGATGTCGTTGTTAAAACTGGGCCAAGGCGGCTTGGCTAGCTCCAAGTATCATCCCACTTGTAATGGTGAACAGCTGCACTTTTTGGGCTCTGATAGGATGCCACCTGGATAAACGTACCAGACCCAGAGAGTTCTGAAAACTAGCCATCTTGGGGAGTCCAGGGTGGTGTGCTTGGCATCCATCCTACACCCTTTTCTTACCACAATGCCCTGCAAACCTCAAATGTTGACTAAAGACACACATTTTTCTGAATATTTCTGTGATGGAAACTTCCAGAACCTGCAAGAATCTACAAAATTCCTACCAACCAGCATTGTCCTACTCTTACTGATAAAAATGCTGTGCCACTTGTGTGGTTGGCACTAGTGCCAGTGACAAGAACGGATCCAATCGATGTCAACAGGAGTCCCAACGCAAGATCGGACAAGGTTAAATTGCCCTTGTTTTGATAAGTTCCTGACGCTGGCACTTAATAACAAACCCACATCTAACCCAGCAGCAGGCCAAGTTCAACAGATGGAGGAGGGGGAACGGCATGTGACCATGCCATTAGTCTAGTTGCCATCTTGCTTACCATCTTTGTTTGCAAGTTGAAGATACTCCAGGAGGTGAGCCTTGGTGGTTTAAATTTCTGTGGAGCTTGATTGCCCTCTTCGGAGGCTCCTGGTCAGTTTGTCATTCAGCTCCCCAGGCTTGGACTTCCCCTGAATTCTATAACGGCTGGCCTAGGATCAGTCTTGCTTCTCAGAGCGAGGTCAAGGTGGGTGTACAGCCATTCCAGGAGAAAACAATGCAGAAGGGATATATCCATCTGTATTTTGTGTTGGGGAGACTAGGATGTCTGTGGCAAGTTTGAGGGCTCGTCGATTTGCCAGTGTGGTTACTGAAAGAACTAGGAAGAGTTATGTACAAATGAAGGTAAGAGTGTTCCAGCTGTGCCTTGGTCATAGCTGCCTCAATGCTTGTAAAGCCTTGTATCTGAGCTATTCCAGTTGATGTTCGTTTTCCAGACCTATGAAGGATGTTGACTCTCTGGGCTCTCTTCATTGCGATGGGGTCACTGTAAACTTTATCAGGAATTCTGTCAGAGACATCTGCAAGATATTTTGGCAGATCGGTGTCTGAGATGCTGGTAGAGATTCTACTTACGCAAATGTTGGTGCAATGTGACCAGTTTTTGAGATTGCACTTCTATTGCAAAACGACATATTGGTCCAAGTTGGAGGATCAGTTCACGCACGGCTTTGCTTTCACCTGCCTGTTTTTATGTCATGTCAATGGAAGTGAATGGCTGTGTTACCCTCTGTCTGAGACCATCAACGGCTTGCTAGATGGAGCGTAGGTCCTGGTGGAGGTCCTTTTTGACCCCTTGATGTCCTTGAGTCTTTGGAAACCTGAAAAAGTAAGTCTCTGGTAGCAAGTTGTGCTTGCTTATCCTGGGTCTTGCAGTTTGTCTTCTTTTTAGTTTGTGCTGGGAGGACTACTGGAGAAAGGGCTTGATGTTGGAATCCTTTTTAACACGCCCCCCTGCCATGACTTCTGGCAAGCCTGAGGGACCATATTCTGATCCAAAATGGACCAGGAGATCTTCGGCCCTCTTGGTGGCAGGGATTATGTGGGATAACCTGGTGTAGTATGAGGGCTTTCTATTAAGCAAAATAGGGGGTGGCCATCCCCAACTGAAAAGGTAACAAGTCACGGGGCCTCAGGTAATATATTTCCTCTAAATTCAGCTTAAGGTCATTTCTGACACTGCTAGGCTCAGTGTCCACGGATCACACAAATGGCATCCGCTTCAACATTTGTGAAGCTCTGACTTCATGATGCAGAGAGCTCTGCATTAGGGCCAATACTAACAACCAGTCCTCCCGGGGCAGGGTGGTCCAGAAAAATCACACCAAGATGATGGACACACTCCAGTGTCCCAGCTGCCGCCTCTGAAGGAAAAAGGCTTTGTGGTACCTACCAGGTCCACCTCTAGGGTGACCATCAAAGGGAGCGAGGATTCTGCAGGATGGGCAACGTGAAGTTACGGGCCCCTCCCCAAGGCCAAAGTGGCAGTCACAGGCAGCAGCATGAGCACAGTGATCAGATTAAGGGGTCCTCAGCAGCAGAGGGCCATCCTCAGCACCATCCACTGTGTCAACCCCAGAGCATCAGTCTTAAATATTGAGGTTACTCTAGATTTCAAGTGGGCCTCCAGGGTCTTCATGGGCCAATAGTTCACAAATGTGGGCCCAACCCCAGAGGCCGCAGGAAGGGAGATCTTTCTTGCGTGCATGGGCCACTGCTTTGCCTTCATAGACTGATGGGGGAGCCACAAAGGTGCACCCTTCCGCTCTGCTCACCACACTAGTAGAGGTTGCTGAGGGGCTGGGGGAGGTAGGGAACTGGGTTTGCTGGGAGATAATGGGTACTGGCTTCCAGAGGCCTCAAGCGTGCATCCCTGCAGAGCTTCACCCACTGGAGCACCAATCACTCCTCATCAAACTGGTTAAAAAAAAAAACTAGGATTATCCTCTTCATCAACAGCAGTGGTGGTTGTAGACCGACACTGACACGTATTGGAACGCCCAAACAATAGACTGCTGTCTAGACTGAATCTTCTATTCAAGTCGGGAACAGTTCAGAAGTAGACCAGCAGCATCTACCTCATTGCCATCACTGACAAAGAGAAATCCCTCAATGACGAGGTCTCTGCTCACCTTCAACCGAATGCTGCAGCAAAGCATCTTTAGCCAACACCTGTGACTTGATTTTTTCCAATGTTCTTATTGTGGGTGACTGTGGGCTCCCACCCTGAAAACATAACTACCTCCACAGACAGTTATCTGTTATTTTACACCACTCTCTTTTGGGTGTTAATTTTTGAGGTTTTGCAGTTGGGGTAGTTTTGAGAGTTAGGATATCTTGATCACTGGAGACCACTCGTTACCAAGAGACATGTCGTCGTCCCTGGAATGGGTCGGCCACAGCTAAGTTTTTCACAGACAACACAGAACGACCAGGGTGTTGAAAATCATCACATAAAATGTGAAACGCCTTAACAACCCTTCCAAGTGGGTGAATATTTTGGGTTAACTTATTTTGCTAGGCACTAACATATATGCCTACTCCAGGATACATCCCTGTTGGGGCCAGATAAAACTAACCTGAAATCCTGGATATTTCCACTACAATATCATGCTTTGGCCCGTGCTAAAAAGTCAGATTATAATCCTTAACAACCTTCTTCTCTCACTGAGCATAATCACAAATCTGATAGAAAGGGTAGTGATGATGGTGAAGAGAATTTGAGAGGGTCACGATTAACCTGGCATTTATTTATGCCCCAAATTCAGGAAGCAGAAATTCTTGAAGTATACTTTGCAGACTTACAGCTTTTGCAGAGGGCCCAATGGGAGGAGACTGCAATATGGCCCTTGTCATCCCATGACAGATTAAAGGACAGGACCAGAATTTACCCAGTACAAATTAGACGGGTGTTTTTGAAACCTGAAACCCTTTCAGAGCCATCTGTATTTTTCCAAATATTCTACGGACAGCAGTGTATCCCATAATTCTTTGCCCATATTATTTTCTTTTTTTTCTGGTACAACACTATATAAGAGAAGGTGCCAATCATTTGGCAGAAGGAAGCTGGAACAAAATCTGTCATACACAAACACAGTTGTTAGTGGTGCTCATAACAAGCCTCACTATAATAATGTGCCACTGACTACAATAATGTGCCAACAGTTCTTGTTATGAGAAAAAAGTAGCCATAATTTAGAAGTATACACAAATATATACACACATGTATAAATATTTCTCTACATATATTGTGTAGACACACAGACGCCTAGTGTTAGACAAATTAACTAGCATCATGTTTTGCACACTCACCAGTAAATCTCCTTAGGACCTCCATCACAGAAGTGGTAATTTCTGCATCGGTGAGCGTCTCCATAAATTCAGATTCCTTGCCTGGAATAAATCCACAGAGAACATGGCCAAACCTAAGGAGAAATTTGGAGATTGAGAGAGGGGTTGTAATAAGAATTGTAATGTTCCTAAAAGTAACTTTCAAATCAGTCCTAAAATCAGTCCTTTAACCTTGTCCAAGCTGGTGTTTAATCTATTCAGGTAAGAGCCATACCTTCTTCAGAGGTGGTTAATATACTCCCAGAACATCCTTGATCAAATCTTTAACAACCTCCAACCGAGTCCATACCTTTGTCAGACCCTTAAACAAACACTTAGCACGTACTGTCCTTGGTCCAATCATCTAACCCCTCTGAAGATACGATTAACTGAAATGAGAGAGACTCTCCTCATGGTAGAATTCTAACCTCCTCCACCCAGAGCTCTGCCAGTATCCTAGCAGACCCTTTCACTTCTCATGGCATATCATTTACCCCCCTTTGAAAATATGCCCATCTTCCTTACAGTCCTCCTAGCAACTCCTTCAACTCCTATCACCTTCATGAACAGACGTATCTGCTATCAAGCAAGTCCTTAACCCCATCTAGAAGGTTACGTTTTTCAGACTAATGCTTAGTTCTTAATTTCCACTGAGCAGACCTTTATGCAACACCTTCATAGAGGACAAATGTTGGAAATTGGGTTATTAGTTGTGTGGCCATTACAAATAATAGTTCTTCAGCTGTCCTCAGTGGGAATCAAACACCCCATTGTAGCGCTTGACTCTCAGAAGCTAGCAGGTGGAGCAGTCTAAGGCCTACTCAAGGGAGATGGTGTGTGCTCGTAATCACCATTCACAGGCATGCAATAACACTCAATAGATAAGTGTTCAGTCAGTACTTTTTCTTTAGAAAAAGAAGTACATTTATTAAGCACACAATACTAAATACCACACAGTAATTTACAAATATACATTGGCAGACGGAACATACCATAGCTGACATTGTGTGATCACTGGTGACTCCCAAGAGGGGTCACCCAAACATAACAAGGAAGCTTCAACAGTCATTGTGTAATAACTATAATACTTTGGCATGAATTATTTTCATAAGTGTGAGATTGATGTATCAGTAAAACATGAAAATATCATGAAAACCCAATAAAACGTTTATCAGGAATTAACTTTGTGTATCCTTATCCTTAAAATGCAACCATACAATCAGCCCCTATGGGGCGTAATCACATGAACAGTGCATTATACGTTTTTAGGCCTTGCAGGCCTTGTAAAATGTTACCAAACACAAGGCCCCTAGAGAGCTAACTACTCCCGGCTGTCGAGCAAAAGCTCTTGCATGAGAATGCTTAAAAATGCAGGAAAAAGCTGGGAGGGTGATGCTTTTGTAGTCTACCCCAACTGAGGGTGAGGACCTGGAAGATGACATGAAGAGCAAGACCATGTCATACGGAACAATTTGATGGGGTCCCATTGTCCTGGGACCATACCATGCTGAGATATGGGGGGAAATGCTTTTTTAAATAAAAGCCCCCAAAAAGTATTATGGGCAGATTCTGGCATAAAGGGTCAATCTCCTCTGCTATGCTGGGAGAGCTGCGCTTTATGCTTTCCTTGGTTTGGTTGTTCACTAGCGGCCTTGCGCCGAAGTCACTTCCTTTGTTGGAGGGCAGCTCTGGGGACCAACCCCTGGCTGCCCTCGCTGGCTCCCCACACCGGCTGCATGACTGTGTGCTGCCGCTGGAGCCTTTCTTTGTGTCTGCCTGCCAGGCAGAAGTGTGTTGCCTGGCTGTCCCCCATCGCCACCCCCCTCAGACATGGGGATTGGGAGAGGTGTAGGTGTGTATGTAGGTGTGTGTGTATGTAGGTGTGTGTGTATGTAGGTGTGTGTGTGTAGGGGGATGGGTTGGTCTGGGGTAGGAAGCTCAAGGGATGAGGTCCCCGGGCAAGAGGAACAACAGGGAGGGAACCCCACACACACCCTCTACCCAAATGGATGCCACAGCTTCTTTGCAATGTCCCCATTCTGCTGGAATTTGATTGAAACAGCAGTGGAGCCTCACGTGCTCCGAGGGAGGAAAAATAGGTCAAAGGTCGTCAACATTTGGAATGCCATAACTCGTTCCCCTTTGAGTCTATATGGACTATACTGGGCCTAACAACCTTCCTCACCTCCAAAGCAGTTCAATCCGCAAAAAGCTGGACCTCCTAGCTCCCTGCACCAGTTCTCCTTTGTGGCTCTGTGGGTGGGCACAGTAAAGTCCAGGGCTTCCACCAGTTAGTCCTCAGGGGGAGTAAGGGAGCCAGCCTCACTGGCCCTCGGAGTGACCCACTGGTCCTGGGGTCAACTGGACAGAGTCCCGAGTCCTTAGTAGGGGTTCCTTCTTCCACTTAATCATGGCAGTCCCATGATCCAGCAGCGAAGTAGGCAGAGAATCCACAGGCAAGAGAAAGTCTTCCCCTTGTGTGAGAGTTTATAAAGAGGAGAGGCAGGTTCCAGAAGACAGACACCCCTAACAAATCCTGGGGTGCCACATCTCTCTACCCCTGCCCCAACTCTACTGCACAGCATGTTGAGACAATCCAAAATAGCATCATCCAGGCTCCAGAAGTCACATCAGCTCCTGGGGGGGTCTCAGCTTAACCCCTCTCAGGCATCTGGGCATACTGCAGGAGTAGAATCCGGTGCAACAGCCATAATTTATAAGCAGGTTCTCACCATCCCATGAGCAAATTATAATCCCTTAGAAAATGGGGAATCATATCTATGCAGACCAATTACCATCTGTGAGCAAATGCTTCACCCAGCTCAAAACAATAATTCAACTCACCCCACAATGGTAACCTCCTATACACAGATAATTTCCCTCCCGAGCAGACTATCAACCAATCCTGAGCAGCCCCATAAACTCCTGAGCCTCAAGTCAACCAGTGTGACCCTTGATCACAACAGACCACATTTGCTGACTCATTTTCAATTTTCATATTTATTAATTTTCATCACCTGTACTACAAAAATTGCCTATAGAAGCCTTTGTCTTGCTTAAATAAAAGTATTTGGTAACAAATTACAGTGTGTCAATTGGGCACAGCCACAGATTACTTGCTTTTTTGAAGCTACAAATATGGTATGTTTTTGATGTCTCCTGACAAAGAGTTCCATATTTGCAAGACATGTACTGCAAATCTGTACCTGATTACCAGTGTAGTTTTGTGCTTAGGAAATACAAGAGCACCTGACAACAGCAAGTGAGACCACAAGTGGCATGGGAGTTTCTCCAGCAAGTTGGCTAGGCATTTGAGGCACTTAAAAACTGACAATACATGTGATAAGCTCTTTAGAACAAGAATTAATAAGCCACATCTGCCCTTCAGAATTGGACATAGTATGCCAAAGTGGGACACCAGAACTGGACACATATCCTAGACTTGGCCTAAAGACATGTAAGAAATGGTTACTTAGTTGCAGTCCTGGTTCTGCATTGCAGGAATCTTCAAAGTCTTAAACTTTAAAATAATTCCCCTCTGCATGTGTCAACCCTTAACTCTTCTTAAATGTTTTTCCATATGAGTATGCACACAGGGTTCTACTGTTCATAACTGATTCATGTGATGAAAAGCACCCTCAAGAACCAGCCCAAGTCAACGATCTTCCGAAACAAACGGTTGAGAGCCCTACAGATCATATTTCCAGACTGCACTTCAGCATTCAACATGTAAAATGCTAAAAAGCCATCCACCATTGAGGAGAAATACACTGGAAATCTGTGAAAAAGATTACGATCCCTTTAAGACTTTAGGAGCCTCCACTGCCCATTGTTTGTTCTTTTCTGTGACATGAATCAGAGATAGATTGTAGTAAAACAGTGCTGGTTGTTGTTTTGATCCCCCAAAAATACCCAGTTGAGGAGGCGGGAAGGTAATTTATTACTTCAATAAAGATTCTAACGAAGCAGAATGCAGACTACAAGTAACCACTTTATCTACACTGCAGGATCGTCATTGATGATCCATAAACATTAGACTAGCTTAGCAAGTTAGGAGCCAATTTCTTATTGTGGCTCTTGAGGAGAAGAAACCAAAGTTTAATAAGGTTTTGGTCCCAATTGAATATGAAACATGCCTACCTAGTGTCAGTAAGTGTGCCTGAAACTAAGTGATAATGCTTCGAGAACGAACACACTGATCTCCATGTAGCAGATTTGCAAATGTCTGCTAACAGAACATTCCTGAGCAAAGGCCGTTGTAGGAAAGTAGCTTCTTTATAGCTTGGTTACCCCCACTGTTTCCTGTTTGTCAGTGTTTGGCTGTGTTCACTGGGATCCTGCTAACCTGGACCCCAGTGACCTTCCTTTTACACTTGGTTGCTGGAACCTTTTTCACCCCACATTTGGCATACTGGTACCCCCATGTAAGTCCAAAGTATACAGTACATAGGTACCAAGGGCATTAGGGTACCAGGGAACCCTTATGGGCTGCAGCATGTAGTATGCCACCCACAAGGAGACCATCCTAAGTGTTCTGCAGGTCTGCCATTGCAGCCTGCGTGAAAGGGTGTATGCACCCTTTCACTAACAGGTTACTTCTCCAGGTCACTGTAAGTCACCCCTATGGCAGGCCCTCCTAGCCCAGAGGGCAGGGTCCAAGTACCTGTGTGTGAGGGCACCCCTGCACTAGCAAAGGTGCCCCCACAAACTCCAGTTCCATTTTCCTTGACTTCGTGAGTGCGGGGACACCATTTTATGTGTGTACTGGACATAGGTCACTCACTACTTATGTCCAGCTACATAATGGTAACTCCAAACCTAGGCATGTTAGGTATCAAACATGTCAGAATCATACCCCTAATACTGTTGCAAGTATTGGAAGTATGATTCCATGCACTCTGGGGTCTCCTTAGATGACCCCCAGCGTTGCTAACACCAGTCTTACAGGGTTTTCTAGGCAGCCCAAGCTGCTGCCACACCTCAGACAGGTTTCTGCCCTCCTCCTGCTTGATCCGATTAAGCCCAGGAAGGCAAAACAAAGGAAGGAAGAAAGGATCTCCACTGGAGTGAAGTAGTCACTCCCCTGCAACCACAGGCACCTACAGCAAGTGACGACCAGCTGCATGGATCTCCCCTCATCTTTAGCTGCATGGATCCTGCATTACGGGTGGTGGTCCGGAGTAGTCCTGTTGGCCCTTTCTGTCAGCTTTCCAACTCTGGTGAAGGTAAGCCCTTGCCCTACCACAAAGGACAGTACGCCCCGTGCACCGCATCTCTTGCAGCTGCCAAGGCATGTTTGCATCTCCTTCAAGGGATCTTCAGGCCAAGTGTAGCTCCAGCCCCCAGCACTCATTCCTGCAAAGCACAGCCTTCTGCGTGGTTCTCCAGCGATGTAGGATCCTCTTTGCACAGCTGCAAGGGCTTCTTCTGTGTCCCCGTCCTGTGGGACTCCTGTGGGTGCTGCCTCTGCTCCTGCGGACTCTCTGTGACGCGGAGGGTCCCCAGTGATTTACCCCTCCTGAGTTGAGTCGTCCTGTGCATTGCTGGTACCCGGCAGCTCCACTTTTCCACTAATTGTGAGTTTGCCTTTGCCAAGGCTTGTTGGTGAAATTCCTGCACCGACACCCGTCTGCAATCTTCCCTCCAGCGTGGATCATCATCTACATCCATCAGGAGCTCTTCTCCGGCTCCAGGGCTGTAGTGCTGACCTGTTCTTCATCACCATCGACCAATTCCTGCAAGTACAGCTGGGTGTGTAGTAGTTCCTACTCCTCCTGGACTCCACTGTCACTCTTGGACTTGGTCCCCTCTCTACACTGGTCTTCTTTCTTCAGGAATCCACCGCTGGTTTTCTTGCAGTCTTGTCTGGGTGCCTTGTTTTTCTTCTTTTCTTCCTTTTGGTTATTTTGGGGAAATTCCAGTGATATACTCCTGCTTTCCTGCTCGCTGGGGGTACTGTGTTACCTACCTCTTTGGTTTTCTAGTACCCTCAGCTCCCCTCTACACATTCCACTTACCTAGGTGGTGGTCCTGTGTTCCCATTCTATTTTTTAGTATATGGTTTGTGCTCCCCCTAGAGTCTCTATTGGTTATTGCTATTTGCACTGTTTTCTAACCTTTTCTATGCCCATTTCTGAGTACTAGTGTATATATTTAGTGTATTACTTACCTCCTACTGGAGGATTGCCCTTCTAGTATTTTGTGGTAATTTGTTTCAAATATAAAGTAACTATATTTTTGTACAACTGAGTGTTTTCTTTCATTTGCTCATCCACAGCTACCTCTAGAGAGCATGGCTTCTAGACACAACCTACACTTCACTAAGAGGGGATACCTGGGCCTGTATAAGGTGTAAGTACCTTAGGTACCCACCACACACTAGGCCAGCTTCCTACACCCATGAAGGTTGCTTTATGCCTAGCACAATGGGCTCTAACTCTTCTTGGGAGGGGTTTATCAGTCACCTAGTAACATAATTAGATGCCTACCAACATCCACCTGGCAAGATTGTTTGAATGTGGCTAGAACCTGATGGATTTGACCAGTTAACAAATACCTGGTTGGACTGACTGAGTAACTTTGTTTTAGCTAAGCAGAACTGAAATACTTTTCTAACATCTAATGAGCGTAGGGTGCATTCTGCTGGAGTTGCTGAATTATGAAAGAAGACATCCAATGTGATGTTTTGATCAATGTGGAACTCTGACTCCACCTTGGCCAGAAAAGACGGGCCTGTTCTCATTACCACCCAATTAGCATTAAAGTGTTTTGTTCCATAACAGAATGGATTTGTATCTCACTAACCCTTCGAGCAGATATTGAATACCATCTTCCAATGTAGCCTTGTAAGCACGCCCAAACAGGCCATTCAATTTAGATCAATTAAGTTTATTCCCCAGGTGCGAGATGGTGCGGTGAACGGAAACAACACCTTTAGGCCTTTTAAGAAGTCTTTGATTACAAAACTCTTGAAGGTCACCTGATCTGTAGTCTTTCTGCAGGCCACAGCTGCAGCAAGATGAAATTTTATGGAAGTAAATTGCAATTCGGATTGGGCCAAGTGCAGGAGGAAGAGTACGATAATGCCCTCTTGGCATCAAATGTGTTGTGTCCATTATTCTGGCACCATATAAAGAATCCTTTCCATTTCATTACATGGGTACTCAGCTGATGGACACTGTGCTTCAAAATTTACATGCATCATGGTGGCAAGTTCAAATGCCTACTGTCTCACTTCATTAGCTGTGCTGCCAAATTAATTGTGGATACATTCAGACACAGAATTTAGCAATCTGGTGTTCGAGTGTTGGTTTTGGAGAAACTAGCCATGTTTTGGCCCAAAAAAGTGCAGTAGCCATGACTTACAATATTCAGCACTCACTTATCCACTGTTAATGAATTTTATTCTTTCCAGTGTTGAGATGCCGCTGCCACCAATGTAGAGTTCAACCAAAGGAAGTTGGTGTAAGGTAGGCACTGCCTGTCACAGATGAGTGCCTTCCTCCTGAATTCGAAGGTTTTGAAGGTGTCAAATGAGCCTTATATGATTTTATGGTACTGGTACATTTGGTCTTGCTTCTGATGGTGTTGCAGCTAGCAAGCCCAGTGAGAAGTATTTTTTTCTTTTTTTTTTAGCTTTATATAGCTGCCTCAAAAATCTTTTCTTTTCCTAGGTGACGCCAGGGACGTCGGACTGCATCATTTGTCTCTCTTGCCCCTGCTACATATCAGACTCCGATCAACACTATGAGCTTACTGGGTTCCTACCGTGTGGCCTCCAAAGAGGACGACAAAATTAGTAGAGATGTTATGGAAAGGGGCGTCAGTTGATGACACGACAGAGAAAGTAAGACTAAGGTGGCGGTATGGGTGGTGCTACAGTACTCCTTGAACGAATCGAATGGCCAGCACCCACATTAAGGTGTACAGTTGGTTACTTTTAGTTTGGATGAGACAGTTGTCTTTTTGTCCTTGGGAAGTTAGCAGTTGGTTTGTTTATAGGGGAAATCGTAACTCACATGATATAGCAGAAAAACGACTAGACTTGGGGTGTACTAAGGACCAGATGTAAGAATTGAGGTGGAGAGGAAGGGCGCAGGGGGCTTTTGCTTTGACACGGGACTACGGCTACACTTGAGGCATATACATTCATATCATGGAATGTCCGGGGCATGCATCCAATGTCTAAAAAGATACAAAGTTTTCTCTTATTGACAGAGACGAGGAGCACACGTGGCAATGCTCCAAGAAACGCATATGACATCAGCTGAAGGGAGGGATATTCAGAAGCGATGGAGGGGACAAGTATATTACACCACTTATTCATCATTTGCCAGAGGTACTCTGATTTGGATAACAGCTGGAGTTCCGTTTCAGCCCATAGATAGCTTTGTCAACCCAGGCGGGCGTTGTGGCTGTGAAAGGGAAATTAGGGCTGGGATTTAGTTTTGGTAGATGTTTACGCACTTACCACAGACCAAGGGACATTTTTCGAAAAGCTCTCTGCCAAATTGGCCCCACACCTTATGTAGTCAATAGTACTGGGTGGGGATTTTAACTGTGCAATGGACCCCCAGTATGGACAGACAGATCCCACCCCCCACTGAACAACTCTCCAGTAGAAAGAGTGGCACTACAGTTTACCGCATGGCGAAAACAGTGGGGTCTCAAAGATGCCTGACGTAGGCTATACCTACACACCTGAGACTACTCGTACTTTTCCCATCTACATGACCTACACGTGTGGCTGGATCCTTTCCTCTGCACCCCTGACATAACATTGAGTACTTGTCCCGCATTATTTTAGACTACTACGCCATATTATTGTCACTGAAATGTGGCTCCACCCGTCCTTGTATTCCTACATGGAAATTAAAACCAGAAACCTTGGAAGAGGCATGCTAATAGGAAACCATGAGACAAGAGATTGCCCATTTCTTTCTTGAAAACAATAACACAGCTAGCAACCTATTGATTCAATGGGACGCTTTTAACGTGGGGCTGAGAGGGAGCTGTATAGTGGAAGCAGTGTGTGTTAGGCACGCATTGCTCAGGAAAACACAAGAGGCAGAAGATGCACTGCGAGAGGTGGAAAAGCAGAGGCCTGGACAACCAGACCTCCAGCATAGATTATTAGAATGAAAAGAGAGAGTGGCAGTCTAGGATGAATGACTTCGCTGCTTCGATTACAAGAAGTACATAACACTGGTTAACATGGAGAGGAATAAAGCAGGAAGACTGCTAGCGTGGTTAACAAGACCGACTAAGAGAGGGTCGATCATTATGGAGGTGCGGACAGCCACGGGGGATAGACTGTATGTGCAGGAGATCAATGCTCACTTCCTGCACTATTATAAGGAACTATATAAAAGCACCCTCCAATACGATGCGGGGGGCAGCGTATTACCCTACAGTAAATTAGAAGCGCCATTAAGGACTTAGATAGATGTAAAACGCCGGGAACAGATGGCTTCTCAGTTGAGTTTTACGCCACCTATTCTGATTTAGTGGCCCCGCAGTTGGTCACCCTATATCAAGCGGCGAAGCCGAGGGGGGATCTTGCCGGTTGCAACACAGGAGGCTTTAGTGGTGCCACTATTAAAACCCGGTAAGAACCCAACTGAGTGTAGTGCATATAGGCCATTGTCCATGCTGAATATAGATTATAAGATTCTTAGAAAAATACTAGCAACGAGACTGCTCCCCCATATGACATACCTTGTGCACCCAGACCAGGCAGGGTTTGTCCAGGGGCGGAATACTGCTGGTAACATCTGTCATCTGCTCGCTGTCACGATCGACCCGTCATGTGACAAGACAATGGCGGGAGTATTGGCGGTGGATACTGAAAAAGCATTTGACAGTCTGGAATGGGGTTTTCTTTACACAGTGATGGTAAAGATGGGACTGAGTGAGAAATACATAGAATGGGTAAACAATCTGTATACTGTTCTGATGGCTAGGGTCCGTACTGGCCAAACAATTTCAGACAGCTAGCAGTCGAGCGGGCCACCAGACAAGGCTGCCCTCTTTCGCCGCTATTTTTCGCAATAGACATGGAGCCGTTGGTTGCCCTCGCTTGTGCAGGAGGTAGAGGTCAGTGGATTAAGTGTGGGGGGGGGTGGCAGTGGCACCGCATAGATGACTATATATGCAGATAACTTGCTTATATATTCCTCAGGAATGTGCAGGAGGAGCTGCCGGGTGCCCAGCTTTTGTTGTACATATTCGGAGCCTTTTCGTGTCTCGGTGAGAACTGGCAGAAATTCATTTTTTTCCCACTGGGGGCCAAGGGGGTAGCCCTGTCAGACCTGGGAGAATTACTGTGGGAACCAAGATGCCGCTCTTATTTGGGAGTTAAAATATAGCATGGTATGCACAACATTCTGGATGGTAAAGTGGGGCATGCTATACGAGACGTTCAGGCAAGTATGACCTTCTGGCGGGCATTGCCGTTGTTGCTGACAGGCAGAGTGGCACTTCTCAAAATGATAGTTTTGCTAGGCTGTTGTACTACTTTACAATGCTCCCGGTGTTGATACCCAGATCAACCTTTCAAGAGTTAGATACCCTGGTAACATCATCCTATGGGTACTACCCCGAAGCGTGTGGCTTTGGCTAAATTACAAAGACAGTCAGCGGATGGTGGATTAGCAGTTCCTGACTTCGAATCCTGTTATTTTACTGCGCAGCTCCAGTGGTTTACACAATGGCTCATGAGTAGACAGACCCCCAGAGCATTAGTGAAATCCTTTACCCCTCCGTAAATGAAACTGATAGAAGTCTTACTACGAATCCGACAACCTAGGGGAGTGGACATGCCCAGATTGAAGGTGCTGAACATGATATCTGAATAAAACTAAGACAAAAGGGTCCTTATTTTCCAGACTTCCCTTTAGTGTTTCTATGCGCCTTGCCACATAGGGATAACTGGAAGGGTTAAATGTCTGGATCACAGCAGGAATGTCCACAGTTGGGAGCCTTTTAAGAGATGCCACTCTGAACCCCTTTGAAGCTCTTAAAGCTGAGTTCGACCTACCAGGAGGGGGCATTTTCTGTTGCATGGACTCGTTACTGCAGTCATTTGTCACCACTGGAGGGCAGGTTTGGCTGAACCCACGGCACAGGCCACCAGCGCCTATGTTTTGGTCTCAGCAGGCATGTATAAAGCAGTTACAAACCTATATAATACAATTATGACAAATATCAACCCTCCCAAAGTCACGGAGGCTTAAACGGTAACAGGATTTGGAGCACGCACACCAGACCAATCTTGGGAAATTATATTGGAAAGATCACCCAAGGTCTTGAGGAATGCCAGATTGAAATTGGTAAACTTCTTTATATTGTATAGAGTATACTTGACTCCGCGGCAGATCAATAAACACTTCAATATGGCTAGGGCGGAGTGCCCAAGATGTGGATCTCTATGGGCTAAATTCAAACATGTTCTGGGATTGCCCACAGCTTGGTACATACTGGAAAGAGGTGACTAAGAAGGTTGCAGACATTATAGAAAAAGAAGTACCTTGCACATTGGGCCATTGTTTGCTGGAATGGTTCTCGCACACTCCCAAAAACGAAGGTAACCAGCAGATTCCAGGACCTAGCTTACATCCTGGCTAAAAGGGAAATTACCATCAACTGGAAGAAACCATATGGCCTGAATGTAAATAGGTGGTACAGGGAACTGGAGAAATCGGTGACCTGCAAAGGGGATTCTCTGTTCCCAGAGGCGAAGAGGGGGTTGAGACCTGTAGACATGGCAAGGGCTTGGGGGACTTGAGTGGATAGTTTGAAAGAACTGACTCAAACCATACTTGACCCATCGCTGGACTGATTCCGTCCTACTGCCCCCTCTGCTATAAAACCGACCCAATATGGACAACAGGATGCACCACTCCACCTACAAAACCTTAGCCACAGAGGGCCTCCTGATACACCACACTCCAAACATATTGAACCTACCTCAATAGGGACAGGTGGGAAGGGAGGAAACGTTGCATAAGGGATGTTCAAGTTGTTCTCATCAATAGGGGGCTTCATGGAAAAAGGGCAGACCAACAATTGTATGAGGTACTTACACTGTAATGTTGAATATGCCTGCTAATAAAAATTCTGTTTAAAAAAAATATTTTCTTTTCCTCCAGGTCTACATCTGTTAGTGTCTCTGCCTCTCCCCCGCCCCCCCCCCCCCCCCAATTTTAATAATCTCTTCTATCTCCCTAAAAAAGGGAAATGTATTCTCTTTGGTTGAATAATTCGTTCCAGAGTTGTCAACCTCAGCTAAGATGATCTGCAAATGGAGACTCCATGGCAGCACTCTGTTGCATCCAATTCTCCCACATTCACAACAGCGCTGCGCACCTGGTCTCCCATCAGTGACACTCCCCATACAATTTCCTCAAAATTCTGCTGTGTCTAGGGAAGTCATCTAAATCATATCGTCCCAGGAAAGCTGTTGCACTGGAATTTTTTAAAGCATTACCTGCGGAACAGTTTATCTTCCTCTACGTCACAGTGTTTGTTCTCTTTGGGGAGAATCAGTTATTTCTGGGGCTGAGGCATAATGTCTTCTCACTTTCTTACTGATGTGACTGAGTCATACTTCAAGTCAGTTTCTAAAACTTAGAATCTTGTTCCTGATGTTTATATTTTTTAAGGAGTTGTAGTGCAACTACCTTCACTACTGCAAGTGTTAGTAACTTATCCTAAGCTAATTCCAGCAGACCTGGTACAAGTGGAAAGAGAGGCCTCAGTAAAACCCTTGGTCACAATGGGGCTGATTACGACCTTGGCGGAGGATACTATTTCACGGATATCCAACCCGTCGTTTTACAAGTTCCATAGGATATAATGGAACTTGTAATACCAGGGGGTGAGGGGGGGAGATTTCCACCACGTTTGTGACGGAGTAGCCCATCCGCCAAGGTTGTAATCAGGCTCAAAGTCTCCAATTTTACAGACATCCTAACTTGAGGAGCTTTCAAAGGAATGTGTATTTTGATTACTCCCCTCACAAGCATGCCATAGAAAGAGGTGAGATCACCTACTGGCAATATTCTGACCGAGAAGCTGCAGATGATGCCAAGATAAATGGGAGGTGAAGATCCATTACTCTACCTTGACCTTAAAGATGGTGCTTCTCTGAGGAGAGGCTGAGGCTTCGTATGCTTTTGGTGAACATGGGATCTCAGGTGCCAGTGGATTTTGTTTTAATGGCAATAGTGATGTAGGTTGCAAAACCATTCTTGGTTGTGGGTGTAGGTTTAGGGGCTGAGTGGATGGAATCAGGTTTAATTGTTGGTATAGTGGTGGCTACAGGTTGAGGGGTTGCAAAGGAACTTGTAATGGGTTCTTTCCAGCTGTGATGAAGGGAGGAATGACCAAATGATGAGGAGTTCTGATTGGAGAGATTCTTAAACTTGTATTTGGGTGTCTTTGCACACAGTGATGTTGAATATTTCAGCTTCTAACTTGGAGACATTGAGAAATAAGACAACGATTTGAGTTTTGGCAGCTGACGTTACAATGTCAAATAAATAGAATCGATGGCACAGGTGATGCCGAGATGAACATGGAAGGTCTCGTCATCAATGGAGATGGTGTTGCTCGTGGCTTGCGTCTCTTCAATGTCAAAGAAGAATGTGATGGTGAAGACCTTGCCCATTTGACAGTTTTGGTATGTGTGTTGCCAATCTGATATATCTGGACTTCAAAGGGAGAGTGAGATGCCCTGGAGTACCTTGACGCCAAACATTTAGGGGTCAGCATTTTGTGGTTGAATGCATTCGACACCGATGAGAATGCTGATGTCAATATTTTCTAACATCTTTTCACCCTGTCTTTAGATTTCCCTTTGTGGGAGTCTCTGGAAGGTATTGACTGTTAAGGTTGCATTCCGGATGGTCTTTCAGGCTCTTTCTTCTTCCTTAGAACTTGTTTTGCTCAAGTTTACACCTCAGCCTGATACCTTCCCAGCCCACTAGTACTTTTGGACATTTTTTGGCAAAATTTGCATTTTCTGACTGAATGAGTAGATGGTAAACACCCAAACTTACTTCGTGTAGAGCTGTGCATTCTTTCTGCCACATGATGGGCACTTCACAAAGTGAAGGTATTGTGACACGCAAAATCCTAAAAGATGTAATAAAAATGAGTTCACTCTTTGGACTGGATTGAAAACATTGAGTGAAACCATTAAAAACGAATTTCTTTTTAGAAAAATAAGAACTAATTTCAGGAAGCATTACTTTGCCTCATGGATAGTGGAGGCTCCTTGGTCCTTAAAGGGAATTGTGTCGTTTTTCATCAAATTCCAATGCAAGCCTAACAGGCTGCACTTTCCCCTCAATTATAGACTTTTTTTTTTTTTCTAAACAATTTACGTTAGATGCTGCAGTACTGTTTTGAAATAGACTTGTAAGGAGTCTGTATTTTACAAACCGTGATTTGGATAGGCTTTTGAAAGGTGCTACTCATCATTTGGACATGTAGACAATGCTCCTGTGTGCATAATTAAACGGACACATGATCCTACACATCAAAAACAATACTGCAGATAAAACCTTTAATATTGGGAAACACTTCTATCTTTAAGAAGAAAGCACAAGATTCCAAAGGTTGACTGCAGAACTGGAAACATATAAGTGAAGGCCTCGACTGGATTAAGTAGTTCAGATGTCGTCTTTGGAACTGACAAACAAATACATCAGATGTGGCCTAAAGTGGATAGAATACACTAGATGTGACCTTCAGAAGGCATTAACATCCAGATGAGGTTACATGGAGCCATGAAGAAGACCGAAATTGGTGCGCCAGAGTTAAGCGCCTGAAAGGAGAAATCACTGTCTCTAGAAATCAGTTTGCAAGCAGGGAGGATGGTGGGTCAGTAAGGAATTTGCAACTAGAACATGTCTCTACCAGATAGATTGTTACGGAAGGTAAGTAACTTGTTTATCTGAAAGAGACTTCTAGTTGCAGATTCCTTACCTTAGAATAGATACCCAAATACCACCATCCTTGGTGGTGGGCTGCGAACCAAAATCATACTAAAGTCCTGCAGGACCGAACAACCAAAGCAGCCATCTCTGCGGACCGGACTGTCCAGGCAGAAATGTTCTGTGAATGTGCACATGGATGCCAACATTGCTGCCTGGCAGATGTCCAGGACAGAAACTCCGTGTGCTAACACTGTGGTATCAACAGTTTCTCTGGTGGACTTAGCACGCAAGCCCTCAGAGGGTTGCTTCTTTGCCAAAGCGAAGCACATTTTGATACAGAGCAGTACGCATCATAAGATTGTACGTTCTGCACCTCCTTCCCTATCTTCGCACCCACATATCTAACGAATAGTTGATTGTCCACCCAGACATCTTTAGTATGATTGAGGTAGAATGCTAACACTCTTTTTAGATTCAGACGGTGGAGTCTCACCTCTTCATTATAGGGATGTGAGGGGGGTGTAAAAAGTAGGCAAAGTGATACAACCTTAGGAAGGAAGGAGGCCCTTGTACGATGCACCACTTTGCAGACAAAAAGGGTGGCTTGAATAAAAGAACTTGACGCTCACTCACTCAGAGCAGAGGTGATGGCAATAAGAAAAGCAGTCTTGATTGTTAGGAGCCGCAAGGGACAATTGTGCAGCAAAAGGGGCACACATAAGATAATTTAGGACCAGGTTCAAGTCGTAGTGGGGCATAATGAACAGGGTTGGACGAAACAAATGGGTGAGTCTCTTAAAGAACCTTCCAACAATGGGAGACTTGAACAAGGAAGGTTGGTCTGGCAATCTAAGAAAGGCTGAGATGGTCGATAAATGACCTTTAAGGGTGCCCAAAGCAGAGCCCTGCTGTGCCAAAGAAAGGATGAAGAAGAGCACCTCAGAGAGAGCTACAGAAACGGGATCAACAGACTTGTTGGTACACCATGCCACAAATTTATGCCAATGACCGGCGTATCCTGTTTTGGTGGTGGGGCGCCTGGCTGCCAAGATAACATCACAGACTATGGGCGGAAGGTCGAAAGCGGTCAAATGCTGCCGCTCAATCTCCACGCAAGAAGGCGAAGACTGGACAGGTTCAGGTGAAGCACCGTCCCCAGAAGATCCTCCCAAAGGGGCAGACTGATCGGAGGATCTGTAGCCATGCTCAGTAGCTCTGGATACCATACTCTTCGTGCCCAGTCTGGAGCCACAAGGATTACTTGGGCCCGGTCACTCTTGATCTTCTTCAGAACTCTGGACAGAAGTGGTAGCGGCGGGAAGGTGTAAATGAGGCCTGAGTTCCACTTGGGACGAAAAGCATCACAGAGCGAGTGCTGCCTTGGAAACTCCAATGCCCAAAACAGCTGGCATTGCACGTTCTCTGCAGAGGGAAACAGATCTAATCAAGGCTCTCCCCGCTGCTGAAAGAGGCATAAACACTATTCGTGATCGACTATGTATCGAGGGCTGAGTTTGTCTGCTTTGGCGTTGAGAGCCTGCCAGACAATTAACCACCTGGATTATGACCTGTTGTTCCAGCCACATCCAGAGACGCAGAGGCTCTTGACAAAGAGTCCACAACACCACTCCTCCCTGCTGGTCGCAGTATCACATGGCGGTAGTGTTGTCTATGAACACCTGCACCACTTTCCATTTTAGAGACCAAAGGATGATTTCAATGCACGCCTGATCGCCCAGAGCTTCAAAAGACTGATGTGGAGTCTGGACTCCGATGGAGATCAGAGACCTCTGATCTCCACCTCTCCCATGAGGCCCTCCCCTCAAGGGAGTGATGCATCTGTCACTACTGTAAGATCTGGTTGGGTAAGGGAGAGGGATCTGCCGTTGACCTAATTGTGATTCCAAAGCCATCACTGCAGGTCTTTCGCAGATTCATCAGACATCTGGACCATGTCAGAGAGATTCCACCGATGCCGAGCCCACTGGAACTTCAGGTCCCACTGCAGAGCCCGCGTATACCATCTGGCATGTGTCACCATCAGGATGCAGGAGGCCATGAGGCTCAGCAGCTTCAGAGTCATTCTCACCGAAATCCAGGATAGAGGCTGAAACATCAGAACCATAGCATGATTATCCTGAGCTCGCTTTTCGGGAGGATAATCCAGAAACTGCACCGTGTCCAGAACAGCTCCGATAAAAGGAAGCGTCTGAGAAAGAGTCAGGTGTGACTTCAGCATTTTTTTAGTGAACCACAGCAAGTGTAGAAGGTTCGTGATAGTCTGAAGGTGGGAGACTACTTTCTGGGGTGTGTTGGCCTTCAACAGCCAGTCGTTGTGTTAGGAGAAGACTGAAAACCCTAACCTGCGCAGATGATCTGCAACCATTGCCATAACTTTCCTGAACTCCCGAGGGGCGCTGGTAAGGTTGAAGTGCAGCATGGTAAATTGAAAGTGCTCATGACCTACCACAAATCGCAAGTAACGTCTATGGGCTGGCTGTACCCTGTCCAATACTACCATCCAGTCTCCAGGGCAGGCAGAACCCGAGCTAGAGTTAGCATTTTGAACTTCTTCTTGAGGAAGAGAGACTGAGGGACAGATGATCTAAGATAGGGCGAAGGCCCTTGTCCTTTTTGGGCACCACAACGTAGCGGGAATAACAACCACGACCTTCTGGCACAGGGACCCTCTCTATGGCTCCCTTGGCCAAAAGAGCCCTGACTTCCTTGCTGAAAAATACCAAATGATCCTCAGACAGATGATTGTATGATGGTGGCATGGCCGGAGGGGGAAGTCTCGAAGGGGAGGGAGTAGCCTCTTCGGACAATTTGCATGTGGGATCCTGCGCCCGTGGCCATGCAGAGGCTGTGAAGCATGCGTGGGTTGGTGGCAGAAATGAAAGTGGTTGAGTGCCCCTTCCGTAGCCACGGAAGGGGTGAAAAGGGACCTGTGTTTGTGGGGTGGTGGGGGGGGGGGGGGTGGAGGGAGGTGGAGCAGCTACAAGGCCAAGGGACCAAGCCGTAGCCCAGGAATCCTTAAAGTGTTTCACTGCCGAGTCCGCTTCGTCTCTTAAGAGACGTATGCCATCAAAGGGCATGTCCATTAGAGATTGCTGGACATCCCCTGGTAAGCCAGATGTCCTCAACCAGGCGTGGCGCATCAAGACCATTGATGATGCAACTGACCTACCGAGTGAGTCAGTCGTATCCAGTCCACAACGAATCATGAACTTTGATGGATCTCTCCTGTCAGTAACAGCTTGGGAGAGAACAGTCTTGGCCTCCTTCGGGACTCGAGGCAGCACCTGCGCGACCGTTTCCCAGAGAGTATGGGAGTATCAGCCCAAAAAGCATGCAGTGTTCACAGACCGCAGCGCTCGACTGGCGAAATAAAACATTTTCTTCCCAAAGCTATCCAGTCTTTGATCCCCTATCCGGGAGCAGAAGGGAATGTGCCAGAAGAAGAGGAAGCCTGGATCACAAGACTCTCAGGCGTAGGATGTTGGGTCAGGAATTTTGGGTCGGTCGGCCCAGGCCAATGGCGGCGGGCAACTGTCCTATTCAAAGCAGCCCCTGTGCTGGGTTTGGACCAGGTATCTAGTAGGACATCCGTAAGGGCTTCATTAAGGGATAGGAGGGGCTCCTAACTGGAAGAACCAGGCTGAAGCATCTCGGTCAGGAGGTTAGTCCTGACCTCCACATAAGGAAGCTCGAGGGCCAAAACCTCAGCAGTCCTTCTTCGCACTGTGGAGTATGAAGCTCCCTCCTCTGTAGCCACGGTAGGGCGTTAAAAGCATGCCCTAGTCCACTAGAGCCGCCCAAATCCTGAACCCAATCCATGTCATGGAAAAGCTGGTATTCTAAAGGTTTCAGCGACTCCTCTACACTATCCCCACATTCACAGAAAGAAGGGTCAGGATGCGCCGTGGGCCCAGGAGAGCCCATTGAAAACGGAAACGGCGTTGACTGATGCCAGTCCAGCTCCAGGTTGTCGGGGATAAGTATCGTATTGACAGACTGCGGGCCCAACTGATGTCAGGAGCATAGGCGTCTGCCCCGAAGCCGGGGAACTTCAGTTGGCAAGGTGGGCGTTGATAATGATCCAGGAATGGGTGCGGAGGTGCCTCCCGGAGCAGAGGATGAAGCCGCCAGTGTGAAACCTGAGGGGGCCTTCACCAACTCTCCTGGGCCAAAGGCGCAGAGGACAGGTCGGTCTGCCCAAAAATGAGGTGCTTGGCCTAACAGAACTCCTTCAACTGAGCAGGGGTGGCACCAGTTCCCGGAAAGTCAGGGAGGCGTGGAGTTGGCCCAGATGAAGGCTCCGAAGGCCCAGATCGCTGATGCTCTTCCAGCATCACATCGTCCCATCGACTGGGTGAAGTTGAAGAACGTTTGGCCTTCTTTGACTTCTTGTGACCTGATCGTCCCAAGGACTGGGAATAGGACGCAGAGGATTGGTGATGTCTCCGCGAGCGGTCTTGTGACCTTCGCCTCGAACGAGACTGGGAGCAACGCGAAGTCGAGCGCCGGGCCGCCAGGGACTGCTCCCTCAAAGCCTTCGGGTTCATGGCCTGATACTCGGAGCACTACCTCAGGTTGTGGTCGCAGTCCAGACACCAAAGGCAGGTGAGATGCAGATCTGTCATTGACATCTTTCAGTGACAGGAGTCCCAGTGTTTAAAACCAGTCTTCCGGAACATTCCTCAATGCATCCAAAACTCGTCAAAAAGTATTTGACAAAAGTGTTGCAGTTAGTCAAAAAATGACTAGGGTAGCTCTTCTCACGGATCTGCGCTTAGGCTGGCGCAGAAAGAAAAGAACGGACGTCAGCGTGCCAGGGTGGCGCCTATATATGACGGCGATGTCATCACGGTGACCACGATGCCAACAACGCCTGCAGAGTCGACCGATGCCAACTGACAGTGCCCAGGGGTACTGCTCAAAGAAAAATCTCCAAATCCAGTCTGAAGCCTGGGGAAAATTCTAAGGTAACGAATCTGCAACTAGAAGTCTCTATCAGATTTTTTCGTTTATTTACTGTTGACCCCATCATCTCACACACCCACCGACTAATTTAAAACCATACTTCGTCCTTCTTTGTAGGACAGAGTTTCAGACGTTTTTAGCCAGTCGCAAGAGATGGCATCACGATGGAAGACTGCTGACCTAGCACTAACTCAAGTTATGGAAGACAGCTCTGAGGCACAAACTGAGTCCGCATCCAAGGGAGACACAAATGGAGCAGAATAGCAAAGCAATTTTTCGGTTGGCAGAGTTCTATCGGATGGCTCGTCTTATAGTTATTCTGCGGAACATGGCCATGACAGCTATGATGTCCCTTCGCAAGGACAGTCTGTGCAGGGGTCCAACTAGCAGGGTAGAGCAAACTATAGAGCTTGCATGTGCAGCAGCAAACACATGGAGTGCTCTGTTGGCATACCCCTAATTTTTTTGCAGACCCAAATGTCTACATTCACTTGAGATGCTGGATGGAGAATCGATACTGCACATTTTTTGCCGACTATGTCCATCTCTTTTTGGATGTTGACTTCCTTGAACAAACTGTACAGCAGTCTGATTTGCATGCAGAACAATTTCTAAGGGAGCAGCAAGGCACTCTTGGGCCTCATTCTAGGGCACACCAGTGAACACCGACTTCACTTCAGGAGATAGAACTTTTTGGTCCTTATGCTCAAAATCGGGTTAGTGCACAAACCAAGCTTGCAGTCCTACTGGTCTACTTGCACAGTATAGATAACACCCATCCTTTGCACAGTACATGAGCAGACATCAGTTTTTGCAACTGCATCGTAGGCATTTTAATGATAATTGACTACCATGACAGGCTGTTCAAATTTGGCCTGTTGTGAAACATTTGTTTACCAGATTTCCAGAGATTTATAATCCTGGAAAGAATATACCCATTGTTGAGTCCTTGATCATGTACAAAGGGCGGCTGCTGTTCAGGCAGTACATTCTAAGCAACAACATTCTAAGCAACAAAGCTTGCGATGGCAGTAAGTTGTACATGCTTGTTGAGAATTCTACTGGCTGTGTATACAGCCTGAGAGAGTATACAGGGAGGGAAGCCACTCTAAACCCTGTAGATTGCCCTCCCATGCTAGGACTCAAGTGAGACTATATGGTAGCTTGTCCAGCCAATCTATCATAAAGGTTATAACCTTTATGTGGGCAATTTGTATATAGGAGTAGAGCTGGTCAGTAAGCTGTACAAAGCCGGCAATGTGGCATGTAGTACAGTTTGCGGTCACTGCAAAAGATTCCAAATGGAAATGGTGGTTAAGAAGTTACAAAAAGCCCAGAGAACTGCCTTTCGTTCCAACGAACTGCTAACAGTCAAGTTCTCTGATCGGCATGATGTGTACATGCTCACTACAATTCATGATGAGAACACTTCCTCTGTCACAATTTGGGGTCAGATGGCCAAAACTCCAAGCCCAATCATATACTTGATTACAACAAGCACATGGGTGGAGTGGATAAGAATGACCAGGTTTTTCAGCCATACAATGCAAGTCTTAACACTAGATTTGGAATACAAAGCTGTTTAGCCACTTGATACAGATGGCAACATACAGTGTGTAGTTAGCGTCAGACCACCAGGGGAAGACCCATGTCTTTCTTTCACTTTCAGTCAGCAGTCACTTAAAGTCTTACAGCTACAGAAGCATCAGCCTCCACTTCATATGCTGTGGGGGATGTTGCAGGGTTGCAGGAGATCAAAGGTTTGCAGACAACATTCCTGCAGTAGCTAGAAAGCTTGTTGTTGCAGAGTCTGCTCTAAGCAAGGAAAAAGCAGGATAGTCACGGTTACTGTCCACAGTGCTCATCACAGCCAACCCTGTGTTTTCCTACTTGCTTTATGTTGTACCATACAAAAGTGAAGTACTGGAAAATAACTGAGGTGGAGCTGCTGTAATATACCTTTCAATGGCTGTGCATAGATACATATCTTCCATGGGCCACAGCTTCAATAGGCAAGCAGCCGTAGAAATTTCCTCTTTTGCTTAAGGAACTCATGGACTTGTTTATGGGCTGCTCGACACCTTTATTTGCCGTCAGAGCGTGGTAGGTGTTCTGTTTGTCATATGACAAGTGCATTGAAGTTTCAATACTGCACATAACGGTGGACGGAACATCAGCCCCATTGTCACAGAGTAACCTTTGTGGCAAAAACTTAAAGTCTTTAGTAGGTTTAGAAGAGCTCTTTAGGGAATTTGGGCAGTCTTCTCCAGTATGTTTGCCTTAGCTTCTATTCTGAGATGCTAACTCCGTTTAAAAAACGTAGGCCCTACAAGCAGTCTTGGACAACCCTAACCTGGGTCTACAAACTAGAACGATTGGATTTAGTGAATGCACTAAAGGTGCATGAAAGACATTTTCTTGCACTTCAGATAGCTAGCAACAGAAGGCATTAGTTAAGGTTCACTTGGCAAGTAAACAGACTTAAATAGGACTTTGAAGGGGGCAGAGGCATGACCAGGTATGAAAATCTTACTCTAGGTGCGCTTTGAAAGGGATATCATATAGGTGGCAGGCAGACAGTCAACCTAGTTCAGAAACATGTCATCACTTCATCTTCACCAAATGACTTAACCCCATCGCCGCCGCACTCACCCCGATACTGAATTACTCACTCACTCAGTAGATAACTCAAAAGCATAGAGAGCACAGCAGCCAGCCTCCCACCACACACACACACCCTGCACCTTAAACAGCATCACTGGCTACCCATCCACAGTTCTTTTCAAGCTCCTGACTAACACACATTCAAAGCTGCACAAAGCAGTGGCCCAGCATACCTCAAAACCGCCTCAGATTTCAGAGACCTACCAACCATCTTTGTTCAGCTGGACTCAGTCGCATACATTCCATGTATACGTAGCACCAGAATAGGCAGTGGTGACTTCTACCTTGCTCCGAAAGGCAGGAGTGAGCTGCCCCTATATATCTGCGCCATAATTGTTGTTCAGTTTGTCGTAGGACAAGTGCACTACAGTCACAACACTGAACATAATGGTGGACAGGACACATGCCATGTTCTCTCACACTACCCTGTGTATCAGAAAGTAACCTTCTTAGTTTGAGACCTCCTCTCTTTAGGGAACTTAGGACGGTCATTTGCAGCATGTTCACTTTAGTTTCCAAGGTATATACGTTCAACCAGAGCAATGTGGGCCTAGAAAGGAAGTCCTGACACCTCCCCCAACTTGCATCCATGATTTAGAAGGCACATGAAAGACTCCTCTTCCTGAGCCTCATGTGGCGGTCATGGGTGCCGTTAGTAAAGGTTCACCAGCCACTCGTTTGGTAATGCTCAGAATGTCGACGGCGGTGGATACTTGACAGGTAGTAAAAACATAGTCAATACTTTTTTTCATTTGTGAAGGTTGTGGAGGCACCAACTGTCAACTTGTCTAGACATTTGTGTTTATAGAGGTTTCTCAGTGATGTCTATGTATGCATGTTGGTTGATGACTGGGTGAGAGGTTGTTTTGAATGGGGATTCTATCCTGTAGCATATGAATGTCAGGGGCCTTTGAATGGCAGCAGTGTGTTGATGTGAGTGCACTGATCTGTTAGTTTAGGCCCGTGGTTGGCAGAACGGAAGTTGTGTGTGTTGAGAGTAAATGGACTATAAAGCCATTGGTGCCTCAATGTGGATTTATGGCTCATCTTCAGTAGTCTTCGTTTCAATGTACAGACACTGTGATTAGTATTTGTTCTTTGAAACTAGCATTTCTGGAGGTGCCAATCAGTGTAAAGGGTGAATTAACTTTTAAAACCTACTGACAGATTTATATATGCACTGTTAAGGATACTCCCTTGCAACTCCAACAGAGTTTCCTTCCCCTAACACTCTGCAAAAAGTAAAGTGTGTACATGGCTAAGATCACTCAATTATTAACATTTTCTGCTGGAAATTTCTGTAACCTGTTGAGAGCCACAAATTGACATCACATAGCATTCTCGTGTATCTCCACATAAAAATGGAACACACTTTTTGTGGATGATCCCACCGCCCATCATTGGAAAACTTTAAAAACAGAAAAGGGACACCACATTTTTCTGCTAACACTGACCCTTTTTTGCAATGTGTATAGCTGTGGAGTTTGGTCCCTAGCTCAGCTGGCAGATAGGAAAACCTAGCAACTTGCGCTTTTTAAAAAACTAGTCAAGAAGGGGAGCTACCCACATTGCAAACAAGCACTGGAAAAGCTAACAGGTTTTGCCGTTGTTTTTTTCTTTTGTATTCCATCTTACTATCTAACTGGATTATGAATATAACAAAAAGGTTATAATAATGTGTGTACAATCATGCTAAAAGCTAAACAAAAGGTGTGATGACAAAGATGCTTCATTCTGCATGTGTTAATATGCTTGGTTACAGCTGTGCGCCAAAAAAAGAAAAAAGCTTTTTTTATTTTTTTATTTACCAAGATGGATTGGTAAATAAAAAAAATTAAAAAAACACAAAGAGAAACCTAAGTAGCGCAAACATGCTTTTATGGTGGATAGGTGGCTGCAATTTGTTGGATGGTCCTCTGCAAGAAAAAAAATTAGCAGCTGGGAAAAAAGACTGGGTTTGGACAGGGGAAAGTAGTTGAAAGTGGGAGGGTGGAATTAGGCAGCAACAGAGATTGGGAGGGGCAGCAACAAAGAGGATGGAACAGAGCAGCACTCAAGGTAGGAGCAACATGTTGCACAGCACATGGAAGAGAGAGAAGGACCCAAGGGAGACATTTGGGAAACACAAGCACTCCACAGAAAAAAGTTAAATGTTGTTTCCAAAAAGTAAGCAGTGGAAATAAACACATAATAAAAAGGTTATGCTCCAGGGTAGGGACAAACACAGAAGAGAAGGGCAAGCCTACACAAGACAAAAAATAAAAAAGTAACCTAACAAGAGTGAAATTAAAGCCAACTAATGGCATGCAATGGTCTGAATCTAACCCCTGTGAGTTCAAAATAGGCCTTTCAAAATAAGACATCTTGCGCTGTCTGGCTGGTAAGACCTAAAACAGTTTGTGAGAGATGTTTCCAGGTTCTTCTGGATAATGCAGTGGCCAAATACTCCCAGTTGGAGGTTGCCAGAGGTGTATCAACGCAGTGCCAGCAGCCTCAGTATTCCAAGGATTAAAGCACAATCAGTTTGAAGACCAAAAGATTATTCAATACATCCAAGACAACATTTTCTTGTAACAAAAGTGTCCCTCAAAATGTCACATGAGGGATATAAATGTCACACGTTTGCACCCAGCAGTAAGTTTACGTTGTTTTGTGAGGTTGTTTCTGTTTGTCACCTTGGCGACAACTGGCTCAATTCACCTTATCAATATGCTGTGCATGGGCTTAGGACAAGCCTCCCTGACAATGTTCTTGTGTCAGTAATATGCACTGGTCAAGCTGAATCGTAGCTGAACTCACTGCCCAACATGCGCCACATCTGGCTAATATTTCGATACCTTTATATTTTTTTCTGGGCACTATAGGTGGTGGGAGGGAGATACTTGCCAGCCCGGGAGGATAATGTAGCGTCTATTTAGATTTTTTGTCTTTTTAAAATGAATGAAATTCGGCCACTTTCAGTACGTGGATAGACTATCTGTACACACACACGTAAAAAACAAAGGTTATAGGGCGTTAGTTAGGCTCACATTTTAAACGTACAAAACAATAGAAATGTACCTGTTATAGAGGTAATTTAAGTAGCTGTAACTTGTGCCCTAAGGTAAGTATAACCATATACTGCTAATTACTGCAGCTATTACAGAACTCATGACATGTTTATAACATCATTGATAATATCACTACACATCTGCAGTAGAATTATTGACGAGAAAACTGGGCGCAAGCTATAGTTACCTTAGGGCACGAGTTATAGTTACTTGAAATAATGAACTGTAACTGGTGAATTTATATGTTTAAGTTTAAAATTTGAGCCTAACTATAATTTACTATACGTTAATCCCTGTGGCCAACACCCTATAATAACCTAACCCCGTGCCACACAATGCCTTACTTCCTATGGGGCAGTGCCAAAAGGGTGGAGATTCTAGGCCATTTCACGTACTTGTATTTTTAAAAAGAGGTAACACTGTATCAAGTCTCAGCAGCAGATGACAAGAAAGAACCCACTTGTCACAGTCACTACATGAGATATTGATCTAAAAAAAAAAAAAGCAAGGATACAAACATCTCTATTAAGGCTTACAGATAACTTTTCAAGGTGAAAAAGCTGAGAAAAAAAAACTCTTGCATTGCACTGGCCATGCACAACAAATTTGAATGATTAGTACTTTAGAGAAGTGGAGCTTGAACTTGGGCACCTACTTTGTTTGTATCAGTATATGCTACCCACTGAGGATTAATTTCTGTGACATGAATATCGTGTCCGAATGAATTCTACCCTGCCTGTGTATTTAGCCAAGCAAAGGCAAGCATTTTGTGCAAAATGTCTAACCAACCGCACTAGCCTCTACTGGCTAGTTAGTAAGTGCTACCTCGTTGGGTAAATGAATAGTGCATCTCTTACACTACAGCTGGGTAAAAGGAAGCTGAGGTAATGTCTCCAGTTCATCAGATGACACTACAGGGTGGGACTACAGAGAAAAAAACAAAATGTGTTCTCTGCAGATGCACCTTGAAATGTTTTCTTTTCATTTATCACAGGGACCAGCAGGGGAAGCCTTAAGGCCTCTGTAGTCCCAGCTGGCTCCCTATCTCCTGCAGAAGCCAGCATTGCTCCCGCATTCAGGGAGCTGCTGAAAAAAGCAGCCCTCTGCCTCAGGGAGCAATTCTGTAATCTTTTTCCCTGCCTGCCACTCCCCCCCCCACACACCCCCACCCTTGTAATTTTATCAAATGTAGCCGTTGGGGCTGAGGTGGTCCTCGGGCTTTTGAAAGCCCTAGGAGGGGGGCCCTGTGTGCCCCCCTCCTTACTAATTATTAAGGGGATGCCCCCCCCCCCTGTCAGCCCCCAGAACGGGCCCATTGAGGGGCACTTTTTCTTTTTTTTTTGTTTTGTTTTTAAATGTAAACAAATTCTGCAGACCTAACCGGCGATTTTGCTGAAATTTTCTTTTCTTTTTTTAAATTCTTTTTTACCTTGGTAGGATCCCACAGGACAAAGTAAAAGTGATTGGGGCATTCCTACCCTAATCCCTTTTCTTTTTTGTGTGTCTTTGTGATTGAAGCCAAATCCCCAAATGGCTGCAAATACATCCTGATTGAAGTGTTGGCAGACAATCAGATCTGTGCATGATCAGGAGGATTCGTGAAGGCCTCTAGATATACAAATGTGGTTTTCTTTTAATATTTGAAAAATGACTTCATGGATTTACAACAAATAAAAAAGGGCCCTTTCTGGACCGTCCAGCGGTTCAGGCTGCAGTCATGTCTAAAATCTCTATGGGAATTAACATGGGAAATACATTCCCCCCCACCCCTTCTTCTCGGCACCCGCTTGACGGAACTACCTACTGGTGACCACCAGTAGGGTGTATATTATATATATATATATATACACAAATATATGGAAAATGTCACCTACCCAGTGTACATCTGTTCGTGGCATGTAGTGCGGCAGATTCACATGGTATGCATAACTCTTCCGACATCTAGTGTTGGGCTCGGAGTGCTATAAGTTGTTTTTCTTCAAAGAAGTCTTTTCGGAGTCACAGGATCGAGTGACTCCTCCTCTCTGCTACAATGCGCATGGGCATTGACTCCATTGTTAGATTTTGTTTCCGCAGAGGGTGAAGGAAAGGAGTGACAAAGTATAAGAATTCAAAGAGATGTCCATGCAAATGTAAATGTATCTACATATGTACAAATGTTAAACTTGAATGAGTACAGGCTTCCGGGGAGGAAGGAGGGTGCATGTGAATCTCCGATGTACACTGGGTTGGTGACATTTTCCGTTCGATGGCATGTGTAGCTGCAGATCCACATGCTATGCATAGACTACAAAGCAGTTAGTCCTCCCAAAAAAGCGATGGTTAGCCTGTAGGAGTTGAATTTGTTTGAAATAGTGTTCTTAAGACAGCTTGGCCTACAGTGGCAGGTTGCTGTGAAAAAACATCAACACAGTAGTGTTTTGTAAATGTATGAGGATTTGATCATGGGGCTGCATTACACATATCAACCATTGGTATGTTTCTTAAGAATGCCATTGACGCACCTTTCTTCCTTGTAGAATGTGCTCTAGGAGTAATCAAAAGTTGTCTTTTTGCTTTGAGTAGCAGGTTTGTATGCATCTAACAATCCATCTTGCTAAACCTTGGTTTGATATAAGATTGCCTTTATGTGGTTGTTGGAAAGCAACAAAAAGTTGTTTTGTTTTCCTAAAATCTTTGGTTCCGTCTATACAGTACATAAGAGCTCTTTTGAGATCTAGGGTATGACGAGCTCTTTCTGCCACAGAGTCTGGCTATAGAAAGAAGGCTGGCAATTCCACTGTTTGGTTGATGTGAAAAGGAGATACTACCTTTGGTAGAAATTTTGGATTAGTTCTAAGTACAACTTTATGTTTGTGTACTTGGAAAAAAGGTTCCTCAAGAGTGAAGGCTTGTATTTCACTAACTCTTCTTAAAGAAGTAATAGCTACAAGGAAAGCGACCTTCCATGTTAAGTATTGTATTTGACAAGAGAGCATAGGTTCAAAAGGTGGTCCCATGAGTCTAGTAAGTACGATATTTTACTTCCATGATGGAACAGGTGGTGTTCTAGGTGGAATAATGTGTTTTAATCCTTCCATGAAGGCTTTAATAACAGGAATTCTGAACAGAGAAGTATGCTGAATATTCTGTAAGTATGCAGATATTGCAGTGAGGTGTATTTTGATGGATGAGAAAGACAAATTTGACTTTTGCAAATGAAGAAAATAACATACAATATCTTGTATGGATGATGTAAGTTGGTCAGTGTTTTTAGATTGACAGTAGTATACAAATCTTTTCCACTTGTTTGTGTAGCATTGACTGGTAGTAGGTTTAAGTGCTTGTTTAATTACTTCCATACATTCTGGTGGATGTTTTAGGTAACCAAATTCTAGGACTTCAGGAGCCAAATCGCTAGACTGAGAGCATTAGGATTTGGATGCCTGATTTGACCTGTGTTCTGGGTTAACAATTCTGGTCTGTTTGGGAGTTTGGAATGGGGTACTACAGACAAATCTAGGAGTGTTGTGTACCAATGCTGACGTGCCCATGTTGGTACTATTAGAATCATGGTAAGTGATGTTTGATGCAGTTTGCTGACCAGAAAGGGAAGGAGTGGGATAGGGGGAAAAGCGTAAGCAAATATCCCTGACCAATTGATCCATTGCCCTTGGATAGAGGATGTAGGTGCCTGTATGCGAAGTTTAGGCATTTTGAGTTTTCGCTTGTTGCGAATAGGTCTATCTATGGTGTTCCCCACTTTTGAAAGTACTTGGGAGTGAATCTCCCATTTGTGTGTTTGTTGGTGATTTCTGCTTACGAGATCTGCTAGCTGACTGTCTATTCCTGGAATGTATTGTGCTAATAGAGGAATATGATTGTGTATTGCCCATTTCCATATTGTTCAGGCTAGGAGAGACAGCCGATATGAGTGTGTCCCGCCCTGTTTGTCGAGGTAATACATGGTTGTCATGTTGTCTGTTTTTATGAGAACAGTCTTCTGTTTGAGAAGAGGTTGAAACGCTTTTAGAGCGAGAAATACAGCTAATAGTTCTAGATGGCGTCGACGCCCATGCGCAATGGAGCCGAAAGGGGAGGAGTCCCTCGGTCTTGTGACTCGAAAAAGACTTCTTCAAAGAAAAACAACTTTTAACACTCCGAGCCCAACTCTAGATGGCAGGATGTGCACAGCATGTGTATCTGCAGCTACACATGCCATCGAACATATATATATTAAAAAAAAAAAAAAAAAAAAAAAAAAACACACAGGCACACACATCATTAAATCTCACGCATGGATGCGCCAATTCAGTGCTTAGGTCTATTGATGTTTATCCGGGAAGAGAAGGTTCTCTCGTAGGGGATCTCCACTGGTAGTCATCAGCACTGAATAGTCCCGCCCAATTGTGGGGACCCTAGAGCACTTCTTCCTTTTTTTCACTTTTATTTTTATCTCTTAAGTGTAGATGTTCACCTTTCTTCGGGGAGGCCTGCAGAGTCACCTAAGAAAGTAAAACTTTATGTAGCCTATAGGATTAGGATACGGTGGCTCAATTCTCCACCTTGTAGTTAAAAAAGGGGCCAGGCGAAGTGTATATACATACAAATGCATGATGCTTCTGCAGAACAGCATAAATCTCTTTAACAAACTGTTTTTTTAATAGAGTATATATAGATGAAGGAGAGCCAGACAGTGTAGCCCCATAGGCTGTCATTATAAGTGTTAAAAATAGAGGCTGTGCCTTTAAGAACCTAAGGACCCTCAGTATCCCATCATTTTCAGCAGGTGACAGTTGCTTCAGTTCTTTTTTCCAGCTCCTGCTGACAGGACTTAGGAGCACTTAACTTTGAATGCTTTCTGTTCAAAATTCAACTATATATTTTCGCGACAACTACTTTAAAAACATTTTTCATCTTCCCCTTGCATTTTCTGCAATTTTCTTACAGGAATGTGTGTTATTTTGTCATTAGAAATGCCATTTTTTTTTTTGGCAAATGCTGTTCCTTTGAAAAATTACATATGATTAGTTCTCTTCCAGCAAGTCATGTTCCTGAACATTGTCATCACTGCAGAAAGATTTCCAGGCGAATGCTGGGGGAAAGGGAAAAGATTTGCTTTCATGGCGTGGAAGAACAGCACAGGCAGAAGGTGGGCCTTCAGAGTGAGGAGAGGGTCAGTCCTCTACCACTGCTCTGTCATCTTCTCTTCCTATGGTGGACGTGGAAGGTCAAAAAAGGTTTTCAGCCCAAAAACGACGTCATTCCTTGTTGACATCATCAACGCGCTAGCTGTCAATTGCTGCAGTCATTTCAAGAAAGAGAAAAAGTTGACGTCAAGACTATTGACGGCGAGGAATGGTTCGACGTTGAGACTACTGACATCGAAGAGTGGTTCGATGTCAAGTCTAGTGATGTCAAGGCGTGATTCAACGTCGAGACCATTAACATTGAGGAGTAGTTCGATGGCGAGACTGTTGCTGTCGAGGAGTGGCCCCACGTCGAGACTATTGACGTTGAAGAGTGGTTCGACGCCAAGGAGCAGGTCACCGTTGTGACACATACGGTCCTATTGACACCGAGGAGTGGTTCAACGTAGAGGAGGCCACAAGAGATGGGCGTTGAGGAACATATCAACGTTGACGTGTCAGAGAAAGTGCTGACGCATTTTTCGTCAACAGGATCTGAGTTTCCAAGGGTTTAATCTCCATCTTCGCTTGTAGTTTTGCCAGACTTTCGACCTCAGCCTTTTCCATCATCCCTTTCACAATCATCACCACCTCCACTGCCTTCAGTGCCAATCCCAGCGATGCCAACAATTCCTTCGGAACCACCTCATCCAAGACAAGCTCACACTCCAGCACACACCATTGTTCAGAGGCGCCATAGATCACGGCATTTGTCATCAAGCAGAGTTCATCGCCATTGATCACATAGATCAAGAATAAGGTCAAGACACTATTTGCCTACCTTTACAAGACTCACCACCACCTACAGTCTCCCCATTGGATGATATTACCACTTTTCAGGAGCTCTTGAGAGAGGAACGGCATAATTAAATATCCAGATGTCCGTACCTACACCAGCCAAATCAGTGATATTTGAGTCACTTTACCAACGCACAGCATCCAGACCACTCCTTCCTTTAGTTCCAAGCCTACTTGAACTGGCAATGGAACTCTTTTTAACGCTGGCCTCAGCCAAGTCTGCTCCATCGACGCTGCAAACATGAGCAGTATCCACTCTTCCTTCGTTCGGACCCTCCGCCAAACTCAATAGGGTATTGTGGGAATTTGTCCAGAAGTTTGCCTAAGATCTGCCCAGGGATTTCGGGCAGAGTGGCAACAAAACACAGAAGACTCATGAGTACTGAATAATTTTTGGCATTAATACTGTTTCAGGTTCACAAGTCCTCCTCCGACCGTACCACCACAACCATCCACTCAACATGTGAAGATGTTGAGGTCAGAAGTCAGCATGTTGCTTCAGAAACAAGTGGGGGGAGGTCGTTCCTCTCCATCAAAGAGGGTCTGACATCTATTCTGAATATTTTATTGTATAGAAAAAAGGCAAGAATGAATTCAAGCTCATTCTCAACCTGAAATTTGGCAACAAATAGATTTGACGGGAAAAGGTCTAGATTCTGGCCTTACAACAAATCTATCCCCAACTATACTAGGAGTATTGGCTCTGCTCCATTGCCCTCCAAGATCATGAGTTCTTGAGGTTTGAGGAGGAGTAACAACACTATCAGTACCAGATTCTTCAATTTGGCCTAAAGTCACCACCTAGAACATTCTCGAAGTGCAGGACAGTCACGGGTGCACACCTCATGAAACATCATGTTTTTGTCTACACATAAAGGATTTCCTGGAACTAGTAAACAAGGGTTTGATGGTCTCAAACCAAATAAGTGCAGCTGCGGACTCCTCTGAATTAGCGGCTCACGAATACCAACATGGTGTGCCCACCACCGCACCCGAATACATGCTTGGCTCCGTCGCACATCTGAAACTGGAGTCACAGCAACAGATTATAAATCTGCCCTTAACAGGTTCTAGCCTCTTTAGCAGCCAAACAGTAGTCATTCCAGCAGCATAGAAACACCATACAACCACTCCTGTCTCCTTGGTGCCACCAGATAGAGCAAGAAGTTGGATTCTGTGGGTGGCAAAGTGTGTGACACTGCTGCAACTTCCAGGAAAGCAGCAAGTTCAGCTGCCCTTGGCATATACAGACGACAAAATGGTTAGGATGAAACCCGAAATAGACACCCTTAAAGCGGCTGGCCTGGACAGGCCCAAGGAACACAGAAAACTTTTCAAGTCTTACCAGAGGCGTTACTACTTTTGGAGGGTTCAAACCCCTCCCTGGTATCAAGGTCAGCAACTGCAACACCAACAACCCTATAAGCAGCAACAAAGGCAGCTTAGAGGAACAGCCTCACAACATCAAGCACAAGGAGGAACACTTACAACATGCACAAAACTTTGAAGGTTTCCTTCCCTCTATTCCCCTACCCACTCCGGGAAGGGGATGTATTTTGCAAACCTAGACGATTGGCTAATACCTTCCAAGAAGCCCAGCTTCATTTCAATTGGGCATGCAGTCTCCTACAGTGACTGGGACTTCATGCCAGCCACAACAATTCCCAACCAATCCCAGTTTATACCTTGCATTAATTGGGAGACTTCATTGACACCGTTCAAACAAATGTGTCCCCTTTGGAGGAGAGACGCTTATCGATCCTTCAGAAATGTATTTTTCTCATTAAGCTTCTCATCCCAAGGTGAATACGGTCTCATCCCTCCTCAGCTCAATAGCAGCATGCATCTTCTTCACTCCAAATACGACCTGTCCAAGAAAGCCTCGAGGACCCGTGGGATCATCTAATAGGCAAACAGGAGGACAAGCTCGAACTGTCCCCTCTTGTGAAACATTCCCTGGAACGGTGGTACTCCACTACCAATCTGCTTTAAAAAACATTGCCTGTTTTCAACAGGTCTCTTCTCTGGTTGATCATCTGCAAATCCAAGGTGTGTGGTCTCCAAAGGAGATGACATATCACATCAACCTCCTTGAGCTCCGGGCAGTTCATATAGCTCTCAAAGCTTTTTGTCTGTCATTCAAGTCACAGACCCTGCTTGTTCAGACAGACAATGCAACCACGATGTGCTACCTCAACAAGCACAGGGACAAGGTCCAGACCATTGTCACTAGAAGCCGAGGCAATATGGTCATGGTTGATCACCCAAAACTTACGAATCACAGCGACTCCTCTGGCAGGTGTACAGAAGGCACAAGCAGACGCCTTCAGCAGGGTTCTGCAATAAAACCATGAAGAGTTTTTGAACAATGACTGCGTTCACCAAATCAAACTGTGGGGCACTCCAACCATCGACTTGTTTGCCATCGCAGAAAACACAAAATGCTGCAGCTTCACCTCGAGTAGTACCTACCAGGGACACTGGGAAATGCCCATGGTTTCATTGGTCTGACAAATTTCTTTCACCAACTCCCCTGGTACCAGCAGTCCTCATCAAGCTGTCCCGCTCAAGATACAGATGATCCTCATAGCCCTGGAGTGGACATTTGAACAGTGCTTCATAGACCTCAGCCACCGATCACAACAACATCCACATTTCAAACTGTCATGCAGACCCGGACCTGCTAAATTTGGAGATGAGATATTTCACCCCACTTCCTACTCTTTGAATTGGGTTGCATGGCTCCTGAGCTAGTGCACTATGGACATTTAAACCTGCCACAAAACTGCATGGAGATCCTTAAGGAGGGTAAGCACCAACCAACCTGGTCAGCTTATGCTTTGAAGTGGAAGAGATTTTGCATTGGGTGTTCCTAAAGAATGTGGACCCTGCATCTAGCCAAACAGATGTCATTCTTCCATAATTATTACAGCTGGCAAAAAGAAGAGTTAAAGAAGATTTTCCCTCCAATAAGAATCCTTCACCTCCTTGGGAAGCTCAATGTAGTTCTTTCACGCCTCATGCAAGATTTGTTTGAGCCCATTCATAAGGCATCTCCAACATTTTTCTTGCAAAACTGCTTTCCTTGTAGTAATCAGAATCAGCCACAGATTTAGCTACATAGAATCCCTAGGTTCTCATGAACCATACACAGTATTTCCATTTTAACCAAACAATTTCATTACCATCATTCTTTCAGCGTTCCTCTACTCCAGCCGAGAGATCACTTCATTATCTAAATGTAAAGAGGGTTTTAAGGTTTTATCTTGATAAAACATGACATTCGCAGATTAGACCAATTATTTGTTAATCATAGCCTGGTCCGTAACGAGCTAGCCACATCCAAACAGTCATTTAAAGATGGATAGTGTCTTGCAACCTGTTAAGCTGTCAAAAATATAAGACACTCTCAGCCAGACCAGAAACACAGTCCACTATGGGTAAAGGGGCTTCTGCTGCTTTAATGAGGAAGATCCCCAATTGTGGCATTACTGCCTGGACTCTGTTGGTAGCGTAGATGCTGAAGTAGGACAGGCCTCCCTCCGAAATCTACTTGCCTAGATGGTTCTCCTCTTCTTCCTCTGTCTTTTCCACCACTATGAATACGGATGGGCTTGCCATTCTATTCAGTGTTTACAACTATCAATAGAGATCCCCCAACGAGAGAAGGACTAGTTTCTTACCTGCAACACCAGTTCTCTCCTAGGTGAATCTCCATTAAAGTCATAAGCAACCCTCCTTCCTCCCCGGTGGACTGGACCAAGAACCATGGAACCTATACATCATCCACACATCGCCTCAAAAAGAACTGAAGCAACTGTCATCTGCTGAGCATGATGGGATACTGAGGGTCCTTAGTTACAAATGGAGGCTGTACCTTTAAGAAACTCTTATGACAGCCTCTATCTATATACACTTCTCCTGCCCCTTTTTATTTTTTAACTACAAGATGAAGAATTGGGCCACTGTAACCTACTCCTATAGGATGCATAATATTTATTTTTTTCTTAAGTGACTCTGCAGGCATTCCTGAAGAAAGGCGAACATCTACACTAAGTAAGAAATATCTGGAAAAGTGCTCTGGGGTCCCTGCATGTGGGCAGAACTATTCAGTGCTTATAACTTCAATGGAGATTTCCCTACGAGAGGACTGGAATTACAAGTAAGAAACTATTCCTTTTTACCCCCCTCTCCTGGTGTGGCTTTAAAATAGCTCCTACCAGAGCTTGCTTGCACCAACAGTGTTGCTGATACTGAATAAATACGTACTGTTCTGGTGGGTGCAGTACCATAAATCCAGGTAATTTCTTGAACCAATCGTTGTGAAAATCTGGCTGGACATCCACAAGTGGAGACTCTTCTTCCCAGACAAATTCAATCTCTTGGCAATCCGGCTTCCAGAAAGGAGTCTCAAACTCCAAGAAGATTTTATTATTTGTGCCAAAGCCCATCTTCTGGATTGCTTGTAATTTTCTGTCTGGCAGTGGAGGATCCAGCAGTGTGGCATATTTCTCTTTTAAAAAGCCTGAAAGGCAAAGACATTGGCAAATGATGTGGTGGTAAAACAGCTACACATCACCTAGTCTTCTCTAGGAATAAGCACAAACAACAGTGGGCTTCTAGGATGTAAGAGTTCTCCATAAGAGGTTCAGAGGCAATACTGTTGTTACTGGGAATCAAAATAAGGACCCCACAATGTATGGAAAAGTGTTTTGTCATGAGCCTCAAACATTCACTAGAAATCCAAATTTCTCATTTGTGTAACCCACCTGCTCTCCCACCCTTTCACTTTGCTGCGTTCTCCAAGATTTAATTACCTCAATTTTTAACAGAACCCATCGGAAAATCTTAAAGATTAAAGCTCTTGAGGTTGATGCGTACAATATGGGAGTGTAAAAGTAAACATAAAAGTGATAGTGTTTTTTTTAATGTATTTTAGTTTTATATAGTAACATGGTGATGTAGATTGTTTTGTCGAAAAGGGTAGAGAAGTTTAATACAATCAGGTAAATACTATAGTTACTGGCAACCGTATACCTCACCATCTGCCATTGATAATGTGCTGCAGATCTTTTGGCAGTCTGCATATGACTTTCCAATTGGTTGTGAGGTTCAAATTGCAGAACCGAATCTGGTTCGGCCTGTGGAGGTGAGTACAGTGAATGAAAAAGTACTTGTGTTGATAACGGTATCACATTTATTGAGTTGTGCCTTTCTGATAAGAGATTTCAGAGGGCTATAACCATTAGCTTCATTATTTTCTTGGTTGGGACACTGGACACACCCACACACTGCAGCTGCATAAGGTGGTAGCAGGTGCTACTGGATTCTGGGAAACTAATATTGCATGTGTATTCATAAGACAGATGTTCACCGCTTGGGACATCTTGACTCTGAATTACAGATGTTTGCTACCAAAGTAAAGGCACACATTATCAACCTAATGAGGATAAATGCCCATTGGAATCATCTGAATACAAACCTGCGACCATAAGGTAAAACACAGAATCCTAGAGTAGATGCATCATTCCAAATGAGCGAATTAATTGCATATTTTGGCTGCACTGAATTAATGTTTGGTGTTTTGTATTACTATGCTCTTTTGCAGAATGGTGTGCAGAGTGTCATTCTTAAAAGTGCTGTTTTGAGTATGGCTGGCCTAATTATGTGAAATATGTGTCTTGGTGAATATATTGACTTTGGTGTATTGATGGACGTATTGTGTACAACGCTTGATCACAGAAGCGTTTTATGGGAGCATTCGGATATGTAACTACGTTACATAACCATACAAAGCTTAAACAAATCCAGAATGCTGCTGCCACCCTTGACCTAAAGGCCTCACACGGGTCACTTTTTGCTAGAAGAATATCTTTCTAATCGCTCGGACATAAAGTCCCCAATGTCAGACTATTTTATGTAGGCCCTGGCTCTATGTTGGCTAATGGAGGTTGCCACATTCTCACCCTTAACCAATGGAAGTCGCCATCTTTCCCGATTTATGGAGAATCATTGTCATGTCTGCCATTTGTCACAAATGTTATCTGACCTTATCTTTCTAAGAACTGTGAAAGCGTAAAGTAATTGTAATTTCATTGTTGACAGATAAAACACATTGGATCATTCGCCTGGGTCAAATGTCAACCTTCTACCATGTCAAGGTTAAATATGAACACATACATCCAAAATAAGGTAGTCTGAATTGACGTTGTTTTACCTTATATGTTCATCAGGAAAGGTCTGGGATACATAACTTAATGCACATAATCTATGTCAGACACCACTAAAAATATATCAGAAATTATGATTTCTGACAAGATTCAGTATATAAGGACTACCACTTGACCAATTGTCAGGAAAGATGCTTCGCCCAGATTATCGCCTGAGTTTCTGCTAGAAACTGTCTCACCTACTGTCCGCAAACATCACACTTTAGAAGATGCTACATCTCACCTGAAGTCAATAAAAGCCAAACCCTGGAAGAAGACAAGACCACTTTGCAGGGAAACACGGTCTTCACGCCTCTGCTGATTAAGACAGCTTTTGCACTCAACAAGGTATGCAGTGCGTTTCTTCTCCATAAGAAACTCTTGACTGCAAGTTGTGCCATCTTCCATGCTCTCTTAGTCTAGCACATAGGAGCAGAAATTAGGATGTTACTTTCTAGATTACATTTTAACCATGTTGGAAATGTTCATTTTATTCTTGATCTTTATGACATGCCTTACTCCTTCTGTATTCATAATACTTGGTGTAGTTGTTTTAAGAAGTAATAAGAAATAGGCTGTTCCTGTAGTAATAAATACTTTTACTTTAGTGTTCTTTCTTCTTAGTGCAGTGTGTATGATATTATGAATAATGAAATAGGTTTGTTACTGTTACCATGGAGCCCCTGATCCTTTTATGGTATTGTTAGTTACCCAAAAGCAATAGTTTGATTTCAATTACACACTGAATAGTGTTCTTTGGGTCTACAATAACCTGTCTTTCACGTTCATCACTTGTGCATTGAACCAAGTTCACCCATGCCACCAGTGGGTGAGAAAGCACACCTTGTGCTACTGTAGAGCTATGCTAAAATTGTAGCTTATGTAACAGATCTGCATTGTCAAAAGAATAATCCACAGCACTAGACCAAGTTTTCTCCAATCCAAACTCGTACTATATGCACAAAAGAGAAATGTTAGACGTTGGTGACACCACTACTAGTCCTTCCTCCTTTTAGTCAAAGAACACAGGTGGTAGATTCTTCTCAGCACAAACCTAGAAAGTATGGGACAACCTACCAAAGAAAATAAGAATGATCAGCAACCACCTACAATTGAAAAGAGAAAAAATGTGTGCGTTTCCTCAAAACCTCTCTCAGCCACTGAAAAATACAGAAGATCGATTTTAGCAAGACTCCTGACAGGTTACACCCACAGCACTATGCAGAGGCTAGAAAACTTCAGGGGGGCTCCTGATTCTTTCCCATAACAGTGCACAGGCCAATAAGGTATTCCTAACTTTGGATTATACAGGTACCATCAACATTTCGACCTATATACAGAACAATAAAGTCTAGATGTATGTGCAGCAGCACCTAACTCAATCTGCAATGTGCGCTCTTTTGAAGCCCTACACAACATGACTACTCATGTCTCCAATCATAACTCACTGCACCCAATTCCTCAGAGGCCAAACTATAATCAACATAATTTTCAATCATATATATCTGAAAGGCATCCAAGAAGCTGAAGAAAACAGTACTTTTGTGACCTGGCCAGCAGAAGAAGTACCATATAAATTATACACGCACTGTGGGCCTGATTCGCAAACGTAGATTTTTGTGTAAGTTTACAACTGCTTGCCATTCACAAACATATTTTACTACTAGTATATTTATGACTGTGGAGTCTCCGCACATAAAAAGATAGGACATTATATGCCGAGACTCCACAGTCGTAAAGATACTAGTAGAAAAATATCTTTGTGTACAGCAAACAGTTTCCTTGTGAATTGGGCCCGGAGTTCCTACTTACCAAATAGTCGAGAAGACACTTAAGGACTCACTCAAAATATGTAAAACACTTTTGCAAGACGATTAAACACAGTGTCTGTGCTGTGTTGGTCGTGTTTGCAACATTTTGCCCAATATGTACAGATGGAATTTACCTGCATGACAGAGTGATCAGAGAAGTGATTTTGTGAGCATTTTCATGATTAATTAAATCGTACAGCGGTGCAATGATGGATGTATGTGTAACACTCAGATTGCAACACATCCACCTAGTACAAGGCAGCCAATACAAACTTTACTTAAATGACAGAGTATCTATTAAGCATAGTTGAAAACATCTAGAGACCAAGGGGCTTATGTAAGACCTGTTACAAATATCTGACTATTGGGGTCATTATGACCCCAGCAGTCAGAGATACAGGGAGTGCAGAATTATTAGGCAAGTTGTATTTTTGAGGATTAATTTTATTATTGAACAACAACCATGTTCTCAATGAACCCAAAAAACTCATTAATATCAAGGCTGAAATTTTTGGAAGTAGTTTTTAGTTTTAGCTATGTTAGGGGGATATCTGTGTGCGCAGGTGACTATTACTGTGCATAATTATTAGGCAACTTAACAAAAAAAAATATATACCCATTTCAATTATTTATTATTACCAGTGAAACCAATATAACATCTCAACATTCACAAATATACATTTCTGACATTCAAAAACAAAACAAAAACAAATCAGTGACCAATATAGCCACCTTTCTTTGCAAGGACACTCAAAAGCCTGCCATCCATGGATTCTGTCAGTGTTTTGATCTGTTCACCATCAACATTGCGTGCAGCAGCAACCACAGCCTCCCAGACACTGTTCAGAGAGGTGTACTGTTTTCCCTCCTTGTAAATCTCACATTTGATGATGGACCACAGGTTCTCAATGGGGTTCAGATCAGGTGAACAAGGAGGCCATGTCATTAGATTTCCTTCTTTTATACCCTTTCTTGCCAGCCACGCTGTGGAGTACTTGGACGCGTGTGATGGAGCATTGTCCTGCATGAAAATCATGTTTTTCTTGAAGGATGCAGACTTCTTCCTGTACCACTGCTTGAAGAAGGTGTCTTCCAGGAACTGGCAGTGGGACTGGGAGTTGAGCTTGACTCCATCCTCAACCCGAAAAGGCCCCACAAGCTCATCTTTGATGATACCAGCCCAAACCAGTACTCCACCTCCACCTTGCTGGCATCTGAGTCGGACTGGAGCTCTCTGCCCTTTACCAATCCAGCCACGGGCCCATCCATCTGGCCCATCAAGACTCACTCTCATTTCATCAGTCCATAAAACCTTAGGAAAATCAGTCTTGAGATATTTCTTGGCCCAGTCTTGACGTTTCAGCTTGTGTGTCTTGTTCAGTGGTGGTCGTCTTTCAGCCTTTCTTACCTTGGCCATGTCTCTGAGTATTGCACACCTTGTGCTTTTGGGCACTCCAGTGATGTTGCAGCTCTGAAATATGGCCAAACTGGTGGCAAGTGGCATCGTGGCAGCTGCACGCTTGACTTTTCTCAGTTCATGGGCAGTTAATTTGCGCCTTGGTTTTTCCACACGCTTCTTGCGACCCTGTTGACTATTTTGAATGAAACGCTTGATTGTTCGATGATCATGCTTCAGAAGCTTTGCAATTTTAAGAGTGCTGCATCCCTCTGCAAGATATCTCACTATTTTTGACTTTTCTGAGCCTGTCAAGTCTTTCTTTTGACCCATTTTGCCAAAGGAAAGGAAGTTGCCTAATAATTATGCACACCTGATATAGGGTGTTGATGTCATTAGACCACACCCCTTCTCATTACAGAGATGCACATCACCTAATATGCTTAATTGGTAGTAGGCTTTCGAGCCTATACAGCTTGGAGTAAGACAACATGCATAAAGAGGATGATGTGGTCAAAATACTCATTTGCCTAATAATTCTGCACTCCCTGTAATGTTGCGGTAGTAACGATAACAGACTGCTGGTACTTACTGCCACAGTATGACATTGGCACTCCGACTGCCATGGCGGTAAAAGCCGCCAGGCTGGAGATATCTCCAGCGTGGTGGCCGTCATTGTGCCGCCTGCGGTATTATGACCCCGCCTACCGTCATGGTTTTCGTGGCATTCGTAACACAACGAAAACCATGGCAGTACACACCATCAAGTGACAAGGAACTTGTTCCCGGTCACTGGTTGGTGCCCCCACCTTTCCATAGACCCCGCACACCCCCTACCTCCCAAAACACCCCTCCACCCCCTACATCCATGCAACCCCTTCACACACACTCATTCACACATACATACACCCATGCATACATGCAATCACACACACTTCCAAAACATACACACAGACACGCATTACGATTTCAAACATACAAGCACTCACAATTCTATACATGCACACACGCAATCCACACTCAACACACACCCCCATTCACGCGTGCACATACATGCAAAAACCCCCACCCCCCTCCCCTGTCAGAGACCCGACTTACCTGGATCCAGGGGTCTTCTGGCAGGAGACGGGACCTGTGTGTATATATACACACACACACACACACACACACACACACACACAAACCCCCATTATAAGATCGGCGGTAAAATCCGCCAGCGGCTGCCAAAAGACCAACACCGCAGCTATCTGCCAAATTATGACCACAGCTGGATTTCTGCCACAAGAAGGGCGGAAATCCAGCTGTTGCCATCCTGGTGGATGGTGGTAAGGTGACGCTGCTACCACCACCAGCAGCGCCACGCCAGTAGACTGCCCCCAGCCGTATTATGACAAATAATACGGCCTGGCAGTGTTCTGCTGGTGGTAGCAGCACCCGGTCCCGTATATATATATATACACACACACCTCAGTGAGTACTGAAGGAGTTGAGGCACACCAATAATAATGGGTTACACACAATGTTGAGATGAGGACATTACACTCATTAGGCTCACCAAATATTCAGATGCAAGATGGTGCCCAACTAGCACACCACAAAGTGGTTCACTAAGGCATTTGTTATTCGAACAAAAAAACTGCATTTTAACTTGGAAGATTATAAAACACGATTATAAACAATTTTCTTTCTATACATATTACAAAATGTAAGTTGGGAAGCACGATTAAATATTTGGCTAAGCAATACATTTAAAGTGGAAGTTCTTGATACTGATTTATGCATACACTTAATATACTTTGTTTTTTAAAACATTTTTTTTTTTTTTATTCTAAGTAAATTAAGAGATGGCTTTGTTTTTTTCCCTGGGATAATATTTAAAAAAATAATGTCAAGATTGATTCAAGAAGCAGTCTCTGCAAGAAAAACTTTGGTGAAACTTTTTAGACTCTGCAATTAACATGTGGTGCAGTGATACTGGGGTATAGCGGCAGGCATCCTTTTGGGAGTCGCAAAATATCATTTGGTACATACCCCGCAAATTGTGTTATTTAATATCCTGGATGAGTACATGCAACTTTATGTGCAACTAGATACAGAAAATCCCTAATTGTCTGGATAACTTGTTCCCAGAAGTAACAGTTTAATCGTGGAGGGCAAAAGAGGCGTAGAGTTTTGCAAAACGGAAATTGAGGGTTGACGGCTGTCGCATTCTACAAAAACAAATATACAAAGAATTAGATTGCTCACACAAACGATTGAAGCTGGGAATAGCTGATCAAAGCAGGAATATTATGAGAAAAAGAGTAAGATTAAAGCCCTGTTAGTTGCGACAGGAGACATTAACCATTGGCAGTTGTTGGACAAGTTACTTACCTTTGGTAATGCCTTATCTGTTAGAGACTATGGCCCTCATTACGAGTTTGGCGGTATAGTGACCGCCGGATTACGAATCACAAAACACAAACTGCCCAAAAACAGACACAAAACCAACACCGCCAGACCAACCCACAGCGAAAGTGACTGATCAACCGCTGTCCTGGCCAGGGCTGCACCATTCCGACCATCATATTAAGAGGCAACCTTCAGCACGGCAGTAAACTGTTGGCTGTTCGCACCGTGGCGTGGCGGTACAAAAAGGTACCGCCGAAAGTAGCCAACATCACATTGGCCTGTTCGAATATCCCACACCTGAAACTCACACACCACGCACACCTGCAAACGCCACCATATAACACCCCCACCCACAATCCCTAGCGACAACTACGAGCAGACACACTCGACACGAAGCACAACCCAAACACTCAAAGACACTCACACTGCACGCATTGTACAAATAAACACCACAGGCCACCAGCATCCAAAGACAAACACCCCCACATCACCACACACCCTGCACTGCACCCTACACACACACACCACATACCCAACCCCACAACATGTCACGTCAGAAAAACCCACAGTTCACAGACAATGAGTGGTCATGGTGGACAAGATCATCAGAATAGAGCAACAGCTCATGGGAGTCCAGGAACAGCAAACATTGATATGCAGGAAAACGGAGTTATGGCAGAGGATCGTAGACCGGGTCAACGCAGTCGGCACCGACCCATGCACAAGGGAGGGTATCAGGAAGAGGTGGAACGCCCTCAGGTGGAAGGTCCGTTCCATGGCGTCCAGGCATCAGATAGCCATCAACAAGACTGGGGGTGTGCCCCCACCTCCTCCTTAGGAGGAGAAGGTCCTGTACATCATGCAAGCTGAGGGCCTGACTGGCTCAACTCTGGTAAGTCAACAACACCCCCCAAGCACCAACCACCCTTGCCCTGCATGCCTCCCCACCACCCTACAACGTACTACAGGCCACCCCACTGCACACGTCCCAAACACCCTGCACCCCTCCTCTGAATGCCACACCACCCCACTCCCACCATCTCTACTCACTTACTCCTAATGCACGGATGACAACCACAATGTGGAGAACCACAGCTCCCTCAATCCTGCACAACCCACACAGCAACACACCACAGACACACTGCAAAGTGGAACATCTGCAGGGACAACCATAACACAGCCCACACCAACCGGCTGCCAAGACTTCGTCTCATCACATGGCAAGGACAGCAATGCCAACCACCATCCACAACCCTCAATGCCACATGGAAACCATTCCACAAACCCCTACACCAAATCAGTGTCTGCAGTGCAGCAGCTATCATTGCCATCACAGGGAAGCAATTCGAGCCACTGCATGCATCCCAACAGAGACCTACCAACTACAGTTACACAACTAATCTCTACAGTCTCCATCCACAGGTACCCCTACCCTGCAGAGGATGCCAGCCTCAGACAATCCTCCCCAGGATGCAGGCCCCAGTGGATGTCTGGATGGGGACGACTGGCCTGGGGAATCTGGGGCCACTGGACAGTCCACCAACAGCAGACCCACCCTGGACACACCAGACACCCTCACCCATGTGGCAACTACACCACAGCCAGCCCCTGAACCCCAAACCTGTGACCCAGGTACCTCACACTCAGAGGTGTGGCCCATAGTACTGGGGCCATAGTCAAGGGCACAGACCCCAGACAATGAAGGTCCTGCTGCTACTGGGAGTGGGCACACTGTGCCAGGGGCACAGGGGGTGAGGGGTAGTGGGAAGGGAACCGTGGTCCAAGGCTTGGGCAGCCAGACCAACTGACTGCCTAGGAAGCCCTCAACCAAGTCCTGGGTGTATACCAGCAGACCCAGGACACAGTGGCCCAGAACCTCACTACTGTGCGGGAGACCCAGAGGCTGCAGGGGGAATACCATCAGGAGGCCATGCAATAGTGGCAGCCCACAATGCCACCATGGCCTCCATAGTAGGGACCTGACCACCATTGTGCACGAGCCTATCACCCACCAGCAGTCCTCTTCCACTGGCCACATCCCATCACAGCCTTCCACGTCAGCGGCAGCAAGTGATATGGAGGTACCACCACAGGACCCGCAGGACTCCAGCACACCTACCCCTGTAGCTGAGGAACCCCCAAGCAAGTGAGTTCGTCCAACTAGACATCAGCCAGACATGATGCCAAGACCACGACCCTCTCCTGAACATACACCCTTGTGTGAGACTGAGACATCCTGTCCAATGTCCACTCTCATGTCTCCATTTTCCCATGGCCAGCAGACTGGAACTGGACTAACCACAGCTGGCTCACCACTCTGATGATCTCAGCCGCCATGGCCCCACTCAACACCCCTTGCACTTGTCCCTCCCAAATAATCACCACTGAACACATTTACTGCCTACGTCTTTGTCATGAGTACGAATGGAACTGCCAACACATGTGCAACTGGCAACCCATCGCCCAGTGCATGTACGGGAGGGTGACAGAGAGGGGAGCAAAATGCAGGGAGGTCGATTGTGGAGCCCCCGCCAGTGGCTGGAGATATGTGTCAAGGGAGGCAACAGGCCAGGTAGGGACCAGAGTACACCACTACAATGTCCTGAAAGTAGAGCAAGACAGGGACAACAATCAACGTAGGAGTCACAGATGCCAACTCAACACAAATGCACTGTAGGAACAGGTATCCAAGGCAGATATGGCAGTCAAGTCCACAACCATATGGCCAGTACAAACACACACAAACCACACATACCAACCCAATGGTACCACCCTCACTGCACCCAGTACCAGACCTGCCACCAACAACAATGTAGGAATGCCACCCAATGTCGACTCCCAGAATAGATACTGGACAGATGCAACAACCCTGTATGACACACACATAGCACTTGAACTGGCAGCTCAGGGAACATTGTACATACACGTTGCCAGCACAACAGCTGCCTGACTACAGGCCCGACCTGTATTCTGTGACTACTAAGTCATGGGCACATGTGACACCGCCTCCCCACCAAACCCACCAAGAGGCAGAGCTGAAACCAATATCGTTAGTGGTCACAGACAAAAGGTGGTAACAGGGACAAGGCAGACAGTTGTAGAGGACACATACCAGACAGTTGACACATAACTGCATCTCAGTCGAAGTACTGTCAAATCAGCTCTGCCCTGGAGTCCACTGCATCATCACTCCCCATGTCCGCTTCATCAGCCACTGGTACAGCTACTCTCTCCTCTGCATCCAGCTATGGGATGTGACGCCTCAGGGTCAGATTGTGCAGCATGCGGCAAGCCACAATGATCTGGTACACCTTCTGTGGGTTGTAGAGCAGGGCACAGCCGAGAAACGCAGACACTGGAATCTAACCTTCAACAGGCAGAAGCACCTCTCAATGACCCATCTGGTATGCCCGTTGGTCTCACTGTAACGGTCCTCTGCATTTGAAGTTGGATGCCTCATGTGTGTCAGGAGCCAGGGCAGGTTGGGATAGCCAGAGTCACCTGTGTGCACAGAGTTTAGAGGCACGTCAAGACTGGGAGGGCAACAGGGCAGGGACACAAGTGTGCAGAGAGCTGGGGGGCACACATATGCAGGGGTACATACCGATGAGCCAGGCCCGGTTCCTCGTAAGTGGTGCCATCATGTGTAGGACGCTCTGTTCCGCAGGGTGAAGGAGTTATGCACAGAGCCTGGCCGTCACTTGGGAGGTGAATTGGTCCGTGAGACACATCACCTGCATGTTAACCAAATTAAAGTTTTTGTGGTTCCTATAGACCTGTTCACTTCTCCTGGGTGGCACAAGGGCAATGTGGGTGCCATCCATGGCCCCAATGACATGAGTGATGTGTGCCACTCCGCAGAACCCAGCCTTGACAGTGGGCAATTCTGCACATTGGAGGAACCAAATGTAGCTGCCCAGATGTTAGAGCAGGGCACATAGTATTTCCCTCAGGACATTGCTAAACATGAGCTGCGATATCCCTGCTGCCAGCCCCACTGTGATCTGGAAGAAGCCTTTGCCAAGGTAGTGGAGGCCTGACAACACCTGTACTGTACTGAGCCACCAGTTCCATGTTTGGCACCATAGTCTGTGTAGGCGGTGTTAATGCGGACAAGTCACCCATGACGCACTAACATTTCACCCACAACACACATTGGACATGTAAAATGGCAGCAGTCTGTCCTGCATGCATGGGACAGGTGGAAGTGAGCTCATCCCACCGGCGTAACATGTCGTGGCGGTAGGCGCTCACGACAGCCATGCAACTCACCAATGGTCAACACTGTTGCCTATGGGAGGCAGGAACCAATGGTGATCGCCGCCAGCGGTGACAGTGATGTCCACAGTGGCCGTGACCGCCATTTCATGTGCTCATGCTCACTTGACTCCTGAACCACTGGCACTGAAGACCTCCACTGCGTATGCTGCGGTTTTCCCACTCTGGTAGCCAAGATGCCATGTCCTGCAGGAGATAGGGCCCCAGCCTTAACCCAGGAAGAGTTGGAGCGGCTCGTGGACGGGTCCTGCCCCTGTATGGACAATTGTATGGGGCACCACAGCAGCAGCTGAGCCCAATGTCCTGTATGCGAGTTGTGCGGATGGGGGCCTAGATGGGTGGCAGTGTGTCTGGAGCATGGACATGGGGCGAGGGACCTAAGGCTACGTTGGGTGACGACGTGCGGGTGCGGAAGTGTGATGTATGCTGTCCACCTCTGTCCCTACATAACGGTTTCCTTCTGATTGTCTCCCATGCAGGTCAGCGCCCATCAGTTGAAAGGGAACCTGGGGGTCCAGGCCCGGTGGAGCACCAACTGCAGAAAGTGGTGGGAGGACCTGAGATGCTGGGGCCGAAAGACTGCGGAGGCCCAGTTGGGATGTTCTCCCAACAAGGAAGGGGTGCCCGCCAGACCCTGACCCCCCTAATGGCCCGCATATTGGCAGTGGCCTACCCTGAGGTGGATGGGGACTTGAGGGCAGCACAGCAACCACATGCGGGTAAGTATCCTCTTTAACTTGCTACATGTATTGCCTAAGTGGATCTGGGTGGGTACCTTTGGGTAGCTGTGGCATGGGTGCTTGGTACAACGATGTCCACTATGGGTAGTGTCCATCTGGGCAGGATTGGTATCACAGGTGTGGGTAATGTCATGCAGTCACTGGTAGCGGGGCAGCTTCCTCCAATGCTGTAACTGGGTGGCCACCTACTAGCTAGATGTGCTGCCAGCTCACGGCAACAGGATGATTGGACCTGAGGTGTCAGGCCATTGTGATTTGTCCTTGTCACCCACTGTGCCAGGGGTGGATCCCGCAACCTCAATCAGCTGGCAGGCACTGCATATGTAGTGGAGTAGGGTGCGCCAAGTGGTCACAGTACTAACTGACAATAGCCAGGTAGTCCTGCCAACTAGCCATGCAGGATTCTGTTGGGTGTGAAGTCCATTACATGCCTGTTTCAACAGCCATGGGTAGTGGACAGGTACTGGAAAGGTGTGGCAGGTATGGCTCTCCTCATGTACATGTTTGCATCATTCAGACCATCAGTGGTTGACATGTGCATTGCTGTGGTTTCCCCCATGGTGTTCCCTAGCTGTAGGATGTGCAGGGGTAGGCATAGCGTATCATGGCGTGGCATCAAATGTGGATGTTCTACCCTGTGTTGCTGTTGTGCTGGCATTGATCAATTGCACCCTGTTTCTCTCTCTCTCTTCCTCCCTCCCTGTCCTCCTATGTCTTTGTGCGCATCAGCATCATCTGGCAAAGGAGAAGGGGCACCGGCGTGTGGGGAAGCTGCAGCCCACGGGACCCAGGAGGCTGACACAAGCAGAGCCGAGGGGACCTGTAAGATGGAGGGCGAGGGGAGTGCCACGGGGAGACCGGATCGACTACTACATCTTCTGATTCCTCCTCCGATGGCGGCTCCCTGGCAGTGGTGGACCCATCTAGGACCACCCCAGCACTATCCTTGTCCGCCACTCCCCTTAACAGCACCGCCCTCCCTGTAGCTCCTCACCCAGTTGCCCGTGCCCATTTACCAAAGAAGGTGGGCATCTCCATTGCCGCAAGCACCTCTGCCCCCACTCTAGTCAGCCCTGCTGCACTCAATGAGGAGGCTATAGTTACCTGTTGGAAAGACAACTATTGTGAATGCCATCCAGATACTGGCATCCCAGATGCAACAGACCAATGCGTTTCTGGAAGGCATTTGTGGTGCATTGTCTGGTCTACAGAGGTCGGTTCAGGCTCTGGAGTCCTAGTTGAGGACAGCCAGTGTCCCTTCTGCTTCTTTGCCCCTTCCAGCTACCTGCTCCCATACCCATATCCCTCTCCCCTCACCCATCCAAAGCACACCTACTGACCCACATGCATCCATATCAACAGAGGTGCAAAAGGACAGACATAAGCACCACAAACGCCACCACCGCCATGCACACAGATACATGCAGAGATGACCACATCCACACCCTGCACCGACTCCGCTACCACCTCCCCCATCACAGTCGGGACACTACTCACGCCTGCAGACAGCACCACATCAGTCACTGATCCTGCCACATGTGCCCTCACTGCCACAGTCACCACATTATCTGACCCCCATTCATACACCACTGGCGCAGACATCATGACTGTCAACACACCATCCACCCTACCTGCAGACACCACCCCAACATACAATCACACATCCCCACTACCATCTCTCTGCATCTCCTCCCCACTTCCTCCCAGTACATCTAAACACCCTCATTCACCCATCCAACAGTCCCAGCACACACATTTCATCCACTCACGCACCTGCACCCAAGGCACCTCAACATACACACCTCACAACCATACCCACTCTCTCCACTCCCAAACGTCCTTACCTTGACCTCCCTTGTGACCCCAAAAAACATTTCTTCAGAGGGTTTTCCCTGTTCCCCACCACTGCCCCAGTCCCCTTCCGACCACCCCCCCCAGTACCCTTCTACCCTCTCAAGGACCCTGCTTTCCGCTTCCCAGACCACCACTGCCCCTCCACAACCTGCCACTTCCACCCTTGTCATGTCCACTGCTTCTCCTGCCAAACCCAAGCCCAAGCATCCCCCTCCAAGCCCAGACCAAAGGACCCCCCCCCCCATCCAAGCCCAAAGCCCCCGCGGTGCCTGCATACCCCATTGATGCCCCTGCCCTGTGGATGCCTGCACTTTGCAGTCAGGAGTCAAGTTGGGGCACCACCTTGTGCCCAGTGTGCTCGGGGAATTTTGGGACTTTTGGACTGGCCTTTGGGCCTGTGTGTACATAGTTTTATTCCAGATTTCAATATTTATAATATATCTGTGCCACAACACCATCGATGGTACCTACCTAGTCCTGGCTTTCCTTCCACATGTATGTGAGGTGGTTGTGGGTATTTGTGTGTGTGTGTGTGTGTGTGTGTGTGTGTGTGTGTTGGTACGGGTGTTTGCATGTGTTTGTGGGTGTGGCTTCCCATGTTGTGTGTGTCTGTGTGTGTGTGTGAACTAACGTTGTTTCCTCCAGTGTGTGCTAGAGTGGTCTACTTAAAGTTGGTATCTTGGTCGCCGTCCCTGGTCCAGGAGTTGCATTGCCAGGTAGAGCATTGGGAGGAGTAGCAATGCGTGTGCCATTGCACCTACAGATGTGCCTGTGTTCCTGAAGGTGGGTGGTCCCTTTTATATTTTTCATTTCCACCAGGCTTTTGGTGGCGGTGGATCGGCCCCGGAAATCCTGGCAGTGTGCAACCTCGTAAGGTGGCCGTGGGATATTGTCTGACTGCCGGCCTGGAGATGGCTGTCGCAAGCCGCACCAGCCCCTCCGCTGTGGACCGAAAGGTAACTTGACTGTTTTCTGCAGGTGCCTTCCCAGTACTTGTGATATGGCGGTCTTCACCGCTGGGCGCACAGCAGTTCGACCCCCAACTCTACCGCAGCTGACCGCCAAACTTGTAATGAGGGCCAATGTCTCCCCAGGAGTCAGATATTCAACCCAGGCTCAGACTGGATCCAGAAGATTTTTTGTGAGCAATACCCCCGCGCACCGATAGGTGGCATTGATTGGCTTTGCGTCTGTTGTCAGCGTCATCCACGCCGTAAATGACATGCAAGTTCATATATAGGCACCATCCAGGTGCGTCAATGTCAGTTTCTTTTCACAACTTTCCACAACAGAAGCACAGATCCCTGAAGAAGACTGACCACTCATGTGACAAAACTAGGGCCCTGAAAGGGAAGTTCCTGCCCCTAGAAATCTATTCACAGAGCAGGGAGGATTGGTGGGTCGGTAAGGAATCTGCAGATGGATATAGTCTCTCCCAGATAATGCGTTACCAAAGGTAAGTAACTTGTCCATCTATTAAAGACTTCTAGCTGCAGATTCCTTACCTTTGAATAGATACCCAAGCAATACCATCCCCAGAGATGGGTCTGTGAACCAATTTCAAACGGGAAAGTCCTGCAGGACCGAACATGCAAAATGTCCACCCCTACAGATCAGACTGCCAAAGCAGTGGTGTTTAGTAATCGTGTCCTGAGATGCTCACGTTGCTGCCTAGCAGATGACCAGGACCAGAACTCTGCGTGCTAATGCAGTGGTTGCAGATTTAGCTGTGATAGAATGAGCTTGCAAGCCTTCAGGAGGTTGGTTTTTGGCCAGTGCATTGCAGATCCTAATGCAGAGTACGACCAAACTGGAGATGGTGCGCTTCTGCACTGCCCGTCCTTTCTTTGCACCCACATATCCTACAAAGAGTTGGTCATCCACCTGGAACTATTTTGTCCGATCAAGGTGGAATGGTAACACACTTTTAAGTCTAGGTGGTGGAGTCTCTCCTCTTCCTTAGAAGGAGGTAGGGGTGCGTAAAAAGTAGGCAAGGTGATAGATTGACCTAGATGAAAAGACATGACCACTTTTGGCAGAAAAGAGGCCCTAGTGCAAAGCACAACTCGATCAAGATAGATATAGAGGTAGGGCGGCTTAGGTGATAAGGCTTGCAAGCTCACTCACTCTGCGGGTAGATGTAATTGTCATAAGGAAGGCTGATTTCAATGTGAGAAGTATGAGGGGACAGTTGTGAAGAGGCTCAAAAGGAGGGCAGATCAAAAAGAAGTCGGAATCAAATTAAGATCTCACTAGGACATAATGAATGGGGATGAGTGAAGAGATGAGTAAGACCTTTGAGGAACCTATGTACCATAGGAGACAAACAAGGAGGCACCAGCAGGCCAGGGAAGAGGTACTGAAACCGGGTGATTTATGGCAGCATTCCCAGCACCCCGCAAATATGTTCTCTGCTGAAGAAGGGACTAACCCAGAAACACATGTGTCCAGAGATGCACAGTAAAGGCTGTACCTACTTAAAGGTGAAATATTAAAAAAATTAATGGAGTTCGTTTTTTGAAGATACTACATCTACCATGATGCAATGGGGCAGATTAATTGCTGGGATGTCAGGCAGGTGCGCTCCTAACTGTTTGTGACTTTAAAGGCTCCCTTGAGCTATTGGGCTGACGAGCTCTGGAGCAGGCACCAGCAGGTCAGGGAAGAGGTACTGAAACCGGGTGATTTATGGCAGCATTCCCAGCACCCCGCAAATATGTTCTCTGCTGAAGAAGGGACTAACCCAGAAACACATGTGTCCAGAGATGCACAGTAAAGGCTGTACCTACTTAAAGGTGAAATATTTAAAAATTAATGGAGTTCGTTTTTTGAAGATACTACATCTACCATGATGCAATGGGGCAGATTAATTGCTGGGATGTCAGGCAGGTGCGCTCCTAACTGTTTGTGACTTTAAAGGCTCCCTTGAGCTATTGGGCTGACGAGCTCTGGAGCAGGCACCAGCAGGCCAGGGAAGAGGTACTGAAACCGGGTGATTTATGGCAGCATTCCCAGCACCCCGCAAATATGTTCTCTGCTGAAGAAGGGACTAACCCAGAAACACATGTGTCCAGAGATGCACAGTAAAGGCTGTACCTACTTAAAGGTGAAATATTAAAAAAATTAATGGAGTTCGTTTTTTGAAGATACTACATCTACCATGATGCAATGGGGCAGATTAATTGCTGGGATGTCAGGCAGGTGCGCTCCTAACTGTTTGTGACTTTAAAGGCTCCCTTGAGCTATTGGGCTGACGAGCTCTGGAGCAGGCACCAGCAGGTCAGGGAAGAGGTACTGAAACCGGGTGATTTATGGCAGCATTCCCAGCACCCCGCAAATATGTTCTCTGCTGAAGAAGGGACTAACCCAGAAACACATGTGTCCAGAGATGCACAGTAAAGGCTGTACCTACTTAAAGGTGAAATATTTAAAAATTAATGGAGTTCGTTTTTTGAAGATACTACATCTACCATGATGCAATGGGGCAGATTAATTGCTGGGATGTCAGGCAGGTGCGCTCCTAACTGTTTGTGACTTTAAAGGCTCCCTTGAGCTATTGGGCTGACGAGCTCTGGAGCAGGCACCAGCAGGCCAGGGAAGAGGTACTGAAACCGGGTGATTTATGGCAGCATTCCCAGCACCCCGCAAATATGTTCTCTGCTGAAGAAGGGACTAACCCAGAAACACATGTGTCCAGAGATGCACAGTAAAGGCTGTACCTACTTAAAGGTGAAATATTTAAAAATTAATGGAGTTCGTTTTTTGAAGATACTACATCTACCATGATGCAATGGGGCAGATTAATTGCTGGGATGTCAGGCAGGTGCGCTCCTAACTGTTTGTGACTTTAAAGGCTCCCTTGAGCTATTGGGCTGACGAGCTCTGGAGCAGGCACCAGCAGGCCAGGGAAGAGGTACTGAAACCGGGTGATTTATGGCAGCATTCCCAGCACCCCGCAAATATGTTCTCTGCTGAAGAAGGGACTAACCCAGAAACACATGTGTCCAGAGATGCACAGTAAAGGCTGTACCTACTTAAAGGTGAAATATTTAAAAATGAATGGAGTTCGTTTTTTGAAGATACTACATCTACCATGATGCAATGGGGCAGATTAATTGCTGGGATGTCAGGCAGGTGCGCTCCTAACTGTCTGTGACAAACAAAGAGGGTTGATCAGGCAACCGCGAAAAAGCAGAAATAGCAGATAAATAGCCCTTAAGAGTGCCTAAAGCAGAGGCATGTTGGGAAAGGGAAAGAATGAACAGTAGAGCCGCAGAAAGTGGACCAACAGACTTGTCTGTCACCATGCCACAAATTTCTTCCAACGCACTTTGGTGGAAGGATGGCTGGTTGCCAAGGTGATGTTACAGACTTTGGGAGGAAGGTCAAAAGCTGTCAACTGCTGCTCAATCCCCAAGAAGGCAGAAAGTGGACAGGTTCGGATGGGGAACCGCCCCCTGCTGCTGTGACAGAAGATCTTTCCGAAGGGGAAGTCTGATTGGAGGATCGATGGACATGCTCAGCAGCTTGAGCCCAGTCTGGAGCCACAACTACGGGCAGGAGTGGTATTGCAGAAAGGCGTACAAGAGGCAGAAATTCCACTTGAGACAAAAAAACATCTCTTAGCGAGTGCCGCATCGAAACTCCAGTGTGCACAACTGCTGACATTGCGCTTCTTGACTGAGGCAAACAGATCTAACCAAGGATCGCCTCACTGCTGAAAGAGACCATATGCCTGTAGGAAGCTGGCCTGTGCCTGGTGAACACCTATTGTGTTATCACCTTATACCAGGTCAAAGTATTCGATATTAGTGAAGTGTATTCAGTGGCTAGGAAGCCAGGGCTCTCTAGAGGTAGCTGTGGATGATAAGCCAAGACTTATCCAGGAGACATGCAAAGCTTATGCAATACCACTATAGTCACACAGCACTTAAACACATGAAAGAACCACACAGTGTTACAAAAATAAAGGTACTTTATTATAGTAACTAGTAACACAAATACTAAAACACTGAATACACACTATTATATACATATTAGCAATTAGGAAACAGCATAGAAAGCAATAGGCATTGCGAAAAGCAAATAGTGAGGGCCCTAGGGGAAGGCCAAACCATATACTAAAAAAGAGGAATGTGAAAGACAGTCCCCCACTGAGGAAGTGGAATCAGTAGAGGGGAGCTGGAGGAACTAGGGATCCCAAGAGGTAAGTACCAGAGTGACTCCCAGCGACCAAGAGAGCAGAGGTAAGTACCTGGTTTTCCCCCAAAACAGAAGGACCTTGGAAAAGGAATGTGCAAGACCCAACCATGACTGGGAGACCCCAAACTTGGATCCTGACAGAAGTGGAACTGCAAAAGAAAGGGACCAAGTCCAGTTTGAGTTGGTAGAGCCACTACCCACCCTTCTGTGGATGCCAGACCAGGTCGATGGTGGACGGAGAAGGTAAGCAGTGCAGCACAGGAGACAAAGAGGAGTTCCAGAAGTGATGCAAGTGATGTCCCACATCAATGGTAAAGATGCAGTCGGTCAGTGGTGCTGGAAAACCAACAAGGGGTGGCAGCAGTGCAGACTACACAGAAAACCCCATGAGACTAGTAGGAGCAATGCTGGAGGTCCTCTAAGGAGCCCCCAGAGTGCATGGAGTCACACAACCAATACTGGCAACAGTATTGGGGTATGAATGCAACATGTTTGTTACCCAACTTGCCCATGGTACCATTATGTAGTTGGACACAGATTGTCTACATGGGTAAAAGTATTCACAGTATTCACTACATGGGTAAAAACAGCTTCCCGCACTTACGAAGTCCAGTGTAATGCAGCTGGAGTTTGTAGGGGCACCTCTGCTCAGACAGGGGTGCCCTCACACACAGGTACCTGCACCCTGCCCTCTGTACTAGGAAGGCCTACCATAGGGGTGACTTACAGTGACCTGGTGCGGTGACATGTAGTGAAAGGGTGCCTGCAGACATATTGCATGGGCTCCCATGGGTGGCACAATACATGCTGCAGGCCATGGGGAACCCCTGGTGCCCCAATGCCCCGAATACATAAGTATTATATACTAGGGACTTACATGGGGGCACCAGTGCACCAATTGTGGGGTGTGCAAAGTCCTAAGCAACCAAATTTAGAGGGAGAGAGCAAAATCAAAGGGGTCCTGGTTGGTAGTATCCCAGTGAAAACAGTCAAAACACACTGACAGCAGGCAAAAAGTGGGAGTTACCATGCCAAAAAGAGGGTACATTTCTACAGCACCACCTCCAGATAGAGACACCATTCAAGATCTGCTAGGTATTTTCGGCTGAGTTATTCAGCTCTGGCATTCAGAAGGCCAGTCAGATGGTGAACCACCAGGGGTATGCTGTGTCCAGAGGCATAAAACCTCTTGACAAGGGTCCAGACCCCACTTCACACCGCATGTTGCAGTGCCACATGGCGGAGGTATTGTCCATAAAACCTGCACTATCTTTCCATTGACAGAAGGCAGAAAGGCTTTCAGTCCAATTGGTACGCACGGAGGTCCAGCATGTTGATGTGGACTCCTGCTTCTGCAGGAGACCAGATTCCTCCGATCTCCACCTATCCCAGATGGCCACCCATCCCAGGAGTGACATCTGTCATTACTGTCAGATCTGGTTGGGTAAGTGAGAGGGATCTGCCTCTGGCCTAATCGCGGTTCGTTAACCACCGCTGGAGGTCTTGTGTACCATGTTTGAGAGATTACCCTGATGCTGCACCCACTGCAACTTCAGGTCCCACTGCAGAGTCTGCATATGCCATCTGGCATGTGTCAATAGCAAGATTCAGGAGGCCATGAGGCCCAGCAGCCTCAGACTCATTCTTTTTTATTTTTATTACTTTATTTTAGTTTTATACACAAGGGGAGCGCAATAAATACATCACATAGAAATATATATCCAAAATGCTGCATTAAATTCAAAGCATGATTCTATTATAAATCATGAAAAGGCATAGTCTCAAACCATATTTAAAAAATAAAATAAAAATCATAGCATACAAAATTCATAGATATATCACAAGACTTGAAAGACATTTAGACCTCCCAGAGAGAAGCTTTAGGGAATTTCCTCTTGATAGGGGATCATGTATCATCTAAAATGAAAATACCCTACTCCATGCCACTGGAGAGCCATGCCCACCGCTGCAAAGGGCCCCCAGATCTGCTTCCCCATCTTTCTACCTTTCTTGCCTTTCTATAATGATAAGCCGCTCTCCAGATTAGCTATCGAGAGCAGTCAGGCTAGCCACTGACCAAACGTAGAAGGGGACAGGTTGAGCCAAGCAACAGCTACACAGATACGGATTACTGTCAGAGAGGGAAGAAGAAATACCCCCAGGAGTACAGTATCGCTATGCAATCCCAGCAACATCAATAGGGAGGGGGTTACGATAATGTTTTAGGGAAGTAGGAGCCTCAGGAAAGTGGCACTTCAAATTAAGTGCTTCCAGCGCTGGGAAGTTACAGAACATATGCCGCAGACACCAGTTCACAATAAGTTGGATTTTGTTATGATTCAGAGAATAGCCAGAGACCTCCCCAAACTCAGCAGCTTCCCTAGACAGCTCAGTATATACCCCTGGCAGATCCGGCATCACTATGTCGATGTCATCCACATACATGAGTATCTTGATGTCATGCCCTTGTGTCCTCATAAGTATTATTAAAACATTAGCTTCAATTTTTCTAATCAGATGATCTATATATAGGACGAACAACAACAAGGATGAGAAGGGACAAACCTGTCTTGTTCCTTTTGTGCTTTTGATTGGGTTCAATTGCCCACCCATAATCTGGAGCGTAGCCGTAAGATTTTTAAAGCCAGCTCACATAGCTTTTACAAACCCCAGTCCTATGTTATTGCCTTTCAGAGCTGCCCAGGGATAATGCCATGACACCCGGTCAAAAGCCTTCTAGGCATCCAATAAGACAAGGGCCGTGGGATAGTCTGTTACACATGCCTTATAAAAATAAAAGCGCTATATCTTGATGAATATGGTTGGTCACCCCCTCCCAGGGATAAACACATGCTGTCTGGGAGAAACTGGCTTGTCCACAAGATGACTTAGCCTTGCAGCTAAAACCTTAGTGTGCATCTTCATATCACTGTTGATAAATGTGATGGGCCTGTATGAACTCTGTTCCCGAGGAGGTTTCCCTTTATTTTCGAAAACTACAATGTTAGACTGGGCCCAGGATTCAGGTAACCATTATTTTGCACCTTTAAGAATAAATTGATAAGAGTAGCCTCTAGAGCTGGAAAGAAAGCTTTTTAAAATTCCAGAGGAATGTTGTATACCCCTACTACCTTGCCTAAGGGCAAGGCATATTAAGTGCTTCTCTGATTTTATACCCATTAATGGGGAAATCCAAGGCTTCCCTCTCCTGAGTTCAGTCTAATTTGGGCTACAGACTCCAAGTATTGCCAGACGTTCTTCTCATTATGAGCCCCCTCACCTTGATAAAGCTCCTCATAAAAAACCTGGAGTACTTCTCCGATTTGCAGGGGCATGGAGAATATCTGACCCTCTCATACCTAATCTCAAGTTATCATCCCCTGCCTGGTCCCCTGTCTAGTCCTGAAGGTCAGGAGATGCCTCAAACGCTCGCTTTATTCATAGCATTCTTGTCTATGAGCCAGAAATTTCTCCACTAATATCCTGGACTCTTCACTTGGGAGGATAAGTCTGAAACTGCGCTGTGTCCAGACCAGCTCTGATAAAAGGAAGCGTCTGAGAGGGAGACAAATGTAACTTTGGCATGTTTATAGTAAGACCCACAGAAGGCAAGAGGTTTGCCGTAGTCTGGAGGTGTGAGACGACAGCCTGGGGTGAGCCCAACTTAAACAGCCAGTCTTCGAGATAGGTTAAGACTGATACTCCTGATCTCCGCAGATGAGCTGCAACCACCAGCATCACCTTAGAGAACACCCAAGATGTGCTTTTAAGGTCAAAGGGAAACACGGTAAACGGAAAGTGCTTGTGGCCCACAGTGAACCGCAAGTAACATCTGTGGGCAGGCAGGACCGGGACGTGAAAAGAGGTGTCATTCAAGTCCAATGCTACAATTCAGTGTCCAGGGTCGAGGGCAGATGAGACCTGAGCGAACATGAGCATTTTGAATATCTTGAGGAAGAGAATGAGGGCTCGTAGGTCTGGGATTGAGCAAAGACCCTTGTCCTTTTTGGAGAACAGAAAGTAATGGAAACAGCAACAAAGCCTACTTCTGGCACTGGAACCCTCTCTATGGCTCCTTTGGTCAAAAGAGCTGCAACTTCCTTATGGAGAAGGGACAAATGATCATCAGTCATCCGGTTGTAAGATGGAGGGGAATGAGCAGCCCCTTGGGTATATCTGCAAAACCCACCTGTCTGAAGTAACGGATTGCCAAAGGAGCAGGCCATGGTGAATCCGGCCACCAACTAGGTATACTTAGTGGTGGAGAGGCAGACTAGGAGTGTTTACAGGCTGCTGGGGGGCAGATGAGGGGGCTTGGTGCCAGACTGATCAGACCATTGCCCAACTGACGCAGAGTTTGGTGGTCTCGTGCCCTCTGCCCTGCAAAGGCTGGACAGCATGAGCGGCATGGCAGCTGGTCAGGAATTGGCATGGTTGGAAAGCCCTTCTGTGGCCACAACAGGAGCGAAAGGTCGATTGGAGACATGTGGCCAACGCAAGGCCCAAGAACCTTGCCACAGCACAAGAATCCTTGAAGCACTCTAGTGTCAAATCTGCCTCATCTCCGAAGAGACGGGTGCCAACAAAGGCCATGACCATCAAGGAAGCTGGAACATTCCCCCAAAGCCAGACGTCCTCAGCCAGGCATGGTGCCTCAGGGCCACTGTTGTTGAAACCACTCTGCCTAGCAAGTTGGTCCTGTCCAGCCCGCAACAGATTGTGAACTTTTCTGCATCTCTCTCCATGGCAACAGCCACAAAGAGTACAGCCCAAGCCTCCTCCGGGACCTGTGGCTGTACTTGCACAACCTGGCCCACAAAACCATGCAGTGTTCACAGAGCACAATGCAAGGCTGGCAGAAGAAAACATCTTCTTCCCAAATGAATCCAGTCTCTTGGATTCCTGATAGGAGTGAGTAGTAGGGAATGCACCATGGGAAGTAGAGGTTTAGGGAACAAAGTTCTCAAGGGTGAGGTGCTGCGTCCGGAAACTTTGTTCCCCAGGTGTGGGGCAGTGGCGGAAGGCAATTGACATTCACTGGAGCAACCATCCTGGGTTTGGACCAGGGACCCACAAGGACATCCGTGATGGTGTCAACGAACTGAAGAAGCGGTTCGGAGGTGGAAGCTCCCGGTTGCAGCACTTCTGTCAAGAGATTAGTCTTGACTGCCACCGAGGGTAGCCGAAGGTCCAGGACCTCAACCACTCTCCTCACCATCACTGCATAAGCGTTTCCCTCGTCCATTGCCACAACAGTGGGAGAAAGCATCCAAGAAACTGGAGAGGAGTCCAGTCTACTGGCTTCGCCCAAGCCCTCACGCCAGTCAATTTCTTCTTCCTATGGCTGGTATTATAAAGGGTCCTGCAACCACTCCCATTCTTCCAAGAGGCCTTGCCAAGCAGACTAGGCCTGAGGATCCGAAAGAGGCAAACCTCCTGTCGGTGTCAGCCGATGCCAATCCGGTTCCATGTCAAAGTCGGGGATGATAATGGGGATGGCGCTGCCTGTGGACACTGGCGACACAGGCTGTGTCATCATTAAGACCGGTGCAGGGGAATGTCTAGGTGGTACGACAGGACTGGATTCCTGTGAGCCCATCAATGCGGAGGCTGAAACCATTCCGGCAGGGTCTGACTGCCCAAAAGGCACCATAAAATTATTTTTGCTGGGCAGGGATCACTCAAGCTCCAGGAATTTCAGGGAGGCAAGGAGCCCCCCAGGATAGGTTCCAAAGAACAAGGCCTAGAATGACAATGCTCCCTCACTGTGTCAGCTGGCAGATAAGGAGAGCTCAAAGAGCCCTTCAACTTATTACTCTTTTTCTGGCGCCTCGCCTAATCCGACCACCCCGAGGACTTTGAGTGGGACGACAATGACTCCGGACTCCGTGACTGGTCCAGAGACCTTTCTCTCGACCAAAACCTTGACCTGTGCAGTTGCATGCTGGCCCACCATCAGCTCTTGGGACTGCTCCATCAAAGCCTTCTGACTTATCGCCTGGTACTCTGAGCACAATTTTAGGTCATGGTTGCACTGCAAACACCACAAGCGCACGGGGTGAGCATCCGACACAGACATCGCCCAATGACAGCAACCGCAGACCTTGAAAACCATCTTCCTAGACATCATCCTCGACACATCAAGAGTTGTCTCAAAAAGAATTCGTCAGAAAGTCAAAAAATACCAGTCTAAAAGTGACGGAGGGGGTAGCTCTCTTTAGATCAGCACTGGCTGGCACAGAACAAAAAGAACTGATATTGGTACGCCTGGTGGACCTCTATAAGAACCGCAACATAATTTCTGGCGCGGGCAATGCAGATGACAGATGCGGAGCTGATGGACACCACCTACTGGCGCACAGGGGTACTGATCACAAAAAATCTTCCGGCTCAAGTCGGATGCCTGGGGAAAATTCAAAGGTAAGGAATCTGCAGCAAGGATTCCATATATGATACAGCACTTCAACAAATGAGCACGAAATGAGGGTAAAAATATCAATTGTAGGAACTGGTTTCCTAAAATGTATTGTCTTGCGTCCCTTTTTTTCCTGTGCTTTACTTGGCTGTATTTAAAAAATGCTAATAAAACTACTCAATACAAAAACATTGATTTACGAAAATAATGAAGTTTTTAATTTCTGCTAAAATATTCACAATTTTGCCCTGAGAATAAGTTGCAAAAAGCTTTTGAACTTATACCTGAGGCATTAAATTATTTTCTTTTAGCTGAGCATTTGGTAGGTATGTCAAGAGTACTGTTGGGTGAAAAAGTTAAATGCGCTTTATATACTGTGTTTTAACTGCCTGATTGAACAGAACAATATCAGTGCATGAGCAAAAAACGGCAAGTTAAATACAAAGAAATGAATTTCCATAGCTAAACTCTTTTCTAAACATTTGAGTGTGATCTTAGAAAGTCTAGTGATATTGTTGTCACTTCCCATATATCAATGTCTGTGAAAAAGGGTGTTATGCTCTTATCAGCTTATGAGGGAGGGAGGTATGGATTGGGGCATACTTATTCTTGATCAACGAAGGGCTCATAACAAAAATAAGACAGCACAGAGAAATGGTTTGTGAAATTTTAAATCTTTGCATTTGAATTATCAGTAACAGTTGACCCCCCGCCCTTTCTTGGATCAGAAGCAAAAGTGATAGAAAGTTTGGCCTCACCCAAGGGCACTGTGATAATCACGTGATCTGCATTGAAAGCGTCCCCATCTTCACACTCGACCTGGACAGGAAAGAAGCGTTCATCGTTGTGCTGGCCTTTGAAGGTTCCGTTCCAGTGCACAGTCCGGACAGATTTGTTTAGCAAAACCCTCTCTTTGGGAAGGGACGTCAGCATGCACTCTATGAGACCTTGGTATCCACTGAAAGGGAAGTAAATGTGAGACCGAATTAGCACAAAAAGCAAAAGCCAACTAACGTCACTGGTGGGAGGCTTCAGTGAAAGACAGAAGAGATTAGGAGTGTGAGGAAGTTGTCAATACTTTGTGCAGGCCAGGTTCACAACAGACTGAAAAAAACGGGGCGCCCAAGAACCATGAAAATGCCATCAAATTATAGTAATTCTGCAACTTCATGGAAAAGCCAGCGAATATTTAGTAAGGACAGGAAAGGAAACCACTAGGATTTGGAGGAAGGGATAGTGTCTCAAGAGTTCATGGGCAGACTGCTATAAATATTTCTATGAAGTACACACCGAGGCTAATAACATGGTTGTGGTGTGGCTCCATTTCGTTAGGGAACCATGTTCTTAGTTCTTTTTTTTTTCCTAACCTTTGACCAGTAATGCCGTCGGATGGGTGAGTTTGACTTGTTTAATAAGAGGAACTCACAACTAAACTTCCAGAAAAAAATAGGCTGTAAAAGACCACAATCGGAAAAATGGTAAATCTATGTCAAATGGTTCTGTATGGCATACATGGACTAACTGGGTATACGGTTAGAGAAGTGGGTCAAGAAGGCACTCTATAATTTAACCCACAGGCTATGGTCAGAGATGGATCAAAGTGACTCTCTGGGGGATGAGAGGGCAAAGCATGCTGCGAAAGACTGATTAAATGGTGTTTATAAGAGATATCAACAGGGGACAGGGTAATTATTGTGATCCTGCAAGATAACTCACTTACAAATATTAATTCCGGTCTATAACACTGATCCTTCAGAGGCTTTGGTTTACACAGGATTGATAAACTGAGTATTTTGTAATGTTTCAGAACTGGGGATTTTCTTAGAGTAGTCTGTCCAAATGATGAGCAAACACATTTATTGTTAAATATAGCAAAACACTGACTTCTTGGGTTGAAGTAGCAATGGCTTTTTGTATTGTCTTGATAATTATTATATTTATTAAATTATACAATTTTTGGCACTTTTTTTTTTTAAACCACTATTTAATAAATCACTGTGCACTACCGAAACAGTTTGTTTAACCCTTAGTTATTTTGCCAATTTGCGTACACTAAATGTGGATGGTTACTTTATAAATCAATTTATTTAAATAGGTTCAAATGAATTACCCTGGAAATCTCTCATCATCACTTGTGTACACTTATGTAGATTCCTTAAGGGACAGTTAGATGCATACTCTTAAGGTATCCGCATCCATGCTGTGAGAGAAGGAAAAAATACTTGCCTACAAGAATAGTGCTTTAGCGAGCATATCATTTTGGGATTCAAAACAAATTAACTACTGATTCCTCACACTAGCATACTCACAGATGCCAGTCTGGACTCGGTCACAGAGAAGTGCTCTCTTTGCCCACTAGGTGGTGCTATGTGGCTCCGTTCCGACTCACACTGCCCGAAGTGACAGAACAGAGCCAAATCAGAGTACCAACCCTACGTACTGTTGTCAGTTTCTTCATTTTCCATAGCCGCAATCTCAGGGGCACTTTATGAAAAACATTTGTTACCAGTGTGCTAAATCCCAACTTGAACCTCTTTAGATGTTAAAAAGATGTCACTCCACAGAACTTACGGAAGGAGGGCAGCGAGCCATCTACAGTATAAGAGTATCCACCATAAAGAGCATACCAAAGTTCAGTAACCTGTACTTCTGATGGATACTTTTAACTGCAGATTCCTCACCTTAGACAAGATATCAAAGCAGAATCTCTACAGGTGAAGGGTCTGTCGAGGGGACTCAGACCAAAAGGTCTTGCGAGACCAAGTGGACACCAGATCTGGCTAGCAAGACAGTGGTACTTCCTGAACATATGCATTGATGCCCATGACACAGCCTAGAAGAGGTCAAGAACAGGCTCTTCGCAAGCCACCGCACAGCAGAAGCCTCAAATCCTAGAGGAATGTGCTCTCAGACCTTCCAGGGGTCAAGTGTATGGGGCCAAGTGCGTAGCAGATCTAACTGCAGAGGACCATCAACAGTGTCCTCTTCTGCACAACTTACCTTTCTTTGATCTGGAGAACCACACAAAAAGGTGACTGTCCACTTAATGGTCCTTTGTACAAACAATGTAAATCCTTAAAGCCCTTTTGGAGTCCAGGCGATTAAGCCTCCCCTCATCTTTCGAAGGATGAGAGGAAGCAGGCATCGTGATGGAGTGCATAAAGTAGAAGAGCGTCATGACTTTTGGCAAGATCGTCGACAAACTCCTCACTACCACCTTTCCAAGAAAAAGGTGCTACAGGGCTGTTCCATTACAAAAGCTGACGTTCACACGATGAGCTAATGTAAAGTCTGGGAACGTAACAGGCAGGTATGCATCAGCTTGAAAAAATGGCAATACCAAATTAAGGTCCCACTGTGGCATCACAAATGGTTTAAGAGTTAATGTGTGTCAACCCTTTTATAAATCTCGCTAAAATAGGTGATTTAAGCAAGAACAGTTGAGCCGGCAATTATAGAAAGGCCAAAAAGGCTAACCAATAACATTAAGTAGAGCCCATGGCGAGGCCTAGTTAAACCAAAGGATAAACACAAAGAACGTCTGACAAATTTGCTTGTAAAGGGACAGTACTGCAAATGCCTCACTAGGCCACAAAGTTGCCCCAGCGCACCACATAACTGGACTTTGTAGGAAGGCACCTGGCAACAAGGATGACATCCACCAATTCAGTTAACAGATTAAACTCAGTAATTTGCCATCTCTCGCTCTTATACATGTAGATGAAAAGTGAGCAAGAGGGCATGGTCTTCCACTAAATTCGGCTAAGACAAGAGGTCCTCGCAAACTAGCAGCCTAATTGGGGGACAGACAATCAAGTGCAGAAGGTCCGAGTACCACTAGCCAGTCTAGAGACCTAGGATAACTTAGCCCTGTTTGTTCCTCATCTTCACAACTCTGGCCAGAAGAGACAGGGTTAGGAAGGTGTACAAAGTCCAGTTTTTCATTCCAGCCAGAATACATCTCCTAACTAATGTTCTTAGACTAACTCCAACGTGCAAAACGTTGGACACTGCGTTTTTTTGATGGCAGCCAAAGATCCAGCCAGGGTTCTCCCCACTGTTGGAAGACATCTCATGCCACTTCACATACGTAAATGGCACTCATCTCCAAGATTTCACCTGCTCAGTTTGTCCGCTCTGACATTCAGAGAACCTATGGGTGGCTTGTGATCAGCCACCTCCAAAGGTGCACAGACCTCTGACATAGGACTCAGGACCACACTTGACCCTGCTACTGCATCACAAGGTGTTGTCCTTTAGAACCTGGATCAGACCCCATCCCCGATGGACTGTAGGCAGGTCTTCAAAAGCTAGAGAGATGACATTCAACTCCAGCAGATTTGTATGGAGCAGTCGCTATGCCAGAGCCCAGACTCCCAGGTTCTCCACCTTCTCCAGATAACCTACCAGGGATGTGGAATTCCTATCGCCCGACGCCCGGGACATCTTGTTTGGGGTCAAGGGCAACAAGTTTTTATGTTTGTTTTGTCCTTGGGACAAGTAGGCCCAACCCCCTGCAGCACAAACCCTTTGGCTGCCTGTTTACAAAGCATGGAACTCTCTGCAGTTGAGGTAATGTGTTTCCAAAAGATAATGCTGTTCGAACTTGTATTTATGGTTCATTATTTGAAAGTCTTCATTATTAGAGTGAGTGCTGTAAATAAATGTTTTAAGGTCACACTTCACTACCGACGTTGGTTCCAGTACAAAAAAAAATACGTGTACATACATGTTTGAAAAGTTTAGGCTAAGAGGCTAAGTATAATGCTCCCAGAATGCTCTCTGATTATATGCAAATGAAGTGTCATTTAGTAAAATGTGTTGATGCATGCTAGTATTTCCCAAAAATATTTCTAATGGAAAAATCAGTGTAACCATTTTCAACACGATTATAGGAAGCATGAAAATAAACAAACACTGACAAAGCCAACTGATCTGACATATTTTTATAAGTCTTTTAGTTTCATCAATGAGTGTCTTGTTTTGACATGGCTTTTGTAACACTTTATTGTTGTGGGAGCTACCAGGCCCTCAACATTGTAACAAACACTGGCAAAACCCCCCCAAAAAGTTTTTGAACTCTAAAAGCACACGTTGCCACCAGCGGCATAACAAAGGCCCGCAGCCGCCCTCCAGGGGGCCCCTTCAGCACATCACCTGGCCTGAGTGAGTCTGGAGAGGGGGCTCCTCCATGTTCTTTGCAAAGGGGCACCCTCCAGTTTCGTTTATGTCACTGATTGCCACTGTAGTTCCTGACACTGAACAAAACTACTTTGTGTGGCAATATGCTCCTTGTGGAAGAGCAGAATGCGATCACTCACAGTAAAGCCAGCCGAAAGAGAGAGAAATAGAAGTTTAATAAAAACAAAATGTCTTTGTTCACACCAGACCTAATTAGGGACCAAGACCCACATGTAGGCAGCTTTTTGCATGTCGCAAACAGCGACTTTCGCTGTTTGCGACATGCAAAAAGCACATTGCGATGCACAAACCCAGTTTTGCGATTCAGTAACCTGGTTACCGAATCACAAAACGGGTTTGTGACTCGCAATTAGTAAGGGGTGTTCCCTTCCTAATTGCGACTCGCAGTGCAATGTAGGACTGTTTTGTGACCGCGGGCGCAAACCAATCGCAGTTTGCACCCATTTCAAATGGGTGCTAACACTTTCACAAAAGGGAAGGGATCCCCATGGGACCCCTTCCCCATTGTGAATGTCACTGTAAACATTTTTTCAGAGCAGGCAGTGGTCCTGCGGACCACTGCCTGCTCTGAAAAAATGAAACGAAAACGTTTCATTTTTGTTATGCATCTTGTTTTCCTTTAAGGAAAACGGGCTGCATTACAAAAAAAAACTGCTTTATTGAAAAGCAGTCACAGACATGATGGTCTGCTGTCTCCAGCAGGCCACCATTCGCGAGGGGGTCGCAAATTGCGACCCACCTCATGATTATTCATGAGGTGGGCATTTGCGAAGCCCTTGCGAATCACAGATGGTGTCAAGGACACCATCCTACATTCGGATTTGCGACTCGCAATTTGCAGGTCACAAATCTGAACCTACCTACATGTGGCCCCAAATTTTTAAAGAAAGTCACAAAAGTGCACCCATGGTATATGTTGTACCCCTGTAAAATATTTGTGAACTGTATTTTAGCATGGGTAAATACGATGTGTAGATTTGCTCATGTGAAAATCTATTGAGCATTTGCAAGTTCATTTTCCCTCTAGCCACTTTCTTCCCAACTCTGGAAGAAGTTCTAATTCTGCTATTGTCCGGAGTAAATGTCTAACCTTTCTTATTATGGGAAAATATTCGAGAGAAGCTGGTAAAAATCTTTAAAACATGCAGGTTAGTAGGCTTGCAGACTCAAAGGCATTCCAGCCCTGGAACTATTGCTTACTGTTTCCTCCAGCCCCAGTATGCAGATCTGCAGAAAGGTGGCAAAATAAGGAAATTGCTACAGTAGGAATTGAAACTGCAAGTATTCAAACCCTACTATGGTAGTAGCCCTGGCATAATCAGAGAGGCTATTAATTGCTGCCATAATTTGTCACCACACCACATGGCACCAAAGGGACAAGTAGATCTTTTTACAGGACAAGTAGATTTGAGAAGCAACCTGTCCCCCGGACAAGTAGATATTTTAATAAATTCCACACCCCTGCCTACCCAGACCAATATAGTTGCATCGCCACCAGCATCAGCACAGGTTAAGGGGAGGGGAGGGGGGGGACGGACGAGAGGCATCTGCAACTGGATCAACTGCATTTGTGCAGCCACCGCCATATGTCTTAGGCTATCTTCTTGGAAGCTTGGATGACATCAGTCAGATTACCTTGAAGCTGGGCCCATAAGTCCACTGAAACTTCAAGTTCCTTTGCAAAACCTGCACATGGCATAGCTGACTAGCAGGGTGCAGGGAGCAAACAGGATTAGTAGAAGCCTCAGAGCTGCTCAGAGTACTCTGGCCGCATTGGGGAAGAGGAAAAGGCCTGAACTCCACTGAGTCTGGGATTGCTCCAATGTATGGAATCCATTGCAAAGGAGTCAGGTGGGACTTTAGTTTATTGCCGGTAAACCACAACGATGTTAAGAAGTTCCACTGGCCAAAGGCAGTCCAAAGAGCACTATCCTGAGCCCCCCTTCAACAGCCAGTCAATGAGTTACGGGAATACAGGTATCACCTAACTCTGAAGATGACTTGCAAGCTCCATCAGAACTTTTGTGGCTCCCGAAAGGCGCTGGGGAGTTTGAAAGGGAAAAAGGCAAACTGAAAGTGCTCCTGGTATACCATGAACTGTAGATGAGGTCGGTGGGACTGCAGAACGGGTTTATGAAAATACGCCTCCTGCAGGTCCAAGGACTTCATCTAGGTCTAGGGCAGACAGAACCTGGGCCAGCATGAGCACTATGCAATAAGTTTATACGCCAACGGTCCAAAAAAAGGTCTGAGACCCTTGCTGTTTTTTAGTACAATTAACAACCCCCTTGTCTTTCTGAATCTGGTACCCTCTTAATAGCATTTTTTGCTATTAACACTCGTACTTCTTGCATCAGAATGGACAGGTGCTCCTTAAAGTTCGCTCTGACATGGTAGGGATAATGGGCAGGCAGAAAAGTTAGAGCATAGACACTTTGCAAATGTGCATGACCCATCTGTCTGACGTGAAGGATCGCTGACCTAGGGTACATGCTGGGTTTTATGACCGACTGGTTGGGCATGTGTCATTAAGGGCAAACTGACGTGGTTTTCTGGCTGTGGTGGTAGGGAAGGAAAAACTGGAGGACTGATGTTCCTGCTGGGCTGTACACTGGCTGCCTGAATATAAAACCAGTGTCAAAAGTACTGGGGTGCATGATGCGCTGGTTATGAAGTTTGTCTCAGTCTACATGCCATCCCTCTGCAACAGCCCCTGATCTTTCTAAATTGATGCAACAGTCCGAGCATGCCGTAGCTCTACTGTCCTTAAGTACTCCACTAGAGTTTGCCTTCTCACTTAAAAATCAGGAGTCATCAAAGCCATATCCATGAATGATGCCTGTACATTGCCGGAAAAGCATGTGCAATGCATCTACATGTAGTAACAAAATTCAACACTTAGCAACTGACCGCCCAAGCCAATTCGTGGTATTCAGACCTGCAAGGATAACATATTTGGTCGCCTGCTGTCGATCAAGAATCGTTGGATCCAAAGCAGCCCAAGGTCTTGTGGGACTGCTAAAAAGATCTTGCTGGCCATGTCCCAGAGGGCATTAGAGAGCGACCTTGAAAACATACATCCTTAAATCGCAATACTAGGTTGGCAGAAGAAAACATGTACCTGCCAACTGCCTGAATCCCCTGAACTCCCTGTCCTCGGCAGCAGTTGGAAATGAGTTAGGTTGACCTAATTAAGGCCTGTAGAGTCAGGGTTTCTAGGGTGAGGTGCTTGGTGAGAAAATCTGGATCACCAAAAACCGGTCGATAAATTCTGGCCACTTGCCCATTCACAAGCAGGCAAGAACAAGGCTTCAACTGAGTAGCCAACAAAGTAATAGCGAGGGCAAGGGTACTAAGGACCTAACCCAGGCTGTAAGGACATTTGTTTTGGTTTCAACAGAGGATAGTTGTAATTCTAGTGCCTCATCATCCCTTCAGACCACCAACGCAAACAAGGCACTCCCTTCCATAGATGGCGCAAGTGGTGTGTCCATTGCAAGTTGTCAAGCCCACTGGCAATCTACAGATCATTGGACTAAACATCACTGGCATAGTGAGGGGGAGGAAGATATCTCCTGCATCATCTTTTGATGCCCTCTGATCTGGCATATGAGAAAACTCTGAACCAAAAAAATAATGAAGCCTTTGCTGGTAGGTGCAACACAGGGTTATAGTCAGTTTGCAAGACAACTGGATGCACTAAGTAATCCTGTTGTGCAACATCAGTCATGCTTGAGCCGAAGGCGGTGGAGGGCTAGACACTGGCAAAGGTTTGTCCACCGCAAAGGTGGCACTAGGAGTCACAGGGAGACAGACAGCTCAGGAGTAGACCGGCATGTGGTAACCCAGCTTGGGGGCTCTGCAGTTTTGTGGGACGTGAAGGTGCAGCAAAAGTGAGCCAGAAGTGCTCCAAATATCAGTTGGTTTTCTTCAAATCCTTGATCTCCTGCAGGGTTGGCAACAGCCCAGGAAATGCAAGGTGCGCGAAGATCAGCCGGGAAACTGGACAGGGTGCAGCTGACATGGGGATGCCCGCATGTCTTCCCTTTGGAGTCAAAGTGGCAGGATATTTGAGTTCTGCTTCACTTTCTTGTGCATGGATTTGAACTTACTCTTACCGGAGGGCTTCAAGCATTTATCTCCCAATCTTGGATCACACTTTGGATGCATGAGGGCACAATAACTGCACAACTTGGAGTTGTAAGCTTGAACCCAGACCAAAGACATACCTTGTGCGAGTCTATAACCAACATCTCTGCAGTATGGTTTAATACCTGTGGTTTTAGTTGGGGAGATCATCTAACACACTGCTCTTAAACTGTTTAAAAGTAGTGGAAAACCAACAAAGCTGGGAGTGGAGCTACTAATCCACAGACAGCGCAGAAAGGAAGGAACTGATGGAAGTTTAAAATTGACATTTTGCTTTAAAACTTTCTGAAAGGAGCATTCTCCAGGCTCTTTGCTGCACTCTCATATTTATGCTCACCTGAATAGGGTCTTCTATAAGTTCATGAATTCATATAAGCCACTAATTCAAAGTCATATACCATGGGTGCACTTTTGTGCCTCTCTAAGAATGGGGTCCCTAATGAGGGCTGGAGCTAACAAAGCCATTTTGTTGATACTAAACTTATATTTCTATCTATCGGCCAGCTTTAATGTGATTGATCACATTCCATTCTTCCACAAGGAGCATATTGGCACGCAAAGTAGTTTTGTTCAGTGCCAAGAGCTACTGTGGAAGTCAGTGGCACAACGAAACTGTATTCCCACCCCCTCTCCCAGTCCCCCCAAAGAACATGGAGGGCAACCCCCCACCCAGACTCTCTCAAGGCAGGTGCTATGCTGAGGGGTGGGGGCTTGGAGGGGGTTGCATCTAATCAGAGAGCATTCTGGGAGCATTATACTTAGCCTCATATTGGTAAACCTTTCAAACGTGTGTATCCACTTTTTTTTTTTTGTGTATCCACTGCAAGTGGTGCAGTGTGACCTTAAAACGTTTATTTACAGCGCTCACCCTAATAACGAAAGCTTTTCATTAATGAATCATAAATACAAGTTTGAACAGCATTAACCTATGGACACATTACCTCAACTGCAGACAGTTCCCTTCTCTGAAAACTGGCAGCCAAAGAGTTGTGCTGCAGGGGTTTGGGCCTACCTGTCCCAAAGACAAAATAAACATGAAAACGTGTTACCCTTCACCCAAAACAGTAAATCTTGGGCATAGGACGATAAGAATTACACATCTCTGGTATTGTGAGCTCTGAACAGCTGCAGACTTTAAAGATGGCGCTAAAACATAGTTAAGTGGCTCTATAGAAAGCATCACTAACATTGTTCTACTTTGTTTGCTGGTGTGAAATACTGTAAATCTTCAGTAACGTCTAAATTATTAGCAAGAAACTTTAAGAGCCTAACCAAGGATAGATTTGATGCCCTGAAAAGGCGGTCCTTCAAATTAGACCCTCTACCGCCGAAGAGATGATAAATTTTTTGTCAAAGGAGGTGTGAGGGATCCAAGGAGACCAAAGTCATCCAGTAGCTTAGATATCAAAGCAGATACTTTTTCAGATCAAACCTTCTCTAAATACAGTATGGATTCAAATTCCATAATGACATACCAAGTTCCCAGTATAACACTATATCACTGCGCCATTAGGGTCATATAAGATACTCTTATAAAATCTATTTCTGAGAACACTGAGAATTGTTTCAATCTGGTCTCCTCATAATTCTGCCCGAGAGCTCTCCAGAACAGAAGTTATGGTGTAAATCCACTCACAGCATTTCTGGACCATCCACCCATTGTGTAACTGAATACAAGGATTGCCTTCTAATTTGAAAGGCGGCTTCTATGGGTGCTGTCAAGACCACCTAGATATAAATGCAATCCCTCAATGAATAAACCAATCAACCTTTTCGCACATGCTTTAGTTATATTTTCAACAATGACTGCCACTAGAAGGCTGTTGAATCGTGGGCATCAAAGCAGCATTTAAAAAAAATCTGTGATGGAGCATTTGTTCTGATGCATTTTCTACACAAGTGCACTTTTCAGCATAGCCTCAAGCAGAGCTTTTGACCTCCGACGCCGTTCCAGTATCAAAGGGACAGAATCTGTTATTTACATATGTACGTTTTTCTACTGCTGTTAACATAGCCATCTGCTCTGATGGTTCTTTCGATGTGGGACTTGGGAATATCAGCAAAATGAGGAACCTGTTTTGTTCATATCCTGAGGAAGATCCTGGACATCAGCAACTATCTATAGATAATAATATGTATTTAAACGTCAGAGCAGACCTAGTTTCTTTAATATTTGAGTGCTCTGTTTTCAAGATGGAGGACGGATGCCTTTGCATGATTTAAAAAATGGTCTTGTGCCAGGTGCCATTGTATAAACGGCCCAACAATTTTCTCTACTTGATTTCAGGGTCTGTGAGATTAAATGTACATAAGTCTAACACACAGATTGTTGTCGACTAATGCAAGAACCAAATCGCAACTTGCTGTAAATGTACGAAATGTTTAGGATGGGAGTACTTTAGGCAAAACCTATAAGAAGTTTTGTCGAAGGTCAATCTCAAAAAGCTATTAAAAAGGAACATATCATAAAAATGTGAATGGCATGGTCATAGGACTATCAATGAGTATCAGGGTCCTAAATTTAGGTGTGGAAAAACTTGACTGACTAGTGAACTGCTGCTTCTCTTGCTCTGCTTCTGGTCCCACCTGTACCTCTGAAAACGATGACAAACAAAACAATATGAAGACTGAAGTCGACAATGCTGACCAGTGGCGTAACAAAAATTCAGGGGACCAACTGCAAAGTACCTAGGGGGGGCCCCCCGCCCCACTAAACCCAGTCAGGGGCCTGCCACCCGTGCACAGTATACTGTTCTGAAGGGGCCCTCTGGAGCGCACCCCCCACTTCGCGGAGGCTTTTGTTACGCCACTGATGCAGACACTGGCGTCTAGTTTGGGATCATGGGAAGTCAATCCGTCCAAGCTTACGGTCTTCCGAAAACTTTCCAATTTCAGTCAACTTTGTCGGTATTCCAAGCCCAACGATGAGATCACAGGTTAATTCACACCAAGAGAATCTAGAAGTTTCAAACTATAAATCTCTCATATCGGGGAAGACTGGCCAAATATTACAGGACTAAAGCATGGAATGCAAAGGCTTCATTCCTTGGTATTGTCACTGCCATTATCTGAAGATAAATGGCAAGAAGAGTACATGTACAAACATGTATATAGAAAACTACGTAACACATTCACAAGAGACTGTAAATATACATAATAATGAACACATACATGTGTATGTGTGCATCTACACAAATACATTTTCATATAAGAGCGCACACACTTATACAGGAAAAACAATGTACAGATGCAGGAATTGCTAATAAATACAAAACGATTACATAGTTAAAGGTACACCCTACGGAAAAGTAGGTGCCTGTCAACAACATTCCTCACCTTTGCTTATTTAATGACAAGTTTAGTCACGAAGGCTACTAATATTTAATATATTTATTACTTTGCATTTTAAACTTAAATTGTTGCCTCAGCCCCAACTCTATGGGTTTTTAGGGAATCAATCCCAAAGCATGACACTAAGTGAATTAATGATTCCGACTACGTGCCATTGGTGTTGAGAAATGCTCCAAGGCACAGAAAAGCATTAAATTGCACAGCAGAATTCTTCCATACCATGAAGCTGACGCAAAGATGTTTTAAGCCTTCACACAGGTGGTACCAAAGCTCTGGTACCAAAAGAAGGCACCAGAATGACAGAGAAATCCGTCTGGAAGGCACTACCAATGTAGGTAATTCATTCGTTATATAGCAGGTATACCCCATAAAACACATGAAAATTATATATATATATATATATATATATATATATATATATATAATTTTTTCCCTGCAAAAAAAACAAAAGGTAACAGGGACGTTATAGTTAGGTTCATGTTTTACCCACTCAAAATTCTGCACTTAGTCATACTTATGTTAAGAAACTATAACTTTTGGCAAAAAGTTACGTAACAGCACAAGTTATAGTTTCTTCAGATAAGTATAACAATAAGTATAACTGTAACTGCTGAATTTCTATGGTTTTTTTGTGGGTAAAACACGAACCTAACTATAATGTCCCTGTAACCTTTGCTTTTCTCAGTGATTTTCTATTTTTTTTAAACATATTTTAATATATAGATATCGTATGTCAATGCAACCTACGCCGTGTACGGCTTTTGGCCTTCCACGGCGGGGGTGCATGCACCCAACACCACGTTGCGTGGCAGGAACATGGTGTGAGTGGGTGATTTTTTTTCCTCATTGTGCTTTGGATCCGCAAACCCATCATAGATTGGCACTGGGGGTTGCTCTTTGTGCTGCCATGGATCCACCAATCGGCCCCCCAAAAAAATCTGGACAATTATTTGCCAATGATGGATCATACACATATATATGCGCGTGCGCACATGCACACACACACATTACCAATAGCAAGCAGGTAGTTATAGTTAATACCTAGTTTCCATTGACCAAGCATTTTTTGTTTTACTAATAACTTTGGAACGTTTGATTATCTTCACAAAATGTTCAAAACTAGTTTGCCACTTCAGCAGCTATCTTGAAAGCTTCAAGATAATTCATCAAGGAGGGGCTGAGAAAGAGGAGGTCAGAACATGTGTTTTCCACCAGCAATTCACCATAGAGATTTTAGACAGGACTACAGCCCAAGCCACTGAACGGAACTGCACCAAATATGGCTGACTGTTAGATCTTGGTCCAGAAAGAGTGCTTTTTGTGATCTAGTGTAAACTGGTTCACCAGTTTTAGAGTTATTAAAGGAAAAATAAATTTGTATATCTGGGGATGAGGAACCACACGCCAGGAGCAGTGCCGTGATTGGATGGCCGCAATCTGAAAGGAAAGATGCAGAAGACATTCTGCTTCACGGTCGGCCTAGAGTGGGAGTTGGGGGGGGGGGGGGGGGGGAGAGGGGGTTCATTGGCACAAAAGTGAAAAATCACTTAAAGGGTCAGGATACAGGAATCCTTACCCACTCCATAGGACAGATGGAGGGGTCCCTGGGGGATCCCTCCATGGGCAAAATGTTTGTTTTTTGCTTGTGCTAAGATCCACTGTGGCCCTCCGCACAGCTCCCAGTGTAACTCTGCGATGGATCTGCGGTTCTGAAGCACAGTAGGGAAAAAAATAAAAAATACACCCGCTGACACACCAGCGGGTAAAAAAAAAAAAAAAGGGACGTTATAGTTAGGTTCATGTTTTACACACACACAAAACCATAGGAAGTCAGCAGTTATAGCTATACTTAATCTGAAGAAACTATTACTCGCGCTGTAAAGTTTAGGCCACAAGTTATAGCTTAATAAGTATAGCGATAACCGCTAAATTTCTATGGTTTTCTGTGTGTTAAATGTGAACCTAACTAGAACTTTTAGTTTTTTGAAAACACACACACACATATATATATATATATATATATATATATATATATATATATATATATATATATATACCCCGTATTTTCCGGCGTATAAGACGACTGGGCGTATAAGACGACCCCCTACTTTTCATGTTAAAATATAGGGTTTGGGCTATACTCGCTGTATAAGACTACCCCTCTTCCAACGCACACCAAATAAAAATTTAAAAACATCAGATTTGATTTTAACATGGTAATTTTAATTCAAATGCTTATGACATGCAGGTACTTAGTAGGAAAACTGTCACTTATAAACAGAAGGCTATTTGTCATCAAACATGTAAACATAAAACAGTGCAAGTTGAATAGCCTGGAGTACATGCAGGAATACGTGCCTGTCCAGACAACTGCCAGCGAGGATTGCGGCACACGGTAAGGACAGCTCAACTCACGGTTGACCAATCAGCTCTGTGTCCACAAGTAGCTGAATCTTGTGGGATGCGGAACCCATCATACGCTTGGAATCGATTTCCAAATGCAACGCACGGTGGCTCAGCTACAGGGCGTCTGTCCCTGAAGTTTCAGCACACCGTATACCGGCGTATAAGACGACCCCCGACTTTTGAGGAGATTTTCAGGGGTTAAAAAGTCGTCTTATACGCCGGAAAATACGGTATATATATATATATATATATATATATATATATATATATATATATATATATAGTTTAGTGTATTTGGAATAGTGCATGGCAAAAACCGACACATTTCAACTCCAAAAGTCTCTCAAGGTAAGTGAGTCCCTTCTTTCTGCTATTTATATACAGTCTGCCCGTCCTGCTAATAATGAAGCATTGTGGGTAATGCAGTTTGACATTATCTCTGACACGTCAATTAGAATAGATGTTTCAGCAAAGCACACTGATTTACAAAAAGTACATGGATAGTGAAGTATGTCAACTAATAAAAATACATGTCTCATACATATAATTATTCATATGTAGCTACAGCAATTTGTGGTCCATTGTCACATTAGTATAACAAACATATGTAGGGAAATCAATGTTCCTATCATATAATTCTTGGATTAAGAACAGATTGGAACCATATGCATTTCATATATAACCAGGGGCAACTCCTCCGCGGAGGAGCGTCTTCCTCCCTAGCCAAGAGCCAGGAGATGAAAAATAAAACATAGTACTATTGTTTTGTTTTTCATCTGCTGGCTAAGCCAGCAGTGCGGGGGGGGGGTTGGGGGGGGGGGGGGGGGGGGAGGAAGGAGAGTGTGCAACTAAGTGCACATCTGTGTTTGGCTGGCCAAACACACATGCGCACTTCGGTTTCTCCAGCCTGGCTATGTTTAACAGCCGGCTGCAGAAACTGCACAGACCCCAGGCTGTGCCTGAGTGGCAGTCCAAGCCGCTCCGACCAATCCTAGTGCTGCTTTCATGCTAGGCGTAGCATGGAAGCAGCGCCGGGACTGCTGGGGAGCCTGTGCTGGTGTCCCAGTGAATGCTGGGACACCACAAGAAGAGGATAAGGCAGCAGGAGTTGGAGGCGGGAAACGCAGGTGTTTTTTTTGTTTTCACTGTTTACCTTATTCCCATCACCCTCCCCCCTTTGACATTTGTGGCAGCCACCACTGAATATAACACAAATAAATATTTAATGGCTAACATTTAGATTTAATTTTCAAGTCAGATATCAAGTAGTTAATGTTCCTATTACTGCAATTAATATCAGCTTTGCGCTTAGGGACTACGTGTACTTATTAGGAAATTGTGTTCAACTGATTGAAATATGCAAAGACCTCCTCATACATTCATTGCATAGGTTACAAACTTCTAGATGCGGTGTATATTCCATGCTTACTGTACTGAGATCTAGATGCTTATTGCAATAAATCATTAAGTCACTTGTTGCTATAATCTTATAAATGAACGTTTATTTCTTCATCTGCATTTAAAACAAAAGGAATCTTGGTGTGTAGTCTCATTACAGATTTTGATTCAAGGTGAGGTTTTTGTGTCAGACCTCCTACTCTCTCACTTTTGGGGCCACTGGAGATGCCACAGCACCTCATCATTTTAGTCTGCATTCACATTTTGTGACAGACTTCAAATCGAGTTTCACATGTGATACTTTGGTTAATAACAGCTCTTTTCTTGAAACCACAAGTAACTTTGGTGTTTTTCACAGTCCTACAAGCCTTATTTGTATTGCATTCAACACATCTATACTTCTGTGTATCCAGTTAAGTCCGTTGTTTATTATCATCAAAGTGACTTCTAGCCAGTCTGTATTTTCACTATGGCAACTTTCTGTATGTGACTTGTGGTCTCAAACCAATTTTACTTGAAATGTCTGGATCATTACAAATAAGATCCCAGAGTTTGTTGAATATTCTAGTGATATCTTGATTCTCCTTGCTATATGTAAATATCAATCTAATCGTATCATCTTTACTGGTACATCCAACAATACTTTTTTGTGCCAAAGTTGTGTATGTGTCTTTCTGCTCCTTGTTTTATATTTGACCCAGGATATCCTGTTTTATAGAATCTTTGTTTTACTTTTCCAATGTTGGGAGTTGTCTGAGCAGTTGTGTCTTGTTCTCAAGAACACTCCATAAGGAATGTTCTTTAGAGTCTTGAGATGGAAACTTGATGTACAGTGTAGTTTCCATTTGATTGTTTTGAATGTTTACACTTACGAGGAAGTCAATTTAAGTTGTATTAACATTATACGTAAATTTGAGGCGACATTCATTTTCATGGATGTTATTTAAATAAACAGAGAACTCATCCTTGGTTCCATTCCACATCAGAAACAGATAATTTATAGATCTCAACCATACTACAATTTTTTCTAGGTGTAAATCATACTTTTCATTTCAAGCAAATTCTCTCTCCCACCAGCCCATTGTCAGATTAGCCTAGGATGGTCAAAATGAAACTCCTGTGGTAGTTCCACATATTTGTTGAAATATCTAAAGGTTGAAAAATATTTTTTTTTTAGACTAATGTCCATCTTGTCAAGTAGCATCTAGGAATGTGTCTTTTATATTCCTTTGTCTAAAAAAAATACTCAACTGCCTTTAGACCAATCTGATTTTGAACTGATGAATATATAGGGAGAATACATCAGTAGTAACTAAGAGACAGTCCTGTTACCGTTCTGCCTCAGCCATGATTCGTAAGAAATCACTAGTATCTTTGATGTATGGGCTGAGTGTGGTTATCATTGGAATACTGTAATGATCAACATGTATGGAAATATTTTCAAACAATGATCCACATCCTTATGTTCTAGGTCTGCTGGGTGGGCTCTACAAATGTTTTACAGATCTTAGGTAAAACAGAATAGATGGCTGGGATTATTGGATTGTCAATTTGCAGATAATATTCATCATCATCACATAGCAAAAATTCATCATGCCATCTTTTCAATCTCTTATTTAAGGCCAACCTTCGGCACCTTGAATCAACATTTATAATGAAAATAGGCACCAAGATTCCTTTTGGTTTAAATGTGGATGAAGAAATGTACGTGCCTTTAAAAGATTATAGCAACAATGAATGACTTAATAATTTACTGAAATAAGCAAATAGATCTGAGTAGAGTAAGCAAGGAATATACAAATCATATAAAAGATTCAAACATATGCAATGAATGCATGAGGAGGTCTTTGTATCTTTCAATCAGCTGAATACAATTTCTTAATATAGGCACCTAGCCCCTAAGTGGAGGGCTGATATTAACTGCATGGATAGCGACAAACTACTGGATATATAGGGAAAATGTCACTTACCCAGTGTACATCTGTTCGTGGCATGTTCCGCTGCTGATTCACATGCTGTGCATTACTTCTGCCATCTAGTGTTGGGCTCGGAGTGTTACAAGTTGTTTTTCTTCGAAGAAGGGTTTTCGAGTCACGAGATCGAGTGACTCCTCCTCTTCGGCTCCATTGCGCATGGGCATCGACTCCATTGTTAGACTGTTTTCCCGCAGAGGGTAAGGTAGGAGTGATAGATTATATAGGTTAAAGGAAAGAGATGTCCATGCTAATGCAAATCTATATTATATATATATATATATATATATATATATATATATATATACATACATACACAAACACACACACACACACACAAATGTTTTTAACAAACGACTACAGGCTCCCAGGGAGGTGGGAAGGTGCATGTGAATCTGCAGCGGAACATGCCACGAACAGATGTACACTGGGTAAGTGACATTTTCCCTATATATCCAGTAGTTTGTCGCTATCCTATTTCTGTTCAGTGGCCTGTGTAGCTGCAGATACACATGCTGTGCATAAACTACAAAGCAGTTTGTCCTCCCATAAAAATAGTGGTGGTCAGTCTGTAGGAGTTGAAGTTGTTTGAAATAATGTTCTGAGTACAGCTTGGCCTACTGTGGCTTGTTGTCTTGATAAAACATCTACACAGTATTGTTTAGTGAACGTATGTGGTGTTAACCAAGTAGCTGCTTTGCATATTTCAGCCACTGGTATATTACCTAAAAAAGCCATTGTAGCACCTTTTTTCATTGTAGAATGTGCTTTAGGAGTAACTAAGAGTTGTCTTTTGGCTTTATGTATCTTACAATCCATCTTGCTAACCCTTGTTTTGAAATGGGGTTACCTGTATCAGGTTTCTGGAAGGCTAAAAAAAAGTTGTTTAGTCTTTCTGAATGGTTTTGTTCTGTCTATATAGTACATTAAAGCTCTTTTAATGTCTAATGTAAGTAGAGCTCTTTCTGCCGCAGAATCTGGCTGTGGAAAGAAGACTGGTAGTTCCACTGTTTGATTTATATGAAAAGGCGATACAACCTTTGGAAGAAATTTGGGGTTTGTTCTTAGTACAACTTTATGCTTGTGTACCTGGAAGAATAGTGCTTCAACAGTGAAGGCTTGAATTTTACTTACTCTTCTTAAAGACGTAATGGCCACTAGGAAGGCAACCTTCCATGTTAAAAACTGCATTTGACAGGAGTGCATGAGTTCAAATGGTGGGCCCATAAGTCGTGCAAGCACTATGTTTAAATTCCAAGAGGGGACTTGAGGTGTCCTGGGTGGAATGGTGCGTTTCAAACCTTCCATGAAAGCTTTAATAACAGGAACTCTAAATAAGGAGCTGTGCTGTATATTTTGTAAATATGCTGAAAATACAGTAAGATGCATTTTAATGGAAGAGAATGCTAAATTAGTTTTTTGTAAATGAAGTCAATAGCATATTATTGTATCTTGTATTAATGCTGTAAGAGGGTCAATGTTTAGATTGACAGTAATATACAAATCTTTTCCATTTGTTTGTAGAGCACTGTCTAGTAGTGGGTTTTCTTGCTTGCTTAATAACCTCCATACAATCTGATGGGAGTTGTAAATACCCAAACTCTATGACCTCAGGAGCCGAATTGCTAGACTGAGTGTTTTGGGATTCAGGTGCCCGATTTGGCCTTTGTTTTGTGTCAGCAGATCTGGTCGGTCTGGGAGTTTGGAGTGTGGTACTACTGACAGGTCTAACAATGTTGTGTACCACGGCTGACGGGCCCATGTTGGTGCTATGAGTATCATGTTGAGTGAGGTTTGACGCAACTTGTTGACTAGAAACGGAATGAGTGGGAGAGGGGGGAAAAGCGTAAGCAAATATCCCTGACCAATTGATCCATAGAGCATTGCCCTTGGATAGGGGATGTGGGTGTCTGGATGTGAAGTTTTGGCATTTTGTGTTTTCGCTTGTGGCGAACAGATCTATGTTTGTTGTTCCCCATTGTTGAAAGTATTTTTGAAGTACTTGAAGGTGAATCTCCCATTCGTGTGTTTGTTGGTGATTTCTGCTGAGGATATAGGCTAATTGGTTGTATATCCCTGGAATGTATTGTGCTAACAGGTGAATTTGGTTGTGAATTGCCCATTTCCAATTTTTTTGGGCTAGAAGGGACAGTTCGGGACGAATGTGTCCCTCCTTGTTTGTTTAGGTAATACATGGTTGTCAAGTTGTCTGTTTTGATAAGGACATTCTTGTGTTTGAGAAGAGGCTGAAAAGCTTTTAATGCTAGGAAGACAGCTAACAACTAAGTGATTTATATGTAGCTGTTTGTGTTTGGCATCCCATTGTCCTTGAATGTTGTGATTGTTTAGGTGAGCTCCCCAACCAATCATTGATGGGTCTGTTGTAATTATGGTCTTAGGCACAGGGTCTTGAAATGGCCGCCCTTTGCTTAGATTTGTGGAATTCCACCATTGAAGGGACATGCATGTTTGGCGGTCTATCAACACAAGATCTTGAAGTTGACCATGTGCCTGTGACCACTGTTGTGCAAGGCACTGGTGCAAGGGCCGCATATTTAGTTTTGCGTGTGGAACAATTGCAATACATGATGCCATCATTCCTAAAATCTTCACGACAAATCTGACAGTGTATCACTGATTTGTCTGAATTTGTGTGACTATATTTTGGAATGCTTGTATTCTTTGCATATTTGGCCATGCTAGCGCTTTGAGTATTTAGTATTGCACCCAAATATTGTTGTATTTGTGCCGGTTGTAGATGTGACTTTTGGTAATTTATTGAGAACCCTCGTGTGTGCAAGGTTTGTATTACATAATCCGTATGGTTTTGGCACTACGTATGACTGTTTGATTTTATTAGCCAATCGTCTAGATATGGAAAGACATGTATATGTTGTCTTCTTAGGTAGGCTGCGACTACTGCTAGGCACTTTGTGAATACCCTTGGAGCTGTTGTTATTCCAAAGGATAACACTTTGAATTGATAGTGCTTTCCTTGAATGACAAACCGGATATTTTCTGTGCGCAGGATGGATGGGTAAATGAAAATACGCATCTTTGAGGTCTAATATGCCATGAAATCTTGTTTTTGGAGTAGTGGGATAACATCTTGTAGAGTACCATGTGAAAATGTTCTGACAGAATGTAAAGATTGAGGGTCCTGAGATCTAATATCGGTCTGAGGGTGCCATCTTTTTTGGGAATCAGGCAATATAGTGAGTAAACTCCTGTCCCTATTTGAGATTGTGGTACAGATTCTGTTGCTTGTTTGAGTAATAGAGATTGGACTTCTTCCTGCAACAGACGGATGCGTTCTGTGGATAGTTTGTGTGACCTTGGTGGTATGTTTGGAGGAGTGTGTATACATTCTAGGCAATAGCCATTGCGGATAACTGATAGTACCCAATTGCCTGTGGTAATGTTTTGCCAATTTGTGTGGAACTGTTCTAGTCTTCCCCCCACAGGAGAGGTGTGGAGTGGAAGGGGATGAGGCAAGTCACTGCTTAGGGTGCTGTGGAGGTTGCTTAGAGGTCTGAAATTTCCCTCTATTTCTGGGGTACTGCCCTCTATACGTGCCCCTAAAACCACCTCATTGGTATTGTGGTTTGTAGGTTGGTTTTGCCTGAGATGTGGATGCCTCTATTGTCTGTGGTCTAAATCCAACTCGAAACTGAGGTTTCCGAAAGGATCCCCTGTATGGTGTCGAGTATAGTGCAACCATTGCCTTTGCCGTGTCTGAATCTTTGCTTAATTTTTCTATGGCTGTGTGAACCTCTAGGCCAAAAAGTTGTTTATTGAATGGCATATTTAACACGGCCTGCTGTATTTCGGGTTTAAAACCCGAAGACCTGAGCCATGCATGCCTACGTATGGTCACTGCAGTATTGACTTCTAGCAGCGGTGTCTGCTGCATCTAGGGCAGATCGAATTTGATTATTTGTAATAGCTTGCCCTTCTTCCACTACTTTTTGTGCCTTCTTCTGGTGTTCTTTGGGGAGATGCTGGATTATGTCTTGCATCTCATCCCAATGGGCCCTGTCATATTGAGCTAACAGTGCTTGTGAGTTAGCTATCCTCCACTGATTCGCTGCCTGGGATGCAACTCTTTTCCCTGACTTTACAATTGTTTGCAATTCACAACGGGATTTAGGAGTAGTATCTTTAGAAGTGTGGAGGCTCCACACACAAATTTTATGTGCGTAGACTCCGCACTCATAATACTACTCATAAATCCCTTTATGAATATCAAAGAATCATAAACTAAAACAAAACTAAGTTTCCCTTTCAGAATGAGGCCCCAAGTGGGCTAGTGTCTGACTTGAATACTCTTTAGGCAGATCAATAATGGTTAATATCCAGTTCTGATACAGTGGTCTTGTCCACTTCCATCTTGTAGTTTTATATACGTGGAGAAGAATAAACCATGGTTCATACTCTCAACTGCATCATTACATACAAATTGCACGTTCACCGAGCCTAGACTTCGACTTACATATGAAACTGTTTACAAATAGCATTCCAAATCTAAATCCAATATACAAGGCTTTAGTCTGGTGTGAGAACATTTCACCCATGTAGGGTTCAAAAAAGGGAGCAGGCTCAATGACCAGAAATCAGACTATCACATTTTGTAGACCTGTGCCTCTGTTCAAAACATGATCCCAATAGGCAACATTTACAATATCCTGTGTTGCCTAATTGATACTTAAGGGATCACATTAGAGATTTTCCAGCTGCAAGACCTTCAGCCAAGATTTAACATGGGGCATCCATGGAATGGCATAGTCCTTATCAATATGCATAATCTCTAAAAGACCATCTCGGAGTTGACCACAATCTAACCCAAAGAATAAGAGGCGAAAATAGCTCCTATCCTATTAAGGCGAGTATCAAGAAGGAGCAGTACAGCAGGAGTACTTAAAGCATACTGAGAACTGCGCTCAAAAAGTTGGTCTCCTTCTGAGACAGATCATTAACATTACCCTGTTCCCCATATTGCTGCCACATAAAGCGCTGCAGTTTGAGCCTTAGTTTGATAGATCTAGACTGCCAGCAAAACAGATCTAGAGGTAGTAATTATATATTTTAACAACTGAAGTAACTCTATGGATCATTACTGAACTACTTTTATGAATATAGAAATTTCATGCAAGTGAATTGTCAACCCCAATTCCCAAATAACGAAATTTATCGACTTTCACTACCCGAGTGTCCCCCACCGTAAGATCACCAATGTCCAATGTGAGGGTTAATGGTCGTGTGTGGTTTTTGAGGTGTTAATCTCCAAGCCCCGGGAGTCACAAAAATACGTGAATTTCATAAATTCTGAAGGTTCACACAGGTTTGTGAGGTGTTCTCTGCAAAGAGGAGAGCTGCAATATATTTGCTTTCCAGTTGAGGGGAATCACACTCACTCGCTGAGGAAAATTGTGGCATCATTGATTTGTAGCGTGAACATGGTGGGTCCTAAGACACAGCATAGACTAACACCTTTTTCTATGGGCATGCATCCTCTGAGCTCTCCATGCATCAACCATCGCATTTGGGTATAATTCTGTTCGTGGAGCCTTTTTGATGTGTTCAATATGCAAGATGGTAATCCCATTGACTTAAGGGTGTTCCATAGGCAGTGTCTGGGGACAAGATCAAATGCAGCCCTCAAGCTAACAAATTCTGCATATAGGTACTCCTTATGTAGCTTTAAACATTATTAGAGCAAGTGAAAATACTTGATCAATTGTGCTGAATTTTGCTCTTAAACCTGCCTGTGACGGATATAGGACTTGAGACGCACTCATACATCCAGTTTGTTTAATAGGAGTCTGAAAAATCCCTTTGTAAGTTGTGAATTAGGCTGATGGGGCTGTAGTTCGCAGAGGCACTTCTATATCCCTTATTAAAAATTGGAATTCTTTACAAACCATGTAATGAGATCTCACGCATTCTATTGGACAAGACATTTATGCAGGGACTCTATACAGTGATCTCAGATCAATAAAAGTCTTGTAGGGCTTTATCATTATGTCAGATATATTGGTGTATGGCATTCATGGCTGCCATGGCAACTCACAGTTCTGTTTCTCGTCAGTCCAAAGGAAACACAGCTATACAAAACCCCCCCCAAAAAACAACGATTTTAAGATGTGAAATGAACAGCTCCAAGGTTAAGAAAATCTGATGTAGCTCAGGATAAAAACCGAAAAAAATCTAAAAGACGTTCAATTTTGAATATCAGTTTTTAAGTTCCTGGCTTTTACTTTGGGAGCCTTAACTCTGCAATTGTAAATCGTATTTATATAGCTCTTGCTACTACTGGGAAGACATTTCAGTGCTACGCGACGAGAAGCACTCTCCTCTGGAGTCCAAGGTTAGAGAAAATTAAAATAGATTGTTAAGTGCTTCTTTTCTCTTGTAAGATTAGTTGTGGTAAGTTTGTCAAGTGTGTACTCTTAAGATCTCATGCATTTACTTGTTCTGAATAGGGATACATTAATTGAACTTCTTAGCAAAGGGAAGATGTGAGATGTTATTAGGTGGTAGAGGTGTGCCTATTATTTGGAAGAACTGGGTAGAAGGAGTGTTTTGAAAGTATGTTTGAAATGTCATTGTAGCCATAAACGTTTGGGATGAGTCAGATGGCGGAAGGAAGGCAGAGGTAAAAAGGTGTTTTTGTAAATAAAAATATTACATATCCGTAGATAGACTTAAAAACATAAGTATCTAAATGCACAAAAAAAAAAAGAAGTTCAGATTTACACACACAAAACCATAGAAATTCAGCAGTTATAGAAACTATAACTTGTGCTTTAAGATAACTATAACTCGCATCCCCGCCATGCACAGTGTTCACATCAATAATTGCAATTATATAATTAATTGCCATTGAAGATTGTCCTGACTAATGTAATGTGGGTTAATCAGCAGGGCATGGTGAAGGCGCGAGTTATAGTTACCTTAAGGAATGAGTTATAGTTTCTTGAGGTAAGTATAATTATAACTGCTGAATTTCTATGGTTTTGTGTGTGTGTAAAATCTGAACATAACTAACGTCCCTGTAACCTTTGTTTTCTTTAATTCTATTTCCTAACTATAATCCTTGTAACCTTTGTATTTTTCAGTGAATTGCTACAGTTTTTTTAAACGTAAAAGTAATACGTACCATATGTCAATCCAACTACCAGGCCCCGTGGTCAACCCCATGCGGTGTGCGGCCTCTGGCCATGCAAAGTTGGGAGGCAGGCAGGCCACAGGGTCTGGCCTGCAGCCAACTCACGTTGCGCATCGCCTTTGGCCGTGCACGACAGGGGGTTGGCCACAATCAGCGAACTCCATGATGTGAGTCTGTGAGGGTGTGTGTGACTGGGTGTGTAAGTGGATGTGTGAGTGGAAGACTGGGTGTAAAAATAAGTGCGTGTGCGAGTGAATGAGTCGGTGTGTGAGTGGTTTGAGGGTCTGGGAGAGGTTGTACAGGTGTATAAGTGGATGTATGAGTGGCTGTGTGAGTGATCGGGTGCGCTAGTGGTTTTGTGGGTGGGTCAGAGACTGTGTGGTGGTGGTGGTGGTGGTTTTGGGGTGTGTGGGTGGCAGTGTGGGTCTGAGTGGGTGCGCAAGTGGTTTTGTGTGCGAGTCGGTATATGGATGTGTGCTTGGTTGTGTGGCTTTGTGACTGGGAACAGTACTGGTTTTGGGGGTCTATGAATGGGTGTGTGAGTGGGTGTAGGAGTGGTTTTGTGGGTACGTGTGTGTATGTACTTGAGTGGTTGTACGGGTGTGTGGGTGGCTGTGTGGGTCTGTGAATGGGTGTATTTTTTCCCCCCAATGGGGGCTGGATCTATTGATCTATCACAGATTTACACAGGGGTCATTCTGAGTGCTGCAGTGGATCCGCGGATCCTTGCACGCTAAAAATTAAAAAAAAGTTTTCAGCAATTTCGTGCCCATGAGGGGTCCCTCACACGCCCTTTACCACTCCCATGACCCCTTCTATCAATTCTAAATTTTATTCCTCCCTCCACCCCCCTTTACAGAGTCCCGATATACAAAATGGAAGCTGCAACTTTGCTTCCATGTTGCAGATAGGTAATCACTGCATTGCTCTTTGCATATGGATCTGCATCCATAGATATACTTACATCTTTTTCCTTTAATAACTGCAAAAATACTTAACAGATGTGCACCAACTTACCAAAAACACTTGTCCTGAACCAAGATTTAGCTTTCTGACAAATTTGGTGAAATTCCATCCAGCAGTTTGGGCTGGAGTTGTGTCTAAAATCCCTAAGGGAAATTACATGGGGGCAACGCTTTTGCCCCCCCCCCCCCTTTTTTTCAGTCTCCCACTTGACAAATCACCCCAAAACTTTTCATACAGCAGCTAAATTGACTGGCACACTAGTTCTGAAAATTTTGTGAAGATCTGCCAAAAGGAGTCAATGTCATTAGCAAAAAAAAAAAATGCTTTCTCTCTGTAAATTAGGTCCCAGCTAAAAACTACCTACAGGCGACTGCCAGTAGGTAATATACACAAATAACTATACATATATGCACATTAATGAGTGATTTCTTTATACAAGGCATAAACCTATATATATATATATATATATATATATATATATATATATATATATCTTACCTAATGGTGGTCACCTGCACTTAGTTATAGTTAGGTCCTAGGTTCTATAGGAAGAGCATTTTTTGTTCTGCCAATAACTTTGGCGCAGTTTGATGATTCTTCATGAAATTTTCAATACTAATACGAAAGTCGGTTCAGCTGCTTTCTTGAAGGTTTCGGGGTGATCCGTCAAGCAGGGGCCGAGAAAAAGTGGGAGGGTTCCAAAACGTGTTTTCCCATAAGGATTTTTAACATGACTACACCCCGAACTGCTGGACAGAATTACACCAAATTTGGCAGAAAGCTAGCTATTGGTCCAGAAAGCGTGCTTTTTGTGATTGGATGTAAATCTGTTCAGTAGTTTCCAAGAAACTGAAGAAAAAAAGAAAGCAATATAGACATATGGGGATGTGGAGGCTTCGCTGATCCATCTGCAGTGGATCAGTGGATTCATGCACCAAAACAAGAATCTGATTGGTTGCCTGTAACCTGACAGGGAAGGTGCGGCTGCCATTTTCTCCATCTATCTGGTAAATCTGCAGCTGAATCCGCATATTTTGAAGAAAAAAAAAAAATATATATATATATATATATATATATATATATATATATATATATATATATATTATAATAATAAAAAATAATAATAATAAATATATATATAAAATATAAATTATTATATGGATATTGGAGATTTGAATGCTACATGAATGCATTTCATATTAATTTTTTCATTAGGAATCAGTTATGTGTACAGTACAATTTGTATACCTGCCCGTATTAGACACCCTGTTTGTGTCCAATACTGGGAATGGAGATAGGCACATTTGACATATTGCATGTGAAACATAGATCACAATCTTTGCACTTTATTGAGCACATGCCACTCTAATGAGGTAATCATCCTGCTAGTCCCAAGAATGTACTTTTACATAGGGGTTTGCAGAGGAACTCACTCAGCATCTTACGTGCAATGCATAAGATTTTAATCGTAACCTAACAAACCTTATAAAGCACATTTAAATTATACTTGGAGAATGTAGTTGAAGGGCATACAGCACATAGCAATCCCTATCTTAATTAGATGCCTTAAGTACTGTCTCTTATGCATGTGGCATGCAGAATTTAATCTTTGCACTTTATTTAGCATGCAACACGTGACCCAATCAGATTTGAAACACTGCATTTGATAAGCAGTAGGCATTTTAATGATGGTAGTCCTTACTTGATGCCGGAGTACTGTTTTTTTACCTTGGCATCTTGGAATTGTGATATGCACGAGACATTCTGAAGTCAGACTGCACTAGAAGCCCATCGAATGGACTGTGCTCTATAAGATATATTTGGGGTTGACAGTGTCACTGTGCTGTTGAGTTCATCTGTGAAAAGATAGGATGTTGATACATACTGAAAATGGAATATTGTTATTTATGCTGCTACATGCAAATATGAATCGTATTATGGGCTCTGTTGATTGTTGTTTAGAAATATTCTAAACAATCGTAGGTATACACTGCTGTTACGATACCTCAGGCAAAGTGGGAATTCCCCATCTTCCTTGTGGAAATCTTGTCATGTACAAAATGGTACTTTACCGTGACTTTTTAGAATAATTTGGCAATTATTGACATGATCTCAAAGGGTAATGTGACTGCTAACGTTTTTGCTGGTACATGTAAAAAGCTGGTACTTAATCATGATTTATATGAAAAAACTGGTACTTTACCATGATTTATGTGAAAAATTAGTGTAAAAAATGAGTCTGAGTGTGTAAGTCATAAAGCACTGAGATTCACACTCAGTAGTCCCCCGTAGAGAGAAAAACGATGGCAGACTATCTGAAGACATTGGATAACATTTGTATGCAGTCTAGTTTTTTTTTTTATTGGTGGTGGTAGTGGAGGGACATAGCCCCTTCAAATACATTGTTTTCACATTACTGACTATGGCCAGTTGAAGGCTCAGGCCACAATGCATCACCCTATTCATGCTTGCACCGTTGGCACTCAAGAATTTGGAATGGACAAAGTAAATAAAGAAGGTGCTGGTACAATCCAACGTGGTTGTATGGTCAGTCTTTTCACCGCCCGCTGACGAAGTGTGGATTCGGTATTGGATGAGAAGTACCAGTGAGAATGGATTATATCTATATCTATCTATCTATCTATCTATCTATCTATCTATCTATCTATCTATCTATCTATCTATCTATCTATCTATCTATCTATCTATCTATCTCTATCTCTATCTATATATATCCAAATCAAGCAGCTCCACTACAGAGCCAGGGGCACTCTTGGATTCCATTTCCTCACCCAAGCATGACGCGTTTCGACAAAGTACATTCTTCAGATGCCGGTAATTACAGGACACATGCCCACTAGTGTTTAAATATGTTCTTATTCCTCCTTCAATTCATTCATGATTACAAACAGACTTCATTTCCCATAATGCACCAAGATGGATATGCTACCACTCTGATTTCTTCATTGTTTTTACAGAGTCCTAATCATATTTTCTCTCAGTGGATTGTAATACCAAGAACATTTTGGTTTTGGGCACCTAGCTGTACTGGAGTGGCAAGTGCATTCCCAGCCTCCATCTCTCTCTTACTCAAATTTCAAAATGTGCGTGTGTCCCTTTATCAGTAGTTCTAATGATCCATTTCACCTTCCTGGAAACGCTGATTATTGTAATATGCGCCACTTCATGTAAGTCATGTCCTGTCTCTGCAGCAGGCATGTGTTTGAAAAGGGGACAATGGCAGTTCAGGTAGCAAACAAAAGTACATTCACCCAAATGCTGCTCATTGTTATCGAACTCTATCAGGTGGGTGCCTCCTTCGTGCAAGCAGCACTGCACGTAATTAATGTCCAAACCAAGCAGCTCCACTACAGAGCCAGGGGCACTCTTGGATTCCACTTCCCCATCCCAGCATGACGCGAAGTGCCTTCTTCAGATGCCGGTAAATACAGGACACACACCCACTAGTGTTTAAATATGTTTTTACTCCTCCTTCCATTCATTCATTCATGATTACAAACAGACTTCATTTTCCATAATGCACCAAGATGGTTATGCTACCACTGTGATTTTTCTTAATTGTTTTTACAGAGTCCCAATCATATTTTCCTCTCCGTGGATTGTAATACCAAGAATATGTATATCTGGAATACTTGGCGTGGTTTCCCCCGTCTTTTTGCCTCTGCTCCTGTATTTTTGATTGTCTGGTGGATTTCGTTTTTGCTGGTTTTTTGTACTCTGGACACTTAACCACTGCTGAGCAGTGCTAAAGTGCAAGTGCACCCTGTGTAAATTGTGATTATGATTGGTTATCCATGATTGACATATTTGATTTACTATTAAGTCCCTAGTATAGTGCACCATTTGTGCCTACGGCCTGTAACTCAAATGCTACTAGCGGGCCTGCAGCACAGATTGTGCCATCCACGAGTAGCTAAGTAAACATGACGTAGACCTGCCACTAAAGTGTCTGAGTGCAGTCCTGCATTGCCAATTCGACCTGCCAAGTGCACCCACTTTCCAGGCCCAAACCTTCCCTTTTACTACATGTAAGTCCCCCTTAAGATAGGCACAAGGCAGCACCAGGGACAAGGTGCAGTGCATTTAACAAGTAGGACAAGTACTAGTGTGTTTTATGTGTCCAGATAGTGAAACACTGCTAAATTTGTTTTTCACTTTTGCAAGGCCTATCTCTCCCATAGGATAACATTAGGGTTGCCTTAAAATATCCTTCAAGTGTAATTGCCCATTGGGAGAAGATAGAGATTTAGAGTTTGGGGACTCTAAACTCACAATTTAAAAATATATCTTTTGATGAAGTTGCTTTTTAAATTGTAAGCTTGAAAATGCCACTTTTAGAAAGCAGCCATTTCTTGCTTAATCATTCTGTGCCTCTGCCTGCTGGCTGCTGAATACACGTCTGGGTCAGCCTGACAGTTGGGTTGCTTGTGAATTCACACTAGACAGTCGCACAAAGGGAGCTGAGGTGTGTCCTGCAGATCCTTATGGGTCTTCCTAGGCTGGGGGGGTGGGGGGGGGGAGGGAGGAGCTGACACTGGCACATGAATAAGGCTGTGCCTGTCCTTAAACAATGCAGTCGTCGACCCCCCTGGAGTGTGTCTGGGGCTACGACAGGAAGAAGCAGGTTCTTGTGCACTACAAAGACTTTACTTTGAAGTTGGCCTACTTCAAAGGCAGAAATGAGTTTAAGTATTGGACTGCTGACCTCACAACTTTAGAACACTTCTGGATCAAGAGGAACATCTGCCAAGGAGCAGTGCTGAAGAGCTGTAAGGAGGAGTACTGCCCCTTTGCTGTGTGTGTTTGCTGGGCTGGCCAGCAGTTGCTGCTCCTGCTTTGGAGAGGACAAACAATGGACTCTGCTGTGTATCCCGCTTGTGAAGTTTCTCCAAGGGCTTGCCTCCTTTTAAGACGTCTGAGACAGCAAAAAGACTTCAACTGCCAGCCTCTGGGTTCTCTTGCTGAGGACCCCAACCTGCCAAGTGGTGCCCACTCTAGTTCATGGGCACTGGGGAGTGAAATCTGGGCTAAAAACAAGAAGTTTTCACTGTGTTACTCAACACATTGCCTCTGAGAAAAGGCTGACTGCTTGTGCCAAGCACTCAAGGGGGTGAAGCAGGGGTTATCTTGCGTGTGTGACTCCCTTACACCGACTAGTGATCGTCCCTACTTGGACAGGGTGTAAACTGACTGCCAACTACAGCCCCCAATTCTAACACACGCACACACTCCTAACCACACACACATATTATATATATATATAAATAAATCTTCAACAGATGGACAAATGGCCATCTGACGGCTGCACCGATCCCGTTGATCGAATCACAATATCGAAACAAACTCACATCCAGCAAGCTCGAGTTTCGTTCGTCAATTTATTTCTTAGTACAGGTAACACAGTGTCCTGAAATGCGATGATGTGTGTGTGTATATATATATATATATATATATATACACATACATACATACACACACACACACATGCGCAACCACTCAGACATCCAATACAGACACTCTTACAATCATCTGTACATCCTCTCCAACCCATTCGCACACCCAGTGACTTACGGTCACACCCAGACCCTCACACCCAGGCACACTCGCTCACACCCACTGTCATACCCAGACACCCACTCACACACCCAGAGAAACACTCAATCTCACTGCCACTTACACACTCGTATACCCAGACACTCTCATGCACTCACACCCACACACCCGAGACACTCAGACATGCTCTCTAACACCCACTCTCATATGCACAGCCACCCACTCACACCCAGACACATGCTCTTACACCCACTCTTACACCCAGAGACACACACACACCCAGAGATAGACTCCCACTTACACCAAGACACACAAACCCACTCTCACAGCTAGACACCCACAGACATGCTCACACTCACTTGGAAACCCCCTCACACTCAGATACACCCTCTCACACCCAGAGACACACTCACAGCCACTTACACCCATACAATTTCACTCACTGTTGCACCCAGACATACTCACACCCAGAGACATGCACACCTACTCTTACACCCAGACACACACACCCAGAGACACACACACTCGGATAACCTCACACCCAGAGATACCTACCCACCCACTCTCACACCCAGACTTACTCACACCCACTATCGCACCCAGACATAAACATTCACACTCACTTTCACACCCAAACGCACAGCCACTCTCACACAAAGAAACACCCTCTTATACCTGCTGTCATACTCAGACACACACGCACACCAATTCTGTTGTATCTGTAAAAGGGTCTTGGGGCTAAAATCTACACTGGAATGTATATGAAGGGGTCATGGTACAAGTTCCCTGACCCCAGTGGTTTGATGTAAATGTGGCAGAATAATTAATATTGGGTGTAAAATAAAATGTAAGAGTTTTTTTGGCATTTTCAAGATCCATAGATGGATCCACAGATCAGAATGATATTAAAAAAATAAAAAAAATGGAAATAAAAAAATAAAAAAAATACTGCAGGAACACCCTGTTGCCGTTGTTTGTTGCACTCCATCATTTCTATAAATACCATCTATAGCAAACCGTAAATTGCTGTTGTATATTGAGACCATGTTGTGCTCTCTGAGGAATGCAGAAACAGTTAATATGTTTCCAGGATTTGTCTATATTGTTTGGCAGAACTGACTTGACCACTTCTGCCTTTGGCAAATGTTAGAAAAAACAAAGGTGGTGGGAAAAGTGCCATTAATTGTCCAACGGCATCCTTCTTTAGGATTTTCAATCCTACCCTAGTAACTGTGCTCAAGTTATTGCCACCACAGTTCACAATCATGGGGTCTGGATGTTGGCAATCCTTAATGCTTTTAAATAAAGGGAGCAATTAATGCAATTTTAACCCTCTCTGGCCAACTCAAGTAATATCCCCATTAGATAAGCTGAGATCCCCAATAATGGCACTTTTTCTAGCTCTCTCGCTGGCCCAAAACATGAACCTATGACCTACAATCCACTCTGAGCATTTTGGATGGACGCTGGAGTACCATTTGGGAGAAGGTTGTAGTTGAAAGAGGCCGTTTTAAAATGAAATCCTGTTGAAATGGAGACCACTAGTTAGAATTTGAAACAATACATTTGACTGGTTGCTCTAAATATGTTGAAGCATAAAGCTAGGTAGTGATTTAGTGAGAAAAGTAAACACATCTTGGATTGAGTTTTAAGAAATTAGAAAAAGCACTGGTGTTTGGGACATGTTTATTATTAGAAGAATTCAACCAGACCAGCTAAATGTTTTACAAGTGAGCATAGTGCTCTCAGAAATTTTTATGAACTTGTGATCTAGAGAACGTTGCAAACTATGTTACCATGGTAGAACAGCTAAAGGAGCATGGGTGGGAAGGGAATAAAATAAAACACCGGACTGTGACTCTGGTAAAACATTGTTTAAAAGTGTGATTAGTTGTGTACACATTTTCCTATACTGAAGTAACAACGTATGTGGCATTATTCGAAAATATATCACAAAAAGGAACTTTGTACTCCCATGTGGATCCGTCGTGGAGTTCCATGGGGGGCCATGTTTAGCGCTGCATTGTATCTTCAGATACGGCGAAAACCCCTATCAAATTGGGCTCTCTTTTGAAGAGTGTTGGAAAGAGTTAACTATAGCAGCCAGTGATAAATGGTATAACAAGTTTAATATGAGAGGGAGTTTGTAATTGGTACTCTGAGTAACAGTGAAAGCAAAGTTGAAAAGGCAACCATTAATGGTTGCATTGTACAAGAATGGTGTACCATTTCTGCTTGGTTTTTGCCTATTTTCAGTGAGAAGATGTTCTGATACTGAGAGATAAATATACAGAACAAACACACAACTGGCATGTGTACTAAAATGTACTTTAATTTGAAATGGGTTTGTAAAGGCATGAATGTATATAAATGTGAATGAAAATGAGAAGCATGGTAATAAAAAGTAAAAATGAACATAAACCGAACGTTTGTACAGTTATGTTTTCAGCAGTATTGGAGCCAGTTGCAACAGTTACATACCCCTGTACTCACCAACACAGCCAGTAAGCAATTTATATAGTCATTGACATACACATTTAGAGGCCTATACAATGTCAGCAATATACTGGCACATTTACTTAAACATCTGGTGGCATACCCATAGAGGTACTGATACACTCGGTCAGATATGTAGCCAATAAGTAACAGAATATACTTACCCACCGAGACAAGTAGTCCTTTAAATATGGCTGAGGCCTACTGCTGTATTAGGGTGCCCTTTTACTGTCTGCTGGACTTGGCATTAGAAAATCAGCTTGAGATAAGTCTTAAACTGTCCCTTTACTACATAAAACTCAACTTTTGGATAGGCAGGAGGTAGGCTATACCATAGGGAACTTTGAGCTTAAAAGATCAAACATGCCCTTCTAAATTTCACTGAGTTAGATGTGCATTTGCAGAGCTGCAAGCTCAGTTGTATATGCACTCTCTCATGCAACTCATATCTATTAATTAATAAAAGGATAGAGCCACTCACAGACCCAGTCAGACACTGAGATACCACTTATACATTCAGGAACACACCCAGACAGTTATGTTTCCAGGAGTATTGAAGACCGCTGCAATGCAGTTACAAACCCCTGTCCTCACCAACAGTCAGTAAGCAACTTATATAGTCTTTTACCCACACATTTAGAGGCCTATACTGTTACTAAAAGAGGCAATTATATACTGGCATATTTACTTAAACATCTGGTGGCACACCCATAAAAGTACAGATACATTCAGATAGGTAGCCAAGAACTGACAGAATCTATTTACCCATCCTCACAAGCAGTCTTTTAAACATTGCTCAAGCCTAGTACTCCAAAGTCGGAGGGTGCACTTTTACTATCAGCTCAACTTGGCATTAGAAAACCTGCTTGAGAAGTCTGAAGCAGTCCCTTTACTACAGAACACTCACCTAAGTTAGGCTGTAGAGTAGGGTGCTTTGTGCTTAAAAGATTAAACATGTCCTAAGTTTCAATGAGTTAGACGTCTACTTGCAGACCCCTGTGCTCATTTATATATGCAGTGTCCCACCCATACAGCAACTCATATACCTATTAAGAAATGTATAGTCAGTCATTCACACACCGATAAACAGATCTGCTTATACATTCATGCACACACACAAAGAGCAGTTATGTTTCCAGCAGTATTGGAACCAGTGTACTTACCCTATTTACTTAAACATCTGGTGATACACTCAGAGCTACTGGTACTCTCAGGCAGATTTGTAGCCTAGTACTGACACAACCTAGTCACGCATCCAGACAAGTAATCATTTGAACATGGCTCACGTCTACTACTGCAGAGCCGGAGTGTACACAACCCTTTGCAAAGCCTTAAACTCTACTTTTCCTACAAATAACGCACCCCTCTAGCTACACAGTCAGTGACACACCCAGGTACATGCCAATGAACACAAGACATAATGCTTTATGAGTATGTAATTTAATAGTATTTTCTGTGGGTTAAATGTCTTTTTTATTTGGTGTGCGGAGATCCTCTTGTTTTTAAAAAGGAAGAATCAGAATGCCTGATAAGAGACAAAGACGAAAGAAACAGAGGAAATAAAGCCTCTTAATTGAAACAGAGTAAAAAGGCAGACAAGGTGGAGAATGTGGACAGGAACAACAGAACAGGTGTTAAGAGCACTAAGAAGTTTCTGAAAAAAGTATGTAAAAATTGCAAACTGAAAGAAACTGGTCTATTAAAAATAGGAGTTTAAAATCAAATGATAAACAACAACTACATGCTTTTAAAAATAGGAAATGTAATAAGGAAAGAGAATATGAGTTGGAGGCAGAAACAGTTTAAGCAGATAACAATAAAAATGTTTGAAATAGAATAATACAAAATTTGTTACAGATGAAAAAGTATAAGAGAAGTGCTGTACTTAAAAGGGACAAATTGAGAGTATTGTTTAGAAAGCATTTACTCCAAAGAGGAAACATTTTTTCTTAATAGTGAACCTAACAAAGACACTAAACAAAACAGTATGGTGCACGAGGAAAAGAACATTAAGGAAAGGGCTTATTAAAAGTATTTTTTGTAATTTTCTTTAACCCCTTCGCTGCCAGGCCTTTTCCCCCTCCTGTGCCAGGCCTTTTTTTGCCTATTTGGGGCAGTTCGCGCTTAGGCCCTCATAACGTTTTGTCCACATAAGCTAACCAAGCCAAATTTGCGTCCTTTTTTTCCAACATCCTAGGGATTCTAGAGGTACCCAGACTTTGTGGGTTCCCCTGAAGGAGGCCAAGAAATTGGCCAAAAAAAAATTGGAAAAAGTGGCTACAGAAGAAGGCTTGTGGTTTTTCTCCTGAAAATGGCATCAACAAAGGGTTTTTGGTGCTAAACTCAGCAGCTTCCCAGCTTTCAGGAACAGGCAGACTTGAATCAGAAAACCCAATTTTTCAACACAATTTTGGCATCTTACTGGGACATACCCCATTTTTGCAATTTTTTTGTGCTTTCAGCCTCCTTCCAGTCAGTGACAGAAATGGGCATGAAACCAATGCTGGATCCCAGAAACCTAAACATTTCTGAAAAGTAGACAAAATTCTGAATTCAGCAGGGGGTCATTTGTGTAGATCCTACAAGGGTTTCCTACAGAAAATAACAACTGAAAAAGAAAAATATTGAAATTGAGGTGAAAAAAACATCAATTTTTCTCTACTTTTTACTCTGTAACTTTTCCCTGCAATGTCAGATTATCGAAAGCAATATACCGTTACGTCTGCTGGACTCCTCTGGTTGAGGGGATATATAGGGCTTGTAGGTTCATCAAGAACCCGAGGAACCCAGAGCCAATAAATGAGCTGCACTCTGCAGTGAGTTTTCATTCTATACCGGGTATACAGCAATTAATTTGCTGAAATATAAAGAGTAAAAAATTGCTATCAAGAAAACCTTTGTATTTCCAAAAAGGGCACAAGATAAGGTGTTGAGGAGCAGTGGTTATTTGCACATCTCTGAATTCTGGGGTGACCATACTAGCATGTGAATTACAGGGCATTTCTCAAATAGATGTCTTTTTTACACACACTCCTATATTTGGAAGGAAAAAATTTAGAGAAAGACAAGGGTTTTGCTAATCTATGTTCCCCCAAGTCTCCCGATAAAAATGATACCTCACTTGTGTGGGTAGGCCTAGCGCCCGCGACAGGAAACGCCCCAAAGCGCAACGTGGACACATCCACATTTTTGAAAGAAAACAGAGGTGTTTTTTGCAAAGTGCCTACCTGTAGATTTTTTGCCTCTAGCTCAGCCGGCATCTAGGGAAACCTACCAAACCTGTGCATTTCTGAAAACTAGAGACCTAGGGGAATCCAAGGAGGGGTGACTTGCGGGGCTCGGACCAGGTTCTGTTACCCAGAATCCTTTGCAAACCTCAAAATTTGGCTAAAAAATACACATGTTCCTCACATTTCTGTGGCAGAAAGTTCTGGAATCTGAGAGGAGCCACAAATTTCCTTCCACCCAGTGTTCCCCCAAGTCTCCAGATAAAAATGATACCTCACTTGTGTGGATAGGCCTAGCGCCCGCGACAGGAAATGCCCCAAAGCGCAACGTGGACACATCCAAATTTGTGAAAGAAAACAGTGCCTACCTGTGGATTTTGGCCTGTAGCTCAGCCGGCACCTAGGGAAACCTACCAACCCTGTGCATTTTTGAAAACTAGAGACCTAGGGGAATCCAAGATGGGGTGACTTGTGGGGCTCGGACCAGGTTCTGTTAGCCAGAATCCTTTGCAAACCTCAAAATTTGGCTAAAAAAAAAAACACATGTTCCTCACATTTCTGTGGCAGAAAGTTCTGGAATCTGAGAGGAGCCACAAATTTCCTTCCACCCAGCGTTCCCCTAAGCCTCTCGATAAAAATGGTACCTCACTTCTGTGGGTAGGCCTAGCGCCCACGAAAGGAAATGGCCCAAAACACAACGTGGACACAACATATTTTTTCACAGAAAACAGAGGTGTTTTTTGCAAAGTGCCTACCTGTGGAGTTTGGCCTCTAGCTCAGCCGGCCCCCTGGGGGGGGGGGGGCGCAGAAATGCCCTAAAATAAATTTGCCCCCCCCAACCCCCACCACCATATCCCCCCCCACCCCGGAGCGACCCTTGCCTACGGGGTCGCACCCCCTGCGTGACATTGGCGCCAAAAAACAAATCCCAGGTGCCTAGTGGTTTCTGCCCCCTTGGGGGCAGATTGACCTAAAATCGCCCAATCTGCCCCCAAGTGGGGCTGAAATGGTCTAAATACAATTAGCCCCCCAGGGCAGCGACCCTTGCCTGATGGGTCGCTACCCATCTCTTAAAAAAAAAAAAAAAAAAAATATATAATAATAATAATAATAATAATAATTTGCCCTGGCGCCTAGAGGTTTCTGCCCCCCCCCCCCCCGGGGGCAGATTGGCCTGATAATAGGCCGATCTGCCCCCGGGGGGGCAGAAATGGCCTAAAATAAATTTGCCCCCCCCATCCCCCCACGCCCCGGGAGCGACCCTTGCCTACGGGGTCGCTCCCCCTGCGTGACATTGGCGCCAAAAAACAAATCCCAGGTGCCTAGTGGTTTCTGCCCCCTTGGGGGCAGATTGACCTAAAATCGCCCAATCTGCCCCCAAGTGGGGCTGAAATGGTCTAAATACAATTAGCCCCCCAGGGCAGCGACCCTTGCCTGATGTGTCGCTACCCATCTCTTAAAAAAAAAAAAAAAAAAATATATAATAATAATAATAATAATAATAATAATAATAATAATTTGCCCTGGCGCCTAGAGGTTTCTGCCCCCCCCCCCCCGGGGGCAGATTGGCCTGATAATAGGCCGATCTGCCCCCGGGGGGGCAGAAATGGCCTAAAATAAATTTGGCCCCCCCATCCCCCCACGCCCCGGGAGCGACCCTTGCCTACGGGGTCGCTCCCCCTGCGTGACATTGGCGCCAAAAAACAAATCCCAGGTGCCTAGTGGTTTCTGCTCCCTTGGGGGCAGATTGACCTAAAATCGGCCAATCTGCCCCCAAGGGGGGCAGAAATGGCCCAAGTACAATTTGCCCCCCAGGGGAGCGACCCTTGCCTGATGGGTCGCTCCCCATCTCAAAAAAAAATTTGACTGCCTTTGGTATGTTGTACCAAACACCCACTGCAACCAACTACTGCATATTTACCTTCATCTACATTTTCTGTCACATTGTTTCTATTTGTGTGGTACTGAAGTACTTCACAAAGACATTTTCAAGATGTACCTTTTCAACAAACATTTTCCAGATGTATAGTCCTTTTTGGATAGTAAGAGTCCAACATGTTTGTTTTTGCAATGTCTGTACTATCTGACTCAAATTCGGCAAGATATTGAATTTCTGGAAAAGATTTCAATACTCTGTTTTGAGATGATGCCAGGCCTAGACTTACCCAAACATTTCTTTTTGAAATAGAATATAAACTAGCAGAACTCAATGGGATCCAATTTCTCTGTGTGAAAGCATCTTCAAACAAGCTGTACAATTTCTTTCAGCAGAGATCTCTTTCACCATCTTTCATCTCAGTCTTCTGATTTTATGTATGAAGTAACATAATAAGCAACCAATAGAGTTGCCTGCCACAAACTGAATATCCATAGCGGCATTCCACATTTTCAAAATGACAGGCCTTTAGGCATTACTATCATTCAAAGCCTTTGGTCTCCTGAGGTTGTAAGGTTTCTTTTGGTGATTTACAAGTAAGAAAATAAGTTACTTACCTGTAACTGTAGTTCTCCAGTATTGGAATCTTTCATAGATTCACATGCTTGAATCATTCCCCGTCGTCGAGATGGGAGTCCCCGGTATAATTTGCACAAGTAGTGTCAAGATATATTAACAAAGAAAAGGCCCTAGGCCTCTTCAATTTAATAGTCTATCAGAGTCATTTTGTGAAAAGGACCAAAAACTTGAGCGTCCACCAATCAGGCGACAGCACCCTCCAGAATCCTCCTGAGAGAAGCTCCAGCACCTCAGATTTTCCAAGCACAAGTGCGTACAATATAGGAAAAAAGAGAGAGGGAGAGAGAGGTGAAGTGAGCTTCTCCGGGGAGGCAGGGTCGGTCGCATGTGAATCCATGAAAGATTCCAGGTAAGTAACATATTTTCTTACTCCAGTATTGGAACTTTCATAGATTCACATGCTTGAATCAGAGTAGAGAGCAGTACCTATGCACATTGTAGTATAATAACATATTTGATCGAAAACACCTTGCTAAATGAAACCTCACTATATTCCTGTATATAAATCTAAGTAACTATAAAGGTATACACACATATATATCAACACACACACACACATTATATATATATATATATACACATACACACACACACACACACACGGAAAATGTCACTTACCCAGTGTACATCTGTTCATGGCATGAGACGCTGCAGATTCACATGCTGTGCATTATCCTGCCATCTAGTGTTGGGCTCGGAGTGTTACAAGTTGTTTTTCTTCGAAGAAGTCTTTTCGAGTCACGAGACCGAGGGACTCCTCCCTTTCAGCTCCATTGCGCATGGGCGTTGACTCCATCTTAGATTGTTTTCCCCGCAGAGGGTGAGGTAGGAGTTGTGTATATAGTAAGGAATCCCATGCAATGGAGTAAGTATGTATGTACATAATGTGTATAAGAATAGTATATATTTACAAATTTACAAGTTTAATTAAAATTATAACGGCTACAGACTCCCGGGGAGGTGGAAGGGCGCATGTGAATTTGTAGCATCCCATGCCACGAACAGATGTACACTGGGTAAGTGACATTTTCCGTTCGATGGCATGTGTAGCTGCAGATACACATGCTGTGCATAGACTAGTAAGCAGTAATCTCCCCAAAAGCGGTGGCTTAGCCTGTAGGAGTTGAACTTGTCTGAAATAATGTTCGTAATACAGCCTGTCCTACTGTGGCTTGTTGTGTTGTCAACACATCTACACAGTAATGGTTTGTGAATGTATGAGGCGTAGACCATGTAGCTGCCTTACAAATTTCTGTCATAGGTATATTCCCTAAAAAGGCCATTGTGGCGCCTTTTTTCCTAGTGGAATGCGCCTTTGGTGTAATAGGTAAATCCCTTTTTGCTTTAATATAGCAGGTTTGAATACATTTCACTATCCATCTAGCAATGCTTTGCTTGGATATAGGATTCCCTGCATGAGGTTTTTGGAAGGCTACAAATAATTGTTTTGTTTTGCGAAACTGTTTTGTTCTGTCAATGTAACACATTAGTGCTCTTTTGATGTCTAACGTATGTAAGGCTCTTTCTGCTACTGAGTCTGGTTGTGGAAAGAAGACTGGGAGTTCCACTGTTTGGTTTAGGTGGAATGGTGATATAACTTTTGGTAAGAATCTTGGATTTGTACGGAGAACCACTTTAGGTTTATGTATTTGTATAAAGGGTTCTTGCATAGTAAATGCTTGTATTTCGCTTACTCTTCTAAGAGAAGTGATAGCTATGAGGAAGGCTACATTCCAAGTCAAGTATTGCATTTCACAAGAGTGCATGGGTTCAAATGGTGGTCCCATGAGTCGTGTTAACACAATACTGATGTTCCACGAAGGGACTGGTGGTGTTCTCGGGGATATGATGCTTTTTAATCCTTCCATAAATGCTTTGATGACTGGAATTCGAAAGAGGGATGTTGGGTGTTTGATCTGCAGATAGGCAGATATTGCTGTGAGATGTATTTCAATAGAAGAGAATGCTAGGTTAGATTTTTGTAAGTGTAGTAAGTAACTTACAATGTCCTTTGTGGAAGCATGTAGTGGTCGAATGTTATTATTGTGGCAGTAGTAAACAAATCTTTTCCATTTGTTTGCATAACAATGTCTTGTAGTAGGTTTCCTAGCCGGTTTAAGGACCTCCATACATTCTTGTGTAAGGTCTAAATGTCCAAATTCTAGGACTTCAGGAGCCAGATTGCAAGATTGAGCGATGCTGGATTCGGGTGTCTGATCTGTTGTTTGTGTTGAGTTAACAGATCTGCCCTGTTTGGTAATTTGACGTGGGGTACTACTGCTAGGTCCAGCAGTGTTGTATACCATGGTTGGCGAGCCCAAGTTGGTGCTATGAGTAATAGTTTGAGTCTGTTTTGACTCAGTTTGTTTACCAGATAAGGAATGAGTGGGAGAGGGGGGAAAAGCGTAAGCAAATATCCCTGACCAACTCATCCATAACGCATTGCCCTTGGACAGAGGGTGTGGGTACCTGGACGCAAAGTTTTAGCATTTTGCGTTTTCTTTTGTTGCGAATAGGTTGATTTTTGGTGTTCCCCAACGTAGAAAGTAATCCTGTAGGATTTGGGGATGAAGCTCCCATTTGTGTGTCTGTTGATGATCTCGACTGAGATTGTCGGCTAACTGGTTTTGAATCCCTGGGATGTATTGTGCTATTAGGCGAATGTGATTGTGAATTGCCCAATGCCAAATTTTTTTGTGCTAAGAGACAGTTGTGACGAGTGTGTCCCTCCTTGCTTGTTTAGGTAATACATCGTCGTCATGTTGTCTGTTTTGACAAGAATGTGTTTGTGGGCTATCAGTGGTTGAAATGCTTTCTATGCTAGAAACACTGCCAGCAGTTCAAAATGATTTATATGCAGTTGCTTTTGCTGAACGTCCCATTGTCCCTGTATACTGTGCTGGTTGAGGTGTGCTCCCCACCCCGTCATGGAAGCATCTGTTGTGATCACGTATTGAGGTACTGGGTCTTGGAATGGCCGCCCTTGGTTTAAATTTATAGGGTTCCACCATTGAAGTGAGAAGTGTGTTTGGCGGTCTATCAACACTAGATCTAGGAGTTGACCCTGTGCTTCTGTCCATTGTGTTACTAGGCACTGTTGTAAGGGCTGCATGTGTAGTCTTGCGTTTGGGACAATGGCTATGCATGAAGACATCATGCCTAGAAAATTCATTACAAACCTCACTTGGTAGTGTTGGTTTGGGTGGATGTTTAATATTATATTTTGGAAGGCTTGTACTCTTTGTGGACTTGGAGTGGCAATCTCCTTTTGTGTGTCCAGTGTTGCTCCCAAGTATGGTTGTATTTGGGACAGCTGTAGATGTGATTTTTGGTAATTTATAGAGAACCCTAGTTTGTGCAGAGTTTCTTTACGTATTGTGTGTGAAGCAGACACTGTTGTTGAGTGCTGGTTTTTATTAACCAGTCGTCTAAGTAGGGGAATACGTGCATGTGTTGTCTCCTTATATGAGCGGCTACTACTGCAAGGCATTTTGTGAATACCCTTGGGGCTGTTATCCCGAACGGTAACACCTTGAATTGGTAATGCACTCCCTGTATTACAAACCTTAAGTATTTCCTGTGAGAAGGATGTATGGGTATATGGAAATATGCATCCTTTAGATATAACGTTGACATGTAGTCCTGTTTTTTAAGTAAGGGAATCACGTCTTGAAATGTTACCATGTGAAAGTGATCTGATTTGATGTAGAGATTCAGAGTTCTGAGGTCTAATATGGGTCTCAACATTTTGTCCTTTTTTGGAATTAGGAAGTACAGGGAGTAGACACCTGTACCTTTTTGATGTCTGGGCACTAGTTCTATAGCTTGTTTTCGTAACAGTGCTTGAACTTCTAGCTGTAACAGGTCTAAGTGTTGTTTGGACATATTGTGTGCTCTTGGGGGCACATCTGGTGGGACATTTATGAATTCTATGCAATAACCATGTTGGATAATGGCTAGGACCCATGCGTCCGTAGTTATGTTTGCCCAGTTGTGGTAGTAGGCGGTAAGTCTCCCCCCACTGGTGAGGGTTTGTGACATTTAACTCACTGTTTGGCTTGAGGGGTTTTTGGGCTTTGGAATTTCCCCCTTGCTTTTGGAAATTGTCCACCCCTGTAGGATCCTCGAAAAACACCTCTTTGGTAATGGCCCTTATATGTGGGTCTGACTTGTGAGGTGGAGGGCTCTGTGGTTTGGGAATGAAACCCCCCTCTAAATTGTGGCCTTCTAAAAGTGCCTCAGTTTTGTGGGGAGTAGAGCGTGCCCATGGCTTTGGCCGTGTCCTTTTTGAGCTTTTCGATTGCCGTATCCACCTCCGGCCCAAACAATTTTTCTTGGTTGAACGGCATATTTAGCACAGCCTGCTGGATTTATGGTTTAAAACCGGAGCTTCATAACCATGCGTGCCTGCGAATCGTTACCGCAGTGTTCACTGTCCATGCAGCTGTGTCTGCCGAGTCCATTGCAGACCTTATTTGGTTGTTGGAGATTGCTTGTCCTTCCTCAACAACCTGTTGGGCACGCTTTTGATGTTCCTTGGGCAAGTGCTGTATTATATGTTGCATCTCGTCCCAGTGTGCCCTGTCGTAGCGAGCCAGGAGAGCCTGCAAATTGTCAATCCGCCATTGATTGGCTGCCTGTGCTGCCACCAGTTTGCCTGCAGCATCGAACTTCCGACTTTCCTTGTCGGGCGGTGGTGCGTCTGACGATTGGGAGTTTGCCCTTTTCCTGGCTGCTCCCACGACCACTGAATCTGGTGTCAATTGCTGTGTTATAAACACAGGGCCCGTTAGGGGAGGCTTATATTTCTTCTCCACCCTAGGCGTGATGGCTCTGCCTTTTACTGGGTCCTGGAACACCTGTTTGGTGTGTTTTAGCATGCCTGGAAGCATTGGCAAACTTTGGTAAGAGCTGTGAGTGGATGCCAAGGTATTAAATAAGAAGTTGTCTTCTATGGGCTTCGCATGCATTGCTACATTATGGAAAGTAGCTGCCCTTGATACCACCTGTATATATGCAGTGCTGTCCTCTGGTGGTGACGGCCTCGCCGGGTAGCAATCGGGACTAATGTCTGAGACCGGTGCATCATACAAGTCCCATGCATCCAGGTCATCTTTTGTCATCCCCGTGTGTGTTGGCGACTGCATAGGGGGTGTTGCTACCGGGGACAGATGTGGTGATTGCAGTGGTGAAGTCTGTGGCGAAAACACTGGTGGTGTTTTGTCCCTTGCCACTTTTGCTTTTGGCTGCATTTCCGTCTCTTGGAATGCTAGCTTTCTTTTCATTTTTATAGGTGGAAGAGTTTGAATTTTACCAGTCTCTTTCTGGATGTGCAGCCTCCTCTGAGTATTGTCTGGCTCTCCCATACCCAATTCCTGCTCAAATTTGTGCCCTTGCATTTCGCTGGAAAGCCCGTGCTCTTCTGTGTAGGAGCCTGTTTTCGGCTCCGAGGCTGCATGTTTCGACACCGAAGGTTTCGGAACGCTCTTTTTCGGCTCTGAGGAAACCTTTTTAACTTTAGGGGTGTCGAACTCTCAGCGCAGAGTTGTTTCGGAGCCGGTAACTCGACCGGAGTCGGATGTCTTCGGCTTTTGGGAGGCCTTTTTCGGTGCTGATGTTTGGTCACCGTGTTTTTGGATTAAGCCATGGCCTGTTGGCGGTGGCATCCCCTTGGCCTTTATAATTTTAGAGTGAGTCTTGGCCGGGGCAGATTTACTCACAGTTTTCGGCTGCACCTTCGGCTGCTCAGTTTCGGAGTCGTCCGAGTCAGATTCGTGAATGGAGAATCTCTCTTCTTCCTCGACGTCGATCTGTTCGGTCAGTGTCAACGCCTTCTAAAGTCTTCTGGCTCTTCGATCGTGTAGGGTCTCCTTCAATCGAAATGCCGGGCAGGCCTCGCAAGTATCCTCCCTGTGCTCTGGTGATAAACACGGATTACAGACCAAGTGTTGGTCTGTATAAGGATACTTTGCGTGGCAATTCGGGCAGAAGCGGAAGGGGGGTCCGGTCCATGAGTTTCGACGATGGACGCGGTCAGGCCAACCAGGCCCCGCTGAAGAATGGAAGCCCCGAAGGGCCGCCAGAGCGCTTCTTTCGGTGTCGATGTACTGACACTAGACCGGTACCGAACAATACCGTCAAATTTTCCGATTAACAGCTAACTTTCCCGATTCGAAATATGGAGCGAAGAGGAACACGTCCGAACCCGATGGCGGAAAGAAAACAATCTAAGATGGAGTTGACGCCCATGCGCAATGGAGCTGAAAGGTAGGAGTCCCTCGGTCTCGTGACTCGAAAAGACTTCTTCGAAGAAAAACAACTTGTAACACTCCGAGCCCAACACTAGATGGCAGGATAATGCACAGCATGTGTATCGGCAGCTACACATGCCATCGAACATACACATATAGATATCCACCATGACAGGACAAAAAGTATCCTATAACACGTATGTAATATGAATACTATCATTAAAACTGTGTAAGCGAATATAAGGGATATAAACAATGTGCATACCTGTTCTAGGATGGAGAAGAGATGGCTCACCTTCAACTGAAGAGATTCCCGAGAACTGCTTGACCCACTGCTACCTCTCCCTGAGATAGAGATTCCAAGCAGTAGTGTTTTGTGAATGTATGACAGCTCTTCCATGTTGCTGCCCTACAAATGTCTTGTAGTGAAACTCCGGGGCTGACGATGACACTGCCCTCGTGGAGTGGGCATGTACAGGTGAGTGCAGAGGTTTGCCCGCTGCTTGATGGCAGAAGCGAATGGCTGAGGCGATCCATCTGGAAATACTCTGCTTGGAGAGTGGATGTCCTTTCCTAGGAGCACTGTATGCTACTAATAGCTGATTAGAGCGTTGAAAAGATTTAGTCCTGTCCAAATAGAATTGAACACATCTTTTAACGTCTAAGGAGTGTAATGCCCTCTCAGCCGGAGTAGATGGCTGAGGATAAAAAGGATTTGAAGACTAAAGGTTCATTGATGTGAAAGTCTGAAGGAACCTTTGGAATAAAATGTGGGTTAGTGCGCATTAGCAGTCTGTCGTGTTTAAGCTGTAGGAATGGCTCTTGAATGGAGAGAGCTTGCACCTCGCTGACCTGCCTAGCTGATGTGAGATCTACCAATAAAGCAACCTTCCATGAAAGGAACTTAAGAGAAGCTCAAACGGATGTTTCATCAGTTGTGCTAAGACGATATTTAGGTTCCACGAAGGAGGTGGTGGTCTGAAAGGAGGGAAAACTCTGAAAAGCCCCTTCAAGAACCTCTTAATTAGACGAGAGGAGTAGAGTGAGGGTGAAGCATCCGAACGTCTGTATGCAGCTATCGCTGCTAGGTGAACTTTAATGGAAGAATGTGCCTGGCCAGCTTGAGCCAGCTGAAATAGGTACGGTAATATTTCCTCTGGTGGTGAGACTAATGGGTCAATCTGTCGATGACACCAGACACAGAATTGTCTCCATTTATAATAATAAGGTTTATTGGTGCTATCCGCTCTGGCTTTTGACAAAATATCCCTACACTACTGTGGGATATTCAAATGTGCGAACTCCCTGTGGTCAGGAGCCATGCTGATCAACGCATCGACTTCGGATACGGGTGCCAAACCTGGCCTTTGTTCATTGTTAACAATTGAGGTAACGGCTCCAGCGGAATGTGAGGCTTGACTGACAGAAGAAGTTCTGCGAACCAATGCTGACACGGCCAGTACGGAGCTATTAATATCAGAGTGCATGGCTCTGCTTTCATCTTCGTGAGGACCAGTGGGATCAACGGAACTGGAGGAAAAGCGTAATCAAAAATGTCGGACCAGACTATCGAAAACGCATTCCCCCAAGATCCCTTCTGGTGATGCCAACTTGTGAAGAACTGGCATTTGGCGTTGTGCTCGTTTGCAAACAGGTCTACTGTTGGTGTTCCCCACTGGGAAAAAATGTGGTCCACTATTGACTGGTCTAGCTCCCACTCGTGGCAGCTCGACTTCTGCCTGCTGAGTGCATCTGCTGTCTTGTGGTTTATTCCCGGCAAGTGTACCACTGATAGTGTGATGCCTTGCTGCGAGGCCCAATTCCAAATTGTCTGGGCTTCTCTGGAGAGAGTGAGAGATCGTGTGCCTCCTTGTTTGTTGAGGTAATGCATTGTAGTGGTGTGGTCTGTCCTTATTACCACTTGCGATCCTGAAATCTTGGGTAGAAACGCCTGTAAGGCCCCGTGCACTGCTCGGACCTCCAGCCAATTGATATGCATTGATGCCAGATGCGGTGGCCATTTGCCACTTATTTGCAGATCCTGTAGCACAGTTCCCCAGCCTTCCAGGGATGCATCAGTCGTTATGGTCCACGGAGCTGGCTGCTGTAGAAACAAAAGGCCGATTGATAGATGATGCCTTAGAGACCACCATCTCAGAGCCCTGAGCATTGTTGGAGTTATGTGTATCTGATCCTCAAAAGTGCCGGACACTTGGAGCCATTGACAATTCAGTTGCTCCTGCAAGGGGTGCATCTTTAGACGGCATAGAGGAACTCGAGGTATGCATGAAGACATCATGCCCAACAGAGACTTGAACAGACGAACAGTAACCTTCCTTCTTTTCTGTATGTAACTTGTTAGAGTCAGTAACCTTTGTTGCCTCTCCAATGTGGGACATGCCATGGTGGATTGTGTGTCCAGTTTTGCCCCTAGAAAGGTAATATTGCGTGCTGGTAGAGGCTTGGATTTCTCCCAATTGATGGTGAGTCCGAGGTTGGTTAGCAAGGAAATGCACTTTTTTGTTTATCCGTGCGCTCCTGCGTAGGTCTTTGCCTTTATCAGCCAATCGTCTAAGTATGGAAAAATTTGGTGTTTTCTCCTTCTGAGAAAGGCTGCGATTGGTGCTAGACATTTGGTAAATATTCTGGGAGCTGATTTCAGTCCGAAAGGAAGGACACTGAATTGAAAATGGCTACCGGCTACAGTGAATCTCAGGTATTTTCTGTGGGCAGGGTGGATGGGTATGTGGAAGTATGAGTCTTTCAGGTCTAGCGTAGACATGAAATCTCCCTGGTTGGGACGCAGGAGGACGTCTTGTAGGCTGATCATACGGAACAACTGCTTTTTTAATTAGGCATTGAGCTCCCTTAAAATCGAGAGTCGGCCTACAATCCTTCCACTTTTTCCGAATGTGGAAGAACCTGGAATAAAATCCTGTTCCCCGCTGGGCTTGAGGTACCTTCTCTATAGCTCCTTTGAGAAGCATTTTGTCGATCTCCTTTTTCGAGTTGTTGAGGGTATCTTGAAGGAGTCCTACCAGGGGGAGAGGGGACTGGGGGTGGGGGGGAAGGTAGTTGGGTAAATTCTAAAGTATGGCCCCGTTTCACTAATTGTAGGACCCACTTGTCTGATGTGATGGCTTGCCATTGTTTGAGGAATAGAGATATCCTCCCGCCCAGACTGAAAGGAGGAGAATTGGACATAGCCGGAGCCTCGGATGCATCAGGTTCTATGAGACAAATCTTTGGTCGGGCAGGTTGAGCGTCCACGACCTCCAAGTCTACCATAGGCTGGTTGCGGCGGCTGCCTCTGTGAGTAGTATTGGCGTTATTGTTGGGAAGCGGAAGGATAGGTGGAATATCCGTGCTGTTGATATCCTCCTCTGTATGAGGGTTGGCCACGCCCACTAGGTCGAAAGGAAGACTTTCGATAGTGCAGGGTCCCTAGTAACCTTGCTGTGTCTGTGTCCGATTTGATGGATTGTAAGGCATCAATGTGTTTCCCAAATAACGCCTGGCCATCAAAAGGTAAGTCCAAGATTTTATTTTGCACCTCTGGACGGAAAGAGGTAGCTTTAAGCCAACCTTGCCTTCTAAGCACCGCTGCACCGGCGAGCTGTCGAAAAGCAGTGGTTGCTATGTCCATTGCACAGTCGATAAGTTCTGCAGACGTGCGTTGACCCTCCTGTACAGTTTTGTTTGCCTCTGATCTTGTATCTTCCGGCAACTGGCTAATATAAGGTGCAATGTCCGCCCAAAGTTGCCTATCAAACCTAGCCAGTATAGCCAAAGAGTTGGCAGCTCTTACCACTAGGCTAGCCATAAAGGAAAATATTTTACCTATATTATCTAGCCTTCTACCCTCTTTGTCTGGGGGTGCGGAAATCAGGGCAGAAGGATTCTTAGATCTTCTTTGTGCTGCCTGAGCTACCACCGAATATGGAGGAGGGTGTCTAGTTAGAGATGTTGGTGCATCGTCCGGTGCTTTGTATTTCTTATCTAAACAAGCCAGTACAGCAGTAACTTTAGCTGGATTATGCATGACTTTAAGACCCTCTTCCCACAGGTAGTTAACCATCGGGATAGAGCGCACGGATATCTGTAAAGGCTCCTTAAAGTCGTAAAGGAAACAGTCGGTTTGCTTGGTTGGCATTGGTAAATTAAAACGTTTGGCAGCTCTTTCTAGAAGATTGTGAAACCCTCCTATGTCTTCTGGTGGGGACTCCACCTTAGATTGAGAAGAAGGAGGAGCAGGGATGATGTATTTGTCCCACTCAAAGTGAGTGTCCAGGGGCTCCCTTTCTTCCTGATCTCCCTCCGAGATGTCCGTATCCTGAGGAAGTGTCATATCAGGAGTAGCCACATTCGTGGGAGGTAAGGAAGTTGGCCTCTGATGTGGAATGGTAAACCCAGAGACGGGCGATGGGGGAGGTTGTTCTCCTTGAGGGGGAAAACACCTGCTGTAATCAGCCAACATCGCTCTGAGGTCAGTCAATAGGGAGGATGGAATATATGCTCCCTGTTGGTATTGCTGTTGTTCTGTATAAAATTGGGGGTCATAGGCTTCCTCATACTCCTCCTCTTCCTGACACTTTACGTTCAGTTGGGATGGACTGTGGGCTGTTCCAAATGGCCCCTCATCATCTGAGTCTTCATCTCCCTCTAAAAGGTGCACTGGAACAAGGGAAGACACCTCACTAGGTGATGTAGGAGTTGGCGTCAGCTTTTCCACACTTTTTTGATGTTTCTCCCTCGTCGACGGCGCATACATAGACTTCGTCGTGGGCGGTGTCGTAGACGCTGGGCGCACGGAGATTTTAATAGAAGAAAGTCTTGCCGTCGAGTCCACCGTCGACGACGGTAGGGCTGATACTGACGACGATGTGTAGACGCTCGTCGACGCTGATGTTGTAGCTGCAGTTCTCGTCGACAGTGGGGTACCTGTCCTCGTCGACGGTGGAAGCGCAGAACTGGATGTCGTCGTTGGAAAAGTACTCACCGACCGTATCGTCGACGATGAATCCGTCGACGTGCTTTTTTCCCCAGTTACAGAGGATGGCTTCTTAAAAGGCACAGATGGTGGTACAGAGGAAGATTTTCTGTGCCTCTCTGAACTGGTAGAATGACCTCTCCCCTCTTTCCTGGAAGCTTTCTTAGGAGAGGAAGATGGGCTGCAGCCCTTATAAAACCCTGAAGCAGTCTTTTTGTGGGCTTTTCTTGAGAGTTGGGAGGGAGATCTTGAGCCTGATCTCGCCCTCTTTGATGTTCTCTTGGATGTTGAAGATTCAGCACTCTGAGTCAGAAACTGGATTTTCTCTGCGTTTTAGTTTCTGCAGCCATATCAATAATCTGCCTTCCCTAGGCAGTAAATGCAGTCCTGGTGAGGGTCTTCAGAATGAAGCCTTTTCTTTCCACAAGTCTTGCAGTCTCTGAAAAGACCCTTCTCCTTGTCAGACATAGTTGGAAAATAGTTGACAAACCAAGTTAGATAAGTTTCTCTGAGAGAAATTGTTGAAAAGGTGTGAAGAGCAGAGCTCTGAGGAGACTCCCTAGCACGACGTGTGGTAGAAAATCCGAGGTGCTGGAGTTTCTCTCAGGAGGATTCTGGAGGGTGCTGTCGCCTGATTGGTGGATGCTCAAGTTTGGTCCTTTTCACAAAATGACTATGATAGACTGTTAAATTGAAGAGGCCTAGGGCCTTTTCTTTGTTAATATATCTTGACACTACTTGTGTAAATTATACCGGGGACTCCCATCTCGACGACGGGGAATGATTCAAGCATGTGAATCTATGAAAGTTCCAATACTGGAGTGAGTGTAGGTCTCACTGCAGACCTAAAACTGTTCACTCTTCCTTTTGAAATAACAGGTCTTGGAAATTCCTAACATTTTGTATAAAACATTCCCTTTGCTCAGTATTTATGCCCATCTGTAAATAGAAGGGACCAGGAGCGCTTATAGGCCCAGCATTTATGCACCAAACTAGGCTAAATATCACCAGGGTATGCTGCTCCTTTGGAAGAAAAGATGAAGAATGGAATTGGTACAGTTCAAGTCTGAGGTACCAGAAGAGGTCTGGTCCCTCAAGAACCCTCACATACCCAGAAAGACTTCATGCTTCATCATAGAGCATTCTCCTCGTTTGGCTGGTGCTGCAATGTTAACGGCCACCCACTAAGGGGCTCTTTGCCGAAGATCTTTTATGTAAAATGCTATATGTGAAGTAAGGGTGTGGGACTAAATGTGCAGATTGAGATACAAAGTTGTGAGTGTGACTGTACACGATAAAATAGATTAAGTGTTCTTCAGGGGACTTTTTATAGACGAGTCCACCTGTCTAATTAAAAGAATGGTCACTATCTAGAAAGGCAATCTTCAATAGCTCAGCGGGTCAAGATGTTTTTTGCCGTTCCAAGTCAATACTGAACTTATGGTAATTCTTTAGGACCAATTGTTCGAATCTACATTGCGGTTGGCATCTAAAATGTATGTGTTTCCAATAATTACAATCACAAATCACCACAATTTGGTGGAAGGTTAATAACTTGTTATTACAGAACACCACCATTTGGGTATCAATAGTGTCTCCTTGAGTGAATGCACTTCAAATGTTACTTAGCTTGAGGAACGCAGAGTGACATCTAGTGGTCAGCTCACCCACACTCTTCCTCATAATAATTACAACAAGATACTAACCTCCCACCAAGTTGTGGTGATTTGTGAGTGGTAAATATTGAAAACACAAATTTAGATGCCAACCACTGTGTAGGTTAGAACAATTGGTCCAGAGGAATTATTGTAAGATCAGAAATCGACTTAGAGAAGTAAGAAACATGTTGACCCACTAAGCTATCGAAGATCACTGCCCTTGCTAGATAGCGAACATTCTTTTAATTAGACAGGTGGCCTCTATAAAATTCTTCCGAGGACCACTTCGTCTATTTTATCCTCTAGATTCATTCACACATACAACTTTGTACCTCCAATTTACACCATTATCCCCACACCCTTACTTCAAATACGGTACTTTACAGAAAAGATCTCTGGCAAAGAGCCCCCAGCGCGTGCCCATCAGACACTGCAGTGCCAGCCCGCTGAGGAGCATACCCTATGATGAAGCATGACCCCCTTCTCGGTGTGTGAGGGCTCATGCTCCTGAGGTACCGGACCTCTTCTGGTACCTCAGACTTGACCCATACGTATCCATTCTCCATCTTTTCTTTAAAAGGAACGGCATACCCTTGTTGTGATATTCTGTTTTTATGCCAACAGTAGTTTCCACATATGAGATTTTAAATGCAGTACTTTCTGCTTTAGGCATTTTTCCTCAGTGTCTTTTGAACAGATACAGGTAATATACTATTAAAGTAAGTACAGAATCATCGGTGTCTGTTCCCAATTTAGGTGTATATTTTATCCACAATAGCATATTGAGGATCACCTCTTACATAGTACTCTATTCACTCAAAAAAAAGAAAAGAAAAAAAATCAGTATCTTCTCCAGGAGGTGGATATGTTCTGATGCAGAAGGACAATATAACTTGAAACCTGTGATGAAAGTACCTGCAAACATTTGCAGGATCCAAAGAGCAAAGTTCTCCTAGTTTCTTCAATTTGGTGCCTTTAATGTTAGAGCTTGCATCTCTCAAAAAACAATGTAAATCACCCCAAACATACTCAGTGTTACAAACAAAGCTGGTGCACCTAAATTTTGCAACATGCACTAGAGCTCACCATGACAATACCAATATTCATTGGTCCCACGTTGGCATGCCGTCAAAATGAACTTCTCATCTTTCCCATTACTTTTCTTCAACAAAGTCTTTTGCAGGCACATTTTGTACATTAACTGCTGTCTTTAGAACATGGTTAACAACATATGAAAGTCCAGACAAATTACTTTCAAATGAGAGATGGTATGCATATGAAATACTTTGTTGAAATCTGGGGCCCTCTTAATAAAATCTTGTTGACCTATAATCAGCTGCAGGTATTTGCAAAGGGTACATCACTCTGTCTGTCTACTCCAGTTGGCAACATTTGAGGAGAATATTGAGCTTTTAAAAAAAACTTTTCTCCACACACTTACTGGGACCTCCTTCAGCTTGTTTCATCTGACACAGTTCAACAGCATCCCCTATTACCTCTTTTGAATGCAGTGGATTGACGTATTTTTCAGATCTACTTCTATCCACTTTTTCAAAATGTCCACTTGAAGACATTTCTCCCTCCATGCAACTTCCATGTGCGACAACATCTACGTCTTTCTAGTACACATTATTCTCTTTAAGATGCAATGTTGCTTTCTTCATCTTATTTACAACCACTAGTCTGACAGATTTTCTTTTTTTTTTTATGGGCACACCATTCACTACAACAAGTGGTTCATTCAATCCCCCTCTACACTCAGTTTCAATATTGCATTTAACATCTAAAAAGGTAAATACACAACTCTACCTTTTGGCCCATGCTGAAGCCCAGAGGGTGATAGTTTCTCAGTATTTGGGGTTCCTGTAGGAGGCTGGCCTGGCTTGTAGTTGGTACCAAGGGGTACTTACTCTCTGTACAAGGTCCAGTTATCCCTTATTAGTGTAGAAGAGGTGTTTCTAGTAGCTTAGGCTGATAGAAAGTAGCTATAGCAGAGCAGCTTAGGCTGAACTAGGAGACATGCAAAGCTCCTACTATACCACTGGTGTCATATGCACAATATCATAAGAAAACATAATACACATATACTAAAAATAAAAAGGTACTTTATTTTTATGACAATATGCCAAAAGTATCTCAGTGAGTACCCTCAGGATGATGATGCTAAATATACACAAGATATATGTACACAATACCAAAAATATGCAGTAATAGCAAAAGGAAGTAATGCAAGCAGTGTAAAGTTACAGCAGATTGCAATAGGAGCACATAGGTATAGGGGCAACACAAACCATATACTCCAAAAGTGGAATGCGAACCACGAATGGACCCCAAACCTATGTGAGCTTGTAGAGGGTCACTGGGACTGTAAGAAACCAGTGAGGGTTAGAAAAATAGCCCATCCCAAGACCCTGAAAAGTAGGTGTAAAGTGCACCTATAACCCCCAGAGAGCACAGAAGTCGTGATAGGGGGTTTCTGCAAGGAAGACCAACACCAACCAAGCACCAACAGTGGATTTCTGGACCTGTGAAACAAGGGGACCAAGTCCAAGAGTCGCGACAATGTCGAGAGTGGGCAGATGCCCAGGAAACGCCCGCGGAGGGTGCAAGGAAGCTGCCACCGGATGGAAGAAGCTGTGTGTTCTGCAAGAACGAAGAGGACTAGGAACTTCCCCTTTGGAGGATGGATGTCCCACGTCGTGAAGAAGCTTGCAGAGGTGTTCCCATGCAGACAGACCGCAAACAAGCCTTGCTAGCTGCAAGGGTCGTGGTTAGGGTTTTTGGATGCTGCTGTGGCCCAGGAGGGACCAGGATGTCGCCACTTGGATGAGGACACCAGCAAGTCAGGGAGCCCTCACAGAAGCAGGCAGCACCCGCAGAAGTACCTGATCAGGCACTTAGAAGAGGAGTGAACCGGAGTCCACCCGAAGTCAGAAAAGGGAGTTCCACGACGCCGGAGGACAACTCAGAAGATTGTGCACTGCAGGTTAGAGTGTCAGGGACCCAGGCTTGGCTGTGCATGAAGGAAATCCTGGAAGAGTGCACAGGAGTCGGAGCAGCTGCAAATCACGTGGTACCAAGTAATGAAGTCTAGCGTGGGGAGGCAAGGACTTACCTCCACCAAACTTGGACTGAAGAGTCACTGGACTGTGGGAGTCACTTGGACAGAGTTGCTGAGTTCCAGGGACCACGCTCGTCGTGCTGAGAGGGGACCCAGAGGACCGGTGATGCAGTCTTTTGCTGCCTGCGGTTGCAGGGGGAAGATTGTCGACCCACGGGAGATTTCTTCAGAGCTCCTGGTGCAGAAAGGAGGCAGGCTACCCCCAGAGCATGCACCACCAGGAAACAGTCGAGAAGGCGGCAGGATGAGCGATAAAAGGTTGCAGTAGTCGTCTTTGCTACTTTGTTGCGGTTTTGCAGGCGTCCTGAGCAGTCAGCGGTCAATTCTTTGGCAGAAGGTGAAGAGGGAGATGTAGAGGAACTCTGATGAGCTCTTGTATTCAGTATCTGAAGAATTCCCCAAAGCAGAGACCCTAAATAGCCAGAAAAGGAGGTTTGGCTACCTAGGAAGGAGGATAGACTAGAAACACAGGTAAGAGCCTAGCAGAAGGGGTCTCCGACGTCACCTGCTGGCCCTGGCCACTCAGAGCAGTCCAGTGTGCCACCACACCTCTGGATCCAAGATGGCAGAGGTCTGGGGCACGCTGGAGGAGCTCTGGGCACCTCCCCTGGGAAGTGCAGGTCAGGGGAGTCTTCACTTCCCTTTCCTTTGTCCAGTTTCACGCCAGAGCAGAGCTGGGGGATCCCTAAACCGGTGTAGACTGGCTTATGCAGGGATGGGCACCATCTGTGCCCATCAAAGCATTTCCAGAGGCTGGGGGAGGCTACTCCTCCCCAACCCTGACACCTTTTTCCAAAGGGAGAGGGTGTAACACCCTCTCTCTGAGGAAGTCCTTTGTTCTGCCTTCCTGGGCCAGGCCTGGCTGGTCCCCGGGGGGGGGGGCAGAAACCTGTCTGAGGGGTTGGCAGCAGCAGCAGCAGCTGCAGTGAAACCCGGGAAAGGCAGTTTAGCACAGACCCGGGTACTGCCAGAGACTCAGGGGATCATGGAATTGTCTCCCCAATGCCAAAATGGCATTGGGGTGACAATTCCATGATCTTAGACATGTTACATGGTCATGTTCGGAGTTACCATTGTGATGCTATACATAGGTAGTGACCTATGTATAGTGCACGTGTGTAATGGTGTCCCCGCACTCACAAAGTCCGGGGAATTTGCCCTGAACGATGTGGGGGCACCTTGGCTAGTGCCAGGGTGCCCACATACTAAGTAACTTTGCACCCAACCTTCACCAGGTGAAGGTTAGACATATAGGTGACTTAGAAGTTACTTAAGTGCAGTGGTAAATGGCTGTGAAATAACATGGACGTTATTTCACTCAGGCTGCAGTGGCAGGCCTGTGTAAGAATTGTCAGAGCTCCCTATGGGTGGCAAAAGAAATGCTGCAGCCCATAGGGATCTCCTGGAACCCCAATACCCTGGGTACCTCAGTACCATATACTAGGGAATTATAAGGGTGTTCCAGTATGCCAATGTGAATTTGTAAAATTGGTCACTAGCCTGTTGGTGACAATTTGTAAAGCAGAGACCGCATAACCACTGAGGTTCTGGTTAGCAGAGCCTCAGTGAGACAGTTGGGCATCACACAGGGAACACATACATATAGACCACAAACTTATGAGCACTGGGTTCCTGGCTAGCAGGGTCCCAGTAACACATAACAAACATACTGAAAACATAGGGTTTTCACTATGAGCACTGGGCCCTGGCTAGCAGGATCCCAGTGAGACAGTGAAAACACCCTGACATATACTCACAAACAGGCCAAAAGCGGGGGTAACAAGGCTAGAAAGAGGCTACCTTCTCACAGTTCCATACAAACTATTGCTTGAAAAGGATGTATAGATTGTATGAGTATTCCTTTATAAACATTTGTATGTCGAAGTTCCTCCGGGATTTCAACCACCTCTAACTTTTTGTGTATTCCTCTGTCAGGCATGGTATTATCCTCCAATTTGTCATAGCAATACTTACAGATTACCTAGTGTATCGACAAATCAGAACATTCCTCTACAAATAAATATACTGCTAATTCTAGTCACCTCTGTTTTCTTGTTCAGTTTTCAAACATACATCAACATTTTGAATTTGGCCTTTGTAGTAGGTGCCCCAACAACAAATACAAACGTTGTTTGGTTGCTCTGTATAAACTGCACTAACATTTGCTATTTCTTGTCTAAAGTCACCAGTACTAATCTGGGTTTTGTTCCTCTACACATGAACATACCAATTCCTCATTTTCTGCAGACTTCACTTCAGGACCAAAGAAACTTAAATGAATATCTTCACAAACACTTTCAACTTCTAATACTGTACCATACAAAAGCGCTTTGTTAATTTTCTCCTAAACACAAAGTAGAACTTTTTACAAAAGTAAAGTCTAACAAAATTTCACACTTTTGAATGATGACCAGTCAACATTCTACAAATGATGAGAAGTACTTGTGCTCACTATCCTGGATAGAAAAGCCAGTAGCTATCCTTCCAAATTGGAAAATATCCAGACTTTGCATGGATCTTATGCTTACAATATTGCAATTTTCTGCTTCACACTTATCTTGAAACTGATGAAGAAAATTTCTTAACATAACTGATTCCTTGTGAACACTACAAATACTATTGCAGTCCCATTTATACACCGGGGCACGTCTATGCCTTCCTTGTACCTCTTCAGATATCTCTTCCTCTACATTTCTAGGAATCATCTCTTTTTCAATGGGAGTACCATCTTTTACCTCATAGCATCAGACAGTTTTATCTACACGCATTCTCTTGTAAGCAGCTTTCATTAAAGAAAGCCTCAGTACTAGACGCATGCTTCCCTTCTCCTTTAAAAATTCTGCAATAATTACTTTTATTATTAAGCCTGTTTTTGGCTTCTTTTTCATAGACAACACTGTTGTATCCAGTGTTGTCATTCTGTTTAGTATCAAAATAAATAGTTTGGGCTTCAGGGCAAACTCATCAACCACACTCCCAATATGTTGTTTTTTCCTTCAGTGCGGTCCTTCTCCTCTTATACTGCTTCATGTTTCAAACCAAATTCTCTATTGCCCTACACTGAAACATTGCCATTTCTTTAAATTGTTTCTGCCTCCTTATCAACGTAGTTGTTTTTTTAATAAAATTTTTCACTTAGTCTCTCTCACACCTCCTTTGTAAGTAGATTGCAAACCTCCCTTTTTATTTGAAATTGTTTCCACATTTTGCATTTTCCCATATACTGTTAACAACCTCCTTAGTTCTCTTACTAACAACTCTTTTTTTCGAAGTGCATTTTCCACATCATGTCCTTTTTTACTCTCACTTTTCAGCAGACAGTACTCTTTCTTTTTTTACCTTGGTGTCTTTCTCTGAATTGTAAATCCTCATCTTTTAACACAAGTAGATATTGGAAAAGCAAACATGGGATACATTTAACTTGATGTTACATACTATTGGATTACAGACTATAATCAAGTGCATAGCTAGGTCATTGGTTAGTTCAGTATGTAAGACTAAGTGTCTACAAAGGAGTATAGGAGTGGCTGTACGGATGGGTGTTGGAGTAGCTGAGTGTATATGTGAGTGAGTGTATCAGTGCCTCTGTGGGCGTGTCACTGGATATTTAAGTAGCTGTGTGGCTGGCTGCGTTAGTGACTGTATGTTTCTAAACAGATATGTAAGTGGCTGTATGGACTGGTAATTAGTTGTGTTACTTGGTGTTTGGGTTTGTAACTATGTATGCAAGTAGCTCTGTTACTGGTGGATACATACATGCTGTGTGAGTGGATGTGTAAGTGCCTGCCACTGTGACAAGGTGCCAGTGCCTCTATGGCTTTGTAAAAATGTATGTGAGCGGCTATATGGGTGGGTGACTGGGAGTATAACTGGATCCATGGGTGTTTAGTTGACTGTCTATGTGCTTGGTACATAAAAAGCTGTATAGGTAATTAATTAGGTGTGACTGTACCTGTATGGTTGTGTGAATGACAATGTAAGTGGAAGTACAGTGGAGTAAATATATGTCTAAGTGATTTCATGGGTGTGTGACTAACAGTCACTCTGGCTTTATGACTGGTGGGTACATAAGTACTTTTGTGGGAGTGTAATTGTGTAAATGCCAGCCTATATTAGTGGGTACAAATTACATTCTATTAAAATACATACCTTAAGCAAGACCTCACATTTAATTTCTAACACACTAATTCATACTGCCTCAATAAAAAAAATATATTATCAGTACAATAATTCCTCATCCTCACTGTATTTTTAGTTAATCTTCTCATCTAACTTACCATCTATTTTGCCTTTTACTGTAGTGTCTAGAAGCTGCACATTTTCTTTCATCCTATCTACACACTTTTTAAAATACACTTTTTTATAGTGCTACCTAGTTAACATACTGTACGTTGTCTATGTTGTCAAGCTTTTATTGTAATATCTTTTAATATCTGTTTTCCACTGCAATTGTCAAGACCTTAATCTCTCAATTCTCTGTCACTCTCAGTACAAAAGTACCAATAATGGTTACCTTTCCCACTGTGCTCTCACTCACATTCCCATAGTAAGCAAACCGCAGAGTTCCTTTCACCTTTTGTTATACCACCTTTCAATGGTCACTTTTTTTTTTTTTTTAAACCCTTTCCATGTTTCCTTTAAAGAAGTCCAAATATGGGGGAAAATTCACTGCAACGTTGTGTGCACCCCCCCATGTAAATTTCCATTTCACGGATCTACACGACATCCATTAAAAACATTTAACAATCTGCTATTAATGCTTGGCATTTATATTTCTTTCTAAAATATTGTCAATTACAAGAGACACACTCCCTAAGGACCAATTTAGGTACACCAGCCTGCTTGTCAGTTTCAAACTGAAGCCTCTTTTGTTCAATTCCCCTACACTTTTAGCTCAGTTTCCATAGTACCCATATTTCCAACAGTATCTGCCCACCAGTAGGTAAAAAGCTCACACTACTTTCTCTCAACAGCATATTAGCTTCACATTAACTGCTGCAGGTACGGTTGACTGTTTGAAATTCCAAGCATATCCCAAACAACATAATGTTTTATTTTGCTAAAGCCAATCTCAGAGTTAGTTACTATTTTTCTTAAAGCCACTTCCTAATTTTAGTTTCCTGCACATCTCCACCATCCAATCTAATATTGTCTTTTATATTTTACTTGCTGACCTCCATTTTAACTTCTTCACCTTCAAAGGTCCCTCATTCTGCTGCAGCCTTTTCCTGTGTGCTACTCCTGCTGGTCTCCAAAATGGTCTAAGTTGGGATTTTGTACCATAGTGTTGTGTTTTGGGTCAGAGATAGTTCTAGAAAGAGTGGCATTGACAGGGACCTAGATTTACCTAATGAACAAGTATCTGGCCTTCAGTAGCACTTTTTCTGGTGGATACAGTATCTACCTGTGGATTCCTCACCTTTTGAATACTCCCAATGCACCAGCATTCAACAGAAACGTTTTCTTTCTAGCTCTCCACGTTGACGAGGATGCCACAATGGAATGGCTCCGTATGTGACTCCGTCTGACATCATCGGAGCCATAAGAAGTCCCCGCCAGCGTGCCAACATCAGTTTAACTCATTATTTTTTTTTTTTTTTACTGTGCCTTTGAGGCGAACAAGTGGACATCAAAATCACAAGCACATGTGCGAACCCCACATAAGAATACATATATACTGTACATACTGCATATACAGCCTGCCAGAAATACAATATATACAAAATATACAACCACTTTCCTTTTCAGTATATCAGACAGGCAATGGAGGGGTGGGTGGGTTAGTGAGGCATCCACAGGTAGATACTGTATCCACCAGAGAAAGCATCGCTGAAGGGAAGTAACTTGTTCTTCTGATAGATACATCTACCTGTGGATTCCTCAACTTATGAATAAAATCCCAGACCAGTCCCAAATTCAGAGGTGGGCGCCTGCCTGGCTACACAATAGTCCTGCAGCACAGAACAGGCAAAATGGCCGTCCCTCCTCACTTCTGAGTCCAAGCAGTAATGTTCTGCAAAAGTGTGGAGGGAAGCCCAAGTGGCAGTCTTGCAGGTGACAACAACAGGTACACCTCTAGCCAAATCAGAAGTAGTAGACTTAGCTCTGGTAAAATGAGCTCTAATTCCCTCTGGAGGATCGTTCTTTGCCAGTGCGTAACATTTTAATGCAAAGAATGACCCAAATTGAAAGTGTTCTTTTGTGGACGGCTTTGCCCATCATCTTGCCCACGTAGCCGATGAAGAACTGATGGTCCATCCTAAACTCTCTCGTCCTGTTCATATAGAAGCTCAACGCTCTCTTTGGATCCAAACAGTGCGGCCTTTCCCCCTCCTTAAAGGGATGGGGTGGCGGGTAAAAGGACGGAAGGGTGATGGACTGTCCAAAATAAAACGGAATCCCTACCTTTGGAAGGAAAGCCGCCCTGGTTCTCAGAACCACCTTGTTAGCACAGAAAGTAGTAAACAGGGGTTTTACACTCAGAGCTTGCAGCGGACTAACACGCCTAGTGGTCATGATTGCGATGAGAAAAATAGTTTTAAATGTAAGGAGCCTCAATGTGCAACTATGCAACCGTTCAAATGGTGTAGCCATCAGGTATGTCAAAACTAAACTCAAAGTGGGAGGAAGCTTATTAGACAAACCCTTAAGAAACCTTAGAACTATAGTGGACTTAAAGAGGATTGGTCAGGTAAGCAAATAAATGCAGACAGTGCAGAAAGATAACCCTTCACTGTTGCAACAGCACAACCATGTTGGGCCAAGGAAAGAGCAAACTGCAAAATATTGGACAAATGGGCATTTAAAGGATCAACATGTTTGTTCTCACACCATTTGACAAACTTTGCCCATCTACCAGCATAGACAGTGTTGGTAAAGTATTGCCTGGTGGATAAAATAACATTGACCACTTGGTGGGGTGGAGGGGGGGATTGGGAGGTGGGGGGGGGGGGAGCAAAGGAATTCAGGTTCCTCTTTTCAATCTCTGGGCACGTAGGTGCAGGCTCTGGAAGTGTAGAACCAGCCCCTGTGAGAGGAGACCTGCCCTGTGAGGGAGACTGAGCGGAGGGCACAGAGAGCTGAAGGAAGTCTGTGTACCACACCGTTCTTGGCCAGTCCGGGGCTTTTAATATGACTTGGGCCCTGTCTTGGCTAATCTTCCTCAAAACCCGAGGAATCAAGGGTATGAGGGGAAAAGCATAAAGCAACTGACTGACCCACTCCAACTAAAATGCATCCCCCAGCTCTCCCTGCATTGAATACTAGAGGCTGCAGAATGATGGGCAGTGCCCGTTCCGCAAGTGGCAAACAGGTCTATTTGATGTGCCCCTCATAACTGTAAGATGTGAAGAACCATCTCAGGATGAAGACGCCACTCGTGGTCGGCTTAAAAGTGCCGACTAGGCTGTCCACACATACCTTGAGAACTCCAGCCAAATGGTTTGCTTCTATGCAAATCTGATGGTCCTGAGCACAGGACCAAAATCTTGGAGCCTCTCTCCAGAGAAGGTACAGGCCTACTCCTCCCTGTTTGTTGATGTACCATACCGTGGTAATGTCTGTCTGGACTTGAACAGACTGACTGCGAAGGGAAGAAGGTCTTGAGAGCCAAACGTATCGCCTGCAATTCCAACAGATTGATGCAACACATCTGTTCTTCTGGAGACCAAAACTCTTAATCTCCATATACTGCAGATGTGCTCCCCACCCTAGAGTGGAACCATCCATTATTACTGTGATCACCAGAGACAGTGGGCAAAACTGGCTCCCTTGTGATAGATTGTCATCCACACTCCACCATTAAAGATAGACTGCAGTGTCCCTGGAGACTCTTATTGACTCCTTGAGATCTCAGTTGTGTTGAAACCACTACTTGCGGAGGCACCACGGGAGTGCCCTCATGTGCCAATGTGTGTAAGTGACCAACAGAATACAGGAAGCAAACAGACCAAGCAGGAGTACAACCACTCCATCCTGAAACAACGGAATCACAGCCTGAGGAGGGTAGACATGTTTCATTGTCGTGTCCAGTTCTGCCCCTATGAACAGGGGGCACTGCGAGGGCTCCGGGTGAGACTTAGGCACGTTTAACAAAAAGCCCAGGTTAAATAACAACTGTACTGTCACCTGCAAATGGTGCAGCACCAACTCCATAGACTTGGCTTTGATCAACCAATCGTCCAAGTAAGGAAATACAGATATTCCCCACCTTCTGAGAAAGTGCTGCAACCACTGCCATCACCTTTGTGAAGAATCTAGGTGCAGAAGTAAGACCAAAATGAAGGACAGCAAACTGTTAGTGCTGTGTCCCTATCATGACCGAGAGATACTTCCTGTGAGGCTGCAGAATGAGGATGTGAAAATACACATCCTGCAAGTCAGGAGAAACCATCCAGTCTTCTTTGTCCAGTGCAAGAAGAACCTGAGCTATGGTCAGCATTTCAAATTTCTCCTGTTTGAGGAATCAATTCAAAATCCTCAGGTCCAGGATGGGCTGCAAACCACTATCTTTCTTGGAGATCAGAGAATATCTTGAATAATATCCCTGACCCTTTTCCTGCTCCAGAACAAATTCTACTGCACCTTTTAAAATCAGATTTTGTACCACCTGCTGAAAAAGCAGCAGATACTCTTTCAAACAAAACATTTGCTGGGAAGAAAAGGGAGGAAGAAACTCCCAAAAGGGAAGGGTATACCCATCTCCTACAATGTGCAATACTCAAAAGTCTGTTATTGACTCCCACTCTTGGAGAAAATAAATTAACCTCCTCCCTTAGGGAAACAGGTGAGAGACCTAGGGCTGCTTTCCTGCAAGGTTTCCAGCGGAGGATGAACTGGAGGAGGATGGAGGCTGATTGACAGCACTATGCTGCCTAAATCTACCACAACCTCTGTAGGATTTATAGAGGGGGTTGGCAAACTGCGGACCTTCGAAGTGCTGCCTCCCATGAAAGGAGGAGCTGTGGCCGAACCCCCTAAACCTAAGCAAAGGCCTATAGGTCAAGGAGAGCACCTGAAGAACTAATGACTTGGCAGTGGCCTGAACTCTTTTTAAACCTTTCTAAGGCAGAATCTCTCTGGTCTCCAAACAATCTGGACCCATTAAAAAGGAGATCCTTTAAAGTGGACTGTACATCCAGGGAGAAACCCTACCCCCTAAGCCATGCATGCCTTCTGCTCTCAATCGATGTTCCCATGGCGCTGCCAACAGTCTCCCTTTCCAGGCCAAATTGAATAAACTCTCTAGCTGCAGCTTAACTATCCTGAAACAGACCCTTAAAATGTTCCTGGACATCATGCAGCAGTTTAAGAACAACCTTGGATATATCTGTCCAACACACACGTACCATATACCGACTTCAATGCCATGCTACCAGAGGAAAAGATCTTTTTAGCAGATTGTTGCACATGGTTCGATTCCCTGTCAGCCAGAGTCCAGGCAGGAACCAAAAGAAGCCTTTGAAGAACAAGAAGCCTGCACCACCATGCTTTCAGCTGACAGATGCTAACTCAAACTTCGGTTCACCTGGCACAGCTCTATACCTCCTGGCAATGACTTTTAAAATAGCAGGAGTAGTCACAGGCTCGTGCGACAGATCCAGGACTGGCTCCTGGAAAGTCTCATTAAAAGGAAGCAGGGGGTTCCGACACAGCAGAGGATAAGTGAACAAACTCAGTCAGAATCTTAGCTTTCAACTCCATTGTGAGCAGTGGCAAGTCCAAAAGTTCAGCTGCCTTTCTGATTACTCCACGATATGAAGTAATCTCCAGAGGAGGATAACCTCCAGGGGATAACAACTCCTACTCAGGAGAAGTGTCCAGCCCACTCACCATCTCAATACGTTTAAAGTCTTGAGGAGGTAGAGGGATCTCTCCTTCCTCAAGATCTTGTTGCTCTTCTAAATACTGCTGCTCCTCCAAGAGCCTCAAAGCTTCCCTCCTAGGCCTCAATCTGGACTTCAGCCTGGGCATCGACAGTGAGTGTACCGACACGGAGGATGCATGTTGCGGTGCTGGTGAAGCCAGAGCTGCCATCTTACTCCAGGCAGAAGTTGAAGGACTCCATGCTGGCCGAGATTTATCTGATGTTGTTATCGGTGCCGGTCGAAGCGTAATCGCCAAAGGTGATGGAGTCGTAGGCAAAAAAGGCATAAATTGAGCCCGTCTATAGGGCACCGGAAAGCTTCCAAGGTTAAAGGCCAAAGGACCTGTAGGGCCCGCAGGCACACCAGCAGGTGCCATTGCTCTGCTGAACATGTTAAACACAACATTTAAGAAACCAGATGGGTCCGCCCCAGGACCCGGAAAGGTTGGCTATTCCTGTGGAGGCTGGGCCTGATTTGACTTCTGCTCTTCAACCTCCTGGTCCTGTGGAGTACCAGGAGAGAACTACACCGCAGGACTCGTGGACAACGCAGAGATCTAAACCAAAGACCGCGCCGTTGACACCTCAGGCAACTTCGGGTGTGGAGGAGAAAGGGTTGGACTCACCTCCCAGGTCAAATGGCACGGATACTTGGAAGCCGGCATCAAAGACCGAAGGCTAGTATCTCAGGATGAGACCCCGAGAGCTGTGGTGACGCCACTTCTTGTGCGACCTCGAAGACTTGAAGGGCTGGCGACTCCTTTCACTGCCTGGATCTTAGACTGCCCGATTCTCCTTAGCCTTTGCTAGGAACAGTTTCACCTCCCTTTCGTTTAGCGCCTTTAGGTTCATACTCTGAGGAGAAGAGCATCCCCTGATCTTTTGGTTGAAATTCAGGCACCAGAGGCAATTTTCGTGGTGGGTCAGGGACGGACGTGGCCTCCACACTCTCTACAAGGCTTAATGCCAGACTTCTTCGGCTGATATAGTTGTCGCACAAAGAAAACTCGACAAAGAAGCTCCCTCAACACAGTGTACCCACCTGGAGAGGTAGAAAAACCATTAGCGTCAAAGGCACAGAAAAAAATGGAACTAACATTAGCACAATGACGATCACTTCTTATGGCGCCAGATGGAGTTGTTCCATTGTGACGTCGTTGTAGACAGGGAGAGCTAGAAAGAAAAAGTGTCCGTTAAATGCTGGTGCATTGGGAGTATTCAAAAGGTGAGGAATTCATAGGTATATGTATCCATCATAAGTAGGCATTACTTTGGTTGGCCAGAGAGCTAAAGTGGCATTGGTTGCTGCCACTGGTTGAAAGAATTGTAATTGTCAAAACTCCGCCCTGATGATTGTGCACTGTGGTAGCAAAGACCTAGACAATTACTGGGGAAGACTAGAAATCCTAATGAAGATACCTTTGGTAAATTAATGGCACACTTTTTCCACACACTGCCTTGTTCTCCAACATTTGCCAAAGACAGAAATAGCAGTGGTCAACCAAATTTTGCCCATAGATAGACAAATTCAGGAAACATGTCACTAAAGCTGTTTCTGCGTTTCTCAGGGACCACAACATGGGCTGTATATACCACAACAACATACGCTTCGATATGTATCCAATATATCAAAAAGATAGTTCCTATTTCACATATGGAGGCAACAGGACATTACTCAACAACTCAAAAGAAAGACCACATTCTGTTCTATGTATAATTATCATCTACACATCATGAACACAAGGGCTCTTTTCAGAGCCAACCCTTCTCCAAAAAAATGAGTCCTTTTTTTTCCTTTTAATTTCGCACTCGGATTTGCAGACCAGTCTCAGATCTCCAACCAAAAGCACACATTCAATACAAAACAACAACACATTTAATACAATGGGTGTGCATGCTGCCGTAGAGTACATGAGTGTGTGTGCAAGTCTGAGTGGGGGTGTGTGTGTGTGTGTGGTTCTTTGTGCGAGTGAGTGGCTTTGCGGGCCTGTGAGTGGCTATATCAGTGTGAGAGCGAGTATCCAAATGGGTGTCAAGTGGGTGTGCGAGTGGTTTTGTGGGTCTGTGAGTGCGAGTAGGTGTGTGAATGGGTGTGTGGATGTGTGCGAGTGGTTTTGTGGGTGTGGTCTTGTGGGTGTGTTTGAATGGGTTTGTGAGTGGCTGTCTGGGTGTAAGAGTAGCTGTGAAGGTGTGCAACTGTGTAGGAGCAGCTAGACCCCTCTTTTACACCCATATGGTCAGGGTACCTCTACTGTGACCCTTTCTATTAGTCTTAACTTTTGTCCCCACCCGGATATTGAAAATGGCTCAAGAGCCACCGTGAAAATCACAGGGTATGGCGGACACCCCTGTCTCGTACCCTTTTGAAGGGCAAAGGCCTGCGACACCATTTTTAACCTGCACCTGGGCCAGTAGATCCTTATATAAGAGACTAACCTAACCAAGGAACTGGGGACCTAAGCCCATCCTTTCCAGCACAGTGACTAGGTAGGGCAATTAAACACTATCAAACACCATTTTGGCATTCACGGACAACAATGCGTCCCTTTTCATGTGAGAAGTCTTTAGATACCGTCAAGTGGCAAAGGTTCAGTCACTTCCCTCTGTGTGGCATGATTCCAGACTGGTCCGGTTGGATCATCGTGAGGATCACGGCCCGCAGCCTAATCACCAATGCCTTAGCCAGGACTTTTGCTACAAAGTTATCCAATGAGGTAGGTCTGTATGAACAGCACTCATTTGCTCGTTTGCCTTCCTTAGGGATACAACCACCATGGCCATTCCGGAAGGCCACTCTACTTCCTGGATGTCTAAAACATAAGTAAAAGGTATTCCCCAATTTTGTCCATCAAACATTTACACTATTCTACAGGCAGGCGTGGCCCTGCTGCCTTCCCGGATTGTAGGGCTTGTGCTGCCCTAGTTAATTCTTCCACTGTAAGGTCCTGATCTAAAATTATATGGTCTTCAGCCACAAGCGTCGGGAGAGTAATATCTCTCAGAAAATCACTGCAGTCCTCACTCGTCATAAATGAGGAGGCACACAACGCTTCATAGTACGTAACAAAGGTTTCAGCTATAGTTGCGCCTGAGGTTTGCAATGTCCCCTCATTGTCAAGGACCAAATTACGGGCCTCCCTAACCACGCAAGCAACTGACTAGCTCATCTGCCAATGTCGTACTGATGCTTGTACACAACCATGGGGGAAGAAGACATTGTAACCCCACTATACCTGGGCTATCAAACAACAATAATACAATACTGATATAAAGTAGGGAAAATACAGATATATTATATACCTCAGTGAAAACCTTAATTGATCACTGGAAACATTTTTTGTCACTTATAACTCCAATGCTTTTTTGTGAACAAATTTTTTTGTCATACTTTGTCCCGCTCCTCCTCTTAAATGTAACATATAATACATAGTTTTAACACAACACTGAAACACATACATCACATTACAAAAAATAGATATACCCAATTATACATGTCCATGTTCAAGGGCAATGTACTGAGTGCAACAGAAGCCGCACTAAGATCTTCCTTCATTATTCAAAATCTGCTGGTACTGAGCACACTGGACCGCTCTTCTCTCATTCTGATATTCAATAATGCACCGTATCAGCTGATAATTTTTTTCGAGCAACCGATAGGCGGTATCCTTCCAGGACAAAAGTAACAGACATTCCAGTCTGAACAGATTCTTTTACAGCAAATTGTCAGTAATTCCTCAGTCAGACTCAGTCACTCGCTTTGTGCTGTTACAGGGCAACTACTAATGACGCAGCCACTGTCACACATTCAGAACGGACAAATCTGCTCCACGGAAGACCCGACTGTGTACCTCGGAAGTGACTGAGTTATGTAATATATCTCCATTATTCCCTACTTTATACCAGTAATGTATTATTGTTGTACTGATGGTGCTGGGCTGCCACCTTGTGGGCACACGCTTTGTCCTCGGCACATTCCCTAAGTTCATGCTGCTTCAGGCCCAAACGGTGATGCAACAAGGGAGAGTCCAATTCTCCAGCCGCAAGACAGGCCTCCAGAGAGGCAGTGTCATGCTCTAGGGCCTCACATTTTAACATCTGTTCATTTTGTAGGCCCCATATCAAGGCTTGGACATGACCTTGTAGGACCACCTTAAAGGCTTCACCACAAACAGTCTGACTCTACTGATCCCTCATTATCTTGAAAATATTTATCCACCCTGTCACATACTTTTTCCCCTGAACCTTTTATCCTTCAAATACCAGGGGTCTACTCTTGGGAGGGGTGGGGGTAACCCATAATTTCTCCTGGGGCCAGTGACATACACCTGTGTGGGGGGAATGGTCAGATACCCCTGTGCCTTCTGTGTCAAGTTTACTGTATTCTGATCTGTGATGGAAGTAAGCTGGGCTTCTGGGTCCTCCAAATTCTGATTGCTGCAAGGTCTATATGTAGTTGCAGGTAAGCAGAGTTCAGCTGTGGTAAGTTATGGTATGTTGTGATGGAAGGCAACCATGTGGCGGTCTGACTACATGACTGGTAGAATCCTATGGAATGCAACTAGGCCTGGGCTGCCAAAAAGTACATCCAAGGCGTGTCCTGCAATGTATGTGTGTTGGTATGGGAATGAGCTGTTAAAAGTTTACTGTGTCTAGGCCAGTGAGGATCCTTCTGGGGTGGGGCGCACTAGGTTTGTCATACCCTTTGCTGAAGTCACCAACCAAGGGAGCACAGGTTTGAATATTTGGTAACCAGGTTTGAAACTATATCTAGAAAGATGTCTGGGAACTATCAAAACCAGGATACCCTTGCTTCCCAAATGCACATAACAATGTTCCATTACTAGGTGGTGGTCTGCAAAAAATGAGAAAGTTACAGGAAAAGGTTGGGGTAGGTTTGCATCTGACAAGGAGGACCTCACGGCCTTGTAAGGAAACATCCTCCAATTTGGTCAAACTTGCGGTTTCCTTAAATATGATGGCTAAGCAACCTCTTCTTTTGCTGGTGTGATTCTGTGCGACAGCTTGCCTGGCGGAACAGCTTCATGCAGTACTGGAGTCATGTCTTCCACCAGCCATGATTAATATATCAAGAGTATGACTGGTTCGCCGTCTGTCAATTGGTAGATGTGCTACACATGCTTGGGCATAGAATGAACATTTATTAGTATGCAGTTTAAAGGTGATATGATTTTGTCCTGCGAGAAAGTGTGTATTATACTTGGATGTTGTAGGCGGTGTGCTATTGTTGCTTGTGGTATCTTTAGAAGGACATAAATTGAGTTGTTTTGGGGTGTGGTTATCCTCAGCCAACAGACTTAAAAGGCATTTTGCAGGGTCTTTCTGTGTGGGAGGTGGGAAAACTGGTTGATTGAGGGGATGGGCTGTGGAGCCGTTTTTGAATAGTAACACTGCTGTCTGGTAGACAAGGGGATCTGAGGTGATGAGTGGTGTCAAGTGACTTTCCTTGTGTATGTTGGAGGTGGAAGTGGTGTGGGTAAAGGTGGTGATGGAGCATGACAGTAACGTATTATGGCTCTGAATTCTACAAATGATTTGAGACATAAACGAGTCATGCTGTGTGTATTTGTGGACTGAGTGGTCGGTGTCTTTATTGCTTCAATACTGTGGGGGCATAGATGGGCGAGACTGACATTTCTGTTTTCATTAAGTGCTCAGTGAATGTTTGTTGATGATCAGGGATGAAAGAGTTAGGAAATGTTTGATATGTTTTGCAGAGAAAGATTGTGAGGGTTTATTTTTATTTTTTGTGGGGTAGTATTGTCTGGTATAGGCGCAGTGACTTAAGATGCAGCAATTTAATATGAAGAATTTGGGTGGTGCGGATGTTGAAACAAAGGGAGGTGTGAAATGAGTCTCTGGGAAGTGTAAGAGGGGGTAAACAGGTCTGAGGAGGTTAAGTTGTAAGGTGAGTAGGGGAAGATGTAGGCTTACTGGTTGAGGTGATGACTGTTGAAAGGGTGTTAAGGGCAAGAGAAGGATGTGTGAAGGGAAGGGTATTATAAAACATTGAGTAGTGGGTTGAAGGCATGGGCAATATTTAGAGCTGGCAAAGGGAGGTGGATTTTTTTATGAAGAAAAAGGAGAGGGTGTGTAAGATTGAGAAGTGTATGGATATGTATACTGTGAAGTAGTGGCATAGTGGGAGTAGGTTATATTGATCTCGGTCTAGCGCAGAAGTGTGGTTTGCGTAGAAGTGAAGGTTTCCCTGTGTGAATGTACGGGTAGAAGGGTATGTAGGAGTGTCTGATAGGGATGAATGGTGGTTACGGTTGGCTGGGGCGACTGTTTGCTAGAAGTAGTAGCTGTGTGGTTGTTGAAAGATTGTGTGCATGTTAGTTACTGTGAATATCTTCTGCTTCATTTGAACACAAAGTTAGGCAGCATTTCTGGCCCAAGGCTGTAGCAGAGAAGTTGCTCTTGTCTTCCCCATTTGTTGAGACACATTGAGAAGCAGGTTAGAATAAGCTAGTAATGTCATGTGACCCTCTCTGAGGCCTGTCAGCAGGCCCAGCCTAGTGGCTGCCCAGCACCTAGCAAATGACTGTACCTGGAGGAGGAATGTGTTCAGATTTCTACTCCTCACTGTGCATGTGGGACAGCAGGTAGGGGAAGGAAATGGAGGAAGAGAGGAGGGGAGGGAAGGAGGCAGGAAGACTCGGGCAGTAGGTATTTGTTAACGGCAGGCATAACGGCACAAGATTCACAGACGTACATTTAACAAAAGCAAAAGCCGTCACAACAAGCAGATCTAAAGCGGATACCCCTTCTTTCTGTTGTGACTACGTGGATGCCTTAGGGGCCCCTTGATTGTAGTCTGTGGAGTACACAGCTATTGGGTTGATAAGCAGACTTGGGTAGTCAGTAGGGCCTATGAGGGGAGAGACAGGGGGCTGAGTGGGGGATGGGGGGGGGGGGGGGGAAAGAGTCTAAGGCTCGGGAGCACCCATTGGTGGGAGGAGAGAGAGGAGACAGAAAAAAAGTTACTGAGGCTGCAAAGGTGTAAAGCACAGCTGAGAAAGGGGAACAGAGTTGGTAAAGGGTGGGAGGTTAAGGGGTAAGAGTGCCAGAACGCACATGGAGTGAGTGGAGAGGAGGGAGAGCCCAGAGCAGAAGGCAGAAAAAACAGTAGCCGCAAAGAGAGAAAAAAAGTAGAGCTATGCCAGCATGTGGTGTGGGGACAGAGGGTGGGGGAAGAGAGAGAAAAAAAGAGAGAGAAAAAAAGAGAGAGAAAAAAAGAGAGAGAAAAAAAGAGAGAGAAAAAAAAGAGAGAGAAAAAAAGAGAGAGAAAAAGAGAGAGAGAAAAAGAGAGAGAAAAAGAGAGAGAAAAAGAGAGAGAAAAAGAGAGAGAAAAAGAGAGAGAAAAAGAGAGAGAGAAAAGAGAGAGAGAAAAAGAGAGAGAAAAAGAGAGAAAGAAACAGAGGCTGAAAAGAGGTAAAGGATGGGGTTATCTTTAACAAATTCAGGAAGCAAAACTGACTTCACGCAACAAGAGTGCGGGGCTAACAGATGCAGACTCCAAATAGACCACAGAGAGGGCCCAGAATCACACAGCAGCAGTTATTACACTAGATTATATTCTGCAAACGGTATGACCTGGGTTAAGGCTAGAGAAGGACTAAGTGCTCCTCTTGCCTATAGTGTGTCTCAAGGGGGTCACAGGTTGAATCAGGATGGGTATGACAGATATACCAAGACTTTCTGCTTTCTTGCATCTGGAGTGCATTTACCTAGCAGGTATGTTGGCAAGTAGAATTTCTAGACCTTTACTTTTAATTACAATATTAACATCATTTGAAATGTAAGAAATTAGATATTTACCTGTAACACCAGTTCCCCTGCATTGTTATCTTTAATGTATGCACATGCATGAATCATACTCAGTTGTCAGACTAGAAAACCATGGTCATCTTAAATAGCAGTAAACAGTGCTAAAATTATCATAAGTCTCAACAACTATGTTTAATAGTAGTACATCCACCTCATTTGAAACAATCCAAATTTCAGACACCGAGGTGGAAGTGCTAGCTCCCCTAATCACTCAGTGGCCCAGAGAGCTCAGATTTTATAAAACAAAGAGTTAGCAGAGTATATAATAAATTATATAGTGACCAGGGAGGAGGGAAGGTCACATGTTAATATAAAAGAAATACCAACGTGGGAGAACTGGAGTTACAGGTGAGTAATTTCTTCTACAGTATTGGATCTTTCATATAATCACATTCTGGACTCCAAATAGTAAGCAGTACATAACAGTTGTAACAATTATAACAAAGCAGGAAACCGGCTCACTTTCACTCAAACAAGAGAAGGAGGACTGCCAGTCCTGCTGCGGAGTACGCCTGTGCATTAACATCCGGTCAGTAGTGCTTTGTGAATGAATGTTTGCTCTTCTGGATAGCTGCTCAGTAGATTTCTTGTAATGGAGTGCAGCAGTCATAGCCATGTACATGGTGGAATGTGTCTTCGCTCTTCTCTGGATCCCACACTTTGCTGGGGCAGAAGATGATGCAGGAAGAGAGTAAACATGTTACCCCCTGCTCAGACAGGGTTTGGTACCTTCCTGGACACAGTTGGTCTGATGAACATTTGTCCTTTGTACAGTCGATATAAAATCTAAAGCATCTGCATACAGCTAGAAACTGCAATATGCTTTCTGCTGACATTGTGGGATTTGGGCAGAATGAGCTTATTAGGACAGGTTCATTCAGTTGGATGCCAGTAGGGACTTTAGATATGAATTTAGGATTGGTCTGTAAGAGGACTTTGGCTCTAGTGAATCTGAGAAAATATTCTTTCACAATGAAAACCTGCCTCTTTCCTATCCTTCTTGCTAGGATAAGCGCTAACACACAAGAGATAAACTTTAGGTGCATTTTGTAGATCGGCTCAAAGGAAGGCAGAAAAAGCTAGCTTAAAACTGTGCAGAGTTCCAATGGCACTGGAGAGCACCGTACATGTGGAAATGCTTTAAAGAGCCCGTTACTCAAGTTTTTTATGATTCTTTGAGAGAAAAGAGTGAAGAAGGTGTTGGTTCTTTTAAATCTAGACAATGTTGCTAGATGGAAGTGTACTGAGTATTTACAACAATCGTGGCTAAATACAACAAGTATGGAAGTATTAAGTAAGGCCGTATATGTGCTGGATGGAATCCTTTGCTTTTGCACCAGACACAAAAATGCTTCCACCTAGTGTTATAAGTCTTTGTGGTTGCTGGTCCTTTGGATTTGCCAGGATGCTCCTGCATTTCATCAGCAGATCCAAGTGAGCGAACTCTAAGAGATCAGGTACCACGCTGTCAGGCTCAATGATTTGGGTTGTGATGTAGTATCCCTCCTTCATACCTTGAAAGGAAACTCAAGTGGGTTTTCAGTAGTCATCGTTTGAAATGCAGATAGTTGTAGAAGTTCACTGCATCACTGTAGCCATGACAATCAGAGTACACTGATTTGTCTTAACCTTCCTCAGTACCCGCTGGATATAAGGAAACCGAGTAAAGACATTGGATCATTTGACAGAAAAGGCATTGGCCATGACTCCTGGCTGCCAAACTCCACTGGTGTAGCACTGACTTTTCCAGTTGCTCTTGATGGGGATGAAATCCAGTGTGGTGTAACTCCACTTCTGGAAGATGTAGTTGATTTCCTCTTGGTTGTGCTCCCACTCGTGAAAGTGGGACAGTGTTCGATTGAGTGTGTCCAAATCATCTATGTGGTACCTTGGGAGATGTTCTACGGAGATGCTAACTTGATGAAAAATTACCAAGTCCTAAAGCAGTTGTGCGTCTTCTGAGAGAGATCAAGACCATGTGACTAAGACAGCAACTGGTGCTAGGCACTTGGTAACTATCAGAGGTGTTGATTTGAAACCAAATGGGAGCTCATTAAATTGGTACTGCTGCCCCTCCACTAAAAAGTGGAGGTATATCATGCGTTTCCAGTGGATAGGGATGTGGAAATAAGCATCTTGAAGATCCATGGAGGTTAATGTAATCTCCTCACTGGATCATAAGGAGGACTTCTTGCAGCCTAACCATATGGAAAGACTACTTTTTCTCAAACTTGTTCAGTTCACTGATGTCTGGAATTGGCTTACAATGCCCCATTTTCTTCTTTATCAAACAGAATCTGGAATAAAATCCCTAGTTTCTCTGGTACCTTGGGACCATCATTATTGCTCTTGAGGAGGAGGAGGAGATTTTCCAGTTGTAGCTCCCTCAAGTGAAGATTATGTTCCTTCTTTGACGGACAGATAGTTTTGGACAAATTCCAGTGTGTGTCCTGTATACACTATCTGTGGCACCCATTGGTCTGATGTTATTAACTCACAAGCGAGGTCAAAGAGTGAAATTCTCCCCCAACTGCTGAGAATCAGATAGAAAGGCGAGCAGCTGCAGAGAGGCAAGGCTTCTTCTGGTTGCCAATCGAGAGCAATTTAGTGGCACTTTCGTCTGATCGATCTGTTCTACCCTTGTTTTTGGTTGCGGAGGCTATATAAGCCTCAGCATATCCGGTTTATCGTTAGGGTGGGGTTGGGTAAAATGGTCTGTCTTGACCAGCAAATTGGTTCAAACCTCTACTTTAGGCTTGGGATCTGCGTGAGCCATGAGAAGTGGCCGAGTCTGGACCTCAACATTGCATTATTCCAAGGATTTTGCAGTATTCATGTCTGCCTAATGTTTTGCAGGGAATCGTCAACATGTTTTCTAAACAGGTCAAGCACATTAAATGACATATCAAGGATCTTTGCTAGAATCTCTTGATCGCAAGCTGCAGACCTCAGCCATACTTACCTTTTTAAAACAACTGCACCTGGCCGGTGACAGAAACCTGCATTGGAAAGGCCCACTGAGCAATGATGGCTGCAGATGTTAGTGCTTCTTCCTGCACAATTACCTTTGCAGCCTCTTTGTCTGACAGAATAAATTCAGGTAGTGGCAAAATGTTGTGCCAAATCTAGCATTCATAATGTTCTAATACTGATAATGTATTAGCAGCTTTAAATGGATGTTGCCACTATCCAACTAGTCCTGTGACCCAAATTGTTGGCCATGTCTGTCCAAAGGCACTGATGATGGCCTGATCAGGTATTTTTGCTCTTCGCTGGCCCACTGACGTTATGCCAGAATCTGGTTTCAGATGACCAACAAGACAGGCAAGACCAGAATCTGGGGCCCTTATTTTTCTCCAAATGCTGAAACCGCAGCAGGAGTTTTCAATTTTGGGCCTTCTGAGCAGAGGAAGTCCAGTATGGGTATAGAATGAAAGGCTTTGCATGCCTATTCTTTGAAGTCCTATTGGAAGCATTGCTGCTCAACAAAAGTTGTTGGCATATTAATCTTCTTGGCGCCTCTTTCCATTACAGCATGGAACCACATTATGTCGCCAAGGGGTGAATCTAGTTGGAAGGATGAGTTGTCACCCACCTTAGCTATATTGTGGCCATTTCAGTCCTCATTTACTCAGTCATTAAAAAGGAGGACCACAAGAGTGGGGGGTTATCAACTATGTAGGGCTGTTGCGTGTACTTCTGGTAAGTTTCCTATCCATCTAAGGTTCCTCAAAATCCAGGTTGTAACACACATCCAGTTGCATAGGACTTTAGGCATTCTCCGTGGCATCTTGGTTGGTTAGATTTGCCTCTAGCTCCGAATACAGAATCTGAATCGGGAGGGCATGCTTACACTCACCATGATGGATTTTTTTGTGTCCCCTAGCAGAAAGACTTGAAAAGAGATGATTTCTCTCTCTCAATTATGATGGTAATTGGTGCCAGTGGAGAGGCCTCCCTGTTCCAGAAAGAGGTTTTACACTAGAAACAACTTGCAGCACTCTGAAAGCTGATGGCAGGGCTGGTTCAGTGCCCGGGTAGACCAGAAAAAGTAACAGGATGAAGTCACTCAGTGGTTAGAGCAGAGCTCAACTTGGAGATTCCTTTGTGCATGACGTGGTAGAAATCTTAGCTATGGTGGCCTCTTGCGCAAGTCATAGCACTTCCACCCCACTAGCTTAATTTCAAATTGTTTCAAACGAGGTGGATGTGCTATTTAAGATTACCAAGGATTCCCAGACTGACAATGGGCAATGATTCAAGCATGTGGCTATCTGAAAGATCCAATGCTGGCTAATATAATTACATATTTTTTTTTAATTTAGTCTAGTCAATATAATGTACTTTTACTTTACCAATTCCTAAAACCTCAAAATCCTTTACTCCCCCCAAACATTATTCATACCCGAACCCAAACTACTTCTTAATACCACTGAACACTACCCATCTTTGCACCCTAAAACCCCATAATACCAATGCACACTACCCATTTCTGAGCCCTAAAACCCCTAAGCACCCTTAAACACTACTCATACTGAATCCTACAAATTCCTTACTACTCCTGGACACTACTGATCCAAGAACCAAAAAAAAAAAAAAAAAACACAACCCCTAAACAGTACCCATCCCTGCACCATAATAACCCCTGATTACTTCATCAATATGAACGTTAAACCCTAAAAACCTATCACCACCCCTAACCACTTCCCATCTGTGAACTCTAAAATCATCTTACACCTAAAAGCTGCCCATTTCCGAACCATAAAATCTGTTTCATACCTCTAAATGTTACCCATCCAAGAACCCTAAAAACGTCTACTACCCCCTAAACGTTACCCATACCTCAACTCTAAAAACTCCTTACTACTAATAAACACTCCAACCCTTTACCCACAAACAACCCATTTATCTTTGCACTTAAAAAAAAAAAAAAAAACTCATCCCTAAACCAAAAAAAAAAAAACGAAAAATGATAACTCCACAAGCTCCAACTATATACAAAATTATATTATAGTTGAAGGTTAATTTTCAATAAAATTTGAGAACTACTTGATCACGGTACATTAGTCCTTTTCGTTTACATTTTATACCTCTGCCCAGCATACACCAGTAATGCAGCATTGTGGGAATGGTAATCCAAATGATTTTTTTTTTTTTTACCAACACCTCAATATTTAACAATATTGTTTTTTAGTTCAACACAAACCATACAGTTAGTAATGTAGTTGATCTTTATTTTTTTCATATCCATAGCAAACCATTCTGTTATGGATGGGCGTCTGCATCATATGCATCAATTATTGACATATCTATACAACATCTGTTGCCACAATAGATAAGCCGACTATGCAAGTGCTCTAAATACTTAGTTATGTATTGGTTACTGCGCAGTCCAGTCTCACTCCTTATTTCATGTACTCCCCTCTATCAAACCTCACTTATCATCATCTCTTAAATATCGTTTCTCTCGCATCTTTTGAATGTCACTAAACATGTGTATTGTATATCAATATTCCTGTTCTACATCAACACTGAATCACACCTCATATGTTACATTATGTTCTGCAATTACCCATCATTCATGATATCGATTCTCTTGATACAAAACCATCACCCTATGGTTCATAGATGTACATTTAATTCCTCATCATTATTCAATTAGTTTGTGCTAAAAATCTAAAATGAAGGCATTTTCTGAGTACTCAAATAGAGATAAAGCAGTTTTAAATGTTTTGCTATCTTGATTTTTTTTTAACCAGTTGATCACTTTATTATATGTTGCACTTAGGGAAGAGAATGTGGCATTACCGCCAGAACTGCAGACTTTGCAACTGTGGAACCAGGTTTGAGTTTCAATGTCAGCTCAACATCTTGTGGTTCTGGCTATATCACTTCAAGTCCCCCATGCCTAAAGCCTAAAAGGAATATGTTCTTGTGTAATGTAACTGATGCCCATGTAAAGTGCTTCAGTAACTGAGTCAAGTCTGTGCTATATAAAACCGCAAAAAAAAAAAAAGAAGAAAATAGGTGTTTTGCACCCTTCTGCTATTGGGCTATACAGGGAGTGCAGAATTATTAGGCAAGTTGTATTTTTGAGTATTAATTTTATTATTGAACAACCATGTTCTAAATGAACCCAAAAAACTCATTAATATCAAAGCTGAATATTTTTGGAAGTAGTTTTTAGTTTGTTTTTATTTTTAGCTATGTTAGGGGGATATCTGTGTGTGCAGGTGACTCTTACTGTGCATAATTATTAGGCAACTTAACAAAAAACAAATATATACCCATTTCAATTATTTATTATTACCAGTGAAACCAATATAACATCTCAACATTCACAAATATACATTTCTGACATTCAAAAACAAAACAAAAACAAATCAGTGACCAATATAGCCACCTTTCTTTGCAAGGACACTCAAAAGCCTGCCATCCATGGATTCTATCAGTGTTTTGATCTGTTCACCATCAACATTGCGTGCAGCAGCAACCACAGCCTCCCAGACACTGTTCAGAGAGGTGTACTGTTTTCCCTCCTTGTAAATCTCACATTTGATGATGGACCACAGGTTCTCAATGGGGTTCAGATCAGGTGAACAAGGAGGCCATGTCATTAGATTTCCTTCTTTTATACCCTTTCTTGCCAGCCACGCTGTGGAGTACTTGGACGCGTGTGATGGAGCATTGTCCTGCATGAAAATCATGTTTTTCTTGAAGGATGCAGACTTCTTCCTGTACCACTGCTTGAAGAAGGTGTCTTCCAGGAACTGGCAGTAGGACTGGGAGTTGAGCTTGACTCCATCCTCAACCCGAAAAGGCCCCACAAGCTCATCTTTGATGATACCAGCCCAAACCAGTACTCCACCTCCACCTTGCTGGCGTCTGAGTCGGACTGGAGCTCTCTGCCCTTTACCATTCCAGCCACGGGCCCATCCATCTGGCCCATCAAGACTCACTCTCATTTCATCAGTCCATAAAACCTTAGAAAAATCAGTCTTTAGATATTTCTTGGCCCAGTCTTGACGTTTCAGCTTGTGTGTCTTGTTCAGTGGTGGTCGTCTTTCAGCCTTTCTTACCTTGGCCATGTCTCTGAGTATTGCACACCTTGTGCTTTTGGGCACTCCAGTGATGTTGCAGCTCTGAAATATGGGCAAACTGGTGGCAAGTGGCATCGTGGCAGCTGCACGCTTGACTTCTCAGTTCATGGGCAGTTATTTTGCGCCTTGGTTTTTCCACACGCTTCTTGCGACCCTGTTGACTATTTTGAATGAAACGCTTGATTGTTCGATGATCACGCTTCAGAAGCTTTGCAATTTTAAGAGTGCTGCATCCCTCTGCAAGATATCTCACTATTTTTGACTTTTCTGAGCCTGTCAAGTCCTTCTTTTGACCCATTTTGCCAAAGGAAAGGAAGTTGCCTAATAATTATGCACACCTGATATAGGGTGTTGATGTCATTAGACCACACCCCTTCTCATTACAGAGATGCACATCACCTAATATGCTTAATCGGTAGTAGGCTTTCGAGCCTATACAGCTTGGAGTAAGACAACATGCATAAAGAGGATGATGTGGTCCAAATACTCATTTGCCTAATAATTCTGCACTCCCTGTATGTGGGCTCATTTGGGTAATATTTGTGCTAGATTTGAGCTCACGGTTTCTACTTTGACCATCCTGGGAAACTCCTTTGTTATGAAGCTCCCTAATCTCCTCATTTACTGCAGTATCCTCACTAGAAAATACTTTCGGTTTTCCAATTCGATTCCATCAAGATGGGAGTCACATGTGCCACACTTCTGACATAAACTCAGAACATGCATGTTTCAGTCTACAAGTCAGAAAGTTTTAATGAAATAGAAGAGGAAGATATTTGAGAACTCACTTAAAATGTGTCCTAATTTTTCTTTCCACAGCACTTAACCATAATTTCTATGATAAAATGAAACCCCTCATTTTGTTGCGGTCTAAATTCAAGATTCTAAGTTTTATCAGTTTGATTCAAACTAGATGGCTACTGGTGTGCCATACCTGTCATATGTAAAACTGTTAGCGCTCTAGTTCTCCTTTAGAACGCTCTGGAAGGCTGCGGTAGAGAACAAGGCAATCAACTGACAGTCTGCTCCTGTCAAACACAACAGGAAAATATTTGAGAACTCCCTTAAAACGTGTCCCAATTTTTTTTCTACAACACGAACCATAATTTCTATGACAAAATGAAGTCCCTCATTTTGTTCTTTTCTAAATTAAATGTTTTAGGTTTTACCAGTTTGATTCAATAAAGACTTCTTCTGGTGCGCCACACTTTTTTCGTAAGAATGTTAGCGCTTTAATTGTTTTTTAGAACACTCAGAGGCTGCAGTAGAACACAAGGGAATCAACTGACAGGCAGCTCCTTTTGGAGATAGATGTTCTACTGAGGAAGTCAGACTTCATGTTATCTTTCCCTGTCATACAAGAATGAATTTACAGAAAATAAGCTCTCATTTTAGCTTCTAGATCACCTTCAATAACATTTTTGGGAAAATCATGAGAAACTAGTTCTCTCAAACATGATCCATGAAATCCAAGCAGAAGGCTTTTTCACAGGGTAAAAATCACTTAACAGCAAATGATTTATATTGTAACTAAAATCTGATATCACTCTTTGTATGTTCTCCTTTTTGTGACCCTCAAAACCTGCCATTCACTACAAAGCATTTCAATGGGTGCTATCATGTATATTGGTCTCAAGACTACTGCCATCGCTTTCTGGTTGAAGTGCTGGCAGCCAATCAGATCTCACCATGAGATCTGTGCTTAAGCTCTGCCCAGATACACAAATTTGGATTTCCTTTAATATCTCAAAAACTACATAACTGATTTACACCACAAAACAAGAAGTGTGCTTTCTGCACCAAAAGCTACCTTTCTGCCAAATCTGGTGAAATTTCGTCCTGCGGTTCGGGCTGTAGCCATGTTCAAAATCCCTATGGGAATTAAAATGGAAAACCCACAATTTTTTAACACCCACTTTTTCTCAGTCCTCGTTTTGCTAATCACTCTAGCTGCTGTCTGGAAATGTTCAAGCAAGAGCAGGAAAAAAAAAAAAAAAAAAAAAGAGTGGTTGGGTGGTGGGTGGGGTTGTGGAAGACATGGCTACCATCCAAACTGCTGAATGGAATTGATCTTAGTCTCGATAGGGCCCTTTTTGTAATTTTGTTTAAATCTGTTTAATAGTTTTGGAATTATCAAAAGGTAAAAAAAAAAATAAAAAAAATAAAAAAATACCTAGGGACGTGGATCCTTCAAAGATCCTTGTGTACCCACGGAGGATCTCCAGGTACCCGCAGATTAAAGCAAAAAGCAGGCCCCGATTGGCTGGCCGCACCCTGAAAGGAAAGTTGAGGCCATCATTTGTTTATTGGCTGGGCCCCCAAGAGAAATCATAAATAAAAACACACATAAGGTGTCAGGATAGCGGTATGTTGACCCCAGAGAGATGAATGGAGGGGTCTCTCAGGGACCCCTCGTGGGCAAATAATTGGCCTTTTTTTTTTTGTGGGGGGGTGTGATTCACGGATCCATTGCTGTGTACTGCTCGACCCCTAGTGTATATCAGCGATGGATCCACAGATCCGAAGCCCAATGGAAAAAACAAACCTCACTCATGTGTATACACACACACACACCCCGTGTCGGCATTATCGTATGGTGTTCATATATTACATTATATTTTTAAAAAACATAGAAATCTACAGAAAAAGAACTAAGGTTACTGCAACATTCTAGTTTGATTCACGTTTAACCCCCAACAAAACCATAGAAATTCAGCAGTTATAGTCATACATATAGTTATACGTGTCTGAAGGAGTATAACTTGTGTCGAAAAAGCAGCTTTGTGCCACAAGTTATAGTTTCTGAACATAAGTATAACTACTACTGCTGAATTGCTATGGTGTTCTGTGAGTAAACCGTGAACATAACTAACGTCCCTGTAACCGCTGGTTTTAATAACGTGGCGGAGGCCACTCAGTAGTTATAGTGAGGATTGCCAGAATTAGGAATTCCTCAGATTTTTGCCCGTTAATAACTTTGTGCCCTATTGATGAATCTCTGTGAAACTATGCAGACATATAGCTTTTTCTACATGGGCAGATGGTGCAAAGTTGTGTGACTGGTCAAGGTGGTGCAAAGAGGGAAGAAAAAAAAAAAAAAAAAGAAAAAAAAAAACCACAGGGGGGCATAGCATACAACCTTCATCCCCCCCAAAATGCATTTTCCATGGGCTTTGTACTCACTTGTAGAGGCCAAACGTCCAGTCAGATTTGCATGAAATTTGGCAGGAATAGAGATAATGGTGTGCAGATGATCCTTTGCGGAAAGGACTTCGGTAGCCACACTATTATCTATAACTCACCACTCTATCATGTATTGTGTCCTCACAACTGATGTGAGTTATGATGTTAAAAATGTTATGAATACTACAATTTTAGATGGTACAAGTGAGGTTATGTTAAAGGGTATACGATAAGCAGTGCATGGAGAATGTGCTAGTCATAGTTAATCTAGTGTGGCTACCAGGAACACTACAACTGTGTATGAGGTGTGCAAGTTCTGATAATTTTTAGGTGGAGCTTAAATTATACATTTAAGGTACATGTATTATAATGCTAATGTAGGTTTCTATAGAAAGAATTAAAAAAAACAATAGTAATTTAAAAGGTGGTATGTTAATTATAAATGTACCTACATCCATCTCTGGGGTCAGGGTACCTTCAAACCTGACCCCTTATGCCACTTCGTTTGGATTATAAACCCAGGGGGAACAGAGTCCTGTGAAATAAAATGGGGGTCGCAACTTTCTATTCAGGTTGCGATCAGCCAGGTGCAACGCCTTCCTTTTGCACGTGTATTCGCAAATCTTTGCAAATTATTCGCAAAATATTAATGAAGTCATCGCTGCCAGGGATATACAAATTTATTTTCATTTTAATATCTCAAAAGCTACAAAACGGGTTTACACCGAATAAGCAAAAGCGTGATCTGCGTACCGAAAGCTAGCTTTCTGCCAAATTTGGTGTAATTCGGTTCCGCGTTTCGGGCGGCAGAAGTGTCTAAAGGTTCTAGGAGCATCACCAATTTTTTGCTCCCCACCTCTCCGCCCACACTTGACAGATCACCCCAAACACTTCCATGCACAAGAATCACAGCAACACTTTTTTGGGAAAATTTAGTGATGGTTCGTCAAACAGTGCCAAAGATATAGACAAATCAAAACACTTTTTCTATGGAAACACAGTCCTAACTATAACTACCTAGTGGCGACCACCACTAGGTTGTATAGTTAATAAAACCCAAAACAAATAATGTCTATATATCTATATATGAATGTTGACTGAAGAAAAAAAAACAACGGTTACAGGGACATTATAAGTTTGGTTGACGTTTTATCCATACAAAACCAAAGAAATTCAGCAGTTATAATTATACTTGGGTTAAGAAACTATAGCTCATTGCCTAAAGTTACTTTCTGCCACAAAATCTACTTTCTTCAGACAAGTATATCGATAAGTATAACTATAATTGCGGAAATTCGATTTTTTAAATAAAAAGTATATCAAGTTACTGCACTTTAATAGACCCACCACTGTGCACAGCTTTCGGGCCATGATGTCGTATGTTGCCCGCATGCTTCCAACCAGACACTGCGCACAGTCTCCAGCCGTGGCCAGGGTGGAGTTGGGCGACAGTGTATTTTTTCCATTTTCTTTGGGCTCTGTGGATCCTTTGCAAGTTTACACTAGGGGACCTGCTGGCGTCTATGGACTGGCCACAAAAAAAAAAAAAAAAAAAGTGGGCAATTTTTAGCCCATGAGGGGTCCCTAAGAGAAATTGTGAACAAAACTTTTGTCCGGTTGCAGCCAGCCAATCAGGGTCTTGCTTTTCCTCCGGATCCGCAAATCCTCTGTATGTGGGTGCGTGCCTCTAGATAGACATTTCTTTTTCCTTTATTAACTCTGAAACTATCTTAAGAAACTATAACTTGATTCCTAAGTTAACTGTAGCTCGTGCCCCTGCCATGCAGTTTTCTCATCAATAATGTAACTGAAAATGCTGCAGTGATATTGTCAGTAATGTCATGTCTGATGTAATGTGTTAGGTAATCAGCAGTACATGGCGAGGGTGCAAGTCACAGTTACCCTAGGGCACAAGTTATAGTTTCTTGAGATAGGTATAACTATAACAGCTACATTTCTCTGTTTTCTGAGTGTAAAATCTGAGCTCAACTATTATGTCCCTATAATCTTTGTTTTTAGTGGATTTCTATATTTTATTTCTATTTCCTAACTATAACATTCCTGTAACCTTCTGTTTTTTCAGTGAATATACGCGTATATTCAAACGCTCACATATATATTTATACAGTGGAATATAAGGTTGGTTTAATTTTAAAAATGAACTTACCTGCAAAATAATAATTGATAAATCAAAGGTCTTAAAACATATCTGTGTTGCCATGACTCCCAATGTAACTCCTCTGATGTAATGATTCTCGATGTACATACCTTAAAGTAATCTGTTGGTCAGTGGCAAAAGCAGCATGAGCATGCACAAAAAGGCCAAGATTTATAAAAAAAAAAAAAAAAAAAAAAAAAAAACACACCTTACAAAACTAAAGAGAATGAAAGAACATAAAATCAAACCAAAAAAACTCCGGCTTCAACACCTGCAAACCTAGCGTGAATTAAACAATGTTTTGAAACAAAAATCCTGAGTGAGCACAAACTAACTTTAAAAAGTCCTATATGAAATAAAAGAAAATAATGGAGGTAAAACAAAGTTTAAAGGAACAACCACATTTTTTTCTCTCTAGGTATTGTAATTAAAAAATAATTCCCGACCTTTTGTTTTTCAAATAAATGGATTTAGAAAACGAAAAGGGGAAAAAATACATAACAACTGGATTTTTAAAATTAAAAACTGACCAGCCTGACATCTAGGATTTACTATAAGGTTAGCAATTTGGAGAGGAACCTTTGGCAAGAAAAATGAATAGAACACACTGCAACAGATTGACACACAACATTCTGTGAAACAATATCAAGGGATGATATGAGAGTCGAGGGTGCTGTGATAAAGGATCAACGGGACCTGCTATGAAAGACACACCGATAGAGCATGCTGTAAAAAAGATAATACAGTGAGTAGGACATTCCACTGGCATGATCGGATAAATTTGGATCAAAAAGGAATGGAGGAATGAAACTTGCTAATCCTTTGAGGACCAACTCGGAAGGCTCACAAATCAGATACCACTGACTGTTTATTCCTGATATGAACGCTAAACGCTTTTGCTGAGATGCAATTTTTTAAGTCAGTTGACTACATCAGTTGTAATTTATCCTGCAAGATAAAGCATGCCACTGTCCACTCTAAAAAGACCTCCTAAGCCCACCCTCTTGTAAGCCCTGTAACCGATTCTTTAAGAAATGAAAAAGCCACTTACCCAGTGATGGTACAGTCCAGGCCTGGGAGCATCTTGTACTCCCCAAATGGTCTGAGTGCCACGTCATTCATGCTATGAGTGCCAGAGATACAGCACTCCAGCTTCAGTAACGAGCTAAGCACTGCCAGCTTCAGTTGTTTGGCTAAGAGATCATCTCCCCACTCACTGGCGTGGTGTGCAATCTCTTTCTTCATGTACTCCCCTACACTCTCTGAAAGAGGCACATCCACATGGAGGAACTCCCGTGCCTGGTTGAACATTCTGGAGTAGACGACGCTCATTGCCTCCTGTAATTCTACTCCAATGACCTTTCCCGAACTTGAATATGCGACCGGGCAAAATGGCGAGTGTCCCCCCACCTCCACACTTTTGTTCTCTTCTGCTAGCGCGGATTCATGTAGTAATCCATATTGGGAAGCCATGTGAAATACAGGATTTCTATCTGAGGGGCCATGAATCCAATGAGCACCAATCTCCACCACTCCCTTGCCTGAAACAAAAGGAAAATCGGAGTTACGCAAATTGGATTGAAACCGGAGCAATGCAATTGGTTAAACCGGGTGTTGTATTGGGAGGGCAGGGTACTTGCCCTAGAGGCTGCAGCCCCCCAGGTAGAAATTAAGTTATTTATTTCATGCTAGGCGCTCAGGTTACAGCCACAGTCTGATAGGCCTCCTCCCTTCACCATCCAACTGTACTTAACTGCCAGTCTTCCCCCAGCGCGCTGTCTGTCTGTCTGTCTGTCTGTCTGTCTGTCTGTCTGTCTGTCTGTCTGTCTGTCTGTCTCCCTCCATGAATCACCACATTTCACAGCATTCCCAATCAACGCTCTACACCATGCACACGCAGCTTATGCATACAGAGGTACAGCGTCACTACATCATCCCCTTTCCTTACACACAGAATAAAACTTCAGACCAATGCTATAACGAACCTGAGACAACAAGACAAACATACTTTCTCCATCTTCTCCAAGAAATGCACAAATGCCCAAAATCATATAACACTCACTGGTTACTCCTGCTGCTACAATCCAGCTACATGAACATTACACGTTTTTGCTGAGAAACTACTTTTTTAGTCAGTTGAACATATCAGTTCTGATTTTTAATGCAAGATAAAGCACTTAACTGTGCACTCTAATGAGACCTCCTAGGCCCACCCTATCATAAGCCCTATAATCTATTCTTTAAAATATGGCAAAGCCACTTACCCACTGATGGTACAGTCCAGGCCTGGGAGCATCTCGTATTCCCCAAATGGTCTGAGTGCCACATCATTCATGCTATGAGAGCCACAGATACAGCACTCGTGCTTCAGTAACAAGCTAAGCATTGCCAGCTTCAGTTGCTTGGTTGAGGGATCATTTCCCCAATCGTTGGCCTGGTGTGCTATCTCTTTCTTCATGTACTCTCCTACACTCTCTGAAAGAGGCACATCGACATGGAGGAACTCCCGTGCCTGGCTGAACATCTTGGAATAGAAGCTGCTCATGGCAGCCTGTAATTCTACTCCAATTACATTTCCCAAACTTGAATAGGAGACTGAGGGAAACAGTGAGTGCTCCCCCATCTCCACATGTTTGTTCTCTTCCGCTAGCGCGGATTCATGCAGTAATCCATATTGGGAAGCCATGTGAAATACAGGGTTCCCATCTGAGGGGCCATGATTCCAGTGAGCACCGATCTCCACCACTCCCTTGCCTGAAACGAAAGGAGAATCTGAGTTATAAAAAACGGGCATATAACCGGAGCAATGCAATTGGTTAACCCAGGTGCTGTATTTGCAGGGCAGGGTATTCATATTAGAGGCTGCAGCCACCCATGTAGGAGTTAAATTATTTATTTCAATGCGGGTCCTCAGGTAACGGCCACAATCTGATGGGCCCTGTTGGGCCTTAATTTACCTTCCAACTGTACTTAACTGCCAGGCTTCCCCCAGCGCGCACACACCAACGTTGTAATCATCCTCACATTTTCACAGCATTCCCACTCAACATTCTACAGCTTGCCCACTCAGCCTATTCATACAGAGACACATAATATCACTACATCATCCCATTACCCTACACACAGAAAAACCTTCAAACCAATGCCACACTGACCAAAAGACAAGACTCATACTTTTTATTCCTTACAGCCCAGCTATATGAACACTAAGCGTTTTTTGCTGAGGTGCAGCTTTTTCAAGTCAAGTGGTCACAATAGTTCTGGTTTCTACTGCAAGATAAAGCACTTAACTAAGCACTCTGCTGAGACTTTTATCCCCTCATCATATGCTTTGTAACCTATTCTTTAAGCTATTAATAAGCCACTTACTCAGTGATGGTATAGTCCAGGCCTGGGAGCACCATCATTCATGTTCCCAGAACTCAACACGCCCAAGATACCACACACTAGATGGCCAAACCATCACGATCAAGCACTTAAATCTGCACCCACACTACATTCTCTGGAAGCTGCACAAAGATCAGACATAACATCTCCAGCAAACAAAAAAAAAAAACAAAAAAAAAAAAAAACTCATTGTCCAGGACTGGGAAAGTGAAACTTCTGAACGCACAACATTCAAACTCTGGTGTAGTCTAGTGCACCAGTGAATAGTACCAGTGCTTAAAACGCAGCAAGGATAGGGAAGCACCCGCATACCAGAATCAATACTTAAGCAAACTGAAGCCAAGTCAGATCCTCCCACCCACCTATACACAAAGACTATCACTAGGTGAAATAAAAACTGCAAGATACAAAGACACTATACCTCACACTGATGTACTCTGCCTCCAGTACCACGCATCTGTTGAAACATCCCTTTCATACACAGCAACGACTAGTCCAAGAACACTCAAGCAGAACTTGTGGCTTCAGGGGCAATACACTTTCCCATGTTTCCACTCGCAACAAGGTACTACTCTTCTCGTTTTCACACATCAGAGCACTCCCCTTGCAACCTCACATGATTATGGACCTACTCTTCCCCAATATCACACACCACAGGATACTCCTTCATGCAACCTCACTTTTAAACAGGTCTACTCTTCCCCAAATTCTACATCAACATTCCCCAGTTTATGACACTTTTGTCTTTTGCAAAAGGGTGGGTACTCCTCTTCCCCATCTTTGCCCATCCCATAACAGGACTTCTAGTGAATCGTACAAACAACTGCACATTGGCAGTCCTTTACAAAATACCACCACACCTCCTAGTATTACAGCATTAATTCATGAGCACCTTACCATCCGGCCTAGAGACAACACAGAACAACAAAACATGCCTAACCATACTGGCTTAAGCACAACTATTTTGTTATTAACCACACATGTAAAAAAAGATTCCTCTCTAAACCAGTAAGTGTGCACTGTACATGTATTCTCATCTTCGCAGTACACATTCAAGATTAAGCATACAATGAACCGTACCTTCAATGCACCATGTGCAGCCACTTCACTAAAAAGAGTTATCTTTGCCAAAGCAGAGTGTCTAAATTACAAATATGCTGACCACATGTAAACTCGAATGCTATTGGAAGAAGAACGGAACCCTAACAGGACCTATCAGGCAAGGACTGTTAGCTAAAGGCCTAACATGAAATAAAGAACTTACCTACTACATGAGTGGCTCCAGACTCTTGTATTAAGAGCCTGCCTTGCCACTACAACACTGAGAAGACTTTTTAACAAATAAACATGGACATGACCTTTAATAATACTTTGTAGCACATATCAGGCAGTGGCCAACAGCCACTTTCACATTTCAAAGTATCAACAATCACGAAAGCACACAAAACCTGTAGTTATCGTTTTGCTAGTAGAACTAAAGTTCTGAAGTCTTTTATAATTCTGTACACTTTGTAGGTCTGGTGACACCCTGTGGAAGCTGCACAAAAACAATTTAGAGCATGTTTCTGGTACTCATAGCACAATGCATATATGTTGGAACACTATCCAATCTTGAATTTATTTGTTAAGATATTTAGAATACAATAAGAAGGTTTTGCTGCAATGGGTAAAATAAACATTTGGTTACTTCACTCATTTTCATTACGACTCAAAACACTGTAATATTTGTTTTTCGACCACTAACTCCACATTGCACTTAGCCTAGCAGCACACAGTCACATTAGTGACCAGTAGCTTCATTTTGCCTATTGACTTTATGTTAGCATTAGCCACCGCCACGTTAAAAGCTGCAAGTATCTTTCCATGCCTATGTTATGCAATGTGTTTTTTGCTCATCTTTTTATTCTGCATGTTTCTTCTCATAAGGGGCTTAGAAAGATAAGTGTGTGCTAGGATGATGTTTATGGTACGGCAGGGAACTGTTATGTTTTGAGAGAGGGCACCTTTGGATCTTGGCCACTTCCGACGTGTTCCTTTCAAAGCTGACCTGAAGTAGCTAGCATTTCTGAATAACTGTGGGTGTGGGGGTGTGGGTGTGTGGGGTGTGTGTGTGTGAAGTTTCTCGAAATCGCCTCTCTGGCTTGTTTAAGGTATATATGAGACCCAGGAATGACGGTGGGGAGAGTCAGACTTCAGTTGACGATTCTTTCTACATGTTTTCATTTTATTGTTGCGCACATTTTAAACATGCGCTTTCAGTTGTACTGACCTTCCTTTACAAGGCTCGCAGAGTGATTAAATGTATTTTCTAGACCAGTGGTTCCCAACCTGTGGGCCGGGGACACATGGGGGTCAGCGACTGCATAGAAAATTAAATATTATTCACTGATTAGGTCCCAGTAATGATTTGGCAGTGTTTTTTTTCAGCTTAGTCATTAGTGAAGAAAAAAGAAACAGACAAAAGGTGATGTGATGGATTGGAATGTTACTCACAGATTGCCAATGGTTAGACTATTTACAAGCATTCGCCCATTTCCCTCAGTGTGTTGGATGTAATGTCCTAAGTGGCTACTGGTATGCCCAGATGTAGGATCCATCCTTCCTGTGCCACTGTAATCAAGGTGCAGCTGACTGAAGAGGTCCAACTAGGCCCAAACCAGTCCAGTTTGGAAAGGATCTAGTTTGGCAAATCGAAATGCACTGTTTCTATGGGAACAGTCCAAACGCAGATTTCTGATTTGCACAATGGCTGAGTCTAGGTTGAAGGGGCATGGTGGGCAAAAAAATAATTTTTTATATATATATATATATATACACACATACACACACACACACACACACACACACACACACACACACACACACACACACACACACACAGGTTAGCATGTTAGCCTGAGCAATTGTAAGTGGTTGAACCATATTTTCCCCCAACAACTTTTGTGCGTTCAGTTGTAGGAAGCCATTCAAGCATCAATAACAAACAGACTAGCATGACTGGGGTCAGTGAATGTTGTTGATAAAAAAAAGCCAAGATTCCAGAGAAAAGTGCGTGAAATGTAAAACCAGATTTAAGGGATGTGAGAGGGAGAGTATAGAGATTCAAATTAGAGAGCAGAGGACAGCATCGACCCGTGTGGTACTGTAAATTCCAATGCAACAAAAGAGGTAGAGCTTTTACAGGATTTTGAAAACGAATGAACAGACCAACAGGAAGAGACCCATGAAAGAACAGAACCCAAATTAATCGAGGGAGAGAGGAGAGAGCAGCAGTAACTAAGTATCAAAAATGTAGAACGAGCCAATACTACTTAGAAGATAGTTTGCGGAGATTGTGAAAAACAGAGTTAGAAATTAGAAGAGCAGTCTCACTGGATTGGCCAAAATGAAAGCCAGACTGGAAAGAGCACAAAACTGCAAAGAAAAGGGTGATGCAAAAAACACAGATAGAAAATAAGATGGTGATTAAAAAGGGAGTAAAAATCCAGGGAAAGTTTTTTTTAGGAGGGAAATGACAAGCATTTGCGAATGAAGAAGAAAATAAACTAGAGGACAGAGATAACGAAGAGGTGACCCATTTAGGGCCATTTAAGGCAGAACTAATGTTGCGTGACAGGTGTTTCAGGTACATAGGATGGACAAACTGTGGAATTTGTCTTAGAGAACGTGGGAATTAAGTCAGACCAAGTTGAGAAAAAAAAAATAGATTACCAACAAATGTATTAGTGATCAGGGAGTCCAAGTATTCATTTCCAGTGTTTTTAAGACTGACAGCAGACACCATTAGAGAGAAAAAGAAAGTAAACTATCTGTGGATTTGAATTCCCGAAATTTGTGTTCTTCTACGGTGGTTAGAAATGTTAAACAAGGTTGAGAAGGATTGCGTGTCATTTTACGTGGACTGGAAAGTTTAGGGTGTCGAGGAGAGCAGATGAAATGCTTACCAGTAGCAGAGTCCACAGAATAAGCAGAAAAGTCAGCAGGAGAAAAGGAGGTGAATGACGTTTCTAGGACATCAGCATTCCATAACATTTTGCAATTTCAATTAATAAAGTATTAGATAAAAAGTTTTTTTTTAATGTGGTTCCCAGTGTTTAATAATACTGAAAAGTACATACAAACAATTTGGTGATTGCGGGTACTGCCTGTGACTGATCTAGATGAAAAGTTCCAAACGAGTTTCAGCACTTTATATTTCACTTTAAAAATATGCCAGGTTATGTAACAACAGGGAAGATAGCAGTGCCGATACCATGACAGGTACAACTCCAAGACCTTTCACTGTGCCTGGTTCTTCTGATTGTAATTCATGCTTTGCAAGATGTAACTTGGAACTAAATGACTTGCCCTTCAGATGATGGTATACTTTTTCTTTAAATGTCACTGGCGGGAGCATTAATGAGTAACTATTGCTATAAAAAACAAGCATTTGCAATGCAACGGGTCTCGTGTTTGCTCGTGTTAGAGCTGATAGCGTTGTAAACTCCTAACCCAACTTTTCACTGGTAATGAAACCTATCCGCAAAAGTGCATTTATGTACTCACCGGAAAAAGTGCAATTAACTGTGAAACAGGGTCGATATTATGTAAAGTGCTCGACTTCTGCCAAGCAAGATCGCGCTGGGAAAAAAAGAGAGAAAAAGTAGTCCACGAGCAGGACAGAAAACAGCGAGCCTCGCATGTTTTCTGTACTTGGTCGATGCGCTCGAGGAGGGCTATCCACCGGAGAAGGCATGACGTATGCATGCCTTCCACTAATGAAATAAAGCATATTCTAATAGCCAAGCCCACAAGCCAATGACAAACACTGACGTGACGTGGACGGGGCTCCGAGCCCTTTTCAATTACAAAAGCGTCTCGCTTAGTGAAACGCATGCGCAAGCCCATGCGACGCAGGCTCGACCCTAAAAAGGGAAAGCTGTAGCTCGCCAAGGGTACGCAGACAAAAGATGATGACAACTATCAAAGGCAAATGCATCAGTTTGCCTTTTGGCGCCCATTCTACTCTCTTCTCACGTCAGTTGAGGAAAGAGTAAAATACCAGGAGCGGTCACACCTTCAAGCACTGTTCAGGAAAGAATAGTCCTACTGGAAAAATTGAGATCCAGACTGGTGTGGTCTGTTGCAACAAGGCCTTCGCAAGGATTTATGGAGAATAGGCTTGCAGCAATCTCCCAAGTTGAAATGGATGCAATACAGCAACTGCGATGATGTCAAAAGCGATTTCTTACACCCGTCTTACTGCTCAAAACTAATGACCTAACAGCTTGGCCTAAGCAAACAGTCATGACTGAGTCACCCCAACACTTCTGATATCTAGGGCTCTGAAAAGTACTCCCCAATGGTTACTAACGTACGCAAAAAAGCTAGCTTTCACAATGAGCCAAAACAGAGCACAACCACAGATCATGGGGGTTACAGACTCCCTTCTTCCTCAAAAGAAGGGAGCGTCACAAATAACAAAGGCGTTGTCATAAAAGTATTCTTTAACCCCTTAGATGCTGCCAATCTTCCCCCCCCCCCCCCCAATGCGGAGCCCTTTTTGGCTACTTGGGGTAGTTGGCACTTAAGCCTTCATAACTTTTTGTTCAGCCTCCTTTCAGTTAGTTTCAGGAATGGGTGTGAAACCAATGCTGGATCCTGGAAAGCTAAACATTTCTGAAAAGTAGACAGAATTCTGAATTCAGAAAAGAGTCATTTGTGTAGATCCTACAAGGTTTTCCTATAGAAAAAAAACAACTGAAATAAAAAAAGATTGAAATTGAGGTTAAAAAATAAATTAAAAAAAATAACAAATTTAAAAAAGCCATTTTTCTCCATGTTTTACTCTAACTTGTTCCTGCGTTGTCAGATTTTTTTTAAAGCAATATACTGTTACGTCTGCTGGACTCTTCTGGTTGCAGGGATATATAGGGCTTGTAGGTTCATCTAGATCCCTAGACACCCAGAGCCAATAAATGAGCTGCACCTTGCAATGGGTTTTCATTCTATACCGGGTATACCGCAATTCATTTGCTGAAACAAAGAGTGAAAAATAGGTATCAAGAAAGCCTTTGTATTTCCAAAATGGGCACAAGATAAGGTGTTGAGAAGCAGTGGTTATATGCACATCTCTGAATTCCGGGGTGCTCATACTAGCATGTGAATTACAGGGCATTTCTCAAATAGATGTCTTTTTTTACACACTGGCTTACATTTGGAAGGGAAAAATGTAGAGAAAGACGAGGGGCAATAACACTTGTTCTGCTAGTCTGTGTTCCCCTAAGTTTCCAGATACAAATGGTACCTCACTTGCCTGGGTAGGCCTAATGCCCGCGACAGAAAACGCAACATGGACACACCACATTTTTACATTGAAAACCGACATGTTTTTTGCAAAGTGACTAGCTGTGGATTTTGGCCTCTAGCTCAGCCAGCACCTAAGGAAAGCTACCAAACCTGCACATTTTTTAAAACTAGACACCTTGGGGAATCCTAGATGGAGTGACATATGGGGCTCTCACCAGGTTCTGTTACGCAGAATCCTTTGTAAACCTCAATATATTGCAAACCAAAAAACTAAAAAAAAACTCACATTTCTGGGACAGAAAGTTCTGGAATCTGAGAGGAGCAACAAATTTCCTTCCATCCAGCGTTCTCAAGTCTCCCGATAAAAATGGTACCTCACTTTTGGGGGTAGGCCTAGTGCCCACGACAGGAAATGCCCCAAAACACAAAGTGGACACATCACATTTTATCCCCCAAATTTATTTTTTTTTTTTAAAAAGCAGTTTTTTGCAAAGCGCCTAGCTGTGGATTTTGGCTGCTAGCTCAGCCGACACCTAAGGAAACCTACCAAACCTGGGCATTTTTTAAAACTAGACACCTAGGGGAATCCACGATTGGGTGACTTGTGGGGCTCTCACCAGGTTCCGTTACCCAGAATCCTTTGCAAACCTCAAAATTTGGCCATAAAAACACCTTTTCCTCACATTTCAGTGGCAGAAAGTATGGAATCTGAGAGGAGCCACAAATTTCCTTCCACCCAGCGTTCCAAGTCTCCTGATAAAAATGGTACCTCACTTGTGTGGGTAGGCCTAGTGCCCGCGGCAGGCCTAGATCACACAATGGTCAATGTTGGTCCTTACATGAGGGCAACGGTTGACCCTGGGGTGAGCCATTCCCGACGATGGCACTAGGTACAGGCACTTAACTTGGGTAGTGTTTTTTATCAGGACAGGTGGGGAAACACTGGGTGGTAGGAATTTTGTGGATCCCAGCATATTCCTGTGGTTTGTGTGACCGAAATGCAAGAAAAAAAATAGAGTTTTTATTCAACATTTCAGCTTTGCAGGATATTTTGGGTAAGAAAACTTTGGGTAATTCACATAAGTCACACCTCCGTGGACTCCCCTGGATGTCTAGTTTGCATAAATGTCTGGGTTTGGTATGTTTCCCTATATGGCCGCCGAGCCCAGGACCAAAAACGCAGGTGCCTGCCTTACAAAACCAGTCTGTTTTGTGATAGATAATTTTGATGTCTCCACAATACGATTTGGGCAGTGGAATTTGGGGCTGAACTAAATTGGGGAGCTGCCAAGAGAGCACTCTCTCTGTGCTTGCCGCCGCATGCACCTGCTCTCTGGGTTGGGCTAACCAGCTATTGTCCTGTTGCACACAGACCTTGCTTGCGAAGGGTCAGCAGGACTGTCCTCATCACCTCCCTCATAATCAATGGAAGGAGTTATCGAATGGGAGTTCTCTGAATAAGAAGAAAAAAAAAAAAAAAAAAAAAAAACACTTGCGGAGTCTGCGCCATAGTCCTGTCCCTTAGATGCAGTCTCAGTATCGGATCTACGTCAGAGCTGTCCTCTATAACCCAAGTGAGGACTTGAGCAGCAGTCATCCAACGAGATACCATCTCTGCTACTGGCAAAACTGTTGCTCTAAAACACAAGCCTACGTAGATAGTCACAAAATTACTGGTGGGTGAGTGTGTGATACGTGCAACAGTAGAGGTCACCTGACCTTCGCTTCTTCCCTCAATCAGCACGTTCCTTCAAGACACTTAAAAAAAAAAAAAGACACACTTATTTCACCTTGTCAAATACCAATCGGCACAGTCTTTAGCGCCTCTGGCGCCAAGTCCAAAAATTACTGGCGCTCCCATGACCTCCTCCTCGGATTCCCTCACTACCACCCGGCGAAAGTGGCCTTCATCTCTCCATAGCCCCCGCACATACATTTAATTTGCATTATAGCACAGGCAATGGCTGACTTTACTAATGTACTCTGCTATTTCCATAAAATACAGATTCGATCTTTGCAGTAGGCATACACACCCTCTGTGCTACTTTATGGCATCAAAACTGCCAGTAGACAAAAGTCTGATCCTTATGTAGCAGAAACATAATCATAAGACTTACTCGACTTTTTCATTGCTGCCAAAAAGCTACATTTGAAACGTGTCAGTTTAAGTTGCATTGCTTTGAAGACACAGGCTGCAACTGCAAGAAAACTGGTGGCAAATATGGAAAATGTCACTTACCCAGTGTACATCTGTTCGTGGCATGATATGCTGCAGATTCACATGCTTTGCACATCCCGCCATCTAGTGTTGGGCTCGGAGTGTTACAAGTTGTTTTTCTTCGAAGAAGTCTTGAGTCACAAGATCGAGGGACTCCTCCTCTTTCGGCTCCATTGCGCATGGGCGTCGACTCCATCTTAGATTGTTTTCCCCGCAGAGGATGAGGTAGGAGTTGTGTATTATAGTAATAGTGCCCATGCAATGGAGTAAAAATGTATGTACATAATGTGGTTTAAAGCGATAGATTTACAAATTTACAAATGTTCAAGATCAACTTCAAAACGGCTACAGGCTCCCGGGGAGGCGGGTGGGCGCATGTGAATCTGCAGCGTATCATGCCATGAACAGATGTACACTGGGTAAGTGACATTTCCAGTTCAATGGCATGTGTAGCTGCAGATACACATGCTTTGCATAGACTAGTAAGCAGTTATCTCCCCAAAAGCGGTGGTTCAGCCTGTAGGAGTTGGAGTTGTTTGAAATAAAGTTCGTAGTACTGCTTGTCCTACTGTGGCTTGTTGTGTTGTTAACACATCCACACAGTAATGCTTGGTGAACGTATGAGGCGTAGACCATGTGGCAGCCTTACATATTTCAGTCATTGGAATGTTTCCTAGAAAGGCCATGGCAGCACCTTTCTTTCTAGTTGAGTGTGCCTTTGGTGTGATAGGCAGTTCTCTTTTTGCTTTGAGATAACAGGTTTGAATGCATTTAACTATCCATCTGGCAATGCCTTGTTTGGATACTGGATTCCCTGTATGAGGTTTTTGGAAAGCAACAAATAGTTGTTTTGTTTTTCGAATATGTTTTTTCTGTCAATGCAGTACATTAATGCTCTTTTGATGTCTAATGTATGTAGTGCTCTTTCAGCTACCGAATCTGGTTCTGAAAAGAACACTGGTAGTTCTACTGTTTGATTTAAGTGGAATGGTGGTAGGACTTTTGGTAAGAACTTAGGATTTGTTCGTAAGACTACTTTATGCTTGTGTATCTGAATAAAGGGTTCTTGTATGGTAAATGCCTGTATTTCACTTACTCTTCTTAGAGATGTGATGGCAATTAGAAATGCTACTTTCCATGTTAAATATTGTATCTCACATGAGTGCGTGGGTTCATATGGTGGACCCATGAGCCGTGTTAAGACAATGTTGAGGTTCCACGAAGGAACTGGTGGTGTTCTTGGTGGGATAATTCTTTTTAGGCCCTCCATAAAAGCCTTTATGACTGGGATCCTAAATAGTGAAGTTCAGTGCGTAAATTGCAGATAAGCTGAAATTGCGGTGAGATGTATTTTAACGGATGAAAAAGCTAGCTTTGACTTTTGTAAGTGTAGTAGGTAGCGGACGATGTCTTTAGCAGATGCGTGTAAGGGTTGAATTTGTTTATTATGGCAGTAATAAACAAATAGTTTCCACTTATTTGCATAGCAATGTCTTGTGGTTGGTTTTCTAGCTTGTTTTATGACCTCCATACATTCCTGTGTACGGTCTAGATGTCCGAATTCTAAGACTTCAGGAGCCAAATTGCTAAATTCAGCGATGCTGGATTTGGGTGTCTGATCTGTTTGAGTTGAGTTAACAGATCTGGTCTGTTTGATAGTTTGACATGAGGCACTACTGAGAGGTCTAGTAGTGTTGTGTACCAAGGTTGCCTTGCCCACGTTGGTGCTATTAGTATGTGTTTGAGTTTGTTTTGACTCAATTTGTTTACTAGACATGGAAGGAGTGGGGGAGGGGGAAAAGCGTATGCAAATATCCCTGACCAACTCATCCATAACGCATTGCCCTGAGACTGATCCTGTGGGTACCTGGATGTGAAGTTTTGGCATTTTGCGTTTTCTTTTGTTGCAAATAGGTCTATTTGTGGTGTTTCCCATCTTTGGAAGTAAGTGTTTAGTATTTGGGGTTGAATCTCCCATTCGTGGATCTGTTGGTGATCCCGAGAGAGATTGTCTGCTAGCTGGTTCTGAATTCCTGGAATGAATTGCGCTATTAGGCGAATGTGGTTGTGAATCGCCAAATGCCATATTTTCTGTGCCAGGAGACACAACTGTGTTGAGTGTGTTCCTCCCTGTTTGTTCAGATAATACATCGTTGTCATGTTGTCTGTTTTGACAAGAATGTGTGTGTGGATTATTATAGGTTGAAATGCTTTCAGCGCTAGAAATACTGCTAGTAATTCTAAGTGATTTATGTGAAACTGTCTTTGTTGAGTGTCCCATTGTCCTTGGATGCTGTGTTGGTGGAGGTGTGCTCCCCACCCTATCATGGAGGCATCCGTTGTTATTACGTATTGAGGCACTGGGTCTTGAAAAGGCCGCCCTTTGTTTAAATTTATAGTGTTCCACCATTGAAGCGAGGTGTATGTTTGGCAGTCTATCAACACTAGATCTTGAAGTTGACCCTGTGCCTGTGACCATTGTGATGCTAGGCACTGTTGTAAGGGCCGCATGTGTAATCTTGCGTTTGGGACAATGGCTATGCATGAGGACATCATGCCTAGTAGTTTCATCACTATCTTGACTTGTATCTTTTGTTTTGGGTGCATGGCCTGTATTACATTGTGAAATGCCTGTACCCTTTGTGGACTTGGAGTGGCAATCCCTTCTGTTGTGTTGATTGTCGCTCCTAAGTATTGTTGTATTTGACACGGCTGAAGGTGTGACTTGTTGTAGTTGAGTGAGAAACCTAGTTTGTGAAGGGTTTCTATGACATACTTTGTGTGTTGTGAGCACTGTTCCTGCATGCTGGTTTTTATTAACCAATCGTCTAGGTACGGTAACACATGTATTTGCTGTCTTCTGATATGAGCAGCCACTACTGCCAGGCATTTTGTAAAAACTCTTGGCGCAGTTGTTATCCCAAATGGCAACACTTTGAATTGGTAATGTACTCCTTGGAATACAAACCTTAAGTACTTTCTGTGTGAAGGATGTATCGGTATATGGAAGAACGCATCCTTTAGGTCTAGTGTTGTCATGTAGTCTTGTTGTTTGAGCAATGGGATTACGTCCTGCAGTGTCACCATGTGAAAGTGATCTGATTTGATGTAGATATTTAATGTTCTGAGATCTAATATAGGTCTTAGAGTTTTGTCTTTTTTGGGTATGAGAAAGTACAGTGAGTAAACTCCTCTTCCTCTCTGATGAATTGGTACCAACTCTATTGCATCTACGCTTGGACTTCTAGTTGTAGAAGATCTATGTGTTGTTTTGACATGGTGTGTGTTTTCGATGGGACATTTGGAGGGAATTCTAGAAATTCTATGCAATAACCATGCTGGATAATGGCTAGGACCCACGTGTTTATTGTTATTTCCTCCCAGTTTTTGTAGAACTTGGTTAGTCTCCCCCCCACTGGTGTGATGTGTTGGAGATTTGTGACATCGAAGTCACTGTTTATTTTGTGGAGTTTTGGGACTTTGGAACTTCCCTCTACTCTTTGGGAACTGTCCCCCTCTATATTGTCCCCGAAAAGTTCCCCGCTGGTATTGGCTCTGATAAGTGGGCCTTGTTTGTGAGGTTGTGGGTTCAGTTCTTTGTCCTCGAAACCCCCCCTCGAAACTGTGATTTTCTAAATGTGCCTCTGCTCTGTGGGGAGTAGAGTGCGCCCATGGGTTTGGCCGTATCAGTGTATTTTTTAAGTTTTTCAATAGCAGTGTCCACCTCCGGCCCAAACAACTGCTGTCCGTTAAATGGCATATTCAGCACGGCTTGTTGTATTTCCGGCTTGAATCCAGATGTACGCAGCCATGCATGTCTCCGTATTGTTACTGCTGTATTTACAGTCCTAGCAGCTGTGTCTGCTGCATCCATTGCTGACCGTATCTGATTGTTCGAGATACTCTGTCCTTCCTCCACCACTTGTTGTGCTCTTTTTTGGAACTCCTTGGGCAAATGTTCAATAAAATGTTGCATTTCGTCCAAATGAGCCCTATCATATCTCGCCAACAAGGCCTGAGAGTTGGCAATGCGCCATTGGGTGGCTGCTTGTGCCGCCACTCTTTTCCCAGCCGCGTCGAACTTACGACTCTCTTGGTCTGGAGGTGGTGCATCTCCTGAGGTATGTGAGTTCGCCCTCTTGCGTGCTGCACCTACTACCACTGAGTCTGGTGTTAACTGTTGTGTGATGTACACAGGGTCTGTTGGTGGCGGTTTATATTTTTTTCCACCCTTGGAGGTATGGCCCTTCCTTTGACAGGCTCCTCAAACACTTGTTTGGAATGTTTTAGCATTCCAGGTAGCATGGGGAGGCTCTGGTACTGGCTATGTGTGGACGACAGTGTGTTAGAAAGTCGTCTTCAATTGGCTCTGCATGCAGGCTGACATTATGAAACGCCGCTGCTCTTGACACCACCCGTGTGTAGGCGGTAGAGTCCTCAGGTGGCGACGGTCTAGCTGGATAACAGTCGGGCCTGTTATCGGACACTGGTGCATCATAAAGATCCCACACGTCTGGATCATCCTGACTCATCCCTGTATGAGTTGGGGACTGCATCATTGGTGGAGTGGCTACCGGTGATGGTTGTGGTGAGCGTTGTGGAGATGGTGGTGGGGTTACTTGTCTTGCCACCTTTGCCTGTGGCTGCTTGTCTTTCTCTTGGAAGGCAAGTTTCCGTTTCATTCGTATTGGAGGGAGAGTACTGATCTTCCCTGTCTCCTTTTGAATGTGGAGCCTTCTTTGTGTGTAATCTGGCTCCATTGTCTCTAGCTCCTGTCCAAATCTATGTGTTTGCATTTGTGAGGACAGGCCTTGTTCCTCTGTGTAGGAACTTGTTTTCGGTTCCGAGGCCGGATGTTTCGGTACCGAAACCTTTTCGGCTGCTTTTTTCGGTTCCGACGACACTTTTTTGCTCTTCGGCGTAGTGATCTCTTGGTGCCGACTTGTTTCGGTGCCGCTCTCTCAGTGCCGAGATTGCTCCGACCCGGTGTCTCTGGGTAGAGTCTGCTCTGTGCCGGTATCTCGACCGGAGTCTGATGACTTCGACACATGCATGCCCTTTTTCGGTGCAGATGCTCGGTAACCTATTTTTCGGGTTAAGCCATGGCCTGCCGGTGGTGGCGTCCCCTGGGCTTTTGTGGTCTTTACGTGAGGTTTGTGTATCAACGTCTTACTCACGGTTTTTGGCGTCTGTGCAGGATCGACCTCTTCCGAGTCGGAATCCTCGATGGAGAATGCTTCCTCTTCTTCCTCCATGTGTTTTTGTCCTGTCGGCACCAACGCCATCTGTAGTCTTCTTGCTCTTCGGTCCCTTAAGGTCTTCCTGGACCGAAACGCTCGACAGGCCTCAAGTATTCTCCTTGTGCTCTGGAGACAAACACAAATTACAGACCAGATGCTGATCTGTATAAGGATACTTGTTGTGACATTCGGGGTAGAAGCGGAATTGGGTCTGTTCCATTAGCCTTGAAGACGCACGTGGTCGGGCCGACCAGGCCTCGCCGGGGAATCGAAAAAACCCCGAAGGGCCGCCGGATCTCTTCAAAATTCGGTCTCGATCTGTTGTAACTAATCCGATACCGAACGGAAACAATACCGTCGAATTTTCTGAGTTTTTCACTAACTTTCCGAACCGAAACACGGAGCGAAAAGGAACACGTCCGAACCCGATGGCGGAAAGAAAACAATCTAAGATGGAGTCGACGCCCATGCGCAATGGAGCCGAAAGGGGAGGAGTCTCTCAATCTCGTGACTCAAAAAGACTTCTTCGAAGAAAAACAACTTGTAACACTCCGAGTCCAACACTAGATGGCGGGATGTGCAAAGCATGTGTATCTGCAGCTACACATGCCATCGAACATATAGATATATGGAAAATGTCACTTACCTAGTGTACATCTGTTTGTGGCATGTAGTGCTGCAGATTCACATGCTATGCATAGCTCTTCCGACATCTAGTGTTGGGCTCGGAGTGTTACAAGTTGTTTTTCTTTGAAGAAGTCTTTGCGGAGTCATGGGATCGAGTGACGCCTCCTACCGGTTACAGTGCGCATGGACTCCATTGTTAGATTGTTTTCCCACAGAGGGTGAAGGAAAGGAGTGAGAGAATGAGAATATAAAGATATGTCCATGCAAGTGTAAATGTATGTACAAAAATGTGAAACTTGAATGACTACAGGCTTTCGGGGAGGAACGAGGGTGCATGTGAATCTGCAGCACTACATGCCATGAACAGAAATACACTGGATAAGTGACATTTTCCGTTCGATGGCATGTGTAGGTGCATATACACATGCTATACATAGACTACAAAGCAGTTAGTCCTCCCAAAAAAATAGCAGGGGCTAGCCTGCAGGAGTTTAAGTTGTTTGAAATAGTGTTCTTAAGACAGCTTGGCCTACAGTGGCCTGTTGCTGTGAGAAAACATCAACACAATAGTGTTTAGTAAATGTATGAGGAGTAGACCATGTGGCAGCTTTGCATATATCAGCCATTGGTAGGTTTCCTAAATATGCCATTGACTCACTGTTCTGTCTTGTATAATGTGCTCTAGGGTTGATCAAAAGTTGTGTTTTTGCCTTGATGTAGCATGTTTGTATGCATCTAGCAATCCATCTTGTTAAACCTTTGTCAACATCACAGCAGTGCGCGCTCAAGGACCTGCTCCCATTTGGTATCCATCATCAGGACGGAGGTTACCTACATGCCGTCATGTCTAAATATCTAAAAGAGCATACTATGTTTGTAATGACTAGTTTTTGCTTTGCTCAGGGATCGAGAATGGTCTTTGGATTCAGGTGTCTCCGCGCTATATGTGCAGTGTGTACTGTTTGCAGGAAGCAGGTGAATGTTTAAAACCCTTTGTGCGCGCCTTTGTTTCATCCTCAGAGTGCTGGAGAGGACCTTGAGTCCCATTTGTTCTTGCGGCGGCCATCTTGGGCGGGGCACCTTGGGTGTGACTCAATGGGTGGGGCACCTCTATTTAAACAGCCACACCCAGTCCTCAGTGCTCACTATTCTTGAGTTCTTACGAGGATTGGAGCTCCTGTTTTGGTGTGCTTCAATTTGAATTGAAGCTCTTCTTTTCTGACGACTTCCGATTCCTGGAAATCACCTGGAATATCCTTATCTGGAGTTTTAAAAGAGAGTTTGGCCTAAACTCGGACCAATGGTAAGACGGATGGTGGTCTTTTCTCCAAAGTTCCATCATCCATTTTCTTGTTACTTTGTATTCAGTCAAAGTTGTACATTACGTGTCCTCTAGAGAACAGTTGATACTTAATAGCTACTTTAAAAAGGTCACGTTAAGGTTATTTTTGCCATTAGCACATACATAATTGCTGTCTTTTCTCTTAACCACAAAACAGGTTTCAATTTGAACTCTCATTTAGCAGCAAGAAGAAAAAGGAGGCAAATTAAATAACATTCAAATACACAAAAGAATTCTAATGTGTAAATAAATGTTAAAGTTTAAAGCCTGTTGAATGCAATGGCAAATTGGTGAACAATACGATTTAATGCTTCAATTTGAAATTGTGTTGGTGAATTACTGGAAGTGTGAATTAACATTTCTTTTAGGGAATTCTAAACCAACACTCCATTCAAGAGGATTACCAAGGGTAATCATTTATGGTCTACAGATTTCTTTTCAAAAGAATCTATGATTGATATTTTCTGTTTGGTATCTGTGTTTGTCTTCACAGATCTCCTTCCCAGCTGTTCCCTTCCCTAATTCCCTTCCCCCCACTTGGCCACTCTAAAACTCTGCGCTGTTATAGCTGGTAGAGTTGGAGCTGCCAGATGGTGGGCCTCTTAGCAACAATGCGTACATCCCGAGGATTTGGTCTCAGTGATAATCTTCAGATATAAGATTTCCTTTATGTGGTGGTTGAAAAGCAACGAAAAGTTGTTTTGTTTTCCTAAAGTCTTTAGTTCTATCTATATAGTACATAGGAGTTCTTTTGAGATCTAGAGTATGAAGAGCTCTTTCTGCAACGGAGTCTGGCTGTGGGAAGAAGACTGGCAATTCCACTGTTTGGTTGATATGAAAAGAAGATACTAGTTTTGGTAGAAATCTTGGATTTGTACTAAGTACGACTTTATGTTTGTTTACTTGGAAAAAAGGTACCACAATAGTGAAGGCTTGTATTTCACTAACGTTTTGTAATGAGGTAATAGCTAAAAGGAAGTCAACCTTCCATGTTAAGAATTGAATTTGACAAGTGTGCATGGGTTCAAAAGGTGGGCCCATGAGTCTGGTAAGTACGATATTTAGATTCCAAGAAGGAACAGGGGGTGTCCTAGGTCGAATAATGCATTTTAATCCTTCCATGAAAGCTTCTGAATAGAGAAGTGTGTTGAATATTTTGTAAATATGTAGATATTGCAGTAAGGTGGATTTTGATGGATGAGAAAGCTAAATTTGACTTTTGTAAATGAAGTAAGCAGCATACAATATCTTGTATAGATGCTGTGAGTGGATCAGTATTTTTAGATTGACAGTAGTAAACAAATCTTTTCCATTTGTTAGCAAAACATTGGTAGTAGATTTACATGCTTGTTTAAGCACTTCCATACATTCTGATGGAAGTTTTAGGTAACCAACTTCTATGACTTCAAGAGCCATGTCACTAAATTGAGGGCATTGGGGAGCCTGATTTTACCTTTGTTCTGTGTTAACAAATTTGGTCTGTTTGGAAGTTTGGAATGAGGTACTACAGATAGGTCTGAGAGGGTTGTGTGCCAGTGTTGACGTGCCCATGTTGGTGCTAGGAGTATCATAGTAAGAGATGATGGACATAGTTTGCTCACCAGAAAGGGAAGGAGTGTGAGAGGGGGGAAAAAAAGCATAAGCAAATATCCCTGACCGATTGATCCATAGAGCATTGCCCTTGGATAGAGGATGTGGGTGTCTGGATGTGAAGTTTTGGCATTTTGCATTTTCCCTTGTCTGTTGGTGATTCCTGCTTAGAAGATCTGCTAAGTGATTGTCTATTCCTGGAATGTATTCTGCCAATAGATTATTGTGAATGCCCATTTCCATATTGTCTGGGCTAGCAGAGACAGTTGAGATTAATGTGTCCCCCCCATTTTATTTCAAGTAATACATGGTCGTCATGTTGCCCATTTTTATCAGAACATTCTTTGGTTTGAGAAGGGACTGAAACACTTTTAGGGCAAGAAACAGCACCAATAATTCTAGGTGGTTTAAGTGAAGTTGTTTTTGTTTGGGATCCCATTTCCCTTGAATGGTAGGATTGTGGAGATGAGCTCCTCAACCTATCATTGATGCGTGTGTTATTATGGTCCGAGGTACGGGGTATTGAAATGACCGCCCCTTCATTAGATTGCTGAGATTCCACCACTGAAGGGACATGTGTATGGCGGTTCATCGACTCTAGATCGTGAAGCTGACCTTGTGCCTGAGACCATTGTTGTGAGAGGCATTGTTGTAAAGGCCTCATGGTTAGTCTTGCATGTGAAACTATAGCTTTGCAAGATGCCATAATCCATAGAATCTTCATGATAAATCTTACAGTGTATTGTTGATTTGGTTGGATATGTGGGATGAGATTTTGGAAAGCCTGTATCCTTTGTGTATTTGGATATGCTAGGGCTTTTTGAGTATTTAGAATAGCACCTAGGTAAGGTTGTACTTGTGCTGGTTGAAGGTGTGACTTCTGATAATTTAGAGTGAACCCTAGTGTAAGCAGGGTTTCTATCACATATTGAGTGTGTTGTTGGCATTGTGTAAAATTGCTTGATTTTATTAGCAAATCGTCTAGATATGGAAAGATGTGAATGTGTTGTCTTCGTTAAGTAGGCTGCTGCTACTGCTAGACATTTTGTCAACACTCTAGGAGCTGTTATGCCGAATGGCAAAACTTTGAACTGGTAATGTTTTCCTGCTATGACGAATGAGCTGGATGGATGGGTATATGGAAATACGCATCTTTAAGGTCCAAAGCAGTCATAATCTTGCTTTTGTAGTAGTGGAATGACATCCTGCAGAGTTACCATGTGAAAATGTTCTGACAGGATGTATAGATTGAGAGGTCTGAGGTCTAGAATAGGCCTTAGAGTGCCATTTTTTTGGGAATGAGGAAGTATAGTGAGTACACCTGTTCCTCGTTCAGAATTTGGGACCAACTCTATTGCTCGTTTTAATAGTAGGGATTGTACTTCCTGTTCTAACAGAACATTGTGTTCTGGGGACAATTTTTGGTAACGTGGTGGAATATTTGGAGGGGTGGAGGTTTACTCTAGGCAATAGCCATTGCGGATAATTGCTAACACCCAATAGTCTGTGGTGATAGTATGCGAATGAGAGTGGAATTGTAGTCTACAGGAGATGTGTGTGGTGGAGGGGTGGGAAAGACGTCACTGTTTGGATGGTGTAGTGGCCTGCTTGAGGCTTGGAACTTTCTTCTGTTTCTGAAATATTGTCCTTTGTAGGACCCTATAAAGCCCCTTCTTTGATATTGTGTCTGTTGTCCCTGCTTTGACTGGGAGGTAGACGGTTCAGAGGATTGCGGCTTAAATACTCCTCTGAATTGGGGCCTGCAAAAGGATATGGTGTGGTATATAATGCTCCCATAGACTTTGTGGTATCCGAGTCCTTTCTCAGTTTCTCTGACGTATCCACCTCAGGCTCAATTATTAGAAAAAAAAAAATAATATATATATATATATATATATATATATATATATATATAATAATCGAAAGGCATGTTAAAAATACTGCTTGTTGAATTATTTCTGGTTTACAACCAGAAGAGCGTAACCATGCATGCCTTTGTATTGTAATGGCCGTATTTACACTCCTTGCGGCTGTATCAGCAACATTGAGGGCAGACCTTATCTGATTATTACTTATAGTCTGTCCTTCCTCTACAACCTGTTGTGCTCTCTTTTGATGCTCTTTCGGGAGGTGCTGTATGAATTCTTGCAACTCATCCCAGTGGGCTCTATAGTATCTGGCAAGAGGTGCTTGCAAATTTGCAATTTGCCATCAATTGGCTTCTTGCGTGGCTACTCTCTTGCCACCAGCATCACATTTCCTACTCTCCTTATCAGGTGGAAGAGCATCTCCTGATGATTGGCTGTTAGCTCCTTTCCTAGCCGCACTCACCACTACAGAGACTGGAGGAACTGGATGTGTAATGGTGTCTGGGTCTGTAGGAGCAGGTTTATACTTTTTGGCAATTCTAGGAGTAATTACTCTAGCTTTGACGGACTCACTAAACATTTGGTCAGCATGTTTGACCATTCCAGGCAACATTGGCAGACACTGGTATCGAGAGCGAGTGGATTCAGGGTTTCAGAGTGCATTAGCACCCCATGGTAAGCCACTGCCCTAGAAACTACCTGAATATAGGCAGTAATGTCCTCTGGTGGAGAATGCTTGGAGGGGTATAAGTCAGGATCATTGTCTGGAATGGGATCCGGATCATACAGATCCCAAGGATCCACTGTATCTCCAAGCAGGTATAGTTAATGTGTTGGGAGAAGGCAATGGTGGTGGACTATTGTGAGGCGGTGAAAAAGAAAGCTGTGGAACGTGAGGAGGAGAAGTAGGGAGAGGTGCTGGTTTCTCCTTTTGTTTCTGAACCTTTGCTGGTGGTTGAGCAGAGTCCAATTCCTCTTGAAAGGTCAGCTTTCTTTTAGTCTTTAAAGGAGGTGCAGTGAGAATTCTACCAGTCTCTTTATGTATATGGATGCTTGATTGTCTTTCATCCATAACGTCCAATATTGGCTCAATCTCAGTCTCTTCTTCAGAAGCTTTGTGAGATTCTTGCATCGGCTTCAAGATTTAAGTTTACTCGAAAATCCTTGTTCCTCTGTGTATGAGGATTTTTTCAGCTCCGAAGTCTGAATCTTTTTCGGTCCCGAAAATGAAGTTGGCTGTTCCGGCTCCAAAGCAGGATGCTGAATCTTCGACTCCGAAGAGTGAGGACGCTTACTAGAGTCTGAGGTGGAAGTTCTAAACGACTTGCTCGACTCGAAGTGGACGGAGGAGTGGCCTTTTTTGGCGCCGAGCCCGAAGGTCAGTCGCCGACTTTTTTTTTTTTTTATTGGGCCGAACTATGGCCTTCCGGCAGTGGTGTACCCAACGCCTTCAATTGTTTTTTATGTATGGGCTTAGGGGCAGATCCACACGGATATTAAGGGTGTCAATTTTTCCACTCATTGAGTGCAGGGTTTGTTATATGGTGTGTACAGTGGTTTCAAGTGTAGTTGCTCCCTGGGGCATCAGGTCCAGCTCTATTTCAAGGGGCGGGGGAAATCATTTTGAGATTTGATGAGGTGCCAGGCCTCGAACGTGAGCAGAGGTTGATGTTTGTCAGCCTTTTCCATTGTAATGGTGGAGCGCGGGCCACAGCAGGAGGAACCTAAGGATGGGACTCAGCTCAGCAGGGTCATTGCAGCAGTGAGTAGGTCTTATCAGTGGGTGAGGGTGTGGTATGTAGTCCAGATATCTTTGGGATCGCTTTGCAAATGTGACGCCCACCCCCCAGCCCTCAACACAGTATCATGGGGGGGTCTGCTGGAGAATGCTCACCCGGGTGCTCCCCCTATGGTGCCCTGTAGGCTGAGAGTTTGCACTAGTCCCCAAGAGCAGCAGACCCCCAGGGACTCTTAGTATTCAGGCCTCTCTCATATTGCTATCGGCCTCTAACCCCAGCTGGCCAGTCCGATCTTTCTCGCCCGGTTCAGTAGCTGCACAACTATGGGCACCCCCAGTAGAGTGAGGCGCTCTGATGCGGAGGCGTAGCGCATTCAGCAGGGTTTTTCTGAATTTATTGGGGGGGGGGGTGCCCCAAGTCCCCACTTACAAGAGTCAGTCAACACAGGTCACTGTTATTGGAGGTACAAGTTCAGTTAGCCCACTAGGGGCTAGAAATATAGAACTGATTAAGGCCATGTCAGTGTCTCTCTTGATGGTAATCCCACTATCCAGCGCAATGTAGGCCACAGGCATTGCAAGGTTGTCTCCCACAGGGCCTGGGTGGCAGGGCCTTCCTCAGCACACACCTCATCCATAGTAGCACTGCACTCACGCCCTGAAGCACCACCACTAGAGCCAAGGGCAGTCGCCACTGATTTTTTCTCCAACGCCATGAGCAGCAGGATCCTAAAATGTGCAATTGTTCGGCCCGGCCATTCAGTAAACTGCATCTTCGGCCCGTTTATGGAGGTGCCGCCTGGCTCGATATGCAGTGGTAGCTGGGGGTTCTGTGTCACCATTCACCATGCTCAGGGGAAAAGTGTGCCCGCAGGAGACTCCCACACATCATAGCGGCCACTTCGAGAGCAGATGAACATCAAATAGCCGGATTTTGGGCAGACTGATTATCCTAGCCGGCAGAGCTGCACTAAAGTGATGCAATCTTGGCTTGGACACACTCGCTGCCGCCATCCTCTGCGACCCCCAAATAAGTTATCAAATTAATCATGCCATTGAATCAGATCTGTTGTCCAGGTCGAATTTGATACCACATTCAAGTTTAGCAACTTGACAAAGTTGTTACTCTACATGTACTCTAGCTAGCCCAGCGACTTCTCAAACGCCCTGGCACATAGGCAGCTTTCTGCCCTCATGGAAAGATGTGTGAATGTCTCTGGCCTAAGAACAAATGCAGTTGCCGCAGAGTGAGGTGTTACTTCCTCTACCAAGATGTCACACCCAAACGACACTAGGATTCGGCCCCACCCACAGTGCAACGAGAAGAGTTGCCCAGCATCCGCTGGCCTGCTACTGCAAAGAAAAGGACGTTGAAGGACTCTGATCTTTGTGGGCAAAGTTGCCCGACTCCACCCGTGGACAGAAGTGCAACCACAAAGACACCCCTGATTTCTGCACCACAACCAGAGCATCATTTGAGCATCTTCTGTCAGTATCCTCAGCATCAGGCCCACTTCATTGGTGTCGAAGCTTGAAACTTGCCCTTTAAAATGCTCTGGTGGCCAGGTAACTGTCCAAAGTGTCTTCCCTGGTCCCCAAGAACACTTTCTAGTCTGAATTGGACACTCATTATGGACTGAAGTAGTCAAACTAATTAAAAGTTTTTGTTGACCAATGCTTGTTTGCGGTTGTGTTTAAATGTGATATCATGTTTGATATGAGGGTTCAAAAGCAAATTGAGAGTGATCATGACCCGTTGATTTTATCAACCAGAGGACCTTTTCCTTTGTTTACTGTGCCCTACTCCAAGAGCCATGCCTCCCAGCTGGCTCTAACAAATAACAGACGCAACCTAAAATGGGAATCTGTTGATTCTTCCCCTAATCACCTGGCATCCATTTACAACCTGCTTGCCAACCAGATGGAGTGTATGATCCGCCTAAATGAGAACGGGGAGGGTGACAGAGTCTTAGCAGCCCACACTGACTTGTTCCAATCTTTAAAGCATCTTTTCACAAAAAAGTTTCTCAATAAATCTAACAAAAAGCAGTGCGCTCCTTGGTTTGACAACTGTTGCAGAGAAGCCCAACTGTCTCTCCTGGAAGCAATAAAAGATGGCCATGTTGGGCTGTTAAGAACAGCCAGAAAAGTTTATAAGAAGGAATGTTCTAAGGCACGCAGAAGTTGGGAAGAGGCCAGATGGGTTATTATTTTGGAGACTGCCAAATCTAATGACACATCTAGGTTCTGGAAACTAATAACTGATGACTGTAGCAACTCCCCTGCCGCACCTGGCTCATCAATCCTCTCAGCATCATGGGTAGAGCACTTTGGGCAACTATATGAAGGGCCTTCTGAAACATCTTTGTGGGCCCCTGGTGCCCCAATAAACCATGAGACTACCCCGTTCACATTCTCTCTAACCGAAAGAAGAGCAGCAATAGACTCATTGAAATGGGGAAAAGCCCCTGGCCCAGACAAGATCCCAGGCGATCTATACAAATCAATACCAGATATATGGGCACCATATCTCAACCTTATCTGCAATGCTATTGCAGCAGGGGCCCCCACTCCTCCCACTTGGAAAGGGGCCGAAATAGTACCCATTTTTAAAAAAGGAAATCCGAACATCCCTGCCAATTATCGTCCGATTAGTCTCCTTGATAACTCCCAAAAAATCTATGCAAAGCATCTTTTGCTCCATCTTGAGGAATGGATTATGGAGTCCGAAGCTCTTTCTGACCTACAAGCAGGCTTTAGACCTGCAGTGAGTACAATTGACCAAGCCCTAAGATTCATGTCAATAAAATGGAAGAATGTTGACCTGGGGAGGGGTAATCTCTATGTGGTCTTCATAGATCTCAGAGCCGCATTTGATTTGATCCCCCGGAACCTGCTGTGGTCAACATTATCAAACATGGGAGTGCCATCTGGTCTCCTGAAACTCATTGCTCAACTGCATGAAAATACTTTCGCTCAAATTAGATGTGGCCAGGGGGGGTGAGTTGACTGACCCCGTAGTTATTAAAAAAAGGAGTTAGACAGGGATGTGTTCTGGCACCCACTCTTTTTTTGCTATATATCAATAATTGCATCCACTACTTAAAGAACTGTATAAATGATTCACCTAAATTGGTTGGGAAAAAAATCCTGTGTCTGCTATATGCAGATGACACAATTTTGATATCTAAATCGCCAATGGGAATCCAAAACCTGATCAACCAATTCTGTGTTTTTTGTAGTGACTATGGTCTGGATGTAAACATTAAGAAAACAAAACTCATGATATATAGTACCTCCAAGAAACGCTCGCGCGTTAGCATAGAAATGAACTCGATTCCACTGGAGAAAGTAGAAGAGTTCGACTACTTGGGTTTCAGACTATCGACCACAGGCAAATGGATGGCAGCCATTGACAAAGGGGCTCTCATTATAAGCCAGAGAGGTGGGGCCCTTGTCCGTAGATCGAGAAAGGCTCCGAGTCCCCCCTTGAACATACTTGCAGAGATCTACAATGTCCAAATCAGAGCAGCGGCCCTCTATGGAGCGGAACTTTGGGGGTCCCACAAAAACCTTGATACTCTGCAAACCAAGGAAAACCATTTCCTTAGACAGATTGCCCGGCTAGGTATGGGCTCACCAATGACCCCTCTAAGGCTTGACCTAGGTCTAAACAGTATCAAAACCACAGCAGCCCTAAGGCCTCTCTCCTATTGGATCCGCTTATGGAAATCTGTTGAACTCGAACCATATAGGTTGGCTATAAGAGAGCTCATAGCCACCCCCCAGGCACTGGAGAAAATCCCATGGCTGAAGGAAATGAAATCTGCCTGGGTCAAAATAGGTTTTCCTTCCTACTGGAACTATCCGGATCAAATCCCCGATAATGCAAAGAAACTTGTCACAAAAAGATATTGGGAGAAAGTTAACGAAGACTCCTTGCACCAAAAAGGGGCGGGCAGGCTAACAATGGAATTTCTCCAATTCAAGCACGAGCCCTGGCCTGAGAACTTCTTGAACCTTCCCATGCCTCCGTACGCCCGTGCTTTATATCTCCAACTAAGATATGGTACACTGCCTATTAATGGTTTTACAGCTCACTGGTCATCTAACATCGCTTCAAATGATAGATGTATCTCTTGCCAAAATTGTAAAGAAACAATAGAGCATATACTATTTTTCTGCCCTCTGTATAAAAGTCCCAGAGGGAGGTGGATCATTCCCCTCTGCAAAAATATGTCATTACATGATAGAGCAAACGCCACCAGAATCTGTACATACGACTCATCCTCCGTGGTAGCTATTACAGTTACCAAATTTTTAGCGGAGGCCTGGTACATCCGGCGTAGGCTTATTGTTTCAAAGGGCATGTGAGCCATCCTGTCATTAGTCGACAGAAGGAGTCTCAACTGTTCTTTTTTTGCCTCTATATGAGGATTGACGAGGGCCAGGTCTTACGGGGAAACAATTGCACACATTGGTTTGTCAGACAGAATTTTATATTTTATCTTTTATCTTTTTATTCTTAATATTTTAGCCATGTCTTATTTATTGTACTTTTTATCTATAATCAAATACTTAGTCCTGTTGATCTTATTGTTATACTGTCCTGATTATTATCTTGTTTTTTTTAACAAATACTATTTTATCATGTATGATTGTTATCTTCGTTACTCAAAATGGCCTAGATCTCTAGACCGAATGAACTCAATAAATAAATAAATGTGATATCTTCTAAAATCTGTTTCTCCAAAATCCTCCAGTGGATTTTGTTCATTTAGGCTTCTAAAACTTCATAAATATACATCTATTTTTTATAAATTGGTGTCTGATTTCTTTCGTGTTGTGAGACTTTCATATTTCGTTTGGTGCTGGTTAAAGCTCTACACTAAATTCCTTTTCTAATCCTTACTGCTCACAGCCACAGCTACCCAGGGTTGAACTTAAGGTTGAATAAATGAGCCTAACTAGACCCAAGACGGTTTGTGAGTGTACTGCACAATAAGGCCCCACAGCCATATCCAAGGTCACCCAAATCCCCTCACATTAGCCAATCAGCTAATTTATTGTCATTGCTGTAGTGCTGCAGTACTAATGTGGCCACAGATATAAAGTATATATATATTTTTGTTAACTATAATTTAAATTAAATTTACTTTCCTGCACTACCCAAAGAATCATCTATACGCCCTATAATGAAATACTTCCAAATTTCAGAAATATCCAGAAATAGCTGACTGTTTTCGTGCTACGCGAGAAAACGAAAATCGATGAAAAAGAAATTGTATTTTAAGGCCATTTTTAGGCCCCTCGTTTTTGTTTGCAGCCACTTCTTAAAAAGCTGCCAAATGTTCAGAACATGAAACGGGGGCAGCAGGTCTGCAAGGTTTCCCAAACATTCTCCAAACGGGTGCAAAGTTACTAAGGGGAAAAAAAAAAAAAAAATTGCCCATCTCTGGTCACCATAACAAAGTCCAGCGTGGCAGTAAAAATAAGGGACAGGCCAGACATAGAAGTAAGACTAGAAGACTAAAGGTTTTAGTCCTAGTTTTAGGTTTATGTATTCAGCGTACACATTAACTCACCAAGTTAATCTAGTAGATTATTTTATCATGTCTACTCCTGCAGGTACCATATAGAAAGCAAATTTAGAGATGTTTCTGGTTCACTAGCGGAGGAAAAATGGCAGGGGAGTGTCCTACTTTTTACTTCCAGCATACCAGAGATAGCAGTGCAGGGCTAGAGAGGAAGTTGTGAAAAATGGATTTCTTAACTTGGAGTGAGGGCTCCATTTTGTCTAAATATTTCAGTTCCATTTGTTCTGTGCTACGAGCAAAATAGTATGTCTCAGCCCAGCTCAATTTTTCTTTCTTGCAAATGTGCTTGTTTCTTAGAGTTGCCTTCGAAACTTTGTAGATAGATAACATTACTAGAACATGGGGTGATTAGCCTATGTGTTTTAACATCCTGTTCTTGTGGTTCAAAGGTGTTACAGGAAATGTTTGCTTGAACGTGTTTGGAAATTATGAGGCATGTATAGTGTGGTAAAGCGGGGGGGCTGCAATCAAGGACATCAAAGGCTGAGGGAAAGGTCAGTTGCTTTGGCCAAAGAGTTTCATTTTGACACTCTTTGGAGGTGATCAGCTGCAGCGAATAAAATGCTATCTTGAAGCATAATCAGAATCCTTGTATTCTATCTTGTAGAAATGTAGCCTCTTACGTGAAGACAACTTATAAATTTATTTCACAAAGGAGATATATTTGCCTACATCAGAGGAACCTCCCCAGATTTCTACAGCGGTTGTTTGTGCACCATGCAATCGGATAGCAAAATTACAGCTTGGACGATCTTCTCTTTCAAGACCTATCCCTGTAGGTATAGTTCTCTGTACCTCGAGATAGCTGTGGTACCCACGGAGACCCATGGCAAAGGGAAGTAATGCCAAGAACTTACTCACAGAGGGGCAGCAGGTGCCTTAGCTCACAGAGCTATTTTGCTAGCTTATGTGCCCAGTTTTCCCTTTTCTCTATGTGCATTGCCTTAAAATTTGAAATCTGTTGGATTGCCATTAAAGTTTGCAGACATCAGAATAAAAGATGTTAAACTGTGATCTCATATGTCATCTAGGATGTAGGAGATACCTTTGCACGACCATGGCATAGCAGAAGAGGAGGATACAAAGTCAGATTTTTGCAGGTGTACTCATGCACAAATTGCTAGCTAGCCGGTTTGTACTAAGTGCTTCCCATCTTTTACAACCTTGTTTGCCCTACCACTAGAAACAGTCCATTAACTCTGTTCAAAAAAATCTCCAGAGCACCACCTGTCACATTTCCTTTCTTCAATTGGCAGGAACTTGCTTTATAGGCAAATGTGAAATGAATATGCGTTAGAAGTTAGCAGGCATGTACATATGAATGTGTGCCCCCCCTCACCCAATGCCCTATATATATATATTTTTTAAATGGTGCACAAGCAATAGGGCCTGAGCACCATTGCCCAGCAACAGTGAAATCTCAACTGTGTTGCACTGCCATCTTTTATACCTCTTAGTGTTAGATCAACTAGAGCAATTGAGTCTTGGAGGTGTAGTGAATGGTGCAGTGCACAGCCCAGCAGCGGTGATCCAAGGGATGGTCTTGCTTGGAGTGACAATGATTAGTATGGGCCCAACAAAAACAACCGCCAGCACCAGTGGGGAACAAAACGATCAGGGAATGGGGCTCAAGGAACTGGTACAAGAAGCCCAGTGGGAGATGATGACTCAGCAGGGAGCTAAATGAGCAACTAGAGCCAGCTCCAATCCCAGCCTTTTATCACAGAATGCTGGAAGTGTGTTGCAAGAAGATGCTCCATCGTGTGTAGCCTCTATAGTACCTTTGAGCCACAGTCTCAATCTCTGGAAAGTGGCACATGCATCTATATATGCACATCTAGTTGTTCAACTGACAAAATAGACATGAAAACATCTTGACCACCAGGGAAATGAGTCTTGAGAGTCAGGCAATAGTAATCCATCAACCCTGCTCACCCCAATCATCTACTAAATGGCAGCGCTTACGAACAGTTATTCAGAAGCCCTTTGCTAACAAGCTGCTCATTAAACTTTTAAGGAAAGGCCTTTCTCTAGCTTCTCTCACTTCACTCTCTGGTTCTCAAACCTCCAGATACATGATCAACAGGCAACATACTCCTATTGTCAAGGCAAGCTGTCCTCATTCTCCGTCTTTTGCCATGCTAACCCAGAGGCAAACCAAAGAGATTCCGTTGGTCTCAATAGTCATACTCATACTAAACACAGAATTCACTATGTACTACACAATCACTGCAAATCCATGCACTTGAAACAGAATGTCAGTGCAAGGTTCTGGGTTTCACATTAACAGCACAGCTTTATATCAGAGGAGTGAGTGGACTCTACTCGGACACAGAAAATAATCTGATCATACTAAAGAGTGACAATACATACTACGCTGCCATCACTTATTTCTGTCGAACATCTGAGGAATGGACAGTCATCTAATGCGTAATATTATGGCATGCTGGGTGCACCCCACTAGGTCAAGGAACAGGTTCTAGAACTTGCACAGCCAGGGAGAGGTCTAGGCCTCTGCACACACAGATTTAACATGCCACCAGGACTAAAGTAAAAGGCCAGGCTACCAGTTTCAAAAGCAGATGGGTACTGGGCAGGGAATATGCCTGTTTACCATGCAAGAGACATTTCTATCCCCTCATAGGGCTCATCCAAAAATCAGCTAAGTGAAAGAAAAACAGACTACAGAAAATATGCATCCTCAGGGGTGTGGAATTTTTATAGCTTGACTCCCAGGACACATTGTTTGGGGTCAAGGACAACATGTTTTTATGTTAATTATGTCCTTGTGACAAGTATGTCCAACCCACCCTAAAGCACAAATCCTTTGGCTGCCAGTTTACGATTATGGATCAGGGAAGGGCATTGTCTGCAGTTAAGTTAATATTTGTGTCCAAATGTTAATGCTGTTTAAACGTATTTATGGTTCATTATTGCAAAACCTTTATTATTAGGGTGAGTGCTCTAAGGAAATGTTGTAAGCTTGGACTGCACTGCACTGCACTGCTGACAGTGATCTTAGTATAAAAATGTGCACGTTTGCAAAGTTCAACATTATGAGGCTACTTATAATGCTCCCAGAACGCGCTCTGATCAGATGCAAATATTTGCAGAAGCTTGAAAGCAAAATTGATGAATCTTTGCTTTCAAATTAAACATTCACACAAAAAAAGGGGGGAAAAAAATCGTCTTGCTCAACTACTGTGAAATGTTAGGTAGTAATTCTTTGAAACATCTACTAAAATGTGCTGATGCATGCTAGTATTCTAAAAATAGTCCAAATGGAAAATAGGTGCAACCAGTTTCAACAAGATTATGGGGAACATGGAAATAAACAATCATTGGTAAAGCCAATTGGTCTGACATTGGTGGTCAGCTTTTTGGTTTTGTCTGCATGTCTTGTTTTGACATTTTTGTAGGAAAACATAATTGTTGTGGGAGCTGCCAGTCCCTCAACCATAGGCAAATAGCAATATTTTTGGGACAAAAAAAAAAAAAAAACACACACACACACACACAAAATAGTCTCTGGCACTAAACAAAGCTACCTTGTGTCGATATGCTCCTTGTGAAAGAGCAGAATGCGTTCACTCACAGTGAAGCCAGTCTATAGATAGACATACAAAGAGAGACAGAATGTTAATAAAAACAAAGGCTCCTGGTTAACTCAAGACCTAAATAGGGGCCCAATTCTTAAATTACAATGTGTGCCCATGTTATATGCCCTTGCATTAGCGCTGATTTATAGCTTTCATGAATTCACAATAACTTACAGAAGTAGGCCAGGAAACCGTACTTCTAAAAAAATATTTGTGAACTGCATTTTAGTAGGATTTAGTAGGATGTGGAGTTTTCACTCATGAGAAAGTCTGTTGAGCGTTGACAAGTTCACTTTCTCTCCAACCACTTTTTTCCTCAATCATGGAAGAAGTTTTATTCCTGCACTTGTGAGGAGTACATTTCCAACCTTTCTCAGATTGGCAAAAGATTAGAAAAAAGTTGGAGAAAACCTCTAAAATAATCAAGTTAGCAGGTTTGCATAGATTCCAAAGCACATTCAAACCCTGGGACTATTGCTTAATGCTATCTCCAGCCCCAGTATGTAGATCTGTGGAACGGTGGCAAAATGAAGGAGTTACTAGAATTCAACCCCTGCAATAGTACGAGTCCTGGCATAGTCAGAGAGACTATTATTAGAACCCTTGTATAATGATATTGCTGCCATAATTTATCACAGCACTACGTGGTACCAAAGGAACAAGTGGACTGTTTTTTTTTGCGAGATATCACAGTATCTTTTTGTCAAATTTTTGGAGGACAGAGTAAACATACAATCCATGACAGGGCTCAATAGTATCCCCCACAGATAGGATCCACATGAAACAAGTCCTTACACGTATCATAAATAACAAATGCAGCCTCACCACAGTTGGTCGTCACCTCTCAGTTCAAAGCAAGGGTCACTTAATCAGTCATCATCTCTGTGCTTCCCTCTGAGCTTAACTCTACCATACCAGTGAACCGTTCCAGTAATGGCCCCCGAGGCAATCACATTCGTTAGTGCCCCTTCCTCTCTACGTGTTATCAGCATATATTGTTCTTCAGCAGCATCCCATTCCATTAAATCTCTGATCCAGCAAGGGATGGAAGGGTTCCGGGCACGCATCCAGCCAATGGCCACTCTTCGCTTGGCCAGCACCAGAGTCAGTTGTGTGAGCTTATATGGGATACTCCTACCCCGCGGTCTCCGCACTTCACCTAAAAGGCATGTCAAAGGCGTTACTTCTAGCCCCAGTCCGGTTACCTCCTCTACTCTCCCAACCACCTCCCGCCAAAATCGGTGCACCATCCTACAGGACCAAGCCAACTGTAGAAAGGAGGCATTGAATGCGCCACATCTGGGACACCCAGCCTCTCTTCCTGGATCAAGCTTATTAAGATGGTCAGGTGTGATGTATGTCCTATGCACAAAATTGAAGAGTAGTAGTTTAAACCTGCTGTTGCATGACACCCTGCGCACCAGCGACAACGTCACTGCCTAGTCCGCGTCTTCTATGGGGTCCCCAGTTCACACTCTCAAGCCTTAAGCGCAACACTTATCGCCCCTGGTTGATTATCCCGAAGGGCTTTATAGAATTGAGTGATCAAATGAGTCCCCTCACCCCAAGTTATCAGCCCACTCAACACCGATGTCAGAGGGGCCACTGGGAAACCACACCAGATCTCCAGAGCCACACTTTCCATTTTCGCATATTGCAAGAACTGACCTGGGCCAAACCGAATGTGTCCCGAGTATCAGGGAAGGAGATAAACTCCCCGTTGTGGTATAAATCTCTCCCCATTTCCTAGCATCCCATTGACATTAGGTTACCCATGTCCCTAACGGGAGCCAAGTCCCAAATCTTTAATTCTCTTTCAAACGGGGCATGACGAAGCACATTCCTAACGGACTGCTCCCATAATCCAGCCATTAGTTCTGACCAAGTATGGGACAGCAGACTCAGACCGCCCGCCCGACATCAATAGATACGCCAACACCTTCCCACCCAGCATTCCTGCAAACATTCTCTTTCCCCAATTGTCCGATTCGGTCATCCACTTTGCAGCATGTTGTAAGTGCGCCCCATTATAATAATGTCGAATATTAGGAATTGCCAATCCTCGCTCTTCCATATCCCTCTGCAGCATGGAATATGCCACACTACTGCGTCGCCCAGCCCACACCAGTGAACTCAACAAGCTGTCTAGGTGATTAAAGGGCCGAGCAGATAGCGGATACAAAGAGTTCTGTACCAGGTAAGGACACCATGGCAGGAACACCATCTTAGCCACAGCCAGGGAGAGAAGTAGTCTATTCCAGAACGAAACTGAGCGTTCAAGGCCAATCACAACTCTTTCTACATTGTTTTTCCAAGCGCCGCCACAGTGTGAGTGACCCAAATACCTAGATATCTAAAGCTTTAAAACTCCTACCTTAGCCCCACCCCTGGTAAATCCTCCTGAGGCACACCACAGAGGAAACCCATAGGGCACAGAAGTGACTTCTTCCTATTCACCTGGAGCCCGGACACCATCCCAATTCCTCTCGGAGCCAGATCAGTGGTTCCACAGCCAAGGCGAAAGGAGCTGCAAAGTGGACATCCCTGCCTGGTTCCCCCGCCAATCAATGAGGATTACGAGAGCTCTCCTCCAACCCAAAAACACGCAGAAGGTGCAGTTTACAGCAGTCTCACCCACGCACAAAATTGTGGGCCAAACCCCATGCCCCACAGCACTGCCAGAAGGTAGCCCCACTCCACGGTGTCAAAGGCCTTCTCCAGGTGCAATGACACTAGCACCAGTATGTCCTCCTCAACCTCAGTTTCATGCAGCACATGTGCCAAGGGACGCAAATTATAGGTCGTACTACGACAAGGAAAAAAAACCGAATTGATCACGCTCCAAGCTCCGGATCACCGCACGAAGCCGAGTAGCCAATATCTTGCACAGGATCTTTACATCGCTGTTCAGCATAGTAAGCGGGTGATAAGCCTGGGGGGGATCCCAGTGATCCCTCCTCCTAAACATAAAACACACAATGCCTTGGCACATGGCTTCTGGCAATATACCCCGCTGCCGGGCCTCCTCAAATACTGCCAACAACTTCTCTCGAAGAAAGGAAAACTTTTGATACATCTCGATCGGGAACCCGTCTCTCACAGGAGACCTAGATTTTGTCAATGCTTCCACCGCCTCACTCACTTCCTCCAGTTATCGCAGCCTTCACAGCCTCCATACACTCCAGTTCCAACTGCGGAAGCTGCATCCACTGAAAGAACTCCCCTAAATCGTCGTCATCTGGGACTGGGGCACAAGCCCTTGATACTCTCTGCAGATGATCCACTAACACCTGAAGGATATTCTTACGATTGGTAATCGTCTCACCTTTGGCATTCCTAATAAGCAAGATTGGGGGGGGGGGGGGGGCAACTCCACTTCCTGTTTTACAATCCACGCCAATAATTTGCAAGATTTATCCTTATGTAGGAGCTGTCTATATGCTCTAAGTGTTACCTTATTTAGTGTGTCCCAGCAGCTGTTAACTGTCTTATACAACCGGAGTTGCTCCCTTTCAGCCTCCCTTGTTGTTGGCGTCTGGTGCTGCAGAAACATCAACTTATCCTCCCAGTCAGTAAGTTCTTGTTCCATTTGTTTACGCACCCCACAAGCAGTGCCTATGCAGACCCCTCTCACTACAGCCTTCAGGGCCTCCCACTCCGTGCACCTAGAATTAGGCGTGTTCCAATTCAAGTCCATATAACCTTCAATGGCAACCGCCACCTTATCACGACACCCAGCATCAGTCAGAAAATCCATAGACATGCGGCAACTTCATTTTAACCTAGTATTATCGGCTCCTCATTGCAGCTGCATCAACACCGGTGCATGATCAGAGAGAAACCTACACAGATGCTTAATGTCCAGCATCTGTGAGCAGTTCAGTCCACCCAGAAGAAACCGATCTAGCCGACTATGCGTATTGTGTGTCTTAGAATAACAGGTGTACTCCCTACCCTCCGTGTGTAGTTCCCTCCATCCATCCCATAGCCCTAAATTGTGCATTACATCCACAAGAGATCTCGCCATCAACGATTTAGTCCCAAACTTAGGCTGGAGACGATCCTTCTCACCATCCAAAATACCATTGTAATCACCTGCCCATATAATAGACGCATCCACCCACATCCCCCAAAATATCAGCTATACTATCATAGAAGGAGTGAACATCAATATTGGGTGCTTAAGCGTTGATAAAAGTGATGGGCGCCCCGTCCAAGGTGCCCTGTACGAGTACATCTCTCTCCTCAACATCCACTTCACTGAGAGCCTGGGTAAAAGGGATCCCCCGGGCTACCCATATTGTCACACCCCTTGCTAAGAAGAGAACATTTGACCCTGCCATTTCTTAGCTAGTTTTTGCATTTTTTCCTCAGTCATGTGCGATTCCTTAGGAAGCAATGCACCCTGTCACGTGTAGTGTAACTCTTTAGCCCTGACATGCCATGTCAGCATGTTAATCTGTTCGCCCATACCAAGGTTTTGTTACCATCCGTCCATCTGGTCCTCAACCCCTCATCTCCCTCCTGAAGAGATAAGGCAAGGTGAGTGCCTATTTCACCTCTCACATAGATACATGCACTGCTGTTGTGAACTTCAAACATTTGCAAACCTGACCAACCAGATAACCCATTGCCCAACCCAGATGAATAGTAGAACAAACACATCAAACCATACTGTAGATCCATATTTGTAAATGCTGCCAGGACTACAGCCTAATCCCCAACTCCCTATTTACTAGGTCCTACCACAACCGTGGAGTAACTACCCCCACCCCGTACGCAATATACTTGTACCTGAATACCTACCCAACATAAATCAGTGACCTTGTTGTCCCCCCCACCCTCCCTTGTACAATACAAATTCAAATAGTGCCCAATCAGAAACTTGACCTTCATCCCAAAACACCCCCACCATGCAGCACAGCACCTCCTGCATAGACACAGGCCCCCCAAAAAAGAGGGTGCGGCAACAGCCTTCAGATACAAGCATCAAAGTCAAGCCTCTGCAGGGATCTTTTACACCCCCTGTTCCAGCACCCCTCTTGATCCATCAGCCAGTCCAGGAGTCACCACCGCCATTCTCCCATTCTGTTGAATCTCTATTCTATGATCAGTATAGATATCTACCAACTGTGCCGCAGTGCACTCCACCTGGATCTCCAGCAAGTCCTCAAATCTGAGACGTCCACACCAGAGGCACGATGAACTGCTAGGCCGGTCCTCTCTGATCTGTCAGGAGTGACTTTGTCTCACATCTTCAGCCATCTCCAAACCTCCTCTGGATGTTCAAAAAAGTGGGACTTGCCCCCGGAGAGCACCTTCGGGCGTGCCGGATACAACAACATAAATCTGATGTTCATGGTACAGAGCCTGGCTTTCACCTCCAGAAACCCCCTTTCTAGAGGTGTGAACCTGGTTTGTATAGTCAGGATAAATGGAAATTTTACAGTTCTCAAAAACCGCCCTGTCACATTCACGGTCCGTCTGCAAGATACAGTCTCTGTCCTTATAATTCAAAAGATGGGCAATGATAGCCCTAGGAGGCGCCACCAGTGCCCTGTGAGCACGCTCCACCACAAACACCCTGGACATCCCAACCAGCTGCACAACGTCCTTAATCCAACTCTCCACAAAGGGACTTGCATGCTGCGTCCTCCAGCCTTCCGACTGTGGAATTGAACTGCACCATCTGTTTTTGCGGAGCACCCACCTCCGTCTGCAGCTCCACAATGGAGCCCTCTGCCAACTTGACCTTATCAGAGACCTTTCGGCGGTCCGCCCGAAGGAGGTGGACCACCACCGTTTCTATCTTCCCTTCGAGGGCCACCCTGGAATCCTGTACAGCTGAAAGGAGCTCAGCTCGCGATGGCTCCTCAGCAGTCACTGGCGTGCTCAGAACATCGCCATGCCCCCCTAGTTGAGTCTGGCATTGTGGCAGAGGCACCGGCGTGGTGTATTGTTCCATAGAGTTCCCCTGTGACGTCGCCGTCTGCCGGTGTCACCCCATCTCGCAGCCAACCAGAAACCAAGCAGCATCACCGCCTCGAGTGACCCAGAGAAGGAGTAAAAGTACCTGGAGTTGCACATCACTCGGGCAGTTGACATCGGTCACCTGGTTTCGCAACACACTCAGCCGCGGGCGCAGTTATGTTCCCGCCTCCTCGCAGGCAGCCGCAAACTCAGGCAATCCGGGTGCTCCCAAAAAGTTCCACACAGCAAGCCCAGTGCCTCTTCACTCGCTGGGCCCTAGACTAGGCCCTGGACCATGCATCAATAAGCCAGCTCTCCATGTGCGAAGCCACAGCCTTCCTCCTCCGGGCTGCCCCTCAATTCATTTGGCTGCTTCTCACAGCCCCCCCCACTCGACTGGTCCTCTGCCCACTGCCCATTCTTTCCACAGTCTTTCTGGGCTGGCGCCCGGGCTGTCCACCGGCACGTGACCACGTAAGCCAGGTCCCTCCTCGAGCACTCAGCAGGCCGCACTGAGCCATGCCAGCCCTAGCGGCGGAGCCACACACATCAATGGGCCAGCAGGCCTGCAACACCATTTTACAGGGCCGTCCGACCGCCAGCACACAGGAGACAAAGTGCAGGAAGCCCGACAGAGGCAGCCGAGCTGCTGCCGCCACCTCCTCCTCCTCCGCTTCCTCGTGCTGCCTGGCCGCACTCCTCACGGCCCGAGACAGGGTGACCCAGGCGGCCCAAAATGCAGGGATCCGTTACCCCGAGACAGGGGTATGGCATGACGATGTGCCCAGGGCACCTTCCCTTGCTGAGGAAGGGCTCCTGTTGTCCCAGGCACCCCAGGATCAGGCCGGGATAGCGGGAGCTCACTAGGAATGCATTCTGCTGGCTAGCGTGCTTGGCCAGGTCCCAGACATGTAGACATTTTAATAAATTCCACGATCCTGATCCTAGAGAACACATAGAAGAAACAAAGCCTCATTAGCAGCGCCCTTACTGAAGGAGAGATCAGACACTGAAATCGGCCTGTGGAGTATATAAAATTAGGTTACCAATAAAGCAATAACATACTAGAAATACTACATGAAGTCGGTGACAAAGCACGCAGACTTCTGATGCGGTTCAGGGGAAACAGAAGCACAACGGTAGAGCTGAGAAACTAGGAATGAAGGTGTCCACAGACACAGACATAAAGCGAACTTCGCTCATTACGCCAATAATATTGTTTTTATATATAGCAAAACCTCTCTAGTTGATTTCAGAGCCGCTTTCTATTTTCTGGGTTTTTGATCAATACTTGGGGTATCAGATCAACTGGGTCAAATCCACTGTCTTCAGGATATGTGAGTGGAGTGTAGAGAAGCTCCATACGCAGGGCACACAGAAAACCGCAGACATATTTAAATATTTGGGACTAGAAGTGACCAGAGACAGGCAAGTGTTCTTAGATCACAACAAAGATTCAGACGTGATGTATAAAGATAGCGGAAGCTGCTGGTGTCACTCCTAAGATGGACTGCCATAATTAAAAGGATAACATACTGGGATGGCGACAGTGCACAAGGGAACTTTTAAACAACTGCTGCACTAGACATAAAACAGTGTTGGGCAGTCTCCCGTAATTATATCCAAAGCTGTTTGAGTTGGTGGGGTTAGATACTCTACTATCATTTGTAAACACATGCAAGTTTTATATCTTTGTATCTGCTGGTCTGAAACAACAATAAAGCAAATTGATCCAATGAAGGACAACATAACCTAAAATGTAACACATTCTAAGAAACAGCCTTGTCTTGTCAGATATACCTGTCTTCCAAATGCTTCAGGCTGAGATAGTTTCCTTTCTGTGGGACAGTTGATCCCTGTGCATTTTTTTAAACTAAGCTTTACAGATCAGTTTGTAATTACTGCACTATACTCCCTAATAAACAGCTGTACTACATGGCCTCTAAACTCCTCCTTTTAAGGTTTCGACTGCCCAGTGCTTGCAAAGTCTTTAGTTTAAAAAAAAAAAAATTGCCTGCCCACAGGCAACACATTACTTACCATTTGTGGGCTTCACCAGTCACTCTCCTTGTCTTGCTTCTGACATCATTAGCAAGAACTTCGTCTCCTCTGTCCTTGCCGTTGGCTTCTCCCTGGTGCTTGGACGAAGTACCCTTTCCGGTTGGCAGTCGGTGTCTGCCAGTTGGGTACTTCCACTGGCCGTGCGCAATTCAGAGGTACTTTTTTTCCCCACTTTTGTCCCCCACTCCATAGAGTGCGTGTGTTTATCACAAACTCCACCAGAGGAAAAGGAGAGGTTATCTCGGGAAGGGGGCGGATGCTGTTCCTTCTGGCCAGCTCAAAGGGGGAGGAAGAGAGAGTTAATCCAACGTGAGGCTTCAAAAGTTCTTTCACAGCTTGTGAAGGCAGTGTGTATTTTTTATTTCCAGCATTTTAAAAGCTAATTTTAAATAAATGTGAATCACTGGCGCTGCCTAGCTTTACTGCTCTCTGGGGCTCACACTAGAATTTCAATTTCTTTAGCACGGAGGCTTTAAAAAAAGAAAAGAATTTGCAATGCAACAGGTTTTGCGATTACTTGAGTTGAGCTATTGCATTGCAAATGCATAGCTGGACTTTGACACATTAATTGGTCAACCCTGACACATATTTTGGTCCTTTCTGCCACGTAATGCCAGTGACCCTGCATATAACTAAAGGGCTAGTAGGCCTACTGGAATTTTTTTTTTTTTTTTTATAAACAAGGCCCTTAAAACACAAACTACTCCTAGGTGCAAAACATTTACTTGGCAGTTGGTACAGGCGACATTGCCCACAGGGCAATGAATAAATAATTGTACTCCAAGAATGCACGCTTACTGGATTATTGTCCCTTGACTGCAGTCTGGGGACACAAACAAAATGCCCATGATTTTTCACACAATTAATGAGAGCCATCCACATGGTATTAAGGATCCTCAGTTAGCCTTGAACTGAAATATTAGTTATAAAATATTTACCATAGCACAGCGTAATCAATTGTAAGCTCTCCTCAAGGTTAGTTTTATAAAAACATGCACACAGCTCACAGATTCAAACGTGTGTAGTTCATCTAGTAAGGTTTCTGTTTTGTATTCACAGCTTATATCAAGTTAGAAAAATAAAACTACAAGTCCCAGAATGCAAAGCAGAAAAACTAAATGAGTGAATCAGGCATCATACTAGGGAGCTGGAAAACTCTACGAGTGCTGCTTCCAGGGCTGGTTTCCATCTTGCATCACTCAGGGGTGTGGAATTTAATAAACTACATACTTGTCCATGGGACAGGTTGCTTCTTAAATCTACTTGTCCTGTATTAAAAAAAAAAAATTAATAAAATCTACTTGTCCCTTTGGCGCCATGCAGCGTGGCCACAAATTATGGCAGCAATCTCATTATGTAAGAGCTCCGATAATAGCCTCTCTGATTATGCCAGGGCAACTACTATAGTGCAGCTTGAATACTTGCAATTTCAGTCCCTACTATAGCAACTTCCATATGTTGCCACCTTTCCATCGATCTACATACTGGGGCTGGAGGAAGCAGTAAGCAATAGGTCTAGGACTGAGATGCTTTTGAGTCTGCAAACCTACTAACTTGCACGTTTTAACAATTTTCACCAATCTTTTCCCATTATGAGAAAGGTTGGAAATGTACTCCTGACAATGGCAGAAGTGGAAATTCTTCCAGGGTAGGGGAAAAAAGTGGTTGGAGGAAAGTGAACTTGTAAACGCTCAAGAGATTTTCACATGCTCAAATCTACACATGTATATTTGTAGTACAATTTTCTGGTCTACTTCTGTAAGTAAGCTCTTGTGAATTCATGAAAGCCACTAATTCAAAGAAGTATAGGTGCACTTTTGAGACTTTAAGAATTGGGTCCCTAATTAGGTCCGGCATTAACAAAGACATTTTGTTTTTATTAACCTTCTATTTCTCTCTCTATCTGCTGGCTTTACTGTGAGTGATCACATTCCGCTCTTCCACAAGGAGCATACTGGAACACAAAGTAGTTTTGTTCAGTGCCAGGAACTACTGCGGCAATCTGTGGTGTAACAAAACTGGAGGGGGGGCCCCCTGCAAAGAACATGGAGGGCTCCCTCCAGACCCACTGAGGGCCGGTGCTGGGCTGAGGCCCCCCCCCCCCACCTCGAGGGGACTGCAGGTCTTTGTTACACCACTGGAGGCAGTGTGTGCTTTTTGAGACCAAAACCTTTTTTTTTCTATTTGCCAGCATTTGTTACAATGGTGAGGGCCTGGCAGCTCCCTTACAAAGTCATGTCAAAACAAGACATGCATTGATGAAACCAAAAGACTCACAAAAAATGTCAGATGGGCTGGCTTTGCCAGTGCTTGTTTATTTTCATGCTTCCCATAATCTTGTTGAAAACAGTTACATTGGTTTTTCAGTAGGAATATTTTTTTGAACTACTAGCATGCATCAACACATTTTACTAACTGACGCTTCAAAGAAAAAGCACCTAAAATGTCAGTGTAGCAAAGCTTTTTTTTTTTTTTTTCTACTTGCATTTTTTTTCTGAACATTTTATTCACTCTTGATTACAACCTTCTGCATAAATTTGCATCTAATCAGAGAGCATTCTGGGAGTATTATACTTAGCCTCATATTGTTAAACTTTTCAAACTTGTGTACATTTTTTTAAAAACTGGAACCACTCACAGTAGTGCAGTGTAAGCTTAAAATGTGTATTTACAGCGCTCACCCTAATAATGAAGGCTTTCATTAATGAACCATAAATACACATTCGAATAGCATTAACATATCGACACACATTACCTCCACTTCAGTTATCCTCTTTGTAAACTGGCAGCCAAAGGGTTTGTGCTGCAGGGGGTTGGTCCTACTGGTCCCAAGGACAAAATAAACAAAAACGTGTTGCCCTTCACCCCAAACAATATGTCCCGGGCGTCAGGTGATAGGAATTCCACATCCCTGTTTAAAGGCTGTTTCCATGCAATCAACTAATCTTAATTGATTAATAATGTAAACTATCTTTCTGGGGTTAGTTGCTAAAGCAGATATAGGACAGAGTGTGCTATACACATGCACTGAAACAAAGTATATATTACAGATGGGGATTGCAATTTTTTTTCCCCATAGATTTTAGGGGGAAATTCAATGCCAACTTTTTTACATGTTGCACAGTTAAGGTGTTATACAACATGGCTTAAACTAAAATGCCTTTTTAACTTTAAGCCAGGTTACACTGCACCTCAACTACAGTGCACCATGTTAATAAAAATAAAATAAAAAAAATAAAAAGAAGAAAATTGACAAAGCCAATAGGTTCCACCTATGCAAAATCTATTGCCTCTGTCATTGTCCATGCCATAGCACTATATATATATATATATATATATATATACACATACAACACACACACACATTCACATTGCACACCAGCTCAACTGCTCTGTAATATGCACACACACATACATATATATATATATATATATATATATATACACACACACACACACAAAGTGTAGGTGAAACCTACTTCCTTTGCCAATGCTTGTTAATGACGGGGTATTTTTTCCCAGATATAACCTCTCAATGCATGTAGACTGCTAAGCCATGCAGGCCATCACTTAGGCAATAAGTAATGTAGATGCATTACTCACATGAACGGATGAGCACACTTGAGTGACCACAAGGGTGGTTGTGTACAGATGGAGTAACGTCACAAGAATCATGAAGGAGACTGCCCAACAGGCGGATACAGTTCTAGGAGGAATATCCAGTCTGTATGGGCCTATGCAGATGGGATGCTACCACGTCTTCAAAACAGGGAATGTATTTGGTGAAGGGGCACTACAGACGTTTAGACAGAACCAGGACAAATATTAATTGTTCAACACTCAGATATTTAAATACTGCATCCAAGGTATGCTCTAGGGACATGTCTCAGACTGTTCTACTTTATTAGAAGCTGCCCTGGGTTGCAGGATTCTCTCAGAGAAAGAGAACCTGAACATGGGAACTATGGAGGAAACACAAAGCCTTAAATAATACACACAGTGGTTTACGCCCTACTACAAACTCATGAGAAAGAGATGATGGACCCTTTGAAAACACAGATTGGGAAGCTGTCCTCGTATGTAATAGATGTGATAAATAGAGCAGGCTTATGCATCACCCAGCGGAAAGTTTTACATAAGACTTACTATAAAAGTAGCAGGCTATACAAAATAGTCCTGATTTTAACACTGCCAAACTGGAAGTGTACAGTTAACCAGACATAAGAGAAGGAAATGGAAAATTAACCCTATACTATATTGGCCACCAAGACCCCACGGACACCACAAATGAACATCTCTGACATGCCTAATGACAATGATCTACCCAGAAACAAGATCATAGCTTTCTCCCTGGGAGTGAGGACTGTGAAGCAATATAATGCAAGTGAATAGGGAAAGCCACTTTGCTATACAACAATGAGGTGTCACGTGGGCCTGGGCAATGGATGACAGCGGAGCAAAAGACACATGAAAATGTGGGCTGCCCTTGAAAACAGATGAAAATGTGGGGAGTATGAAGGAGTTATTGTTTACTTCATACCTTTAATGTACACATGCCTTCAACTCTCTAAGCTGTTGAAACTCCTACCGAGTGATGGTGCACCTGGAGCCCTGTCTTTCCAGCAAACTCATCAGGAATGGGTGTCCAGAGGTATTGGTTGCTCACTATGTATATGAATAATCTGATCCAAACTGTCCTCAATAATGCAATGCTTTAATGTGTATTTGGTATGAATGTGTGTTTCATAAAGTAGAAAATAAATAAAAAGTACTCCAAAAATTAAAAAGCAGATGAAATGAGACCATAGAAAACAACAGAATACCGCCTTATATTGACTAAATGTCAAATCCTTGTCACTAACCCAACTGTCAGTCGAGTAAGATAGCCCTCAGCACCAACTGCTAGAAAGGCCCTTTATCACCACAGAGGCTACCAACTTCTACCACGAGGGGACTAAGGGCAGCAGGTGGGTTTTTGTTATTTTAGGATACATTCATTTGGGTTTTATTTTGCTATGATTTACATTGGTTAGAATAAACCACTTTGTGGATACTCATGATTTTATCACTGTGTTAAAGTTCTTGATGTTCTCTTATAGGTTTGTATTGTTCATGTGTTTAATCTTACTACATGGGGAACTATCAAATTATAAATGAAATTGCTAGTTCTTCCTAAATGAAGTGGAAAGATAAATGTTTTCCTTTAAAATGTTTTTTCTTTTGCTATAGCCTTTAGTTTCCTTTTGCACAAACCTGATTATTCTGAATATATGGAGTAAATTGCCTCACCGAACTGTGTACTCCAGATCCTGCCACCAGGCCGATGACTTGCCTCCAAGATCTTCACATTTCTTAAACCGTGCCTGTAGAGACGCTCTGCAGCACCGATCCCCGAAATCCCACAGCCAATAATGACAATAACTGGTTCAGGCTTTGGCAGATCCATTGATGTAACCTGGAATGGACAGTATCAACAGTGGTTAAAAGATTATTCACTGCACATAGAACCTGATGTGCATACATGGGGTTCTGCATAGTAATGGATGCGTAACCCTTCCCTAACTGTACATTTTGTCTGGATCGCTAATGCTGTTTTTGTCACAGACACACACAAATCATGCATGAGTGCCATGACATAAGCCTTTCTCATGGATTGCAGGCCTGTTGGACTGGGAGGGATGCCCAAAGCGCTACTGCCTCCAAGCACAAGAGTGGTGGTGGCAGCACATCGTTTAGTGATCATTGGGAGACAACAGGTCATTTGTAACCTGTCTCCCTGGAGATAGGCCTACCAGCTCACTCACCTTTTTTAAAGTTCCGCTATTTGCTTAACTAACCCCTTGGTCTACACTGGGTGGATGTAAAGTGCTGCGCAGTACAGGAGGGTTGACTGCACTGGTTGAGGGTGTCCCTGGGAAGGGTACAATACAGGTATAGAGTAGTGCTGTGCAGCACATGCATGGTGAGTAAATGTAGTGGGTGTATGTATACCTGCGAGGAGTACTTTACATGAGGGATGTAGTACTGTGCCGTGAATCCATGTACTGGGTGTATATGCACTTGGGAGAAGTACAAAATAGGAAGGGTTAAGTGTTTATGCAGCCCGCGCATGATGAATGCGTGTTTGCAAATGGCACACTATGAAAATATACAGAATGCATACATTACTGAGGAATGCGCACAGACTGAATGTGCATGCTGAACATATGTGGAATGTGCATGCTGAACAAAGCATGGCTGTAGCAGCACTGGTTAGTGTTTGTGCTGTGTGCATACAGGTAGTGCAAGTGTCTGTAATGGGATATTACATGGAGGACACTGAGCTCCATTTTGGGAAGCACAGACCTGACTGGTGAAGACATGAGGAGTAGAGCAATTCACTGAGACAGGTTTGCGTCTTGCTGCATTCCTGTTGAACTGGGAGGGACACACTAGGGAAGGGAGTAAGAGACTCCCCTGTATACTTCAAAGGGTGCTCTTTAATTCAGCGAGAGAACACAAGGAAGGGGTCTGGATATATCTGCAGATGGAGATGGGGCAAATAAGGCAATTAAACCATAGGACCAGGAGCATGGGATTAACCTTTTGCTGCATGTGTCGCTGTGGCTAAAATCCAGCTATAAACTCTAGCAAGTCCCATGGCTTGTGATGTGGGACTTTCAGCTCTAGAGACACTCCTGCTGTGACAAACAGCTTTTTGAAAAGGAGGAGAAGAAGGGTGTACTTCAAAAGAAGCAGAACGCCTGACATAAAAATTCAAAAACTCAAACCCTAAATCACATCTGGGTTCTGGAAATGGACTATAAAAAGGGGAGGCTTAAACCCCACAATTTGTCATCTGCCAAGCAGCGAGACAGGCTGTGTGAGGAGGGGCAAGTTCTGCAAGACATCCACCTGTAGCCAAGACAAGGGGGCTAAGGCCTGCTGGTCAACCAAGCCCACCTGCTCTAAGTGGCAGGAGCAACAGCACCTGCCTGCTTGTTAAGACCAGTGCGCCCTGTGAAGGACAGCCGTATGTATGCCAGTAGCGACAACGGCCTTGAGTGGAATACCATGCAGGGCAAGTGAAGCCTGTGCGGTGACTGTTGCGGCAACCCCGTATGCCATGAGGGGCCACTGTCAAAGTTATTGCTGGATACGTGGGCCAAAGCTGGGGCAGAGCTTAGCAGCGACCCCATATGCAAGGAGAGGCTGCAGTGGTAAAGACTATCATGTGGCAACAGCTGACACCTTGGCAAGTAGTGTTATGGCAACCCCATATGCCGGGATGGACTGCAGACACAAAGTTGCTATAAGGAGCCTTTGTGCAGGGAGCTGCTTCACCTCCCACATGTGGCCGACTCTCCGAGCAGGACCAAAGCATTGTAAGGGCCTGCAGTCAGGGCACTTGATGAGACACTGCAAGCTTCCTCGCTTCTAGAGCAGGTGAGGCTGGTTATAGGCCTATTGGGCCCCTGGGAGCTTGCTGCTACTGGTGCTGCAGCGCCAAGAGACTGGACTATTTTGCTAAGTGTCTTCGTGGACTCTTGAAGCCTGCTAGGGAGCATTCCCTGGATGCGATCACCAGGGAATGGGGAATAACCCCTACCACATTACGAAGAGCGGGTAGGACAGTGATTTGCTGACAAAACACTACAGCACTCCCACCTTAACAGAAAATGTGTTATTGCCTATATACGTCGTAAACTGCTTTCCATGCATAAAGAAGAAAATAAATATTATTTTCATTGTAAAAAAATAAGTATTTGACTTGACATTGACTTATTGACACTGTTGAGGGCTCTTTGATTTAGGAGTTGTGAGTTCACTAACTTGTATCTCCCCTAACCAACCACCTTTCCCCACCCAGCCAAAGGGGGCCTTGGAATGCTCAATCATAACTACCACTGAGAGTCAAGTGCAGATGGGGTACTTGGCCTAGCTCTTCAGGATCCACAGAAGGTCGAGCCCTCAGACATCAGGAGTAAACAGCCTCAACCCTCCTGTATCAAAACACCCCGAACCAACTCCTCCCCTGGAAAGGCTGGGTGGTCAGATCAGTAAAACCCGTGGCAAAGTCTGTCAGTATTCCAGTCGCTCAATCAGGCTATGTGCTCCACTACAAAATAAAACCCTTGCAAAGAAATAGACCATCTCAACAACCTGGGATCCTCTCCCTACATAGTCATCAACTATTTCTGTGGCTTATGACCCGTATGTACCACACACTTAGTACCAAATATTAGCAAAACTTATGCAAGGTCCACACTTTCAGAAACATTCCTTCTCCATAACCGCCCAGTTCAGCTCTCTAGGTAGTAATCTCCTGCTGTAGAGGTGCTTGGATGCTCTCTATCTTTGTTATCCAGTTGAGCTAACACTGATTCACCTCTTTTGTCAGGAGGTATCCATCTGCACAATAAAATGCTGACTGTAGTCAGGTGCTTTCAGTGCCAGTGCTGTTCCTAGTGCTTTCTTCAGTTTCTTAAATGCTTTTTGACACAATGCAGATCATCTTACCTTCCTGGACTACTTCTTAGAGATTAAAGCAGCCAATGGGACAACCAAGTTAGCCACAAAGTTCCTGTAATACCCGGTTTTGGTTTCCCTAGCGATGTCCCCTCAGCAAGCCGGGAGATTAGTAGGCCTTGGACCCCAGTCCTGCATTCAGGCAGAAATCTTGCACACCTCCCTCTCTTAACACAGCCTGTCTGGCTACTTGGCTTATGACAAATTTTTAGCTCAACCTCCCCTCCTTATAATCCCTTTTCCAGACACCAAATGTGATTTAGAGTCTTGGTCTTTTTGTGTTTAATGTTGGGGTTCTGGTTCTCTTGAAGCACACTCTTCCACTCTAAAGGCTGTCACAGCAGGAGAGACTCCAAAGTTGATAGACCCACAACGCAGGCCATGAGAGTGACTTGGGTTCACCTCTGTAAATCAGCCACAGTGATATGTCCATCAAAAGATTAATCCTGGGCTCCCAGGACTACTTTTTAAGGTCCCCCTTATCAGCCCAATCTCTTTCCTGTGATGTGTTCCAACCCCTTCTGTATGAAGGATCACCCTTTGAAGTGTGTGTCAGGGGCGGAAGGCTCTCTCTCTTCTCCAGTGTGTTCCACTGAGCTCACAGGACTGCATCAAAACAAATCTGATGGGGGGGGGGGGGATTTCTTTACTCCTCGTGTCTTCACCACACAGGTCTGGGCTTCCCAAAATGAAACCCAATGTCCTCCTTGTAATGTACTATTGCAGGCACAGTTACACTCACTGTATGCACACACTAACCAGTACTGTTACATCCAAGCATTTTGCCACCTCAGGTACACATACATTCAGCATATTTATTCAATAGGCATGCAACACTCCGTACAGCAGCCTTTGTGATTTGCAGCATGGTGTGTCACTTGCACGTAGACACAATGCCAACACATACATTCAGCATGTAAATGCTGGAGAACACTTCACCCTTCAAATATTGTACTTCTTGCAAGTACACATACACCCCTGTACACGCATAGCACTAAACCTCCTCACAGGTACACACACCTCCTATACATTTGCTCACCACACACGTACTGCCCACACTGCTCTATACCTGTATTGTGCTCTTCACACGTCAAACCTCCTGCACTGAGCAGCACTTTACATCCAACTGATTTAGGCCAAGGATTAAGTCATGCACACAGCAGCAGAACTTTTTTTTTTTTTAAAAGCATAAGTCTTGGTGCGCACACACACATGATCTGTGTTTGACCATGACAACAAAAAACAGCATTAGGGGTCCAGACAACAGTACATTGGAGCATTCAGGGCAGGAGTACACATCAATTAACATGTGGAAGACTATTCTGTCCAAACAAACACTTTCTTGTATATATTCATGAGTAGGATAGTACTTACACCCGGGGGCAGGTAAAGGGGACTAAGCTGCAAAGATGCAGAATAAAGTTGTCACCCACCAGGAGCATTGCCGATCGAGGAGCCCTAACCCTTGAGAAGGAGTCACAATGAGACAAACACTGCAACTACAGCCAGGGGAATGTGAATGTGTAGTGCTATGGTATTTAGACCCTGAAGGAGGGGAGCAGGACCGTGACAAGAATTCTCGGGACAGAGCTGAGGAGAGTTAGTGGTACCTATATTATAGCAGTTAGTATTATGGCATATGTACTGCATGAACAGAACTGCAGCACCATGATCTAGTGAAGAAAGGCATTCCAACCAAACAATTTGCAGAAGTCACACTAAAAGGTTAAAAAACAATTAAAGTGGCAGCAGCACTGGGGGAAGTGGTGTACTTACAACTAGTAAAAGGTAGCCACACTCAGGGAAAAGTAGCAACTACAGGGCACACTTACTGAACTTTCACGCAACAAGCAAATCTGTGCTCCTGTGTGAAAAGGAAAGAGCAGATACGCTCCATATTTACAAAGATATGACGTATTTCCGCTTTCCCCTTGTGTTGGCGCACGGTGTACAGCCTAGTGCCAACGCAAACACTGTTACACTCTGGTTTATAGGTGACTGCGTTACTTGTAGGATTGTTTTTTTGTGCAAGAAGGGACACCTTCCAAAACAAAACATCCTTAGGGACATTTTGTTCTTTATATGTATAATGCAGAAAGCAGCACAGGTGGAAAGAGGAAATAACGAGAAGAAATATATTTCTCGTTGTTATGCCTATCTTCGGAAAGGAAAGCATTTTGACACATTCCTAGGTCTAAAAATCTTAGTAAATCTGGGAATGTTCCAAAATCCATGAGTTGATGCATGGGAGCACCCATGTACCACCCATGGAATGCCTCCCAGAGAAAAATGTCACGCAACACGAGCAGCTGCCCTGTGCTACATTTCTTGGCAAAACCACACAAATCAGGCCTTGCATGGCCTTGTAAAACCTATTGAAGCCTTTACGTTGTCACTTTGCGGGACACACACACAACTCAAGGGCTTCATAAATACAGGTCTACAGCTAGTGGAAGAAAGTGTTTGTCAGGTGCCAATGAAGCAGTGCTCAGAGATACGTGGAACCCACGACACGGGGACTGAGGCAGGGAGGTACCTATAGCAGGAGGGAGACACAATGGGGGAAGATGGTACCCACACCACGATATATGTGCTAGTCAAGATTGCTGAATAGCAGTTGCACAATGGAAAGTGGGCTGCAGCAATCCTCCTGGAGAAGTATGATTGCACTTTTACTCATGGGGGCAAAGGGTTGGCTGACACCAACGCCTCAACGAAGAGACTGTGAAAGCCACCAGGAGCGGAGGCGGGGTGAATAAACTTTAAATGTGTTGAATAAATAATAAATACAAAACAAACACTTACCTTCCCCACCGCTGTGCCGCTCCTCTGCTGCAGGCAGGCACAGGTTCCCAGCTTGCACTGCGGCCAATCCAGACGCTGCTCAGAGCAGCGTCCTGATTGGCTGGGAGCGCTCAACCAGGGAGCTCCCAGGCAGACTAAGAGCCTGTGCAGGCTCTCTCCAGCCCGGCACTGTGTTGCTAGGCTGGAGAGCGCTTAATGTGCATGTGTGTTTGGCCAGCCCGAGACAGCCGGCCAAACACACATGCCGCTCTGAGGGGGGAGATGGGGGGTGTAGCCCCACCCCTTTAAAAGAAAACGATAATAAACAACCCGCCATAGTGAAAATTTGAAATCCTCACCACACGAAGATTTTGGCACAAGCAGCTGGGTTTTGTGGCGAATGCAGAGGAACTATGACCTTTCGCTCACATTCAAGAAAAACAGCACACAAACCTGAATCCCTCACCATATTTTGATAAACGCACTCAGAGGAAACGGGCAGGGAAGGTTGGTCACCTTTGTGAAACAGCCACACCAAGCACACTACGTCAGTAACGTCAAGGGCAGGACACCTGGGAGACTATGACACCAACAAAAGCACTAAAAAAAAACTCTTAAGTGCTTCACTACCTACATAAAACAGGAAGTGAGTCAATGGCAGATTCATTAACACGTAGCATACAATGACAGCAATCCTCTATGGATGTCTAAGCTTTATTTTTGTCTTAATTCTAGTACTCCTTTATGGTTATTTTACTCACCATGGTTCACCCAATGCAACTACTTGCTCACCCAAGAATAATATTACAAACTTAGAATTGCCGAGTGCTGGACAATGTTCAAGTACTAGAAACAACATCCGGACTGGGCATGGAGATTGTGGGCACCTGCACAGGGTCCCGCACTCAGCTCACCCACATGGGGTCGACGCACTAGTACACCCAGGGCCAGATGTAGGTAGGGTGAAAATTGCGACTTGCAATTTGCGAGCCATAGCAACTCGCAATACGAGATGCAGAATGGTGTCTCAGACACCTTCTGCGACTCGCTATGGGGTCGCAAAGCCCCACCTCAAGAATATTTATGAGGTGGGTCACAGTTTGCGTCCCCATAGCGAGTCTAGGCACTCACAGGGATGGTGGCCTGCTGGAGACAGCAGACCACCATGTCCGTGACTGCTTTTTTAATAAAGCAGTTTTTTTCTTTTCTTTTTGCAGCCCGTTTTCCCTAAAGGAAAATGAGCTGCAAAACAGAAAAATTCCTAAATCATTTGGTTTCGTTTTTTTCAGAGCAGGCAGTGGTCCATAGGACCACTGCCTGCTCTGAAAAAATATTTTTAGTGGCATTCACAAAGGGGAAGGGGTCCCATGGGGACCCCTTCCCTTTTGCGAATGAGTTACCATGCACTTCAAGTGGATGGTAACTGCGAGTTGGTTTGCAACCGCATTCGCGATCACAAACCAAGTCTGCATGGCGATGCGGTCGCAAATAGGAAGGGAACACCCCTTCCTATTTGCGAGTCGCAGCCTCAAATTGCGAGTCGGTACCGACTCGCAATTTGAGGTTGTGCATCGCGTTAAGCCTTTTGCGCCTCGCAAACTGTGTTTTTAGCCGTTTGCGAGGCGCAAAAGGCTTCCTACATCTGGGGCCAGATGTAGGTAAGTATGGTTTTGCGAGTTGCAATTTGCGAGTCATAGAGACTCGCAAATTGCAACTCGCAAAACCACATGCAGAAAGGTGTCTCAGACACCTTCTGCGAGTCGGTATGGGGTCGCAATGACCCACCTCATTAATATTAATGAGGTGGGTCGCAAATTGCGGCCCCATACCGACTATGGGCACTCGCAAACATGGAGGCCTGCTGTCGTCAGCAGACCTCCATGTTTGCGACTGCTTTTCAATAAAGCAGTTTTTTTTTTTCAAAGTGCAACCCGTTTTCCTTAAAGGAAAACGAGCTGCACTTTGAAAAATAAACCGAAACCTTTTGTTTCGGTATTTTTCAGAGCAGGCAGTGGTCCATTGGACCACTGCCTGCTCTGAAAAATTATTTTTGTGATCATTCACAAAGGGGAAGGGGTCCCATGGGGACCCCTTCCCGTTTGCGAATGAGTTACCATCCACTTCAAGTGGATGGTAACTGCGAGTTGATTTGTGACCGCTTTTGCGGTCACAAATCAACTTACATCGCGGTGCGAGTTGCAAATAGGAAGGGAACACCCCTTCCTATTTGCAAGTCGGAAACACATTTTGCGAGTCGGTTCCGACTCGCAAAATGTGTTTCTGCATCGCGCACAGGCATTAGCGCCTCGCAAACGGCGTTTTTCGCCGTTTGCGAGGCGCTAATGCCTTGCTACATCTGGCCCCTGGCCCTTAATCCAGTCCATGGTACAGCGGAACTCTTGCTCATCTAGCGGAGAGAAAATAGCGCCCTCCGGAGGGTGCCGCCCTTTGCCGGGCCTCAATGCTATGGTGTGGCGACGGCTAGGGGTGAGGTGCCCCATCCTATGGCCGTATGTGATGGAGACACATTCTGCAGCGTTCTCCTCAATGAGGGCTCCTTTCCCCTCTGCCCCGCGGTTTAAGGCGCCCGCAGTTTTAACGCCCTCAGCCTACAGAGCAAACCTCACACCTTCAGCCCTTTATGAACGGTATAAGTGGTCCTATGGGTGACTGGGAGGAAGGGGCTGAAGCTGAAAGGGGGCTGCATAAAGCAGCAGTCGTACCTACAGAGATACAAATAGCCCTGATTGTCTCATGGGCCTCTCACATTCCCCTTGTGCCGGAGGCCCAGAATACCTAGAACCGTCCTTTCTGTACCCTGATAGGAGCCAGCCTCGAGGTTTTCTCGGACCTAACCGAGGTACCAATAAAAAGGCATTCTTAATCCGCAGGTAACTCGCCCCCATAGTAACTCGGGAGTCCCTAAACAGCTGTGTTCAGCTTCCTCTACCTCTTCTCTGTGCCCTGTTGATATTGGCAACTGCTTTCCGCTTACCACTCGTGAAGGCTCGTTCATAAGTAGAGTCTGTGTTGCTCGTTGGCACAACGTGACCCACCTCTCTGCCACAGTCGTGTGCTTGGTCTGCCCGCAACTACTTTTCCTATTGTACCAGTCCGGTTCCGACACGCACTATTGCCCTTTTGAACTTCCTGGATCTTCTGTCACTTGCTTCACTTTTTCGCCCAGCCCTCCTCCAACATCCGGACTCTGCGTTTTAGACGTAGCCCCTTGCCCCGCTCTAGGCTCTCACCGTTGGTTCTACGTGAACTTCAGACTCCCTTGCTCCGCTCGAGTCCGAAATCATTTCTGGAAACGAACGAGCGAAAGCCTCCTTTGCTGTCTGCCCTCACCGCCGCAGGCCCGCCTCAACTCGGCCTTGAGCTCTGTTGTTCTTCGTTTGTTTCTTCCTCTCGGTGAACTAGCCAGCCGTTTCGTGAGCGTCACAACAGCTGCTTATTGGACGCTCTGATTAACCACGCCCCTTATGGACGGCGGTGGTCCTGTTTCTGTTCTGCTTCCCGGTAAAAATAAAAAGGGCAGCGACGTCCTGGGCTTGAATTTGGTGTACTCGCGGGGAACATGCTTACAGATGTCCGTTTTTTCCAACCATAAGCTTGCTGATAACAGTGGCCTTAAAAGTAGGCCGGGTCCCTCCTGATCTCAGAACAGGTAGCAATCAAAAATAGACTTTGAAACGGGACTCTATTGACCTTTATGTTCATGTCGTTAACTTTAATGGCAAAACACTGATGCTTTCTGAACAAGGAATCTAAGCAAGGCTAAGGTCCAAGTTAGTTATCGTGCTCTTCTTAATATTTCACGTTTTGTATAAACATGCATTCCCTTTGAGTGTTAGAGCTATTTTCTCAAATATGTGTTTCTGTATTTTTTCATGTAGCATTTTAGGGCCAGATGTAGGTAAGTATTCTATTGCGACTTGCAATTTGCGCGTCATAGCGACGCGCAAATTGCAACTCCCAAACGTGCATGCAGAAAGGTGTCTCAGACACCTTCTGCGACTCGCTATGGGGTCGCAAAGACCCACCTCATGAATATTAATGAGGTGGGTCGCAGTTTGCGACCCCATAGCGAGTCAATGCACTCACAGGGATGGTGGCCTGCTGGAGACAGCAGACCACCATACCATGTCCGTGACTGCTTTTTGAATAAAGCAGTTTTTTTTTTCTTTTTGCAGCCCGTTTTCCTTAAAGGAAAACGAGCTGCAAAAAGAAAAAATTCCGAAACTATTTGGTTTCGGTTTTTTCAGAGTAGGCAGTGGTCCATAGGACCACTGCCTGCTCTCAAAAAATATTTTTATTGACATTCATAAAGGGGTCCCATGGGGACCCCTTCCCTTTTGCGAATGAGTTACCATCCACTTCAAGTGGATGGTAACTGCGAGTTGGTTTGCGACCGCATTCGCGGTCCCAAAGCAACTCAGCATGGCGATGCGGTCGCAAATAGGAAGGGAACACCCCTTCCTATTTGCGAGTCGCAGCCTCAAATTGCGAGTCGGTACCGACTCGCAATTTGAGGTTGTGCATCGCGTTTGGCCTTTTGCGCATCGCAAACTGCGTTTTTCTCAGTTTGCGACGCGCAAAAGGCTTCCTAATCTGGCCCTAAGTCTTGTATTGTCGGGGACACTGGAATTATTCAACAGAGGAGCAGCAAATTAAGTGACAGGGTTGACTAAATAATGCGACAAGATAAGCAAAATTATGCAGCATAATCCTGCATTTTGTTTGAAGTTTTGCATTCTGTAAAAAAGCCTGCGCACAGATCTTACCTTATTAGCACCAGTTTAACAACCAAATATAGAAAATAAGCAACTGAAAGACACCAGTTAATCTTTACTAAGGGCTTTCCACTGCAAATCGTTGCCATATTTTTGATTGACTTTTGATCTAGAAACCTTTGACCTGGAAACAAAATGTATTTTTTTAAAACTTAAAATCTGCATGCAACTGATGGTGAACTAAGGCAAATCCATGATAATGGGAAAAATGCCACAGCTGCAAAATCACATGATTTCAGTGGTCCTGTGTATAGTGCACACTTTCAACTGAGTCACATCCAAGTAGGCCCCAACTGAGTGCTTTGGTGCTGAGTCTAAAGGCAGGGTAAGTTTCTCATACTGCCTGTCCAGTGGGTCAAAAAAGTAATCAGAATACATTGCCATCCGATCGTTGGCCTCTCTACAGAGTGCATAGGGCAATGGTCACATTTTCCAGTGCAATTGTGATTCTGGAGATACGCATGTCTAAATATTGATAAGGCAAAAGTGAAGAAAATGCAGTGCTTACAGCTGAGTGGGTGTGTTATGTGCTTAGGGGTAGTGAAGGAGATGCAAGGGAGTGCATTACGAGAATGAAAAGAGGGTGCTGAAGAGGAAAGAGATGAGAAGTAACATACATAGACAAACAAGATTTGGAGAGAATAATTGCGTTAGAGCGACCATAATGGGAATTATTGAGACACTCTGAAAACCACTTCCACTTTTCCAGAGGATTCAGTAATATTTAATTCAGTCTCACCATTTCAGAATTAACATATTTTTAATAGTAATGATTTACAACAAACTCATTGTTACTCATTTATCTTAAACAGTTAACAACCATTGACAGAGTCAATAGTTGTGGATAGTTTTAGGTGTATGTCGTCAGTTGTGTTATATATCTTGATACAATGACAGATAGCTTAGAGAGGGCCCAAAATAGTGGGTAGGTGGCACACTATGAGAATCACAGAAAGTTAGGTCACACTTTGAAGCCATGCACTTAGGGCCAGATGTAGGAAACTCACAAATTGCGGCTTGCAATTTGCGAGTCCCTGCGACTCGCAAATTGCAAGCTGCAATTTGGGATGCTGAAAGGTGTCTCAGACACCTTCTGCGAGTCGCTATGGGGTCGCAAAGATCCACCTCATTAATATTAATGAGGTGGGTCGCAATTTGCGACCCCATAGTGACTCAGGGCACTCACGGGGATGGAGGCCTGCTGGGAACAGCATACCTCCATGTCCGTGACTGCTTTTAAATAAAGCAGTTTGTTTTTTTTCAAAGTGCAACCCGTTTTCCTTAAAGGAAAACGAGCTGCACTTTGAAAAATAAACCGAAACCTTTTGTTTTGGTATTTTTCAGGGCAGGTAGTGGTCCATTGGACCACTGCCTGCTCTGAAAAATTATTTATGGCATTCACAAAGGGGAAGGGGTCCCATAGGGACCCCTTCCCTTTTGCGAATGTGTTAGTGGATGTTAACTGCGAGTTGGTTTACCAACTCAGCATGGCGATGCAGTCGCAAATAGGAAGGGAACACCCCTTCCTATTTGCGAGTCGCAGCCTCAAATTGCGAGTCGGTACCGACTCGCAATTTGAGGTTGTGCATCGTGTTAAGCCTTTTGTGCGTCGCAAACTGCGTTTTTCGCAGTTTGCGACGCGCAAAATGCTTCCTACATCTGGCCCTTTACTCCTACTTTTCAAGGTCTTGGGTGGGGTAGATTGGACACCCTAAGTGTTTTCTTACACTCCAAGCGACCCTCTACACACTACACTAGGCCTGGGGTCTATTCGTGGTTCGCATTCCACTTTTGGAGTATATGGTTTGTGTTGCCCCTAGGCCTATTTCTCCCTATTGCATTCTATTGTGTTCTACATTGTTTGCACTACTTTTCTAATGGTTTAGTTACCTGATTTGGTTTGTGTGTATATATTTTGTGTGTATTACTTACCTCCTAAGGGAGTATATCCTCTGAGATACTTTTGGCATATTGTCACTAAAATAAAGTACCTGGGGGCGTGGCCAAGATGGCGGCGTGAGTGGACGCGTTTCTGCGAGCTCCGCCGCCCGGGCCTCATTAAAGGCATCGTGACCCCTGCGTATTGCCTTCTGTGCGCCCCGGCTTGCTGAGGGGCGAGCGGAGACGACGGGCGTGCAGGAACGGAGACCCGGAGCTCACCGGTGGGCGCGTGGGGCCGGCAGTGTCGGTCTGCGGCTTGGCCAGCGCACGCTGCCGTGCGCGGCGAGGCACGTCTGGCCTCGCGGTGAGGCCTAGAGGGCCTGAGATCCTGAGGTGGCCCGGTGGGGCCACTAGAGGCATTGGAAGAGATCCGGTGGACCCAGTAAGAGAGCAGAGCGGCCCGGGGACCCAGCGACTGCGGGCCGGGAGGCCTCAGCGGGCTCCGCCTCTAGGGCCTAGGTGGTCCGTGTTGGGCCTGGGCCTGTGGTGGAGCCCGGATGGGGGAGGTGGCGGCGGAACAGAGCGAACGACTTGTCCCTGGCACCGGTGGGGGGACATGGCTTGGTTAGAGTGGGCCCCGGTCGGCGGCATAATCGGCCTGCAATAAACTCCTGGGGGACGGAGGAGAAGGAAGAGGCCCAGTCGGCCCGGTGTACGGGCAAGAAGGCAGCAATGTGAGCCTGCGGCATAAAGTGGAAGGTGACATAAGACGCTTCGCTTACCTGACTTGATTAGGGGCGAATTGTCTGAGGAGGTCACTGGCGCAAGAGACGTGCCGGGCGCCTGGACAGGCTTGTGACGGAGTGGTCGGGGCCTGAGGCTGACGCCCAGTACAGGAGAGGCAGTATCATGGCGTCCTCTAAAACCCGTCGGGAGCAATCGGTGAGGGACATGCTGAATAGATCCCAGCCGGCAAAAAGCGGTCCTACTGAAGGAGCAGCGGCTACAAGGGGCTGTGATGACCGAGAGGAGGTGGACAATGATGGTGAGGCCCCAGTCACCAAAGGCTTTCTCTCTTCCCTGTTTGATTCACTTCGGAGCGATCTGCAGGAGCTTCGGAGGGACATCTCCCAGGAGATGAAGGAACTACGCACAGAGATCACATCCCTAGGGGATAGAGTGGTGCATGCTCTGGGGGTAGCCTGAATCCTCTCTGCACCAGGAGCTCTGAAGAAATCTCCTGTGGGTTGACGGAATCTTCCCCCTGCAACCGCAGGCAACAAAAGACTGCATCACTGGTCCTCTGGGTCCCCTCTCAGCACGACGAGCGTGGTCCCTGGAACTCAGCAACTCTGTCCAAGTGACTCCCACAGTCCAGTGACTCTTCAGTCCAAGTTTGGTGGAGGTAAGTCCTTGCCTCGCCACGCTACACTGTATTGCTGGGCACTGCGTGGTTTGCAGCTGCTCCGGCTCCTGTGCACTCTTCCAGGATTTCCTTCGTGCACAGCCAAGCCTGGGTCCCCGACACTCTAACCTGCAATGCACAACCTGCTGAGTTGTCCTCCGGCGTCGTGGGACACCCTTTTGTGACTTCGTGTGGACTCCGGTTCGCTCTTCTTCCAAGTGCCTGTTCAGGTACTTCTGCGGGTGCTCCCTGCTTCTCTGAGGGCTCCCTGACTTGCTGGGCGCCCCCTCTGTCCCCTCCTCCAAGTGGCAACATCCTAGTTCCTCCTGGGCCACAGCAGCACCCAAAAACCCTAACTGCAACCCTTGCAGCTAGCAAGGTTTGTTTGCGGTCTTTCTGCGTGGGAACACCTCTGCAAGCTTCATCACAACATGGGACATCCATCCTCCAAAGGGGAAGTTCCTAGTCCTTTTATTTCTTGCAGAACTCCAAGCTTCTTCCAACAGGTAGCAGATTCCTTGCACCCTCAGCTGGCATTTCCTGGGCTCCTGCCCACTCTCGACACTGTCGCGACTATTGGACTTGGTCCCCTTGTCTTACAGGTACTCAGGTCTGGAAATTCACTGTGGTTGCATTGCTGGTGTTTGTTCTTCCTGCAGAAACCCCCTATCACGACTTCTGTGCTCTCTGGGGGTAGTAGGTGCACTTTACACCTATCTTTCAGGGTCTTGGGGTGGGCTATTTTTCTAACCCTCACTGTTTTCTTACAGTCCCAGCAACCCTCTACAAGCTCACATAGGTTTGGGGTCCATTCGTGGTTCGCATTCCACTTTTGGAGTATATGGTTTGTGTTGACCCCATACCTATGTGCTCCTATTGCAATCTACTGTAACTTTACACTGCTTGCACTACTTTTGTTGCTATTACCTGCATAATTTTGGTTTGTGTACATATATCTTGTGTATATATCTTATCCTCATACTGAGGGTACTCACTGAGATACTTTTGGCAAATTGTCATAAAAATAAAGTACCTTTATTTTTAGTGCTTCTGTGTATTGTGTTTTCTTATGATATTGTGCATATGACACCAGTGGTATAGTAGGAGCTTTACATGTCTCCTAGTTCAGCCTAAGCTGCTTTGCCATAGCTACCTTCTATCAGCCTAAGCTGCTAGAAACACCTCTTCTACACTAATAAGAGATAACTGGACCTGGCACAAGGTGTAAGTACCTCTGGTACCCACTACAAGCCAGGGAATTATAAGGGTGTTCCAGTGTGCCAATGAGAATTGGTAAAATTAGTCAATAGCCTGCAGTGACAATTTTCAAAGCAGAGAGAGCATAAACACTGAGGTCCTGGTTAGCCGAGCCTCAGTGATACAGTTAGGCACCACACAGGGAACACATACAGGGCATACTTTATGAGCACTGGGGTCCTGACCAGCAGGATCCCAGTGACACATAGGCAAAAACAAACATACATACAGTAGAAATGGGGGTAATATGCCAGGCAAGATGGTACTTTCCTACACAACCTCCTCCCCAAAAGAGGGACAATAAGGCTACCCTTGCCCAGATGAGTCTTCATTATCTAAGAGGAAATATCTGGAGAGTCCATCAGCATTGGAGTGGGTACTCCCAGGTCTATGTTCCACTGTATAGTCCATTCCCTGTAAGGATAGGGACCACCTCAACAATTTAGGGTTTTCACTTTTCGTTTGTTTAAGCCATAATAGAGGTTGGTGGTCTGTCTGAACAATAAAGTGAGTACCAAACAGGTATGGTCTCAACTTTTTCAGGGCCCAGACCACAGCAAAGGCCGCCCTCTCTATGGCAGACCAACGCTTTTCTCTAGGGGTCAACCTCCTGCTGATAAAAGCAACAGGTTGATCCTGGCCCTCAGTGTAAAGCTGTGATAGAACTGCCCCTACCCCTAATTCAGAAGCATCAGTCTGGACTATGAATTTCTTGGAGTAACAAGGGCTTTTTAGGACAGGTGCAGAGCACATGGCCTGTTTTAGCTCATCAAAAGCCTTTGGCAGCTAGCTGTCCACAATACCATTTTAGGTATCTTTTTACTAGTGAGGTCATTAAGAGGAACTGCAATGGAGCCATAATTCTTGATGAACCTCCTACAGTACCCTGTAAGGCCTAAGAAGGATCTCACCTGGGTTTGAGTTGTAGGGTGAGTCCATTCCATAATGGTCTGGGTCGTCCCCTGCAGTGGTGCAATCTGTTCCCCACCTACCAGTTGGCCCAGATAAACCACTTTCCTCTGCCCTATCTGGCACTTTGAGGCTTTGATAGTGAGGCCTGCCTTTTTCAGGGCCTCCAAAACGTTCCATAGGTGGACCAGGTGATCATCCCCGGTTGAGCTAAAAACAGCTATATCATCTAGATATGCTGCACTAAAAGCTTCCAACCCTTGCAGGACTGTGTTCACCAACCTTTGAAAAGTGGCAGGTTCATTTTTCAGACCAAAGGGCATTACTGTGAATTAATAGTGCCCTCCAATGGTTGAAAATGCAATCTTTGGTTTAGCATATTCTGATAACCTAATCTGCCAATACCCGGCAGTTAGATCAAAAGTGCTTAGATACTTGGCAGAAGCCAGTGTATCTATGAGCTCATCTGCCCTGGGTATAGGGTGAGCATCTGTCTTGGTTAATTGGGTGAGCCCCCTGTAGTCAACAGAATACCTCATCTCTCTTTTTCCATCTTTACTGTGAGGTTTAGGGACAAGCACCACTGGGCTAGCCCATGGGCTTTCTGAAGGCTCAATCACTCATAAGTCTAGCATTTTCTGAACCTCTTGTTTAATGCAGCCCCTGACATGGTCAGGCTGCCTATAAATCTTACTTTTGACAGGTAAACTGTCTCCAGTATCAATTGTATGCTCACACCAAGTAGTGGTACCTGGTATCAGTGAGAAGAGTTCAGAAAACTGACTTAAAAGATTGATACAGTTATCTTTCTGCTCTGCTGTAAGACAATCTGCAAGTACTACTCGCTCCATAAAGCCGTCAGCTTCAGTGGTGAAGAAGAGATCAGGGAGAGAGTCACTCTCTGCTTCCTGTCCCTCATCAGTTGCCATGAGCAGGGTGAGATCAGCCCTGTCATAGTAGGGTTTCAGGTGATTGACATGGAGCACCCTAAGGAGACTCCTGGCAGTGCCAATGTCTACCAAATAGTTAACCTCACCCTTTTTCTCAACAATTAGGTGGGGTCCACTCCAAACTTCCTGGAGTGCTCTTGGGGCCACAGGCTCCAATACCCACACCTTCTGTCTTGGGTGGTACTGAGTCAGGACAGCCTTCTGGTCATGCCATTGCTTTTGCAGCTCCTGGCTGGCCTCAAGGTTTTTACTGGCCTTTTTCATATACTCAGCCATTCTTGATCTTAGGCCAAGTACATAGTCCACAATGTCCTGTTTGGGAGCTTTTAATGGTTGTTCCCAACCCTCCTTAACAAGAGCAAGGGGACCTCTCACAGGGTACCCAAAGAGGAGTTCAAAGGGGCTAAAGCCCACTCCTATTTGGGGTACCCCCCTGTAAGCAAAAAGGAGGCAATGTAACAGGACATCCCATCTCCTTCTGAGTTTTTTAGGGAGTCCCATTATCATACCTTTGAGAGTTTTAATAAACCTCTCAACCAGACCATTTGTTTGTGGATGGTGAGGGGTGGTAAACCTGTAAGTTACACCACATTCCTTCCACATTGCTTTGAGGTATGCAGACATGAAGTTACTACCTCTGTTTGACACCACTTCCTTAGGGAAACCCACTCTGGAAAAGATTCCCAGGAGGGCCTTTGCCACTGCAGGAGCTGTAGTGGTCCTTAAGGGGATGGTTTCAGGATGCCTAGTGGCATGGTCCACTACCACCAGGATAAATCTATTGCCTGAAGCTGTTGGAGGGTCAAGGGGGCCAACTATGTCAACCCCTACCCTTTCAAAGGGCACCCCAACCACTGGAAGTGGAATTAAGGGGGCCTTTGGAGTGCCACCAGTCTTGCCATTGGCTTGGTAGGTCACACAAGAGCGACAAAACTCTTTAGTGTCCTCTGACATATTGTATTGTAATAGTATTTATATAGCGCTTACTACCCCTGACGAGGCGTCGAAGCGCTTTTCGGTGAGTAGCACGCTACTCTGGAACCCAACAAGAATTAGTGATGGATTAGTATCGGGAAATATGAGTACAGTTTTAGTATTATTATGAGTTAATTTGAGCCGCGGATATGAGAGTTTGGGCCAGATGTAGCAAGGGTTTTGCGAGTCGCAAACGGCGAAAAACGCCGTTTGCGACTCGCAAAAGCCACTTTGCTATGTTGAAATGCATTTTGCGAGTCGGATCCGACTCGCAAAATGCATTTCCGAATCGCAAATAGGAAGGGGTGTTCCCTTCCTATTTGCGATTCGCAATGGTATGCAATTCCATTTGTGACCGCGTATGCGGTCGCAAATGGAGTCGCAGTTACCATCCACTTGAAGTGGATGGTAACCCATTCGCAAACGGGAAGGGGTCCCCATGGGACCCCTTCCCCTTTGTGAATGGACCCCAAAACATTTTTTCAGGGCAGGGAGTGGTCCAAGGGACCACTCCCTGCCCTGAAAAAACCGAAACAAAAGGTTTCGGATTTTTTGAAATGCAGCTCGTTTTCCCTTAGGGAAAACGGGCTACATTTAAAAAAAAAAAAAAACTGCTTTATTTAAAAGCAGGTCGCTAACATGGAGGCCTGCTGACTACAGCAGGCCTCCATGTTAGTGAGTGCCCATAGTCGGTATGGGGCCGCAATTTGCGACCCACCTCATTAATATTAATGAGGTGGGTCTTTGCGACCCCATACCGACTCGCAGAAGGTGTCTGAGACACCTTTCTGCATGACATTTTGCGACTTGCAAATTGCGAGTCGCTAGTACTCGCAATTTGCAATTCGCAAAATGTCATTTTGCTACATCTGGCCCTTTGTTAGTTAGATTGACTGGAGTAATGGAAGGGTGGAGGAGGAAAGAAATCCAGAAGTGTTAATTGGGAGTATATCCCTCATTTGCTCAACCCAAAGGCTTGGGATGAGTAAAGGGGGATGGAGGAGGGAAGAGTCTGTGGAAGGGTTAGGGAGAGCATAGTAGCAGGGTGAGATAAATGAGGGAGAATTTAGTAGGGTTGTGTGCGAGGTCATGGTAGTAGAGTGAGGTTTGGTGAGTTAGATGTCGAAGCGGAGAGAAGAGCTTAGGCACAGTTATTTAGGAGATGAAAGTAGTAGAAAGGATTTGGGATGAGTCAGAGTGGGAATGGAGGATAGTTTGATAGAGACATGACATATGGTGATGGGTAGATAAGTGTGATAAGATGAGAGCAGGGATTCATAGATATCTAGTATAACAACCCACCCAGGAGCCATGCAATGACCCACGAACATGCCAAGCACAGAACAACATATACACATACATACATACATGTATATATATACATACATACACACACACATACAAACACACATGAATACACACACATATGCACACATATATGTACATACAATACATAATTAGAACCATGGGTAAATATACTTAGTCAAACAGGTTTAAAGAGTGTGTGTGTATTTTATTGTTATGACATAGTAGCGATACATATTTTCTAAAGAACTATACATAACTAGAAATATACACATAATCAGAAAAAGTATTTATCAACATAGGCATATGCAGTCCATAGTTGTTTGAATATGGTAGTTAGGAAGGAAAGAGCCAACTCTTGAGTAGTTTTCTGAAGACAAGAAAGTTCTGTGGCTCTTATAGTTGGGGGTAATGAATTCCATAGTTTGGCTGCTTGAACGGAGAAGGATGTACCACCTATAGTCTTTTTCTTGTATGGTGGTGTTCTAAGGTGGGGTGCCAATCTTGAGCGGAGGTTTCTTTGTTGGATGTATTTGGTTAGTTTGTTTCTTGATAAAAAGTGGTCCTGTTCCATGTATAGCTTTATGGGTGATACAAAGCAGCTTGAAAGTGCATCTTCTGGCAACGGGTAACCAGTGTAGTGCTCTCAAGGCAGGGTAGATGTGGGCTTGCGGCTTTACATGTAATAGTAGCCTGGATGCAGAATTCTGGATACATTGTCGTTTTTTCATAATAGATAGAGATGATCCATGGTAGAGGCCATTGGCATAATCCAGTTTGGATAGTACAAGCGAGATAGTAGCTTGCACCTTGTGTGGAAATCTGAGATGGGAGAAGATGCGTCGTAAAGTCTTCAAGGTGATGAAGCTTGTTTGTGCTAATTTGTCCACTTGGGCATTCATAGTTAACTTGGAATCCATGGTGATTCCAAAGTTTTTAACTTCCTGAGGCCAGTGAAACAGGGGAACAAGCCTGTCCCATGTTTTCGTCTGGCCCAAATATCCAGCCAAAGGAATGTCATGTGCCAAGGTAAGAAGAAACTCTCTGTACTGCAAGGGAATGACCAATCTCCTGGTAGCTCCAGGTTTAGGGTCTCTTGACTCAGTATACAAGAGGTTGTCTTCCCAATACACCTTAAGGCTATCACTGACATCCCCATTCTGCTGCTTGACAGCTTGCTGTCTTAAACCCTCTAGTGTGGGACAGGTCTGCTTTGCCACACTCAGCTCTTCCCTAGCAGGCCCCACTGCACCTAAAAGCTCAGCAGTCTGCTGCCAGCTCCTCTGGTGTAGTTTCTGCACAGGGAGAGGATTCCTCTTCCTCAAAAGGGGAATCTTCTGGAGAGGGAGGGATAGTGGGCAAGGATTTACCCTTCCTACCCCTAGCTTTTGGGAGCACTTGGTCCACTGTTCCAGGATCCAAGTTTCATTGTCCTTTTTGCTTTTTGGCCTGATCCCTTGTCAAAGCAAAAATATGCCCAGGAATGCCCAGCATTGCTGCATGAGCCTCCAACTCCACTTCAGCCCAAGCTGATGTCTCCAAATCATTGCCTAGTAAGCAATCTACAGGTAATTCAGTGGCTACCACAACTTTCTTTGGACCAGTAACCCCCCGGCAGTTGAGATTCACAACAGCCATGGGGTGGCTGTGTGTTATTATGAGCATCAGTCACTTGGTACTGCTGACCAAGTAGGTGTTGATCAGGGTGAACCAGTTTCTCTATCACCATAGTTACAGTGGCTCCTGTGTCCCTGTAGGCCTCAACCGCAACACCTTTGATTAGGGGTAGTTGCTTGTACTTACCCATATTAAGGGGACAAGCAACCCAGGTGGCAAAGTCAATGCCACCATCAGAGACTAAAACAGCCTCTGTGGTCTCCCTAACAAGACCAACCCCAACTACACTGCCAATAGTGAGCCCAGCTACACCCTTGGATTGGTTATTTGTAGTATACGTCCCACCATCACTGCTATTACTAGAGGCACTAGAGGTTGCAGTTGGGGTTGTGGTGGTGGGAGGTTTGGTGTTTTTCTTTGGACAAGTGGAATCACTTGCCCAATGGCCTTTTACTTTACATAAATAACACTAAGGCTTTTTCTGATTGTTAGAAGAGGATTTTGACCCACCACCCCAGAGGAGTTTTGTAGGCCTAATGAAGACTCAGAATGTTTTTTTATCTTTGTCCCCACCCTTGTCAAAAGACTTACCATCCTTCTTCTTGCCATCCTTGTCACCCCCTGTATGAATTTTTCTGTTCACTCTTGTTCTGACCCATTTGTCTGCCTTCTTTCCCAATTCTTGGGGAGAAGTCAGATCTGAGTCTACCAGGTACTGGTGCAACAAATCAGACACACAATTGTTAAGAATATGCTCTCTCAGGATCAGATTATACAGGCTTTCATAGTCAGTCACCTCACTGCCATGCAACCAACCCTCCAAGGCCTTCACTGAACAGTCTACAAAAACTGTCCAGTCTTGAGAGGACTCTTTTCTGGTGTCTCTGAACTTAGGGCCAGATGTAGCAAGATTCCAAATTGCGAGTTGCAATTTGCGAGTCCCAGCGACTCGCAAATTGCAACTCGCAATTTGGAATGCAGAACGGTGTCTCAGACACCTTCTGCGAGTCGCTGTGGGGCCGCAAAGACCCACCTCATTAATATTAATGAGGTGGGTCGCAATTTGCGACCCCATAGCGATTAAGGGCACTCACGGGGATGGTGGCCTGCTGGGAACAGCAGACCACCATGTCCGTGACTGCTTTTAAATAAAGCAGTTTTTTTCTTTTCAAAGTGCAACCCGTTTTCCTTAAAGGAAAACGAGCTGCACTTTGAAAAAAAAAACGAAAGCTTTAGTTTCGGTATTTTTCAGGGCAGGTAGTGGTCCATTGGACCACTGCCTGCGATGAAAAATTATTTTTTATGCCAGACACAAAAGGGAAGGGGTCCCATGGGGACCCCTTCCCGTTTGCGACTGGGTTACCATCCACTTCAAGTGGATGGTAACTGCGAATCAAAGCGGTCGCAAATGGAATTGCATCGCATTGCGAGTCGCAAATAGGAAGGGAACACCCCTTCCTATTTGCGAGTCGGAAATGCATTTTGCGAGTCGGTTCCGACTCGCAAAATGCATTTCTACATAGCAAAGTGGCTTTAGCGACTCACAAATGGCGATTTTCGCCGTTTGCGACTCGCTAAACCTTTGCTACATCTGGCCCTTAGTTCTGTATTGTTCAGTGGTTAAGCCAAATCCATCCAAGAGTGCATCCTTCAAAACTTTGTAGTTATTAGCATCACTTTCTTTGACAGTAAGGAGCCTATCCCTACCCTTACCAGTGAAAGATAGCCACAAGATAGCAGCCACTGCCTTTGAGGGACCAACTGTACCATACAGGCCCTCTCAAGTGCAGCAAACCACTTGTTAATGTCACCCCCCTCCTTGTAAGGGGGGGCTATCTTATGCAGGTTTCTGGAATCTTGCTCTCTAACAGGATTGCTATCAAAAACAGTGCTGCTGCCACCATGGGGAACTAACCCCTATCTCTGTCTTTCCCTCTCTACATCCAGGGATTCCCTGTGTAAGGCCAGCTGCTGCTGTTTAAGTTTCAGCCTGGCCTCTTCCAACCTCAGCTTTCTGAGTTCCCTTTCCATTAAGTTATCCTCATGGTGGGAGGCTTGGGAATGTTTAGATACAGAGGAAATTTGGGAATTGGCAGAGAGAGACCTGTCCCTAACTGGCTGGACTGTAGTAACCTGGCCTCTAGGAGTGAAAGTTGCCCTACTAATGTGTGACCCCCTCCAACCACCAGTGTCAGAAGGTGACCTGCTAGGTGGCAGGCCATTGGAAGAACCCCCCCCAGTCTCTTCAGGGAACTCCTCTGAGTCTGACTGGGAACCCTCCCCTCCTACCTCCTGTTCCTGGGATGGACCAGACTGGTTCTGGTCACTTTCTAGGAGAAGGTTAAAGAGAAAGTCTTTGGTAGGATTCTTACCAATGCTTAAATCTCTTTCTATGCAGAGACCCCTCAAACATTTAAAGTTTAAACTCTCATTGGTTGCTTGAACAATTTTGGGAGTGAGCTCTACTGCAGACATGATAGAAAAGGTTAAAGACAGAGAGAGAAAAAGTTTTAGAACTTTGGAAAGCACAGAGTAAAAAAATTTCAAACTTTTTGAAAACTTTTAAAAGTTTTCAGAACTTTTCAGAAACTTTGCAGAAAGTTTTAGAGCAGAACAGTAAACTGTTTTGGTTCAATGTGTATATATTGAAATATTTGGTATATATTTTTCTCATGAAAAGCACCAATGACAAAGTGGGAAAGCAGCTACAAGTACTTATCCTACCGCTGCACCACCCATGTAGGAGGCTGGCATGGCTTATAGTGGGTACTTACACCTTGTGCCAGGTCCAGTTATCCCTTATTAGTAGATTAGAGGTGTTCTAGCAGCTTAGGCTGATAGAGGTAGCTATAGGAGAGCAGCTTAGGCTGAACTAGGAGACATGCAAAGCTCCTACTATACCACTTATATCATATAACACTATATCATAAGAAAACACAATACTCAGGGTTCCTAAAAATAAAGGTACTTTATTTTAGTGACAATATGCCAAAAGTATCTCAGAGGATATACTCCCTTAGGAAGTAAGTAATATACACAAAATATATGCACACAAACCAAATCAGGTAAGTAAACAGTTAGAAAAGTAGTGCAAACAATGTAGAACACAACAGATGCAATAAGGAGAAATAGGCCTAGGGGCAACACAAACCATATACTCCAAAAGTGGAATGCGAACCACGAATGCACCCAGGCCTAGTGTAGTGTGTAGAGGGTCGCTGGGTGTGTAAGAAAACACTAAGGGTGTCCAAGATACCCCACCCCAAGACCCTGAAAAGTAAGAGTAAAGTTACCCTACTACCCCAGAAAGACAGTAAAGTCGAGATAGGGGATACTGCAAGAACAACAACTGACTGCAAAACACTGAAGACGGATTCCTGGACCTGAGGACCTGTAAAGGAAGGGGACCAAGTCCAAGAGTCAGGCAAGTGTCCAGGGGGGTAGGAGCCCACTAAACCCCGGATGAAGGTGCAAAAGGGCTTCCTCCGTGTGGAAGAAGCCAAAGATTTTGCAACAACAGAAGGTACCAGGAACTTCTCCTTTGGTCCGAAGATGTCCCACGGCATGCTAGAGGATGCCGAGTTGTTTCCATGCAGAAAGACCACAAACAAGACTAGCTGCAAGATTCGTGGTTGAGGATTTTGGGTGCTGCCAGAGCTCAGGAAGGACCAGGAGGTCGCCCCTTGGAGGTGGTGACAGAGGGGGCGCTCAGCAACACAGAGAGCCCACGGAGAAGCAGGCAGTACCCGCGGAAGCACCTGAACAGGCACTTAGATGATCTGAGGATAACGATCACAAAAAAGGGTCCCACGATGTCAGAGTCCAAGTCAGCGAGTTGGGCAATGCAGGACAGAGTGCTGGGGACCTGGGCTAGGCTGTGCAAAGAAAGTCTTCCAAAAGTGCACAGAAGCTTGAGCAGCTGCAGTTCACGCAGTACACAGGATTACTGTCTGGCGTGGGGAGGCAAGGACTTACCTCCACCAAATTTGGACAGAAGGGCCACTGGACTGTCGAAGACACTTGGACCCAGCTCCTGTGTTCCAGGGACCACGCTCGTCAGGATGAGAGGGGACCCAGAGGACCGGTGATGCAGAAGTTTTGTGCCTGCGTTAGCAGGGGGAAGATTCCATCGACCCACAGGAGATTTCTTCTTGGCTTTCAGTAGAGGGTGAAGGCAGTAAGCCCTCAGAGCATGCACCACCAGGAAACAGTTGAGAAAGCCGGCAGGATGAGGCGCTACACTGTTGCTGGTAGTCTTCTTGCTACTTTGTTGCGGTTATGCAGGCGTCCTGGAGCAGTCAGCAGTCGATCCTTGGCAGAAGTCGAAGAGGGAAGTGCAGAGGAACTCTGGTGATCTCTTGCATTCGTTATCTGGTGAGATGCCCACAGGAGAGACCCTAAATAGCCCACAGAGGAGGATTGGCTATTGAGAAAGGTAAGCACCTATCAGGAGGGGTCTCAGCCGTCACCTGCTGGCACTGGCCACTCAGAGCTGTCCATTGTGCCCTCACACCTCTGCAGCCAAGATGGCAGAGGTCTGGGACACACTGGAGGAGCTCTGGGCAGAGGCGTGGTCACTGCCCTTTCCTTTGTCCAGTTTCACGCCAGAGCAGGGCTGGGGGGGATCCCTGAACCGGTGTAGACTGGTTTATGCAGAGAGGGCACCATCTGTGCCCTTCAAAGCATTTCCAGAGGCCAGGAGAGGCTACTCCTCCCAGGCCCTTCACACCTTTTTCCAAAGGGAGAGGGTGTAATACCCTTTTTCAGAGGAAATCCTTTGTTCTGCCCAGGCCCCGGGGGGCAGAGACCTGTCTGAGGGGTTGGCAGCAGCAGTAGCTGCAGTGGAGACCCCAGAAAGTTAGTTTGGCAGTACCCGGGCTCTGTGCTGGAGACCCGGGGATGCATGGAATTGTCACCCCAATACCAGAATGGTATTGGGGTGACAATTCCATGATCCTAGACATGTTACATGGCCATGTTCGGAGTTACCATTGTGACGCTACTTATAGGTATTGACCTATATGTAGTGCACGCATGTAATGATGTCCCCGCACTCACAAAGTTCGGGGAATTTGCCCTGAACAATGTGGGGGCACCTTGGCTAGTGCTAGGGTGCCTACACACTAAGTAACTTTGCACCTAACCTTCACCAAGTGAGGGTTAGACATATAGGTGACTTATTAGTTACTTATGTGCAGTGTAAAATGTCTGTGAAATAACATGGATGGTATTTCACTCAGGCTGCAGTGGCAGTCCTGTGTAAGAATTGTCTGAGCTCCCTATGCGTGGCAAAAGAAATGCTGCAGCCCATAGGGATCTCCTGGAACCCCAATACCCTGGGTACCTAGGTACCATATACAAGGGAATTATAAGGGTGTTCCAGCGTGCCAACGAGAATTGGTAAAATTAGTCACTAGCCTGCAGTGACAATTTTCAAAGCAGAGAGAGCATAAACACTGAGGTTCTGGTTAGCAGAGTCTCAGTGATACAGTTAGGCACCACACAGGGAACACATACAGGGCATACTTTATGAGCACTGGGGTCCTGACTAGCAGGATCCCAGTGACACATAGGCAAAACCAAACATACATGCAGTAAAAATGGGGGTAACATGCCAGGCAAGATGGTACTTTCCTACATGCGGGGTCTGTACCTACAGCAGAAACAATACATTAGGAAAAAGGACACAGCAGTAATATACGCCTTTTCTGCTCAGGCTAAACAGCTGCATGGTCCCTCATATCTTTCGTTGTTAACAGTGATTTCTGCTAATCTGCTACTGACAACCTCATACCCCACTGTGGCGCTGCATGGTTTGGATGCAGCACTTCTGGATGAAATCCAACTTCATGTGTTTAGGTGAGCTTTCAGTCTACCACGATTTACCTCTCCAGCAGAGCTTCATTTGGAATTTGGGCTTATTCGACAAGACTGACAGAAAAGCTACTGCGATAAAAATATGGTTTAAAATCAGCCGGACTCAAGGCATTTTAAACAGTGCCCTTTGGGCAACTCTTGAGAAGGATCAGTAGTCGGTTTATAATAAATATCTGCAGTCCTCCACAAATCAATTACATCTTCATGAGCTGTGGGAGGCCAGTCCTTCATATGATTCTTTCAAAAAAAGGTGTCAACAGGGCTGTCAAAACACTGTCGTTTATAGAAGATAAAATCAGGTTTAGTGCCAGTTCTCACTCTTGGATGATAATAAAGCACTATTCGAAACTGGCTTCTGCTAGTTACCTTTCCATCCCTTTCCCTGTTTGAATGAAGCAAAGCTTTATGATGTTGCACCTGGGTAATATACCAACAGGGATTAACCTTCCAGCATGGAAGAATTCTATCTTGGTCTTATGCAGGCATTGTAATCATCACAAGGAAGACCTTATTCGTATAGTTTGCATCTGTCCTTGTCTGCATGATCTCCAGCGGAAGCTTTTGGAAATAACTTTTACTGAGAGGCTCATTTGGACCTATAGGGCAGCCATAGTAGCCGCGTTTTGACCCACTTGATCCTCAGTTAAACTGTAAATTTGTTAGATTTATGGAGCAAGCAGTAGTGTAGTACATCCCTTGGCTGATTATAAGAACCATTCAAGCAAGGTGGCTTTCTTGTGTCGTCTTACACAACAAGGTGTTGTGATTACTGGACAAGAAAATAAGGTCATATAATAGAATTCAAACTATTCTATTCAGCTGAACCATTTGGTTACCAAACTACATACTTGATAGGTTCTTAGAGTAGTACTAGTGTAACACAACAGCTGTTGCTACAAGAACCATTCAAGAAAGCTGAACCTACGTTTTTGTGATTGTTAGATAAAGTAAGGTCATAATCCGCAACTTGAACCATCATAAGCTAATTTGTTACTTGTTGTGGGTGACTGCCCAGGCACTTTAGGTAGGTTTATTTTGTATAAGCATTTCTCACCAGCTGTCATTACCAGGGTAATAAACATCTTGAATAACTAGTATAATGTTTAACTGTTGCAAACTGCAAGGGCACCACTCAAGTAAATCTATCATTTTGCTGGCTCTGATTTTCAGACATTTTACCAAAAGTGGAGGGGCATACCTGTAGAAATCAGTGATACTGAATCAGATGAGGATGACAATCCCATACGACCTCTACAGCCAGCAGACAGGACCAGTGCAGCAGAGGGAAGGCAGAGGCGTGCCGACATCACACACAACCATTTCAGACGTGAGTAATAATAACACAATTCCTCTGACAACTGTACCTGTAGTGAAAGAAATGTATTACCTTACGCCAGGTAATGTACAAGTGAGTAATAAATGAAACAGGTGATGTGACAAATGCAAAACAACGAATAACCAGAGTTATGCACTATTTCTCCATAGTGGCAACAGCAGTCTAATGGCAGCAAGAGTCATTTTTTTCTACCACGCACACCACTCGGGTGCCCAGTTACGTCACTGGCACCTCTATTGTCACCCTCAGTGGCAGTGCTGTGCCTGGCACTGCGCTATCTGGTGTCTGCTGCTGGTATTGCAACACTGCTGAGGCTGGAACTGTCCTCAGTGTCCCCCAGTGCTAGCTCACTTGGAGTGGCTGATCGTGGTCCCATGATGTGGTCGATTACATTTGTGATCTGAACAAGTCCATTGACAACGTCCCTGCTGCTATGTGCAGCCTCCACTTGCGCAGCCACTGCGCGATGGGCAATCAATGCAGTCGAATTTGCCATCCTGTTAGAGGACCAGCAGAAGCTGCCAAACATTGTATGGAATCTGCGCTCCTGTCTGCGCTGGCTCACCCTATCGTGGCGCAGCTCCTGGCACAGTTCACGGACAGCACTTGTAAGGTCCCTGGTGTCCTGTGAAGCCTGCACCTGTCCCTCATGCAGCTGTACAATATTACTATTGAGTGAGTCAAGTTGGCGATGCAGGCCCATCATGTTGCGGTTGTGTTTGCACAGGTTTCGGTCTAATGCAAGGATCCGCTTATTTTGCAGACGCTGCTGCTGCAACATAGCAGCTTCCAGGCCCCCGAATAAGGAGGGACCCTCCCCTGCCTCATGCTGCTGTGGCCAGGACTCCGTCAAAATCATGCGTGGTGCTGTGGTTGGCTGACACCTGCCCTCCAGAATCTGGCTACGCCTGTCTGGTGCTGATGGTGTGCTTGGCCCTTCCTGCTGCTCATCAGAGTCGTTGCTGAGCTCTGGGAGTGGCAGTGCCCTGGGCCTGCGTCATCCAGTCGACATGTGGAGGGACCCACTGGTGTTCGAATCTGAGGGCAGATGGGTGTCTGTCTCTCCTACACATGCAGATGCTGTGGCTGCTGGCCCTGGCCCACCTGCAACAACAATATTCAGCATGTCAGTTCTGTATGTTACATTATCTGTCAGACAATGGCAATAAAGGTACAGGTACTGCTCTACACAGTGTTGTGTGTGTTGTGTTACTTTGGGTGTCACTATACTTAATTACATTGTTGTGCTACTTTCAGTTCTAGGTTGTGGACTGCCACTCCCATAATGCATTGTAGTGCTGCTTCTAAGATGTGGACTGGACTACTTTTCACACTGTTTCACATTACATGCTAATTCCTAAGGGGCTTTTGTGCATATACATAAAGGATTACAATACAATATTGCACCTACCTTGGCTGGTACTCGGTGTGCCGGAGGTGTCGATTTCTGTGACCCCAGTCACAGCTTCAGGGAGGAGTGTGGACTTCACTAGGTCCTCCAATGGTGTTGATAGTGCCTCTGTTGGTGGACCGCCACCTGTACCCCTGGCCTCCGCAAGTCTCCTTGCCACCTCTCCTTTGCACGGGACCGCAGGTCGTACCACCTTTTTTTAATCTCTTCAATGGAGCACTGTGCCACTCCAATGGCGCAGATTTTGGACTGTATGTCCAGCCATAGTCTCCTCTTTTCACTCTCAGGCACCTGGAGTGAGCTTTTTCCAAACAGGCGGCCATGGCTCCTCACCACCTCCTCAGTTAGTACATCAAGCTCCTGCTCGCTGAATTTCAGCTTGCGCTTCCTTTCACCCTTCTCCTGTGCTTGGCCTGGGGTATCCATCCTGGCTCAGGTGTTCTTGCTCCTTCTGAGTGCTGCTCTGTGTGGCTGGGCTGCTCTCTCTCAGGATGCTGGTTTGGGTGTGGCACCTGAAACTGCCTGGGATGACTAATTTCCTGCTGGTGATGTCATCAGGCTCCTCCAGGTGTGCATTTTCAAACTTTCTTGCTTTTTGCGATTTTTTACAGAATCGTAAAAAAAACGCAATTTGCGATCATGCAAATTGCGATTCGGTAAATGGGCCTCTCAAATCACAAATAGTGATTTTAAAGAAATCGCTATTTCCGAATCGCAATATTGCTACATGGCCAATTGCGACTCGGAAATAGCGATTTCTTAAAAATCGCTATTTGCAATTCGCAAGCTCCATTTTTCATACATATGGCCCTATGTGTTTGTGCAGTTCCACTTGTCACTAAATGCAGCAGAATGTTATAGCAGATTTGTAAATACTTCCTTTGTAGGAAGGCTTCAGGGTTGCAGCCACACATGAAAGGATCACGACAAGCAATGCACTACAGACAGGGATATAAAGCAAGCCTGGCCAGCAGTTTCATGATATTGTTCAGCAATATATTTGGGGTTGTCCGGTGGAGGCACAGAAACTAAACAGGCAAAAACAGAAAGATCACCTCCCAAAAGAGCATATTGTATTTGTAAGGGTCTATGGCTGTTTTGCGAAGCCTTGTCGTTGCTTTAATCTGACATAATCCAGCTTTCCCTCTGCCAATGTAGATTTGTTTTTTTGCTTACAACAGATGCAAAATAGCGTATGTCAAAAACTTTCAGCACTTCCTTGCCTTTCAGTCTACAGCAACGTACATTCCGGGCCCTTTTGTTCCAATGTTAACATTGCAAATATGAGTTTCTCAGTCAGTCAAAAGACCCTTATGTGGCTGTAAAGCCACAAAAGGATTATACAACAAAAGAACAATACATTATTATACACATAAATATCAATAAAACCATCACATAAAGTAGATGACAAAATAAAATCATAATTTGTTAAACCAGCGAGATTAATCTGTTTACAACAAGGTAATAAACAAACATGTGGCTGTTCAAATTTCATTGAAATTAGCGTTAAACCACGCTTTTCTGATTCAAAGGGCTTGGTTTATATAATTTATGCCACATAAACAGCAATATTCTGAGTGTAAGATCTGGAAATACTGTAAACATTCTTTTTAGGATCTTGAACCAAAAGTCCGTAATAATGGGTGTAAATAGTGCAATCTTGAATAAACATAGAAATTATTTTTTAAGAATGAAATGTGCTAACGACTGCTGAAATGTCTTTATCACAGGGACATGGAGGTAGTGAGTGAAATCAGGGGCCTTGGTGAGGAAAGGCAGCCATAAAGTGCAAAGTGCTAAGGCTGACCCGCGTCACATAAAATCCATGTTCAATATTTACAACCCATATTTAATATTGTTCTGTCTCTTTGGCATGCTTCAAATCATTATAGCCACAAACTGAGCTCAGACAGTGAGTTTTGGAAAGTCTAATTTGGTCTTTATAGTGTGTGAAGAGGTGTGTTTGGCGCTGCCATCAATTTCTTTGGGGAAATAAAAAAGGTGTGATAAACCAATGTCTGAGAAACCCCATTGGACACAAGCGACCCAAGGAATAGAAAAGGCTCGGTCTTCTTTCAGTCATCCAGGACCTTGGGTGAGAAAGAGGTGTGAGATGTATGCCAGAATCTTCAACCAGATAAGTATTGACATAAATTGAACTGAGCGCTCTAAGAAGAGAAGTCCAGCGTCGAGATGGACAATGAGGCTGGCCGTACTTTTAGGTATCACTAAAAGTCTACAAGGAAACTTATTTTTAAATTTTTGGAGCTTATATTGAATAGTTTAGTCCCAGACTCTGGCCCATAACACCCCAGGAAGAGACATTTGCATTTATTTAGGTTAAGAAGTTCCTTGATGGGTTTATGTCCCAAATTCTTTGTGAACTTACAAACGCCATCAATTGCCTCAACACATTTGCAAGGTCTTTGATCTAAAAGCCTCTCCCAACACAATTTTTCTGAAAAAGTAACACACGGATAGTTAAAACTAGGAACTTTTGTGATTGGCATTCCATCAATGCTAAAGAGGCGCAAACGGGTCTTTTAAAGACCGCACTTCATAATATGGGATTTCTCATGATTTATTTTCCGGTAAAGGTCCCCCATACACACGGACCTCAATTCACAAAAATGCTAGGGGCAGCGGAAGTGATGTCACACGCGCATTTTGCACTTCAATTCCACTCACACATACATGCTTAAACATGCACACATTCACACCTACACACACTCGCTCATCTGAACACACCCTCAAGCACACACACAACATACATTCAAAAGCAATTTTTTTGCTTACCTCAGCTGTGATGTGGGTCTAATCCAGCTAATTGTACTCCATTTTATATTACGCTAATAGTGAATAATTACACATTATCCACTAACAGTGTAATTAAAAAAATGATGGAAAACAAAGAGGAAAGAGCCCCAGCCAATATCCATAACGACGTGCTGCCACTGTGCTTCTTGCACAGGTTTTGTCACCTCTGAAGTCATGGATCGCAAAGATAGTGCCAATGGTCGCAAGGGGCAAGCCATGGGTGGTTCGCAGCTGCGACCCCTAAATGACGTCCATGCCCATGCAGTTGGTAAAAATGTCAAGAAATAACTGCAAACCGTTTGCGGTGCGTGCAATTAGAACCTCGTTATCTGCATACAATAATATCGTAAGCGGTTGCCGACTCATGGGAGATTTTTACCTTTGGCTATCAGTGCAGAATCTAGTGCATTTATATATTAAAAAAATAAGAGCTGAAGTACAGCCTTGAGGCATACCCTTGGTGGAGTTAAGGGGCGCAATACAATCCCCGTTTAGATTAAAATGCATCATTGCTGTACGGTTGCTGTGCTAAAAAATGTATCAGGGCCGGGTCAGTCCCTGTACTGCTCATCATGGACCGTATTTTGCCTCTATCAACCAGGTCAGATGCGCTGGAAAGATCCATGATGGCCATGTGGAGGGTCTTGTCTCTGGCTTGTACGTATTTCCCTGATAACAATAAAAGATTTAGGAATTGTTCTACCGTACTGACCCCTGGGCAAAAACCATATTGGTTCTCTAAAAAAAACCTATTCTCCATTGCCCATTTTTTAAAGGTTTGTAACAGGACTCTCCCCAGGATCTTAGCCGAGGAGTCCTAATGGGAGCTAGGTCGGTAATTCGAAGGTTTACTTCTGACTCCTTTTTTAAAAAAAAGGGACAATAAAAGACTCTTCTGGGAGTCAGGGATGTTACCTCTAACAGCTGAATGGAATTTGTTAGTTTAAACGTGTGCCTAAAAGGCAGGATTTTGCTTACAAGCACCAACAGGGACCCCATCAGGGCCAGGGGCCTTGCCAGCAGCTGACTGTAAAATGGCCGTTGTGACAACTTTAACTTCAATGGAGCTGCACAGGGCTGAGATATCTGAGTCTGTGTGAACTTGAAGCTCTGGTACTATGTTTATTGATGGGTCTTGAGGAAATGTTTTGAATAATGGCACTCATCAGGAGGAATGTGACCATGTATTTTAGGATGATTGTCCTCCGTAAAATAAGATCTGTTAATCACTTCTCAAAAGGCCCTAAAATCTCAAGTTCGAGCAGCGCCTTGCAGTTCTTCCCAGGCCTGATTTCTAATGACTTGTTTCCTGGCTTCTACCACGGATTTGAACGGAAATCAACATTGTCTTATGGTTTCACTTTTTCGTGGGGTTTCCCTTAAGGACTCCTTTAGCTGTTGAAGTGCAGTTGTGCATTCATGGTCAAACCATTTGTAGGGATGTGTGTTTTTTTTTTACATTTTGGCTTTGTAACTAACAGATTTGAGGCCAAATTGCAAAGACCCTTGAAACTAACTATGGCTTCTTTGGCTTGGTCCTCCTCTGATAAATAAATCATGACTTTGTTATATTTAGCAAGAATGAGATCACAAAAAAACTTCTGATTGTCCACTTTCTCTAATCTTAGGCAAACACCACTGTTTTTGGAAAACTGTAAAATAAGAGGGCTATATATATTTGATCCTATACGGGGGCATCTAAGGTTAAGTTCTAATGGATTATGATAGCTGAGCAAGGAAGGTAAAATGTAGGAGACCTGTACAGGTGGTACAAAATGGGTTTAAAATCCCGGTATGCAAAGTTTTGTTTAGCATGACAAGACTAGTTGAAGTGGTGTCAATCAGATCTCAATCAGACAATGCACCTAGGATCGGCAACCTCCCAGTACCACTAATAGAGAGACATGGCCTACCACCATCCAAGATGGCCACATATTTTCAGAGCTCTTGTTCTGTAGCTCCAACAATTCTTCTGCATGTCACTGATATGCATATTTACTGGCCTGAAGTGAGAGGTAGTAGACTGTGAGCTATGCTGTTCTCTGAGCAGTAGCTTAAATGTTGCTCCGCACACGGTGCCGTTGGAGGCCACTGCAGCCTAGCTACAAGGCAAGGGCGGGGCCTCTAGCATTCTTGTCAGTCAGGAGCATGAGTGCTTCTGCAGGTGGTGAGTAGTAGCTGAGGAGCACAGCTGGCTGTGAGCCCATTGGGCATGCCTCTGACATAATGTTTCCTCCTTCTCCTAGTAAACTGCACCAGTGGTTCTGCCCTCCGGTACATACATACTACAAGACCATGCATAATGCCCGGAATGGGTGCCTTTGAGAGGAGCCTATTGGAGAGAACACCAGGGCACTACCTTGTATTCACCACTTTATCTGACAAATAAAGCCCTAAATGGAGTAACCATTGGGCATAGTGTTGTGTTGCGGCCCTAGGCCCACAAGTTGATTCAATAACAACACAGACACCATTATTTTGGCGAGTATAACTAGCCACGAGCTTGTGCACCCAGGCCCTTTTATTTGCAGGGTCACCTGCTGGTGACACCTGTGTTGGATGGGTGTGAGAACTGCCCACATGGATGGGCTGTTCCATGACATATCCGTCAGCACACTGCATTGTTCCAAATTCCAAAAGAACAGACATGTTTAACCCATGGAAACACAACACAACAAAACAGACTAGATAACACATAGGGGGTCATTTTGACCTTGGCGGACGGCGGACGGCGGAGGCCGTCCGCCAAGGTACCGCCGCTGAATGACCGCACCGCGGTCAAAAGACGGCGGCGGCCATTCAGACATTTCCTCTGGGCCGGCGGGCGCTCTCCAAAAGAGCGCCCGCCGGCCCAGAGGAAATGCCCCTGCAACGAGGACGCCGGCTCAGAATTGAGCCGGCGTAGTTGCAGGGGTGCGACGGGTGCAGTTGCACCCGTCGCATATTTCAGTGTCTGCTTAGCAGACACTGAAATACTTTGCGGGGCCCTCTTACGGGGGCCCCTGCAGTGCCCATGCCATGGGCACTGCAGGGGCCCCCAGGGGCCCCGCAGCACCCCCTACCGCCATCCTGTTCCTGGCGGAAGACCCGCCAGGAACAGGATGGCGGTAGGGGGTGTCAGAATCCCCATGGCTGCGGAGCGCGCTCCGCAGCCATGGAGGATTCACAAGGGCAGTGGTAAACCGGCGGGAGACCGCCGGTTTACTCTTTCTGGCCGCGGCTGAACCGCCGCGGTCAGAATGCCCTCGGGAGCACCGCCAGCCTGTTGGCGGTGCTCCCGTGGTCGGTGACCCTGGCGGTCACCGGCCGCCAGGGTCAGAATGACCCCCATAATCTATAACTCTCTAGAGTTACTCAGTAAGACAGCTTTGGATTCATGAAAGGATGTCACTGCCCATAACAGAACATCTCTGCTCGCATTCATAATTTAACCTGAGGGGTTTAGGACATGAACATGGTTCGGAGAAGTCTGAGACCTTCTTGCATATTAACAAATGAGATTATGTCCATTCCAGAGTTGGTCTGCTCTGCTGATGCTGAGTGTGATTTGTGGTGGGTGTCAGCAATTCAAAAGAGGATTCCTCAGGAATGTTGTCAGAGTCCATCATGAATCTTACTTTTTTGGTGTTGCTTGACTCACTGAAGACAGTCTTGGGGTGCTGCAACCTCCTGAATGCTCTACTCTTGAGACCCTACTACCACCTTGAATCCGTCGGTTGAACCGTGTCAACTCCATCTCTCAGGCTTGTGGAGACCACTTTGGTTGGTTGCTACTGGACTGTGTGTGGTCTCCATTGGGGCAGTGTGTGTGCCATGTTTGGGCTGCTGCAAGACTGCCAAGGAGCCACTGTCTGGTCTCTTGTGCAAACGCACGACTACTTCCACTGCCAGGAACATGATGCAGGCGAGGTGAGCAGGTAGTCGCTAGTCCTCTGATTCTTCAGCGTGACATTGGCACTTCTTGCTTGCTTGTATAATGACGGTTTTGGACTCCACTCAGGTTGTTTAATGCTCCATGGATGGTAGTGGTGACGCACTAGGCATGTTGAGTTGGCATGATTGCAATGCCAGTCATGTGGTGAACCTGTACAACAGGTGGCGATGACTTGCCTTGATATTTTTAGGTATTCCGTCATGGGCTATTAACAACTTGGAGTGATGGTGTCCAGGTGTTTACAACCTTTCTTGATAGATGCATCTGCATCCTTTGTTCTGGATGCTCTTTGTTGCTAAGCAGTCGGTTACTGTTGCTAGACGGTGGCGCTGGGAAGTGTGGTAGGCATGCTTGTGGCTTATTCTTGGTTCTCCAACTGGGCTGTCACCAGGTCGTCGTCTCGCCACATCATAGGCTCGATTGTGTCAGTGGATGCACTCACAGTCAATGATATGAGCCAGTTGCAGAGGCTACTTTTAGGGCTGGTCCAACCTGGTCTTCTTTCCTTTCAGGCTTGGTTGGTCGTCAGGTTTCCCAGTGTGAACCAGCTGGTCACATTTCCTTCTCTTCTTTTTTTTCTTTGTGATACATCACGCACCTTATTTCAAATTATGATTCTGAAAGTTATCATTGCTCGGGTCTCTTTTACTTCTGGGTGCAGGGGTGTGTACCTTCTTTGGGACCAGCCAACAAGATCTCTTAGAGGTCAGCTATATTTGTAGCATGGACACCGACCTCAAGTGTCTGCCTTGGGGAGTGTCTCTCATACAACATCTGCAGTGTGCACCCTGCTCTGAGCTGGCACGGGCTGACTCAGAAGTGAAGCGAAACAAAATAACTTTTTTTTCCTCTTTCACTTAGATCCTGCCAGGCTCCTTACAAGAGAAAGTGCCCCCCTTATAGAAAGCTGTTATGATGTGTGAACTTCTAGAATGTGAGCGGAGGCCGGATTCGGGAGAAGACGGTTAACGCGAGGGAGACAGATGGCTGAACGCCAGGTTGTGTTGTAGTGAAATAAACTTACGAACAAACAAACAACGCGTTTATGAACTAAATTACTACATTTTTGGCGACAAGGGTTTATGGCACAACCTGGGTTGGCCGGATACTTATCTGATTCCATCCGCTTACAGAGTTGAAGTGCGCAGCTTGAACGTGCCATCAGCAACGACGCAGGGGAGGCCCAGACAAGCAGCGAGGAGTGTGACACTTTGTCGCTGAAGGTAATCGCTAATCTCCATTTTTCCCACGACGTCTCTCTCCTTTTACGGAAGTGCGAAGGTGCGGCCGGCATATCAGAGGCGCTCTGCTCCGGAGGAAGTCTATTTTTACACGCAGCCGAAGGCCTGGACGGTACACTGCGTGCTTTGGTGGTGCAGGGGCGGAGTTTTCTTCTCATGAACAGGAACACTAGCATGCTGCCTGAAAGTGCTCTGTGTGGGCTTTAACAGCAATATAAACATTTTAAAAAGACTGCTGCCCTACACAGTGCTGTGTACCATATTCTGACATTTGTTTCAATGCTGTCTGAAAGTGTTCTGTGTGAACTTTAAAGCAATTTAGACAAAGTTAAAAGACTGTTATCCTGGACAGTGCTGTGTACCATGTGTTTACATTTATTCCATCGAGAACAGTTTAAAAAAATTTAAGCTGCTCACCAAGTTGGTTGGTCTAGAAGTGTTTTTAACAACTGTCTATATTAAAACACTGTTCACCAGGTATGGCTTCTGTAGGGAATATTATTACACCACCATTTTTCCTTCAACAAGCGGGTCAACCCAATATTTGTTGGGAGGATTGGATTGAAATTCTAGAAAATTACATTATAGCACTTGATGGTCAGAATATTTTGTCGCCCAGGAAAAAAGCGATTTTATTAAGCGCTCTGGGTAATGAGGGGCAGCAAATTTTAAAGTACTTGCCGGTGGCAATGGGCCCTAATGGTCAGCCAATGGATGATGTTTATCAAGAGGCTGTGAAAAGACTGGAGAATCGTTTTGCAAAAGAAGTTAACCTAGTAATGGCTAGCTATACGTTTTACACACAGCATCAAGGGGAGCATGAGTCTATTGATGAATTTGTGGGCAGATTGAGAGAACTCTCTATCAAATGTCGTTTTGGCAATATGACAGAAGAACTGATCCGCGATCAGTTAATTGTACAGTGCAAAGAAAAGAAAATTCAAGAGAGACTATGGGCGGTGAAAGATCCTTCGCTCTCGGAGGTCAACGTGATGGCTAAGATAATTGAGGAGTCACAGAGATGCAAGAAAGAACTTAGCAAGAAGGACAAAGCTCCAGATATATCTGTTGTTGCTCAGAACCAATAGGACTGCAACGACAATGAAGTATGTGTGATCAAAAGGAAAGAAAGGAGAGACTATGCTCTAAGCAAGAACAAAGGGGAACAGAGTACTTATGGTGTCAGAAGTAAAGGGGACTGTACCCGGTGTGGTAGCAGCCTTCATGACTCTGAATCAAAGAAATGTTTTGTCATTAACAAAATTTGCAGGAAATGTGGGAGGAAAGGCCACTATGCAAGGGTGTGTAAAACTAATAGGAGTGTGAGTTCTACTGTAGGTGCGGTTGAGTGTGCAATGGGAAAGGTGGATGTTGACAGGATCCTTGTAGTAAGGGAAAATTCCAAGATGAGAAATGGGACCGTTTCCGAAATAAAAGAGAGGATGGCTAGGCCAAAAGCAATTTTCAAGTGTGTGGGAAAGATATTGAACTAATGATGGATTCGGGGTCCATGTACACAATCATACCCCAACGTATCTTCAGAATGTTGTGGCAGAATGTTAAACTTTTGCCAAAGGATATAAACCCGGGTGGTTATCAAGGTGAAGCCATTGACATTCTGGGGTACATGGAAGGTAATATACAGTATGGTTCAAGGAGTACAAGGGGTAAAGTGTATATATCACTTGAGGTACCTGCAATCCTAGGGTGGATGCATCAATTTGATTTGAACATTATATTAAATCCCAGAGCTTCCCATCAGGTACTAATTGTGGACAAACTTACGCTAACGAAGGTGTTGACTGAGACAAAAAGTTAGGATGTCTGAAAGTGTATGTTCATAAAGTTAAAATAAAAAGTGATGCAGCCCCAGTACAGCATAAATTAAGGCGAGTCCCACTGTCAGTTCGTGAGGGATTGAGAAAACTTTTGACAGAGATGTTGGAAGATGGGGTCATCGAGCCTGTTGAGGCGTCGGAGTGGGTATCACCAGTAGCTATACGTGGAGCATCTGTTCCAAAGGGTAGAGACCAATTAAGATCATTCCTAGGGTTGGTGGAATACTACGCTAAATTTGTTGAGAAGTTTGCAGAAAAAACAGAGAGTTTGAAGAAATTGTTGCGAAAGGGAAATAAGTTTGAGTGGCTGGAGGAACAACAACTGTGTTTTCACGAAATTAAGAATGAGATATGTGACGCGGGTATATTGTCAATGTTTGAAGGGGGTCTTAAAACCATTCTCACTGTTGACGCCAGTGCTTCTGTTTTGGGAGTGGTCCTCTCTCTCAAAAACTGTAGCATTTGCCTCTCACGCCCTGACGATGGCTGAGAAAAACTATTCAGTTATAGAACGGGAAGCTTTGGCTGCAGCCTGGGGTGCTGAGTACTTCTGAGTCTATTTATGGGGCTTGCCATTTGTTTTGCGGACGGATCATAAACCGCTAGATAGAATCTTGGCTCCAGGTGGTGCAGGGAAGGGTTCAGCCAGATTGGCTAGGCTTGCGGCCAGGCTTCAGGAATACACATACTCTGTTGAGTTCTTGCAAGGATGGAGAAACGTTCAGGCGGATTGCTAATCCAGACTATCTTTGAACTGGGAGGAAGTGGATGGTGTAGGTGTGAAGGATGCAAATGAGGAAGGTGCTGTTGCTACCTTGCATGACGCAGTAGATTGTGGAACGGGCTTGTTTTCGGAAATGCAGTAGCAGGAAAAGATGAAGGAAGATCCTGTGATGAAAGGTGTAGTCGAAATGATCAGGTGCGGAGGGGTGAGAGAGAGTGTTTTAGCCCCAGCAGTGAGGCCCTATTTGAAGGTGATGGATGATCTTTCAGTGTGCGGTGATGATGTGATCATGAAAGGGGATCATTTTGTACCCCCTATCGTGTTACGTTTTCGTATTTTTCAGCTAGCACATGAGGGTCATCTTGGTCAGAGTCTCACTACCAGGAGAGTGAGAAATGTTTTGGGTGGCCAGGTATGGACAATCAGATCAAAGAGCGGGTGCACAATTGTGACCTGTGCAAAGTGAGTGAGAAGAGATTGGTCCTTGAAAAATGTAATGATGGACATTTGGTGGATCCTGGCAAATCTTGGCATACTCTCTGTTTGGATTTCATTGGACCACTGAGAGAGTTCCCTCCTGATATGAAGTTTGCAATGGTGGTGGTTGACATTCACTCGAGATGGTTGGTGGTAGAATTCTTGAGGGATGTTACTACGAAAACCACCATCAGCGTGTTAAAAAAAATCTTTAATGAAGCAGGGGCTCCAGCAGTTCTTATTACGAATAACGGCACACAACTTACTTCACTAGATATGGTGGAATTTTTGAGAACTTGGGGAGTCAGACATTCTTGCACATCCTTGTATAATTCTAGGGGCAATGGTGCAGCTGAAAGAGCTGTCAGGTTGCTTAAAGGGACACTGCAATTAGCTTTGACGAATTGGTGTGATGTCAAGGACACCATTTTTGATATGGTGTGGGCTTTCCGTACCACACCACACAGTGTTACCCAGAGGGTTCCATTTGTGGATATGAGTTTACCCGGCACTAAACTGGTGCCAGGGTGGTTAAGAAAATTATTTGGTGGGGAGACTACTTCTAATGATTCAATCAGGTTTCCCAAAAGATCACATTTGGAAGTAGGAGATTGGGTAAAAGTGAAATCTGGTAGAATACAAGGAGGGCTATCAAAGTTCAAGGGCCCACATCGAGTTGGTACACATTTTGTAATTTTAGAGAGTGGTGAGAGGTGGAATTTAAGAAATGTAGCCCTATGTCAGAAAGGGGGAATAATTGATAGGGAGAATGATGAAGGTTGCTCAGGAGCAATGTTTATGAATGATGGTGAGGTGGTTGGCGGCAGGGGACGGAAGTTTGGTGGCGTTTGCGTTGATGAGCTTCAGAATGTGTTCAGAGGAGAAGAGCCTTCTAATCAGTTTAGAGGCGAGTCTAATGGGAGTGAGGAAGTTCCTGTCCTTCAGAAGAGAGTTAGAAAGCCACCGTCTTACCTGAAAGATTTTGTTAGATAAACACTGTTACATGCAGCCTTACGAGTAGACAACTGGATCTGGTAAACATATCTATTGATAAAGACCTTGATCATTTTTAGATTTCATGTGATTCTTTGTTATTTCTTTTATTTCAAATGTTTTTTTTAAATAGTATTTATTAGATTTGGGTTTTTATTTAACTGTGAAATAGCTTTCTTATTTAATGTTTGTTAATGAACGGGAGAGGATGTATTATGATGTGTGAACTTCAAGAATGTGAGCGGAGGCCGGACTCGTGAGAAGACAGTTAATGCGAGGGAGACAGATGGCTGAACGCCAGGTTGTGTCGTAGTGAAATAAACTTACGAATGAACAAACAGCGCGTATATGAACTAAATTACTACAAAAGCCTACACAGAGCACTGCTTGTCTGAGATTGGGAGAGGCCACACAGAACTTATTGTGGCAGATGTAAAGTTGCTACCTTTCCAGAGAAAAATGTGGCCGCCTGTTCACATTTTAATGTTCTGCAAAGGGCCCAACAAGAATCTAAAGTAATATTTTATATGAAATTGTGGCATTTTTGTCTTTGGTTATTTAAATTGTCAATCAAGGGTCAGTAGGGTAGCTGTAGAACACATTTAATATGATTTATTCTTACGTTACCTGTTTAAAGTATATACTGATAAGGGGAAAAACACCAACCTGCGTTATTCTAATTGTTCTACCTGCCAGGCTTGCTCATAACCTATATAAAACCGGTTAGGTGGCAATGCTAGGAACAGTATGTGATAGCTGCCAAGTTTCCCAGGTCCATGAGTGATGTACTGCTCTCCTGCAGGTTTTTTCTTTGCATTCTAGGAGTTGTAGTCCTGTTTTATAATTGAATAAACATGACTACACGTCCCAGAATTCAAAGAAGAAACCTGGAATTGAGCAGCACATCACACATGGACTTGGGAAACTTGGCATGGCTGGGTATGTGTGCAACACCAGAAAAATGACCAGGATTCTGCTCAGAGGAATAGGAAGGTACAAAATATAGCTAGAATGTTGAATGAGTGGTGAAGGATGTGAAGGGGTGATTGCACATGGGTGATTGTGGTGGGGAGAGCTAAGGAAGTGTACCCCTCTTGCAAAAGACTCTCCTCAAACACCACCCTTTTTATGACTGCCAGAGTTGTGCCTTGCACAGGGATCTTGTTTTAACAGTCTGCTGTGAAGGGACAGGGGTAGCATTTTTTTAAATCGTTATATGCAGGCATGGTGTCATCTGCAAATGGAATAAACCAAGGGAGGTGTTGGGTGGGGACATAATTTATTTCAATCCATGCGTATGAAATGAAAAGGTAACAGCATCTCTTATATTGATTGGGAACCCATCAAAATATATTTTGAATTTATTACTCAAAACAGCAATTACCCATGCCTCCATGGACTATCACAAACATATGTACTATTTCCTATATCAGTTTTTTTGTATTAAAAGCACTATCTAAAATACTAGTCAGACTATATGTAGCGGCCTTAGAAGGGAATGTTAGTGGTTGCACACATTAGGCCATAGTTAAACTGGCGGGGGTACTCTATGGGATAAAGGGCCCCCTGCTGTTCATTATAAGGATATTGTAAGTCACTGAGGACCATATGGAGGAACAAGAGTTAAGGCCTAGTTCCTTTATAAGGATATGGAACTCTGTGGTGACTTGCAGCATCCTTATTATGTACTTCTGTGAGTACTTTTTCCCTTATAATACGTGATCACGCCATCACCTTTCCAACAGACCACTTACATTCTTGGCGTGTGGCTCTTTCATAAGAAAGAGAAAGCAAGTTTGCAAACATGAATAATAAAAATAGAAGGTCTAGTCCAAAATTAAACACATCTAAAAAACTGTAAGATATTTATTGCAAAAAGATATTAGAATTTGTTTAATATAAGTCCGTTTTTTAAAGATGTAGAATCCTGGAAAGTATAAACATATGCAGAAAAATTCTACCTTTTCTCTAAGTACCTTAGGAGGGCAAACAATAAACATGTTGCTATAAATTTCCCCTTTCTGATCATCATGGTACAGCTAGAATAATAGAGCAGGAAAATGAAAGCAAAGTGTTTTTTTTGCCTTTTTGAAACAGCTGCTTTAATTATGCTTCATAGCCACCTCCCTTTCCCCTGACTGCTGGCTCTGGCAGCACACATTGTGATGTCAGAACTCAATTGTAATAAGTTATTACAGTTGAGTTATGGCATAAATTATAATCAGTTACTGTGTGTGTCACAAGTTTACCAATAATAAAGAAATTGTATATGGGTTTTGAATGAAGGGATTGCACAATCCCATGCATTATATATAAATAGTAGTGGTATATAATTAGCACCTGTGGTGCAGGTGGGAGGTAGGGCCCAAGCTCCAGGAGACCCCTCAGTACAGTACACTGAAGGGATCTGGGACCATTTCGTTTAATATGCTGCACACAGTCTCGCACTGCGCACTGTCCGGCACTGTGCACAGGTGGCGGCCCCCTGTCTGAGAGCTCCTGACTGGGTCAGGGGGGACCCCTCCAGTTACTTTGCAGGAGGGCCCCCTCAAGTTTCGTGACACCACTTGCTTGGTGATGATCAGGGTGGTTGCTGATCCAATTCTCCTTTTCTTCTTCAGTACTGTGTGGTGCCTCGCCATGCAATGCATGTTCTTTCTTCTCGGACCTTCTTGGAGCTCTCGCTGTGAGCTTTGGTCCTACCTCATCTTCTTTGGGTGGTGTAGGGCTTGCACCTTGATGCTTTGGTGCCCTGAGGCTTGGTTGGATGGGTCCTGGGGTCTGAACCACCGTTGTAGCATTGCATGCTTCTGTCCATCTTGGATCCAGGCTCTTTTTCCTTGGGCCTCCTCCTGCCTGGGGTCTTGGGTGCAAAGTAGACTTGGGCAATTACTGTGGCATCGCTGCTACTCCTGCCCTCCACTTCTTTTTAATTTTGTGACTTTCTAATCCCCTGGTGTGCCTCCTGCCAGTGTTCTTATGTCTAATGCTGCAGCTCCTGATTAGCAAGCATTTTACATGGTGAGCGTATATTAATAGGGACGTTACAATGTGTCCTTTACCTTTCCACTGTATGGATGGTACTGTGTGTATTCGTCCTAACAGGGGGGTGCATGGCAAGGCATGGAGGAGATCTTGGCCTATATTTATACTATGTTTGTGCCAGATTTGCGTCATTTATTTTGGCGCAAATTCGGCGCAAACCTAACTCCATATTTATACTTTGGCGCTAGACCCGCCTAGTGCCAAAGTTATGGAGTTTGAGTCATTTTTTGTACGTGAAAACCTACCTTGCGCTAATGACATGCAAGGTAGGCGTTCCCGTGCAAAAAATGACTCTAAGGCATGTGCGCCTTATTTATCCTCCATTGTCAAAATGACGCACAAGAGGAGGCGGGCCTTAAAACATGGCGCCCTGACAGATTTGCGCTGTTTTTTAACGCCTGGTTCAGGGCAGGCGTTAAGGGACCTGTGGGCTCATTTCCATGGTGGGAGACCATGGAAGCAGTCCACAGGTGCCCTTCCCTGCACCCAGGGACACCCCCTGCCGCCCTTTCCCACACTTGGAGGACACCAACAGATGGGGGGACCCATCCATGGTGAGTGCAGGTAAGTGCAGGTAAGTATAATTGTTTTTATTTTATTAGGTGGCATAGGGGGGCCTAACTTGGGCCCCCCTACATGCCACTGTGCCCAGACAGGAGTCATTTCCATGGGGGTTGTGTGTCAAAAAATGGCACTAGTCAGGTTAGTCACTGTTGTGCCGTCCTACCATTGTTGTGTTTCTCTTGATGTGCGGTGACATCAGGTGGCTACCGGGTAACATGCAGCATGCTCAGCGTCAGTCTACCAGTGTCAAGAGTTGGCAGTTAGGGGTCGTATGGTGCTCTCTGCACTTATCATGACTTCTTTTTTGCGGGTGAGCAGACACTCACCACCTGCCTCTTTTCTTGTGGCTAATAATGCTTCGTAATTTGTAGTCGCACAGCACAGGCTGCAGTGCCTTGCCTCTTCCTTCCTTCCTGCAGACGGGAGATCCCCGTTGCCACCAGGTGGCTGCAGGGGTGAATAGTTTCTGGCAGTGTGTAGGGTAGCGAGGAAGGTAAAGATGAGGTGCTCACACACGAAGAGAAGGTTTCCAAGTTCGGTATTTATTGAGGGTTCACGGCAGGCATACACACGACTCAACAGCCTTAAGATCAGCACTGAAATCTTGCACCAACAATCTAGAACCCAAAGATAGACTCTACTCGCATAACGGTATAGAACTTACAAACCTGAAAGTAAACAGTAAGTAAGCATTGATAGAAACAAATGAAGAGTGAAACATATAAGCATGGGTACATACAAATGTAAAATGAAACATGAAACATATGCTACATCATCTTCCTCCTTCACAAAAAACAAAAAGAATAAAACATATAGGAATTATAAAATAAACAACAAAAGCTCATATAAATAAGAGTTCAATTTAAAAAGGTAATCATCAAACTTTGATGGAAGTTTACCAAGTCTGTAGCTGCACGTATATAGAGGTTCTGGTGCCGGACACAAAGATGAAGAAGGACCAGGACCATCCTTGCTCACCAGACCATGACAAGAGCTCTCAGCTTGGCAATGAGAATTGTCGTGTTTGTGATTAGACATCCTGTCTTCTATACTTGTAGGATTCTCAATAAATGTGGCACTAGAGCTGGTATAATCTTCATGCCCTGCATACACCTGCTTGAAAATGTCAGCTTGTGACGAGGAAATAGGAACAAGACAACTTCTGTTCCACCATCCTTTGTCTTCCAGGAAAACAGCAGACTTCGTAACTCTTATGACCTTAACAGGTAAAGAAAATGTAGATGCTCCTTTGGGCACTTTGCACGGTTTCCTAATTAAAACCCAGTCATTTACATTGACTAACACATCACTCACATTTTTTCAAGAATCATAGTCATGCTTCTGAACCATCTGTTTTTCAGAGACTTTCTGTCTCAATTCTTTAACATCCACATTCATACCCTTGTGAAAGGAAGCCATCCACGAAGGTAGTAGTTTAGATCTAGATTCCCTCCCCCAGAGTAGCACAAAGGGCTAAAGGCCAGTAGTGAAATGTGGTGTATTCAAATATGCCCATAATTTCTCATTCAAGAATTCACTCACATTGCAGTTGGTTACAATAGCTGTTTGAATGCCCTCTTTCAGAATACGATTGGCTCTTTCCTTTAGCCCATTAGAAGCTGGACTGTACAAACCACACAAGAATGTTTGATATTAAACTTGGTCATGAAATTCTCTATTTTAGTGGAGGTGAATTGCACACCATTGTCTGTGACAATATTGGACGGTGGACCTTCCAAGGAAAATAAGAACGATAAAAATGATATGACAGATTCTGTGTCTGCTTGTTCAAGAAAAGTGTAGTAGATCAATTTCGAGAAATAATATATGGCAACAATCACGTGTCTCATACTTCTAGGCAGTAAGTGAAAAGAACCTGAAAAATCAATGGCACTGCTCTCACAAGCACCATTGGGGAAAGGAATGGTGTGCAAGGGTTTATTGTGACACTTCCAATGCTTATCGGACACCACACATGATGTGCACTGATCCACAAAGTTTGACACTTGTTTGTCGAGACCTGGCCACCAGTATTTCTCCTTAAGCCTTCTGCAGGTAGCTGAAATGCCTAAATGCCCCTCATGAGCAGCTTTTATCAACAATGGCCTTAAATTCCATGGCAGAATGCAAACAGAACCTCTCATGCATACTCCATTCTCACACGTTGATTCGGCAGCTAGCTGACGAAACGTGTTGAGTTCCCCACTAAGTTTCCGATTTTTGGGCCAACCATGATTAATGTGAAACATCACTTCTGACAATAATGGATCTCTAGACATCGCAGAGATCCAATCCTGCTCGGAAAATAAACCTCCCGAAACTGAAGCCATGTCGAACGCACCAACCACACACTCAGTGTCCTCATTCTCAGCATTAGACAGGGGCAGATGCAACCTGGAAAGACATTCTGCTCCAACATTCTTCCCTCCAGGAAGGTATTTGACGTCCAAATTAAACTCTTGTAGTTTAGACAACAATCTTACTAATCTTGAAGAGGCCTTGCCTATGCCATTCCCATCAATTAAAAATACAAGCGGCTTATGATCAGTATACAAAGTACAGGCCGTACCCCAAATATAAGTCTTGAATTTATGTACTACCCAGACGCATGCCAGGGTCTCTCTCTCGATGGTGCTGTAGTTACTTTCAGCTTCTGACAGAGATGTTGACGTGAATGTGATAGTGTGTTCTCGTCCCTCAACCCATTGCCCAGACACCGCCCCTAGACCCTTCATACTAGCGTCAACAGCCACAAAGGATTTAGCTGAGGGTATGAATAGCTTCAGGGCCGGAGCAGACACCACCAACTTTTTGATAGCGTCAAATGCTCCCATCGCTTGCTCACTCCAATCGAATCTACTACCTTTCTTCAATAAACATCTAAGAGGTTGCACTATCATAGCATAACCATCAACAAACCTCGAATAATATTCGCATAGACCTAAAAATGAGCGAAGTTCATCTTTATTAGAGGGACAAGGTGCATTCGTGATTGCCTCCAAGTTCCCTTGTTTAAGCTTAATGCCATCTGCAAAAATAGTGTGTCCTAAGTATTCCACACTCTGTACTAAGAATTTACATTTCTCCTTCCTTATGGTAATACCACAATCCTTGAGAATGGAAAACACTCTGTCTAGAAGGATTCTATGTTCTTCCATATTTCCAGTGTGATTCAGAATGTCATCCTGAAAAGCACACACATTCTCAAGATCGCCAAACAGGGAATCCATTAATTTCTGAAAGACGCTCGCCTCAGAGGCCAGACCTAAAGGTAGCCTAAGGTATTTATAGGCCCCAAAAGGAGTCACAAAAGTGGTGTGTTCTTGACAATCTAAACTGAGAGCAATCTGATGGTACGCAGAGTGTAAATCAATTGTGGAGAAGACTTTCGAGGTGCCCAAACTAGCGATCATTTCTTGTATACGAGGGAGAGGGTGACAGTCAATGATTATGTTTTTATTTAAAGATCTTAAATCCACACATAACCTCAAATCCCCATTTCTTTTCACTATGAGAACAATGGGTGAAACCCACTCAGAGGAGTCTGTGGGAGTTATAATGCCGTCCTTAACTAGTTTCTCTAAGAGATCTTTAAGTTGTCCTTTCACAGAGATTGGAATAGGCCTTACCTTATGCGAAACGGGAACAGCTCCATTCTTGAGCCTGATACAATGTTCGAAACCTCTAACAATGCCAATTTCATCAGTGAATACCTCAGGGTATTTCATTATGAATGACTCAGTGATATCGGTAGCAGACAAACTAAGTTCCGACACTTTTACAGGCATTTCCCCCAAAACGATAAGGTTGTCATATCCAGGACGTAGTACTATGCCCAGTTTCGCAAGATCTTTCCACCCCACGATATCTCTACCATCCACTGCCACATAGATTTTAGTTACTGTGCTCCTACCTAAGATAGATAAAGTAGACAAAAAGTAACCTAAGAGGTCAATGTCATGATCTCCGAAAGCTTTAGGACTGATGTCGGCATTTTGAAATGCTTTTATTGCTGGACAAAATTTGCAATAGGTCACATCCACAATTATGGTGACAGGTGAACCAGAATCAGCCATGACGAAAATTTCAATTGAGTCAATAACTGCCCGACAGGTGGGTCCCTTGACATTCCTTGTTGTAGGAATATCCACTGTTAGCAAAACATTAGACAATTTAGTCACACAGTCGTAGTCACACAGTCGTCTATCACTCAATCTCACCGTTCATCTTTAGAGTGCACATTATTCACTTTCACTCTCATACTACCACTACTAGGTTTGTAGATGCGGTTAGACTGTCTGCAAACGACTTGAAAGTGACCAATTATTTGACATTTTAAGCATTTCTTGCCTAATGCCAGGCACAGTTGACTGTTACTAATGTGATTGCGTGAACCACAGCGGAAACACAATTGAACGTTCTTATTTTGCTTCATGATTCTCTCCTTAATGTAGCAGACTTCAGGGTCTTCGATTACCTGGTTAACCCCTGCATTCTCTGTTTGTCCAGACACCACTTTAGAGGTAACAATGGATCTCTCAACAGCTTTAGCTACATCTACTGTTTCCTCCAAAGAGGGATTACGACATGCTAACAACTGTTCCTGAATTTTTTTTGAATAACAATGGAACACAAATTGATCCCTAATGTGCACATCTACATAAGTACCAAAATCACACCTTGCAGCCAGCACACGTAAATTAGCCACATATTCAGCAACTGTTTCATCCATGGTCTACTTGCACATTGAGAAATTAAACCTTTCTAATAATACATTGGATGCATCTGAGAACTGTTTCCTAATTCTTTCCTTCCCTTCGGTATACACATTCCATGTTGCAATATCACCACTACCCTCACTAGGTGGAGAAATAACAGGTAAGTTGTCAAACACACGCTGCCCCGCCATACCTAGATGATTAAATAGCAGGGCCAACTTCCTAGTGGGAGAAAAATCATTAGCATCAATTGCAACTAAATAATTTTCAAAAAATTTTTGCCACTCGCTCCACTTAATGTGCAGTTTCCCACTTCTCGGTAGGAAAGGTGGTGGTTGTACCACCAGATTACTGGAAGCCATAATGTGACTAACAAAATAGTTCAAAGCTCCTGCAAGGTAGGAAGCTGATGAGTCAATTCGAAAAGTCAATGCGAGGTGAGGTGGTAAATGGTGTTATAATAACAAAGCGAGAAACAAGAAATCTTAAATAGAAGAAAAGCTACCAAACGAAGGTCATATGGAAAAGTTACCAAGCGAAGAACTCCTACTCCGCTAGAGATCTTGTTGGTGGAATCGGCATTTAAAAAAAAAAAAATGTTTATTTCCCTCCTTCTGCACAAATCGCTCACTCGTAGTGTGCAGTAGTCAGGCAACTAGGCACGCGAGACACGCGAGAAGCGCGTCTTGCTTGTGTGATTGGTTCATGAAGCGTTGTGGCGCTGAGGGATTCCTCTGAGCGTCACCTAGGAGACTGCGTTGACACTGGAATTCCGTGCGTGACGCCATCACGTAAGGAGCTAATTAACTCCGTGTGATGTTCGACGCTCTACAAGACGTAGATGAAGTTTGACACTCGCAAGTGGTAGCGCGACGAGTCGAAAGAAAACAGTCCTCGTGACCGCTCACTTTCACAACAAGCAACGGTCAGTAAAATCCAAAACGTTACGTGTCAATATCTTCCAACGATTATGGCATTCCCAATATACTGCGTCTGTTTATATGCTGGTCGGTGGACTCTTCATCCATCGAGCCAACTACGAATTTTCTTCTGATTTCCGTGATCCTCTCTAACACTCACAATACCCCACTTCTGGTACCATAAATGTAGGGTAGCGAGGAAGGTAAATATGAGGTGCTCACACACGAAGAGAAGGTTTCCAAGTTCGGTATTTAATGAGGGTCCACGACTCAACAGCTTGAAGATCAACACTGAAATCCCGCCCCAAGAATCTAGAACCCAAAGATAGACTCTACTCGCATAACGGTGTATAACTTACAAACCTGAAAGTAAACAGTAAGTAAGCATTGATAGAAACAAATGAAGAGTGAAACATATAAGCATGGGTACATACAAATGTAAAATGAAACATGAAACATATGCTACACAGTGGCATCAGGGTGCCAGCAGGGGGTGCAGGTGTGCAGCAGGCCAGGTACAGCCTCTCAACTGTGCCTGCATTAAGAGTGTGTAGCCACTGGGGGTGCACAGTGTTTTCCACATCACCTCACACTGTTTCTCTGTCCCCTGGTTCCTGTAGCCATCGGCCTCAGTCTCAATAACGGCTCGGGAGGTAGGCATGCATGACTCCTTACTGGGCTGTGCCCTCAGTGTATCAGTGATCCTTGCGTTTGGTGCGTATCTCCCTCTTTCTTACCAGGTGTGGTATCCTAGTTACCTAAGCTTAGGTAATAGAATGCTTGGGTTCTGGAATACCAGGGGAGGAAGGGAACAAGAGAGTGACAGATGGTGGAGTCAGGGTGGTGAGAGAAGACACTACGCGTAGAGGGCTTGTTCTTAATAATTACTTACTACTTAATACTTCTTTTTTGTGTGGAAACTGCTTGCGTTTAGTCTCACGCAGCTGTTGGAGTGGCTAAACTTGATGTTGACCTCGCACAGGAGAGGGCAGCGGGGCGCCTGCTTCGGAGTGACTGCAACATACAATATGTGTTGCTACGCACACACACACGCACAGTCATATTGAATCGGCAGCCGCACTATATTGTAAAGTGGATTTGGTGATGCGCGCACCATTTAGCAACAATCTACAGTACTGTTTACGCTACAGTTTTAAGCACATCCTATAGTGACAATGCTTCCAGTGATGCGCACACCTTGGGACTGCAATTGGTTATTAATGTGCTGGACTTAGAAGCACAGCCGGTGAAGTGCACACCTCTTGGCAACAACAGTTAAATTGTCAGGAAGCGCAGCTCGTGATGCGCACACCTCAGCAAAGACAATGAAATTGTCAACTCATGTAGGAGCACACTGTTTAGCAGCCATTAAATATGTACAAGCTTACCTGGTGATGCGCACACTGTTTTGCAACACATTTCAAAGCTGACATTTCTTTAGCTCATATACAACTATTCATGTGTATAGTAAAAGTTATCTTAGTCCACTGTTAGGAACACAGTTTTTACAATATTTGCATTTCGAACCACATAAAACCATTCTCTGAGGATCCAGTAATAGTAATGAACCTGTTACTTTCAGTATGGCATCTTAAAATGATGGCCTTACCCCACCAGCACCTTTTCTTTCAGGTCCAGGCGAACCTTGCTAAAATGGTCAGACTGGAATGATTACGTCATCAATTACACTTCAGCTTTAGAGGAGGAAAATGATGAAGAGTTTACTACTTCCAGAAAGAAGAAAATTATTTTCCAAAGTCTTGGCTCAGAGAGGTTTGTGCATTTACAATCAGATTGAAAAGAAAACAAGACAGCCGGAGAGCACTGATGAATTTAAAGACGCCCTGAATGATTTAGGCCCTTACTACCAACCTACAGATTGTGTGGGTATTGGCAGATATACTTTCTTTCAAAGGAAACGGAAAGTCCGAATCAGTAGAATATTATGTGGCTGCGCTCAAAAAGTTAGCCATCAATTATAAATTTGGTGTCCTACACGAACATCCGATAAGGGACCAGTTGGTGATGCACTCTAACAATACAAGCATTAAAGACAAGTTATGGGTATGTGGTGATTCTCCGCTGAAGGGAATGAGAAAGTGTCAGTTGGTGGAGTCAGGGTGGTGAGAGAAGACGCTACTTGTAGAGGGCTTGCTCTTAAAAAATACTTACTACTTATCGAAGTTTTTGGATTCATCTCTACACAATGGAGTATAAGTCAGTGCTGCAAAGTTGCTGTGGGTCGCAAACAGTCTACCTCCTCCCTGCAGTGATGGCAGTTGGCCAGCAGGCGGCACGCAGCACACCTCATGGCCATGATGGGTTTGCTGGCCAGTTTTGAAAGTTATCAAGGAGGTAGGAGCCCCTCCTTCAGGGCTTCTCAAAATCACCCACTTGTGGAGAATCAGCGGCAGGAAACTCCGCTGGCTCTCCCTTACAATGGACATCTCCTTAGCTGCTGTAGTGCTCCCACTTGCTGCTCTCAGATACAGCACATGCACCGCAGCAAAGATGTGATGGGTTGGCATAATGGGCTATGCCAAGCAGTCACCCTGCTGCGGTGGTAGTGATCGCTGGTCTCAAGCCCCCTAATTAGTTGGAGATATGGTCGCTTGAGACACTGGCTCTGATCGTTATGGATGGGGCTTCAAGTGCAGGATATTATCTTCATCTTCCCATCAGTGACTGCAGGCTGACTGCTCTCTCTCTCTCTCGTGCTTGCTGTCAAAGTGCTGCTTGCCTTCTTCGCACCACAGCCGCTCTTGTCCTAAGCTGTCTTCTGTGAAGGGGAGAAAAGGGTAGACGGCATTGCAGGGCAATGTTCTAGGGTGTGGATACCCCATTGGTGGTAGCCTCAGGCTCAGGTAGTTACTTTCGTGTTTTGACCTCTGGGGTATGGTCTGTGAAGGGGCACTATCTTTCTTGCATATCGCTCTCCCTCTGCCGCCACCCGGTGATGGCTACGCTTACTACCCCTAGCTCAATGAGTGGTGCTGAGGGCGGGTGCAGCAGCAGGATCGATGCTGGGGCAACAGTTGTCATCTCCCTCTGGCCAGGACCAAGTTCCTCACCTTATCCCTTCACAGTGTGACAAGACCGTATTCATGGTTGAGATGGGCAGCAGGCAGGATCCATTCTGCCTCCTTGCTAATGTAGTGTTGTGGGTCCCAGCCCCACATGTTAAATCAATATTGATCAAAACGCCATATTTTGGGAGTATAACTGGCACATTTATTAGCAGAGTCATCTGATTAGTGATGCCTGTGTTGGATGAGTGTGGCGAGGGGCTGCTGTATTACGTGTCCAACAATACACTACACATATCATGCTTGCTCTCCTATGGTTAAATAGTATTGGGTATACATTGTGCTGCTATATCTTGGCTGACACTGGAGTAATATGATTCAGGGCCTGTGGGCCTGATTGTGTGTCTGAGAGTGTGCAGGCTTGCAGAATCCCAGGAGTGTGTGCGGTGGATAGATGTTCTCTGGGCGGAAGTCCTGCATTAGTGATGACAATCAGTTTCTGCATGTGCCATGAGGTCCTGTCACCGTCAAATAAATGCTCCTAATATTTGCGAATAGCTACCGCCATCGGTGTATTGACCTTGGGACAATAAGCACCACATATGAAATGAGAAAACGGATGCCAGTCTGGGCAAGCTCACGTTTGACCAGAAGAAACCTGCTGGTTCACACCTGTGACATGTGTCCTTGCTGGGAGCCCAGGATGCTGGAGATGCGCCGGATGCAGATATCAGATCTATGCTTCCAGATATGAAGTCCAGCTTACAGGGGATCCACACTCAATCAAAATTGACCTTTTAACTGAGCTAATGGATCTAATGAAAGATCCCCTACCTAAACATAGCAATTGAATCTGTGAAGCAGAGTGAAGAATCTCCAAACTTCAGGATGGCACCCTGATATTAAAAACGCAATGCAGTGAGTGGAAAAGGAGATGTTCAAGACTACTGAAAAGAATGAAGACCTTGAGTTTCACATGAAACAACATCTTCATATCAAGGCACTCAGGCCCATATTTATACTTTTTGACGCTAAACTGCGCTAACGCAGTTTAGCGTCAAAAAATTTAGCGCCGTCTAACGCCATTCTGAAGCGCCATGCGGGCGCCGTATTTATGGAATGGCGTTAGCCGGCGCAAGCAGACCGGCGCTGCCTGGTGTGCGTGGAAAAAAACCACGTAGACCAGGCAGCGCCGGCGTTGGGCAAAAATGACGTTAGGGCGTCTTAAAATGGGGCAAGTCAGGTTGAGGCAAAAAAATCACCTCAACCCGATTTGCGCCATTTTTTTACGACGCCCAGACGCCATTTCATGACTCCTGTCTTAGTAAAGACAGGAGTCATGCCCCCTTGCCCAATGGCCATGCCCAGGGGACTTGTGTCCCCTGGGCATGGTCATTGGGCATAGTGGCATGTAGGGGGGCACAAATAAGGCCCCCCTATGCCACCCAAAAAAAAATAAAAAATATAAAAAATGATACTTACCTGAACTTACCTGAATGTCCCTGGGGTGGGTCCCTCCATCCTTGGGTGTCCTCCTGGGGTGGGCAGGGGTGGCAGGGGGGTCCCTGGGGGCAGGGGAGGGCACCTGTGGGCTCATTTTGAGCCCACAGGCCCCTTAACGCCTACCCTGACCCAGGCGTTAAATAGTGGCGAAAATGCAGGGTTTTTTGACCCGCCAACTCCCGGGCGTGATTTTTGCCCGGGAGTATAAATACGACGCATTTGCGTCGCCGTCATTTTTTTAGACGGGAACGCCTTCCTTGCATCCCAATAAACGCAAGTAAGGCGTTCACGCAAAAAAATGACGCTATTTGCCAATACTTTGGCGCTAGACGCGTCTAACGCCAAAGTATAAATATGGCGTTAGTTTTGCGCCGAATTTGCGTCGAAAAAAACGACGCAAATTCGGCGCAAACGGAGTATAAATACGGGCCTCAGAGTCAACCAAACTTGGCAAGCCAGAGACATCTGTTGAAACATTACTCATGAACCTGCTAGGCAGAACCAACTTTTCAGAACTCCTGGTAGTTGAGAGAGCAGATAGGTCACTTAGCCTTAGGTCACCCCAGCTCAATATTTGCCAGACTAGTGAACTATCATGAATGTGACACAACACTGAGACAGGAAACAGCCTTTACAATGCTGTCTTTACAGCAGAATGCCTTTACCACAAAAGGCCTTAACAGTGAAAGGTAATTCTATTTAAGGTCCCCCTCATCCCCAAATGACCACCAACCTCCTTGCACGGCTAAAGCCACTAAGTATTAAGCATGACTAATACTTAGTCATCGGAGTCTTCAATTTACATTTTGAAAACACTGATGACCCCTTTTGCAGACAACTGGAGAATGATATGAGAGTGCTCTTACTTAAACAATGGATCACTGGCCTTACTCACAGAGCAGACCACATATTAGACGTACTTTTCTCAAATATTGAGGCCACTAAGATTCTTGACATTGCTCCATTAACCTGGATGGACCATTCTTTAGTCCCCTTTTCTTGTACGCTATCAGAGGGTCACAAAATGCCTCGAGACCAGTCCTTAGCCCCCAAAAGACCATGGAGTCGTCAAATGTTGATACATTCTCCAAACACTTAATTCCACCGTTGAACGACCAAGAAAAATGCCTCAGCACCTGCATTGAAACCCTAACCGAGCTATCGTACATTTTTAGACAGCTGTGCACCCCAGAAAGCAAACAAATCCACTCAGAAAAATGGTATTCTACTGATTTAAGTCTAGCAAAAAGGAAATGTAAAAACCCTGAGCAGAATTGGAGATATTCAAAAACAAAATAGATTGCCTAAAATACAAAGAGGATTTGAAAAAATCCCATGAGGCTCTAAGAAGAGCCAAGAAGGATTATTAGGAGAATAGAGGAAAATACCAGTTCCTCAAAAGAACATTTTAAAATTGTGAAAGAGCTTGCCCAGCCAACATGTCTTTCCCAAACGATTATCACCACAGCATCCTGCATTGAGGAAACTGGAAATTTCTTTAATGACAAAATTGAGAAAATATATTCGTCATTCAAAATACATCCCTCTTTGGATGAACTCCTGTGGGAACTATTGGGCCCCCAACCAGATGTTGCCACTCATGTGGGCTCTTTCAAGAGAATTACGGAAGAACAAGCTGTGAAGTTGTTGACAGAGGTCAAGTCTGACTCCCCGCTTTCACCCCTGCCTACATGTCATCTACTCTCAGTTAGCCACTATACTGAGTCCCATTTTACCCAAATTTATAAGCAATCCCTATCTGAGAAAATTTACCCAGACACATGGAAGTAAGCTTTCAATCAATCAAACAAGCTTTATTCAGTCAACATAACCATCAAAGCATCCGTAAAACAATTTAAGCTCATAAAAAATGTAAAACATAGACCAAAATACAAGAGACATACAACTATTATAATAAAATATAAGACCTTCCACTTCATAGCTATAACATACTTATATACATGATATTTTTTATGTAATAAAAAAAATATTTAAGAAAACAAGTTTGTATATGCCAAGTGGCCACAAGGAACTTGCTAACCGCAAGAATTAGAAAATTAGAAGAATCACTTTTTTAAATCCTTGAAGCAGTGCAACAATGGTTTAAGCCCAAATTTCGGCAAGATGTACGAATCCATTTTTGACCGGGGAATGGAGTATACAGGACAAAAAAACATCAAATGTTCAACAGATTCACTATTGCCACAACAGACTGGGCATAAATCACAGGTTGAAGGTGGTCCCCAACTGCTTGTTAGGGACAGCAACGGTAAACACCCAAAACGAAAACGGGGATACAAACCCCTCCCCAGCATGTCAGGTAGAAAATCTAAATAGGGTTCGTAATGAGGATACCACTTAAAATCAATAAATAAATTGTTCAACCGACCATATGATTTGCAACCAATAGATTTTTCACCAAATTTTGTGGGTTCTCCCAAAAACTTCCCGATCCCAAAATACAGAACCAGTTTGACACATGTCTAAACCAAGGAATGGAAACTACATTCGATCTTTTTAATAAATCAAGAAGAGAGTCCCTATATATTACAAATTCCGGGGTAATCCAAATCCTTATCCAGAAAAGTAAAGGACTTAAATCTATCAGATCGGCTATGCGATTAAACCCGAGATCCAGAAACACTGGAATCAGGGGTGTGCTATGAGGGCCCGCAATTAAAGCCCTGGCAAAATTGTTTTCTCCCACAGATAGTTTTTTACCATTACAGAACCCCCACATCCCAGCACCATAAGCGGCCGCACCCTGCGCTTTTGCCAAATAAATTTTAATAGCTGGGGATGCAGCTTTAGATACCTAGCTTTTATAGAAACGCAGGATAGCGGCCGCTGTATGCTGGAGAAGCCCCACACTTTTGCTGATCTGGTCCTCCCAGTGTAAATTGTTTGATATCCTCGCACCTAAATAATCTATTGATCTAACCTTACATAAGGGAATCCCGTCCAAAATGATGGCACATCTCCTACTTGGTCCTGGACTGAACACCATTAATTTGGTTTTACTAACATTCAATTCCAGGCCATAATCTACACAGAAATATTTAAACCTGTCAACTAGAATCTGGAGGCCCATTGGGGTCTTAGAAATAAGAAGAGAATAGTCAGCAAAAAGTAGGATAGGGATTTTCTGCGCATTCAGAGAAGGAGCATCATTCTGACAAGAGGACAAAATTTGTACCACCTCGTTAATAAAATGAATAGAGTAGGGGCCAAAACACAACCCTGTGAACCCCCCTCTGAATGGGAATATGTTCTGTCAACTCTCCCTGATTGCCCCATCTCACCTGAGCATATGTATTTTCATGTAACCATTGTAAAATGTGAATTATATTAATAGGAGTACCCATTCTGTGTAATACTTCCCATAGTTTTTCCCTTGGGACCATATCAAAAGCAGATCGAAGGTCCACAAAAACAACGTTTAAATATTGCTTGGCAAGGACTACATATTTCCAATATAAAAGCATCAGCCTGAAAACCTGGTCTATCGCACTGGTTTTTGGGCGAAAGCCCGCCTTTAGTGGGGAAAGCACCTGAGAATCTTGTACCCAACTTAGTAGCCTCTCCAAAAGCTGTTTGGCAAAGATTTTCTGTAGATTAATAATAAGGCTAACGGGTCTATAGTTGGCTGGGGAATTTATCTCACCCTTTTTATAAATAGGAATTATTTCAGCCCCTTTCAAAGTACTTGGGATTGGACCCCCTGCAGCAATTTTATTCAAAATCAGCTTTATATACCAAGACCAAATTATTGGTTCTGATTTATATAAATCTCCTGGTATCTTATCCGGACCAGGCACTTTACCTGATTTTAAAGAATGAATTGCTGCTGTAGTTTCCTCTAAAAAAATTAATAGGATCTTCGAAAGTACAAGTATCCAGTCCTGATAAATCTAAGGAATAGCTCATCCTGGCCAACAGTGGAGGAACTAGAATGTGGGTTGGGAAATTACAAGGAGTGGCATAAAGTTTAGTAAAATGGTCAACCCAACTCTTGAGTTGTATATGATTACTTATATTGCTCTTGCCCCCTCTTCGTCTTTTGGACAATAATTTCCAGAATGTCATTTTGTTGTTAAATTTAGTTGCATCTAGTAATTTCTGCCAAATTGAGTCTTCCCAATTCTTCTTTGCTTGTATTATAATCTCCTTATAAGTACATCTAGCTAATTAGATCTCACCTTGAGAGCCGGTCCTAATAACTGTTTTTAATACAGACTTAGCCTTTGTGCAGTCCTTATTAAATCATTCATTGTTATTCAACCTAACATCAAAAAGCTTAATGCAGGTCTTTTTTATAAAAAAAGCTCTGCAATTTCTTCAGCATGTCTTCGTGGATACTAAAAATCGGAAAGGTATTGACTTCATACTCCTCATAACCTGCCATTTTATCAACAAACAATTGGTAGATCCCACTTATCAAGTAGGGATTAGACAGCACTTTTGGCCAACAGACTGAGTATAATTATTGTTCAGCAATGGAGTTGGAACCACAGTATGTTGAACATTCAATTACCTCCTGAAGACATCCCTATGCAAGGTAAGGAGCAGGGGGATGTGATTACTCTCATAACGGGGTTCCACCTCCATATCCTTCAGAGAGGACCACAACCTAACGTCCACTAGGAAATAATTAATTATATCAGTGGACATACCTCGTTTAAATTTAGGCGCAGTGTTTAAGTTGGAAGGCATACGACCATTACAGGCCCTAAGTCCATATTTTAAACATAAGGATGCCAACTGAGAGGCAACACAAAAGCAAATACATTGGCAGTGGAATGCACCAGAGTTCATCTTCTTTATCCGTTAGCCCGCTATTCAAATATGAGGGTTCAAAGGTGCAATTCAAGTCTCCTGCTGTCACTGAGTTAGTTGAGGGGTGAAAAGTATCCAGAAATTCAGACAACTGCACTAAGGTCTGGGACTCAGATCCCCGAAGGACAGACCGAGCATAAACATTAATTAAAGTAATCTTAAAATCTTGATTGAATGCGAATTGTACTCCCCTTAAATCAGGTGAGTCTATTTTTAATACCAAATGATCGCATTGCAATTTCTAATTTTTTTATTTTATTTTTTATTTAACAGCACCAAGAGACCTCCTTTAGCACAACTTAGACCCATCTCTGGGGATTGAGCTAGGGTGCAATATGATAAGAGTCCATCTATATAAACTTGATCCTCAGCCCAAGTCTCCTGAAAGAGCCAAATATCCTGATTATTAATGTAAGTAACCCACTCTGGGTCTCCCAACTTCCTATCAAGTCCAGCTAAATTCCATGACATTATAGATAACTCAGAACTAACTGCCACAACTCCAGATCTAGTACATGTCCTTGTTAAGTGCACCAAATTGAACCTCCTGAACTATTGGATGTAGATCAGCATTTAGTCATTCAGTTACTGGCAATATATGAGAAGTTTTAACTGCCAGAGCTGGTACACATTCTTGTATGGGGGCTGACCCTTTGAAGGACATAAGTGGATGGGTATAGGGTGGATGACATACAAGTCTAATGCCAACTCCTAAGATAACATGTACGTAGTTCAAAATCCACGAGTTTGTCCACCAACGACCTATCTACAAAACAAATAGAAATTAAATCAAAATTTAATCTTAAGTGGCTGTGGCTGCCCACCTTAAAAATATCAGCACGAATGACTGAAAGACAGTTACGCTGGGCACGTAACCAATGAATAACCTTGTTAGTCAAAGACTCATGACTCTCCAGTGAGCCAAACGGCAACTTGGGCACCTCAACCATATAGATAGTACTACCATTGCTTCTCAGTCCTAGACCCCGATCCGCAAAAGCTGACCCGTGAGCGCCATACTGAGATATAACATCAGTTGAAAATTTAGAAGGTTTAATGGGAAATGCAGGGGAACTAGCAACCCCACCTAATACTTGGGAGACAACATCCCCGTGGGGCCCATTAACAGAAACATCGGACTGAGCATTAATGTGGTTTTGAATCCCCAAGGGATTCCTAGTATTAGAAGCTGTGTCATGCTTCCGCCTTACACTTACAGGAGTTAGTTGGAAGCTCTCTGCACAAGATATATATGGATTGTCTAAAGGGGGGGAGCGTAGCTGTCCCCAAGAAAGGGATGCCAGCTTCTGACCTTGATTCAAATGTAACAGTACTCCCACCCCCCTTGCCTCCCCATCTGACATCTGGCATCTGCATCCACACTTCTGCGTCAGTTTCTCCTTCACAGTTTCCATTAGTAGTAGCACCAGGCTCTTAACTTCGTCCACCTTCTGAAGAACAAAGGCCAAATCAATTCCCTTATCTGGCAATAGCAATCCATCAGTGTTAGGAGGGAATTTGGACAAGGTATTAACATCAGTGATGGCTCCAGACAATGTGTGTAAAGCACAGGCAGGGAATCCCCCTTCCTCCACCAAAGGCCCGAACCGATTCGTGCACAGTATGTTAGGAACCACCCTGACCACTGGGCTTAGTGGGGGAGGAAAAACATCATCTCCCTTAGGGGGGTCACCACTCAGACAAAGGGCAGCACCCAGAACACTACAGGATGCTGCAGTCAGTGGGGACGAAGAATTTTCCCTGGGAGCTTGAGATTCCCCATTTATAGCAGTCTCCACAGGAGAATTAGTTAGTTGCATCTTCTTCTTTTTAAATATATCCGGAATTTTCCCCTTCCCAGATATACCACTTTTAATGGACGAGGGGTGAGAATTACTCTTTAGAATGGCCTCTACCTCTTCAAACAATGTATCAATATCATCTAAGGGATTGGTTCCTTTGTTGGTTGAGGAACCCACTTGATTGCTGGACTTTTTTTTCAGTTTTTTTGTGCCACTCATTGGTGCAGGAGCGTCTACTGCTTTCCGTTTCCCCATCATAAAACAGCAGAGATAAGGGAAACCATGTAAAATCAGATATTAGAAAGCCACAAGACGCTTACTTCATAAAATCAATAGAATGTGCCCAGCCTGGCCTTTGTGGGGCGATGACGGACAAAGACTGTCCCGTCTTGCCCCGGTTTTTGCCAGGGCGCACGCCTGGACACATCCCGCGCAGCGTGTGAGAAGCATCTCTGTGTGGGACAAAGCAGAAGCGTGTTAACCTGGGGAATGTAGTCCCACCCCAAAGCAGAAGCATAGGAGCCTGGGGGATGTAGTCCCACCCAGAGCAGACGTTTGAATTGCCACTGACCTCAGCGCACGTCCCGCGCAGTGTGTGAGAAGCGTCTCTATGTGGGCCAAAGCAGAAGCATGGGAGCCTGGGGGATGTAGTCCCACTCCAGGCAGACGTTCGAATTGCCACTGACCTCAGCGCGTGTCCCGCGCAGTGTGTGAGAAGCGTCTCTATGTGGGTCAAAGCAGAAGCGTGGGAGCCTGGGGGATGTAGTCCCACCCGGGGCAGAAGTTCGAATTGCCACTGACCTCAGTGTGCGTCCCGCACAGCGTGTGAGAAGTGTCTCTATGTGGGCCAAAGCAGAAGCACGTGAACCTGGGGGATGTAGTCCCACCCCGGGCAGAAGTTCGAATTGCCACTGACCTCAGCGCGCGTCCCCCCAATGACCTCAGCGCACGTAAAGTAAGCTTTAATTTTGCCCCTAGCCAAAAACTCTGGAATTAATGTCTCCATTCTTTCCAATTACCGGCCCATATCCTTGCTTCCGTTTGTGTCCAAAATCCTGGAAAAATTAGTGAACGGCCAGCTAACCAACTTTCTAAAAAACAACAATCTGCTGGACCTATCTCAGACAAGCTTATAAGCCAAAAATAGCACTGAGTCCACCCTTCTTGCCGTATTGGACGACATCAGGTCAGTAGTTGATCGGGCAAGGTTGCCGTCTTGATTCCACATGACCTGTCTGTGGCTTTGGCACATCTCCCATAGTCTGTTGATCTAAAAACTGCACAAAATCGGACTTCACTGTAAATCCTTGCAGTGGTTTGTCTCTTTTCTAAAGAACAGAATACAAACAGTACAGCTTAGTGCTTTTAGATCCCGCTCCCACTTATATAAGTGCAGAGTCCCACAAGGCTCCTCCTTGAGTTCAACTCTCTTTATTACTTATGTCTCTTCTCTAGTGAAAACTGTTAGGAAATGGGGTTTTGAAAACATTTCACACACAGATGACATCCAGTTGCTCATATCAGTTGGGGGGAAACATGACAAAACCTTAGGCAGACTAAATAGTTGCCTCTCTGAAGTAGCAATTTGGATGCCTGATCACTGTTTGAAACTAAACACTGACAAAACAGAGATCTTACTCTTCGCTAGGGCCCACTAAATCTGGGAATCCTCCTGGTGGCCTACTTCAGTAAGACATTCGCCCAAACCCAAGAAATCAGCAAAAATCTCAGGGTCATCATTTAAGATTCACTTTCCATGCAGGAACAAGTCAATGCCACTTGTGGCAAATGCTTTGGTATTCTCAAACTCTTGAGAAGGTTGTCGGTGGATAGTGGTTGACTGGCGAAGAACGATAGTCCAAGCTTTTATAGCCAGCAGATTGGACTATGGCAATGCCCTGTATGTAGGTTTGGCTGATTATCTATTCACTAGACTCCACATAATTCAAAACGCTGCTGCCAAGGTGGTCTGCAATATGGACAAATACAGCTAGGCGTCAGCTTGCCAAGCAACCCTACATTGGTTGCAGTGCAAAAAAAGAGCCAGCTTCAAGTTTCTCTGCCAAACACACAAGGCACTATATAACTCCGAACCTGAAATTCTTAAAGCTAAAGTGGAATTTCACATCCCAGCATGTGATCTGAGGTTGTGGAACCTTGCTCTTGCTAAAGCCAAAAGGATACAAAAAGTTAGAGCTGGTGGGTGCTCGTTCTCACATCAGACGGCGGCCCACTGGAACACTTTACCTCTAGATCTTTTCCTTACCGACAGTCATCCTGGGTTTAAAAAAACGTAAAACATGTTTTTTTCATAGGTTAATGCAGTGGTTCCCAAATTTTTTCGACCCGCGGCTCCCTTCACCTATATTGGCCATTGCCCGTGGCTCCCCATTATGTCACTTTTTTTCGGGTAGGCGATGTGAGTCCTGCCTCGGGAGTACTTCAATTTTTCTCCCTGCAAATAATTGGGATGAAGGCGATGAAGGTATTATCATATTGGTAACAAAATAAAAATATAAGTTGTTTACTTTAAGAATTTCTTTTTATTCAGTTAAGTCAGAAACAATACAATACTAAGGGCCAAAAATGTTTCCATGAATTAGCAACCTTTTTTGAACACATGTATGATCAACCACACAACAAAGTTCTGTAGAAAATGTTTTTTAATTAACAAGAAAAACCAGGGAGTCTGAATGTGAACAAAATAGAATGGCCTGAATTTGTTTTGAAAATCCTAGTGAGATGGATGTGCTTGTTTTTCTTACCAAAGCTCCTCAAATCTTGGTGTTATTTTTGAGATCGCAACGCGCTTTTCTTTTTCAAGGTGAATTTTTGCCCTATATTTTGACTTTATCACCGCAACTGCTGAGAAACCAGCTTCACAAAGGTAGTAAGTAGCAAATGGGATCAAAACACGCAGGGCAATCTTGCTAATCACTGGGTATTCATCCTCATTTTGGCACCAAAACTCAAGCAGTGACAGAGACTGGAACTGTACTTTCAATGTTGAGTCACTTGAAATGTCAATGAGTTGTTCTGCTTCCTCGTTGTTGAAATGCTGAGGTATCTCAGCAATGAAGGGGTCTGTCACCCATTTTTTTGGCTCCACTTCATCCTCTGGAAAATATTTCTGAAGGGAAAAATGCAGTTGTGACAAATATAGAACAAAACCTATCCTCAGTTCCTCCTTTAATGCCATCTCATTGTCGTGCAGAAACTTGTTCAATGAAGGAAAACATTTATAGTCAACATTGCTTACACTGCCTTTCCGAAGGATCCCTTTTTCCTTAAAGCCTGAAACTTTGTCTGAGAGCTGCAAGAAGTTAGTATTATTACCTTGCAAGGACTTGTTCAGTGCGTTCAGTTTTTCCAAAAGATCAGAAAAAAAGCCATTTCTATTAGAAAGTCTGCATCAATAAATGTCAGCAAAAAATTGTTCATCATCGTGTAGATATGAGTATATTTCATTCCTAAGCTCATGCACTCTAAGCAGGGAGTTACCAAGAGACAGCCATCGAGAACTGCTGTAGAACAAAAGGCATGAGTGTTCGGCACCCATGTCTTCACACAGCTTAGCAACAAATCTTGCTTTCATTTGTCTTGTTTTAATAAAATATATCACTTTGATGACTATTTTCAGAATATTAAATTCATCACTGAGGTTTCCTGCTGCTAGTGCTTTTCTGTGTATTATACAGTGTGTCCAAACAGCAGTAGGTGCTTTAGACTCTATGCGAGCTTGAAGTCCTTGGTAGCATCCTGCCATGGAATGAGCCCCGTCTGTACAAACTCCAACACATCTCTCCCAGTCAATCTGATTCTGTACCATAAAATCATCCACAACTGCAAGCAAGTCACCGGTAGTTCCACCTTTCATTTCTTTACAGAACAACAAATCCTCAACTATTTTTTTTCGTTAACAAACCTGACATAGCAAATAAGATGGGTGTCTTTGTGGTTGTCTGCTGCCTCATCCAATTGGAGTGCAAAGTCTTTGCCTTTTAAGTTACAGATGAGCTAATTGTTAATATCGTCAGCCATATCATTTATCCTCCGGCTGATAGTATTATTAGAAAGAGGCGCTTTGAGCAGCTCTTTACCCGCATCTTCGCCGAGCATGATGGTTACCATATCAACAGCAGCAGGCAAAATCGGCTCTTCTGCAATTGGTTGTGGTTTTCTACACTGTGCAACATGATAGGCCACTTTATAAGAAGACAGGAGGGCATTACTATTAACTTTGGCTTGGTTTGAGAAAGTGGTCTTTCGTAATTTGGCTTCTGTAAATTTTCTTTCGGCAAGTTCCCTTGGCTTTCCAGCCACATTTAGGTGAAGACTTTCAAGATGACGCTTTAGTTTACTTGGAAATATGGATTCTAAAGCCAAAACTTTTAAACAGATTACACATTGAGAATGCTCCTCATTATTAACCTGTACACATGTGAAACCATAATCTAGATACCTGTCATCATACTTTCTGTACTTGAGTTTTTCGCTTCCCGTCCTCTTTTTTCTCTGAAGATCCTGAGACTTCACTTGGCTCAGACAAACTTGAACTCAGTATTAAAAATCTCTTCATTGTCAATCATAAAGATGCCAATCATTTCCACTACTCTTAATTGTTCAGAGGTAGAAGAGAAGAGAAGAAACGAAGTGTAGGAAAGTACCATCTTGCATGGTATGTTACCCCCATTTTTACTTGTGAGTCAGTTTGTTTTTGCCTGTCTCACTGGGATCCTGCTAGCCAGGACCCCAGAGCTCATAGTTGTGGCCTGAATGTGTGTTCCCTGTGTAGTGCCTAACTATGTCACTGAGGATTTGCTAATCAGAACCTCAGTGCTTATGCTCTCTCTGCCTTTAAAATTGTCACTGCAGCCTAGTGACTATTTTTACCAATTCTAATTGGCACATTGGAACACCCTTATAATTCCCTAGCATATGGTACCTAAGTACCTAGGGTATTGGGGTTCCAGGAGATCCCTATGGGCTGCAGCATTTCTTTTGCCACCCAAAGGGTCCACAGACAATTCTTACACAGGACTGCCACTGCAGCCTGAGTGAAATAATGTCCATGTTATTTCACAGCCATTTTACACTGCACTTAAGTAACTTATAAGTCACCTATATGTCTAACCCTTGCATGGTGAAGGTTAGGTGCAAAGTTACTACTAGCCAAGGTGCCCCCACATAGTTCAGGGCAATTTCCCCAGACTTTGTGAGTGTGGGGGACACCATTACACACGTGCACTACATATAGGTCAATACCTATATGTAGCTTTCCAATGGTAACTCCGAATATGGCCATGTAACATGTCTAAGATCATGTAATTGTCCCCCAATGCCAAATCAGGTTTTGGGGTGCCATTCCCATGTATTCCTGGGGGTCCAGCATGGACCCTGGGTACTGCCAAACCAGCTCTCTGGGATTTTCACTGCAGCTACCGCTGCTACCAACCCACAGACAGGCTTCTGCCCTCCTGGGGTCTGGGCAGCCCAGTCCCAGGAAGGCAGAACAAAGGATTTGCTCTGACTCTGAGAGAGGGTGTTACACCCTCCCCCTTTGGAAATAGGTGTTAAGGGCTTGAGAGGAGTAGCCTCTCCTGGCCTCTGGAAATGCTTTGAAGGGCACAGATGGTGCCTTCCTTGCATAAACCAGTCTACACCAGTTCAGGGATCCCCCAGCCCTTGCTCTGGTGCAAAACTGGACAAAGGAAAGGGGAGTGACCACTCCCCTGTCCATCACCACCCCAGGGGTGGTGCCCAGAGCTCCTCCAGTGTGTCCTAGACCACTGCCATCTTGAATCCAGAGGTGTGAGGGCACAATGGAGGCCTCTGAGTGGCCAGTGCCAGCAGGTGATGTCAGAGATCCCTCCTGATAGGTACTTACCTGATTAGGTGGCCAATCCTCCTCTGAGGGCTATTTAGGGTCTCTCCTGTGGGCTTCTCGTCAGATAACGAATGCAAGAGCTCACCAGACTTCCTCTGCATCTCCCTCTTCGACTTCTGCCAAGGATCGACCGCTGACTGCTCCAGGGCGCTTGCAAAATTGCAACAAAGTAGCAAGAAGACTACCAGCGACATTGTAGCACCTGATCCTGCCGGCTTTCTCGACTGTTTCCTGGTGGTGAATGCTCTGGGGGCTGTCTGCCTTCATCCTGCACTGGAAGCCAAGAAGAAATCTCCTGTGGGTCGACGGAATCTTCCCCCTGCTAACGCAGGCACCAAACTTCTGCTACACAGGTCCTCTGGGTCCCCTCTCATTGTGACAAGTGTGGTCCCTGCCTCCCCTCACCAGATAGTAATCATGTGTACTGCATGAACTGCAGCTGCTAGGGCTTCTGTGCACTTTTGCGAGGAATCCTTTGTGCACAGCATAGCCCAGGTCCCCAGCACTCCGTCCTGCATTGCTCAACTTGCTGAGTTGACCACTGGCTCCGTGGGACCCTCCTTTGTAGTGTTGAGACGACTGCCATGCTCAGTTTTCTTGAAAGGGTGTTCAAGTTCTTTTGCAGGTGCTGCTGTCTTCTGCATGGGCTCTCTGTGTTGCTGAGTGCCCCCTCTGTCTCTTCTTCCAAGTGGCGACCTTCTGGTCCTTCCTGGGCCCGGGCAGCACCCATTTTCTTCAACCGCGACCTTTGCAGCTAGCAAGGCTTGTTTGCAGTCTTTCTGCATAGAAATAACTCTGCATCCTCCAGCATTCCCTGGGACATCTTCTGTGCACAGGAGAAGTTCCTGGCATCTTCCGTTGTTGCAGAATCTTCAGCTTCTTCCACCCTGAGGCAGCCATTTTGCACCTTTATCCGGGGTTTAGTGGGCTCCTGCACCCCCTGGACACTTTCATGACTCTTGGACTTGGTCACCTTCCTTTACAGGTCCTCAGGTCCAGGAATCCGTCGTCAGTGCTTTGCAGTCAGTTGTGGTCTCTGCAGAATCTCCTATCACGACTTAAGTGTGTTTCTCGGGAAGTAGGGTCAATTTAGTCCTACTTTTCAGGGTCTTGGGGTGGGGTATCTTGGACACACTTAGTGTTTTCTTACACTCCCAGCGGCCCTCTCCACACTACACTAGGCCTGGGGTCCCTAAGTGGTTCACATTCCACTTTCTTAGTATATGGTTTGTGTTGCCCCTAGGCCTATTGTATCCTATTGTATTCTACAGTGGTTGCACTATTTTTCTAACCATTTACTTACCTGATTTTGGTTTGTGTGTATATTTTGTGTATTTTACTTACCTCCTAAGGGAGTATATCCTCTGAGATATTTCTGACACATTGTCACTAAATTAAAGTATCTTTATTTTTAGTAACTCTGAGTAGTGTGATTCTTGTGATATAGTGCTATATGATATAAGTGGTAAAGTAGGAGCTTTGCATGTCTCCTAGTTCAGCCTAAGCTACTCTGCTATAGCTACCTCTATCAGCCTAAGCTGCTAGAACACCACTAATCTACTAATAAGGGATAACTGGACCTGGCATAAAGTGTAGTACCATCAGGTACCCACTATAAGCCAGGCCAGCCTCCTACATTGGTGGTGCAGCGGTGGGATAAGTACTTGTAACTGCTTTACCACGTTGTCATTGGTGCTTTTAATAAGAAAAACATATTCCAAATACTTTAAAATATACACAGTTAACCTAAACAGTTTAACTCCCTTTCTAAAAACTTTCTAAAAAGTTTTCAAAAGTTTTGAAAAGTTTGAAAAGTTTCTCTCTTTTCTTTCAAAGTTTCAAAAAATGTTTTTCTCTCTATCCTAAACCCTTTCTTACAACTATGTCTGCAGTAGAGCTCACTCCCACAGTTGTTCAGGCAACCTATGGCAGTTTAAACTTTAAACGCTTGAGGGAGCATAGGGGGTTGAGCCTGCATAGAAAGAGGTTTAAGCATTGGTAAGAACTCTACCAAATATCTTCTCCTTAGCCTTCTCCTAGAAGGTGACCAGAACCAGGTTGGCCCATCCCAGGATCAGGAGGTAGAGGAGGGGGGTAACCAGCAAGGATCAGGGGAGGGCCCTGTGGACTCTGGGGAGGGTTCATCCAAAGACCTGTCAGCTAACAGACCATCTAGTGAAGCTGGTAGTGGGAGGGGGTCACACATCAGTAGGGCACCTTTCACTCCAAAAGACCAGGTAACTAGAGTCCAGCCAGTTAGAGACAGGTCCACCTCTGCCAATTCCCACATTTCCTCTGTGTCTCAGAATTCCCAAGCCTCCCACCCTGAGAATGACACCCTAGAAAGGGAACTCAGAAAGCTGAGGTTGTAAGAGGCCAGACTGAAGCTGAGACAGCAGCAGTTGGCCTTAGACAGGGCATCCCTAGATGTAGAGAGGGAAAGGCAGAGGGTGGGGTTAGTGTCCCATAGTGGCAGCAACAGTGTTCTTGATAGTAATCCTGTAAGAGAACAAGATTCTAGGAACCTTCATAAGATAGTCCCCCCTTACAAGGAGGGGGATGACATTAACAAGTGGTTTGCTCCACTTGAGAGGGCCTGTGTGGTACAGTTGGTCCCTCAAAGGCAGTGGGCTGCTATCTTGTGGCTATCCTTCCCTGGTAAGGGTAGGGATAGGCTCCTTATTGTCAGAGAAAGTGATGCCAACAACTACAAAGTTTTGAAAGATGCACTCTTAGATGGATTTTGCTTAACCACTGAACAATACAGGATAACGTTCAGATATACCAGAAAAGAGTCCTCTTAAGACTGGACGGACTTTGTAGACTGTTCAGTGAAGGCCTTGGAGGGATGGTTACATGGCAGTAATGTGACTGACTATGAAAGCCTGTATAATCTAATCCTGAGAGAGCATATCTTGAATAATTGTGTGTCTGACTTGTTGCATCAGTACTTGGTAGACTCGGATCTGACCTCTCCCCAAGAATTAGGAAAGAAGGCAGACAAATGGGTCAGAACAAGAGTGAACAGAAAGGTTCATACAGGTGGTGACAAGGATGGCAAGAAGAAGGATAGTAACTCTTCTGACAAGGGTGGGGACAAAGATAAAAAACATTCTGAGTCTTCATCAGGCCACAAAAATCCTCTGGGGGTGGTGGGTCCAAATCCTCTTCCAACAATCAAAAGAAGCCATGGTGTTATTTATGTCAAAGTAAAGGCCATAGGGCAAGGGATTCCACCTGCCCAAAGAAAAACACAGAGGCTCCCGCTTCCACAACCATAACTGCGTCCTCTAGTGCCCCTAGTAATAGCAGTGGTGGTGGGAATTCTACTACAAATAGCCAATCAAAGGGTGTAGCTGGGCTCACCACTGGTAATGTAGTTGGGGTTGGTCTTGTGAGGGAGACCACAGAGGCTGCTTTAGTCTCTGATGGTGGTATTGACTTTGCCACCTTGGTTGCTTGTCCCCTTAATCTGAGTAAGTACAAGCAACTTCCCCTAATAGATGGTGTTGAGGTTGAGGCCTACAGGGATACAGGAGCCAGTGTCACTATGGTGATTAAGAAACTGGTTCATCCTGATCAACACCTACTTGGTCAGCAGTACCAAGTGACTGATGCTCATAACAACACTCTTAACCACCCATGGCTGTTGTGCATCTCAACTGGGGGGGGTTACTGGTCCAAAGAAAGTTGTGGTAGCCACTGATTTACCTGTAGCCTGCTTACTAGCCAATGATTTGGAGACATCAGCTTGGGCTGAAGTTGAGTTGGAGGCTCATGCAGCAATGCTGGGCATCCCAGGGCATATCTTTGCTCTCACAAAGAAGTAAAGAGGACAGGGAAGCTTGGATCCTGGAACAATGGACCAAGTGCTCCCAGAATCTAGGGGTAGAAAGGGAAAATTCTTGCCCACTATCCCTCCCTCTCCAGAAGATTCCCCTTTTGAGGAAGAGGAATTCTCTCCCTGTGCAGAACCTACACAAGATGAGCTAGCAGCAAACACTGCTGAGCTTTTGGGTGCGGGGGCCTGTTAGGGAAGAGCTGAGTGTGGCACAGCAGACCTGTCCCACACTAGAGGGTTTGAGACAGCAACCTGTCAAACAGCAGAATGGGGATATCACTGATAGCCATAAGGTATATTGGGAAGATAACCTTTTTTATACTGAGTCAAGGGACCCTAAACCTGGAGCTGCCAGGAGATTGGTCATCCCTTTGCAGAATAGGGAGTTTCTTCTGACCTTGGCACATGATATTCCTTTGGCTGGGCATCTAGGCCAGAGTAAAACTTGGGACAGCATTGTTCCATTGTTTCACTGGCCTCACATGTCAGAGGACACTAAGGGGGTCATTCTGACCCTGGCGGTCAGTGTTAATGCGGCGGCCAACCCGCCAACAGGCTGGCGGTCAAAAAAATGGAATTCTGACCCTGGCGGGAACCGCCAACAGAGACCGCCACTTTAACACTCCGACCGCCACGGCGGTACAGACAAACAGCGCGGCGGTTACCGCCAACAGGCAGGCGGCAGACAATGTACCGCCCACCCTATCACGACTCACCAATCCGACACCTTTTCCGGGGCGGGAGCCCCGCCGATAAAAACACGGCGGAAACAGACATTTCCAATGGAAAACGCTTACCACGACACACTCCACGCGGAATCAGGACAGCATGGAACCGGAACTCCACATCCTCCCAGCCATTGCCTTCCTGCTCTTCTTCCAGGATCACGAACCTCGCCGCAGACGACAACGGTGAGTACTGCACCTACGACACAGGGGAGGGGGGAGGAGGAAAGGTTACGGGCACACACATACGCGACACACCCACCCCCACCCTCACCCCCACCGAAATAACTACACACCAATGCAGATTAAAAAGTCAGAGTGACACCCCCAAACCCCCAAAACAAAAATGCAAAGACAAAAGGCAATGATTGTAAAAATAGAACTATATTATAGCAACAATAAAGTATAGCGAACTTAGCAATATATAAATAATTATTACACATCTAGAACTATATATATACAAGTAGCAAAAGTCCGGCACAGATTTTGCAAAGTTCAAATGTCCGTGGGCCAATGTGCAGCAACACATGGGCAAAGCCCACACACGAGATCGAGTCCATTGGAGAGAACACTGCTGGGGCATCACAAAAATAAAAAACAGGCACCTCAGGGGGAAGGGGGGGGGCACCTCAGCCACATGAGTCCACGACGCCAGATCCACGAAGGGCCTCCATGCCCACTGTGCCATCCTGGGGAGTGCAAAGCCACAGTCTCTCAAGTCTCACAAGTGGGTGGGTTACCCACTATGCCATCCTGGGGGGTGCAAAGCCACAGTCCATCAGGTGGATTACAGAGTCCACTGGTCATGGAGGAGGCATGGTGGGCAGAGTGCCTCGTGAAGCCCTGCCCGACACAGAACCGGGCCTGCCAATGGGCTTGCGGTGCTTGACAGGAGGGCCCAGCAGAGCGGTGCTTGACAGGAGGGCCCAGCGGAGCGGTGCTTGAGATGAGGGCCCAGCGGAGCGGTGCTTGAGATGAGGGCCCAGCGGAGCGGTGCTTGACAGGAGGGCCCAGCGGAGCGGTGCTTGACAGGAGGGCCCAGCGGAGCCGTGCTTGAGATGAGGGCCCAGCGGAGCGGTGCTTGACAGGAGGGCCCAGCGGAGCGGTGCTTGAGATGAGGGCTCAGCGGAGCGGTGCTTGACAGGAGGGCCCAGCGGAGCGGTGCTTGACAGGAGGGCCCAGCGGAGCGGTGCTTGAGATGAGGGCCCAGCGGAGCGGTGCTTCACAGGAGGGCCCAGCGGAGCTGTGCTTGAGATGAGGGCCCAGCGGAGCGGTGCTTGAGATGAGGGCCCAGCGGAGCGGTGCTTGAGATGAGGGCCCAGCGGAGCGGTGCTTGACAGGAGGGCCCAGGGGAGCGGTGCTTGACAGGAGGGCCCAGCGGAGCGGTGCTTGAGATGAGGGCCCAGCGGAGCGGTGCTTGACAGGAGGGCCCAGCGGAGCGGTGCTTGAGATGAGGGCCCAGCGGAGCGGTGCTTGAGATGAGGGCCCAGCGGAGCGGTGCTTGACAGGAGGGCCCAGCGGAGCCGTGCTTGACAGGAGGGCCCAGCGTAGCCGTGCTTGACAGGAGGGCCCAGCGTAGCCGTGCTTGACAGGAGGGCCCAGCGGAGCCATGCTTGAGATGACGGCCCAGCGGAGCGGTGCTTGACAGGAGGGCCCAGCGGAGCGGTGCTTGACAGGAGGGCCCAGCGGAGCGGTGCTTGAGATGAGGGCCCAGTGGAGCGGTGCTTGACAGGAGGGCCCAGCGGAGCCGTGCTTGACAGGAGGGCCCAGCGTAGCCGTGCTTGACAGGAGGGCCTAGCGTAGCCGTGCTTGACAGGAGGGCCCAGCGGAGCGGTGCTTGAGATGAGGGCCCAGCGGAGCGGTGCTTGACAGGAGGGCCCAGCGGAGCGGTGCTTGACAGGAGGGCCCAGCGGAGCGGTGCTTGAGATGAGGGCCCAGCGGAGCGGTGCTTGAGATGAGGGCCCAGCGGAGCGGTGCTTGACAGGAGGGCCCAGCGGAGCGGTGCTTAAGATGAGGGCCCAGCGGAGCGGTGCTTGAGATGAGGGCCCAGCGGAGCGGTGCTTGACAGGAGGGCCCAGGGGAGCGGTGCTTCTCACGGCGGGCCCTGTTCAGCGGTGCTTCTCACGGCGGGCCCTGTTCAGCGGGGCTCCTCACGGCGGGCCCTGTTCAGCGGTGCTCCTCACGGCGGGCCCTGTTCAGCGGTGCCTGTCTTGTGTTTCGAGTGAACCACACCTGGCCAATACTTCCCGCTCAGTGGAGCCGTGCTTGACAGGAGGGCCCAGCAGAGCGGTGCTTGAGATGAGGGCCCAGCGGAGCGGTGCTTGACAGGAGGGCCCAGCGGAGCGGTGCTTCTCACGGCGGGCCCTGTTCAGCGGTGCTTCTCACGGCAGGCCCTGTTCAGCGGGGCTCCTCACGGCGGGCCCTGTTCAGCGGTGCTCCACACGGCGGGCCCTGTTCAGCGGTGCTCCTCTTCAGCGGTGCTCCTCACGGCGGGCCCTCTTCAGCGGTGCTCCTCACGGCAGGCCCTGTTCAGCGGTGCTCCTCACGGCGGGCCCTGTTCAGCGGTGCCTGTCTTGTGTTTCGAGTGAACCACACCTGGCCAATACTTCCCGCTCAGTCAGCATCGGACCTTTCCGTTGCGGGGCCCTCCTGTGATGGAGTCCTGGGTCTCCTCCGATACCCCCGGAATGGGGCTGGTGGGGCCCTCATGGCCAGGTCGGCTGCTCCCTGCCTTTTGCGCTTTGCTGCCCTTGCCCTCCTTGGCAGACTCTCCGTGGCCCTTGGCTCCCTTACCAGATGTGGCAGGTGACGGTGCAAGGCTACCCTCCTTGGGGGCAGGCGTATCAGGCCTGTCGCGCCTGCCCTTCAGTTTTTTGCTCCTCTTCCCAGGGGGGGGGGCTGGCTGTGCCTTTGCTGCTGGACGATGTCCCAGCCCAAGGAAAGGGCGGACTCCAAAAACCAGGCACGACGTTCTTGGGAGTTGCTGGGCTGGTGGTGGCTGAGGTGTTTGTGGAACTCTTACGGCATGGAGGGGGTGGGTCAGGTGAGGAAAAGATGTCCAGTTTAGAGAGGAATATTTTTTTCGGAGCCATGGGAAGGGTAGCTGGAGTGGGTATGGGAGTGGAGGAAGAGGATGTGGTTGTAGGAGAGTCAAGTCTGGTGTCTTTGGGTGCAGGTGCTTGGACTGGAGGCTGACGTGAGGTGGATGGCTGTTGGGTGGGTGCCTGCCTGCGTTTGTGTGGTTTGGAAGCGGGGGTGACAGACACACTGGGAGATGACACAGGGGACGTGTACATGGCAGTGGGGGTGGTGACTGCACGTGTGCGGACTGGTCTGGAGGGTGTGCTGGTGATGGGTGTAATGGCTGATGGTGGTGTGCCTGCAGGTGTGAGTGGAGACGTCACAGGGAGGGAGGAGGGAGACGAGGAGGTGGGGGACAGAGAGGAGGTAGTGGCTGTTGGCATGTCTGCATCTGTATGTTGCTTGGGTGAATGCTTGTGTGTTTTGTGATGCTTATGTCTGGATGAGCTTCCCTTGGGTGTTGAGGTGTGTGCAGGCTGGTCTGTAGGTGTGGATGGGATAGGCAGAGGAACAGGGGAGTGGGACTGGGTGGAGGGAGTTAGAAGAGGGAGGCTAGAGACAGGGACAATCGCTGCCGTCAGTGCTGAGGCCAGAGCGTTGAACGATCGTTGCTGGGCAGCCTGACCCGAATGAAGGCCCTCCAGGTATGCATTGCTTTGATGCACCTCCCTCTCCACACCCTGGATGGCATTCAAAAGGGTAGACTGCCCAACAATGATGGTCCTCAGGAGGTCAATGACCTCCTCACTGAGGGCAGCAGGGGTGACTGGGGCAGGGCCTGAGGTGCCTGGGGCGAAGGAGATGGCCAGCTTCCTGGCCGTGCGGGCACGGGCCGAAGGCCGAGGGGCTGCTGGGAGGGCGGAGCTGGTGCGCTGGGTGGCGGCTGTACCTGTAGGATCGGTGGGCACGGATGTTGCCGCCACCGCAAGGGAGCTCCCATCCGAGGACGTGTCGGTGTCACTGACGTCTGCACAGGTCGCCGTGGTGGAGCCCCCCTCGCCCTCCGTCTCACTAGTCATGTCGGAGTGCGTTGCATGGCCCTCCGGGGCCATGTGAGATGCAGCTCCCTCTTGCGCCGATGCCACTTCTCCTCCGCCTGATGATGCTAATGCACACTTTCACAGAAAAACAAAGAAAATGGGGGTGGGGTGGAAAACATAAAGACAAGTTGAGTGCATGCATTGGGGGTACCGTTGGCGGAGAGGACAGACACAGAAGCCCCCTGCACTACGCTGCACACTTGGGGTACACTACTCATTCACTGGGACATGCCCTACAAGCCTATGGGCGACAACTGCCCACACAGAATACAGAGGTCCATGGATAGCTGTACTTAGCACCCTACAGAGGTGGGGGGCGGGGCACAGGTCCATACCTCACGGAGGGGCCTAGCCTACAGAAATCGCCCTGGCCTAGGGATACCCACAGCCCTCCTCCCCCACCCAGGCACCTCCACTGCGCGCAAAATAGCTGAATGTGCTGGTACTCACCCCCTTGTGTCTGCTGTGATGTCCTCAAGCACCCATCTAAATCGGGGTAGGCCACCGCCAGGATCCGGGACATCAGGCGGGTCAAGGTACGACTGGCACCCCTCCTAGGTTGGGAGGCCATCCCCAGCAGAGCCTCGGCGGTCTTCCTGCTCCCGCGGCGGATGTCCTCCCACCTCTTGCGGCAGTGTGTGCCCCGTCTGTTGTTGACCCCCAGGGCCCGGACGTCCTTGGCGATGGCACGCCAAATGTCGATCTTCTGATGGGCGCTGACCTATGTGACATGTACAGGGGGGGGAAGAGAAACATCATCACTTTTCTGCATGCTCGATGTGAGTGGCCCCCCCTCCCCAAACTTGCCATGTGGCACATGCTCTCATCTGTCGTGCCATGCATTCGTCATTCGCTGCCCTCCCCTCCATCGTACATCCTCCCCACTCATCACAGGCATTGCCCACTATGCATTGCCCCCCGTGTACTCACCTGTTGGTCTGGAGGACCGTAGAGTAGCGTATACTGGAGGAGGACCCCGTCCACGAGCTTCTCCAACTCTTCGGAACTGAAGGCGGGGGCCCTTTCCCCAGTGGCAGCAGCCATTGTCACTTCCAGACCGAGGTCACAGCAGCACTTGCAGTATAGGTCCTCTCCTGTGGATGCTCAGGTCTCGTGTGATTAAGCATAGAGAAAATGGCGGTTACGGCTGCGGCGGTGCGTACCGCTGCGGTGCGTACCGCCGGCGCTCATCGCCATTGGCTCCTGAAACCCATAGGGTTCAATGTTGTCCAATGCGGCTTTGCGCCGCGGACTGCGACCGCCACGGTGTGCCACACCAGCGCAATGACCTCACTTCACATTGTCACACTTCACAGGTCAGGCAGCTGCCATTTCAAGGGCCCACATGGCTTAATTCCTACTGCGTCACACATGGCTAGGCCTTGCACCGACAATCATACTAGCCATTCAATCCAGAAAGATTTGTGTACTGTGCATGCTGTGGGCACTTACCTGTGGGTTGATTGACTCTGTGCTCCATGTTGTCCTTCCTAGGCACCGTCCGCTGGGACTTGCGAGGAGACGGAGGAATGTTCCCGTGTACAGACTGTTGGTGGACCTGTCGACAATGGAAGAACGACATGTCATACTCACCTACAGACTCAACCGTGCCACTATACATGAACTGTGTGCCCAGCTGGAGCCAGACCTGATGTCCCCCATCCGCCAACCCACAGGGATACCGCCTCTAGTGCAGGTGCTGTCAGTACTGCATTTTTTGGCCAGTGGATCATTTCAAACTACAGTGGCCATTTCATCTGGGATGTCTCAGCCTATGTTTTCAAAGATATTGTCCAGAGTGTTGTCTGCCCTGATGAAATACATGCGGAGCTACATCATATTCCCTGAGGTGGGTGACTTGCCTACAGTGAAGGGTGATTTATATGTCCTTGGACACATTCCCAATATCATTGGTGCCATTGATGGTACCCATGTGGCTTTGGTCCCCCCAAAAGACAATGAACAGGTGTACAGGAACCGAAAAAATTATCATTCGATGAATGTCCAGGTGGTCTGTTTGGCTGACCAGTACATCTCTCATTTAAATGCCAAGTTCCCAGGGTCAGTGCATGACGCGTACGTCATGCGAAATAGCAGCATACCTTTTGTGATGGAACAGCTACAGAGACACCGTGTGTGGCTAATTGGTGACTCTAGTTACCCCAACCTGCCTTGGCTATTGACCCCAGTGAGGAATCCCAGGACCAGGGCAGAGGAACAGTACAATGAGGCCCATGGGCGTACTAGGAGGGTGATCGAGCGGACCTTCGGCCTCCTGAAGGCCAGGTTTAGGTGCCTGCATATGACTGGTGGATCCCTAATGTACTCACCAAGGATGGTGTGTCATATCATCGTGGCCTGCTGCATGCTTCACAACCTGGCTTTGCGACGCCAGGTGCCTTTCCTGCAGGAGGATGGTCCAGATGGTGGTGTTGTGGCCGCTGTGGAGCCTGCGGAGAGTGAAGAGGAGGAAGACGAAGAGGACGACACAGACAACAGGGACAGAGTGATACTGCAGTATTTCCAGTAACACACAGGTAAGAATCTACTCCTGCATTGTATTATATCTATAACTGTACTGGCTCTCTACTGTCTGACCTTTCACCCCAATGTATGGTAACTTAGTTGTGTATTTCACTTCCTATTTCAGTGATCTGGTCCCCACGGAGTGCCCTCTGGTTTATTTCCCCATGGACTACCGCTGTGTGACACTGGTATGTTGTCATCACAATGTAATTAGTAATTTTTGGTTGGTTATCTCGGATACATTTGGATTAAAATAAATAGATAGCAGACTCCAGATGGTTTTTGTGCAATAATTGTGTTTATTGAAGTAGAAAAATAGGTGTATAGTTCAAAAAGGGTGATGGGTGATGGTGGAGGCATGTCCATGGCAGAGTCCAGACTCTCGTTCGCACAGGTGCATTGTCCATATGCCTGTGGAAGGTGGAGCAGGGGCAGTTCACGGTTGGACAGGGTGAACAAGTGGGACAGTGGGATGACATCCGGGGGGATCCGTGCATGGCGGGGGTCTTGACATCCTACTCTGTCTTCTTCCTAGATCTCAGGCCTTTCTTGCGGGGTGGTTCTTGTTCTGCAGGGGGTGGGATCCGGGTGGCCCGTTGCTGTTGTGTCGGGGCATCCTGACCACTAGCGCCGGCGGAGGTGGTGGGCTGTTCTTCCTCCATGCTAGTGGCAGGGGCCCTTTGGGGGGCCACATGGTCCCGCAATGTGGTGACAATCTGGTTGAGTGCCAACACCATTGTACCCATTGCGGAACTGATGCTGCGCATTTCCTCTCTAAACCCCATGTACTGTTCCTCCTGCATGGCCTGGATCTCCTGGAACCTGGCCAGGACCGTCGCCATCGTCTCTTGGGAGTGGTGGTACGCTCCCATGATGGTGGTGAGGGCCTCTTGGACAGTGGGTTCCCTAGGCCTGTCCTCCCTCTGTCGCACAGCAGCCCTCCCAGTTCCCCTTTGTTCCTGGGCCTCTGTCCCCTGGACGGTGTGCCCACTACCACTGCCCCCAGGTCCCTGTTGTTGTAGGGGTGGTGGGTTACTCTGGGTGCCCTGTACTGGTAGACACACCGCTGCTTGACCTGTCCTGGAGACAGAGGCATGGGCCCGCTGGGTGGGTGCTGTGCTGGTGTTTCCTGAGGGGGGTAGGTCTGCTGTGGCCTGTGGCTGCCTGAGGGTAACCGACTGTCCAGAGGTCCCCGATGGTCCGGGCTGGTCATCAGGTTCTAGGTCGACAGAGCTGCTGTCATCACTGGGGGCCTGTTCTGGGGGTGGGATGGACAATTCTCGACCCTCCTGGCCGGTGTGTTGGCGTTCGGGCCCTGCAGGGGTAAAAGAGTATGGTTATTGCTTCTGTGTGTGCCATGGCGTGTGATTTGTGGGTGCCCTTGTCCCCCAGTGCTGGCATTCCCTTGTGGGAGGAGTTGTGAGGGTGGTTTGTGGGGGGGATGGGTATGTGCAGTGGTCATGCTTCGGTGATGGGTGTCCATGGTTTGTGTTGGCATTCAGGGGTTGGTGTTGGGTTGGGTGGGTTGTGCTGGTGAGACATTAGCAGGGAGGATGTGTGCTGGGGGGGTTGGGGGTGAGGGTGGGGGTGTGGGTTGGCATGCTGGTGGTTGGGGGGGATGAAGTAGTTGAGATGAGACTTACCAGAGTCCATTCCTCTGCTACTCCAGCGAGGCCCTCAGGATGCAGGATGTTCAAGACCTCTTGCTCCCATGCTATGAATTCGGGTGGAGTGGGGGGGGGTCCGCCGCCAGTCTTCTGCACAGCGATGTTGTGTCTTGACACCATCGTCTGCACCTTCCCCCGTAGGTCGTTCCAGCGCTTTCGGATGTCTTCCCGATTTCTGGGATGCTGTCCCACATCGTTGCCCCTGTCGACGATCCTTTGCCATAGCTCCGCCTTCCTGGCTATTGTGGTGTGCTGCACCTGTGTGCCGAAGAGCTGGGGCTCTACCCTAATTATTTCCTCCACCATGACCCTGAGTTCTTGGTCCGAGAACCTGGGGTGTCTTTGGGGTGCCATGGGGTGGTGTGGATGAGGTGTGGGGTGGTGTTTGTGGTGCTGAGTGTGGTGGTGTGTAGTGTTTTGTGCGTAGATGTGGTGTGGGTGATGCTGTTGGGTTCCTGTGTGTGTTGTGGTTTGCGTTCCCTGTGCTCTCTCTCTGTGTATTGCGCCTTGTCTCTGAATTTCGATTTGTGGGGTTTTGAGGATGATGTGGGTGTGTGTTTTATATTGTAATGGGTGTGTGGGAGTGGTGTTTGTATGTGTATCAGGTGTGTGTATTTCGTATTGTCCAATGTGGTTAGGTTTTGTAAAGGTGTGTGTATTTTGACCGCGGCGGTGTGTATCGCCAATGGAATACCGCGGTTGAAAGACCGCCGCGTGGATTCGTGGGTCGGAATGGGATGGGCGTATTTCTGTTGGCGTGACGGTGGAGGTTTGGTCATCTCCAGTTTATCGCTGACCGCTGATGTGGCAGCCTTCAGTGGAGGTCGGGTTTTTGGCGGTTTGGCAGTTGTGGGTCAGAATGACCGTGGCGGTTTACCGCGGCCGCGGCCTTGTTATGGCGGACTTCTGGCCGGCGGTAAGCGACTTTTACCGCCGAGGTCAGAATGACCCCCTAAGAGTTTTGTCGCTCCTGTGTGACCTGCCAAGCCAGTGGCAAGACTGGTGGCACACCTAAGGCCCCCTTAATTCCACTCCCTGTGGTTGGGGTGCCCTTTGAAAGGGTAGGGGTTGACATAGTTGGCCACCTTGACCCTCCAACCGCTTCAGGCAATAGGTTTATCCTTGTGGTAGTGGACCACGCCACTAGGTATCCTGAAGCAATTCCCTTAAGGACCACTACAGCTCCTGCAGTGGCAAAAGCCCTCCTGGGACTCTTTTCCAGATTGGGTTTCCTTAAGGGAGTGGTGTCAGACAGAGGTAGTAACTTCATGTCTGCATATCTAAAAGCTACGTGGAAGGAGTGTGGTGTAACTTATAAGTTCACTACTCCTTATCATCCACAGACAAATGGTCTGGTTGAGAGGTATAATAAAACTCTCAAAGGTATGATTATGGGGCTCCATGAAAAACTCAGACGGAGATGGGATGTCCTATTGCCATGCCTCCTTTTTGCTTATAGGGGGGTACCCCAAAAAGGAGTGGGCTTTAGCCCCTTTAAGCTTCTCTTTGGTAACCCTGCAAGAGGTCTCCTTGCACTTGTGAAGGAAGGTTGGGAACAACCTTTAAAAGCTCCAAAGCAAGACATTGTGGACTGTGTACTTGGCCTAAGATCCAGAATGGCTGAGTACACGAGGAGGCCAGTAAAAACCTTCAGGCCAGCCAAGAGCTCCAAAAGCAGTGGCATGACCAGAAGGCTGTCCTGACCCAGCACCACCCAGGACAGAAGGTGTGGGTATTGGAGCCTGTGGCCCTAAGAGCACTCCAGGACAAATGGTGTGGACCCCATCTAATTGTTGAGAAAAAGGGTGAGGTTACCTATCTGGTAGACCTGGGCACTGCCAGGAGTCTCCTTAGGGTGATTCATGTCAACCGCCTAAAACCCTACTATGACAGGGCTGATCTCACCCTGCTCTTGGCAACAGATGAAGGACAGGAAGAAGAGAGTTACCCTCTCCCTGATCTCTTCTCCTTCACTGAAGAGGATGCTTTAGTGGAGGGAGTAGTTTTGGCAGATTGTCTGACTGCAGAACAGAAAGACAACTGCATAAATCTCCTTGGACAATTTTCTGAACTCTTTTCAACTGTGCCAGGCACCACATCTTGGTGTGAACACACAATTGATACTGGAGACAGCTTGCCTGTCAAAAGTAAAATCTATAGACAGCCTGTCTATGTCAGGGACTGCATAAAACAAGAGGTTCAGAAAATGCTTGATCTAGGAGTGGTTGAACCTTCTGAAAGCCCATGGGCGAGTCCTGTGGTGCTTGTACCAAAGCCTCATTCAAAAGATGGAAAAAGGGAGATGAGGTTTTGTGTTGATTACAGAGGTCTCAATCAAGTAACCAAAACTGATGCTCACCCTATACCCAGGGCAGATGAGCTAATAGATACACTGGCTTCTGCCAAGTATCTAAGCACTTTTAACTTAACTGCAGGGTATTGTCAGATTAAGTTGTCAGAAGATGCTTAACCTAAGACTGCATTTTCCACCATTGGAGGGCACTATCAGTTCACTGTTATGCCCTTTGGTTTGAAAAATGCACCTGCCACTTTTCAGAGGTTGGTGAACACAGTCCTGCAAGGGTTGGAAGCTTTTAGTGCAGCGTATCTAGATGATATAGCTGTCTTTAGCTCCACCTGGGATGAGCACCTGGTCCACCTATGGGAAGTTTTGGAGGCCCTGCAAAAGGCAGGCCTCACTATCAAGGCTTCAAAGTGCCAGATAGGGCAGGGGAAAGTCATTTATCTGGGCCACCTGGTAGGTGGGAAACAGATTGCACCACTGCAGGGGAAGATCCAGAGCATTATGGAATGGGCTCCCCCTACAACTCAAACCCAGGTGAGATCCTTCTTAGGCCTTACAGGGTACTGTAGGAGGTTCATCAAGAATTATGGCTCCATTGCAGTTCCTCTTAATGACCTCACTAGTAAAAAGATACCTAAAATGGTATTGTGGACAGCTAGCTGCCAAAGGCTTTTGATGAGCTAAAACAGGCCATGTGCTCTGCACCTGTCCTAAAAAGCCCTTGTTACTCCAAGAAATTCATAGTCCAGACTGATGCTTCTGAATTAGGGGTAGGGGCAGTTCTATCACAGCTTTACACTGAGGGCCAGGATCAACCTGTTGCTTTTATCAGCAGGAGGTTGACCCCTAGAGAAAAGCGTTGGTCTGCCATAGAGAGGGCGGCCTTTGCTGTGGTCTGGGCCCTGAAAAAGTTGAGACCATACCTGTTTGGTACTCACTTTATTGTTCAGACAGACCACCAACCTCTATTATGGCTTAAACAAACGAAAAGTGAAAACCCTAAATTGTTGAGGTGGCCCATCTCCCTACAGGGAATGGACTATATAGTGGAAAATAGACCTGGGAGTACCCACTCCAATGCAGATGGACTCTCCAGGTATTTCCACTTAGACAATGAGGACTCATCTGGGCGAGGTTAGCCTTATTGTCTCTCATTTGGGGGTGGGGGGGTAGGAAAGTACCATCTTGCCTGGCATGTTACCCCCATTTTTACTTGTGTGTCAGTTTGTTTTTGCCTGTCTCAATGAGATTCTGCTTGCCAGGATCCCAGTGCTCATAGTTGTAGCCTGAATGTGTGTTCCCTGTGTAGGCCTAACTGTGTCACTGAGGCTCTGCTAATCAGAACCTCATTGTGTATGCTCTCTCTGCCTTTAAAATTGTCACTGCAAGCTAGTGACCATTTTTACCAATTCTAATTGGCACAATGGAACACCCTTATAATTCCCTAGTATATGGTACCTAGGTGCCCAGGGTATTGGGGTTCCAGGAGATCCCTATGGGATGCAGCATTTTTTTGCCACCCATAGGGAGCTCAGACAATTCTTACACAGGACTGCCACTGCAGCCTGAGTGAAATAACGTCCACTTTATTTTCACAGCCATTTTACACTACGCTTAAGTAACTTATAAGCCACCTATATGTCTAACCCTCACTTGGCACTAGCCAAGGTGCCCCCACATAGTTCAGGGCAATTTCCCCAGACTTTGTGAGTGCGGGGACACCATTACACATGTGCACTACATATAGGTCAATACCTATATGTAGCTTCACAATGGTAACTCCGAATATGGCCATGTAACATTGAGGTACTGGGTTTTTCAGAACCGGTACTGATCCGGTAACCCAGCGGTGCCAGGGTACACCCAAAGACCTCGGGTACTTTCCTGATTCAGACTACAGAAACTCAGAGTCTTCTAGGTGAAGTCAAAGATCGAATTTATTGGCTGCAACCAATTGACAAGTGTCCTAGAAGTACAACAGCACGATTTGTATGTTCTCAGGAGACTGTGTTTCAATGCAAAGTCAGGTTTCCTTATATACAGTTTTTTAAGCTTCAGGCAAACATTCTAGACATTTTGGTTGGTCATTCACATGTTTTTACTACAAAGGAAAAAACAGTGTCATGATGAAACCTTATATTTCATGTCATCCAACCCATAATAAATTACCCGGCAAGGCCTAGTATTTTACATCAGATAAGTGTGGACCCCCAATAAAAACGGGCACCTCCCCCTCGTAAAGTAAGAAGAAGAAAAGAGCAGGTGCAGGTGTGAGCAAGATTAGGCAGGGTGTGTGAGCGATAATAAGGGTTTTATGGCATGGTGTGCCTTGATGCTATCTGATTCGGCCACTGGGAGAGGGACTGACCAAACAGGTTTGGCCTGAGGCAATGGTTCCAGCTTGCCCAGGCCAGAGAGAAGTCAATCAAGGTGTACGTGTCCTTGGAATCAAATCTGACTGTATTATAAGCCTATGTGAGGGCAACTTTTAAAAATGGCTGCTGTGTATAAAATGGGAGCCACGAGTGCAGGACGAAAATGGCGATTTCGAGGTGAAAACGCTGCTGGAATTGAGCGAAAATGCTCATGCTTAGTGTACTAGTCATTATCGGTCTTTTGATACTAAAATCGTACTGCTGTGGCAAAGTAAATTACATGGGTCCAGAATTTTTAGAACCACAAACCCTCCTTTTGCCCTTACATAGGCAATAAACCTATTCTCATGCTAATCTGAGTCCAGGTCTATGTTTATAAGGCCATGGAGATGTTGCTGGAGCAAAATTCTAGTACTTGGTAACTCTCTCTGGACAGGTCTCCTCGAACATGAAGTAGCACAAAAAGGCCACATATGGCAGGACAAAATAAGGAATACCTCTATCTGCAGTAGGTGGCATAAGATCACACACCCAACAATTAGTGATGTTCACTACTAACTAGTGTTGATGCAGAAGCTGTACAAAAGAATTGCTTACGAATTCTGATCTTCTAACCTGCTCATGTTCAGGAAAAGGGTGAAAAGAGTGCAAAGAAACAATAGTAGGAAAAGACATAGGTTGGGAAGTGGGTGCAGAAGTCAATTGAATAGAGAAAAACAATCCTACCCATAAATGACAACGTCATGTTTAAAAGACACTAGAAAACACGTTATTAAGAACATATAGACAACGGGAGAAAGTAGTGACCACTATGAAATAATAATTTTTCACAACCCTAACCAAAAAGCAAATCCTAAAATTATCTAGTAACATTTTTAGGGCTCCTCTGCATTTCAGTAATTTTTGTATGTTCAGGTGGAACAGTGGTGACTCTCATCAATGCTCTAAGGTGAAAAGGGGGTACTCTTTCCACAGAAAATGGACTTTATTCTGCTTTTACTAAACAGAATAGTACTTTAAAACAATGCCAGCAAAACAATCAGTCTCCTAACACCTAGTCTATACAATCACACGGAAACCTCTTGTGAAACCAACTATGCCCAGAGTCCGTTCAAAAAGCCTCTCTGGCAGGCTTCTATTGTCCATCAAATTTTCTTTTGTTGTTTTCTTTCGCATGGGCCTCTCAATTCAGGCCTCTTCGTGAGAAAATACTGCTTAGTTGGAGTGCCCTCCTGGCAAACACCCACAGCTCACTCGAAAGTCTCAATGTCTTAAAGCAATGCACCAGTGTCTCTCCTCTGTGGCAGACACTACAAACAATGTGCTCTTCATTGATCAAGGGCACAAATCATCTCGTGCAGAGGCAAGCACCATTAATTGGGAAATAGCTCAAGCTCAGCAGCACTTTCAGACTCCAACACTCATTATTTAGTGTCAGAGGACGCTCAAACTGCTCTTTCATGGGCACCACAATATAGTGCCTTTTTCCAAACTTGAAATCTCCGGTGCACTGCCCTTCTTCCGTTGGAGCAAAGAAAAGGGGGTGTGTGGCCAAAACTCAGGCCAAGGGGCTCAAGGGATTGCACACTGTCAGAGGTTACCAGCACATGACAGGTAGAGAAATGAAACCTCAAAACAGCTCTGCCATCAACAACAGGAATCCTTCTCTTTAGCTCTTTTACACTGAAACTTTGGTTTTGTGATGTCCAACGCCGTCTGATGGAGCAAGTACGATACCATGCGCTGGCGATCGCTGTCCAGCTTTGCTACTTTCTGGGTGCTGAGACTGTAGGGCCAAGACGTCCATCTTTCATCTGTAGCTGTCACTGATGGGAATTAGGCTTAAATCAATGTCCTGCAGGTTATTATGACTTGATACCCGCAGAATCTAGTGACGTAGGAAATGTGCCACAGTTGTTAGTTTCCTTCAATTTAGTAAAAAAAAAACAGTTCATGGTTTTTAACAAGGGGACTGCAAGCAGGTGGTCTGCAATCTTCAAAGGAGTAGCCATACACCATAGGCATAAAATACAAAGACAAAGGCAGAAGGGCAAAACAGGGTCTCTAGCATCTTTAATTGGGTTCTCTCCATTATTCTCTGCCATCTATAGCTACATGAGAATTCTATCTGAATGGATTTCCTCACACAGTGGCATTGTCTAATGGGGTAAACACATATTTGCCTCAATGATTAAGTCTAGGTGTTCCTCCTTACCTTAGAACATCTCAATAGAGAAATCACATGATACCGATTATCAGGGACATGTAGAAACCTTCCTTTAAAAACTGTGCATCAGGTGCACTATGCAATACACAGGCTAATAGTCAAATGTGCAAACAAAAAGACAAGAACTAGAGGGTCCTGATATTTGCATGATTAGGACACATCTGATCCCACCAAAAATTAAAGTAGTAGGAACAGAAGGGAACCGAAAACCAAATTAAAATAGACATTGAAAATTCGTCATGTTCAAAAAGGTAAACATAAGATATCTCCTATTGAGATGGAAAACTTGTCTTACTATAATATTGAGTCAGTTAACCAGTCTATCGCTACCCTGACAGTCAGGCTGGAAAACATTGAAGCAGGCCTAAGGCAAATTCTTGAAAACCAGTCTGGTCATACCAAAGGGAATTATACATAACATGGGGGTCCCTGGTACATCACTGCAGTCTGGAAATGTGAACCTGAACAATACATCAATAATAATAAAAGGGCTGACTGGTGAAAGGAATTCGAAAAAGAGAAATGGGACTAGGACATAGCTAAAATCTCAATAACTAAGCATGATGCGACATTGGTCAGGGGAAGTAACAAAAGAAAAAATCTATAGGAAGAACAAAAAAAATTATTTGGGTGATAGTCAGGCATGTGACACAACACCGAGAGTACGGGTGATACACAAAGGCCAAAGTTACACAAATGTTAACTCTACCGTTGGCGACTACAACATATACGGTACTCCTAGCTAATGTTTCAGTTCCTTCTTCAGGAAAAAATGAAAACCTGGTTTTCTTTTAAGGAACGAAAGCCATATGCTACTTAGGAAACACAACATCATTAACTAATGTAATATAGAAATTAGGCCACCTTGAGTCACAGATCTATAATTTCATCCTTAGGTCCAATCAAGGATACATAAATGTAGGGCTGCCTGTTCCTTTAAGGGAAGGGGCAGTAACGTGACTAACTGCAGGTGACACACTTTGATCCTGTATATCTCTTTTTATTTTCCTTCAATACCATTATTGCCAAATAGACATTCACTGGTGAAGTGTTGTCTTTTATGTTCACAGCATGAAATATCATTATCTGTGGAATTTAGTAACCAGAACAAGTTCAACCAACTGTTGCGTAGCGATGGGCATCGTCATGACCATCCCCTCACAACACAGGGGAGCTTGTAATAGTATCAAAAGCAGCAACAAACATGCAAAAAACAAATAAAAAATAATAAAAACGCACAAAACGTCAAGCCATCAGATATACTTACTGTGTATCAAGCACAAAAAGCATAGACAAAACAATAGCATGTGTGAATAAGCGGTGACACACAACACCATGTCATGTACTTTATGCACTGTAAACCTGCAGCCCAAAACCCAATATTTGGGCCTGTTTAATTTGTCAGGTTTAAAATCCTTACCCTCCTTTTGACAGTAGATCACCAGGCAATGGAAATATGCTGTCAAATATAACTTTACTGTTTCTCTTCTAACATACAGGACCAGCAAGAACAATTCATGATAGGACCAAATACATAAAAATAAATTTCCATTACTTAACTGTTACCCTCTTGTCAGTTACTTCGCAACATCAAGCCACCTTAGTTTTACCTTTCTAAAAGTAAAAATTGTTACACTGACACTCCATATTAATTTGGCACCTACAATTTCCACTGTGAAAAATAAGTCTTAATTAGCAAATCGTTCTAATTAAGGCACGTAGCCTTCAAAATTTGAGAAAAGGGCTGCATCTTATTTTCTGTCTAAGACTTAATGCAACACTTCGTTTTCTGTCAAATAAAAGCAACTAGCAGGCATCATTTTATTTTTTAGAGCGGAGACACAAATGTATCAGTTCTGCAGAGCATTTAACATGATGTTGGGACTTTCGAAGAAACCCCTTTTTTTTATATTTTCCCTTTGGAATTAAGTTCTTTAATTGTATTGATGTTCTTCTGGAGAAACCAGAAATCCCACTTTTAGAGGCCTGTAGGGTCATTCTGCATTTTACAGAGACAAGGCCCTAATTTAAAAGGTCACAAGTGTCAACACGACAGCCTCCTCCATTGTTTATGGGAAAACTAAAGATAGCATCTCAGCAGCATGACTTGAGCCAGCCTCTGTAGCTCTCCTAGCTTCTGCCACTCTGAATCTGTCAAACACAGTAGGCCTTTCTATTTTCCTTCTAACCTGCAATAATTCACTCTATTTAAAAAAAAAAAAAATTCCTTTTTAGGCGCTAAAAAAAACTATCTCTATTTCCAGATTATTAAACTACATTTACTGTGAATAATTCACAAACCTTAATAACACACATACCAGTTGTTAGAATAAATGCTTGTTGCAATCCCATGCAATGGTACATATTTCATCAACCTCGAATGAATGAACGTCTCAGTAGGCCCAGCTGAAGTTAGAACCTTCAACCTTGATATTAAAACAAGCCTTTGTACTGGCACATTGACTCATTGAATCATAAGAAGGCACAACCTGCAAATATATATCAAACCTAAATGTATGCATTTACTGAAGCCTGAGACACTTTAAAAAGTACTCTGAATGAAAGAAAATGCAGTTTAAACAGTGCTTTTGCCCAAAATCGACTTTGATATTTTAGGCATTAAAAAATCAATATCCTACAATTTTCTTGCATAATATGCATTACCAGAATGTCTATTACACAATCCATGAGTCAGCCATTGAAAATATTAACTTATACTTTATAGAAATGAGCTTGTTTGCTCCTGCGCCAAGGGAAAATTGCACATACAAATGTCATTTTAGTGGTGCAACATAACTTGAATTAAATTTTAATGTTAGGAGGTCATAGTATAGGTATTAAGCTTTATAAATATTAAAAAACGATTTTGAAAGGCACTTATTTTTTTAAATAATTTTTCCATAATTAATAATTTTCTTTAAAAAAAAATAAAAACCCAATTATTCTTTTTTTTGTGATAATTCCACATATAAAAGCAAGCTGCATCCCTTGCCTATTATTTGGGATACATTAACTCACAAGCCTAAGCGCATAAGCCTAACTTGAAATGCGTCACATTTTTGCGCCACTTTCATTTAAAAGGAAGGTTATGCAAAATTCCACCCATGTTTAACTGGGAAAGTGCTGGCTGAATTGAAAATAGATAATTTCGTTTTTTTTTGGGGGGGGGCCCTATTTATATCTATTGAATGTGTTTTCTAATTTATTAAGCATTTAACGGCAGTTTTGTATATGTGCACAATTGCTCATTCTATAAATTAAAGAGCAACATATAGCTATGTTAGCACATCACATGGTTCATTTCTGGATTTTTTCTAAGTTTCTACTTAATATTAATTAACCAACATTTTACTTAACAAACTGTAAACATCAAGAAGACCCACAAACACACATTGAGCTCATTTCAGATATAAACAGAAAACACTCAGTACACATAATACAGCGCGCTTTAGCCATTTTTCATAAATAGCGCCGTCGCAATTTACTTACAGAACCGTTTGCAGATCCTAGTTGTAAGTCATATTTACAAGAAAAAAAAAAAAAACTTTTCTCAATTATTTCCAAGAATAGCGGACCCATACTTTATTAAACGTGATGGGGCCCACTCCGTGCTTCACATATAGTTCATAGGTTGGAGTTCCAATCGGAGGAACCGGACATGAGTCCTCCAACCGGGAGTCCCTTTTACAACCAAGACAAAACAAATTTCCAAGTCTGCTAAGACCAGGCATCTTCGCTCACTAGTCTAGCTTCAAACTTCAAAGGATTATCGTTTACGATAGTCTCGTGAATACACGAGTCCTTCGGCTTTGGTACTTGCAAGTTCCAAATCAAAGTGATCCCAAAGGGATACCAAACCAAATGTCCAACTAAGGACCAAACCAAGTGTCCAACTAAGGACCAAACCAAGTGTCCAACTAAGGACTGGGAGACGCTCCACTTATACTTAACTGAAAATATCAATGACGTCACCAGAAGACTCGTCTTATCGTTTCGCTCTACCAAAAATCAAGGGTCCAAATCAGGGCGATAGCCAGGGCAGCAGTCCTTCATAGCCGTCGGGAAGCGGGGAACCTCGCAACAAAGACTTTCGGACCACGTCGACATGCAGGGGTCGATGAAGTGGCGGCCTTCCTCCAGAATTTTCACACGAAGCTCCCCACGGACCTCAGGCTTGGACCGGTACCGCTGGTATCGCCCCACGTTTTGGCGCCAACTGAGGTACTGGGTTTTTCAGAACCGGTACTGATCCGGTAACCCAGCGGTGCCAGGGTACACCCAAAGACCTCGGGTACTTTCCTGATTCAGACTACAGAAACTCAGAGTCTTCTAGGTGAAGTCAAAGATCGAATTTATTGGCTGCAACCAATTGACAAGTGTCCTAGAAGTACAACAGCACGATTTGTATGTTCTCAGGAGACTGTGTTTCAATGCAAAGTCAGGTTTCCTTATATACAGTTTTTTTAAGCTTCAGGCAAACATTCTTGACATTTTGGTTGGTCATTCACATGTTTTTACTACAAAGGAAAAAACAGTGTCATGATGAAACCTTATATTTCATGTCATCCAACCCATAATAAATTACCCGGCAAGGCCTAGTATTTTACATCAGATAAGTGTGGACCCCCAATAAAAACGGGCACCTCCCCCTCGTAAAGTAAGAAGAAGAAAAGAGCAGGTGCAGGTGTGAGCAAGATTAGGCAGGGTGTGTGAGCGATAATAAGGGTTTTATGGCATGGTGTGCCTTGATGCTATCTGATTCGGCCACTGGGAGAGGGACTGACCAAACAGGTTTGGCCTGAGGCAATGGTTCCAGCTTGCCCAGGCCAGAGAGAAGTCAATCAAGGTGTACGTGTCCTTGGAATCAAATCTGACTGTATTATAAGCCTATGTGAGGGCAACTTTTAAAAATGGCTGCTGTGTATAAAATGGGAGCCACGAGTGCAGGACGAAAATGGCGATTTCGAGGTGAAAACGCTGCTGGAATTGAGCGAAAATGCTCATGCTTAGTGTACTAGTCATTATCGGTCTTTTGATACTAAAATCGTACTGCTGTGGCAAAGTAAATTACATGGGTCCAGAATTTTTAGAACCACAACATGTCTAAGATCATGGAATTGTCACCCCATGCCAAATCTGGTATTGGGGTGCCAATCCCATGCATCCCCGGGGCTCCAGGTGGACCCCAGGTACTGCCAAACCAGCTCTCTGGGGTTTTCACTATAGATTCCGCTCCTGCCAACCAACAGACAGGCTTCTGCCCTCCTGGGGTCTGGGCAGCCCAGTCCCAGGAAGGCAGAACAAAGGATTTCCTCTGAGAGAGGGTGTTTCACCCTCTCCCTTTGGAAATAGGTGTAAAGGGCCTGAGAGGAGTAGCCTCTCCTGGCCTCTGGAAATGCTTTGAAGGGCACAGATGGTGCTCTCCTTGCATAAACCAGTCTACACCGGTTCAGCGATCCCCAAGCCCCTGCTCTGATGCGAAACTGGACAAAGGAAAGGGGAGTGACCACTCCCCTGTCCATCACCACTCCAGGGGTGGTGCCCAGAGCTCCTCCAGTGTGTCCCAGACCTCTGCCATCTTGAATCTAGAGGTGTGAGGGCACAATGGAGGCCTCTGAGTGGCCAGTGCCAGCAGGTGACGTCACTTTCCTGTGGGCTTCTCGTCAGATAACGACTGCAAGAGCTCACCAGAGTTCCTCTGAATCTCCCTCTTCGACTTCTGCCAAGGATCGACCACTGACAGCTCCAGGACGCCTGCGAAACTGCAACAAAGTAGCAAGAAGACTACCATCGACATTGTAGCGCCTAATCCTGCCGGCTTTCTCGACTGTTTCCTGGTGGTGCATGCTCTGGGGGCTGTCTGACTTCACCCTGCACTGGAAGCCAAGAAGCACTCTCCCGTGGGTCGACGGAATCTTTCCCCTGCTAACGCAGGCACCAAACCTCTGCTTCACCGCTCTTCTGGGTCCCCTCTCATCATGACGAGCGTGGTCCCTGGAACACAGGAGCTGGACCCAAGTGACCCTGACAGTCCAATGGTCCATCTGTCCAAATTTGGCAGACGTAATCCTGTGAACTGCGTGAACTGCAGCCGCTAGGGCTTCTGTGCACTTTTGCAAGGAATCCTTTGTGCACAGCATAGCCCAGGTCCCCAGCACTCCGTCCTGCATTGCTCAACTCGCTGAGTTGACCACTGGCTCCGTGGGACCCTCCTTTGTAGTGTTGAGACGACCGCCATGCTCAGTTTTCTTGAACCCGTGTTCAAGTTCTTCCGTGGGTGCTGCCTTCTTCTGCGTGGGCTCCCTGTGTTGCTGAGCGCCCCCTCTGTCTCCTCTTCCAAGTGGCAACCTTCTGGTCCTTCCTGGGCAGCACCCATTTTCTTCAACCGCGACCTTTGCAGCTAGCAAGGCTTGTTTTCGGTCTTTCTGCATAGAAACAACTCTGAGTCCTCCAGCATTCCGTGGGACATCTTCTGTGCAAAGAAGAAGCTCCTGGCATCTTCCATTGTTGCAGAATCTTCAGCTTCTTCCACCCAGAGGCAGCCATTTTGCACCTTCATCCGAGGTTTAGTGTGCTCCTGCCCCCTGGACAATTTTTTTACTCTTGGACTTCGTCCTGTGGCAGCAAGGCACCAGCTCACCATACAGAGGACTGGCGGTGGACCCCCACCTCCTTCCCCACAGCTCACATGCGAGGAGTAAGTCTTGGCAAGACTGCATCCTGAGGGACTCACTGCAGTTGCTGGAGGACTGGACAATAGTGAGTCAACATTTACTACTTATCACCCCCATTCCTGTATGCCATCTCACACCCTCACCCTCACTCCCATCACTCTACTCCATCCCACACACTGCACCTATACAGATGACTAACCCCAATTCCAAGCCCTGCATGCTATACCAATGCATTGTCAGCCCTCCCAGCCCTACATGGATACCCATTACCAAAGCATGCACAGCATGGAGACCTAACAATCACACAATACATCACCATACACAAACAAAGGTGGCAGGGCAACAGCAACGATAGAGGGGAAGCTAGGAATGTACAATATGTCACAGACATGACGCATAATACATCACTTACACCCCCCACAGGTGCCCCAGCCAATCTCAGCGGAGAGGAGGTGCCACCACTAACCAGTCCCTCAACAGAAGGTGCCCCCAGTGATGACATTAACTCTGGACTTCAGGATCTGGATGAATTACCTGGCCCATCAGGGCCCACTGGTCAGCCGGTCATCCCAGCCCACTCCCAGTCAACCACAGGGCCTCCCCCATCAGTATCTAACACCACAGCACCTACCCAGCGTCCCCACACCTCTGTCCCCAGGACACGTCAATCAGCAGTGTGCCCACCTGTACAGGGACCCCAGTCCACACCTCACACCCAAGACAATCAGGGACCTGGGGTCAGTGGCAGTGGGCACACCGTTCAGGGGACACAGGCACAGGGCAACAGGGACACTGGGAGGACCGCTGTGCGCCAGGGGGAGGACAGGCCCAGGGAACCGACTCTCCAGGAGGCACTAAATAATGTCCTGAGGGACTACCAACAATCCCAGGACACGATGGGCCAGATTCTTAACAACATGCAGGAGAACAAGCGGCTGCAGGAGGAACCCCATCAGGAGATCAGGGAAGACTTGCAGATTCTCAACACCACCATGATCTCTATAGCAGGGGTACTGGCAGACATTGCCAACATCATGAGGGAATAGACAGCACACCAGCAGGCCCCTACCACTAAGCAGTCTATTTACCAGCCCTCCACTTCCGCTAGTGGGCAGAAGGCCCAGCCACAGGACCGACAGGCCACCAGCAGAAGGTGAACCACCCCGCAAACGTTCCCTGCGACCCAGACAGAAGCCAGAGACACTTGCCAAGACCAAGACCACCTTAAAGAACTGAGACTCTCCTGATTGTCCCTCTTGTGTCCCACCTTGTCCACTTTGAACTGCCTTTGCTCCCCTTCCTAGGGCCCCTTGGGCACTGGACCTGTGCTAGAAACAGACTGGAACAATACCCTGGACTTTTCTCTACCATCACCACATTCCATTGCACTTTTCATACAATTATTTGCACTACAATAAACACCCTTGAACATAATTAGAGTAACACCATTTTGTGTGATGAAAATGTGTATTTATGGGAACAGTCACATCTAGTGCAAATGATGTGAACACTGTGATAGCATACAAATAATGACCTGTAACTGTCTGCAGTAAACACATCAGGACACTGTTGTCATATCACCAACATCTGTAGAAGGACAAGCCATAGGTGACAGTAAGTTGAGATGCAAAGGACGTGAATGCCTACGCTACAGTCACACAGAAAACAATAGTCAGAGTAATGGTCAGTTGCATTGTCTCACCTGGATGTCATTGGTAGTATTGACGTATAACTGATGTTCTGTTGTCCACATCCTAAGCCTCTGCCTCCTCATCCTCACAGGGACAAACACCATATGTGTACCATCAATCGCCCCAATAATGTTGGGTATTATGTCCCATTGCACAGAATCCGGCATTCACAGTGGCCACATTTTCCACATGGGGTAAAGAAATGTAATGCACATGTGTTTCACCAAAGCAGACAATACCCTTGCCAGCACGATTGAGAACATTGGCTGTGACATTCCTACTGCCAAGCCCACTGTCACTTGGAATGAACCAGTTGCCAGGAAATGGAGCACAGATAGAACCTGCACAAGAGGGGGGATCCCACTAAAATGACAGATAGGTCAGGTCAGGCTCCAATTGTGCACACAGCTCTGTGATTGTGTCCCTGTCCAGTCTATAGGTAAGTATAATGTGCCTGTCCTCCAGTGTAGCCAAGGCCACAAGAGGTCTGTACACAGGGGTTTGTGTCCTCCTCCTATTCATCCACAGTGGTAGGTATCTAAGGACACAACAGTGAGTAGGCTGTCAAAATTTGAACAATGGAACCACCACCTCAGAGTGCATACAGCATTAATGTGATGGGACAGTGGGAATGACACTGTATGTGCAATTTTCAGCAATGACGCAGATATGGAAGATCTGTATGTAGTCCAACACCATGAAATGGCGACCGCCTCTCTTGTACCTAGGGACAGGTGGAAGTAAGGTACCTAAGCTGACGTTGGGCGTCGTGGCAGAAGGCGGTCTTGCACCATTGTGCAGTTCCTCATTGGCTAATATGGAGTACATTGGCCAATGGGGATCAGCGTTGGCGGTGACCGTGTACACTGCTGCGGACGTGACTGACATTTTCTGTCTATGACCTCACTTGATTCCTGACTTTCCACAGGGGAATACCTACACTGTGTGTGCTGCTGTGACCTGTGTCTGGACCCTACCATGGCCCGTGTGACTGGGGAAAGGGCTCCTGCCTTCACTTCGGAGGACTTAGAGCGCTTGGCGGATGGGGTCCTACCCAAATATGGACAGCTGTATGGGCCTTCAGACCAACAGGTGAGAACACCTTGGGCATGATGCAGTTGGGAAGGTTGCATGGAGATGTGTGTGCAGGCATCGTGTCATTTGGGGGATGTCTGTAGGTACTGTACATGGTGGGTGCCGGGAAATGCCAATGGAGTTGGAAACAGGATTTGTGGGCCATATGTATGACAGGCTGGATTGTATGTATAATGGTGTCCTCCTGTCTGCATTCCCTCTGTAGGTCAGTGTCCATCAAAATAAGGGATTGTGGCGTGCCATTGAACAAGCACGTGCAGACCCTGGGGATTCTACAGCAGGCAGGGCACCCACTGCAGGAAACAGTGGGAGGACCAGAGACGCTGGGCACGGAAGACTGCAGAGGCCCAGCTGGGGATGGCCTCCCAACGAGGAAGGGGTGCCTGTTGGAACCTGACCCCCTTGATGGCCTGCATACTGGCGGTGGCCTACCCAGAGCTGGATGGGCACTTGAGGGCATCACAGCAGGCACAAGGGGGTGAGTACAGTGGGTGTTACTACAAAAATTGGTAGGTGGCATGGGATCCACGTGGTGGGTGTGAGTTAGTGGGTGCCCCTTAATGCCAGGGCAGACATTGCAGTATGATCCAGCTCAAGGGTAATGGGTGTATTACAAATGCAGGTAACCTAGCTTGTTTGCATTCCATGTCAGTCAGGGCTTTGTGGGTCCCAGGAGGTGTGCATTTGGCGATGTTTGGCCCTCATCTTGCTGTTGCATCTAGCTAATTCAATGCCAGTGCAATGCATAGTGCTCAATCCTGATCCCTGTGAGTGACTGCTGTGTATGCTAACTGTGGTGCTGTAATTGACCCAGTGCTCCCTCTCCCCCCCCCCCTTTCTCTTTCTTTCATCTTGTCCATGTGTGCATTGGCATCAGCTGGCAGAGGAGTAGGGGCACCGGCAACAGAGACCCACAGGACCCGGGAGGCAGAGTCCACCCATGCGGAGGGAACCAGTGGGATGGAGAGCGAAGGGAGCACCGCGGCAGAGACAGGAGGTGACAACACTTACTCAGATACCTCCTTTGATGGAAGCTCCCTGGTGGTGGCGGACACCTCTGTGACCACCCCAGCTGCAGGTGCAGCCGCCACCCTGTACCAGCACCGCCCTCCCAGTAGCCCCTCAGCCAGTTGCCCATGCCCGCTCAACCAGGAGGGTGGACATCTCCTTGGCCCAGACACCTCAGGCCCTGCCCCAGTGAGCCCTGCTACCCTGAGTGAGGAGTCTATTTACCTCCTGAGATCCCTTTCTGTAGGGCAGTCAACTATTGTGAATGTCATTCCTGGAGGGCATCCACGGTGGATTGGCGGCCCAACAGAGATCGATTCAGGCTCTGGCCTCCTCTCTGATGGCAGCCATTGTCCCTGTTCCTACCATCCCCCCCAAATAACACTTTCCAGTCCCAGTCTCCTCAACTCCGACCCATCCCATGCACACATACAGACGAGCATGCACACAAGACATCACACAAGAGTGGCACAGTCAAACACAGGCACCACACTTCAATCCACAAGCAGTCACACAAACAGGCAGTTACACACATATCCACATCCACTGCCTTCACTGTCTCCCCCTCTTCCTCCTCCTCCTCCACCTCCCTCACAGTCACACCTGCATGCTCTGCTTCAACAGCCACCACCAGCATCACCACACCAAGCAGCACACACAGCTCACTAGCAGACACCTCCACAACATCCATCCACAAGACCCCGGTGTCCTCTCCCACCCTGTCTGTTCCCCCCCCTTCCTAAAGGACACAAACGCAGGCACTCAGACACTCAACAGCCATCCACCTCACATTAGCACAATTCCCATGCACCTGCACCCAGGTCCATCAGAAGTACTCCTCCAGCAACCACTCCCTCAACATCCACTCCCATCCCTCCTCCCTCATCCCGCCCCACCATCCCTAAGAAGCTTTTCCTTACCCAACTCGACCTCTTCCTTCCCCCTCCCCCGTCCTGTCCGTAAGAACAGGGTCCCAACGACCCAGGCTAGTACCTCAGTCAAACAGTCCACGGGGACAGTGGAGGAACCTCCTAGTCGTGGAGGCAAGACAGTGAAGGATCCCACTCCACCGTGGAGGCAAGACAGTGAAGGATGCCACTCCACCAACCAGGAAAGGGAAGGATACCACTCCACCAGCCAGGAGGGGTAAAGTTCCCACTCACCACCAATGCAAGAAAAGGTTCCCACTCAACCACCAAAGCAAGAAAAGGATGGTTAGGATCAAGTTGGGGCTTGGACTGTGCCCTGTGGCCATGTGGGCCTTATGTACTTTGGAGTAGGCATTGGCCCTTTCTGTACAATTGTTTATGTCTATCTGTTCAAAAGTGGTTCATATGGAGGCTTTTGCCTTGCAAATAAATTTTCAGTACTTCCGACCTCTAGTCATTGTATTATTATGCCGTGTGCCATTGGTTTACGTCTGCAGCTGGTTATGTGTATGGTGTGTGTGTGTCTGGTGTGAGTCGTACGTGTGTGTGTCAATCAATCAATCAATGTATTTATAAAGCACACTACGTACCCGTGAGGGTTTCAAGGCGCTGGGGAAAAAGGGGGGGGTGCTGTTACTGATCGGAGAGCCAGGTCTTGAGGAGTCTTCTGAAGGCGAGTAGGTCTTGGGTCTGCAGTAGGTTGGTCGGGAGGGAGTTCCATGTTTGGCGGCGAGGTAGGAGAAGGATCTGCCGCCGGAGGTCTTTCGTTGGATGCGGGGAACAACGGCGAGGGCGAGGTTCGCGGAGTGGAGCTGGTGGGTCGGGGTTTAGAAGCTGAGTCTGTTGTTCAGGTAGGCTGGTCCGGTGTTGTGGAGGGCTTTGTGTGCGTGGGTGAGGAGATTGAATGTGATCCTCTTGTCTACGGGGAGCCAGTGAAGGTCCCTTAGGTGATGGGAGATGTGGTTGCTGCAGGGTACGTTGAGGATCAGTCTGACGGAGGCATTTTGGATGCGTTGGAGGCGTTGTATGTGTTTGTCCGGGATGCCTGGTTGCCGTAGTCTAGCCTGCTGCTGACGAGGGCCTGTGTCACGGTCCTTCTTGTTTCAGTCGGGATCCACTTGTAGATCCTGCGGAGCATGTGGAGGGTGTTGTAGCAGGAGGAGGAGATTGCGTTGACCTGTTTGGACATGGAGAGGGAGGAGTCGAGGATGAAGCCTAGATTCTGTGCATGGTCGGTTGGTGTTGGCGTAGGAGATGATGTTGAGGTCGTGTTGGCAGGCAACTTGTGCGAGGGGGGGCCATGTAGATATTGAACAGTGTTGGGCTAAGGGAAGAGCCCTGGGGTACGCCGCAGATGATGTCGGTGCCTTTGGAACAGAAGGGAGGGAGGCGGACTCTTTGGGTTCTGCCGCAGAGGAAGGAAGTGATCCAGTCGAGGGCTTTGTCTTATATTCCGGCTTCGTGGAGGCGTGCTATAAGAGTGCGGTGGCAGACTGTGTCGAAGGCGGCAGATAGGTCCAGTAGGATGAGGGCTGATGTTTCGCCGTTGTCTAGTTGGCGTCTGATGTCGTCTGTGGCGGCTAGAAGGGCGGTCTCGGTGCTGTGGTTCCGTCTGAACCCGGACTGGGATGGGTCCAGGATGTTGTTGTCTTCGAGGTGGCGGGTCAGTTGCGTGTTGACGATTTTCTCGATGACCTTCACCGGGAACGGGAGCAGGGAGATGGGATGGAAATTCTTGAGGTCCTTAGTGTCAGCTTTGGGCTTCTTGAGGAGGGCGTGGATTTCGGCGTGCTTCCAGCTTTCCGGGAATGTTGCTGTTTCGAAGGAGATGTTGATGACATTCTGTAGTTGGGGGGCGATGATTGCGTCGGCTTTGTTGTACACCTGGTGTGGGCATGGGTCAGACGGTGATCCGTGGATGGAGTTCATGATCTTGAGTGTCTTGGTGTTGTTGACGTTAGTCCAGGATGTCAGGTGGTTGGTGCGGGTGGAGCTTGCGGGGATGGGGTCTGGCGTGGTCATGGTGAAGAAGCTGTTGTGGATGTCGGTGATTTTCTGGAGGAAGAAGGTGGACAGAGAGTTGCAGAGTTCTTGGGAAGGTGGGATGTCGTTGACGTTGACGCTGGGATTGGAGAGTTCTTTCACGATGTTGAAGAGCTCTTTGCTGTTGTGTGCGTTGTTAACCAGGCGGTCTTTGAAGGAGGATCTCTTGGTTAGTCTGATGAGTTGGTGGTACCTGCGGGTGGCGTCTTTGAGGGCTGTGTGGTTGTCGGGTGTGCGTTCGTGGAGCCATTTCTTTTTTAGTTTCCGGCAGTCGCTCTTGGAAGCTTGGAGCTCGTCGGTGAACCAGGTGGCTTTTTTGCAGGTTTGGTTGTTGGGGGGATTCTTGAGTGGCGCTAGGGAGTTGGCAAAGTTGGTGATCCACTGTCTGAGGTTGAGAGCGGCGGTGTCTGGGTTGGTGGGGTCGGTAGGTGGGTTCTGGGCGAGGGTGCCTGTTAGTTGGTCTTCAGTAACTTTGCTCCAGCAGCGGCGGGGTGGTTGTTGATTGCGGTGGTGCTTGGTTTGTTTCCTGAAGGTGAATTGGATGCAGTGGTGTGTCACTCTCTTTTTCCTCCCTCCCTTGTGTACTAGGTGGCTTTACTCACCATCGTCGTCTTCGTCGGAGTTGGTTTTCCAGGTGGAACATGGCATAGAAGAGCATCAGGAGGACTTGAAGTTCCGGTTCCATGGTGACGCTGAGCTTCTCTGTGTCTCCGTTAGTGAGTCTTTGGTCTTCTGAGATGTGTTTCCGACAGGCTTTTGATGGCGTTGGTACCACCCCGGAAATTGTGGCGGTGTGCTGTGTCATAATATGGTGGGCGGTACCTTGTCTTCCGCCTGGCTGTTGATGGCTACCACCGTGCGTGTTGTTTACACCCTGGCGGATGGTGTGTTACATTGGCTATGAGAGTTATCACCACCATGGTCATAATTTGGCGTTAATTACCGCCAGCCTGTTGGCAGTATTACCGTCACTTTAACAGTCACCGCCAATGTCATAATGATCACCTAAGTCAGAATGGTAAAGTTTTGACTGAGGCCTCTCTCTCACTGTATTCGACTTGGACTCCATAGTGGCCAGCCTCAAATGTTGACTTTGTCCTGGTCAAGCGCGACCAGGGGTCCACGGCTGGGGCTTCTTGCTTTTAGGCACTAGAAAGCATATTTTTACATTTAATCTGGTACCCATACATTGGATTTTTGTCATTTTAGAAATAAGAATATTTCCTATTTTTATTAATTGGTTTTGGATTTTTACTGTGTGTTGTGTTTTATCTATTTATTGTTTTGTTGATATTAAATACCTGTCTCCTAAGTTAAGCTTAACTGCTTGTGGGCCAAGCTCCCAATGGGTGAGCAAGGATTCATTTATTGAGACCTTGACTGAACCTTATTTGTGACTGTGGCCTCATTACTAAGTGTAGGTACCTACGTGCCCTTATTAATAAACCACGTTCCAACTGTCTGTAATAACAGGACTCTGCAAGAAGGGTCTTTGTTACAAAACTGTGTGTAATTTTATGTAATTTGCAAGATGAGTCAGCTTTCTCCTCATGGAGATTCGCCAACAGAGTACAATTGTTTCATTGAAACCCAGGATGGAAACATATATCATTTGGCCCATCTGCTCTCTGGTTAACATGCTTGCAGTTTTCTGGACTATCCTGTCTGGTCTCCAGGTTTAAATCTACCTTCTGTATTACTATTATTGTTTCCCAGTTTAAGTCTCAAGCTTCCTTCTTGAATGCTTCTCAGTTTTCATATTCATTCCTTCTGCTGGGTGAAAATCACTTTCTACTGTTACTCCTGAGGCTTCTCTACCTTGCAGTCTTACAACATGATTTCACGATCATGGAGAACTCTTCTGCAGAGAAATGGCTGCTTTTCTTTTGTGATATTTTCCTTTATACAGGAGGTTCCAGGGAAAGGCAAAGAGAGATGACCAGAGGTTTAGAGAAAGAGATATTTGATAGTGGTGCATGGGGGAGTAGGGTGGTGAGTGAACCAGGAGATGAAAAATGTAGAGGGGGAAGCAAAGGGAGCAAGCAGGCAACACACATCAAAAAGGAAGAAGATGAAATAGGAGAGAGATGAGATAAGAAGAAGGTCAGGAAGGAAAAGGAGGAGAAGAAAAGAAAGATAATAGAGGAAAAGGGAAGAAGGTAGTGGAGGTGGAAAAAAAGGACAGTACTGATAATGCTTCAATTACTTGCCGGTAATTGCATTTCTCTAAGTATGTTTTCCCCCTAATTAATTACTTAATTAGGCTGCCGTGCCTTATTGACACATCTAGTTCCATTTCCAAAAGGTTGAAAAGGCCCCCATCCATGACCTTCTATTTTAGTAGACACAATACAGTTGGCTTGGTCCTAACAGGGCAGGAGGGAGGGTTTAATTAATTAGGGTGAAAACGTACTCAGAGTAATGCAATTACCTGTAAGTAATTGAAGCCTTACCTCCTTGTGACATTTTCCCCATAAGTAATTTCTTAATGAGATATAGCAAGCAATAACATTGACCAGGACTTTTGACCCCAAAACCTCCTCCAGGTCAATATGCTGCATCACTCTGTAATGTTGCACAAATGTATAAGGCGCAGCCCAAGTTGCAGCCCTACAAATTTCAACCCTGAGCCTCTGCAAAGGAAGTAGACTTGGCTCTAGTGGATCTACCTTCCACCTCCACTGGACAAGGAGTTCCAACTTCTCTATATGCCAATGTAATTAGAGACCTGATCCACCTACTCAGTCTTAGTGTAAGATTTAGAACCCTTGTTAGCAGGCCCAAAATTCACAAAGAAGAAGAAAACTGAAATCAGAAACTCAATCCAAATAAATCTGAATAGCTGGCTTAACATCCAAAGAATGTAACTCCACCTCCTCTGGGGAAGAGGGATTAGAATGAAACACCAGTAAAATAACCTCCTGCTCTCTGTGAAATATTGAATTTACCTTAGGTGTGATAGGAGGACCAGGACTTAAAATTACCTTGTCCTCGAACCCCCTAAAAAAGGGATTCCTTACCGATAAGGAACCCAATTACCCCAACCTTCTCCCTGATGTACTTGCAACCAGGAAGAACGTTTTCTGGATAAGTGATCTCGAATCCTCCTTCTCACGAGGTGCAAATGGAGACCTCTGCAATACCTCCAGGACCTAAGAAAGATCCCAAGATGGGCACACCAGCCTAAGTGAAGATTTGAGATTCAGAAACCCTTTAAAACCCTATGAGTGGGCCCATCTGCGTCTTGCAAATTACCCCCGGTATTCCCAAAAACCCTAATGGCTACTCACTGGATCTTAGGAGTGGAAACATTTAATTGTAGAGCAAAACTATCCTGCAGGAACCCTAGCACCTTCACCAGCTCAACTGACTCTAGGACTAAATGCGTAGTTGTGCCCTATTTCTGAAAAGTGGTCGAATGTCTGAAAGAAGAACAAAGAGTGGAGGTTCTGGATACCTGAGTAGAGGAAGCCACACTCTCAGAGACCCCCTTAACCTTTAACCCTACCCTTCAACCCCCAAGCAATCAGCTTGAGGGTTCTCAATGCTGTGACCTGAAGGCAGGGAAACATCAAGAATGATGGAACTACTGGAAGAAGGAACCCCTTGCTGATCCTCATGGTCATTATCAGATGGTACCTGGCAGAGCAGGGCCATGTTGGAGCTACCAGTATAAGCACTGAATCCTCTCGCTTCAACCTGATCCACAACCTCAGAAGAAGAGGTAAAGGCATAAAGGCCCATATTTGTGCTTTTTGCCGCAAAACTGTGCTAAAGCAGTTTTGTGGCAAAAAGTTTAGCGCTAGCTTGCATCATTGAACAACGCCAGCCGGGCCATTTATTTACTGAATAGCACAAGCCAGCGCCAAACTTGGGCTAGCATCTTAGAAGAAGATGCTGGTTGGGTGGGGGTGGCGGTAGGAAAGGAGGGGGTTGTGTGTCAGAAAAGGACGCCAGCCTGGTTAGAAGCAAACAACATGCTTCTAACCAGACTAGCGCCATTTCTTGGAGCACTACCACCAAAAACATGACTCCTGTCTAGGAAAGACAGGAGTCATGCCCACCACCCCAGTGGCCAGCACAGGGGACAAGTGTCCCCTGGGTATGGACATTTCACCCTGTGCATGCAGGGGGCCCCAAGTTAGGACCCCTGATGGCAAAAAAAAACAATTAAAAAATACTTACCTTGGATGGGGTCCCTCATCATCGGGTGTCTCTCTGGTGGGGGTGGGGGTGTTTCTGGGGCTTGGGGAGGGCACTTGTGGACCCATTCCATGTTGTTTAATCATGGAAGTCTGACCCAGGTGTTAAATAATGGTGCAAAACAAGCTTAGTACCATTATTTAGCACGTTTCCATAAATGGTGCAAACTCCTATATTTTGGGGCTGAATTTGCGTTAAAAATAAATGTTGCAAATTCGGCATAACTGAAGTATAAATATGGGCCAAAGTATCCCCTATGGGCCACAACAAGACAGGGCATCCACTGCCCAAGCCGTCTCCTCCCTCACCTTGAACCAGAACTGGGGAAGAAGGGTTTCCTGAGATGATGCAAATAAATCTACTACTGGGTCTCCAACTCCTCAAAAATCCTTTGAAAGAAGTGCCTGGTCAGACAAAAGCCCTGAGAGTAGGGAATTTCCTTGTTCAGTTTGCCCGCTCTGACATTCAACTTCCCCTGAATTTAAATCACTCTCAGCTCCAGTAAGGTGTCCTGTGCGCAAAGAAAGGTCTGATCTGAGATCCTCAACAATGCTGGAGATCTTGTGCCCCCTCTTTGTTCAGACAGGACTTCGGTGTGTTGTCTGTTTGTACCAAGCCACTCTTGCCCCTCAACATGGGAGCAAACGTGAGTAGAGCCAGATGAATAGCCTCCAGCTCCCTCCTGTTGAAAGACCTCAACTGCTACACCCTTGACCAGATGCCCTGCAGTGCACCAATGAAGCACCCCAACCCACAGAGCTGGCATTGGTTGTCAAGATGATCGGTGTCTGGGTTATTAAGATGAACCCTTCCCTAATCTGTGAAAACTCCATCCACCAAGAAACCTCCTCTCTCATTACAGTTGGCATCAGAATCCTTACGGTTAAAATCTGAGATACTGGAGACAAATGATCCAGAATGTGCCTCACCACCCTGTTTAGATGGAACCTGGCCCATGGTACTGGAAAAATGGTAATCTCAAGATACCCCTGCAACTGCATCCAGTCTGCTTTAGTGGGATTGTTCTTCACCATCAACTCCGACAAATGTGAGTGAATCATCTTGATTCTTTTCTCTGTCAGCGAAATAAATCCTGCACTGGTTAGAAGCCTTGTGTCAATGAAAGCCTGGTCCTGAACAGGAGTCATATGAGACTTCTTCTGATTCCCCAGAAATGATGCTCCAGTACTGAAAGTACCCTCATGATATTAGCCACTTAGGTGCCCAGGGAGGATGAAAAAAAACAGGCAGTTAATGAGATATGGAAGAAATGCTATGCCCTCCTGACGCAGAACCCCCACCAAAGGAGCCATGATTTTGGTGAAGACCCTTGGTGCTGATTTTAGACTGGAGAGCAACTCCTGAAACTGAAAGTGCAATGGACCCATTGCGAACTGCAGAAACCTCTAGTGATGCCTGTAAATGGTGACATGAAGGTAGGCATCCAGAAGACCGATGGTGGCCAGAAAGTTGCTCTTTGACACTAAAAGAATGACTTGCTGCAAGGACAGCATTTTGAAATGGATGGTCTTTACCCATTGGTTCATTCCTCTTAGGTCCAGAACTGACCTATACTTTCAGTTTGCCTTCTGCACCAGGTGCAGAATAAACTCCTTTGCTGCTTTCCGGTGCTGGAACCTCCACAATAGTCCTTTTCTTCAAGAGGGCTAGAACGTCAGATCACAAAGCCTCTCTCTTTACTGGATCCCCCTGGGAATAGAGATAGGAAGAATTCCTGAATCTGGAGGTTTTTGAATGAACTCAATCATATAGCCCCTCCTGAGTAGACTGACACCCAACTGGGCAATTCCACTCCCGTAAGGGGGACTAGTCAGGAACAATTCTTGCTTGCTCCTGCCTGTTTACCAGAATCCTAAGATTTGGAGGATTTCCTAGGTTGAAACTGCCTTCTTCTGGAAGAATAACCCTTTGTATCAGTCCTAGAAAAATCCTTATAGTCGCTGTTCCAAGATCTATAGGATTTAGAGGTAACCCCCTTATAGGGTAAAGTATGCTTCCTGTCTTTGAAAAAGTTTGTATTGGAGGCATCCAAAATTTTCAGGAGGGAAGCTTTCCCTACATAATCAGTCTTCCAGTCCTACATCCATAAATGGGGGATGGAAGCACCAGAAGCCACTGCTGAGGATCTAATAATATCTGGAGAAACATCAGCTAAAAGGCTTGGCTTCCTGTTCCATTTGTAGCAGCAAGACAGAACTGTCTACATTTTTCTGGATGGCAATAAAAAGAGACTCATAGGCCCTCATTACAACCCTGGCGGTCATGTTAAAGCGGCAGTAAACCTGCCTACAGGCCGGCGGGAAAAAAATGGGATCACGACAATGGCGGAAACCGCCAACATAGACAGCCACTTTAACACTACGACCGCCACTGCGGTAGAAACAAACACCGTGGCAGTAACCGCCAAAAGACAGGCAGAGGACAAGGTACCACCCACTGTATTTCAAGATGCCTATCTGCCACCTTTTCCGGGGCGGAACCAGCGCGATCAAAAGCGCAGCGGAAACAGTACACAGAAGGGAAAACACTCACCTCTAGACACCCAACGAGGAACCAGGACGCCATGGAGCCCGAGTTACAGGTCCTGCCCATGTTGGTGTATCTTCTCATCTACCAGGAGTACGAACGACGGCGGCGACGACCACGGTGAGTACTGCACCTACAACACAGGGGGGGGCGAGAGAGTGACACACACATGCAACACAAGTCTCTCCAGAGGGTGGTTTGCCCACTGCTGTACCCTGGGGAGTGCAAAGCCACAGTCTCTCAAGTCTCTCCAGTGGGTGGTTTGCCCACTTCATTATCCTGGGGAGTGCAAAGCCACAGTCTCTCAAGTCTCTCCAGTGGGTGGTTTGCCTACTGCTGTGCCCAGAGTGCTTCATCCTGCCAAGGACTGAGGTAGTGGATGTCAATCTCCACTGGTTCTGGAGGGGGCCTTGTGCCCAGAGTGCTTCATCCTGCCAAGGACTGAGGTAGTGGATGTATCTCTCCACTGGGTCTGGAGGGGGCATTGTGCCCAGAGTGATCCACCTGCAGTGTGGCCAGTACAATTCCCTCACCTGGGTGTGCGTGCCACGAGATTGGCAAGGTACAGGTAGCATGATACGCCATGGAGGCAGCGACATACCCCACACTGCTGTGGCTTCGCCTTCCACCTGCAGGTGCAAACAGTGATGGAAGTCATGCATCATGGAAGCTGTCCAGGAACTCTCCTCCAGTCTCGGATGACTGACCACTGGGGATGGTAGCCATGTCAGCGGTGGTGCCACTGTCCGAGCATGTCACGGGCCGGTGGCAGTGCTTGCGGCGGTGTCTGCGGCGGTGTCTGTGGCGGCGGTGTCTGTGGCGGCGGTGCATGTGTCAGCACCTGCTGAGGGCCACAGCAGGACATCTCCTGCAGCCTCGGACGGCTGCTGACTGGGGAAGAGTCTGGGGACTGTTGCTGAGGCTGTAGACGTGCCGGTGGCGGGGTAGCTAGCGGTGTTCGCCGCCGTACAGGTTGGTGTGGTCGTGGACAGAAGGTGTGACACTGGTCCCTCAGTCGGTGCCACCATGCCCTCTCCTGACCTGCTCTTCTGCTTTTGGCCCACACTGGCAGCCATGATGGGTGGTGCACTTGACCCCGCAGTTGCTGGCACCACTGTGCCTGGGGATTTGGTGGCTGAGGTGCTGGGCTGGGACCTGGAAAGCCTGGCCCTAGGGGAAGGACGGGGGGGGAGGTGAAGGGAAGAGGTCAAGGGTTGCCAGGAAAAGCTTTTTAGACACACTGGGACGGGAAGATGGAGGAAGAGGTAGTGGTTGTAGGAGGTGTACGTCTGCTGAATTTGGGTGAAGGTGCATGGGCCGGAGGCTTTTGTGAGGTGGATGGCTGTTGGGTGGGTGTGTGCCTGCATTTGTGTAATTTGGGAGGAGGGCTCACAGAAATACTGGGAGAGGACACTGGGATGTGTGAATGGTAGTGGGGGTGGTGATTGCACGTAAGCGGTGTGTGGTGATGGGCGTGCTGGTGATGGAGGTTATGGCTGAGGATGTAGTTCATACAAGTGTGAGTGGAGATGAGAGAGGGAGGGAGGAGGAAGACGTGGAGGGGGACACAGTGGAGGCTGTGGATGTTGGTGTGTCTGCATGGGGATGGCGCTTGTGTGAGTGCCTGTGGAATGTGTGGTGCTAATGTTTGCCTGAGCCACTCTTGTGTGTTGATGAGTGTGCATGCTGGTCTGATGGTGTGCTTGGGATAGGCTGAGGTACAGGGGACTGGGTCTGGGTGGAGGAAGTTGGAGGGAGGAGGCTGGACACAGGGACAATGGCTGCCATCATTGCTGAGGACAGAGCTTGAAATGCTCTCTGTTGGGCCGCCTGCCCAGAATGAATGCCCTCCAGGTATGCATTTGTTTGTTGCAAATGCCTCTCAACACCCTGGATGGCATTCAAAATGGTAGATTGCCCAACAGTGAGGGATCTCAGGAGGTCAATGGCCTCCTCACTGAGGGCAGCAGGGCTGACTGGGGCAGGGCCTGAGGTGCCTGGTGCGAAGGAGATGCCCACCCTCCTGGGTGAACGGGCACGGGACACACACTGAGGGGCTGCTGGGAGGGCGGTGCTGGTAGGGGGGGTGGCAGCTGTACCTGTTGATGCGGTGGGCACAGAGGCGTCCGCCACCGCAAGGGAGCTCCCATCAGAGGAGGAGTCGCTGTCACTGGTGTCTGCTCCTGTCCCCGCCGTGGAGCTCCCCTCGCCCTCCATCCCACTGGTGGCTTCCGACTCCGTTGCTTCACCCTCCAGGGCAAGTGGGTTGCAGCTCCCTCCTGCTCCGGTGCCAATGCTCCTCCGCCTGATGATGCTATTGCACACAAGAACAGGGAGATCACAAAAAGGGGAGGAAAGACAGAAGAAAAACATGTTCAGTGCATGCAACACCACTACCATTGGCGGACACAACACACATGGAGCAGCCCTCTGCACTACGCCATGCACTAACAGTCTTAGAAATGTCACCTGACCATGGGGTATGTGGCCTAAGCCCAATTGCTGCACACCTGGAAGTCACAGGAGCCTGACTAGGTGTAGATGGCTCTTACCACTAGTGGGGTTGGGGTGCCACATAGCCTGCCTCACAAGGGAACTTGCCTACCAAGTTCGCCCTGGCCTAGGGGAACCCACTGCCCACCTCCACCACCCAGACACCTCGTTATGCGCGCAGAGTCAGCTGAATGAGAGTGTACTCACCCCCTTGTGGCTGCTGTGATGCCCTCAAGCGCCCATCCAACTCCGGATACGCCAGCGCCAGGATCCGGGACATCAGGGGGGTCATGGTGCGACGGGCACCTCTTCCACGTTGGGAGGCCATCCCCAGCTGGGCCTCCGCCGTCTTCTTGCTCCAGCAGCGCAGGTCCTCCCATCTTTTACAGCAGTGGGTGCTCCGTCTGTGGTAGACCACCAGGGTCCGGACGTCCTTGGCAATGGCACGCCAAATACCCCTCTTCTGTTGGGCGCTGAGCTAGAGGAATGGTACAGGGGGAAAGGAAATTACTCACCCGTCCGGACCGTCGTACTCATTGCCCACCAGTTCCCACCCATGCCTTGGCACACTGCTGATTGAAGTGTCCTGGGGACAGAGGGATGGGCCTGCTGGGTGGGTGCTGTGCTGCTGTTTCCTGAGGGGGGAGGTTCTGTGGTGGTTTGTGACAGTGTCAGGAGAACCGACTGTCCTGAGGTCCCTGATGGGCTGGGCTGGTCATCTTGATCCAGGCGTGCAGAGCTGCTGTCATCACTGTGGGTCTCTTCTGTGGGGGGACTGGATATGTCTGGCACCTCCTGTCCGGTGATGTTGGGTATGGGTCCTGTTGGGGTGTAAAAGCATAGTTATTGTATCTGTGTGTGCCATCTTGTGCAATGGGTGAGTGACCCTCTACTCCTGTGCTTGCAATATTGGCTTGGTCCTTGTGTGAATGGTGAATTTGGGGCATGAGTGAGTCTCTGTACTGGACATGCTTTGTTGATGGGTGTCCATGCCTTGGTGCTATATGCAGGGCATGGTTTTGGGATGTGTGGGTTGTGTTAGTGGGGTATATGTGGGTTGTTGGGGTGATGGGTGCGAGGGTAAGGGTGGGGGTATGTGATGGCATGCAGGTGGGGTGTAGGGGATAAAGTAGTAAAGATATGTCTTACCAGAGTCCAGTCCTCCTGCTACTCCTGCGAGGCTCTCAGGATGCATGATCGCCAAGACTTGCTCCTCCCATGTTGTTAGTTGTGGGGGAGGAGGTGGGGGTCCACCGCCAGTCCTCTGTACAGCAATCTGGTGTCTAGATACCACGGAACGCACCTTCCCCCGTAGGCCGTTCCACCTGTTCCTGATGTCACCTAGTGTTCTTGGATGCTGTCCCACTGCGTTAACCATGTCGACAATTCTGCGCCATAGCTCCATCTTCCTTGCAATGGATGTCTGCTGCACCTATGATCCGAATAGCTGTGGATCTACCCGGACGATTTCCTCCACCATGACCCTGGGCTCCTCCTAAGAGAACCTGGGGTGTCTTTGAGGTGCCATGATGTGGTGTGGGTGATGTGTGAGGTGGTGTCAGTTGTGATGTGTGAGGGGATGTGTTGTTGTGTGTTGTTTGAGGTGCCTTGATGTTGTGTTAATGATGGTGTGTGTCTGTTGATGCTGGTGTTGTTTTCGATAGTGCCTCTCTCTGGCCTTCTTTCAAAATTTTGGGAGTAAGGGTTTGTGGGTGATGTGGGTGTGTGCTTTATATTGGATTGGGTGTGTGGGTGTGGTGTGGTGTGTGTATGTGTATCAGGTGTGTGTATTTCGAATTGTCCAATGTGGTGTGTATTTTGAGTGCGACGGTGTGTACCGCCAGTGGAATACCGCGGTTGAAAGACCGCCACGTTGATTCGTGGGCCGTGATACTGTGGGCATATTTTTGTTGGCTTGACGGTGTTGGTTTTAGTATCGCCAGTTTATCACTGACCTTTGGTGTGGCCGACTTGTGTGGGTGTCTGTATTGTGGCTGATTCCGAGCTGTGGGCCGTAATACCTGTAGCGGAATTCCGCGGCTGCAGCGGTATGTTGGCGGTCTTCTGCACAGCGGAAAGCGGGATTTACTGCTAGGGTTGTAATGAGGGCCATAGTCTTTTACTAAAGACTGTGCTATGTGTGCCGCATAAGTAGCAGCCTTGGCAGCAATGATTTCTTAGTAGCACCAACAGTCTTTCGATCCACAGCATCGGCAGGTGAGCAATCCTCTGCGTTAATCGATGTCCTGCCAGTCAGAATTGAATCTACTCTAATGTTGGGCAAAAATACCTCCTTCCCTTCATTGAGGCCATACATCTTTTGGAGGACTCTTGGAATACTGGATTGATGCATCTCCTTCCAATGCCTGAAGATAAAGTCCTTACTCCTTTTAGGAAGAGATACAGACAAAAGCAAAGGTTTGGCATGCTGAGAGAAGAGACCTTCTTCAGATGGCTGAGACGATGGCTCCTCGAAGCCCAGGTTACTTCTAACATGATCCAAAATCTGGACTACATCCTCTCTGGAGATGTGCTTCCCATGAGTCGAAGTAATAGGGCCCTCTAGCTCTGAATATAAGGAAGAAAACTGCATCTCTCCCTTTATTCTGGCAGACCCGCTACCTTTTGCGTCTTCTCAGGCTTGGCAGCCAATGCATTAGCAATTGCCACCTCAATCATAGACTGGACCTGGGCATCAGTTAGACAGGGAGGACTGGCAGGGGAATGTTCCCTGGGCTTCTTAGGTTTCTGAGCCCAAGGCAGGCCCCCTCAGAGTCAGAAGAGTATGAATTCATCCACCTCTTTTGTGCACAATTCTTGCAGAAAAACACGCTGTGCACCATAGAAGAAAATCCACGAATGACAGAAACTAGGGTTCCTTAAATACCCCTGTCTTGCTGACCATAATGCAATAATTAAAACATTAGTATAAAAATGTACACAGCTGTCTCAAATATACAAGGCGCTGCTGCTGCCCCACATTAATCAGGCTCAATGAGCCCAGATTGGTAGATAACAGACAACATTTTAACCATGAGCTGCCCCACGACCCTTCATGTGCAAAAGTTAATTTGCAGGAAACTCTCCAAGTGCTACAGCAGCTCAGGAGACATCTGTCCCTACCTTTCAGTCTTCCTTAGCGCTTCCACTCTACTGAGTCCTAACATCAACCAGCCCAACCTCTGGAGGCGCTTAGTTGCCTCTCAGTCTGTCTGTAAATTATTCAGACAAGATTCCCTTGGGCCAAGCATTGCCGAACAGAAGAGTGTTGATAAACCTCCTCTGCGCATGCTGTCCTGGAACACACAGAGACTCCTGCACCTGCCCGTCATGCACTACAGAACCCGGAGGGGGGGCATGTTACCATATATTTCCTGTTCAGCAGCAATCCGCCTCCACCAGCAAACTAGGGCCCTCATTTTGAGTTGGGCGGGCGGCGGAGGCCGCCCGCCAACCTCAGTCTGCCACCTGACTACTGACTACTGGTGCCGTCAGAACACCGCCAGTCATATTCCGAAACAGTGTTTCCGCCAGCCTGCTCTGTGGTGAAGAGGGCCTTAACATTGCGAGCCGGCGCCAATGTGGCGGTGCAGCGGGAGCAGCAGCACCTGTTGCGCATTTCACTGCCCGTAATTCGGGCAGTGAAATGCGTAACGTGGCTGTGCCCCCATTCCGCATGCTTTTCCATAGCGGTGTGAACCGCCACGGAAAGGCTGGTGGAATGGAACTCATAATCCGGCGGGCAGGCGGATTACAACCACCGGGACCGCCAGGCTGGATTTCGTCTCCAGCGTGGCGGTGTCAGCGGTATTCCCGCAGCGTTTTGGCCATGGTCCGAATGTGGCAGATCGGTCTCAAGACCGCCAGACTCAGAATGAGCACCTAGGTGTGCTGCCAGAGAAATGAAGAATGAGCCAAAAGTACCTCAGACGGCTTTCAACATTGAAGATAAGGTCAGATATTCAAATTAAAAGAGCGCTGCAGCCGCAACTAAGTGTAGACCTCCTGGGAAACTGCAAGACATAACTAAAACAGGAGGTCTTGAGGCGGGAGGGGTCTTTTAAACTTTTTGGAAATGGAACTGTGTGTGCCCAGGTTGACTAAGTCTCTTTGAGGCTTATCTCATGAAGAACCTGAAACTTATCAAACTATACAGCTACTCTTGGCATGAGGAGGGGTTTGTTGTAGGATTACTAGTTTATACAAATCTCTTTTGTCTTCTGGGGCTTGAATCAAGACCCATTACATTTAGCTCTGTTTATAGATAAATTAATTGGAAATCACACCAGGCGCTGGAAATTGAGTTCTGAGCTTTAAAAATTGGCAGCAGCAGCAAATTCTGTAAACAGACCTATGCAAGATCATAAGAAGCCATCAACTCACTTGGGCATTACACTGCTAAAAGTTAACTTGAAGTCCGATGATAAACTGCTGTAACCTACTATACCTGTGCTTTATCCAAAGTGCTAGCCTCCAACATCTTGTCTTGTTTCAAACTGTCTAATTGTTACAGGAGAAAATGTGGCTTTCCTTCTAGTCTGACGCACATTTTTAGAATTTAGCTTATGCTTATGATAACATTATGCTGGAATGTGGGCCTCTCGTATTTGTCATTGCGGTCTCCCTTTGGTTGTTAATGGTTCACACTAGGTCCAGGAGTGTAGTTCAGTCAGTGAGTGTGTGAATCACAAATTTCCCAGCTAGAAAACCAGTGGGCTACCAAGTAGAGGGGTGAAGTGACCAAAGATCAGGATGGATATTTCCAGGAGGAATAGGGTCTGTACTATTTTGCACTAGGAGGGACTTTGTTTAGAAAGGAATACTGGGTTTAAAGTCCTTGCTTTCTACAAATCGTTTAATCAAGTGGTTGATGGCCCAATGTACTAAGCTCATGTTGTAAATAGAGGAGGGCCTGAAAGCAAATTAATAGGGCAAGCCGACCAAGAGCCGAGCCATGGGTCTGGCTGGGCTCTAACAGTCCGTTCACGAGCCAAGCCATGAAAATGTTTGGCTTGTATTTGTAAAAATACGATGCAATATCATCACAATTCAAAAATGTGTTCTTCCTTTACTGGCAGAAGCACTTCACCTTAGTATATCAGATTATATCAATGCATAGCCATTTATAAAAAGCAATATTTTTTTAGAAACATAGCTCACCCCCCCCCACGAAAAACGCAATTAGTAAACTAAAAGGATAGTCCGTGGTCATGGAAACCTGAAATATAGGATAGATTCTTAATATAGATGAAACAACATTATAATCTAGTAAATCAAACATAAGAGCTGCTTGTGCAGCACACATCCTGAACTCAAGTCAAAGAGTCAAGTCTTGAGCTGCTTTTTGAAGTTCTTTAGGGAAGGGGAGATGCACATGTGTAAGTCATTCCAGGACTGGCGGCAAGGTGGGAGAAAGAGCAGCCTCTGAAGCGTTCACGACGGATGCAGAGAACGTGGGCCAGAATAAGGATGGCTTAGCGGAATTCTCTGGTAGATTGGTGGAATGTGATGCAGTTGTTGATGTAGGCACGTCCAGCATTGTGGAGAGCCTTGCAGGTGTGTGTGAGGAGCCTGAAGTTGCATCTTTGCTGGACAGGGAGCCAGTGGAGGGCTCTGAGGTGAAGAGTGATGCTGGTTCTTCTGGAGAGGTTGAGGACGAGTCTTGCTGCCGCGTTCTGGATGGTCTGGAGGTGGTTCATGAGCTACTTTGTGGTTCCAACATAGGGTACGTTGCCGTAGTCAAGTTGGCTGGAGATGAGGGCCTGGGTGACTGTCTTCCTAGTGGAGTTGGGAATCCATTGGAAGATCTTGCTGATCATGCAGAGGATGTGGAAGCATGCAGAGGAGACAGCGTTGATCTGTTGCTTCATGGTGAGTTGGGCGTCCAGAATGAGGCTGAGGTTGCGTGCGTGGTTGTTGGTGGTGGGTGGGGGTCCAAGGGCGACGGGCAACCACGTGTTGTCCTAGGGGAGAGCATGTTCCCGAAGATGAGGATCTCTGTTTTGTCTGAATTTAGTTTGAGGCAGTTGATCCTCATCCAGGTGGAAATTACGGTCATGGTGGTTTGGAAGTTGGTTCATGTTGTGACGGCATCGTCGGTAAGGGATACAACAAGCTGGGTGTCGTCGGCGTAGGAGATGATGTTGAGTCCGTGGTTGCATGTGATGTCTCCCAGTGGAGTCATGTAGGTGTTGAAGAGGATAGAGCTGAGGGAGGAGCCCGGGGGAATGCCACAGATGATGTCTTTGGATGCGGAGATGAAGGGTGGGAGGAGGATTCTCTGCATTGGGCTGAATAGGCGGGAGGAGATCCAGTTGAGTGCATTGTCTTGGATGCCAATGCTGTGGAGTCTGGTGATGAGAGTGTGGTGGGAGACGGTATCGAAGGCCACCAATAGGTCGAGGAGGATGAGGGCCTCTGTTACTCCTCAGTGGAGGAGGTTTCTGCTTTCCTCATGTGTTGTGATCAAGGTGGTCTCTGTACTGTGGTTGGGCCAGAGGCCGGACTGGGATGGGTCAAGCAAGTTGTTGTCTTCGTGGAGGTCCATGAGCTGGCGGTTGATGGTCTTTTCCAAGACTTTGGCGGGGAAAGGGAGGAGCGAGATAGGGTGGTACTTTCTGACATCAAAGATCACAGTTTGGTCTTTCATTCTTGGCTCAAGGTGAGAAAACCCGACACAGAGATTGCAGACATGACTCTGGGCCCTCTAACCCAATAAGCCAAGAATTTTTATTTGGGGTGCATCATGCCCCAAACACCCACTCCTCTGAATCTATGTCCCTGACTGTGACGCTTCTCTTGCCTCCCCGTCTGAATTGTGCTGCCAGATGGTTCAGGTTGTAATAAGTACTTGTTATATTTAAAACCAATAAACAATCATAAAGAGTAGTGTTTAGGAAGGTGAGAAAATGGATGAAGTGAATAGAAAATGGCATAAAAAACAGCTAAGGGTAGAAACAACAAATATATGAAAGAAAAGGAGAAAATACCGGAACACAAAGAATGGAAAGAGATGAGAAGAGACTGAGAGGGAAGAAGACACACGAAGGGAAAGAAAGGGACATGAGAGTTTGAATATAGAGAGAGAAATTGAGGACATAAATCAGGAGGGCAGAGAGAAAGAGAGAAAAGGCAAGATATAGAGGTGAGAGAAAGGAGGCATAGAGGATCGTGGCAATCACTCAATCACGGAGGACTGAATGACTAACATCCAAAGACGTTTATTCTCCAAATAAAGGAGCCTGTGACAGAAAGACTTCTGACGGGTTGAGTAGTTACCAGCAACTGAAGTCAGTGCGTTGCAAGACTCAGAACCTGCTGGTGAATCCCATGGTGGAGCCAGAGGACCGAACAAGATATACATTCAAATGTAAATAAGCTAACAAAAACGGAAAGTCAATGCATTCATAATAGTCAGCAAACGTTAATAATATTGCAAAGTTGAAGAAAAAGGTGCGGAGGCATAAGGGTGAAATGGTGAAAAAAAGTAAGAAGGCGTGTAAGACTGCAAGGAGGAGGCAAAGAGAAGGAGGAATAAAATGAGAGAGTAAGCAAAAGCTAAAGTACAGAGGGAGGGGAAGGTGAAAAGCTCGAGAAATTGTGTGTGAGAGAGAGAGATGAGCTATGACAACAAATAGATGTGAAAGAGGAACAAGTAGTGGAATGCAGAGAGGGAAGGTAAATTAAAAGATGGGGAGAGAGAAGTTTAGGAACTTGCTAGAAGGTTGAGGGAGTGGATGATGGAGAAGTTAGGGGGAGAGAAAAGAGGGTACGAAAAAAGTGAATCAAGGATTAGAGAAAGGAAGGAAGAAAATATATGAGGAAGAGGAAAAGAGAGATGCAGAGTGAAAGGGAATAGGGAGAACAAGGTGAAAGAGAGGAAGTTAATAAGTAGAAAGAATGCTGGAGTTATGGAGAAGAGACGAAACAGGAGGAACTCAGATCAGCTGTGGCTGTTTTTCAATACCGACAGGGAAGGAGAGCAGAGGGACATTTTCTTTAGGACCTGTGCCACCCTTTCTATGTCATTGTGTCTGAGTTAACGACGAAGTTGCCCTTTTATTCATTGTCACATATGAGAGAATCTTCAAATGCATGAGTTCAGCATAACCCCTTAATAAAACAACTCATTTTATTTAACAGACTAAACTTTTGCTCCATGTATAATATGAATCTGGCCAACACGTAGGGTATAAATGTCCCCTGACTTGCCTCTTAGTTCACTGACTGCATTGTCATCAGTGCGAAGGAAGGAATGTTTCTCAGTTCATGTTTGAAAACTGTCACTTTTGAGAAATAAATTACTAAAACGTGATGTGGTAGACCACTGCCATTTACAGTTAGATCTTTTTCTATTGAATTGTCCACAAAATGTCCCACTAACATGCAGTTTCAATGATAAAACTATGTAGTACACAAACTGTAATTTTTGGAAACTGGGCTTCTGCTAACATTTGCAGGATTCAGATTTGTTATCATGCTATTAAAATCTTTGTTTCCATCACACTTTTGAATTACAAAAAATGGGATTCCCTATTTGTTGATGTATTTTGAAATATCTGTACTGTTCATTTACAAGCTATTTAAATGTTGTCTATAGCAGTGGTTCCCAACCTTTTGATTTCTGAGGACCCCCACTGTAACATTAATGGAACCCAGGGACCCCCACTTAATCATCATTGGAATCCGGGGACCCCCGCCTGAGTCATTACTGGAAGCTGGGGACCTAATGTGTCAATATTTGTTACCGTTTTTGTAATTTTCCTGAGAAGGCTTCGCGGACCCCCAGGGGTCCCGGGACCACAGGTTGGGGACCACTGGTCTATAGGAAAAAAACAACATCCTACAGTCTTTCAATTCCCAGCACAATTATCATACAGTTCATTTAAAAAACCTCTGACTTTGCAACCAGGAAAGGAAAGTAAACATAAATCTCCCGTGATAAAATAGCCTAATAAAATCTACCCTGATAAAATCTGACTCGCCACAGCGAGTGGGTGAGTAGTTGAGACCTGAGTTGCATAAGTGTGTTAATCGTAATCAAATTCTAAAACAAAAAAGCCTGGATAACCAATTTTGATGGCAATCAGCAATATAAGCCTAATAGACATTTGTGAATTATGAAAAAAATCTTTCACTCTTATGTATAATATTTACAAAAGAAAAAAAAGTGCTCAAGAGATTGCACAGCAGACTCATCACATAGGCAAACTAGCACAGCACCGGTATCAAATAGACCCAGGGGAAAACAAAATAACAATCTAAGGCCCATATTTAAACTTTTTTTGCCCCGCATTTGCGTCACTTTTTGAAGCAAAAACGGCGCAAACATACAAAATACAATCGTATTTTGTAAGTTTGCGCCGCTTTTGCATCAAAAAGTGGCGCAAATGCGGTGCAAAAACAGTATAAATATGGGCCTAAAAGTCGCTAGATGAGCCTTGGATAAGCGTGCATGTTCACAGGGTCTCACCACCCAAATCGGATATTGCTCAATATTAGGTGAGATTTGTGTGATTACGTAGTCCCACAGGAGAGATTTTCACAACTGCCCCTGTTCCCTCGAGGCCCGGCTTTCTGACACAAAAAGGCATTTAACCTTAGAGATATCAGCCTTAGTAAGAGAGGTCAGGGATAAACACATATCCTCCCACCCAATTTCTTTACCCATGGATCTCACATAACTCAACCACGGGATAGCAGGACCCTTCTCACATCTCAGGCAATCAGTACTAATTTCCGAATTAAAGGAGGGAGCCTCATTTGCCCAAAGAGAAACCCAAAGAACTAAATGGGCTACCATCATCTTGGATGCCCAACTCCTCATGAAGAAAGAAACGTGGAGTTGAAGGAAGTAACCCCAGGAGACAGCAGCAGAATCGATTCTCCTCCACTAGCATCGATATGACATCCTGGTAACCCTAGACCACTGCACCATATGTTAAGACCGGTAGGCACTTTCACAGAAGGATCTCCAAAAGGGGCTGTACTGGCTTATTGTCCACTCTCTTGGGAAAATTCAAACAGTGCACTCACATAACGACTAAAGTGAAGACATGGGTTAGTTATGCAGGGCGACCATATGGATCTTTGATTGAACAGAACACACAAATAAGGAAATTCTGTGACCCTTTCAATACACCTGCCTTTAACAAGAATTGAGCCTGTCTTCCTGACTTTCTTCCCGCATACTATATACTTAGTTTTAGCTATATTAGTGTCCAAATCCAATCCGGTCATAAAAAAACAAGATCGCTGATTAAGGCCCTCAGGCCATTGGGGGGTATGGGACATTAACCCTGTGTTGTCTGTGTAAATCAGAGCCGTAACAGGTGCTGACTTTTTCATGGAAATGTCCTTCCTTGGTGCTACTAAGGAAGTATTTAAATCATTAATGTACAGTAAAAATAGGATAGAGGCCCAGACAAAGCCCTGCGAACAACTCAATGTAGTTTAAAAGCATCAGTGCATTGTCTACCTAGCCCAAACCTAACATAAGCATTGATCCCACAGTGTAGTGCCTGGAGAAAATTAACCAAAGCCTCATCAAACCCTAAGGTCAAAGGGAAATCCCAAAGCTTGCTGCGGTTGACCCTGCCAAATACACTAGATAAATGAATAAATGAAAGGAATAATGACCCCCCATTAGCAAAAGTATATTTGCTAACAACTAGATGGAGGTTGAGGCATTGTGCATTGGTGCTGAGTCCTTCCCTAAACCAGTACTGTGCTCAGTAGATTACCTGGTTGGCTGTAGACTAGTTCTCAATCCTTCTAAGGTTATACATACAATGACCTTAACCATCAAATTCAGAAGGGAAATCGGCCTGTAACATCGTGGATCATTTTTATAGCCTTTTTAAAAATAACACAGGACAATTACAGCAGTATGCCATGACTTGAGGAACCCACATAGATCATGTTCATAGTAACCAGGCCCCAAAACTCCACATTTGTCTTATATAGGTACAATGGGACCCCATCAGGCCCAGGTGCTTTCTTGGAAGGGCTCTCCATGATCGCCTCCAAAACCTCCACTAGTTCAAACCTAATGGATAATGGGAAGAAAGATGAATGATCGACAGGCTTACTATCCCCTGGGCCCTAAAGGGAATAAATGGCCTTAAAATGTGAGACCCATTTGTCAGAACTAATATTGGTTCCCAAACCAGCCAACACAATTTCTGTATGCTTAGCCGGTTAATGATTTTCCAAAACCTCCCAGAACCTTTAAGCGCAATGAATGCCACCAAGCCATCCCACCTCTCTTGCTTCACAGCTTGATTTCGATTTCTAATAGTTGCCCTGCATGTGGCACGACAAAGCCCTACCTTAATCTTATCCCTAGGAGCTGTTAACAATGCTTTGCGCAGACACTTGTTAGAGTACCTACCATGGGTGTCAATTCACTAAAGGGCCAGGGGTAGCAGATGTGACATCACACATTTTGCCCAACCCTCTTGTGCCATCAAAGGTAGTGACCTCACACAACCCTTAACTCCAGGAAGTAACATGACTGAAAAATAACTGTCCTTCAAAATTATAATAGCCATCTTTTCAAGGAAAATTATTCTGTTAAATAGCTGTAAAGAACAAATTCTGACAGTGCATGTAATATTACAGTACATGTATTTTAAGATACAGTAACATCAATTGAATACTATTGTGTGACTGTACCACTGTACTGTAAATGTATGGTGGCAAAGAGAATGCGACTTCCTAAAGATCCTGTGTCTGAAGGTATGCCGTCCATAGTTGGTTTGCCACATACTGACTATCCATGTGACATACAGAAAAAAACTGGCAACATTCATTGTGGCAGAAAGTTATTGCCCCCTTAACCCTCCTGTGCCTAAGGCATGTGTATGCATTCTATGTCATACACTCTTTCCGAGTCTTCACACTTAACAATTTGAGTGATCTTGGTCAAATTGCTTCTTCTCTGCTCCAAATTCTTTATCTGCAATACCTGCTTCTTTATTTGCCCATAGGTACAATTGTAGCACCAGTGTTGTTATGCACTATACATATAAAACCTAGATATTTTAAAATGGTAGTACATAACTAGTATGGTGATCAAAGTCACAACATATGTAAGCATTTAAGTATGGTTAGCTGGCATGAAAGAAATCAGACAGTCCTCTGGTCAGTCTCATCTACACAGTCAAAACCCAATACCTCAAGAAAAATGGTTTGTCCTGCTCTCAGGTTGAGTAGTAAATGTCAGCCATAATTTGGATACAGTGTTTCATCATACTACTACATCTAGAGTGACTGCACCTGCTGTAAAAAACACAACAGAGGTACATATGTAATCAGGGCTGCTTTCAGAATTGAACAGTGAGCTGCAATATTCAAGATTCCTTCTCGACAGTATAGAATGGAATGCATTGTCAGAACTTTGTTTGGACCTTAGCTACTTAATAGTTAGAGAGTGGGCCCCCGGACACAGGCAGAGATGTGCATATTATAGCTGGAATGAATGTTCCTGCTCCTGTCCTGGAAAGAGGTCATGAGGAGCATTACTGTAACTGTATTTGTGTCTTCTGTAAGGAAGATTAGCAGATTCTGCTTGCTTGGAATGAGGCAACTTTGTAGAGCTGTTTGTGTTTTACTGGCGGCACATCAAGCATACTGCTGAATTACCAGGACACAGGTGCATCTATAGAGCTTTATTTGGCTCCCACTAGGGGTGGACTATTAAACAATATTCATGGTCAGAACCTAAGCATATTAGTAATGGTTCATGAAAATCTCACGAGTAGGATAGCAAAAGGTGTTTCTGGTTAGAATGGAGGCGCTATGAGGAAAAGCAGAAAATTTTACAATGTGCTGAAGTGAAAGAAGACAAGGCTCTGGCTGTACATGGAATTCAGCACTTCTAAGGAAATTGTAGTGTGGCTGGATTGCTCATAAATTCGATGTATCAGCAGTGCTTTGAAGCTCTCTACATTTTACTTTGGTAAAACTCTGTATAGTTAACACATCTTGGTGTTGTTATCATTACACAGAGTAAACAGCTTTCTTAATGGAGATATTCTGTGTAAAGAAAAACATAGTTCACTTTACTGAGTCATGTATCTCTCACAATCACCAACTATACGCATTGTGGAATTTTGCTTTGGTTGGTGGACATCACCAATTTTAGTGTGCATCCAGGACTTAGAATTGTTCCAAATACTTGTATCTTCTTTTAATTTCAGTCTTCCTCCTTAGTGCTGGATTTTAAAGTGCCTCCCTCCTAGCCCTTTTTTACAACGTGTTGCTAGGAAAAGTGAGACCAACCAAAGAGAATGTGAGAAAGAAACAGAGAGCATTTGAAAAACAAGGAGATATAATAATAAAAGAGACACATTGTGCATTAACATGTAGGCCATCATTCAGAGATCATTGGAAGGATCATTTCTGGTAATATGACAAATCTGGTAATTACTGCGATCAGTAGATTTGATATTACAGAAAACCTAGTATTAAAGGGGGATAACATAGCAACCAGGCCGCAGTATGTTTTTCAACATATAAAGAAGTTGCTTATGAGCACCACTTTCCTGTGCCAAGAACGGGTATTACTGCCTTTCTCAATCTGTTCACATAATTTGTCTCTCAAAAGTATTGGTAAATTTTGCCAACAAATCCATGTCGTAACTCCCACCCGAGATTTATCAAAATGGAGAATGACGTAAAACTCAGGGCTGAGCTTCAATTGAAGAGTTTCCGTGCTTTCAGAGGCCTGCGTTTTATAAATGTACTATATTTTGAGTGAGATGAGGCGCTCTGTGAGCTTTCAGCAAACCCTTCAATTTTTCAGTCACATGAAGGACAGCTCTGCTTCTAAACAAAATGCCAATATGACTTGTATACATTTTTAGATGAATTCATGAACTCAGACTAAATTAATCATTTTTATTATGCCCACACCGCCCGCAATTGCAAGCTGCTAAAGTTTTTAGCAAAGGGTTCCACAAACAATATTTCTGCTTTAACGGCTGCTTGCTGCATCTAAATCGCAATAATAATTTGTAGGTGAGCTAGCTTCAAATTAATTTTGTGACTGAGGGGCAATTGCCATCCCTGACACCGGTTTTGGAAATGTATATATCAACATTCCTCTTTTTTAAAATTATTTTTCTTATTTTTTTTTTTTTTTAAATGCAAAAAACAGACAACCAAAACACATATATCCCGAGAAAATGTACTCCTGTTTTCTCACATCCAATGCCCCACCCGCATCATACAATAATCTGTTCATGCCGGTGGCAGCAGGGGTCTCTCTTTATTTTCCAGCAGAGGGCACAGCACGATGCTAACAGGCAAGAATTTATCTACTGTGCTCACCTGTTTATCAATAAAGTCTCCCAGATTGCCTGGGAATATGCTGCTGCGCGCTCAATTTACTGTGACCGAGTGAGCAGGGAACGAAATCAAAACACAGCCCCGTTTGCTCGTTTTTTCAGGCTAACATGGTGGCACTTGCAAAATGGGCAAGCTCACCGGCTACTTACATTAATCAACCCATCTGCAGGGGCTCACACCCACTCCTAAAAGGAGCTACCCAGGACTCCTTCTTAGTCCTGACCAGGCCTCCTAAAACAAAAATGCTCTAAAATGTTACAGAAAACGTAACAATCTCGTTACTTTATTTTCTGCAGAGCAGCGCCAGCCCAGCTGGCCGCACACAAGGACACGGCAGGCTGCTGCCTGCTGACAGATCTGAGACTACAATGGAGAAGTGGCTGAGTGCTCCCTCCGCCCCCCAAGCAGGGAGGCAGTCTGCTCACACCTGCACCATGGGAATTTAGAGGGTCTATATTTTGCTCCTGAATGGCATTCAATTGAGGTATCCTGCTGTTATAACTGTGCCAGGGGTTGCAGGGAATCAGTCAGAGGTAGCAAAGGACAGGCTAGGGGTCGCAGCTGCCCCTAAATTACATCTATGTTACCTACACTCTTTATCGAGCCAACCGGGTGCAGTATCATTACAGGTCTTCAACTGGTCCTTGATCTTACCATTCAAAGTATCAAAGGCCTCAAGTGTAGCAACACTAGTTTGAGTTTCCATCAGCAGATTATCCATTACTAAGAAAAAATTAGATTTTATCAGCCGGGTAAGAAATTTAGCAAACCCCATGCCCTGCCACATAAGCTGCAGACCTTGACCATGCAGACAACCCCCCACAGGGCCGGCCTTTGCTAGGTGAAAAACTGGCCCAGTGAAAATCAGGGATATCTCAGTGGGATTGGGATCACTGAAAGCACTAACCATCACTTTAATGGATTTGATAAATGAGCCCATGGTGAGTGAAACTAAAACATAGTTGATGACTGAGCCTTGCCCCCACCCATTAAATGTAGAAGTACCAGACACAAGGTTGTCCCTGAACTCCATTCCATTCTACAAACCAAACTTTAACAACTCCCCCTCCTCCCCATGATCTGTATTCCCCAGGAAGCTTGTGTACCAAGCCACTTGAAAGGGCTGAATGTGGTCGGACCCCAATTTGGCTTTCAACCCTCCCCTTAATATTGAAATTGAAGAACACATAGGTGATTATTATCTCTTTACGCAATGTACAATAGGAAACAGGACTTCTAAATTACCTAAGGAAACATTAGGTCCCAAAGAGTTATACAAATTAATTTAAAAAAATTGAAATAAGGTAGGAAGCACCACCCACAAGATCTGTATCCCTAGGTGATTAAAGGGGGTAGGATATATCTTAAAGTTACTTGAGGTGAGGGCTAAACTCAACAATCCCCCACTGGCTCTATCTCTTGGAGACATCTGGGCAGGTTTGCTAAAGTTCGAAAAACCATCCCAGATTGGGTCCTCCTGGGATCCGGTTTCCTAGAGCAAAAAAGATAAAGGTCAGCTATATATTTAGGCCAATCCACATCCACTATTTTAGAAAATAACTCAGCCAAATTCCAGCAGATTAATTTGGTCCTAAATATAGAATAATCCCAAACCACACTACTTCACCAGAAGACAGATTTCTTTCCTCAACACTTCCTTGGGTTAGCCAGCTTGAGTTTACATCATCTGGGACCCTATGGGCCGTATTTATACTCTGGTTGCGCCGAATTTGCGTCGTTTTTTTCGACGCAAATTCGACGCTAAACTAACGCCAACTAACGCCATATTTATACTATGGCGTTAGACGCTTCGGGCGCCAAAGTGCCCGGAGTGTGCGTCATTTTTTAGCGTGAACCCCTTCCTTGCGTTAATGATATGCAAGGGAGGCGTTCCCGTCTTAAAAAATGACTCCCAGGCCTTTACGTGGTATTTATACTCCCGGGCAAAAATGACGCCCGGGAGTGGGCGTGGCCAAAAACGGCGCATTTGCGCCGCTTTTTTACGCCTGGGTCAGGCATGGCGTTAAGGGACAAGTGGGCTCAAAATGAGCCCAGAGTGCCCTCCCCTGCCCCCAGGGACCCCCCCTGCCACCCTTGCCCACCCCAGGAGGACACCCAAGGACGGAGGGACCCATCCCATGGACATTAAGGTAAGTTCAGGTAAGTATTTTTTTTTTTTTTTTGTGGCATAGGGGGGCCTGATTTGTGCCCCCCTACATGCCACTATGCCCAATGACCATGCCCAGGGGACAGAAGTCCCCTGGGCATGGCCATTGGGCAAGGGGGCATGACTCCTATCTTTACAATGATAGGAGTCATGTTGATGGGGGATGGGCGTCGTTAAAAAATGGGGCAAGTCGGGTTAAGACGATTTTTTCGACGCAACCTGACTTGCCCCATTTTAAGACGCCCATACGCCATTTTCCCCCTACGCCGGCGCTGTCTGGTGTACGTGGTTTTTTTCCACGCACACCAGGCAGCGCCGGTCTGGTAGCGCCGGCTAACGCCATTCAATAAATACGGCGCCCGCATGGCGCTTCAGAATGGCGTTAGACGGCGCTAAATTTTTTGACGCTAAACTGCGTTAGCGCAGTTTAGCGTCAAAAAGTATAAATACGGGCCTATATGTGCCAGTGGGGCAGGCCTCAATGGGACCAGAGTAAGTATTGAGCTCCTACAAGGAGGGCTGATGGGAAGTAAACGCTGATGATGTCAGTTCATGTAATTGAGATCAACTAATGGCGTCTATCTATTAGAACTGGAGATTCTAAGGTCAGACCTCTGTAGAGTGGGTTCCAATATGTGATTCTGCCCCTGATCAGGATTGCCCTGTGAGTGTTAGAGCTGCCTTCTCATCCTGCCTGGGTGTTTAGGATAGTCCTTCAGTAGCTTCAACATCAGCAGGAACTAGGCAGAGGCGCAGATTATTTTTCCCACAAATCAAATGACTCAACTAGATCACTTATCTCCCTGCCAATGTTGTAATAGTCAGGAAACTGTCTTAAGTCCACATGCTCACAAGCATGTTGAAGTGGCTTGGTCCCAACTGCATGGTACATGTGTGCTGTGACTGCAGTGGTTGTGGGGAAGGATGGAGGCAGACTGTGTCTTTGGCATGTTCTACTTTCCTGGAGAGATGGATGTCAAGTGGCAGGTCCTGGCGCTATGAACTGGCCTCTTCAGCAGCCAAAGCCTGCTACTGGGCCAGAGCGGATGCACATTAAGGCAGTTACTGCTCAACCCTGTGCAATACACATGACATGGTAGTTGTAGTCCAACCTGGGCTGATGTACACAGCGGGGCAGACACACAGATAGTCATAGCCCAAGCTGGTGCACGGTGGTACACAGATGTTTGTGGTTCTTACCAGGAGAGAGACTGGGAGACCCACTAAAGCACTGGTAGCACCTCATTTTACTCTTTCTGGCAAACTATTTTTTTTCTGGGTGCTCCTCCAGTCAGTAAAACAGTAGACTTTTCCTGCTAGACAATCTCTCCTTCTGTGGGGCCAGGCTTACTCCTTCCCTCAAAAGGCAAGCAGGCTTCTAGGCACTAAGCAGACTCTCAGCATCTATCGCAGAAAGTGCAGAATTCCGGTGATGTCAGCTCACCTCTGGGGGATTTGCCATCAGGCATACACCAGCTCTGGCCACTCAGCAGTCCTTTGAGTAAACTGGGGAACGCTCCCTTCCATGAAAATGAAGAAATTGGAATTGGAACAAAGTGAGGTTGTTTAGATCCTACTTCAGTACGCATTTCTTATACAGGGAATGTGAATCAACTATCTCAAATTTCAGAACAAGTAGGGTGTAGTTAATTTTCAAGTGTGCTTCTCAAGCTGTTCTCCAGACATGGTGTTTGTGTAAAATGATGTTTCTTAGAGCAGGTAGCACTGGAGCTGTGCCATAGATTGAAAACCCACAACATGGGCACAATGAAGTTTGAGGTTTCTGCACCTGACTGTCATCTGCATTTCCAGAGCAGCAATTAAGGGCAGAATACAAGGTAGGCCTGAGCTAGAAACTTTCCAACTTCAACCAGAGAATGCAGTACAACAAATCACCCCTACTACCAATCAAATGGCAGATCTCATGAAGAACTAATATAATGTAAAGCAATGAGGCAATACCCTCTAACCCTTTTGACCAGGGCAATAGACAAAAGTTAATGTTGTATGGTCAATGCAAGGGGGAAGTAATCCTAGACTCCCACAGTAAGATATCTATTTGGCAATTAAATATATCCAATCTTTATTGTATTAATTGATATGTATTTTATTTCTTTATCATAACTTGTTAAATTTTTGAAAAATATACAACATATATTGCACATTTTTTAATATGTATAAAGTTACTTATGATTCTAGGTGCTCCTAATTCTTAAAACACAGTGAAGGTGAATATTGAGAAGGGGAGTGATAGTGTTATATACAATATATACAGAAGGTGGTTAAGAACAATGTAGACTTCCAAAGGCTCCGTCAATCCAGGAGACCCTGAAGTCACTTAGAATTTTTACAATTTCAATCCACATTCAATTTCATGTCGACGTTTCAACCCCATGTATAGACATAAATCAATAGTGGGTCATCATCAGGACTGGGGATATTTTCTATTCGGTAGCACCTACAAATAATTTAAATATCCAGATTAGTATGGGACCTATCTAATCAGTCCAATTAATTTATATCTATGGGGCTAGGAATAAGCACTCATCTAAAAATTCCAGTTAATAATTATGGTCTTCTGGTCAAAGTCCTCTTCCTAATGGGGACATAACTTTCATTGTTCCCTGTCCATCAACATAGTGCATTTAATTTAGACATCATAATAATATGTGTAGTTACTTACATGATTAATGGTTCAGTCTAAATCGCAAATTGGAACAAAGCCTGGACTATGACTATCATTCGAGGGTATAATATCCTCCATTAAATTCTGTCAATGTTGTTAGTAGCGAGACAGCCATACAATAACAGATTTACCAGAACAGATTGCTTTACCAGAGGAGAGGAGGTTTGTTGAAATAAATCATTCAACCAATATGGCCCCTATCTTCAATCTCTCACGACATAAACAGACAGCTTATTAACTTTCAGTACTGAGTAAAGGGCTTCCGTTTGTACCCACAGCCCGCCCCAATTTCTTTGAGATTAAAATTGAAATGCAAATATTTTTTAGATGCATACGTCTAAGTAGCTTCTATAAGGGAAACCCAGTGGAGGGCCCACTAAATACAACAGGCCTAAGACTGCCATCTTCCTTCACTCCGCCCTATAATTCCATGCCGGTAGAAATTTTAACGTTTTAGAAAGTTGTCTTGAAAGATATTGATATTTTGAGTAATAAACAGAACCATGTCAAACACAATTTTTCTTATGAGGAAAATATAGCTCTAAAAAATCTGAAAGAGAAACATGATATAGTGGTTAAAGCAGCAGATAAAGGCGGTGGAATAGTACTACAAGACTTAAAGGATTATCCTCAGCCAGTTGAGTGATAAGAATTGTTATAGGAAGATCAGTTTGGATCCTATGAGGGAACTGCGTGAACGGATTCTAGAACTAACCAAAATGGGATTAGAACATGGTTTTGTGTCTAAAAAGGAATACCAATTTCTTAATAACAAGGACCCCCGGACCCCCGTATTATATACCATACCAATGATACACAAAAGTTTAGAAAATCCACCTGGTAGACCCATTGTGTCAGGGTGTGGCTCCCTATTAGAACCGCTGTGTCAATACCTTGACTTTTTCCTGAAATCATTTGTGCCTCTAACAAAGGCATGCACTTAATCAATCTGTATGAAGGGCTAGAATTTCCTTCTAGTATTGACCTGTTGGTCACAATGGATATACAATCCCTATATACAAACATTCCCCAACATGAAGCTCTAAGAGTCTTAAACAAAGTGCTAGATTCCCGCACACAACCTGTGCAGGTACCCACTTGGTTTTTAATTTCTATGATGGAGATAGCAATGGGAAGAAATTATTTTCTATACAATAACAATTTTTACTATCAGGTCAAAGGAGTGGCCTTGGGAGCCACCTTTGCAACCAATTTGGCGAATTTATATATGGCAGAGTACGAGACTCAGAATATCTTTAATCAGTCAAACCCTTTCCTATGCCACATACGGAAATGGTCGAGATACATTGACAATGTATTACTAATTTGGCGAGGATCTATCATCCAACTCCAGGAATTTCATAACTGGCTGAATGGAAAGTCCAAAGACATCCAGTTCACCATGGAGTCCAACAGAGAGAGTATACCTTTTCTAGATCTTGGAATAGGAGTCATTGTGGAAAACCTCTTTGTCTCATTATATCGAAAACCAACGGAAAGGAACACACTATTACACTATTCTAGCAACCATCCGAGAAGCTTAAGAAACGATGTTCCGTTTGGTCAGTTCCTTCGCATTCAGAGAAATTGTACAAAAAGATCGGATTACTTCATGGAATCGGACACTCTTATAAAAAGACTATTAGAGAGGGGCTACCCCAAAAGATTAGTCAAAAGAGCAAGAAAACGAGCCTGGTATAATCACAGAGAAGTTCTCTTAGAACCCAAAACACCAAAAGAGGACTGCAATAGAATAGCATCCATTACCACATACAACCCAGCCAGCAATGATATCAAGAAATAATTCTACATCATTGGGAATTAATTAAGGAACATCTTCACACACAAGAAACCCCATTATTTTCTTTCAAGAAAGAAAGGAATTTGAAAGACACGCTTACATGTGCCTTACTATCACAGGTGCCTAAAAGGAAGGAGAACACACTATGGGGCTTACCAGCAGTTGTGGGACATTACAAATGTAGTAATTGTGCGGCATGTAAAATGAGTTTCAATACAATGGAATTTCGCCATAATGAAAATGTATTTTCCCTTCCCACATTTACTAATTGCAATACACAGGACGTAATTTACGCAATTGGGTGTCCTTGTAAGCTTTTATATATCGGACATACAAGGCAGAAGGTAAAATGCAGGATTCTGCAACAGAAAAGCAGAATCAAATGCAAAACAGTGGGAGCACCCTTAGTGGAACATTATGAAACAATGCAGCATAAATGTGAAGATCTGAAATGGCAAATTGTTGAATAGATTACTTTGAGGCCGGGGAGGAGACAAAGACTATATCTTGACCAAGCGGGAATTATTTTGGATGGAAAAATGTGGCACCATAAATGAGGGACTTAATACCCTAGAAGATTGGTGACATGCTTCTTTATAATCATACACTATTACTATAATTCCTGATGGTTATCTAGATATTGTACTATTGTACCAGATTAACACACCCCCTGGTCCTTCCCTTTCCCATGATTTGCTTATGAATGTAGGTGCGCACATTTTTTTTTCCCGCCCTTAATGTATTCCGTGTAGAGATGAAAATTACTGAGAAATGTTCTCTTATTGATTACTTTTAACACTATGTACTATCTTTGTGACCTGCTTATTCCCCATTAACTTAAGAGTCCACCCACATGGAAAAATGCCCCATTCTTGATAATATGATACATTTTCCCTGTGAGTCGATGCCCGTATATAATATACAATGGTCGATCAGATTTTCAGAAGATGAACTTGCCCCCATTGTAATACGGGGGGTCCACATAATTTAGATGTAACATATTGGTGTGAAATTTCTGGTGTATAATTAACTGATTGGTCGTATAGTATTAATTTGATTATCTTCTTGTGTCATCCATATCCTATAGGCTACACGCTACTGAGAAGCGAATATATATCTACCAAGACATATACTCTGTCTAATTGTGCGATACTCAGCCCAAGGTGTTTATTCACTTATATATACCACTTCCCTTGATCGCACATAACAGATCAAGATAATACATATTCGCCATATACAAGCGGATTTGGTTTTTCCCCATCGCATTGTTAGGTGGACCAGAGAGGGAACTGGCTGTATTAACATTGCCTTGGTCTGTACGCGCAGCCTCAGAATAGACGCTGCCGGCGGAGTACATGGGGAATAGAATACTTATCATTGGCCCTGTCACGGACCAATGGGAAGGGTACAAGCCCCAATTAGCAAGGGCGCCATTCCTTTAAAAGTCACGTTGTAAGACGGACGCGAGGCTTCAACAGATTTCCCCTGGCTACACGAGCGGACACAGTAAAAGGAATATAAAGAAGTAAGTTACAGATAGATAAGCCCTATTTGGCTGATTAACTTCCAGAATCTAGACTGAGTGTACATTTATCCTTATAGATACCGTGAGCCACTTCCCAGCCACCATTATCGTATGGCTGACTCGCTACTAACAACATTGACAGATTCTAATGGAGTATATTATACCCTTGAATGATAGCCATAGTCCAGGCTTCGTTCCAATTTGCGATTTAGACTGAACCATTAATCATGTATGTAACTACACATATTATTATGATGTCTAAATTAAATAAACTATGTTGATGAACAGGGAACAATTAAAGTTGTTATGTCCCCATTAGGAAGAGGAATTTGACCAGAAGACCATAATTATTAACTGGAATTTTTAGGTGAGTGCTTATTCCTGGCCCCATAGATATAAATTGATTGGACTGATTAGATAGGTCCCTTATTAATCTGGATATTTAAATTATTTGTAGGTGCTACCGAATAGAAAATATCCCCAGTCCTGATGGACACCCACTATTGATTTATGTCTATACATGGGGTCGAAACGTCGACATGAAATTGAATGTGGATTGAAATTGTAAAAATTCTAAGTGACTTCAGGGTCTCCTGGATTGACGGAGCCTTTGTAAGTCTACGTTGTTTTTAACCACCTTCTGTATATATTGTATATAACACTATCACTCCCCTTCACGATATTCACCTTCACTGTGTTTTAAGAATTAGGAGCACCTAGAATCATAAGTAACTTTATAAATCTTTAAAAATGTGCAGTATATGTTGTGCATTTTTCAAAAATTTAACAAGTTATGATGAAGAAATAAAATACATATCATTTAATACAATAAAGATTGGATATATTTAATTGCCAAATAGATATCTTACCGTGGAAGTCTAGGATTACTTCCCCCTTGCATTGGCCATACAAATTAGCTCATGAAGAACTAACCAGCAGGCCTTTGCTAACAAAGTATTTATGGAATTTATAAAGGCAGTTATTCCTCCATCTGCCTCACTTCCATTTCTGGAGTTTCAGTTCCAGAAATGCAAGCAATGCACTTTCACTGTTGGGCAAGCTGTCTTCATCCTCCATCGAGTACCATACAAAACCATGTGAATCCAAAATAGATTCAACTGGCTTGAGTATTTAGAAAGTGTCCTATACTGCCACACATGAGCTACACACAACACACATACCATCCATGCACACATACTTAATATACACACAGAACATCACTGCAAGATGTAGGTTTCGTATAACAGCAACCCTTTACTTGAGAGGGGTTCTTAGTCCACACTCCCATTAGCAGAGATAAAAATGTATGGACAGCTATATATGGTGACAAAACATGGTATGATGCTATCACCACTTTTTGTTCTAAACCCAAAGCAGGGACAATATTCCTCTTTCCACAAGGAGGGTGCACTTGGTATGCCTGTCCAGATTACATGATTGGCCCTGGACCGAGCATGGTCAGGGATACACTTGTGTGCCTTTACAAATGCTATATTAGTGTGATGCCACAGCCAAAATATAAATCAGGATAGACATAGGTGCCGTTGGGCACTCAGGGAGGGGATAAATGCCTGCTTGGAGTGCATGTGACATTCCCATCCCAAAAAATTCATATGCTAATGATGTTTTAATAATGATTCCAGAGCCAGTGTTAGCAGTACGAGCTATTAAGGAACTGACCTCATTTGGGGATGTATACAGATATTTCTTAAAATTCCAGATAAAAATCTGAAGAATTATTAAATATCCATATTATTGAGCAGACATGATACTTGGGCATCACCTCATTATTTACAGGTAGTAATCAATAATGGAAATTGCATTTGAACCCCAAATGTCCAACAATAAACCTTAGGACCACAAACTGCAAAACAACAAAATAAGTGTTTTTTTATTGCTTAGATAGAGTCTTTTCCATTTCCAGGAACTTCAGAAAATCCAGAAGTGAAGATTCTCAAGAACATGCATTCATGATGGGAAGTCCTTCTACATATCACATTTGTGCATGCACCGTCACTATCTGTAGCAACAGCCCTCTGTTGGGAAGGGTTTTCAATGTCTTGTGCGGATCCCCACGTTCCTTCTACGGTGTGGCGAAGCAGCATGAAGAAATGGACAAGCTCCAGGGCTCCGCGAGAGACAGGAGATGGGCCAGAGTCCGGGATTTCCAGCAAGCACCAAAGGCCTAGGAAGGGCTCTCAGCAAGATGGATGGCCAAGAAAATAAAAATTCAGCAGGTAACTATCAGCAAAAATTGTGAGGTCTGCAGTCTTCCAAGATTGGTGTGGCCATTTAAAACAGAGGACATAGTCAAAAAAGACTAGACTGTGTCCTGCGCAATGGCCCATATTGAGGTCACAGCTTTGTAGGTGCGCTGTGCAAAGAGCTGAAGCAGCCGTGACACTATTGTATGCTACAGGATATCATTGTATTAATGTACAAATGCACACAGTGAAGCGGTCTCTTGCTGCTTTGACGATTGCCTGAAGAAATGGCACTCCTCCCTGTAGCGACGGCACCACTCTATACTTAAAATACTCATGAAAGATGTCACATATCTCCGTTAGAGGGCCTAGTCTGAAGGGAAATGCCACAAATGACAGAACCCACAACCCTAGCATTATGGCTACGTCTTAAATATGCACATGAAAGGTGCCCTTAAGAAGGTCTCAGTTACAGCTGCAGAAAATAGGAGCAAAAATAATAATATAATAGGGAATCGAAAAACTTGTAACACAGCCTTTTCAGATCCAAGTTCACTTACACATGAACAGAAGAGGAAATGACTTCACAGGAAAATGCTTGCGTGCCATGTTGGACAGTGAAGCACAGACAGTACAAAGAAGACAACTCTTGGTTGGAAAAGAATGTAACTTTAACTACACCCACCATCACAGGGAAATAGATTTGCACTTGTATGGCAGGTTTACAGAGAGTAAATTCTTGTCATCCTGCCCATGATTCAGCTTTCAGCTCTGAACCTCTGTACAACCATACGCTTCTTCTCTGGACACTAAGCCTAACATCCACTATTGCGCGCAATGCAGCCCACTGCTAGCAGGAACCCCTGAGGACTGCCACAACAAAGAGCATTCCAGTGTCAGCCTTAAGCCTTTGTTAAAGCAGACAAGGGAATCCACCCATTCATCTCCCTCACCCGGATCTCTGGGTTTAGCATAATGCTGAAAGAAAAGATAACCCAATAATGGTGCTCAAAATTAGAAGCATATGGGGCATGGACAGCCGTTGCAAGATGGCAGACGGACATTAGGAGTGCTCCTTTGAGAGACTTACGATCCATCTAATCCTGCAGCCACCTGCACTCCCTCAGCCTAGGAATAAGCTGCTCTGGGCCGGGCGGAAGGAGCAGCATCCTTTGATTACCGCAGCCGAGGAGTGCAGCACGGTTCAGCAGCCGCTGTCGTGGGCAGTTATCTGGGTCTGTGGAATTTGTTGGTGACACAGGGAGGCTGCGCTGTCTCCAGACTTGGGCTTTTCCCTACGTGGGCCAGTGGGGTGGCCGAATTGACCTGACCGTCGGAGAGTGCTGCGGCACCTTACCAGCCAATGGCTGCCATTCCCGTGGCCTCCAAGTCGTCCTGGATGACCTACCACCATCAGTGCTTTTTGGCCCCAGGGATGCGGTCAGAGGATCGGCGGAGTAGCTTTCGACTCCTGCTTCCTTTGAGGCTCCTCATTTTTTTAATATTACCCTCCCCACTTGATTTCTGTGAGAACCAGCTCTGGTGGGAAAGATCACCTGCCTGGGGGGATGGAGGGGAAGCAGGGCATCAGCCAGAGGATGTGGCCTATGCAGACACCGAGGTCGTAAAAGGAGTGATTGCAGGCCATTGTGGGCAAGTCATGGGGGACTGCTGTGCCTTTACTGTGCTGCACGTGCCACCCCATTAAAGCGGCCCGTACTGCGGGTTCTGAGACTGGCCCAAGGGATCCACCTACAGGCCTACCCTGACCCACTGTGTACATGCTGGAAGGCAAAACTGAGTCTGATGCCTTGTGCCCCCGGGCAAATGATTGCAGGACTCACATTTGGACCCCCAGATACTGGGAAGACTCTGGGACTGTGTCAGGTCCTACCGAATTCTTACTGCAACGTCTCCGCAGAGCCTTTGTGTTATACCTATATGGGGCAATATAAAAACGCTTTGCAGCTGCAAAATGCCTGCAGCTTACTGACTTGGTCTTCCAGGAAGCATCAGCGGATCTTTCACATGGCACATATATTAAGTGAAGGTTACTGGTCTAGTGTCCTCTTGCAGAGATCTTGCGAGAATGCCATGAAGTGAGTGCAGTATGCTCGCAATGTTCCGAGCGGCACGCTTCACCTGAGTAAAATACATGCACAGTTAGATAGATTTTTTATCAGGAATAGTGTTATCTATTTTAGCGCGTCTTAGGCAGTTCGTGCCTCTCTGCGCATAGTCCTAGTTGCTTCGAAGTGAAATGGAAGACCTTCATAAAAGGTGAAAATCCTGTGAGGAGAAATTGAATTCGGCGAAGCAGCTATTTACTGAAAAGACTTGTGAGCTTGGCCAAAGAAAGGTTTGTAGCAGTCAGCTGTCCTTCTGAGTCACGCAAGTGTTTAAAAACCTAAAAATGAAAAAGCAAATGTGTTACTAACGTTGAACATGTAAATAATATTGAAGGTGATATTACTATATTACATTTTTGACATTAAATGAAAAAAAAGTTTTATAAGGAGAAGTTAACAAAACTAATGGGATAAAGTAATTAAGAAATAACTGAATAAGGAAGAAAAAGCCGATAAATGAAAGAGAAGACATTTATGTACACAAAAGATGTTACAATATACATACATATAAATATATATACTGATTCTAAGAAGAGAAGCACACAGCCTAGTCTAGAGGGTAAGAGGAATTAATACAAAAGAATTACAAAGAAACACCTCACCCCGTCCGCTTAATTATCTCACTGCGCACTTGGTGTCCTCTCCCTGGATTAACATGGGGCAAGGGGGGAGGATAGGTTCCCAGTTGTTGGGTGGTCAGCCCGCCGATGCCCCAGGACGTCTCGAACAGGAGCCTGCCTCACAAAATGCGACTCTCACAAATGCAAAACTGGATCAAATATTGGAAGCCATCACTGTAACCAGGCAAGATCTAGGGGCTCAAGTAGATGCTGTGGCGGCTGAACTGGGCCTGCTTCGAGATGATCAACGCAAATTGGCTAACTGCATCACACACGCCAAAAACAACATTTCTGAGATGCGCCCCTCAGTCTCAGAACTGACTGGTCAGGTACGCGTCCTCACTGCCAAAATGCAGGAACTAGAGGACTGAGCTGAGGACTCAGAGGTCCGCTCCCGCCTCAATAACCTGTTTCCCTGAAGGGGCAGAGGAAGCCGATCCAGTGACCTTCTTTGAGACCTGGCTAAAGCAGATAGGCCCCTCTCAAGGCCTGTCTCCACACTTCCTGGTGGAGGGGGCACACCGCGTCCCCGCAACGAGACCTGTGGCGGTGCGCTCCCCCAGGCCAATAAATGCACGGATTATGAACTACAGGGACAAAGGGTCCTTGCGGTGGGCAGCACGTGCTGCCGATCTTTTAAGATATGACAATGCCCGCATCTTCATTTTCAAGAACTACACTCTCTGTGCAACTGCATAGAGCCTTCTTCCTAGGAGTGAAACGCCCCCTCAGACAGGCAGGACTGCGATATTCTTTACTTTACCCGTCTAAACTCAAGATTATGTGCGGCGCAAAGTCCTATTTCTTCACAGAACTAGATGATGCATGGAACTGGGTTGAACAGTGCCGGTATGAATCGTCCACCCCATCCTTGCCATCGTGCTGACTCTCCACACACCAATACTGTTGGTGGGAGAGCCGAGTGGCCACTAAAAGGGGACTGCACCTCTGCCTAGGACCCCAACACTGATGCAAGCAAAGGAAGAACAGTTGCAGGCCCTGACGGCTGCCACGTCACTGTGGGGGGGCTGGTGGGCCCGCAGTCTCTAACACAGGAAGAGGGTCCTTCAGAGAATGAGTTGTCTCACTCTGCCAATAGCAGATCGTCAACAGTGCTGCCCATTGCGACACTGCAGATGGCAGATGACTGGATGTGAGGAGCGCCTCATGATGTAGGTAGAGATTCAGGACGTTCACGGGTGAGTGAGGAGGTGAACACCAGACTGTAAGCACTGATAATGACTATAACTATATTCAGTTGTATGAACCTAACGAAGCAATAGATCGCCCGTCGGGCTGAGCCACCCCCTATCCAAGAGTACTGTTCTGTATAAATACCAGTTATTGTCTGTTTGACACATTCTTCGTCCTGCTCCTGTGTGGGTCCAAGGCCCACGGGCCTGCAACTACGAGTAACAGCCTAATGGGATTGTTCATTTGTTTTTTTGGTGGTCTTCTGACCATTTGTGGTCACCCTGGGTAGGGAGTTGTGGTTCTGAGTTTGTGGTTTGGGGGAACTGGTGTGTGGCTTGTGCTCCTGTACTTGGCGGACCTGATACATTATCACTGACAAGTTGTGACTGTGTACTGACATGGAATGTGCGTGGCATGGGCACGGCATGCAAGCGACACGCAGTTCAGCAGTACATTAGATGGAGAGATGCACAGATTGCATAGCTGTAGGAGACACATACTGCATGAGGGGAAGAGTCCCGTTTACAAAAATGCTGGCGCAGGCAATGTTACGGCACAACATATTCTCGGTTTGCCAGGTGGGTGCTGGTTTGGATCTGGCCTGCGGTCCTGCTCCATTCTCTAACAGCCTTAATAGACCTAGAGAAATGCTACATATTGGTTGAAGGACAACTGGATGACAAGCATGTACTACTAGGTAGCATGTGTGCTTCTAACACAGCACAACAGGCCTTCCTATCTCGTCTATCAGACCTCCTCACCAGGTGGGCACACATACCATGGATTATAGGGGGGAAATTCAATAGAGTATTTGATATTCACCTAGATTGCTTGCATCCACCACTGCCATCCTCCCCAGTGTGGCAGCCGCTACTCACCTAACACAGTGGCTCACACACTGGTTCCTGTTGGACTGCTGGGGTTCATTACACCCTGATGCCAGGAAGTACTCGTACTACTTGCCCTCCCATGGCCTGCATGTGCGCCTAGATCATATCGTCTGTGACCCACCTATAAGACTGGCACTGGGGAAGATGTATTTGGGAAGGATCTTTTTGGATCACACCCCCCTGATCCTATTCCTCGAATAGGGCGCACCTAGATCGCCAGTCCCCACTTGTTAACTGCAGCTGTTTATGCTGGAAGTCCCGTCTTCGAGAAGCCAGTGAGGCACTTGTGTGCTCTTTCACAGAGAACTGGGGCACAGCCTCTTCCAAACTCCTAGACTGGAAAGCACTGAAGGTAGTGAACCATGGACTTTACATTCGCACAGTGGTAGGTGTCAGGGCAGAATGGCACCAGGACCTGCTCATGACTGAGGAGTTGCTGCATAGCCTAGAGACCGCGACCCGCTGGGAGCGACATAAGCAGGAGGAACACACTGAGGCACTAGAGCGATATGCGTATTTGATAGAGCAGCGTAGCTGCTTAGATTTCCGAGCATACCAAGCAAGGATGCATGCAGAGGGTGACAAAGCCGGTCATCTGCTAAAGTGGCTTTTGCACAGTGCTTACCCACATACACCGATCACCATGATACATGCCACACCAATGCAGGTAGCCACAAACCAATCATACATCCATCAAGCATTTACGGCTCATTATCAGTCTTTGTATGATCCCCCTGCACACACCTATTACCAAACATACAACACTTTCTCGGCCCAGTCGACCTACCCGGCATTACACCCCTAGATAGGGAGGAATTAAATGCACCTATGTCATTGCAGGAAATCCGGGAAGCGATAAGGGGCGCTGCCATGCAAAAAAAAAACAGGGCTGGATGGACTTCACTTTGAGTTCTATAAAGCTTATGAAACTTCACTAGCACTCAAGTTCCTAGAACTCTACCAGTCCTCCTTGATGGAGGGCTGCTATCCACCCTCACTGCAGAAGTCTTTATTGATATAATTCCTAAGCAAGGCAGAGACCCATTAAAAATGTCTTCTTACTGCCCTTTGTCGATGCTTGGATCAGATTATAAAATTTGGAGCAAAGTAATTGTGGGTAGATTTCATAAACAAATACTGAAACTGATCCATCTGGATCAAACCGGCTTCATGCCTGGTAGATCCACTTCTCTGAATATCAGATGCTTCCACAGGGTTATGGAGTTTGCTCCTGTTCAGTGGTCATACGTGGCGTGTGTGTGGTGCTGGACCTGGAGAAAGCATTTAATACTGTGGACTGGGACTACCTCTTTACAGTCCTTAACAAACAAACTAATTCAACTAATGTACTCTGGGTCCAACGCCAGGGTGAAAATAGGTCAATGCATTTCACCACTGTTCTTGGTGAGCCGGGGGACGGTGCAAGGCTGCCTGCTGTCCCCTTTGCTCTTCGCACTAGCAATGGAACCGCTTGCACAGCGTCTTCGTCGGAGGGATGGAGCGAGTGGGGCATTCCTTTGCAAGGAGAAACCCATTCTGTCTCATTATAGACAAACGATATGCTAATATATGTCAGAGATATCCGGGAGGGACTAGCTGACATTCTGTTAGTTTGCCACGTGTTCTATGCCACTTCAGGACTGGGAGTAAACTGTGCCAAATCCTGTCTGTATCCTCTCCACCACAACTGCCTTACACAATAGTTACTGATGGGTCAGCAGGTGCTGTGTTGGGAACCCCACACATTTAAATATCTTGGCATATACATGTATCATACCATGCAGAACCTAGTAGATGGCAACATCACTAAAACCATAGCATCATTACGAAACCAATTGGCTTTCTGGAGTACCCTGCCTCACATTGTACAGGGCAGGGTCTCACTATCGGAAAAGGGTAATGCTGCCCCACCTGCTTTATTACTTCCATAATCTCCTGGTGCAGGTCCCTCGCTCCACCTTTCACACACTGCATTCTACACTGGGTAGTTTCATCTGGAATAAGGGTAGGTGCAGGGTAGCACTTCACATGTTCCAGCTGTCTGTGGCCAAGCAAGGTGTAGGGCCCTAACTTTTGAGCACTGTTATTTGACAGCACAGCTCCAGTGTCCTGCAAGGTGGCTGGCAGGACGGCACATTGAGGAAGAAGGGGCACCCAACCCTGAAGAGGCTCTGGAAATGGTCTGCCACATGTTTCTGCCAGGGACTTGACTCACAGGAGCTGAAAAATACCCTGGTGTGGGAGGTCCATGCAAGCTTCCGTATAAGTCTACGAGCGATACCGCATATCCCACAATACTATCCTGTGATATCCATTCAGTCGGCCACTTCGTTTGTTTGTAGGGCAGGCATGACGACATGAGAGACTGCAGGTGTGGACACATTAGGCACGTTGTTCCAGGATGAGGAGCTCTTACCATTCAACAGATTGTAGGTGTACACAGGGATCCCAGCCAGACACTTTCTGGCATACGGACATTTTCTAGTGGAACTGACTAGGCTATTCGCCATCACAGATACAGACCCAGACCAACACCCGCTTATATACACACTTCAAGTAATGGGGGGGGTCACCAACTCATACGTGATTTGTGTGTTCCATGGCCTACACACAGCATGACCCCCTGTTCACCACCTGCAGGAACTGGAAGGCTGACATAGGCTGGTACTGACAAATAAGGAATGGGACAGGGCACTCTTGAACCCAAGGAAGCTGCCACAAAATGCCAAGTTCCATGTAGTGGGTTCCTGCTCTGTAAGGGTTTGGGGTTGAAAATGACTCTTGAGACACCGAATTTGATTGTACATTCCCTTTATTTGGGATATGATTTAAGTGTAATGTTCACTTTATATACTGTTTTCTCCTTAGGAAATGTCTTTGGTATTCCCGTCTTCTTTACCACCAGTAAAGATATTTATATGGTCTTTTGTTCTAGGGCGTTCTCTTGGGTTGCAGTGATCCTGTCTGGATGGTCTTCAGGAGGAAACAGGATCCCGCCCTTGAGGATGATGGCCGGTTCCCCCAAAGAAAATGGAAAAAACAGGTAAGTGTAGGTGTTGGGATCGAGGCTATATAAGGGTTAGTAGGGGGTGTGAGGACAGGGGGTGCAGGGATGTGAGAGGGATAACTTTAGAGTGTACCACCCTTATCTGTGAACATATGCCTCTCTCTCTACTTTATCTTATAGGAGGGTGGTTATCTTCACCACCACCCCTTGTGCCATTAGGTAATTGTGTTCTGTGTCCCCAACAATGTGAGTGCCTCTAGCTCCCATGAATGTACAAAACGTATACATTCTGAGTCATAAGCTTTTGTGCTCCTCTGCGGATGCATTATTGCATTTTAACCCTTGTTGCTCATTCTCATGATAACATTAACAAGTTATTGTTCTCCCAAACCCTGGTTTATTACTTTGTTCTGTTTGACTGTTTTCTCTGTTTGATACACAAATTAAGAACCATAACTCCTGAGTATGCTAAATTATTGAACACCTATATAAATTGTGCTGTGGCACTGTTGCTATATGTACTGATGCAAATATTATAACATTATCACTGTTATGTGTAAACAAAAACTCATTAAAACTGGTTCAAAAAAGAGAAATGTAGAAGCATCCCCCCCACACATGTCCTCTGGACAGACTGTCTTTCCGATATATGAGAAATTGAAGCTGACCTTTGAAGATTCTGAAATGATAGATCTTTTGATCTCTGATTGAAGGCGACTGTGTACCGTAATGAGTGTTGGCTCAGTTGGTTAACAGTGATAAGGATCTGAGACATACATGAATTCAACTGTGAAGAATGAAAAACAGGATGAATGTTTCAAGGACAAAGTCATGTTAAGCAAAAAGCCACTTGATTGACCTGAAGAGTAAAGGGAAAAAGACCATAATATTGTGGTAGGAATTTCACAGGTAAAATATGAACTGGAAGAAAGCAAGAAGATAGCCAAATCTGCGTAACAGAACAAAAGAGCAAGGAGCTAGTCTTGACCTATCCATACATTCTTTCATCCTGGTATTTGAACAGTGTAATCTGTCAGAAAATAGTTTTCCTTGTTCCTATAAATTCATCACATGATCGGTATCAGTTCGCATTAGGGGATCAGCAAGAGGTGAAGAATGAAAACTCTTTGAATGAAAAACCTGTAGGCAGAATAAGGGTGAAACTTTGGTGGAGTAGGAGTCGCATTACAAGAAAATTCAGCTAATCTTAATTAAGAAGTTCAATCATCTTGGGAAGCGATGATACTGGTATGTCACTAATTGCCTCACTCTATTTGTTCATTAGTCTGAGGATGGTAGCTTGAATAAAAGGATTGCTCACATCCTGGTGCCTTACAATCAGCCTTTCACAATTGTGATAGCTATTGAGTTCCTTTATCAGATATTATAGTTTTTGCAAACCATGAAGGTGAAAAATACCTGTCATAACAACTGTGCCATCGTTTCAGCTGTAGGCAAATTAGAACGAGTGGAAAAATGTGCTACCTTTGAAATAGTACATGTGGAACAAGACAACCTTCTTAGACATCAAAATAAACTCCAGTGGCGGTTGAAGAATGCAAATAATGGCCGGCTGTCAGTTCATACAGAAGATTGCACTCTTCAACTGAGCATAGCCCAATTTAATCATACCTTGCAGCGTTTCGTCCCTTGGTCATGGGTTTCAATTACAGCAGGCGCCCTTTGCTTTTTATCCTCCCTCGACCAATAAAAGTAAAACTATTGCATCTATTGATTTTACCAAACTGGCTAAAAGGCAAGGAACTGTGGGGGTCATTCCAAGTTTGGCAGGCGGCGGTTGTCGCCCGCCAAACTTACGCCGCCAATTGGCCGCTCACGAGGCCATTCTGACTTTCCTGATGGGCCGGCGGGCGCCCGCCAAGGGAGCACCCGCCGGCCCAGCGGGAAAGGCCCTGCAACACAGAAGCCGGCTCCGAATGGAGCCGGCGGTGTTGCAGGGGTGTGACGGGTGCAGTTGCACCCGTCGCGATTTTCACTGTCTGCTATGCAGACAGTGAAAATCATGCTGGGGCCCTGTTAGGGGGCCCCACGACACCCGTTCCCGCCATCCTGTTCCTGGCGGTAAAAACCGCCAGAAACAGGCTGGCGGGAAGGGGGTCGGAATCCCCATGGCGGCGCTGCTTGCAGCGCCGCCATGGAGGATTTGCCCAGCCAGGGGAAATCCGGCGGGAAACCGCCAGATCCCCTTTTCTGACTGCGGCTTTACCGCTGCGGTCAGAATGGGCAGGAAAGCACCGCCAGCCTGTTGGCGGTGCTTTCCGTCGTTCACGGCCCTGGCGGGTTTTACCGCCAGGGTCGGAATGACCCCCTGTGTCTGTCCAGAGTCCCTTCACCCATTCATCAACATTACCATCCTTTGGAGCACCAACTCAGTTGCTCTCACCTTTCTGCTTAGTCTCACTGTAGCACACTCATTCACCCACATTCAATAATTCACTCTTCTTCATCCGAATTAATTCCTTTACCTACTGACTCACATTCCCACGCCCACAATAAGCTTTCCACTGCCACTCACCCACCTCAAATTCCTTGTCACCCATATTTAGCCACTCACTCAGTAAACCTCTGCAATGAACAGTGCTGGACTGGCCCATGAGGTACTGTGACACTGCCAGAAAGGCCAGCTTGTATAAGCCAGCGTGAGTCCTTTTTTTTGGTCCTGTCATGGCCCCTGAGACCAAGAAAAACTGGCCCTTTTTCAAGCCAGCTCATCTGGCAGTCAGTGCCTTAGAGACCAGTCTAACACTGGCAATCAGTGGCTCAAACAATTTCCACCTAAAAATAAAAAGCTACATTTAGTAGCTTTGCTAATGCTTGTTTTATTTCCCACAACAACTGCATTTATTTAAGGTGACAGCAAACTGTATAGGTGCTCCTGTGTCACATTAAACAAATATAATATTCACAGCAAATTAAACAAGCATGCATTTGTAACTAAGAAAAAGCTAACACCGACCCCTTTGCAGCTGGAGAGAGACCAACAATTAGATAAGGAAGGAGAGAGCACAAAAAGGTATTTATTTTTTTCTACATATTCATGTAGAAGCTCTGAAGCTCAGTCTCACTTAGGTCTTCTCTAGCAGAACGCTGCTTCCTGGATGCAATAAAAGCATTTATCAAATGAAAATCTAAAATGGGTTTCTCTTCAGCATGTTGTATTGTACATGCAAAAAACGTGACCTTAACAACACCCATCATCTGATAGAGATGGAAAAATGTGGAGTTGAGGAATGTGCGACATGCAGTTGAGTGTTGTGCAGATGTGTATAAACATGGTATGAAAGTAAAAAGCTCCAGGCTGTTTATCATTGATGCTTGGAGGAGGAGATAAACAAAGGACATCACATTATAAGGGCAGTGTGTTGGTAACCCTGTAGATGCTGCATTATCTGCCACATGCTTGCACATACATAATTTCTAATGGTCCTGACTCATGCCCGGAGCTAGAGTTAGACCTACGTCATCAGTGAGATGTTTAACTGTATTTATCAAAGTGAAGAAGGCCACAAATGAATTGTCTATGATGAACTCAATGTAGAAAAAAAGAGCAGAAAATGGGATCCAATGTGGACTTAACTCCTTGAGCATTAGAAATAGCTGAATTATGATACATGTGCATCACACCAACCTTAATTCCTGGTAGGGATGAGTATAACTTGTTTTCTGACATATAAATCATTGGCTTTTGTAAAGTAAGTGTTGAGATAAAGGTTTTCAAGATGCTTTGCATCAATTTGTCCATGAGCCTCAAACTTTTCCAAAGGAATTTCGAACAAAACCAACTGAGTGATATGAAGGTGTAATTGGTTGATCGTGAGTAAGTCAGGATTCCCAATAATGAGAAACGCATATGCAAACAGATTCTTGGAACCTGGAATATAAATGTAAAATCAAATCGGGAAAAGGAGAATGCCAAACAAGCTCGGTGACTCTTCTTACACTGCAAAATTCCATAGACAATCTATAGTCCATCAAAAGTCCTGATTTCAGAAGGTTCCTTGACACAGCTCAGCAAATGTATACATAGTAACTCTATTTCAAACACCTTATATTTGCATTTGCTTTCTGACAAAGCAGGAAACGTGTTCATCATCTTTACAAGAATTGGAAAGAAAGGCATCAAACCTACCCTGAATCAGAATAGAGAGAGAGAGTCTCGTATAATCTTTCAGGCTGGAGAATCCAACAGAGAACTACAGCTGCATAAAAAGGTGCTAAAACCATGGACAGACAATATGCAAGTGAGTAATGAATGTGATGAAAAATACGGACTTGAAGGCGCTGTGACACGTACTTAATAGATCCAAGTTCCCTTCTATGTTAATATAACGGGCAACGAGGGGCAGCTTCTCCATTGGGGTGGAGGGGCATCAACCCCCCCCGCCTGCAGCGGCAGCTGCAAACCTTTTTCTAAAAAATGATAGTAAACTGTGTTTTGGGCCTCGGTGTGACGAACAGTGAGGGCGAGTGCACAGCACTCCCCCTCAAAGCGCATGTGAGTTTGGCCAGCCGTCTCGGGCCGGCCAAACACACATGCACAGTGGGTTCTCTCCAATATAATCTTAACCACTCCCACTGCCATAAGGAAATGTGCTTGTCTTTGTATGGCAGATACAAGAGAAGAGACTGAATGACTGACATCGTGACCTTAACCCATCTGGTGACTCTGATCCTCCATATTACTGCACTCCTTCCTTTGAATATACAGTCCGACATCCTGGACTGGGCACAGAGCAATCTGCCACCATAGGAAACCCTTTCGGGCTATCGTGACTGTAAGCATGCCACCACCAAAGCAGGTGGAGAATTATTTTTGCACACCATGTAAGCTGTAAAACCATTGCGGCTTTGGTGAGTTTGGTCTGCAGATGTAACCCAATGTTACAATACCACTTTGATAAACCTGACAGTGTATTCCCAGGAACCCTCAATTACACAAGAGTTTTAATGGAGAAACCGTCAATGGCAATTCTGCTTGTCTCCCTTTATTTTCAGTGAATCAATGCAGACACTGGAAAGCATGCTATAAACACTTGTATATTTATTGAATCAAAAGGGTCAATGCAAGTGAGATGTAAAGAAAACTGCATGGAATTCATCCAGCGTCTTCAATTTCAGCACTTTTTTGTCTGAACATTGTCAGGCGTGAACGTTTTCTATGCCACCTATAGTAGAATTATGCTTTTTTAGTCAAGAAACAGGTATGATGCTTATCTATAAATTTCAGTCCAGCAGTCTGCCCTTGGATTTAGAGAAATAGGTAGAAAATGAATTCAGTGACTGGCTGGCTCTATATAGTGCATGCTTTTTATGCAGTCAGCTTAGACTGTACATTACCGATATAAATAAATACATATTTAAATAAATACATATTTTCACATTATATTAATCTCAATACTTTTTATATGACACCGACCTAAATACAGGGTTGGTGATACCAGGATAAAGGGCAACACTTATGTACTTTGAGTCTATCAGCTTCTCCATAGCCCGCACAAAATTGCTTTGTGCCCTCAAATTACCGCCTTCTGGTAATGCGTCCTTAGAGGTCTCTCTCAATGTTTTAGTTGATTACTTGACCTTCAGAAGATATTATGCACTGTATGAACAATCTTAATCATGAAATCTTGATTTTGTTGTTTTTTTTTAATCAATAATTTAATGATAGGTCAAGAGGGAAAAGACTGCCTGCCGAGCCAGACGTTTACTCCATGACTTAAGGGGTTGAAGGAAGCTTGCACTTTTGAACAACCTTTGACAAAGGATAGTAAATTTAGCTGATCTCTAGTTAAATGTTTCCTGCCAGAAGGAAAGATTCAACTAGGTATGGGCTGAAATTTAGGCTTACTGAGATAACGTAACTGCCAGGCCCTCTACATTTACACGCTTCTCGATATCAGATACAGGTTGTTCATATTAGTTCAAGGCAACAGTTTTCTAATCCTCTATCTACAGCATGAATATGTAGTTGATGATTCTATTCTCCAAGTATTTTTGTATGCAATAATTGTGCCCCTTAATTAAAAATATACAAGAAATGCTGCAAACTAGCAGAGCAAATGGTAATTTGTTTACTAAGAAGACAGTTTTTTCCAGAACTCAAGAAGGCCCACTCTAGTTTTTAGGCATTCTGCAGCTGAATCATATGAAGGATTTTTGGGCCCCGGCAAGACCTCGTTTAAGATTTGCAACAACTTTAAATGTATATGCCCATTTTCAGCAAATTCACGCGCTGGATGCCGACCAATAGTGAATTAATTACATGTAAGACTTTTAGAAATGGGGTCGCAAAATTTTTTTTTTTTAAAATCACCCGAAAGCTCATGCTGCCTGACATCCACCAGCCAAACATAAAGAATTGAAGTGGACCATTTCTTTTTGTTCGTATATCAAGATATTTGGAATTCAGGCCCGTATTTATACTTTTTTTGCGCCACATTTGCGTCGTTTTTTGACGCAAAAACGGCGCAAACTTGCAAGATACCATTCTATTTTGTAGGTTTGCGCCGTTTTGCGTCAAAAAGCGGCGCAAATGCGGCGCTAAAAAAAGTATAAATACGGGCCTCAATGTCTAATTAGCCTGTTCCTTCCAGTGTAGTAAGGACATAATAGAGAGTTGTTGGATGTTTGGAGGAAAAAAACATACAATTAAAATACAGCATAAATCTCAAGTAAACCCCCTCACAACAGGTATTCTCGCTGCAACATGGAAGATCAAAGCCAGCACAGCTCCCCGAATTCTCTGCACTTCAATATTTTCTTCTTCTTGCTTGTCTCTCCTCTACTCTTTCTATGTATACAATTCGCAGGCTAAACAGTGACTAAGGGCCAGATGTAGGAAGCATTTTACATGGTCCAAACTGCGAAAATCGCAGTTTGCGCCATGCAAAATGCTCATTGCGATGCACATTCACAATTTGCGAGTCGATACCGACTTGCAAATTGTCAATGCGACTCGCAAATAGGAAGGGGTGTCCCCTTCCTATTTGCGACTCGCATCGCAATGCTAAATTGCTTTGTGACTGCGAATGCGGTCGCCAAGCAATTCGCAGTTACCACCAGTTTCACACTGGTGGTAACCCATTCGCAAAAGGGAAGGGGTCCCCATGGGACCCCTTCCCCTTTGTGAATGTTGCCCAAAATGTTTTTTCAGAGCAGGCAGTGGTCCAATGGACCACTGCCTGCTCTGAAAAAACAAATCTAAATGGTTTCGTTATTTTTTTTATGTTGCAACTCGTTTTCCTTTAAGGAAAACGGGCTGCAAAATAAAACAAATAAACTGCTTTATTTAAAAAGCAGTCACAGACATGGAGGTCTGCTATCTTCAGCAGGCCACCATCCCTGTGAGTGCAGGGACTCGCTATGGGGTCGCAAAATGCGACCCACCTCATTAATATTAATGAGGTGGGTCTTTGCGACCCCATAGCGAATCGCAGACGGTGTCTGAGACACCGTTCTACATCTGATTTTGCAAATCGGAAATTGTGAGTCGCACCGACTCACAATTTCCAATTCACAAAATCGGAACTACCTACATCTGGCCCTAACTGCTCTAAGAGAAATGGGAGGGGGTATGAAACGGGTGGAGAGCTGAGGTAGGAAGTGTGGAGGTCGTGGGTTGAGAGACAGATAGAAGTGAAGTGTAGGAAGATGGGGAAACAAATGAGGTTGAGAATGGAGGTAGATGGAGAAGAGATACAGGGAGGTGAAATGGAAACAGCATTGAGTGAAAGAGAAGGTTGAGGTACAGAGACATGGGGTAGAGAAGTAAAGACACATGCAAAGAGTGGTAGACAGGAGACGATGAGACAAGTAGGAATCTGTGGGTAGATCAAGGTGCACTGAAAGAGGTTCAGGTAGACAGAGGCGAGATAAAGCAAAGAAAGATGGGCTAGATGCATATAGATTTGTAGAAGAGGAGAAAGACGAGATGAGGTGAAGTAAGGAGAGAGATGATATCAAAAGAGGCAGAAAGAGGTAAAGGGTGGTAGAAGTGACAGATAGTCAGAGGGAAGACAAAATAGAGAAGTGAGGCGAAGAAAAGGTGGCTACTTAGCAATTGGTGAGATAGAAAGAGCTGAGATACAAAATAGGTGCATACAGAGAGAAGTGAAGCTCAGAAAAGATAAGTAAAGAAGGAGAGCTGGAGAGAGAAACAGAAGCTAGACAGAGGGATGTTAGAGCAAGTTACAAGACAGGACTAGTGAGGTAAGGGGGGTGCTGAACAAGTATTAGAACATTGGAATGTTCGGATATCCATTGCAGACAATGGAGTGCTCCGGGCTTTTACTGGCCGGTAAAAGCCCGGAGCCAACACTCCAATGTTCTCTTTGTTCACAGCAACAGAGCCTCACGGAGCCTCTTTGTTCACAGCAACAAAGCCTCACGGGCTTCGTGAGGAATTTGTTTTATTTAATAGAACATTCTGCCCGAGTGGCAGAATGTTCTAATAGCCATGGAATCCGCCGTAGCGGGCGCTACCGGCCATTAAAGGCCCCTCTCCCTTGTTAAAGGCCCTTGCCTTTGGCTCGGGCCTTTAACACTGGAGCAGGCCTTTAATGGCCGGTAGCAACCGCTACGGTGGGTTCTAAGGCTATATTAGAACATTGGAATGTTCGGATCTCCATTGCAGACAATGGAGTGCTCAAGGGCTTTTACTGGCAGGTAAAAGCCCGGAGCCAACATTCCAATGTTCTCTTTGTTCACAGCAACAGCTGTGAACAAAGCCTCACAGAGCCAGAGGGGATTTTAATCCCCTCGGGCTTCGTGAGGAATTTGTTTTATGTAGTAGAACATTCTGCCCCTGAGTGGCAGAATGTTCTAATAGCCTTAGAACCTGCCGAAGCGGGCTCTACTGGCCATTAAAGGCCCTCTTTCTTGTTAAAGGCCCTTGCTTTCGGCTCAGGTCTTTAACGCGGGAGCCGGCCTTTAATGGCAGGTAGAGCCCGCTACTGCGGGTTCTAAGGCTATTACAGATGATGAGATAGAGCAAGAGATATTTGACAGAGAAAGAGGTAGATAAAAAGTAGAGAGTTGTGAGATATGGGTGGTTGGAAAGAGACAGAATCAGAGGTAGTGAGAGGTTAAGTCAGAGAAAGGGAAAGAGGAGCGACAGAGAAAGAGAGAGACTTTTTACTGCCCCTATCACTGTATCAAGGGTCACCTTAGAAGCTGGGGGACCTGACCAATTGGTCGCTTTACCCCTGCCTTAAAACGTCTCCGTTCTGCAAAGATTTAAGGGTCTATGTATGTTGTCAACTTTCTGTCAAGTATCTTCAGCAGATGGACACATTAGTCACAAAATGTGCTGTTTAAATAGCTAATTACATTGTGAATTCTACCGAAAAAGAGGTGTTCCCTAAAAGACAAAGGAACCCCTCCTTTGTTTTTGCTCGTTTAAGAGAAGGATTTGTGTATATGAATGTCACAGGTTTGGGAGGAAAATGAAGTCCTCTGAATCTAGCATCTCCACAATAAACAGTCAGCTTCGCACTTACCTTCAAAGCACATAAGATACCATGGAGGTCAATGAACTTGGCATTATACTCTGGGATATGTTTCCATGAAAGTTGCTAAATGTCGCTACAATAAAAGATGCTAGAAAGGCTTATAGATTGGATCATAGAATTTAAAGTTAGAAACAAAGCTTGCTCAATAACCATATTTAAATAAGGAGACTGACAGCTGAATAAAAAAATGCTCACCTCAGTCTTTTTTTAGATTTTTCAGAGAGAAGTTAGTCAAAGTGAGAGGAAAATTAAAAGTGTACAAATTACTCTATTAATAAGGATCTTAGGTCAATAACCAACCCCCGTTTCGGCTTCACTTACCCAGATCAAATGAAAGCTATACTTTAGGTGTGCAATGTAACAAATATGTTTTTCTTTCATTTGTTTAATTTATTTTGAAATTATGACAGTATGAAGTTTAATTCGAGAAAATGTGCAAAGCAAATAATTAAGTAGAAATAAGTAACAAGCTTAAAACATTAATTACGGAAAGAAAAGTTTTTATTTGGAATTCAAAATGTAAGAACTAAATTCAGAGAAAACAGTTTCATCTAAACAGAAAATATTAACAGTAAGAAAAGGCGATTTGTGGAGTATGGCGTGGCCTGTCACTCCTTGACACAGGTTTAATATTTAACAGGTACCTGAGGCATACGATCTTCCTAATAGGACGAAAATAGCTGTACACTCGAGCCGTTGCATGTACGGAGTAGCTGTGGAGAAATATTCTCCTACGTCAGTTTATGAAGCAACTCAAACAATTTCAAAATGGCTGACGCATTTATTGCCATTCGGACAAGGTTGCTGATATCTGTGTATGCATGCTAGTCTGCAGATAATTATATGGTACATCACATCGTATCACTGCTGGTTACTGAAGCCCCTGACCAGACTTATGTTGTTGAGCAAAATAGTCTATCTCTAGGTAATGTTTCACTAGGCCTTTCTATGCAGTGAGAATCCATAAGTACAGTGAGGGAAGTGTCCTGATTTGTCTGGTTCTGGTCTGGATCTCGCATGTCACTTGCTTACATATGGTTAATATTCAGGCAGGCACCCAACAGTAAGATTTGCTCATCAAGAGAAGGTGGCCTACCTTCTAACTATATTAAACAGGTGGCCTGTGAAGCTCACTTTTTTTAATCAGAGAATCACATTGTCTCTCTAACCTGAGACTTCAAATCAAGTGAGTTGATAGTTGTGGCTTGTTGCAGCCTGCAAGGTAAACTCCACATACATTTTTCAAACCATGTGAAAAAGCAGATTAAGTATTGAAGTAATTTATAAGCATGTATTTAAGTGTATATGGGCAACAAAGTTGGCAAGAGATGGTGAATTGTTTATCCTGAATCTTCTCGTTCTCTGCTTTCTGAACCAAACACTTATTGTATGGTGATCTGTCAAAGACGTACAGTGTGAAAGATGGTACGCAGAGAGATCATTGCACTGTTTAGGATTTGGTTATAGTGTCTTTTTGGCGTATCCAGCAAGGACAGGCCAAACACAATCCATCAGAGTGTGTACTTGTGAGCTAATGGACACCTCTTAAGTTGAACTGTGTTTACTAAACTTAACCTTCTTCATTGAAGTCCCTGTTGCAGGTAGATCCTTAACTGATGTGGTAGGCTGAGGGCAGGAGTTAAACAGACAATTCATTAGTGGGTAAACATTTGAAACAAATGTCATCTGTGGTGTTAGAGCATACGCGACTGGTTGACAAAAAAAATGGTATGACAAATAATATACATAAATATAGTGGAACCAGAAAAGCTATCAGAGAATCATCCAGCTGAAGCAGGGCGATGGATGGGGTGCACCTTGTCTGATGTGCAGCATTTCTTCACATTATCAACATACATTCAATACTTTCTATTTGCCCATTAACAGTGAGGTCTTGTTGTTGAGTTTTCTGTTGCTTATTGCGGGAAACGCAAATGGAGTGTTCCTACTGGTGTTTCATTTATTGCGATAACAGTCAGTTTCTCTTTTATAGTCATGATTGCCCTGAAGTTCCTCCAAGCGCTGCAGCATCATGGACCGGAGAATCTGGAATCTTTAAGTACAAAAAATAATGATAATCAGTTTTGTGAGCTGTGCACTTTACACACATCAGCCATCCTGATAGCTTGTCAAATCCTTGTGTTTCACTCCTAAAAATTCAGTTACTCCAGGGGTAAAAGGTGCATAGCTACTCTGAGCATCACAATAAACGGGGCGATCACAGTATACAAATGGGCAGCCCCATAGTCCAGTGGAGTATTCACAAGAAACATTGTAGTACTCAAGAGGGAGATTTAATTGTTTTTCATCTATATATTATTTTGGCCAAATAAGTCTAAAGGTAAGTATGAGAAAGCTGCCAGAATGCAGAGCTTTAATGGGTAAGTGTCCAGCATAACCCAGAAAATGGCTGGAATGTAGTTTGTCAACCCCCCAGCCATGACCCCACTACTGCAGAAACAATTTGTGTGCTTGCTTACTTTAGTGTCAATTTCGAGATTTCTCGTTCTTCTTCCTCCTTCAGTTTTTCCACAAAGCTGTCCAGGACAGGCATTGCTAACTTGATGTACTGCGCCACCTGCAAAAAATATAAAGGTATATTGACCTAGACTCCGCTACCAGCACATTAGTCCTTGCTTCTTTTTAAGCTATCTGTGGTCTATGGCGTAGTTGAGTAGACCAGAGTAGGCATTTCACATCTGTTGTACTAAAAACAGAATCTTTGTCATGTTCTTACAGAATGAAGAGATAGCAATGACTCTGGGCACTATAAGAAGGTAGATTTACAACTCTAAAAGTGCACATCCACTTAGCAGATGTTGTGCAGAAGCTCTGTACTTCATGGCGCAGAGATACTAAACCAAGAAGCTGCAATTAATTGAAACAGCTGTAAACTGGACAATGTGGAATGTGGGAAACCTGGTGAAACAATTGAGCCTCTGAAAGGTCCTTGGGCTGGGACGGAGTTAGTTACACCCTTTAGATCTTTTAGATGAGCAGAATGTTGAAATATTTAGAATTTCTATTGTTCTATCAGTAAAACGTATTGTCAGGTGAGTCATCGGCTCATAACTATATGTTTGAGCAGCAAAGGAAGTTTACTTTATCAGACCTCGTATACCTTTATAGCAGGAGATTTTGGAGATTGCATCTTTGCAGCAACATAGAACCAAAATACTTTTTAGTAAGTGTAGGAAATTCATTGATTAGTATAAACGAAATAAACAGTACATCAAATGTAAATAATTTAAACTGGATTTTTCTCAACACCTGGAGGCTAGCATCATACAAAAGAAACTTGAATGCCACTCCATGATTAGCATAACCCTAGCATCTCACAAAGAATGCAAACTTAATAGACCTTTTGAGTTACTCCAGCATTAGAACTGTCCCTTTTCATTGGTGTTCCTCATGCAGTTAAGATGTTCTTTCCTTATGTGTTGGTTACAGAGTAGTTTATCTAATATAGGGAGGTTCTAGCATGAGATGGACAATGCCATCCGATGATGTTCCCTTGGTTTATAGGCACTAGTTGTGCAGGATGCGGCGCACTCTAGATGAAATGAGCTAACAACAAGCACTGTTTAGGGTGCTGTATTATGCTCCAAGAAAAAGAAATCGGAAAGAAAAAGAAGGAAATGAAAGGCAAACTATAAAAGGAGAAAATTGAAAAATAAAAGGCAGACAGACCAGTCTCCTGGATTTGAAGTTCTACATTTTCAGGAGGACGTGTACATGTGATCAGCAAATACTGTCAATCTAAGGACAAGAAAGCCAAAGGCTGATGGAAGCAGGTCCATTGCACCATCCTGTATGCTGTCATGGATAGAAGGAGAGTATAAATGACACTCAAACAGACCAATGGCAAAATATGGCTGCACCAAAGCCTCTCTAATTACGCACCTATATTACACAGTGACAATAGACACTGTGTGGTTATGTTTGTGTCACACTTTCCATTAAAAAGATGTTTTTTTGATTTACCTTTAACTTTTGACCTTGAGCTTTTGGACTCGCACACAAACGCGAGTTCTGTCAGCTCAGTTTTGCCATGCCTATTTAATGAAGATCCGTTGAAAGGGGGGGGGGCTATAGGCAAGAGTAAAAGATTGTGCTTTCCCATTTTAGACCACATATGACAATTTGCTCTCACCTACATCCCAAACGGCTGAAAGTATGTACTCCACCCTTACATGAAAACTGAAGTTCACTCAGAATGTCACAAGTTGTGATGAGTTTCATTAAAGGTTTGACACCTATGTTTCCTCCAAAGCCATTTGTGATGCCCCAGTGGGTCCTTAGCCTTGAGAATAACATTCCTTATGTGCACACTCTTCAAGCATATGCACAGTTCCTCTTTGAGGGTCTTGGTTCCGTAAACAGACTTTATTATTGCCTTCACATCAGCACACCATGTGGGTGAACTACAAGCATTTTTAGTAAAACCACCCTACACCTACACTACCTTCTTTCCAGACAAGTTGTAATTGAGGGACCCTAGGGTTGTCCATGTTGGCCAATTATTCACATTCAGCATCACTCACTCTAGATCATCCCTTGTGAGAGGAGGAGGGACTCTATCACATTGATTGAAAGAGGGCGTTGAGCTTTTCCCTCGACTGGATGAAAAATCATTAGATAGATGATAAGCTCTCCATCAGCTTCTCAGGTGCAAACTATGGCAAAGCATTCCAAAAGAGGACCCTGTCAAGATGGCTAATTCTCTCCATTAAGAGCTGCAATGTACTGTCCAAAAGGCACCCCACCTTCTGAGGCCCTGAGAGTCCATTCCACGAGGGACGTGCAGTATTGGCACGGGGATGCCTGAACTTGATATCTGCCAATCTGTGACATGAGCACTGGAACGTACGTTCACAATGCACTTCCACCTTACTCTTTAGTCTGAATCTACTCCCCATATCCTCCAGCCCTGGTAGGTACTGCTTTGATATCTGTTCTAGAGGTGAGGAATCTGCAGTTAGAAGTAACTATAGTAACAAGTTATTTACCTTCAGTAAAGCTTTGTCTGGTGGATACTCTATCGAACCATAGATACCATTCTACTCGCCCAGCTCCCTGTTCTATTTTTTGATCTCATTAACATCTAAGAAGGTCCCAAGGTAGAGGCCAGCACACTGTCCCCAGCAATTGGTCTACTTTGCTCATCTGAGGGCTCAGTAAAGGAAAGAGACAAGAAACTGGCATCAGTGCAAAAGGGTAGCACATATATGCAGCTCTGATCTGACACTTCCAGGTGGTACAAAGCGAGCACACAGCTTTATAACATCACCTGCTGATGAGGGAGCACAGCTGTTGAAATTCTGGGTGTCTAGGGATAGTCTAACATTGAGGTACCTGTGGTTAGAAAGAATGTTACCAAGGGTACTTGTATTTTTTGTTAACATTCAATTATAAATTGTGGTTTTTTGAAGGTACGGCTTCTTGAATTAGACCTGTAACAACTGAGCAATATTCAGAACAACAGTACATCATGTAGTAGAGTCAGATGCAGGTAATTTTAATTTGAGCGCCCTCTTAGAAGAGAAACTCAGGGAACACTTATTGGATTATGTGTCATACCGCAGAATGTGCATATGCAAAAATTTATTCTGGTCTGCCTATCATTAAAGCCCTATACTTTGACATCATGTGAAGGTGGTTTGGGTATTCATAGGCTATTATAACAAAAGAGCAGTCTAGAATTGTTTTGACATCTCCTGATCTCCTCTGGATTTTCTCTTGAATGCCAACATCTCTACATTTTATGGTGGTTAACATAGATGTTCACCCTGCCTCATACTGTTCCAGATTATACTGCGTTTTTTATAGATGATTTGAAATGCCTCTACTGCTGAATATTTAGGCAGATATTGGAACCAAGAAAGCAGAAGATAAAGTAATGTGCCAGGATTACACAGCTTGGTCAAGTAGGGAATCCAGGATTAGAACTCAGGTCTCTGAGCTGCAATACTTCTTACATCATGAGTCACTTCCTCGCCCAAGTCGGTCTCCATGAGGAACATTTTAACGATCTTTTCACATGGTCCATGCATGATCCGGGAGATGAGCGGATATTCTGATCCCTTTAACTTGGTTTTTTCTGTAAAGACAAACATGAGACATAAATAAGACATTCAACTTCTCAAAAGGGAAACCTTGCTGAAAAATTCTGGACAAAAATAAACTTTAGAGTTGACCCAAAATGTGTGCCAAATTCAATGGCTACCAACTGTTATCAGTTTAAGAGTGGATGAAGTAAACATTTGTGGTTTAATGGTAATTTCCATAGCCAAACTTGGTTCAAGTTTTTAAATACTGCAGCATCAATGTTCACCAACTTTTACATGAAGTAGGTGCTTAAAATCCTCTGCTCTTGTTTATGCTTCGGCTTGACACACAAAGGGAATAGAACTGCATTAGCAATGCAATTAATTTTTAATACTCCAAATTGCATGCCATTTGAATTTGTATGTTCTTCTTTTTATGTGGTTATGTTCACCATTGGAGATATTAAATTATGTGAGGCTGGAGTGGTCCATGCACATGTGAGTGTGGCACATAGAGGCTACCTAGATTTTCATCAGCAGTAGTAAATCCCTGTGGGTGATCCATAGTTTCTTCGCACACTACACCCCACTTAAGCCATAAATCACCCTGGAAACCTGCCAAGTCAGCCTGTGCCTGCTCTCTGATACATACCAAACCTCACAGGTAAACAATGGATCAGGACAACCCAGAGGTGAAAGCGAGGGTGGTGTACATTCAGGAGATCCAGGACAGAAGCCCACAGGGACTTTAACAAGTCCAGAGCTAATGACAAAAGCGAAGGATGTGCTGTGCTGAGAGCCTCCAATGTTCAGCGCACCAATTCCCGGACGACTACTGTCAAATGTGTACAGTGCAAGAGATGTAAGGTGTCTGCAGTGGTACATTGCTGTAATGCTAGTGCCACCTCTACAGGCTGTAAGTCTGTTAGTGAAACAAACCTGTGGTCACCATAATCTTTATGTAAAGTTTTTATTCCACAGACCCATGTCCTCACTCTTACATCATTTCTTTCTCCTGATGTCTCATTGTTGCTCCATCTTGCCTTTTTGTTCTCCTTTTGGTTTTTCTTTCTCTTGGATATCCCTCCTCTGCTCTACTTTGACTCACCCCACCCCTTGCCTAGTCATTATTAGCAAACCTCTGTCTCTGTCTTTCTGGGATCCGCTACCAAAATCCACCCAACCTTTTACATCTCTCTGAACTTCCCGCAATCCTTCTAGGATGTCCGTTCACTAACATTGTCCCATCATCTCCTTTTCCAGCCCTACCCCGCATTTCCAATGCATTACAAACAAGCATCACCAGGACATGATTTTGTGCCTGTAAATCCAGCAAACACCATTTTAAGGCAAGTGAATGTGGGACAATCTCCTTGTTTAGACACAGCTCAGTGCTGCACCTTACCACGCTCATCAGGCAACTGTAGTGCACCAAACATCCACTGGGGTCATCTTAATGCATGACATACTCCAATAATTATGAACACAACCAGTACAGTTTAAAGTATTTTGGTAGTTCATCAAACTGTGCCGTATTTAGCACAAGTACAAGTGCAGGCTTAGAGTTCCGGGGATTGGTGTTCCTATTTGGGGGTGGCAGTAACAGCCAGGTTGTGAAATCTTTGTATGACCACAACCTTCTGATTGTTTTGTCTGTGGATATTAGAAACATTTTGCATTAATTAATTTTTAGAATCTATGAATGCCCATATTGCCATATGGGTTTTGATTAAAAAAGGAGTGAATCCTCTATAGCGTCTTGATGTAATATTTAGACTTGGCTGCCAAAGTATTAATTTGCCTTTTGGTGGTCATTGCGGGTCAAAGCTCACATCTGTCAGCTTAAGAATTTCCAAAGGGGTGATAATCGAATCTTCAGAGTGAATCTGTTTTTTTCAATTGCTTTTGTAATTGTATTTTCATTGGTGTACATAGGGGTTTACTTTGTAATGGTTCCCTTCATTACATTGCGCGCTTCTCTTGATGTTCTGGTTCCTTTGGTTCTTGGCACTTTCAGTGGGCCATTGGAGTGAAGGGACCAAGGCAGGACATATCTTTACTGCTCTGTATATTGGTGTTTCAACTGGAAATAAACTTGGATTTTTGTACTATATTGGACTCCGACTCTACAACTTTGGTGATGAGAGTGGTTGAAACACCTGGGAACCCAAGGAAGTATTTTTACATTTCTTTATGTTTTATTTTACTTTCCGTGTTCGTGGAAACCTATGGATTATTGTTGGAAAATATAGATTTACCCACAAGTTGTTTTGGATTCCAGTTAAGATTTTTGGATGTGAATGTACTTTGTGCTTAATACACAAAGACTACTTAGTGCAGTGCTGCCGATAGCTTGCTGGAAGTGGCTGCAGTTAAAGTCATTGTTTAAAAGCTTGGGGGCCAGCTTGGCAACTCAGAATTGTCACAGTTTGGAATTCGCAGTTCGGAATCCAACATACTCGAGCTTTAACCCCTTCACTGCCAGGCCTTTTGCCCCCTCAGGTGCCAAGCCTTTTTGTGGCTATTTGGGACAGTTCGCGCTTCGGCCCTCATAACCTTTTGTCCACATAAGATACCCACACCAAATTTGCGTCCTTTTTTTCCAACATCCTAGGGATTCTAGAGGTACCCAGACTTTGTGGGTTCCCCTGAAAGAGACCAAGAAATTAGCCAAAATACAGTGAAAATATCATTAAAAATAAAAATGGGAAAAAAGGTCTGCAGAAGGAGGTTTGTGGTTTTTCCCTGAAAATGGCATCAACAAAGGGTTTGCGGTGCTAAAATCACCAGCTTCCCAGCTGTCAGGAACAGTCAGACTTGAATTGGAAAACCCCATTTTTCAACACAATTTTGGCATTTTACTGGGCCATACCCCATTTTTACTATTTTTTTGTGCTTTCAGCTTCCTTCCAGTCAGTGACGGAAATGGGTGTGAAACCAATGCTGGATCCCAGAAACCTAAACATTTCTGAAAGTAGACAAAATTCTGAATTCAGCAATTGGTAATGTGTGTAGATTCTACAAGAGTTTCCTACAGAAAATAACAACTGAAATAAAAAAATATTGAAATTGAGGTGAAAAAAACAGCCATTTTCCCTGCAATGTCAGATGTTTTAAAGCAATATACTGTTACCTCTGCTGGACTCTTCTGGTTGCAGGGATATATAGGGCTTGTAGGTTCATCAAGAACCCTAGGTAACCAGAGCCAATAAATGAGCTGCACCTTGCAATGGGTTTTCATTATATACCGGGGGTACAGCAATTCATTTGCTGAAATGTGAGGAGTGAAAAATAGGTATCAAGAAAACCTTTGTATTTCCAAAATGGGAACAAGATAAGGTGTTGAAAAGCAGTGGTTATTTGCACATCTCTGAATTCCGGGGTGCCCATACTAGCATGTGAATTACAGGGCATTTTTTTATTACACTTCTTTTTCACACACTGTCTTACATTTGGAAGGGAAAAAATGAAGAGAAAGACAAGGGGCAATAACACGTGTTTTGCTATTCTGTGTTCCCCCAAGTCTCCCGATAAAAATGGTACCTCACTTGCGTGGGTAGGCCTGATGCTCGTGACAGGAAACGCAACATGGACACATCACATTTTTACATTGAAATCTGATGTGTTTTTTGCAAAGTGCCTAGATGTAGATTTTGGCCTCTAGCTCAGCTGGCACCTAGGGAAACCTAGCAAACCTGAGCATTTTTTAACACTAGGCAGCTAGGGGAATCCAAGATGGGGTGACTTGTGGGGCTCTGACCAGGTTCTGTTACCCAGAATCCTCTGCAACCTCATAATTTGGCCAAAAAAATCACTTTTTCTTCTCATTTCGGTGACAGAAGAAAGTACTGGAATCTGAGAGAAGCCACACATTTCCTTCCACTCAGCATTCCCCCAAGTCTCCCGATAAAAAGTATACCTCACTTGTGTGGGTAGGCCTAGCGCCCGCGACAGGAAATGCCCCAAAACACAACATGGACACATCACATTTTCCCAAAGAAAACAGAAGTGTTTTTTGCAAAGTGCCTACCTGTGGATTTTGGCCTCTAGCTCAGCCGGCACCTTGGGAAACCTACCAAACCTGTGCATTTTTTAAAACCAGACACCCAGGGGAATCCATGATGGGGTGACTTGTGGGGTTCTGTTACCCAGAATCCTTTGCAAACCTCAAAATGTGGCCAAAAAAACACTTTTGCCTCTCATTTCAGTGACAGAAAGTTTTGGAATCTGAGAGGAGCCACAAATTTACTTCCACCCAGTATTCCCCCATGTCTCCTGATAAAAATGGTACCTCACTTGTGTGGGTAGGCCTAGTGCCCGCGAAAGGAAATGCCCCAAAACACTATCTGGACATATCAAAATTATTAAATGCAAAACTTCCTGTTTTTGCGTGTGGCGGGGCACCTGCGTTTTTGGTCCTGGGCTCAGCAGCCATCCAGGGCAACCTACTAAACCCATACATTTCTGAAAACTAGATACCCGAGGAAGTCTAGGGAGGTGTGACTTGCGTGGATCCCCCAATGTTTTCTTACCCAGAATCTTCAGCAAACCTCAAATTTCCTACCACCCAACGTTCCCCTCAGTCTCTCAGTAAAAATGATACCTCACTTGTGTAGGTGGGCCAAGTGCCTGTGACAGGGAAGAGCCAAAAACATGTTGAAATTGAGGGGGAACCAAAGCGGGTCCAAAAGAGCAGTTTGAAAAAAAAAATATTTTAGGCTGACAAGTGCAGCAGAATTTTTATCGGTATAGATGGGACAATGTTGGGTGAAAGGAATTTTGTGGATTCTTGCAAATTCGGGATGGTTCCATCACAAAAATGTGGGAAAAATGTGTGATTTTCAGCAAAGTTGAAGGTTTGCAGGGCATTGTGGGTAAGAAAATGGTGCAGGTGCATGTGAAGCACACCATCCTGGAATCAACCAGATGTTTAGTTTTCAGATGTGTCTGTGTTTATCTACATGGCAGGGTCCCAAAGTCAAAAAAGTGCAGCCCTCACCATTCCAAGTTGGATGATTTTGAGAGTTACCAAGCTCTCATGGCGCAAATGTACAACCAAAACCCAAAATAATCAAATGTCTTCTTGCTTGCCATGGGATAAAATGTTTTATTGTGCGGGGGGAGATCTGAAAGACTGTTACACCGTTCAGTTGGGGTGGGGGCATAACCTGGCCCATACTGGTTGGTAGCCACCACCCCACAATTTTTTATTTTTTATTCCATGCCATCTAGTAGATTTTCCACCCCGCTGGGGTGTGGATCGGGGGTAATTGCCCCATCTGCCCACTGGTGGGCAGAACAACTTTGGCCCCATTTATTGGGGGGTGGGGATATGGCCATACTCCAACCCCTTGTGGCCAGATGGGCCTTCCAAAAATAGGCCGATAGGCAGATATGGCCAACAATAATGTGCCCCCCATGGGGAGCGACCCTTGCCCAAGGGGCAGCCCCCCCAAACCAAACATACACACACACCAATACCTGGTGTCTAGTGTTTTCTGCCCCCCCTAGGGGCAGATCGGCCTAATTATATTGGGCCAATTTGCCCCCGGGGGGCAGAAATGGCCTAGAAACAATTTGGCTCCCCAGGGAGCGACCCCTGCTGAAGGGGTCGTTCCCTAAATGTAAAAGAAAAGAAAAAAAAAATCCCTTGTGTCTAGGGTTTTTTTTGCCTCCCCCCTCCCTGGGGGCAAAAATGACCTAAAAATGATTTGCCCCCCTGGGGAGCGGCCCTTGCCCAAGGGGCCGCTCCACTTACATTCATTTCCCCCCCCAAAAAATCCCTGGTGTCTAGTGGTTTCTGCCCCCCTGGGGGGGCAGTAATGGCCTAGAAACAATTCCCCCCCCCCCCCCCCCCCCCGGGAGTGACCCTTGCTGACAAACATAAAAGAAAGAAAATAAAATCCCTGGTGTCTAGGGGGCAGATCAGCCTAATTATAATAGTAGGCTGATCTGCCCCCAGGGGGGACAGAAATGGCCTAAAAAGTATTTTCCCACCTGGGGAGTGGCCCTTGCCCAAGGTGCCGCTCCCCTCATGTTTATTTCACACAAAAAGAAATTCCCTGGTGTCTAGTGGGCATTTCTGATGCCCGATTGCATCACGATCGGGCAGCAGAAATGCTTGCAGAGACATGAAAGGAAAGGAAAGGCCTTTCCTTTCATGTCTCTGCTGGCCCCCTCCTCCTAGAGAAATGCTTTCGCGTCTTGACGTCATCAGATGTCACGGGGGGTCGGGTGGAAGGGGAAGCGATTCCCCTTCAAGCCCTGACCTGGAGGGGTTGGGGGGGGGGGGCGGCCCTCAGGGGGAGCGCTAGCGCTTCCCCCGATCGCCAGTTTATGGACGTAATGGTTAAGTCCATGGCATGGCGCCACACGGGCGCAGCCATGGACTTAACCATTACGTCCATGGCACCGAACAGGTTAAGGATTGTTCCACAGTGTGTACTAGTATGATTGTATTTATGCTTGTGTACATACCTCACGTTTGTTTATGACGCCATCTTGGATGTCATTCCAGCAGTTTATGTGTGAAAGCACTACAGCAAAGAGCTTGTTTTAAAACTTGCGTAGCAGTCATTAAATTTATGAGAGTGAAGGCCTTTTCTTGGCTCGTTGGCGCATTATCTGTACCTCATTTTATGCATGCGCTGCTGCTTCCACTTGAGCCGATGTGTGAGAAATGGTTACCGAGTGATTTTGCTTCAGTAGTAAGTGAAGTACTGAACAAATTTATTTAAGCATTAATTGAACGGGGCAGTAGTGGTCATTATTCCTTCTTTCCCTTCAGTAATCACAATATATAATCTCCAGTCTGAGCAGTGCATTAGCCCCTTTTAAGGGGAAGAAAGGACACTACATATGTCTTCAGGGGCACCTACACAATATCCAAAGGACTAGTCCTTTTCAACACTGTTGAAATATGTGCGTGGTAAAGTAACTCCTACCTGATCATACAATGTCAATGCAAAACTTTGCATTACAACCTCCACAAGCATTTTGGCCTGCAGGTGGAAACCCATGTTTGAAATGGGTTGAATGGAAAGCCTATTGTTGAAACTCTCTATAAACTATTGATGAAGCAGGTAAAATGAAAACGGAACGGAAAAATGATGTTCTTGCATTCAGTGGAATCAGAGGGGTTGAAGGTGTATGAACAAATGACGAAAATGCCAGGAGGTGGGGATGTAAATGTTTTTGAGGAGGATTTGAGAGATTTTGACATCCTGAAAGTCTATATTGGGATTGTAAAATATACACTTTTTCAAAGGAAACAAGAGGTGGAGGAGACTATTGATGAGTACGTTGCTGTGCTTAAGAAGTTAGCAGGGGATTGCAAATTTGATAATTTACAAGAACAACTTATAAGGGATCAAGTGGTTATGAATACTTGTGATCCTGCTAGTCAGGAGTGATTGTGGATCAATGGGGATGCAGAACTTAAAGATATATTTGTTACAGTGAGAAAGGCAGAGTTGTCCAGCCGTAATGCTAAAGCTTTGAAAGCAGAGTCAAAGAATACTCCACAGGAAGTGATAATTAGGCTTAAAAACAAATGATCTAGTGAGCCAAAGAAAGAGAACACTAAAGTACATGAATCCACTAAGAAAGATGATCTTAAGTGCTTTTGTTGTGACAGCACATCACATCTAGCCTCAAGTAAATTTTGTTCTGTAATCAAACAGAAATGTTCGGCATGCAAGGTTACTGGGCATTTTGTTAGAGTATGCAAGAAAAAGAAAGGTTTTAAAGTGAAGTGTGTGGCTGGGGGGCATTATAGTGAGTAATGTGAAGAAAATTGTGCACTGTGATGCACATATTGTCAATCTAAAGACTTATTTGTTTTGAACATTAATGATAAACAGAGAGGAGACAAGAAAACATTGTGCATGATGAGGATTGGGCTGGTTGAGATGGAAATGTATGCAGAATTAGGATCTCCTTATATAATTGTAAATGAGGAAGTGTGGAACACTAAGGACCTGACATATATCCTGTCCCAGGTATTACGATCCCCATAGGATATATTAGGATCGTAATACATAAGACAGGATATCAGTCACAGAGTATTTTCCTCCGCCTAGATCTAAATCAGGCCCTAATTTTGTAAAAATGTTGGGAGACAAATTACTAGAACCTGATATACCACCAGAAGGTTTTTCAGGGGAAAATTATACATGGTTGGTTACATAAACTTGGTGTTAAGGTTCAAGAATAGAGAATGTGTATGTTGCTCAAAAGGGTCCTTCAGTGCTAGGATGGAAGGTGAGGGTGATTTACACATCACTCTTGAAAATTGTGAGAAAGTTTCCCAGAGTCTTTAGAGGAGAATTTGGTGTGTTGAAAGACTTTTACCATTGTATAGATTTAAGAACTGATGCTTGTGCTAAAGTACGTTAAGTAAGAAATATTCCCGTAGTTCTCAGGGAAGAGGGTGAGTTAGAGACAATAATCAGTGCTGACATAAGAGAGCCCATAGAATCCTTCAAGTGGGTTTCTCCAGTGGTAGTAGCAAGGTGGAACAATGGTAAAATTAGGTTGCGTATTGGCCTGCGTCAATTAAACAACAATATTGTTGTGAATATATTTCCACTTCCCAAAATGTCAGAGCCATTAGCTTTGATTAAAGATGCAATTGTGTTTTCCACCATAGACCTGTCTGCAGCATATCAACATATTTGGTTGAAAGGGGAGAGTAAGAAGTACACAGTTTTTATCACTCCGACATGATGTTTCCTCTAAAAAAGGACGCCATTCGGGCTGGCATCAGCAGCTGCTACTTTTCAAAAGATCATGGATCCATTATTTGGTAAACCCTTGAAAAGTGAGATGTTCCACGATTACATTTTTGATTTTGGCAAACATAGGGAAAAGCATGACAAGGTATTGGCAGAGGTATTGAGTATTTTAGAAAAAAAGGTTAAACTTTTCAACATTCTAAGTGCAAATTTGCAGTGCAATCTGTGACTTACCCGGGTCATGTCCTGTGTGGTGAAAGAGTGGCTTCTAAACCTAAGTTAGTGGAAGCCATCCAGAATGCTCCACATCCTACAAACAAAAATGAGGTCAGGTAATTCCTTTCAATGGTTGAGTTTTATTCAAAATTCATGAAGGGGTTTTTAAGCTGTGAGTACAAAATAAGACAATTGTTGAAAAACAAAGTGAAATTTGTATGGTCACAGGAATGCAAAGAGGAATTTATGGACATAAAAAAGCTATAGCAGAAGCTCCAGTTCTAAAATGTTTTGACCCAGAGCTGGAAAATGTGATCACTGTAGATGCTAGTAATAAATCGTTGGGAGGTGTTTTGTCTCAGATTGATGGGAAGGGCACGGAAGCCATTTCTGCATATGCTTCCCTGCATTATCTCCAGTGGAAGAAACATTTTGCTCGTTTTTGAAACCTGGAACACTTCTGATCATTTGTCTGGGGCAAACATTGTAAGGTACACAGTGACCACAAGCTGTTAGTGAAGCCGTTGATGACAGCAGGCTTGTACAAAGCTTCTGCTAGAACAGTGAGAATGTTAATGCGGTTACAGGACTTTAAACATAGAGTGGACTACAGGCCAGGGAAGAGCAATGTGCAGGCTGATTTTTTAATCACACATGCCAACAGACATACAAGAATGTAACAAAAATGAATGGGATGAAGTACAAATCGCCTTGTATCAATGTCAAGGTGTTACAAGAGTGAAAAAAGACTGGAATATGGAAGATGTAGTTTTGCAACATCTCGTTTCATTTCAGCCAGCTAGGTTGGCTGAAAAACATCTTTGTGCCCAAAAATTTGAGACACTTTGGAGAGATCAAAAGTGAATTGTCTGTTATTCAAGGATCGCTTTTCAGGGGTGATAGAGTTGTTCCTCCATACTCCATGAGGGATAATGGTGTAGACTTCTTGTCCAATTTAGCAAAAAACAAATTTTGAGAAAGTTGGAGTGAAACACCAAACTACGTCTCAAATGGCTGTGAAGAATTGGGAGGATTGGGAGATTCAAGTTGGTAAAACTGTATGGATGTATAGAACCACCATTTATGTAGCTTTGGAAGTGTCTTCTTTTTCAGTAATGAGAGGAAGAAAGGCAAGGACAAAGTGTAATCCAGATTGTTTGCAGCAGGAATCGGATTTGAATGTTTCTGTATAAGAAGTGAGAAAGAAATTGTTAACAAACATTGGAAATATAAAGAAACTTTTGTTCGCAAAAGGGGGACAGAGAGTGCAGAATCGGTAAAGAATTTTGTATGAAAGTAAAAAAAAAACCCACAGAAGGTAAAAAATGGTGAAAGTCAATATTGTGAACCATTGCAAGTATCCAAAGTTTTGCCCAATGCTATCCTACTGAGCGATGAAAAGATTGGAACCTCAGAAGAATTGCTGTTTTAAAAGGAGACAGCAAACTATATGAAAGGAAATTCAAGAGTGGTGGTGAAGAGCTGCTAATTGATCCTGTCATGGAGAATCAGGAACTGGGGGTGAATGATGAACAAAGTAGTGCTGTTAGTGAATGAGATATTTATGCAAAGGGAAGACAGTGGTGTAGATGTGGCTTAACAGGGGACTGACTCAGAGTGCAACTAAGTAGGTGACAGTAGTTCTAGGAAAGTTTTGGAAGATAACATTGCAGCAAAGAAAGGTCACAATAAAGAGCTAGTCCCAGACCTCAGTGGATGTTGGATTTTGTGTGTGTTATGGATGGAGGTATGCATGTGAGGAAGTAAGACGCTGTTTAATAAATATATTTTTTTTCTTGATAAAAAGAAGTTTATTTTTTATTATAAATTGTTTTGCGTAAATTATTAGAGGAAAAGATGTGTTATGTTCAATTGTATTTTTTAGTGTACATTGGTGTACATAGGTGTTTACTTTGTAATGGTTCCCTTCATTCCATTGCAGCCTCCTCTTGATGTTCTGGTTCCCTTGGTTCTTGGAACTTTGAGAGTGTCATTGGAGTGAAGGGACCAAGGACGGACGTGTCTTTACTGCTCTGTTAATTGGTGTTTCAACTGGAAATGAATATTGTTTTTTCTACTATATTGGACTCGGACTCTACAGATCCATCTGGCTTCCCTATTTCTCCTTTATGGACAAGAGCTAATAAATTATTCTCAGTTCTTCTCCAAAAGCTCAAACAATTCTACTGCTCCATTTTAGATTTTTCCAAAAAAGGAGTGGATGGTCAACAAATTATGATGTGGAGGCAGATATTTATTGAATGAAGCTATGAAACATAACCCCAAGTTTTAAATGCAACATTATTAAAGGCTGCATATAAACAATTGAACGACAATGTGAAGAGCATGAGCCTGGAAGGGGTAGGGTGTTCGTCCTCAAGGCTGAGTCTGATGACAAAATATCCCTGGAATAATCTAATGTAGGTATTACTCAGGAAACAGCCAAATTAAATTTGAATATTATCTCACTGCCAAACACCTTCTCAATTCTAGCAAGGAGAAGAGAGAGAGGTGAAGGGGCGTGAATGTCGTGAAAAGGTTAAGTTGCATTGGAATTCCAACAGAAACTTTTCACCAAGTGAAGTAGAGCAAATAGGTAAATCAAAATAAAGTTTGATTCACGAGATCCCTGCAGTTGATATCTGGATACTTCCTTCACTATTGTGAAATTTAGTGACAACTGTAAGGAGGTTTTGGACTGATACTGATGGTTTTTCGACTCAGAGTGCAGAGGGCTGCTAACCATACATCAGGGCCAGTGTTCTAACCTCTTACAAAGTACATGTTGAATTGGCTACCTCCAACTGGCATAAGCTACATACTTTCAAGTCCCTAGTATATGGTACCCAGTGTACCAATGGCATGTAAGACAGAGGGGGTGATTCTAACCCTGGCGGTCGGTGTTAAAGCGGCGGCCAACCTGCCAACAGGCTGGCGGTAAAAAATATGTGATTCTGACCCTGGCGGGAACTGCCAACACAGACAGCCACTTTAACACTCCGACCGCCACGGCGGTACAAACAAACAGCGCGGCGGTCACCGCCAACAGCCAGGAGGTAGCCAATGTACCGCCCACACTATTACAACTCACCAATCTGCCACCTTTTCCGGGGCGGGAGCACCGCCGATAAAAACACGGCGGAAACAGACTACGGACGGGAAAACGCTCACCACTACGCACTCCAGGAGGAAGGAGGACAGCATGGAACCTGAATTAAACATCCTACCTGCTCTCGTCTACCTTCTCATCTACCACGAGTACGAAGTCCGGCGCAGACGACAACGGTGAGTACTGCACCTACGACACACGGGAGGGGGAGGACGAAAGGTTACGGGCACACACATATGCGACCCCCCCCCCCCCCCCAACTATGTACACACCAATGCAGAGCAACAAGTCACAGTGACACCACCCAAACACCCCTGAAAAATGCTAGGACATAATCAAATTTGGAATAAATATTTATGTACCAAAAAGCTCCTGAAAATTATCGTACAACCATGAAAGATATTCACAACAAAACTAATGACATACACATCAGTGTATAACTGAAGTAACAAGTCCTGCACATCCTACGAATTCATCATGTCCGTGGGCCAAAGTTTTGAGAAATAAGGGCAAAGCCCACACAGGAGACCTGAGTCCTTTGGAGAGAACACTGCAGGGGCATCAGATGTAAAAACTACAGGCACCTCAGGGGGAAGGGAAGGGGGGGGGCACCACAGCCACATGAGTCCACGACGCCAGATCCACGAGGAGCCACCATGCCCACTGTACCATCCTGGGGAGTGCAAATCCACAGTCTCTCAATGTCTCTACAGTGGGTGGGCTGCCCACTGGACCATCCTGGGGAGTGCAAAGCCACAGTCTCTCAATGTCTCTACAGTGGGTGGGCTGCCCACTGGACCATCCTGGGGAGTGCAAAGCCACAGTCTCTCAATGTCTCTACAGTGGGTGGGCTGCCCACTGGACCATCCTGGGGAGTGCAAAGCCACAGTCCATCAGGTGGATGACAGTCTCCACTGGTCAAGGAGGAGGCATGGTGGGCACAGTGAACCATAAACAGTGATTGAGACAGCGGTGCCCAGCGGAGCGGTGCTTGAGAAGAAGGGCCCAGCGGAGCGGTGCTTGAGAAGAAGGGCCCAGCGGAGCGGTGCTTGAGACGGCGGTGCCCAGCGGAGCGGTGCTTGAGAAGAAGGGCCCAGCGGAGCGGTGCTTGAGAAGAAGGGCCCAGCGGAGCGGTGCTTGAGACGGCGGTGCCCAGCGGAGCGGTGCTTGAGATGAAGGGCCCAGCGGAGCGGTGCTTGAGATGAAGGGCCCAGCGGAGAGGTGGAGAGACAGCGGTGCCCAGCGGAGCGGTGCTTGAGATGAAGGGCCCAGCGGAGCGGTGCTTGAGACGGCGGTGCCCAGCGGAGTGGTGCTTGAGATGAAGGGCCCAGCGGAGCGGTGCTTGAGATGAAGGGCCCAGCGGAGCGGTGCTTGAGACGGCGGTGCCCAGCGGAGCGGTGCTTGAGATGAAGGGCCCAGCGGAGCGGTGCTTGAGATGAAGGGCCCAGCGGAGCGGTGCTTGAGATGAAGGGCCCAGCGGAGCGGTGCTTGAGACGGCGGTGCCCAGCGGAGCGGTGCTTGAGACGGCGGTGCCCAGCGGAGCGGTGCTTGAGACGGCGGTGCCCAGCGGAGCGGTGCTTGAGATGAAGGGCCCAGCGGAGCGGTGCTTGAGATGAAGGGCCCAGCGGAGCGGTGCTTGAGACGGCGGTGCCCAGCGGAGCGGTGCTTGAGAAGAAGGGCCCAGCGGAGCGGTGCTTGAGATGAAGGGCCCAGCGGAGCGGTGCTTGAGACGGTGGTGCCCAGCGGAGCGGTGCTTGAGATGAAGGGCCCAGCGGAGCGGTGCTTGAGATGAAGGGCCCAGCGGAGCGGTGCTTGAGATGAAGGGCCCAGCGGAGCGGTGCTTGAGACGGCGGGGCCCTGTTCAGCGGTGCTCTTCTGCACCGCGGGCCCTGTTCAGCGGTGCCTATCTCCACGGCGGGGCCCTGTTCAGCGGTGCTCTTCTGCACCGCGGGCCCAGTTCAGCGGTGCCTATCTCCACGGCGGGGCCCTGTTCAGCGGTGCTCTTCTGCACCGCGGGCCCAGTTCAGCGGTGCCTATCTCCACGGCGGGGCCCTGTTCAGCGGTGCTCTTCTGCACCGCGGGCCCAGTTCAGCGGTGCCTATCTCCACGGCGGGGCCCTGTTCAGCGGTGCTCTTCTGCACCGCGGGCCCAGTTCAGCGGTGCCTATCTCCACGGCGGGCCCTGTTCAGCGGTGCTCTTCTGCACCGCGGGCCCAGTTCAGCGGTGCCTATCTCCATGGCGGGGCCCTGTTCAGCGGTGCTCTTCTGCACCGCGGGCCCTGTTCAGCTGTGCCTATCTCCACGGCGGGGCCCTGTTCAGCGGTGCTCTTCTGCCCCGCGGGCCCTGTTCAGCGGTGCCCATCCAGCAGGTCAAGGGAGCCAGACCTGGCCTGGGCTCCCGGCTCAGTCGCCCTCGGACCGTGACGTTTCTGGACCCTTCGGGGACGGACTCCTGGCCTCCTTAGTGTCCTCCTTCCCAGCTGGGATGTGGCATGTGGGGTCCACCTTCTCCGCGCTCCTGCTGCCCTTCCGCTCCTTTGATATGGGCTCTCGGGCCCTTGCCTCCCCTAGATGGTGTGGGTGGTGAAGTGGCCGCACATTTCTCCTTGGGGGCAGCCCTGTCGGTCCTCGCACGGCGGCCCTTGTTTTTGCGGGTCCTCTTGCCGGGGGGGGGGGGCTGGACGTGTCCTTGCTGCTGATGGATGTGTCACTGCTGGCAAAGGGTGGGCTCCAGAACCCATGCACAACAGTGACACCCGAAGCTGGGCTGGTGGTGGCTGCGGTGCTCTTGGGACTCTTTGAAGATGGATGGGGGAGCTCATCGGGGGGAAAGAGGTCAAGGTTAGCCAGGAAAAGTTTTTTAGGGCCAAGGTAAAAGGTAGGAGAAGTGGAGATGGAAGTGGAGGTAGAGGAGGTGGTTGTAGGAGAGTCAGGTGTGCTGTCATTGGGTGAAGGTGCTGGTGCTGTAGGCTGTCGTGAGGTGGATGTCTGTTGGGTGGGTGGCTGCCTGCGTTTGTGTGTCTTGGAAGAGGGGGTGACAGACACAGTGGGTGAGGACACAGGGGACGTGTACATGGCAGTGGGGGTGGTGACTGCACGAGTGTGGACTGTACTGGAGGGTGAGGTGGTGATGGAAGCACTGGCTGATTTTGGGGTGCATGCAGGTGTGAGTGTAGACGTCCCAGGGAGGGAGGAGGGAGACGAGGAGGAGGGGGACACAGGGGTGGCAGTGGCTGTTGGCATGTCTGCATCTGGGTGTTGCTTGGGTGAGTGTTTGTGGGATCTGTGGTGCTTGTGTTTGGATGAGCTGCTCTTGGGTGTTGAGGTGTGTGCAGGCTGGTCTGATGGTGTGGATGGGATAGGCTGAGGAACAGGAGACAGAGAAAGGCTGGAGGCAGTAAGAAGAGGGAGGCTGGAAACAGGGACAATGGCTGCCGTCAGTGCTGAGGCCAGAGCAGTGAACGCTCGTTGATGGGCAGCCTGACCCGAATGAATGCCCTCCAGGTACGCATTGCTCTGTTGCACCTCCCTTTGCACACCCTGGATGGCATTCAAAAGGGTCGTCTGCCCAACAATGAGCGTCCTTACCAGGTCAATGAGCTCCGCACTGAGGGCAGCAGGGGCAACAGGGGCAGGGGCTGAGGTGCCTGGGGCGAAGGAGACGCGCGCCTTCCTGGGCGAACCGGCACGGAGCGAAGACTGAGGGGCTGCTGGGAGGGCGGGGCTGGTGCGCTGGGTGGCGGCTGTACCTGTAGAGGCGGGGGGCACGGATGTTGCCGCCACCGCTAGGGAGCTCCCATCCGAGGACGTGTCGCTTTCGCTGCTCTCACCAGCGGTCCCCGTCGTGGTGCTCCCCTCGCCCTCCGGATCACTGGTGCCCTCTGTGTCTGTTCCTGGGCCCACCGGGGCCTTGTGTCCTGCAGCTCCCTCATGCTCCGATGCCAAATCTCCTCCGCCTGATGATGCTAATGCACACATGCACAAGAAGATGAAGAGAAAGGGTGGGGGGAGAAAAAAGAAGACCAGGTTGAGTGCATGCAATGTCAACACCGTTGGCGGAGAGGACAGACACAGGAGCCTAATGCACTAAGCCGCGCATTCGGGGTACACTACTCAGTACTACTGACTAGGACAACAGGCCAAGAGACGTCAAACGCGCACATGGGAGATGCTGGACCTTCAATGGCTGTACTTGTCACCCTACCGAGGTGGGGGCCGGGGGCACAGGGCCATGCCTAAGGGAGAGGACTACACTACAGAAAGCGCCCTGGCCTAATGTCACCCACAGCCCTCCTCCCCCACCCAGACGCCTCCACTGCGCAGAAAGATAGGAGAATGTGCTGATACTCACCCCCTTGTGTCTGCTGTGATGTCTTAAAGCGCCCATCCAATTCTGGGTAAGCCACCGCCAGGATCCGGGACATCAGGGGGGTCATGGTGCGACTGGCACCCCTCCTAGGTTGGGAGGCCATCCCCAGCAGTGTTTCTGCGGTCTTCCTTGTTCCGCGGCGGATGTCCTCCCACCTCTTGCGGCAGTGGGTGCCCCGTCTGTTGTGGACCCCCAAGTTCCGGACTTCCTTGGCGATGGCACACCAAATCTCGATCTTCTGATGGGCGCTGACCTATTTGACATGTACAGGGTGGAAAGGAGGAATTCATCAATGACCTGCATGTTAGATGTGATTGGCCCCCCCCACCAACTTTGCCATATGGCACATGCTCTCATGTGTCGGGCGTTGCACTCCTCATTCGCCCCCCACCCCACCAACTTACATCCACCCCAATCCACACAGGCATAGCCCATTCCATGTGCACCCGGTGTACTCACTTGTTGGTCTGGAGGACCGTAGAGTAGCGCATACTGGGGGAGGACCCCATCCACGAGCTTCTCCAACTCTTCAGACGTGAAGGCAGGGGCCCTTTCCCCAGTCGCAGCAGCCATTGTAGCTTCCAGACCGAGGTCACAGCAGCACTTGCAGTATAGGTCCTCTCCTGTGGATGATCAGGTCTCGAGTGATTAAGCAGATAGAAAATGGCGGTCACGCCCGCGGCGGTGCGTACCGCGGCGGTGCGTACCGCGACGGTGCGTACCGCGACCACCGGCGCACTTCGTCATTGGCTCCTGAAACCCATAGGCTTCAATGTTAACCAATGCGGCTTTGCGCCGCGGTCTTCGACCGCCTACCGCCACGGTGTGCCCCGCCAGCGCATTGACCTCACATCCCATTGTCCCACTTCACAGGTCAGGCAGCCGCCATTTCAAGGGCCTACATGGCTTAATTTTGAATGCGACACACAGGCCTAGGCCTTGCATTGCCACGCATACACGCCTTTCAACCCATTGCCATTCTTTAACTGTGCAAGCTGTCTGTACGTACCTGTGGTTTGGCTGACTCTGTGCTCCATGTTGTCCTTCCTGGGCACCGTCCGCTGGGACTTGCGATGAGAAGGAGGAATCCTCGCGTGTACCGACCGCTGGTGGACCTGTCGACAATGGAAGAACGCCACATCATACTACGATACCGACTTGACCGAGCCACTATCCATGAACTGTGTGCCCAGCTGGAGCCAGCCCTGATGTCCCCCATCCGCCAACCCACAGGGATTCCCCCTCTGGTGCAGGTTTTGTCAGTCCTCCATTTTTTGGCAAGTGAGTCATTCCAGACCACAGTGGCCATGTCATCTGGAATGTCTCAGCCTATGTTTTCAAAGATTTTGAGTAGAGTGTTGTCTGCCCTGATGAAACTCATGCGGAGCTACATCATTTTCCCAGAGGAGGGTGACTTGCCTACAGTGAAGGGTGATTTCTATGCCCTTGGACATATCCCCAACATCATTGGTGCCATTGATGGGACCCATGTGGCTTTGGTACCCCCAAAAGACGATGAGCAGGTGTACCGAAACAGAAAAAGTTATCATTCGATGAATGTCCAGGTGGTCTGTTTGGCTGACCAGTACATCTCCCATGTAAATGCCAAGTTCCCAGGGTCAGTGCATGACGCGTATGTGATGCGAAATAGCAGCATCCCCTATGTGATGGAGCAGCTACAGAGACAACGTGTGTGGCTAATAGGTGACTCTGGTTACCCCAACCTGCCTTGGCTACTGACCCCAGTAAGGAATCCCCGGACCAGGGCAGAGGAACGGTACAATGAGGCCCATGGGAGAACTAGGAGGATCATCGAAAGGACCTTTGGCCTCCTGAAGGCCAGGTTTAGGTGCCTGCATATGACTGGGGGATCCCTGATGTACTCACCAAAGAAGGTGTGCCACATCATCGTGACCTGCTGTATGCTTCACAATCTGGCATTGCAACGTCAGGTCCCTTTCCTGCAGGAGGAGGGTGCAGATGGTGGTGTTGAAGTAGCTGTGGAGCCTGCGGAGAGTGAAGAGGAGGAAGACTCAGAGGACGACACAGACAACAGGGACAGAGTAATAGCACAGTATTTCCAGTAGCACACAGGTAATGATCACCCATGCCATTTTACATTTCCTGAAAGCCTCCTGCATCTCAACTTTGTCGGTTTCCCCCCAGGCCTATGGACATGATGTTTGAATTTCCCTTCCCTTTTCTGTGCTGTATGAGCCACTGCGTGACCTCGGCTTGGTTGGCCCATGGACTAATGCTAAGTTACCTCGGTATGTGTAATTCACAATGTTCACAATACGTAATTGATATGTAATGTGTCATACATTTGTAAATAAGACAGCCTGAGTCCTGATTGTTTTCAGTGCAATGTGTGATTTATTATTAGTGCATAGATATTGGTACATGATGGTGAAACAGTGATGGGTGGGGGTGGAGTAATGTCCATGGCGGAGTCCAGTTCTCAGTCTCACAGGTGCATTGTCCATACGCCTGTGGCAGGATGGAGCAGGGGCAGTTCAAGGTTTGACAGGGCGGCAATGTGGGACAGTGGGAGGACTTCAGGGGGTATGTGATGCTGGCGGGGGACTTGACATCCTACTCTGTCGTTTTTTTTGATCTCAGGCTCCTTTTGCGGGGCGGTTGTTGTTCAGCAGGAGGTGGGGTTCTGGGGGGCTGTCGTTGTGGTGGGGCCTCCTGTCCACTAGCGCCGGCGGAGGTGGTAGGCTGTTCCTGTTCCTGGGTAGTGACAGGGGCCCTGTGTGATGCCACATGGTCCCGAAACGTGTCCTCTATGCGGTTCAGGGCCTGGACTATGCTCCCCATAGCGGTTGAGATGTTGCTGAGTTGGTCGCTGAACCTCATGTAGCGTTGCTCCTGCTGTGCCTGGATCTCCTGGAACCTGGCCAGTACCGTCGCCATCGTCTCTTGTGAGTGGTGGTAGGCAGCCATGATGGTGGTGAGGGCCTCTTGGAGAGTGGGTTCCCTGGGCCTCTCCTCCCCCCCCTGTCGCACAGCAGCCCTCCGAGTTGCCCTGTTTCCCTGGGCCTCTGTCCCCTGGACGGTGTGCCCACTCCCACTGCCCCCAGGTCCCTGTTGTTGTTGGGTTGGTGGGTTACCCTGGGGGCCCTGTAGTGGTAGACACACCGCTGCTTGACCTGTCCTAGAGACAGAGGCATGGGCCCGCTGGGTGGGAGCTGTGCGGTTGTTCCCAGAGGGGGTTGGGTCTGCAGTGGCCTGTGTCTGGGTGAGGGGAACCGACTGCCCAGAGGTCCCCGATGGTCCGGGCTGGTCGTCAGGTTCCAGGTCGACAGAGCTGCTGTCATCACTAGTGGCCTGTTCCGGGGGTGGGATGGACATTTCTGGTCCCTCATGACCGGTGTGTTGTCGTTCGGGTCCTGCATGGGGTAAGAGGGTATGGTTATTGTTTCTGTGTGTGCATTAGCTTGCGTTTTATAGGTGCCCTTGTCCCCCAGTGCTGGCATTCCCTTGGGGGAGGTGTTGTGAGGGTGTTTTGTGGGGGGGGGTGATGGGTATGTGCAGTGGTCATGCTTAGGTGATGGGTGTCCATAGTTTGGGGGTGGCATGCAGGGGTTGGTGTTGGGTGGGTTGTACTGGGGAGACATTCTCAGGGAGGATGTGTGCTGGGGGGTTGGGGGTGAGGGTGGGGGTTAGCATGCTGCTGGGGGTGGGGTGAAGTGGTTGGCCTTGTACTTACCAGAGTCCATTCCTCCGTGTACTCCAGCGAGGCCATCAGGATGCAGGATGTTGAGTACCTCCTGCTCCCATGTTGTGAATTCGGGTGGAGTGGGTGGGGGTCCCCCGCCAGTCTTCTGCACTGCGATGTTGTGTCGCGAGACCATCGAGCGCACCTTCCCCCGTAGGTCGTTCCATCGTTTGCGGATGTCCTTTCGATTTCTGGGATGCTGTCCCACCGCGTTGACCCTGTCCACGATCCGCTGCCAGAGATCCGCCTTCCTCGCTATGGTGGTGTGCTGGACCTGTGAGCCGAAGAGCTGGGGTTCCACTCTTATGATCTCCTCCACCATGACACGGAGTTCTTGGTCCGAAAAGCGTGGGTGCCTTTGTGGTGCCATGGGGTGGAGTGTATGAGGTGTGGGGTGGTGTATGTGATGATGTGTGTGTTGGTGTGTGGTGCTTTGTGCTTCTATGTGGTGTGTGTGATGTTGCGGTGTGCCTCTGTGTGTCTGGCTATCTATTCTCTGATGTGTGTCTCTCTCTCCTTCGTCTCTGGTTTTTGTTGGTAGGGGTTTGTGGGTGATGTGGGTGTGTGTTTTATATGGTATTGGATGTGTGGGAGTGGTGTGTGTATGGGTTTCAGGTGTGTGCCTTTCAAATTGTCCAATGTGGTAGGGGTTTGTAAAGGTGTGTGTATTTTGACCGCGGCGGGGTCTACCGCCAATGGAATACCGCGGTTGAATGACCGCTGCGTCGATTTGCGGGTCATAATGGCATGGGCGTATTTCTGTTGGCGTGGCGGTGGAGGTTTGGTCTTCTCCAGTTTACCGCTGGCCGCTGATGTGGCGGACTGCAGTGGAGGGCGGATTTTCGGAGGTTTTGCAGTTGTGGGTCAGAATGTCCGTGGCGGCTGACCGCGGCCGCAGCGGTATTGTGGCGGCCTTCTGACCGGCGGTAAGCGGCTTTTACCGCCGAGGTCAGAATGACCCCCAGAGTGTCCCCAAACAAACCCTGCGGCACTGGTTGTGTCACCCTGTGTGGGAAACGATACTAAATGGCTCCCAGCATGCCACTGCAGCCTGGAAGAGCAATTTTAAACTGCTAGTTCACCTTCACCATTTCAACCAATGTCAAAGCCCACACTTCCTTTAACAATATGTATAAGTCTCCAATATGGAAGGCCTATGGAGCCCAAAGGCAGGAAGCTACTTATTATTAAACGGGACTTATACTTTTAATCTCTCCTGACAGCAACATTTCCAAATTATAGTCTTGGTGTGGAAAAGGTATTCGCTCCATTGGCTAACACAGAGTTAAGAGTTGACTCCATGGCGCAGCTAACTTTTGAATGGGCCCGCTAACATGCGTACTTCAAGATATCAAACTAATTGGAGATTAAACCTGACTTGATGTCCAAATTAAATGTAATGTTACTTTTAAGGAAAAGCAATTTTTACAAAGTTGCCATTCTGTAGCCCAGTGGTCTCACACGGTTGCTGGCCACCAGACTGCTTTCTGCCCTCTTGGAGAGTAGCGTGAATGACTCCCTGGCCTAGGTACATTGGTAGCCTGCTACAGAGGGAGGTGTTACCTCCCCCTTGCAGGAAGCTACTCAGGTTGTTGGCTCAAAAGGTGAGCTTTAAGCTTTAAAAGTAAAGCTGCCTTTGGTGGGCAAATAGCAATCGCACGCCTGAGGAGTTGCCCTTTGTTCAGGTAGCCAGACTTGTGGCAAGAAAAGAGAAGGAAGACCAGTACCCAAACCGATCTTCCTGGGGTCATGCAACCCAGAGGTAGGCACACCTCTAGGGTGGGCTTCTGACCTTCTATCATCCAAGGAAGAGTACAGACAACTTGGGAGTGGGCAGAATAAGCCAACCTGTGATTGCTAGATTCCATACATAGCTGGAAGTCGTCACAGGGAGGGAGGATTCTTGGTAGCCCATTGGCTAGAGAGAGCATTATCTCCCTGGGGCACTTTCAGGGCATACATATGGTATCCCTGGCATCTCTGAACCTCAGGTCACAACTGAACTGGAGATGGGCCAAGGAAGGACTGCCCTGCTGACCCCTGGACAAAGCTAAGAGAGGATGCACCCTATGCTGGACTGCACTGGCTGCACATTGGGATACCAAAGAGAAGGCTGTGTCTATGGATCCTGGCTTGATGAAAAGTCACTCCCTAGCTGAAGACCAAAGAAGTGACTCTAGGTGTCAGTCAGCTGACCTCCTGGAACAAGCACCTGGGCCATCAAAGCTCAGCAAGTCAGTAACCATGCCTGGAGAATCTCTGCTGGCTGCTTCTGGAGGCTCCAAGGGACTGATCACCAATGGCCAAAAGTTACATCCGAGAGTGTTGTTTGATCCCAGATTGGTCGCCAAAGAGGGACACTAGCCTCCACCAAAGGATACAGCTGGAGGCGCTGTGTATGTAGACCAGTAGCCCAGCAGCAGCTGGTCTTCTACTGACTCAAAGAGGACTTCAGGAGACCCCAAACTCTGTGGCTGTATTCTCGGAATTATGATCACTCCACTGAAGATCATGGTGGTCATGTTGTAAAGTTCAGTACTGGACTGGAGAAGTCTTTGGGGACCAGGTAACTGTTCAAATGCTCCTTAGTGGCCCCGCAGGCCACTTTCCTCCCAGATTTAATGACCCCAGTAGGGCCAGAGCAGTCGAACACAACTCTTTCAAACTTTTCAAAAGTTTACAAACTTTACAGTTAACAATTCTTGTTTGCATTTGAACTGAGGTATACGTTTTCTTTAATCCATTGTATGCATCAGATGGCCCCCTTCAGTCCAATGCTAAGATGTTCGTAAGCGTCCGACGAGCACAGCACAGGAAATCCCTCTGGTGTGGGCACCAGAAGGATTTGCACTAGAGAAATTTCCTTAAAAAAAGGAAACAGCCTTTGGCGGTGGGAGAAAGCTTTCCTGCCTCCTGGTGCTGTTTCTTTGTTTTCAGGGAAATTACATCAGTGCATGCAGCCCGCTGATGTCATTTCTCTGAAAAAGATAGTGAAATGAGCCAATCAGCTCATTTCACTTTCTATGCAAGGGTGCTTATGGGGCTAACTCACCCCCCCAAGCACCGATCCAGATGGGAGCGGAAGCGTTGGAAAAGGGAGAATCTCCCCTTAATCATCCTAAGTGGACCTCAGCTTTAAGCAGGGATCCACTCCACTAGATACCTTGGAGGGGGAGCAGAACCTTGGGCAGGGGCTTTTGCTCCCCTTTATTTTTTGGCAATTTTCAATCTTTCTTCCCCATTCCCCAGGGAGCAGATAGGGCCAAAAGCCCCTGACCTCCTCACCCCCCCCCCCAGGGAGCAGAAAGCACTCTAGGCACCAGGGACTTCTTTTATCATAAATGTATAGGGGTGGAGGCTGACCAAACTGGGCATGCCAATGCCCCCACCCCAATATATGTGGACACTATCTTTCTGCCCTCCCTGGAAAGTGGATGGGCATAATTATCCCCGATCTGCACCCCCCAAGGGTGTGGGGGGGAAGAAAGCCCACTGGTCACCAGTTTTTTTTTCTTTATATAAAAGAGGGCTGGGGGCTGCCCACAACGAACACGGCCATGCTCCCATCCAATATAAATGAGTCCTACGTCTTTCTGCTCCCTGTGGTGGGGTAGATGGGGGAAATAGCCCCTGATCTGCCCTCCCTCCCCCTGGGGGGGGGGGGGGGGGCAGAAAGTCTGCTAGGTACCAGGGATTTCTTTTTTTTTTAAAGAAAAGTTTAGGGTTGAGGGGTGCCCAGATTGGGCCTGGCAATGCCCCCAACCCCTGAAAATGGGCATAGTCATTCTGTCCCTCCTGTGGACAGATGGGGTAATTACCACCGATCTTCCCCTCCTATGGGCTACCCACAATGGGCAAGGCCATGCCCCCACTCAAAATAAATGGGGCTCAATTCTTTTTGCCCCCCTGGGGGGGTGGCATATGGGGACAATAGCCCCTGATCTGCAAAAAGCCTACTAGGCACCAAGGATTTTTTAAGAATAGTCTATGGGTGGGACTGCCGAGATTGGGTCTGACAATGCCCCCACCCCCCAAAAATGGCCACAGTCTTTTTTCCCCCCTACCGGGGCAGATGGGGTAATTACCACGGATCTGCCCCCCTGGAGGGAAGAAAGCCCACCAGACACAAGGGAATAATGTTTTGAAAAAAAAGAGGGGTGGTGACTGCCCACCACAGTGGAGATGGTTATGCCCCGTACCCCAGATTATGGAAGGCAACAATCTTTCTGCTTCCCCTGTGGAATAAAGCATCTGATCCCAATGGCAAGCAAAAGGACATTTGACTCCTGAGTGCTGATTTTAAATATGGGCCAGGAGAGTTTGGCTAACTCCATATATCGTCCCACTTGGAATGGTGAACGGCTGCAGTTTTTGGGCTTGGGTAGGCTGCCGCCTGAAAAAACCTACCAGACCCAGATACTTCTGAAAAACTAGAAATCTAGGGAGTCCAGGGTGGTGTGCTTCACATGTACCCCGCACCATTGTGTTACCCACAATGCCTTTCAAACCTCTAACCTTGCCTGAAATCACCACTTTCCCTACATTTCTGTGATGGAAATTCCGGAATCAGCATGAATCCACAAAACTCCTTCCACATGGCAACTAAACTCTGTATCCTGTGTCCATTTTGGAATACACAGGTTTCCTTGATACCTATTTTTCACTCTTTATATTTTACCAAATGAATTGCTGTATACCCGGTACACCATGAATACCCATTGCAAGGTGCAGCTCATTTGTTGGCTCGGGGTACTTTGGGTTCTTGTTGAACCTGCAAACCCTATATATCACCACAACCAGAAGGGTCCAGCGGACATAACTATATATTTCTTTCAAAAATCTGCCATACTTTGAAAAAGGTACAGAAAAAAATGTAGGCAGAAATATTTTTTATTTCAACTGTGCTTTCTATAGAAAAACCTTGAAGGGTCTACACAAATGACCCCTTGTTGAATTCAGAATTTGGTCTATGTTTAGGAAATGCAAAGCTTTCCAGGATCCATCATTGGTTTCACACCTACTTCTGTCACTAACTGGAAGGAGGTTGAAAGCACAAAAATAGGACAAAAGGGATCTGTCCTTATAAAATGCCAAAACTGAGCTGAAAAATTTGTTTTTTTATTCTAGTCTGTCTGTTCCTGAAAGCTAGCAAGATGGTGATTTTAGCACCACAAACCTCTTGTTGATGCCATTTGCAGAGAAAAACCAGATGCTTTCTTCTGCAGTACATTTTTCCCCCAAAAAACACATTTTAGCTGTATTTTGGCCAGTTTCTCGGTCCCAGTCGGGAGAACCCACAAACTCTAGGTACCTTTAGAATAACCATGACGTTGGAAAAAAGGATGCAAATTTGGTGTGGATAGCTTATGTGGAAAATAGGTTATGGGGACCTAAACGCAAACTACCACAAATAGCCAAAAAAGGCTTAGCACAGGAGAGGAAAAGGCTTAGCAGCAAAAGGGTTATAAATCTATATCTCTGGAACCCTCTCTTGTATTTTGCTAATCTTGGTATTTAAAAATCCATAAAAATATAATCTATTTTATAAATTGGTTCTGGAGTTCATTCGTGCTGTGCTTCTTTCTTATTGATTGTGTGGTACGTCTAAATGCTTTATACTAGTTCCTTTTTGTAATCCTTGCTGCTCGAAGCCAAAGCTACCAAGTGTTGAGCTAAAAGATTTTACAAACAAGCCTGACTGGACTTGCAACAGTTTTTGCAAGTGTATTACACAGTTAGGTTGCATGACCATGCTATATAATACACCCAAATCCTCACAACAATGCACCAAGCTTTTAATGTAACAACAGCCCTGACTTCTTGTGTGGTGGTCTTCATGAACTCAAATTTATTGCCTGCTGGCTAGTTGCTGAGGAACGACAAGAATGCAAATGAAGGCTCACCTGCTCAGTTAAATAAAAACGGGGCTGCAATCTTTACTTTCTTTGGAGGGGATTGTGCTGATAGATTAGAAGCAGAAAGGCTTTGACATCATGATAGGATGAAGTATAAACCAATGGCTTTCCTGGCTGTTGCAAGTGGGCAAGCACCATCTGCACTTGAAACCTTGGATGATTAAACCATGGGATTGGGACATGTGATTGCCTAGAGCAGTGGTTCCCAACTTTTGGTCCGGGGACCCCTGGGGGTCCGCAAAGCCTTCTCTGGGGTCTGCAACAGCTTAGAAAATTAAATGATATTAACAGATTAGGTGGCCAGCCTTCAGTAATGATTCAATGGGTGTCCCCGGGTTCCAGTAATGATACAGAGAGGGTCCACAGAAGTCAAAAGGTTAGGAACCACTGGCTTAGAGCACCACTGCAAAATTCAGATCCTTCAACCACTGTTGACCTAGCACTTGAAGCAACTTCCCTACCCTAATCCGAAGCACATTCTCTCCCAGCTGGGCTCGTAACAACCCAAAGTTTCACCTTATTTAACTACAGAAACCTAACACATGCCAACCTCAGCTGCTCTGCCTCTTGCCCCGGCCTTCCTCTACCCTCCCTCACGAAACCCGACCAGTCTTAACTGCAAATGCACTATAAATCTGTAAATCCCACAATGTTGTGGGCACTGGTGTACAGGTACTTTTTCCATTCAAACACTATTTAGCATCAACTTAATTATGTAATTATCTCACTTATAACACCGCTCCTATGTTTTGTTTTTGACGTCGGGTAGGGTACTTTTATTTTAAAGGCTACATAAGGTTTCAACTTCTCAAAACCATTGGTGTACAGAACTGAAGGTCAGAAGGAGCCAGTTTAAGAGCGGTATATAATATGCAGAACATTAACTTTCTAGCATGTGGGGGTTCACGAGCGCTCGGCTATACTGCAACAGACGCAGCTTATTTGTCTCTATGGAAAAAGCTCATGTTAAGTGATCTTTAACCCGGAAACGACACATTTATATTGTGGCAGCACACCGCACCCTCGAGGAAGTGCTTCCTTTTAGAAGATTGTCATTTTGATAAATCCCTATCCAAAACATATAAACAAAAAAACTAGTTTTCCCTCTCCTAGTGAAATACTCTGCATCCATTCACAACTCTCTCACTAAGCAGCAAGCCCCCTGTTGGTAAAAGCGCGTTGACACCTCCTCAGGGGTATGAAGCTGTATAGAAATGCAATAAAATACATTCTTATTTTGGAATACCTATAAAAGTAATAACTGGCTGCTTCGAAACGGAGAGATGCAGGGGCTGTGAGAAGAATTCCAAGGCAGGATGGGGGTCCCACTGCAACTGTGAAGGGACCTTATAGGACTCGTTCGCACAAAAGGATTCGCTTTCAAAGACTGGGGCAGACTGGCGCCGCGGAGGGATCCACATGTCAAGAATATGAAAAATATTCACTATCCAACTAACTGGTCCCTTCCTATGACAGTAATTTTGCTTAAATAAAGTATTAAACACGTTGTAAAGTACTCCACATTCTGCCATTTGTTTAGCTGAGCACCTCCATAGCATCTCTTGTCTGCTTTTGTTATTGGAGAATAGCAGGCCGCATCACTCACCGCCAGATTCGTGAACCATGTAAAGGGCAAATTCGGCGGGATCATTCTCCACCTACAGAGAGGAAACAGGAAGTTAGGATGGTCCCTGAGATTTGTTGCTTTACAAGAGACACACGCCGCTCCGGAGGCTTCGGCATCTGACGGAGATACATACCCGGAACTTTTGCAGCAGCAGAGCCAGAACCTGCGCTGTGGACATTGTGCTGTTGACTCGAACATTTGTCACGGAACCGTACGCTGGAGTAAAGACGGATGTCTGGAAAGCAGAACGAGGGAGGGGATTGGAGTAAGCGAAGGAGAGGTATAAAGTCAACATGGTGGGAAAGACTATTATCAACAAGCTAGACCAGATCAGATGGACAATCATTGTGCTTCACTGTTTTGATTCCATCAAACAGCTCGAAGACGAGAACACGTTTTATTTCACAGGTCCAATCACAGGCAATCATTTACAAGCTCATCTGCATATTTGTAATTGAAAAATTTAATTTTTGTATACCTTCACTCGATTGAAGAGAAGCAGTGCTGCTGAAATTCTAGGCATTGTTTTGATTTGGGATTTACAAGCAAAGACACAATGCAACATTTAAGCCTCTATCCATGGGTGCTTAATCTGGGGTCCCTGCACCCGTTGGGGTTTGTGGCACCTAATCAAGTAGTCCACGACTGTTTAGAAAATTAAAATATAATTAAAAAAAATTTAAAAAAATAATGAAAAAATAAATATTTACAAATCAATAAGAATAATAGGCTAATAAAAGTATGTTTATATAAAAAAGCAAAATGTAAAATTGCTCATTTTAAAATGCTATGTAAATGTGAAGGGATTTGAAATTGGTGGGTAAAAATAAACTTGCTATCCTTAGTTTGATTAATGGGAGCAGTACAGGTGCAGCAAACAAAATCTGATATGGTCAATTAGTGATTTCAAATGAAGCACTGGTATGTGCCAACGGAAAAAAAAAAACAGCAAAAGTTGACAAAGTAATATAGTGGAGTACAGCATATCATGGCACCTTTTAAAAAATATCGCCAAATATTGAAAGCTCCAACCAACCCAATAAAATTAAAATTCTGATTTTTAGATTTTGTTCTGTTATTTAAGATTAAATAATGTGTGTATTTGTGTAAATGATTTTTCTTTATTTTTATCTATTGTTTTCAAGTTTAAATACTATAAATTGGTTAGACTGGGGTCTCAGCACTCAAAAGGTTAAAACGCATCCATCAGAACGATGCCTCAAACCTTTCCTGAGGTAGTGCCAAGTTTTTCCTTGTGAATTTGTCCATTATGTCAGTCTGCACTGAAACTTGGAGCAATGAGAGCTACATGTATACCATTTTAGATCTGGTGTTAGCCAAGACTTTTTATTAGGTCAGCCGTTAGCCAAGACCCTTTGTTTTTAATACAATTATATGTATAATATACTTACTTGGAAGGGATTTCAACCAGCTCTGTTCATCCGCTGGTTCGTTGTTTTGTCATTCACATTTTGCTTCCATGCATTACAACATACATCATAAGCTTGAGACAATAGGTCAGTCTAATTCAGCCGCTGGCTAACTTCACTTTAAATGACTGCATTTTGCTCTGTCACATGGCATACATTCACAGACAAGGTAGTTCACTTCAGTGAGTGTTTTTGCTTTTTACCTTAGTGTTGCCTTTGTGTTTAAAGCCTGATGTGATTACAAGATTCTTTCTACCAGCTCTTCATATTCCAGGTTTATCAGATCCTGTCTTCTTCTAATGTTGCTATAAATTCCTTTTGGAGTTACCTTTGTTTATCTGATAGCTGCTATTTCACACCATACTAGACCTTGTCCATTTGAAACTGTTCTTTATCCAGTTATCATTTCTTAGTAAAAATAAGTGCATTCATAACTGCTCTCCTGTATGACATGCTAGAATGTATTTTAATTGAGGACTACAATTATATTTGTAAACCAGTTTAGCCAGTATGTCCTGCTTGTATGCCTTACTAGTCTGATTTCTGTGCTCTTGTATGTCAATCTTATATACACATTTAACTATTATATTAACTGAAGCCATGCTTTTTTTCCAATTTTCTATCTATCTATCTATCTATCTATCTATCTATCTATCTATCTATCTATCTATCTATCTATCTTTGCCACTCTATATATCTTTTGCAACATGTTCTAAAAACAGAACCCTATATTTCAGTCTTTCCAAGCCCATTTATCTATTTAACCCTCTCAATTTATAGTAAAGGTGTACAAAGATATTACAAAAAAAGGATTAGACTGTCTGCAAATGCCAGACTGTTTTTTAAGGTTTTGGGTTAGCCTACATCTTTTGATTATATTACAGTTATGGGTATGTCAAAGTTCCTCATAGGGATTTTCAGCCGGACGTAATCCATTCTGTTGTTGTGTCATTCACATTTTTCTTCCACCAACTGCAGCATGCAACATGAGGCAGTGGGTCAGTGAACTTCAGCCATTAGCTATCGTCATTGTTAGTTTAGGCATGTTGCCCTTTCACAAGACACACATTGACACACAAAGTAGTTCCCTTCTGTGACATTTTCTACTATGGTAACATGCTTTTTTAGACAAGAAAATATGTCAACCTTAGGCCATTTTTTTTCTTCAGATTGATGAGGGCCAGTTACAAACTAGAATTGCCAAAGCCAAAAGGCTGGTGGCCCAGTGGCCGATGGTGGAAGTTGAAAGTAGTGAGGCATAAGACCAAATTATTTATGAGTAAGAGAAGGTTTAACAGGGTTCCTCCCCAAGAAAATTTGTAAAAATTGCTGCATGTAGGTGCAATTTTCAGCACTATTTACTTTATTAATATGCCCCAAAATACTGTTCTTATATTCATTTGTAAAAGAAACTCATTAAATGTTGTAGTTTTTTAATTGTTTGTTTAGCATATTACTACCGTACAGGGCATGCTTTGAACTGAGTCCCATGCATGCCACCATTGGGAGCTGAGCTCTGGAGTGGAGGCTGAGGGCAGTGACAGTTCCTTAAAGTGGCTGTCACTGAGGCAAAATGTGTTACGAATACATGGTCAGGGGGTTGTGGCTGGAGGTCACACAAGATGGCCGCTGCTCTTTAGAGCTCTGGGAGGCTTCAGCACTTCCTGGAAAGAAGGAGATGTTTTCACATCAAAATGATTAATTTCTTCAGCATTTTTGAGCACTGGAGCTCTGCCGCTGCATAAATATGCCTTTATCTTACAGAGACATCAAGTTTTGAAGTAATTTCAGAGACTTTCTGAGAGGGCCTGAGGTAATTACTTATTTTCAGCCTCTGCACAAACCTAAACTTTCACAGAGATGTTTCTATTTGACTTTTAACTGCTTGCCTGGATGTCATTCTACAAATCTAATTTCCTCTGCAATGGAATATTTATTACCTTCTGACAGCTAGCTGAACTTGTGACCTCTCTCTTCAAACACATTTAGCTGAGGTTTTCAACTTTCACTATTCACTGGCAGCTCTTGTTGTCAAGGAGCTCTTCCAAATTGCTCTTCCTAACATGGTAAATTATTTTCTTTGAGAGAGGGGATTTTTCCTTTTCAGAAGGTTCCCTTAAAACTAGTCACCAATTGTTTGACTATGTGCAGTAAAGTGCTTTGCTCTTGTGGTATTCTGTCATGCCTGTTATGAGAGAATAAATTAGGATTTTCTATTTATATATTTTTTATTATATTTTGCTCTATTGTTGGAAACTTCTCGCAGCAGCTTCTCATCGTAATATAATTTCATCAACACCTCACTTTGCTGGCTTCCTATTACCAAATTGCTGCTGGCTTTTATGGGGAGACCACATAATTCCCAGAGCAGCCAGTCATCATCTTCCTCCAAGTCTAATAATCCTCTTCGAGTGGTGCGCACACATATAACTAAATCTTCTGTACCATCAGCTTTAACAATGGATTGTGCTAGAGTCATTTTAAAGGATAGCACCTCTTCATCGCATGCTGCTGGCGCAATTGCAAAAAAAACATCTAATACCTCCTCCGTTAAGCGCCCCAAAAAAGACCTTGATTCTCCCTCAAAATCACCTACACATCTTACTCTAGATGATGTCATGGAGGAATTGCGTGCAATAAAGCCCTTTATGATGGACACTAATGCCTCTTTGCAACGTATTGAGGAGCAATGGTCCCAACACCAACAACAAATTTGTTCTCTGGAACAGAGAGTCAGTAACCTTGAAGAGTGTAACACTGTCAATCCTCAGATCTCCAAGGACATAGCTCAACTTAAAAGGCTTACTGAAAAAGTAGAAAATAGAAATAGGAGAAATAACCTTCGCCTTTTTGGGATTCCAGAAGGTTCGGAAGGCTCCAACATGATTGCATTCCTTCAAACAGCAAAACCTTCAAGTCTTCGCTCGCCTTCTACCTCTCCCCTCTCTATCCAATGGGCACATCGTTTAGGTCCACAGACTTCAACTGGCCCTCGTGCACATCCTAGAGGCATTATTATTCTCTTTCTCCAATTTACTGACTTGATGCCAATACTCTCGGAAGCCAAAAAGATGGGCTCTTTGCTATGGTCAGGTCATAAAGTATTTTTCACACTAGGCTTCTCTCCTGCAACAGCTGCCTGTCACAAACAGTTTTTGGACTTAAGTCCACAACTCAAATCCTTGAATATTCGATATGGTCTTCTTCACCCATGCCTTTTCAAAATTACATTCAAGGACAAATCTTACTCGTTTGAGGAACCTTCAGCACTACAAACTTCTATTAACCAACACAAAACAGAAGCAATGGAACTAGGAGCATCTGCTATTACTTGAAGATATAATTTAATTTGTCTTTAATTTCCTTTCTTTTTTTTTTCTGGACAGTTTAATAGTAATGGTTATGTTTAGTATTTATATCCAGGGTTTTCCTTCTCTGCATCTTCTTATTCTCTTTTTTTTCTTTTTTAGATAGTGTTCTTTGTGCAATCCTCATGTTCCTTTCCCAACCATATAACTTTCTCACCATCCAAATTGTTCTCCTACACTTTCCACTGGTAAGCTTTGATTTTTATTGTTCTTTATGCCACACTCCTTTACTGTAGCTATTACGTTATTTGGTCTCCTGAATGGTACATTTTTTGTTTGTATGTTTTTTTTTTCTTCCAAGAAACTCGCCTTCATATGTTTTAATATCTAATATCACTTTTCTTGTGCTGAAGCCACTCTTGCCTGTCTTTTCAGGTTCTCCACTGTCCCTCTACCTTTCGGGGTATTCACTTTCTATATTGTCTTCTTTAGCTCTCGTGGACTTTAGTCCCTGTATTGCCACATCCATGTATATACAACTTCTGGAGGTCATCTTCCTCCTTTTTCTTTACTATCTTGTTTCTTTCCCATTTCTTTGCTTTTGCAAAATTGATATGCCTAGTTTATTCCTTGTTACAGCAGTTGTTTATTAATACTTCTTGTTATGCAACTTAGAACTGTTACTTGGAATGTTAACGGGGTTAAACACCCTATTAAACGTCAGTGTGTCTTATCTCACCTAGCTCGTTTGAAATGCCACATTGCTTTGTTGCAAGAGACTCTGAGGCAATTAAGCTTAAAAAACAATGGGTGCGGGACATTTTCTACTCCTCTTCCACCACAAACAAAAATGGGGTAATTATACTCTGTCATAAATCTCTCAAACCTACCATAATTTCACAGCATCAAGATACAGAAGGTCGCTGGGTACTTGTTACATTTACAATAGACAATAGTTCTCTTACTATCCTAAATATATACGACCCCACACATCCGGATCCAAATTTTTAGAAGAATCTTTCACATATTGTCTCTGAACATTCCTCAAACAATTTACTAATAGGTGGTGACTGCAACCAAATTCTCGATCCATTTTTGGACAGACGTTCCACGTCACATTTCATTCCACATGCCTCCACAAAGCTTTTAACCCCTTCCCCGCCACGGACGTAATGGTTACGTCCATGGCAGCGCCCGTGTGGCGCCATGGACGTAACCATTACGTCCTGAATGCTTCCCTCGGGAGAAGCGCTAGCGCTCCTCCCGAGGGACGCCCCCCCACCCCCCCAGGTCAGGGCTGACCGGGGAATCCCTTCCCCTTCCACCCCCGACCCCCCCCACCCCCCCTGTGACGTCAGCGCGCGCTGATTTGTCACAGGGGCCTCCCTAGTCGCGCTGGAAGCTCTGCTTCCAGCGCGATTGAAAAAGAAATGCAAAAGCATTTCTTTTTCAATCACTTGGGAGGCCCGGAGGGGCTTCAAAGGGAAGGAAAAGTATTTCCTTCCCTTTGAAGTCCCTCCGAGGGTTTCAAAAGCCGGATTGCTTGCAATCCGGCTTTTGAAACCCCACTAGACACCAGGGATTTTTTTTTTTTTCATTGAAATTGACCAAAGGGAGCGACCCCTTGGGCAAGGGTCGCTCCCAGGGGGGGCATTTTTTTGAAAAGGCCTTTTCTGCCCCCCTTGGGGGCAGATCGGCCTTACTAGGCCGATCTGCCCCCAGGGGGGGCAGAAACCTCTAGGCACCAGGGACCATTTTTTTTTTTTTTGTTTCATTTTTTTTTTTGGTGGGGAGCGACCCCTTAGGCAAGGGTCGCTCCCCTTGGGGGAAAATTATATTTTGGCCATTTCTGCCTCCCTTGGGGGCAGATTGGCCTATTTTGATGAGGCCAATCTGCCCCCAAGGGGGGTAGAAACCACTAGACACCAGGGAGTTTTTTCTTTGCGTGAATTTCACGCAAATGGAGCGACCCCTTAGGCAAGGGTCGCTCCCTGGGGGGGAGGGCAATTTATTTTAGGCCATTTCTGCCCCCCCTGGGGGCAGATCGGCCTATTATTAGGCCGATCTGCCCCCAGGGGGGGAAGAAACCTCTAGGCGCCAGGGCAATTTTTTTTTTGTGTTTTTTTTTTTTGTTCTTTCTTTTTTTTAGAGATGGGGAGCGACCCATCAGGCAAGGGTCGCTCCCCTGGGGGGCAAATTGTATTTAGACCATTTCTGCCCCCCTGGGGGCAGATTGGCCAATTTTAGGTCAATCTGCCCCCAAGGGGGCAGAAACCACTAGGCACCGGGGATTTGTTTTTTGGCACCAATGTCACGCAGGGGGAGCGACCCCGTAGGCAAGGGTCGCTCCCGGGGGGGGGGGGGGGTTGGGGTTGGGGGGGCAAATTTATTTTAGGCCATTTCTGCCCCCCCGGGGGACAGATCGGCCTATTATTAGGCCGAACTGCCCCCGGGGGGGGGGGAGAACACTCTAGGCGCCAGGGCAATTTTTTTTTTGTGTGTTTTTTTTTTGTTGTTTCTTTTTTTAGAGATGGGGAGTGACCCATCAGGCAAGGGTCGCTCCCCTGGGGGGGCAAATTGTATTTAGACCATTTCTGCCCCCCTGGGGGCAGATTGGCCAATTTTAGGTCAATCTGCCCCCAAGGGGGCAGAAACCACTAGGCACCGGGGATTTGTTTTTTGGCGCCAATGTCACGCAGGGGGAGCGACCCCGTAGGCAAGGGTCGCTCCGGGGGGGGGGGGTGGGGGTTGGGGGGGCAAATTTATTTTAGGCCATTTCTGCCCCCCCCGGGGACAGATCGGCCTATTATTAGGCCGAACTGCCCCCGGGGGGGGGGGGGCCAGAACACTCTAGGCGCCAGGGCAATTTTTTTTTTGTGTGTTTTTTTTTTTGTTGTTTCTTTTTTTAGAGATGGGGAGTGACCCATCAGGCAAGGGTCGCTCCCCTGGGGGGGCAAATTGTATTTAGACCATTTCTGCCCCCCTGGGGGCAGATTGGCCAAATTTAGGTCAATCTGCCCCCAAGGGGGCAGAAACCACTAGGCACCGGGGATTTGTTTTTTGGCGCCAATGTCACGCAGGGGGAGCGACCCCGTAGGCAAGGGTCGCTCCCGGGGGGGGGTGGGGGTTGGGGGGGCAAATTTATTTTAGGCCATTTCTGCCCCCCGGGGGACAGATCGGCCTATTATTAGGCAGAACTGCCCCCGGGGGCGGGGCAGAACACTCTAGGCGCCAGGGCAATTTTTTTTTGGTGTGTTTTTTTTTTTTGTTGTTTCTTTTTTTAGAGATGGGGAGTGACCCATCAGGCAAGGGTCGCTCCCCTGGGGGGGCAAATTGTATTTAGACCATTTCTGCCCCCCTGGGGGCAGATTGGCCAATTTTAGGTCAATCTGCCCCCAAGGGGGCAGAAACCACTAGGCACCGGGGATTTGTTTTTTGGCGCCAATGTCACGCAGGGGGAGCGACCCCGTAGGCAAGGGTCGCTCCCGGGGGGGGGGGGGGGGTGGGGGTTGGGGGGGCAAATTTATTTTAGGCCATTTCTGCCCCCCCGGGGGACAGATCGGCCTATTATTAGGCCGAACTGCCCCCGGGGGGGGGGGGGGCAGAACACTCTAGGCGCCAGAGCAATTTTTTTTTTGTGTGTTTTTTTTTTGTTGTTTCTTTTTTTAGAGATGGGGAGTGACCCATCAGGCAAGGGTCGCTCCCCTGGGGGGGCAAATTGTATTTAGACCATTTCTGCCCCCCTGGGGGCAGATTGGCCAATTTTAGGTCAATCTGCCCCCAAGGGGGCAGAAACCACTAGGCACCGAGGATTTGTTTTTTGGCGCCAATGTCACGCAGGGGGAGCGACCCCGTAGGCAAGGGTCGCTCCCGGTGGGGGGGTGGGGGTTGGGGGGGCAAATTTATTTTAGGCCATTTCTGCCCCCCCGGGGGACAGATCGGCCTATTATTAGGCCTAACTGCCCCCGGGGGGGGGCAGAACACTCTAGGCGCCAGGGCAATTTTTTTTTTGTGTGTTTTTTTTTTGTTGTTTCTTTTTTTAGAGATGGGGAGTGACCCATCAGGCAAGGGTCGCTCCCCTGGGGGGGCAAATTGTATTTAGACCATTTCTGCCCCCCTGGGGGCAGATTGGCCAATTTTAGGTCAATCTGCCCCCAAGGGGGCAGAAACTACTAGGCACCGGGGATTTGTTTTTTGGCGCCAATGTCACGCAGGGGGAGCGACCCCGTAGGCAAGGGTCGCTCCCGGTGGGGGGGTGGGGGTTGGGGGGGCAAATTTATTTTAGGCCATTTCTGCCCCCCCGGGGGACAGATCGGCCTATTATTAGGCCGAACTGCCCCCGGGGGGGGGGCAGAACACTCTAGGCGCCAGGGCAATTTTTTTTTTGTGTGTTTTTTTGTTGTTGTTTCTTTTTTTAGAGATGGGGAGCGACCCATCAGGCAAGGGTCGCTCCCCTGGGGGGGCAAATTGTATTTAGACCATTTCTGCCCCCCTGGGGGCAGATTGGCCAATTTTAGGTCAATCTGCCCCAAAGGGGGCAGAAACCACTAGGCACCGGGGATTTGTTTTTTGGCGCCAATGTGACGCAGGGGGAGCGACCCCGTAGGCAAGGGTCGCTCCCGGGGGGGGGGTGGGTGTTGGGGGGGCAAATTTATTTTAGGCCATTTCTGCCCCCCCGGGGGGCAGATCGGCCTATTATTAGGCCGATCTGCCCCCGGGGGGGGGGCAGAAACCTCTAGGCGCCAGGGGAATTTTTCTTTTTTTTCTTTGTTTTTTTTTTTTTAGAGATGGGGAGCGACCCATCAGGCAAAAATCGCTCCCCTGGGGGACAAATTGTATTTAGGCCATTTCTGCCCCCCTTGGGGGCAGATTGGCTGAGTTTAGGTCAACCTGCCCCCAAGGGGGCAGAAACCACTAGGCACCGGGGATTTGTTTTTTGGTGCCAATGTCACGCAGGGGGAGCGACCCCGTAGGCAAGGGTCGCTCCCGGCGGGGGAGGGTGGGGGTTGGGGGGGCAAATTTATTTTAGGCCATTTCTGCCCCCCCCCTGGGGCCGGCTGAGCTACAGGCCAAACACCACAGGTAGGCACCTTGCAAAAAACACCTCTGTTTTCTGTGAAAAAATATGTTGTGTCCACGTTGTGTTTTAGGCCATTTCCTTTTGTGGGCGCTAGGCCTACCCACAGAAGTGATGTACCATTTTTATCGAGAGACTTAGGGGAACGCTGGGTGGAAGGAAATTTGTGGCTCCTCTCAGATTCCAGAACTTTCTGTCACCGAAATGAGAGGAAAAAGTGTTTTTGGGGCCAAATTTTGATGTTTGCAAAGGATTCTGGGTAACATAACCTGGTCTGAGCCCCGCAAGTCACCCCATCTTGGATTCCCCTGGGTTTCTAGTTTTCAAAAATGCACTGGTTTGCTAGGTTTCCTCAGGTGTCGGCTGAGCTACAGGCCAAAATCCACAGGTAGGCACTGCTTTTTATAAAAAAATGTGATGTGTCCACGTTGTGTTTTGGGCCCTTTCCTTTCGTGGGCGCTAGTCCTACCCACACAAGTGATGTATCATTTTTATCGGGAGACTTCGGGGAACGCTGGGTAGAAGGAAATTTGTGGCTCCTCTCAGATTCCAGAACTTTCTGCCACAGAAATGTGAGTAACATGTGTATTTTTAGCCAAATTTTGAGGTTTGCAAAGGATTCTGGGTAACAGAACCTGGTCCGAGCCCCGCAAGTCACCCCTCCTTGGATTCCCCTAGGTCTCTAGTTTTCAGAAATGCACAGGTTTGGTAGGTTTCCCTAGGTGCCGGCTGAGCTAGAGGCCAAAATCTACAGGTAGGCACTTCGCAAAAAACACCTCTGTTTTTTTCCAAAATTTAGGATGTGTCAACGTTGCGCTTTGGGGTGTTTCCTGTCGCCGGCGCTAGGCCTACCCACGCAAGTGAGGTATCATTTTTATCGGGAGACTTGGGGGAACGCTGGGTGGAAGGAAATTTGTAGCTCCTCTCAGATTCCAGAACTTTCTGCCACAGAAATCTGAGTAACATGTGTATTTTTAGCCAAATTTTGAGGTTTGCAAAGGATTCTGGGTAACAGAACCTGGTCCGAGCCACACAAGTCACCCCTCCTTGGATTCCCCTAGGTCTCTAGTTTTCAGAAATGCATAGGTTTGGTAGGTTTCCCTAGGTGGCGGCTGAGCTAGAGGCCAAAATCTACAGGTAGTCACTTTGCTAAAAACAGCTCTGTTTTCTGTGATATGTCCACGTTGTGTTTTGGGGCATATCCTGTCGCGGGCGCTAGGCCTACCCACACAAGTGAGGTATCATTTTTATCGGGAGACGTGGGGGAACGCTGGGTGGAAGGAAATTTGTGGCTCCTCTCAGATTCCAGAACTTTCTGCCACAGAAATTTGAGGAACATGTGTTTTTTTAGCCAAATTTTGAGGTTTGCAAAGGATTCTGGGTAACAGAACCTGGTCCGAGCCCCGCAAGTCACCCCTCCTTGGATCCCCCTAGGTCTCTAGTTTTCAGAAATGCATAGGTTTGGTAGGTTTCCCTAGGTGGCGGCTGAGCTAGAGGCCAAAATCTACAGGTAGTCACTTTGCTAAAAACAGCTCTGTTTTCTGTGATATGTCCACGTTGTGTTTTGGGGCATATCCTGTCGCGGGCGCTAGGCCTACCCACACAAGTGAGGTATCATTTTTATCGGGAGACGTGGGGGAACGCTGGGTGGAAGGAAATTTGTGGCTCCTCTCAGATTCCAGAACTTTCTGCCACAGAAATTTGAGGAACATGTGTTTTTTTAGCCAAATTTTGAGGTTTGCAAAGGATTCTGGGTAACAGAACCTGGTCCGAGCCCCGCAAGTCACCCCTCCTTGGATCCCCCTAGGTCTCTAGTTTTCAGAAATGCATAGGTTTGGTAGGTTTCCCTAGGTGGCGGCTGAGCTAGAGGCCAAAATCTACAGGTAGTCACTTTGCTAAAAACAGCTCTGTTTTCTGTGATATGTCCACGTTGTGTTTTGGGGCATATCCTGTCGCGGGCGCTAGGCCTACCCACACAAGTGAGGTATCATTTTTATCGGGAGACGTGGGGGAACGCTAGGTGGAAGGAAATTTGTGGCTCCTCTCAGATTCCAGAACTTTCTGCCACAGAAATTTGAGGAACATGTGTTTTTTTAGCCAAATTTTGAGGTTTGCAAAGGATTCTGGGTAACAGAACCTGGTCCGAGCCCCGCAAGTCACCCCTCCTTGGATCCCCCTAGGTCTCTAGTTTTCAGAAATGCATAGGTTTGGTAGGTTTCCCTAGGTGGCGGCTGAGCTAGAGGCCAAAATCTACAGGTAGTCACTTTGCTAAAAACAGCTCTGTTTTCTGTGATATGTCCACGTTGTGTTTTGGGGCATATCCTGTCGCGGGCGCTAGGCCTACCCACACAAGTGAGGTATCATTTTTATCGGGAGACGTGGGGGAACGCTAGGTGGAAGGAAATTTGTGGCTCCTCTCAGATTCCAGAACTTTCTGCCACAGAAATGTGAGTAACATGTGTATTTTTAGCCAAATTTTGAGGTTTGCAAAGGATTCTGGGTAACAGAACCTGGTCCGAGCCCCGCAAGTCACCCCTCCTTGGATTCCCCTAGGTCTCTAGTTTTCAGAAATGCACAGGTTTGGTAGCTTTCCCTAGGTGCCGGCTGAGCTAGAGGCCAAAATCTACAGGTAGGCACTTCGCAAAAAACACCTCTGTTTTTTTCCAAAATTTAGGATGTGTCCACGTTGCGCTTTGGGGTGTTTCCTGTCGCCGGCGCTAGGCCTACCCACGCAAGTGAGGTATCATTTTTATCGGGAGACTTGGGGGAACGCTGGGTGGAAGGAAATTTGTAGCTTCTCTCAGATTCCAGAACTTTCTGCCACAGAAATGTGAGGGACATGTGTTTTTTTAGCCACATTTTGAGGTTTGCAAAGGATTCTGGGTAACAGAACCTGGTCCGAGCCCCGCAAGTCACCCCTCCTTGGATTCCCCTAGGTCTCTAGTTTTCAGAAATGCACAGGTTTGGTAGGTTTCCCTAGGTGCCGGCTGAGCTAGAGGCCAAAATCTACAGGTAGGCACTTCGCAAAAAACACCTCTGTTTTTTCCCAAAATTTAGGATGTGTCCACGTTGCGCTTTGGGGTGTTTCCTGTCGCCGGCGCTAGGCCTACCCACGCAAGTGAGGTATCATTTTTATCGGGAGACTTGGGGGAACGCTGGGTGGAAGGAAATTTGTAGCTCCTCTCAGATTCCAGAACTTTCTGCCACAGAAATGTGAGGGACATGTGTTTTTTTAGCCAAATTTTGAGGTTTGCAAAGGATTCTGGGTAACAGAACCTGGTCCGAGCCCCGCAAGTCACCCCTCCTTGGATTCCCCTAGGTCTCTAGTTTTCAGAAATGCACAGGTTTGGTAGGTTTCCCTAGGTGGTGGCTGAGCTAGAGGCCAAAATCTACAGGTAGTCACTTTGCTAAAAACAGCTCTGTTTTCTGTGATATGTCCACGTTGTGTTTTGGGGCATATCCTGTCGCGGGCGCTAGGCCTACCCACACAAGTGAGGTATCATTTTTATCGGGAGACGTGGGGGAACGCTGGGTGGAAGGAAATTTGTGGCTCCTCTCAGATTCCAGAACTTTCTGCCACAGAAATGTGAGGAACATGTGTTTTTTTAGCCAAATTTTGAGGTTTGCAAAGGATTCTGGGTAACAGAACCTGGTCCGAGCCACACAAGTCACCCCTCCTTGGATTCCCCTAGGTCTCTAGTTTTCAGAAATGCATAGGTTTGGTAGGTTTCCCTAGGTGGCGGCTGAGCTAGAGGCCAAAATCTACAGGTAGTCACTTTGCTAAAAACAGCTCTGTTTTCTGTGATATGTCCACGTTGTGTTTTGGGGCATATCCTGTCGCGGGCGCTAGGCCTACCCACACAAGTGAGGTATCATTTTTATCGGGAGACGTGGGGGAACGCTGGGTGGAAGGAAATTTGTGGCTCCTCTCAGATTCCAGAACTTTCTGCCAGAGAAATTTGAGGAACATGTGTTTTTTTAGCCAAATTTTGAGGTTTGCAAAGGATTCTGGGTAACAGAACCTGGTCCGAGCCACACAAGTCACCCCTCCTTGGATTCCCCTAGGTCTCTAGTTTTCAGAAATGCACAGGTTTGGTAGGTTTCCCTAGGTGGCGGCTGAGCTAGAGGCCAAAATCTACAGGCAGTCACTTTGCTAAAAACAGCTCTGTTTTCTGTGATGTGTCCACGTTGTGTTTTGGGGCATATCCTGTCGCGGGCGCTAGGCCTACCCAAACAAGTGAGGTATCATTTTTATCGGGAGACTTGGGGGAACATAGAATGGCAAAACAAGTGTTATTGCCCCTTGTCTTTCTCTACATTTATTCCTTCCAAATATAGGGGTGTGTGTAAAAAAGACATCTATTTGAGAAATTCCATGTAATTCACGTACTACTATGGTCACCCCGGAATTCAGAGATGTGCAAATAACCACTGCTCCTCAACACCTTATCTTGTGCCCTTTTTGGAAATGCAAAGGTTTTCTTGATAGCTATTTTTTACTCCTTATATTTCAGCAAATGAATTACTGTATACCCGGTATAGAATGAAAACGCACTGCAGGGTGCAGCTCATTTATTGGCTCTGGGTTCCTCGGGTTCTTGATGAACCTACAAACCCTATATATCCCCGCAACCAGAGGAGTCCAGCAGACGTAACGGTATATTGCTTTCGATAATCTGACATTGCAGGGAAAAGTTACAGAGTAAAAAGTAGAGAAAAATTGATGTTTTTTTCACCTCAATTTCAATATTTTTCTTTTTCAGCTGTTATTTTCTGTAGGAAACCCTTGTAGGATCTACACAAATGACCCCTTGCTGAATTCAGAATTTTGTCTACTTTTCAGAAATGTTTAGGTTTCTGGGATCCAGCATTGGTTTCATGACCATTCCTGTCACTGACTGGAAGGAGGCTGAAAGCACAAAAAATTGCACAAATGGGGTATGCCCCAGTAAAATGCCAAAATTGTGTTGAAAAATTGGGTTTTCGGATTCAAGTCTGCCTGTTCCTGAAAGCTGGGAAGCTGCTGAGTTTAGCACCGCAAACCCTTTGTTGATGCCATTTTTAGGGGAAAAACCACAAGCCTTCTTCTGCAGCCACTTTTTCCAATTTTTTTGAAAAAAACAAAATTTTCCCTGTATTTTGGCCAATTTCTTGGCCTCTTTCAGGGGAACCCACAAAGTCTGGGTACCTCCAGAATCCCTAGGATGTTGGAAAAAAAGGACGCAAATTTGGCTTGGTTAGCTTATGTGGACAAAAAGTTATGCGGGCCTAAGCGCGAACTGCCCCAAATAGGCAAAAAAAGGCCTGGCACAGGAGGGGGAAAAGGCCTGGCAGCGAAGTGGTTAAAAACTTTATTTTACAGCATTCTCTCTCTGATTCCTGGAGAATATGCAATCCCGACCTCTTGGAATATTCTTTTTACTCTCTTACCCACCATTCCCAAACTAGGCTTTATTATATCTTTCTGAGTAAAGGTTTATTGCAACATAAGGTCAACTCTGAAATCGGTGCTATTTTGATCTCCGATCACGAACCTGTGATTACTGACTTTGATCTTTTTCTTAATGGTTCCAAAACATCTTCATGGAGGTTTAATAACTCTCTACTTTCAGATGCTACTTTTATCGCTTCCTACAGTAAGTTTATAGAAGAATACTTTCACATCAACGATAGTGATCAACTATCTTTTCATTTTGTTTGGGATGCATTCAAAGCAGCCTCTAGGGGTTTCATCATAAGTTATGCTCACTCAAAAAAAAAAGGCTGCTCAACAAAAATCGACTTCCATCCTTGAAAATATAAAGTCCCTAGAACATGAATACTATACTCACAAAACTAGTAAATCACATCTTGAAGCACTAGTCTCAGCTAAAATGGAGTTTAACCAATATACCACTGAACAAGCATGCGGCACCCTCCTGAAAATAAATGCCAGATATTATGGTGGTAACAATAAAGATGGTTCTCATCTAGCTCGATATTTGAAACAAAGAAAAGAAAAAACAACTATTAAATCTATCACAGATAACAATGGTGTTAAACACTTTAGAGATAAAGATATAGCATTGTGTTTCGCTTCTTACTATAAGGACCTGTACACTCCAGAACACATACCAACAGTTGAATCTCTCAACCAATATTTCTTTAATCTCAAACCAAGAGACCCATTGCAGATTGACCGCTCATCTTTAGACCAACCCCTACCGAACTTACCGAACTATATACAGCTTTACAATCTCTCCCCAAAGTTAAGGCCCCAGGCCCAGATGGCTTCACAGCAGAATTCTTTATTCAGTTTGCTAAGTCTCTCTTCCCCAAACTCTTTCAATTACTTAATCACTATAATGTTAGGTTCTGCATCTGGCTCATTTACGGAGGCCATGATTTGTCTTATTCCCAAAAAAGATCAGGATGCGACTGACTGTAAAAACTATAGACCCATATCTTTAATTAATACTGATTGTAAACTATATGCCAAAGTTTTAGCTCTCTGTTTACTCCCATATATACCTGACCTTATTGATTCTCATCAATTTGGGTTTATCCCTAATAGAAATGTAGCAGATAATTCCCGTACTTTTACAAATATTATTAACAAGGCATCTAAACTTAAGATTCCTCTGGCAGCTTTATCATTGGATGCGGAAAAGGCCTTCAATAGGGTGTACTGGGCTTTCTTGTCGAAGGCATTGGAATGGCATGGACTAGGTACTAAATTCCAACATTTTAAATCCATTCTTTATTCCTCACCATGTTCCTTGGTTATAACAAATGGTATCCGATCTCCTCTTTTCCCTCTTAAAAGGGGTACTCGTCAAGGATGCCCATTATCTCCTTTACTATTTATTTTGGCTCTTGAACCTTTTCTGTACCAATTAAAAACGTCTGAACATTTTACGGGGTTTCAAATTAATAATGCACACATCAAATTTATGGCATATGCTGATGATATTCTTTTGTTCATGTCTCACCCTGACACTTCTCTTCCTGCATTCCTGTATGACCTCAACTTAAATTCTGATGTATCTGGCTATAAACTTAATATAGATAAAACAGTGGTCCTACCACTTAATGCTCATTGCACTGGCTCTGTATTCCTTGATGCAGGATTATCTTTGAATTCTTCTAAGATTAAATGCCTGGGGGTATGTTACCGCACTACTCTCAAGGATACATTAAAGACTAATTTAGAAATTTTATCTGCAAAGCTTGTAGATCTCACACAGAAATGGTCTCCATTATATCTCACGTGGTGGGGCCGCTTGGACACTGAAGTGATGCTTCTCCCTATCATTAACTTCTTCCTTATGATGCTTCCTATTAAGATACGTAAACTATTTTTTAGTTCAATTGATAAAATTCTATCCAAGTTCCTGTGGAATGGTAAACAATCCTGAATCTCTCTCTCAAAATGAAAACTTCCTAAAGTACAAGGTGGAGTTAATTTTCCTGACTTTTTAACTTATCACAAATCTTTTGGCATTAAGCAAAGACATCCCTATATATCTACACTCAATGATGCCCCTCAAAAGCTATGGTTCTCTTTGGGAGAAACATTTATTTCTCCCTTTTCCCATAAACACATTATATTTATGTCTAACCCCTCAAAATTCTGGTTGCCCAGCACTATCTCCCATTCTGTCAACTTACTGAAACCTATTTTTATTTTGCATCTTACCCCCATTAATCAATTCTTTAACAGTCCTATTTGGCACAATAGTTCTCTTAGGAAACAAGCTAAAACCTTGTGTTGGAAGGCTTGGATGATTAAAGGTATTCTTCTCTTTTCCCAATTATATCATAAAGACTCTCTCATCCCTTTTACTACTCTCTCAGCAATTTATAATCTCCCTATTCGCATAAAATCCCAATATATCATTCTTTCTACTCTAGTCCAAGAGGCCCTAATAAACGTATACATCATAATCATTCTTCTCTTGCATCATCTCCACACCCGATCGTAACTTCTAATTATCCTAGGGCAGCTGGAATTTATAAACTTTTAAGAACGTCTGTTTCACCTAGACTCAAATCACCTATTGAGACATTGTGGGAATCAGATCTTTGTGTTGTTTGGCCAACTTTTTTATGGGATAGAATATGGTATAAGATACATTCCACTGCAAGCCTCACACAGACCCTATATTTTTTTTATAATAGACTTTTCTACACTCCTGTACGCCTTTACAAACTCAAACTTGCACAAAATGACAGTTGTTGGCGCTGCCACACTCAGCAGGGTACTGACTTTCACATGTTTTCTTCTTGTCCATCCCTATCTACTTTTTGGTTCTCAATATGGTCTCGCATTTCAGCAATAGCTCAGATTTCCTTACTAATGTCATATGAATTACTGATTTTGGGTGGCATACACGATATCTGGAGTTCATTCAGGCCTCATGGAAAATTGGTGGACCTTTTGCTTTCTATTGCAATCTCTATTATTACGTCTAACTGGAAATCTTCGGAGAACATTACTCTCAGACAGTGGTAGAATTCTGTATGTTATCATCATAGACTTGACAGCTACAAGCTTGATTCAACAGGAACTTTCTTCAAACGTCATCAGCTATGGTTGCCATTAAGTAACTATCTCTCACGCACTGCGGAGGGAAATTGATTTTTCTCCTCCTTTTAAAAAAATGTCAATATATTTCCTGTTTTTCTTCTTATATATACTTATTTCATCTTACATTCGCTGTAACTAATGTCTATTATCTCTCTCTTCACATGGCTATCACTTGATTCCCTTTTCTATCCCTATGGCTCTTCTCCCTCTCCCTCTCTCTTTATTCAAACTTGGAGTCTTTGATACTATATTGCTGTATATGCCTAATTAATTTACATGTTTAATATGCATAAGTACAATATTCTTTATGCATATATATTCACAACTGCATATCTCTGTCCTGGCAATGTTAAGTTAATGTTCTTTTATATGACTCAATAAAAAATATCTTAAAAAAAAAAAATACATGGTCATCCATTTTTTTTCTCTTCTCTGCAAAGCGCACAGAGCATTGGTAACGCATTCCAATTGGAATTGTATTACTGTGAAAGAGAGCATAATGGAGGTATAAAGTTTGCGAAAATATTATTAACAACATTGGTCACTGATGCGCACCTCCTCTTGACTTGCTTGTCGTTTGTATGTGACCTGACATGCAAGTTAACACAGACATCACATTGTACCCTATTTAACAAAGAACAGGAACGCAACCAGTGCCTGGTTAGTACTTTTACGTCACATGCTTTTGCTGGTCTTTGCCGGTAAGCAATTAAATTACCCTGCACGTTTGATAATGCCTTCTCCCATAAAAGAATTTGCCTGGCTTGTATTCACTTCCACTAAACCATACTCTTTTTTTTTTTTTGACTCGTCCACTCCTCCCGTGCCACAACAATTTGGTTACCCAAGCACCATGAAACAATGCAACTCCCTACAGCTGCACATTGATCAGAAATTGACCCTCAACTCCTGTGGCTTATTTGGTAGCTTTAACTCAATTACCAATAGTCACACTCACTCAGTTGAACTGGACTGTGCCTTAGTTGCTCATGCAATACACTTATTTTAAATGTCCCCTCTGCTTTTATTTTGCAGTGCCTATGTTGCACTAATACCTTAAACTGCGCTAGCAGCTGAAGCTCGGTAAAAGGGAACTTTCACCACTACAAGATCAATCACGGGCAGCATGTTGTAACGTTACCCTTTTCCAACTCGTCACCCTGTAACGACTTGGAAAATGGTGTTGCTGCTCTGTGTAGTGATTGACAAGCGTCCCTGTAAAATAGAGGGCTGGTATCCTACATGCCTGGGGTGGGTTGTAAAATTTCACGCTGCATTGCATCACAAGTGGGAGGTCTCTTGAAACCCCGAGAACTGCAGGCCAGGACTGGCGCTAAGGCAGCCCTGGCCTGCAGTGCTTATGTTAAGAAAGTGCAAATACGATTTGGCATATCCACACATGCCTATTTGAACTGTGCCTGGCTATCTGAGTCACGAGGGGCAGCCAGGTACCAAGAATGGAATGGTCCTTGATTACTTTCCATCCATATAACCTAGAAAATTAGGTGGGCGGAGCCCCAATGCCCTCGGTCAGAAACCATTTGCCAATGCTGGTTACATTTTGGTATCTATTGGTAGTGGAGCAGCCACTATCAGGCTGACGTGATTCAATATTGTCTTAAGCAGAGAGTGGAGGTATGGAAATGACATGCTGAATTGCACCTCTGCCACTTGTTTCCTCTTGTAAAAAAGCGGTCAAAGCAATGTATCAGACTGGGGCATGTGAAAGTGATTTATTTTATCAAAATGCATGCACCGCCACATTGAACATGGTCCCCTACTGCTGGCACAGCTAGCTTAAGGCAGTGTGAACTCATCAGGAGTGCAGATTTATTGAATTTTGATACCTAAGAAGGCTTTATGAGACAGTGGTCCAGCTCTTCTCCTCGGGCGTCCATGTGTACTGAGCTGGTTGACATAGTACTAGAGGTTGGTGCCTTCAAAATCTTGCAGATTCACCAGGCTCACACAACTCTACCTCAGTATCTGACTTGTTACATTTGACTAACTGGGTTCCCAGCCCACTCCCTCTTCACTTTCCCCCAGTCAGCTGCTTTTCTTTAAGAAAACTAATATTCTACATGTTCTGCCCTGCACACCTCTCTGACAGCTCCCAGCTCACTACCATAAATGCTCAGTTATGCTCCACTTTCAGAATATCCACATCCTGTCTAACCCATCACGGCAGACAAATCCCTCTAGACTCCAAAGAAACATGCACTGGGGAGGCGCTTTTGAACGCTTCATAAAGGATCCCTGTAGGAAACACACCTTTTCTGTTTGGTCACCCTGGATTTTTCACCTTTTGCAGGACTTTATATTTTTGTTGTCTTTAGAACTCTGTGCACTTTACCCCAGTTAACCAGTAGTAGAATGTGTGTGCGCTCTCTTTAAACATAGTTGAATGGGCCTTTTCCTATTTGGTATATTTAACCTTCCTGTAAGTCCTTAGTATATAGTGTACAAATTGTACCCAAGGACTGGACGTTAACTGCCACTGATGGACTGGAACCCCCAAACATGCCTGCAGGCCTACACCAGCAGCTTGACTGTATCAGTATAAACATGCACTGTGGTTTGCCAAAATAAATCCCTTTTGACAGGTTGAAACCATCCCTTTAAATACTTACACGCCACAAGAAAAGTTGCATAGTATTTACAAGTTGAACATGTAAAAATATGAAGTTAACATGTCCTAACAATCGCCAGCACCCAAAAGCTAATTTCACTATAGGAAGGTTGGCTAGCCCAGAGAGAAATACTGGCACTCAATATCATACACTAATCCTCTATCTCTGGAATGGGACCAACAGAAACAAAAAATAAACCATTATTTTTATAGGTATTAAAAATCAGGTTCAATGGTTAAGCCAGATTTGTAATAAATAGTAAAGAAAAATTACTTTTATAAAGATACCTTTTCCCTGCCTGAAGTTCCTGGAAGCTAATTTCCATTAGCTCTTCAGCCTTGAATAGGTGTAAATGCCCAACAATAGGTTGAACTGAATGGAGACGACTCCACAGAATGTGCAGAGTCAACCTGTGGGCCTGCTTTTAACAGCAGTGTCAAATCCTACTTCACAGGTATGTTGAGCCACATGTAGCACTTGGGTGAATCTGAAAGGAAGATTTCAGGATGCCAAGACAATTCTTGTGTATCCACTGTCTGGTTGATGGAGGGCCTGCTTTTGTCCTGTCAGACTTCCGTCTCTGGGGTTGTTTGGGTATAGTGCCTGCCTCAAACTTGATTTTAGTGTTAGTTGTGAGAGGACTCTAGGGCTACCATAATTCACTCCCCACACAAACCCTAACCCTCAGAGCCTATGTTTAGTGTGGCCAAATACATTTACTTTTCCAGACAATAACCTGACACACAGCACTTTGGGGCTGGTTACAGTAAGGCAAATAGAACTGATGATAAAGGGGGACATGGTTGGCCCAGAAAACATCTACCCAATTTGTTAGGGTGTGCCTAGGGGTGACCCCACCCCATAGCTGGTTCCAGGCTTAAACGTGCCACCTCCAGGCATGAACTTCAAAACACTGTCTGGACCTGCGGAATGTCAGAACAGAATTGGAACTGCTGTCTGTGACCTAAGGGGAGTCCTGAAGAACTGGAATTGTTGTGCACCCAGGATAAAGAAGTGAGCTCCAATGGTCAGTTGGCTGACCTCCTGTGTGGCTACATGGACATAGCAAGCTGCAAAAAAGTAGTATGCATCTTACTAGTGACAACCGGACCTGGTCTGGACCCTACTGTTTGCCTCTGCCTGACACCTGGTGAGTCTCTAAGTGTCTCCTCTGAAGTCCAGGGGGACTTTAGAAGTGTACAAGACTAAGGGGGTCATTCTGATGACGGAAGCACCGCCAACAGGCTGGCGGTGCTTCAATAGTCATTCTGACTGCTGCGGTCGCCCAGCCGGGGCCGGCGGTTCTCTGCCGTTTTGCCCCGGCTGGGAGAATCCGCCAGGGCAGCGCTGCAAGCAGCGCTGCCCTGGGGATTCTGACCCCCGTACCGCCAGCCTGTTTCTGGCGGTTTTCACTGCCAGGAAGAGGCTGGCGGTAAGGGGTGTCCTGGGGCCCCTGCACTGCCCATGCCACTGGCATGGGCAGTGCAGGGGCCCCCTAACAGGGCCCCATGAAGCTTTTCACTGTCTGCTTAGCAGACAGTGAAAAGCGCGGCGGGTGCAACTGCACCCGTCGCACCGCCGCAACACCGCCGGCTCCATTCGGAGCCGGCTCCTGTGTTGCGGCCCTCATTCCCGCCGGCCCAGCGGGAATGTTGGAATGGGGGCAGCGCTATTTTGGCCGCGTGGCGGCCAAATGGCGGTTCCCGCCTGGCGGGCGGCAGTTCGGAATCACCCCCTAAGTCAGAAGGTATAATCATTGACCAGGGTGAACCTGGTTGGTGTATTCCATTGGTGTTGCAGAACAGTGAGCCTCAAATTGCACACAAGTCCCTGTCTAACACAAACATTTACTAAAAATGACGCTTTGTGCTTTTTGGCACTATTTCTGCTTAAAACTTTAAAAATTCATATCCGAGTGTCCTCTTATTAGATTTTTGTCATGTTGATAATTACATTTTACTCTATTTTTCTAATCCAGTCTAGGATTTTCATTTCTTTGCATTTGTTTGCATTTGTATTAATCTCCCTATATGTGCTATTCTGCTCTTTTCTCCTTTGCCACCTGGCCCCCCCTCTAGCCCTTAACAAGCCTCTGCCTCGTATTGGTCAGGCTAATCTCTGCATAATTTCAGTTGCTCTGGGGAAATTTGTCATTGCATTCCCAAACAGAAACCCAAGATTATTTCAGTCACTAATGTTGTAATTGATATACTATTACAACTCCCGCTTGACTAGTCCAGGCATGTGGAATTTGATAAAATGTCTAGCTGTCCTATGGACGGAATGCTTCATAAATCTACTTTTCCTATAAACATCCACTTGTCCCTTTGGTGCTATGGAGAAAGTTACACATTTCAAAAGTTTTCTTATTATGGCAGAGCTCTGATAATAGCCTCTTTGGTTATGTGAAGGTTTATACCAGGATTTGGATTCTAGCTAGGCTCTGAATTGGCCACCTTTCCGCAAATTTATGTACAGGGGTTGGCAGTAGGTGGAACACAGTAGTTCCATGTCTTAAATACCCTCTCTGCACAAAAACTAACGTATTAAAGGATATTCACAGACTCAAATAAAATCTCTTCCCAAACTGATTTTTTTGTATTTACTCCGGACAAGGACAGGAATAAAACGTTTCCACATGTGGGGCAAAAGGGGGATTTAAGGTAAATTAACTTGCAAATGCTCAACAGAGTTCCACATGAGAAAATATACTTGTTTATATTTACTCATTCTATAATGGAATTATAGAAATTTGTTTGTAGGCTTTCCAGACCTACTTCTGTAAACTCTTGTGACCTCCTGAAATTCATAACTCTCCACCAGTGCCTTGGCATAGACCTGTTGGGGTCCCTGGTTGACTCTCGTGTTGGTTATAATGGTTTTATATAGGCCTAGGGGAAAGTTGTTTGTGTTGGCTTATTGTAGCATGCTTTCCAGCATTTCATAGTCCTCTTGTTATACAAAGTACCTTCAGCATGTGTTGTTAGTACAATGTGCGAAAGACTTTAGGCAGAAGAGAATAAGCAATGCTTTGTAACTGGGGATCCACGCAAACAAACAGAATGCAAGCAGCTGTTATTTGTATCATGTGTGGTTTTGCACTGTTTCTAGAACAATATGTGTCAGATTGTGCACAATTTTGTAGGTATTTCGTGTAATGTCTTCAAAGTAAATTACACAAATTTCACCTAGGCCTAGCTTTACACTGGTTTTCCATTATTTATTTTTTCTTCATATTGGCATGCATCAAACATGCTTTTCTAAATGATGCCTTGTATAAAATGTATTTAAATTTGCACACGTTAGCAAAAATATTTTATTCATGTGGCATACTTTTTCTGTACACTTTATTTTGAAAGTAAACAATCACCAATCTTTCTTTCAAACTTATACTTACATTTCCACATGACTGAGCATTCTGGGAGCATTTTAAATAACCTCAATGTTTCACATTTTGCAAATGTATGTACACATTTTTACTCTGGAACCACTGCCCTAATGCAAGCAGACCTCACAGCACACTCCCTTTAAGTGCTTGACAGAAAAGTAAAGGCTTTACTAAAAGTGAATCATATATACACATTTGAATAACTTCTACATATGTATTCATCTCCTGCCTTTAGTGGCAGGCAATCCTCTTTGAAAGATCCATACTGTGGAACTGTAAACTGGCAGTCAGTTGGTTTTGTGCTGGTTGGGCTGCTTATCCTAAGGACAAACTAAAGATGAAAACTAATTGTCCTTGGTCCCAAACAATTTGTTCGCTACAGCACGTTTCATCTCTGGCACCAAAAGGAAGGACCATATCTTACCAATACAATTATCGCCATGAAACACTATTTCCAGAACCGCTGACCTTCAGGAAAAAACAAACTACGGTGCAATCCTTTTCAAGAACTGCTATCAGAATATGAGACTCCTTGCTACTGGGCTTCTGTGCCACTATCTCTGCTATTGCAAGTCTGAACTGAAAGTTCTTCTCTTTGAAAGCTCTAAGCACTCTTCTCAGTACCTTTCACCCTAAATGTTTCTTCTCAGCACTTTCACTTCCTGCTAGTGATAGCTCCTGAACTACAGCTCCTTTACTAGACTTGTTCTTTTTCATGCCCCACTTCTTAACTCAACATCCCTTCTCTTAAATCTACTAGTTGTAGCAGACTGAGGACCTGTATGAGGCTTTTAATATTGTATGACACTTAACTTTATACTTGTTACATCTTGTCACTCTGTTTATACTATTGATGATATTTATCATTCATATGTAACATGTTGCTTATATTTTACATCTCTCTGGCACCTTCAGGTAATGCATGCGCTATATAAACAAGCATAAAAAAATACATACATAAAATAAACTCCTACCAGGGCTTGCTCGGAGTTCGAGAGCGAGCAAGCGCAAGGCCCTGCTGCCCCATTCCTCATGGACTATTCAGAGCACCAAGGCCTGCTAGCCAAATGTTGACTGGTCATGTTTCAGTTGCTTACTTCTATATTGGGGGTGTTACACTGGCACTTATGAGGTGGAATATTTGCTCAAACAGTGTTAAGATCAGTAAAAATGACAAAATAAAGTAATGCCATCCGAAAATGTGCCTTATTATGCTGCATGCGTAATTTGCACGTTTGGGCTTTACCCTAACAGTGCTAACATCTGTATAAATGACAATATAATGACACAATGAAGTAATGAAATAAAAGAAACATGGCTCTAATGCCACATAATTTGCCTTTCATTGCTTCGTAATTTAATCTTTCTGCATAATGTCGTTGGCCCCTGTCACATAATTTCAGTGGACCTGACGGCAGCTTGCTACTTCATGGGCATAGGAATCGTATGGGACAAGAGTGATCTATCCCTCCCAGGTTTTGGATTTGGCAGAGGCAGCAAAAAATGGAAACTAAAGATTGAACAGTGGCAGACACAACATGTCTCTCTGAAGTCTTGCTGCAGATCACCTATGTTTCCTTTAAGTGCTGTATCCTGAGGAGTAAAATCTGTGGGGGCTCCAAGACCTCTGTTTTCATAATTATTTAATTAAGTCACTGAGGAGTTGAACTTCTTGTAAAATTGTTGTGTTTGTTAAGCCCGCCAAGCCAGCAAAATAAGAGAAGGGAGGAGATACTATTTTATGCTAATGTTAATGGTAGCTCTGCTGACTTGATTAAAAGAACAATTTTAGGGGAGTTTTAACACCTCAAGTGGCCATGTGGGATATGGCACATAGCAGATGAAATGAGCGTCAAGCAAGTGACCCATTAGCTATGCCTGCAGAACTGAGTATTGTATTCAGAAATATTAAAGTAAAAAGAGGAGAAGCAAAGAAATGAAAGGAGAACTATAAAAGGAGAGAATGGAAAAGTAAAGGACTGGCCAACCAGGCTAGACACTGAAGCACATCATTTTCAGGTGGATGTGCACATGTAATCAAAAATTACTGTCATTCACTGGGCAAGCTAGCCAATGACTGATGTGGATTGAACCATTACCCATACAGAAAGCTTTCCTGGATCCAAACAGACTGTACATGACACCCAACCCAATGGCAGAATAGAGCTGAATAAAAGGCCATTTATGTACCTACATGGATCCATTTTATATGAATGTATGTATCATATAGTGTTTTTCTTTGTTACAAGATCTTGGCAGACAGCTAAGAAGAGATCCTAGCAAAAAATATGACAGAAAAAATCTTCTCCTTCTAGGGTACATCAGAAGCGCTAACCAACACCAAAGTCCTTCCCTGCAAAGGTAATCTGTGACATTTCATTTAACAAATTACCTTCATGGAGGCTTTAATACAGAGAAATAACAATTCACCTTTAATGCCAATTGACTTTAAAATATACTTTTTTACAAGTGATGTCAGACCTACCTAGTTTATCATAACTTTTGATAATAAACTGATCACACCTATTCCATCAGAAATATTTTTTCCTAGTTAATCAATTCGACTTCTATCAGTTATGACTGGATTGTCACCATAAACAACTCAGACCTATATATAATTATAATCCTTCTCACAAGGCAACCATCAGGTATGCCATATTAAAATTACATATATGCACAAAATGCAGTTGTCAAGACAATATAAAATCCCTCCTAGTACAGTCTAATAAGCATTATCATAGAGCAAATCTTTTATCCTCATGGTTTGTTTGGGTGGGTGTGATATTCCATGGAACAAAATACCTGCCTACAGACTTTAGGACAGTGTAATAACAAGTCACCCTTAAAAGTTTATTGTTTTTACACAAGTTTTTCACAATAAAAAACACCTACTTGGTTTGTCATAACTTTTCTTTATAAACAGATCACACCTAAGTAATCTGACATAACTTTTGCCAGTATACAGATAAGACCTCTAGCCTTTACCAATGGCTTGAAACAGAATAAAACACAGGCCCTACTGAAGCACGCACAAATCACATCATCATGCATACAATTGCGAAATTACAAATAGGTAGAGAATTACAATTGGCAATACAATATACAACCTCTCTCTATAGGGCTGAACAAGAATCATCACAGGGAAATTCCCCCAGACTAGGTGACCAACACTTAAACCTTTACCTACTATGGTAATCTCTGAGATTACATGTAACCAAACACCTTTCTGTGGCCTGTAAAATAATATGGCAACAATCCGCTGTCTGAGATTGAATGGATTTCCCAAATGCTTTTCCATATAAATAAGCCAGGCCTACTGCCTTCATTATCATTTTTTTTTTAAAACAAGCCAGGCATATGGCATCTAGCATAACATTTCCCTGCACACTAATTATGCCTACATCTGTTATGATTTGCTTGTTACTATAATCGACTCCAGTCTATCGTACTGAGCATAAGCTTTCCCACAAGGTTACCATCAGGCATACAGTAATGAACTGCACATTTATAGAAAATGACAGTCGGTGTGACAAACACTATCGCTTCTGACAGGCTTAATAACGATTTTCACAGTGCAAATCTTCTATACACATGGTTTGTCAGGGGAGTAGCCATCACCAAAACCCTTGCCTACTAAAGGTGTTCGTGAGATTCCATGTAATAATGATCTATTCGCAGGATTTAATTCAGAGTAATAACAACCACTCTTAAATGCTTAGTGACTTTAATATATGCTTTTTTCACGACCAGTATGCCAGGACTACTGCCTTTATCGTCATGTTTCATAATAAACAATCAGGCCTATAGCCTTTACCACTGGCATACCACCACAACGAACTAAAGGCTATTTTACGGAGGCTACGCTTTCCACAAGGCAACCATCCGGCATACAGTCATAAAAGTACAAATGTATACAAAACTGTATACAAAATTACAATTGGCAAAGCAAAGCACTATCTCTCCAAAAGAGAGCCTAACAAGGATTATGCTAGTGCATATCTTCTCTTGCGATTTTTTCAGCTGAATCACAACCACCAAATCCCTAACCTACTGTGCTAATCTGTGAAATTCCATGTAACAAAATGCCTGCCTAAAGTCTTTCGCACATTGTACTAACAATCCATGCTTAAAAGCCTCCTGTCTTTAACACCTTATAGGTACATCAGACCTACTGTCTTTTTTAAAACATTTCATAATAAACAGATCAAACCTCTGTAATGTGGCATGATGTTTTTTCAATGAACGGATGGAGCATTTACCTTTTACCAGTGGCTTTATTCCTTAGCCAACAGTGGCCTATTCAAGTGCACATAAACTGGCAACCACTATGCATACAGGTATACAATCACAAAACTGTAAAACAATGCAGCTTGCAAAACACTAGCAGGGTCTAACAAGAATCATTCCAGTGAAAACTCCCAGGAATTCTGTGAGTGGCAGGTCACGCCAAAAGCCTTACCTACTGCGGTAATCTATGATATTAAAGGTAACAAAATATCTATCAATACGCTGTAATATAGAGTAGTAACAATACACACAAAAATGCCTACATCTTTAACATCGACAACAAATATGCCAATCCTAATGCCTTTACCATAACATGTCATAATAAACAGTTCATGCCTGTAGCCATGATCTTTGGCTGGCCACCATAACCCATTCAGTTCTGCTCTATTGAGCATAAACTTTACCACAAACCAAAAAAGTGTCATACAGGCAGTCATTTTAGTGAAAGCACACATATTTGGCCCAATCAAATCCTGTACTCATGGAGACCAACATGTGGATGGAGTCGAAGCCCCTTTCTGAGTAGTACTTTGAAACTTCTGTTTTTTTGATCACAGAAGTGCACTGTAAGGATAGATCTAAATATCCACATAGATTAGTATGCTGTTGGGCTCTCAAACACAAAACTACACTCTGAAATCATAAGTTGATGATGGAAGTTAAAGTGCTCCTCCTGGCTGCCTTCCATATGTGCTGCTGCCAGAGAAAGACTAAAACTATAAAATATCTACTTATCTAAGTCACTGTAACAGTATTACAATGTTGTGTGTGACCCTGAAAGGTCAAGCTCAAGTAGATAGATAAAGAAAACGATCACAGCTACATGGAAGGCAAGCACGTTTTTTGTGCAATCACACAAGTCCTGTCCAATCAAAACCTGCCCTCCTGACTCCCAACATGTGGGTGGATTCAAAGATCTGGTGATTCTTAGATAATTGTCTGGAAACAGCGAGGTTATCAAACCAGACCAAAAAGAAGAAACAACAATGGAATTAGTTTTTTTTAAACATTTTAAAATGCTTGTGGCAAGCGGAAGACCAGGCACTGAACACAGCTGCCAAAATGAAACTCTGCACCTCCATCCCAACAACCTAGAACCAAAAACTGTAATAGTGGCTTATCCTACTTTGCTTAATATCAAAAGGCAAGAAATGTGCAAGTCCATTGGCCATTAGCGTTTTAGCAAAACAGTACACACCATTTATAATCAAGGCAATAATGTGGCAGGGAGCAACAACGCTTACCAAGGCATGATCTTTTGGTGAAAAAAGGAAACCAAGTCAGGTCTACATGCATCATAATGCAATCACAGACAATGGACCATGCTAGTCATGTATTACATTTATATCCACTGAATGTGTCTAGTGTACCTTATGGTTATAGAAGTGGCCATTGATTGAAAATCGGTGGCGCTTCATCCTGCGGTTTTCACCAGGGCTACGGTATTTTGATCTCATCAGCACTGTGAAACTTGCGTCACTCCTGGTTCGCATCAGCCGGGGCACTCCATCTGCATATGAACCTACAAATGGTTACAGTGAGGAGTTCTGTCTCTTTACTGGTGCTCAGCAGAATATTCATAAACAGAGGAATGATGTGTCAGGCAGTGAGAACTTGATAACATTTGCTATACTTTGAGCAGGGTCAATGTTACTGGCTCATTCTTGGTAATGTGATGGACTGACCTTGACTCCAAGGCCGGCTTTAGAGCTGGTGGTGCCCTGTGCGACAGTCTTTTTTTGGCACCCCCAACCCATAAAACCTCCTCAGACTCACTACACTACCACCAGGGGCAAATGTGGACCATTTCTCCATAGCCCATTGTTGTAACAAAGGCCCCTGCAGCCCCTATGGTGCACGGGGGCCTCAGCTCCAGGGGCCCCCCTAAGCACAGTACACAGTGCAGGGGCGGCAGGCTCCTGACTGGGTCCAGGGAGGAGGGAGCCCCCTACAGGTACGTTGCAGGGGGGGTCCTTCAGTTTCATTAGGCCACTGCCATAGCCCCCCTTTCACATACATCCAATTTTTTTAAAGCACCTGTAAAAGCTGGCTTTACTAATCCACTCAGCTATCCACATAAAATATAGTTCTGTTCTTTGCAGCAGGCATATTAAGCCTCTACACTACTTTATGGCGAGTCAAAGCTGCACTAGACAAAACTCCCGTCTCTTTCCCTAGTAGGAAAATTAATCACAGAATGTTTCTTGACATTTGAATTGTTTTCTGAAGGCTAGACACAAAAGGAACTCTTCAGCAGCTGCTTTTAAATCGCATGTTTTGTATGTTATTGCTAAACACAGCACCCCCTGAGGTCAGTACCCGGTGCAGCTGCACTGCTCGCACCACCCTAAAGCCAGCCCTACTTGACTCTATGTGGTTCACTGAACTATTTCCACCCAATAATGGCCCTAAACCATAACCTGAGTTAACAGCATCTTACAAGCTACTGTCCTCAACCAACCCCCTCCCTCCCCCACTCTAGATGTATAGGCACGATCCCCAACTCACTCTTCTGCTTATGTCTCTAGATTTCTTTCACAGGTTCTAAGTGACAAAAGAGTTGAAGAATTATGAACATTTCTATATGCAATATTAAAAAACTCAGGTCTGCATTACTCACATGAAGAGTAGTCTACACTCTCGGACAAATTGAATGAGTTATTGTTTGATTCATGAAATGGCTGTTTCTCTTCTTCAGGGAAGTTCATGTTTCTGTAACACATAAAAACGGAATTGTTGGAAAACATATGAATAACCTCAAGAGCTAGTAGAAAAATGAGAAATTGTTTTGATAACAGAATATGGAGAGGATAAGCCCAATGTCATTCACACAGAAATAGAAAACTGATAAAGGCGTGTGCCATTGTGTTAGCAAAATGTGTAAACATACTATCAACAAATGGTATCCTATCCAATGCTTTAAAAAATGTATTGTATCGAGCACCATGCTCTAAACACCAATTTGACAACAGCATAGGAAAATAAAAATAAAAACAAGAAACACATTCTTTTATAACCGTAACCAAAAAATGTAAGTGGTTTGAACTGTTTCAGCTAGAACCCTTCCTCAGTTTATAATTGTTTTTAATGGAGATATATATATAGATAACTGTAGCTAGTTATAGTTATGGTTACCAAAGATAGGGATTTCTTGGATTTTTGTCCCTTAATAACTTTGCACCCGTTTGACGAATCTCTGCACAACTTTGCAGTTCTGTTGCACCCGTTGTATTGTTGAAGGATGAAGGTTTGCAGCGTTTGGTCAAGGGGGTCCAAACAAAAAGGGGGGTCCCAAAACACAAATGAAATCCAACACATTTGCTAAATAGCTGAACGGATTGTAATGAAATTTCACAGCAATGTGAACTAGACTATGTAGATGATTCTTTTTGCTGTTGTGAGTGATGAAGTATGAAGTACTTATGAATTTATAAGGGCCAACAACTTAGTTATATCTTGTGGCACAATACTACTAAAAGTGGCAGGGAAGCCTCAAAAATAAACTGTATGGCATATATAAAGTTTTAGATTGAACAACTGAAAGACCCATTTATGGTCACATGCTAATGGAAACTTATAAACAAATACATAACTAATAGAATAAATCTTAATCTTCAGTACATTTTCTCTGCATGCTCTCTGGTTCACAAAATAAAACTAGCCCAATACGCCGAACAAAAACCATCTTTTATATGCATCCCGGTGCAACACAAACATTGGTAAAACCAATTGGTCTTGCCTATGTGAGGTCTATTTTGTTTGTTAATGTTTTTTCTCAGCCATGATGCGTAGCAGCTTTGCTGCAGTGCTGCATGATGAGATATGATGCTATGATGCGGTTAATGCTGCTAGTTTTATATACACATTTTTTGCTTTTAACTATGCAGCACACCAGCCATGCAGCTATACAACATGGCAGAGAAAACATTCCAAATCGCTCTACTATTTGGATGTATAATGTGTTAAGCCATGTTGTACAGCTGTGTGGCTGCTGAGCAGTATGGTTGAAAGTTAAAAAACATTCCAAATCTCTCTATTATTTGCAATTTAAATTTTCTAAGGCATGCAGTACAGCGGTGTGTAATGTAATGTCCGGTCTGGTAAGTGTAGTTCAGAATGACCAATAAAAAAAAGAAGTGTATTGTTGGTGCGTGTGCCTTGAAGCAGGGTGATGAGTTGTGGTATTAGTAAACAATAGCATGATAGAGCATGCTTTGTATTTTAACACAGATTAAGGTGTACACTTGTGTAGGAAGTGCAAGTAAATAAACTGTGTTCTTTTTGTTTGTTTGAATTTAAACTGGAGTATTAGGGTAGGTTTACTTTTTCCATACGTTCTTATTGTTATGGTGTCACTGCACTTGCCCTTTGAAAAATAAAAGAAAACTCCTGGAAGTGCGTGGTCAAAGGACAGGGAAGAAAGAGGTGATTTGATGTGCCTAGAAGAGCAGTGATGTGGTGTTGTTTGTGAAGAATGACTTTGCCTATGCTGAACTCATCCCATTGTAATTTTCAGACACCAGGATATGTTTAGCAGGTTCTGCACTGCTGCCTGCTTTCATTATAAGCAGCAACATGCAGGTGGGGAGGGGACTTTTTGTTTTTATTTATTTTCACCTCTAGCTGGTCAAGGATAGAGTCCAAATTTAAGAGGCCATCAGACTTTCTTTTGTTCCAGTCTGGTTCTGGCTGTGTGCGGTCTGGAGGCTCACACTTAGATGCAAATAGAAAGGAGAGGAAAAAAAGGCTCACAGTTTGTTTCCACTTCACAGGTGCTTAAGTAAGGCATGCTTTTGACTTTATTAAATGCACATCCTGTAGGAATGTCAGATGTGTTGATCTGTTCCAGTATTTGCACAAATAACAACGTAAATGCCCCTGTTTTTTTTTTTTATAGCACTACCCATCCTAATGCTGGGTGTCGGACCATTTTACAGAACATATACATTGGCAATAAATCATGTACGTGTGTAATGTAAACTAATGTCCAAGAAGTTTCTTGCGTAAAACAATGAGCGTTACAAGATGCAGGAGTCACTTGTCCTTCATCGCTCATGTACTATATTAGAAGAATTACAATTTATTAACTTGAAATAACAAAAGGATCTCTGTATTAAAAGCAGTAACCCACCTCCCTATCTGTATAAAATAAAAATCTGTCATCCACATGTTACATGATGTGCTAGTTAGGGGTTATGGTACAATCTTGTAAACTGGAGCATAGGAGGGGCACAAGCGGCTCCATTGGGAGAGTAACTGCATGCATTTTTCCTATAAACCTTGTCACTTTGAAGTCAGTAAAAGCAAAGTAAACACCAAGCTCTCTCGAAAGACACAGCTTGACATTTGACCTCTCTTGTTGCATGTCCAGCAAACATGACAAGATAAGAAGACAATTTAAAGACCTACTTAAAGACAGTGAGTCTGTGGAAGGATACAGTAAACAAGGTTTGGGCAACTGGAGGATCGAACTCAAGTTGGACAGCCTAGAGCAGATAAAGTCAGCAAATAGGAAGCCAGAAAATATGAGTTACAACCCACAAAGCCAATGGTAGAATGATTCCTAGATCAACTTTCTGAATTTCATGAAAATGTCTTTAGCAAACCATATATAGCTGCGCTATCTGATAGACTGCAACCTAAAAATGAAACATAGTTCTAGCAATGAGCCACACAAACTATTTGTACATACACTCCAATGTCCAAATCTATACCCCTCTCTATGCCCGTACATTCGAATGTAAACACTCTATTCAACTATACAACACTTTTCCATACGACACAGCACTCCTCTCTACTGTATGAGACCCCACTCCAACTTTTAACCATTTGCTTCCTATGTTACACCAGTACACTCTACTCCATGTCACCCTACTGTACGACACACCAATACACTCTATTGTACTTCACTCCACACTATGTTACACCACTCTACTCGCCTGTACGAGACTTTACCTCACTCTATGCTACTATACAGCAATCCACTCTACACAGCTCCAGTATTTCACTGACTACTGTACTCTATGCAACTCCACTTTATAACACTCTACTACATTGTATGCCACTCTACAACATTTTACTCCTGTCTTATCACTTTACTCCACTTTATGACACTGTACTATACTGTATGCCACTCTACTCCAACAGTACTCCACTCTACTCCACTGTATGCCAATACACTCTACCACACTCTACTGTACAACAATCAGCTAGACTGTATGCCACTTCTAAATCACCTTCCAATACTTAAAAAAAAAAAATCTCTTTATTGTGTGAGAAACAACAACTTATACAATCGACAACCGATTTGCTACTTTTTGTCCATAATAATCAGATCAACTTACAGTAGAGAAAAAGACAAAGGGAGAAGTCTCTGGCAGAAGGGGGAAAGGGGTTTTCATAGCTCATTCTGCTATGTGTGACAGTGGTAATGTGTGTGAGTGTCAATTACATTTATCCCTACAAGCCCTTTACTTCAGGTCTCCTACCAGGGTTCAGAGTAGAGACTTTGTTCTCCTATGATAATGCCAGAATTCGTAGTTGTGAGATCCCCTGACGTGTGGTGCACTGTATCTCAGTCTGGTGACCACTCTTGCATCTTGTATCTGGTCGTCATCTGGGCAATGTCTCTGGTGTGTAAGCCCTTCATGCCTGGTGCCGTCAGTTGTGAGTTTAGGGGGCGTGGGTGTCATCCTTGGCCTCAATTGAAGTTATAAATTTAGCCCATATTTCTAATACTTTTATCGTCACCCCCCTGTCTTGGGGTGAGTGTAGAACCTGTGCTTCCGCCCTTACCCATTTCAACAGGTCACCCAACCATTGATGGGTGTCTGACATATTCGGTGCATTCCATTGCATTGCCAGAAGGCGTTTAAACAGCACAAATGCCATATCTATACACCTGGGTACCTGTTTCCCCTTCTAGGACCTCGTGCTGACCCCGAGTAGACAGGATTCGGGCATAGGAGATAATGAGTGTTCTACCAGTTCAGCTGTTAAGGAAGTAGTGCATGCCAGGACCGTAGAACTGGTGGGCAGGCCCATGTCATGTGGTAAAAGGTAGCATCCAGCTCTCCGCACCTCGGGCATTCATGACTAGTATGAGGGAACATGCGCTGGAGCCGGTGTTGGGATAAATAAGTTTGGTGTGAGTAGTTAAACTGAGAATAGCGGAATCGTGGCTTACGCTACACCTCTTATCATGCAGATTGCAGAAATCCATGCCGTTTGTGACAACGGTGTTGGGAGAACCCGCTCCCATCTCGCCCTCCCTCTGATTTGAGCATTATCGGGGTTTGCCAAGTAGAATACTATACTACTGGGATATGTTGTAGTGAGATCCAAGGCCCGCTAACAGATTGTGTAATAGGGGTGAGGTTATGGGTTCATTGTCCCCATTTCTCCAGACTCTACGTGTGAGTTGTTGCAATGCATGGTAGGTTATGAACAGTCCTGGACCTATGTCATGTACAGCTGCGAGTTCAGTGTATGACATAATACGTCACTCTTTAAATATGTCCCCAATTGTTTTTATACCTAGTTCTGGCCATGATTAAAGGGCATGGTGAGTGTTTAATTTCCACACCTCTTAGACGGCCAATAGTGGAATCCTGGGTGAGTAAGGTGGGATCGAGCCCCCATTTAGTATGTAGTGACGCCAACACTTACAAGCCACGATCGCCAGAATGCTCCTATTCCGTGGAGAGCTAGTGTGGTTCTGTAGCCACAGCAGTACATTTGTGTGACCAAGGATGTCATGCACAGACGTTGTCTCTGTACTGGGCAGGTTCTGTATCTATTGTAATGGCCATTGAAGTTGCGCTGCCGCATAGTATAGCTCGTTATTCGGTGTGACTAGACCTCCCTGTGCAAGCAGTAAGTATGTTTCAGCAAGTGCAACTCGCCGGAGGCTGTTTCCCCATATTAAGTCTATCAGAAAACTATCCAGCGTTTTAAAAAAGGAACGAGGAAAAACTATTGGAAGTAATGTGAAGTAATATATTAGTCATGGGAGTATTATAATTTTCGCAATTGCTACTCTACTCAAAGGTGATAGCGGTAGCGAGCCTCTGAATGTTAGGGAGCCCCTAATCGATGTGACTGGCGTCCTTAATTGCCTTCCCTTAAGTCTGCTGCATTGTGGTATATTTGAATACCTAGATATTTAAATGTGGTATAGCACCATGGTAGTTTATGTGTTGTGAGAGTGGATCTTAATTCCTCCGGGAGCGGGGTCAATGAGAACAAGCAAGATTTTGACCATTTCACATGTCATTCAGCTAGGTCCCTGAAGTGATCCAATAACTGCAAAAGGTCCGGTAGCAATGATGTGCATTTGTGTAAATATATCAGTGCATCATCCATGTAGAGGGATGTGATCTGTTGTCTTCTGCCATCAGGTATGCCCCACTGTTGTGCCCGTTGTCTGGGCTGAGCTGCCAAGGGTTCGATCGCTAATGCAGATAGGAGCAGTGATAATGGGCATCCTTGCCTAGTGCCCCTCCCAAAAGGGAAACTTTCCGAGATGATCTTGCCCGTTTTAACCCTAGCTGTGGAGTTAGAGTACAGAATACCAATCCATGTCAGGAATACGTGGCCGAATCCCATGTTCCGCAGGGCTTCTGTTAGAAAAGGCCACCCGAGAGTATCAAAAGCCTTCTCGATGTCTAGGGATACCAAAACCCTATTGTGTTCTGACTCCAGAGCATCTGGCATAAGCCACAATAGGCGTCCGAGATTTAGGAAGGTGTTTCGTCCGGGTATAAACCCCAATTGGTCTTCGTGTACCAAGTGCGGCATCAGCGGGAGCAGTTGATTCGCAAGAATCTTACCCAATAGCTTACAGTCCAGGTTCAACAGCGATAAAGGCCTGTATGACCACACATCTATGGGGTCCTGACCTGGTTTGGGCAAGACTACTATTAATGCTTCGCAATGAGAGTCTGAGAGCTGCCCTTTTGTTTGTGCTTCATGTAGCATCTCTAGATATGGTTTGAGTATCTGCGTGGTGAAAGTGTGGTAGTGTTCAACCAGTAGACCATTGCTACCAGGAGCCTTGTTGCAAGCTAATTGTCGCAATGCCGACTGGATCTTTTCTGCATCTATGGGTTTCTCTAACTCCATCTGTTGTAGTGGAGAAAGATTGGCGAGAGGAAGTGAGTGAAAGAAGTCTGCTACCAGTGCAGCTGGGGGGGTTGGGTCTCGCTGCATATAATCTGCTGTAGTATTGCTTAAAGGCATTGTTTATATCTGCCTGCGTGTTAACCACTATCCCAGAGTCAAGCCTTATGACTCCTATGAGAGTACGCAGTAGCTCACCACGAATTAACCAAGCTAGTAACTTTCTGGAGCGATCACCTTCTGAGTGTGTTAGAGCAATGAAATGATGGTAATCATATTTCCGCAAGCGCATGTCCACCTCATTCCTTCGTGTTTCGCAAAGGGTGTCAGGGTCGAGAGTGCCCTGTGCTATTGCGCGCTCCACGTTGCATATGTCTGTTTCTAGTTGTGTCAGCCCACGGAATAGTGTGTGCTGCATGCCTCCCACTGCACACAGACAGTGGCCTCTCACCACAACTTTGTGGGCGTCCCATTCTGCTGCACGCGATGTGGCCGTCCCACCATTTAATTTGAAATATTTGAAGATGTACTCAGCCATTTTCTGGCAAAACAGAGGGTCCAACAGCATGTCTGGTTGGAGGTGCCTTGTGGGTATGTGAGAGCGCGTTCTTCCCCATTGCATGGAGGCCACCAGTAGACAATGGTCTGATAGTGTTTTAGCCAAATAGAATGCCTCAGTGATAGTGCAAGCCAGTCCAATAGAGCTGAGCAGCAAGTCTATGCGGCTGTGTAATCTATGAACTGGGGAATATAAGGAGTATTCCCGATCTAGGGGGTTGGGAAGGTGGCACACTTCGCAGAGTCCCCTCTCGGACATCCATGTCGCCAGCACATATGATAGTTTTCTGCTAGGAGCGCTGTCTAGTGGTGGGTGGGACCTATCCATGTCTATGTCTGGCTCACAGTTTAGATCACCTGCCCATATGATATTGGTTGTTGGGTCCCGTAAGAGTGTACGTGTAATTGATAGGAGAAAGTCACCCTGTTTCGAATTGGGAGCATATAGCCCTGCTATGGATAGTGGTTTGCCATCTAGTGAACCTTCCAATAGAACATAACGGCCATCAGCATCTATCATGCAGTGCCCCACCTCGTATGGAACCTGTGGGGCTACCCACACCAACACCCCTTTGGCAAATGTGATGTTGTTGTACCATATATTAGTCCCTGCCATTTGGTTTTAAGGGTATGTAGTTCTGCTGCCGTGAGGTGAATTTCCTGTAGTATCGCAATGTGGGTTCTGTGCCATTTTAGGTATGAATATATCCTGGTGCGTTTAGTGGAATTTGCCATGCCTTTCACGTTCCACTTTAATACGTTATATTCATCAGTAGCCATGTGTTTGCAAAATTGTGAGGTAGTGTATGGTCCATTGGTGTGTTGCACTGGGTCGCAGTCATTATGGGAATCACCGCTACTGTTGGATCACCACAATCCGTGTGTTCATCCTCCCTTCCCTGTTGCAGCTTGGTCGGTGTCGAAGTGTATGTAATAGATTAGCAACAATAAACAAAGTGCAAACTTACTGGGCTACGCCCAGCTTGTAACGTGTAGGCACAACGGGTGCCGCTGTTAACAATTGTATGAAGTGTCCATTCGGGAACCCATGGGGCGTGAAGGGTCGTGGGTAAAAGGAATGGAAGTCTCGTAGGTTTCAACCCAATTCAAATAAACGTCTTGCCCTTTCTATTCCATCTGCATAGCTATTCGTTGTGCCGCTGTCTTGGTGTCAGACCTCAGGGGGCACGAGCAGGCCAGTAAGTGGATACATCTGGGGGGAAATGCTGGGACTTACCGAGTCTTTCACCGAGTGCCAGACCAGTCTCTGCGCCTCCTGCGCAGCCAGAAATTCTTTGGTCTAGACCTTGGGACTAGGATGATGCACCAAGAACCACAGATGTCGGGCGAATTTAGATGTTGTCTGCTGTGCGTGGAGTCAGTTCTGGGCCAAGTGTGGATGGGGTCATGGAGGCACTGGAGCGGCCCTGTGATGAGTCCGAGTCCATGCTTTTGTCCTCATGATGGATGGTATACTGATTTGATGCAAGCTGGTTGGCTTCTATCAAGGCCTGTGCTTGGCTATCGGCCGCTTGTGCCCTGAATGGGCGCGCTGTGATTCCAGATTTCTTCTTGTGCCAAGATTGGGGTGTAATCCATTCGTCCAGTTTGGAATCATCAAATTGTGGTTTAACCAGGCCCTTGGCGTGCAACCAAGTGCATGCGTCTTCCAGGAATGGGAAGGTGTGAGTTTCCCCCCCCCCCCATCTATCACCCAGAGTTGTGCTGGGAACAGCAAAGAGTAGGTAATATAACACTCACGCAGAAGTTGTTTAACCTACGTGAAGGACGCACGCTTGCATTGCAACTCCATAGTAGACGGTAATATTATTGTTGTCTAACTGCCAAGGGCCCTGCAATCTGAAGCTCTGAATCGCCAAAATTAAGGAGCTGTGCCATTAAGGGCCGGGGATCCGGTGAGCACTTTCGACTGTGAGAGAGGGTGACACAATATTTGCAAGCACTGTGTCCTTCAACCATTCCTCTAAAAGTGCCTCATCATTGGGCATCTCCACTCGCTCCAGGAACCCTAGATAATGGCCGTTATTTCTCCGCGACCTGCCCTCTGCATTTTCTGCTCTGTGTTTCAGTGATGATACCTCCAACCGCTGCAGCTGGTCCTGTAGTTCTTTGATTTCGGGTTGAACTGTTGTGAGTGTGGTTTCATTGTCGGACACCCTGTCCGCTAACTTAAGGTGATCCGCCCTAAGTAGGTTCGCCTCCAGAGCCACAGTGTCTATCTTCCTTTCCAGGGTTACCTTGGTGTCCAGAACAGCCTGTAATAGCTTGGCAAATTGAGTCGAATGGGCCTGTAAGGTCTCGTTCATTTGTTAGAGGGTCAGAGCATGGTCACTTGTAGAGGTGGTGGGGAGTAGCATTTCCTCTCCAGCGGACAGTGGCAGTTTCATCGGCTTTGTTTTGACCATGACTGTAGGTGATTCTGCCCTCTGCCGCACGATTACCCAAACTGTCTATGGCTTCACTCAACTCAGCCCACCAACACAGGGAGTGCAGAATTATTAGGCAAATGAGTATTTTGACCACATCATCCTCTTTATGCATGTTGTGTTACTCCAAGCTGTATAGGCTCGAAAGCCTACTACCAATTAAGCATATTAGGTGATGTGCATCTCTGTAATGAGAAGGGGTGTGGTCTAATGACATCAACACCCTATATCAGGTGTGCATAATTATTAGGCAACTTCCTTTCCTTTGGCAAAATGGGTCAAAAGAAGGACTTGACAGGCTCCGAAAAGTCAAAAATAGTGAGATATCTTGCAGAGGGATGCAGCACTCTTAAAATTGCAAAGCTTCTGAAGCGTGATCATCGAACAATCAAGCGTTTCATTCAAAATAGTCAACAGGGTTGCAAGAAGCGTGTGGAAAAACCAAGGCGCAAAATAACTGCCCATGAACTGAGAAAAGTCAAGCGTGCAGCTGCCACGATGCCACTTGCCACCAGTTTGGCCATATTTCAGAGCTGCAACATCACTGGAGTGCCCAAAAGCACAAGGTGTGCAATACTCAGAGACATGGCCAAGGTAAGAAAGGCTGAAAGACGACCACCACTGAACAAGACACACAAGCTGAAACGTCAAGACTGGGCCAATAAATATCTCAAGACTGATTTTTCTAAGGTTTTATGGACTGATGAAATGAAAGTGAGTCTTGATGGGCCAGATGGATGGGCCCGTGGCTGGATTGGTAAAGGGCAGAGAGCTCCAGTCCGACTCAGACGCCAGCAAGGTGGAGGTGGAGTACTGGTTTGGGTTGGTATCATCAAAGATGAGCTTGTGGGGCCTTTTCGGGTTGAGGATGGAGTCAAGCTCAACTCCCAGTCCTACTGCCAGTTCCTGGAAGACACCTTCTTCAAGCAGTGGTACAGGAAGAAGTCTGCATCCTTCAAGAAAAACATGATTTTCATGCAGGACAATGCTCCATCACACGCGTCCAAGTACTCCACAGCGTGGCTGGCAAGAAAGGGAAGGGTATAAAAGAAGGAAATCTAATAACATGGCCTCCTTGTTCACCTGATCTGAACCCCATTGAGAACCTGTGGTCCATCATCAAATGTGAGATTTACAAGGAGGGAAAACAGTACACCTCTCTGAACAGTGTCTGGGAGGCTGTGGTTGCTGCTGCACGCAATGTTGATGGTGAACAGATCAAAACACTGACAGAATCCATGGATGGCAGGCTTTTGAGTGTCCTTGCAAAGAAAGGTGGCTATATTGGTCACTGATTTGTTTTTGTTTTGTTTTTGAATGTCAGAAATGTATATTTGTGAATGTTGAGATGTTATATTGGTTTCACTGGTAATAATAAATAATTGAAATGGGTATATATATTTTTTTTGTTAAGTTGCCTAATAATTATGCACAGTAATAGTCACCTGCACACACAGATATCCCCCTAACATAGCTAAAACTAAAAACAAACTAAAAACTACTTCCAAAAATATTCAGCTTTGATATTAGTGAGTTTTTTGGGTTCATTGAGAACATGGTTGTTGTTCAATAATAAAATTAATCCTCAAAAATACAACTTGCCTAATAATTCTGCACTCCCTGTACATGTGGCACGCATACAACCATGGGTGATGCAGCACCATGGAATCCGACACTGTTGCGAGGCACTGGGAATCACTCCTATACCCTCTGCACGCAACAGTTGGTTCATACAGCGTGCTTCCAAGGTGTACACCTGCGCACTGGTTGGGACGACCTGCCAAGCCCCACGGTGCTCGCTTCGTCCCTGGATGACCATGCGACTGGTGTCCCTTTTATGATGTACTTCCAAGTGCCTACAGGAAGCTACCTGGCAGATCTCATATAGCCCTCTACTGAGAGAGGGACCCGCACTTCCGGGATGTCCTCACCTCAATTCAGTTCAGTTCTCGTTGATCTCAGGCCGGCTCCCGGGCCGCGTAAGCGCTCCACGTGGAGTACACTTCTTCCGCTGTCAGTCAATCCAATCACAACATTCTGATCACTCGGTGCCAGGGCAGCCCGCTGTTGCACTGTGCCGTCCTCGCATCTGCGCCTGCATGTTCACGGGGTCCCCGTTGTCTGGTTGCAAGTCGCCAATGCGATTCCACGCTCATCCCACCACCGCCAGGCCCCGCATCCTCTCCCTGGCCAGCGCTCCAATTTACTAGGCCTCTCGGCTCCACCGTGCCAGCACTTGCGGGAGCAGAGCACGTCCCAGCGGCTCGTTCCCCGGCACCGCAGGACCGCCCCAATCACATTGGCAGGCACCTAGGAAGTTGGGGTAGGGTAAACTGCAGGATTATTATCGGGCTGAGATTGGAGCTCACTACTTAGGTCCACACCCTTCACCATTTTGGCCAGGCCTCACTTTCCAATACTGTACGATACCCCATTACACTCGACTGTACAACACAGTGCTCTAATTTCTGATACTTTACTTGACTGTATGCTACGCCACACCACCCTACTGCACTCCATGCCACATTATCCCTACTTAAGTGTACTCCACTCCACTATATTCCACTATTGCACTTTATCTCACTCTATTTGACTGTACTATACTCTGCTCTATGCCTCTCCACTGTCCGACACTCAACTCCATTGTATCCAACTCTACTCTACAACAGTGTACTACACTCTATGCCACTGTATGACACTCCAATCCACTCTATGCCTATCCACTCTGTGCCACTGTACTACACTGTGTAACACTGAACTACTCTCCAATCAAGTCTTCTCTATGATAAACCACTCTATTATATGAAGTGACACTCCACAAAACTCTCCTCCACTGTGCTTTATGACACTCCACTTGACGTAATCGACTTTATGAGACTACTTCATTGTACTCCACTGTATGATAGTCTGTGACACCCTACCCTGCTGTTCCACATTTTATTCCACAGTACAACTTGCTGCTCCAGTCTACGATACTTGACTGCACTCTATGAGATACCATGCCACTACACAACACCTTTCTACACTGTACGATTTTCTACTACAGTCTGGTCTACTCCACTCTGTTCCAATATACAATACTCTACTCTATGACAATCGTCTTTGCAACACTCTCCTCCATGGTACTTTACGACACTCCATATAACGATCCACTGCAACACTGGCCTCTATGATTTGAAACACATTTTTGTTTAAAAAAAAAATAATAATAATGAAATAAACAAAGGTTAAAGCTTATTTTTAGTTAGGAAAACTTATTTTCCTGCTTTAGGGTTGGAGGGAGGATTGATTCCAAGTTTGAGCTATGTCTCTTTTAGTTTAGCCACCAGGGTGCCCAATCTAATCAATGCCCATTCACCTCAGGAGCTGCCTAGTCCGTCCAACACACCCAGCAGTGCCACTTTTGGTGTCCGTTGCAGGGGGGATCTCCAGGATCGTCGCAAGGGTATTTTCCACTCTGGACCAATATTTACCAAACCATGTGAAAGAAGTTGGTCCATGAGGATTGGCAACAGGCACATCTGGGGTCGACCAGGATTTTCGCTTGGCCCAATCTTTGAGGTGTCTTGTAGGTCTGATGCAGGTAATTTAATTGAATTAGCTGTAGTCGGGCCAAAATCGCCAACTCCCTAGGAGCCATACAGGCCTCCCGCAACTCAGTCTCATCTAGTCCTCCCAGCCAGCCCTCCCATTTCCCACGCAAGATATCTAGGGTGCATTATTTACCAGAGCACGATATTATTGAGAGATTCCTCCCTTGTCTATCATGCCCATCAATAAACAGGCCTCTGACAGTTTAAAGTCAGGAAGATTTTGTAAGTCTGTGTTGTAAGCGTGGAGGGCATGGCTTATTTGTAGGTACCGGTGAAACTGGGTGGCGGAAAAAGATAACTGGTCTGGAGGTCCGCAAAGGGGTGTGTGGCGGTGCCACTCCAAGTGTTGCTTAGAGTGGAGATTCCAGTGAGATCCCAGCGGTTGAAGCCCTGGAGTCTCAACAGGTGTAATAGTCATCGGCCTTTCCAGAGAGAAGTTAGGCCCGTCAAACACCTATGCCATCCCAAAAGTGAAGTGCTCCTTTCCATAGCAGGAAAAATTTCCTGGTTACTTCCAGGATGGATGTGGGATGGGGTCGACCATATAAATAGTGCATCACTCTGTCCAGTCCAATGTGAGTTTATTCTAGCTGGTATGCCGGATTGTCCCACCCACCCGACAGTCATTCATCTATGATCAATAGCTGGGATGCCCAGTAGTAGAGGCGTATGTCCACAGCCCGAGCCCCTGTTCAGATACTGAACAATAGCATATATCTTGTGATATTCATTGGGGACTGCCATGCCAAAGAAAAGTGCGAAGGATTGCTGCTACTTTGTAAACCAACTGTTTGGGATGAGGAGTGGATAGTTTGGCAATGTGTAAAAGAAGCGGGGTAGACCCATCATTTTAATTAAGCCGACCCTTACCATCAAGTACCGAGGGAGATTTCGCAATGCTGTACTACTAGCCTTGGTGCTTTGTAAAAGTGGGGTCAGGTTAAGAGCCTTTGTGAGTTCTGGTACTCTCTCAATATGTACCCCCAGATACTTAAAGTTAAGACAACGGATATGGATACCTTCGCTCCAGGTGTCTGATGCTTTGTTGCCTCGCAGGGGGACCAGGAGTGATATCCTCTTATTGAAGTGAAGCCCTGAGGCCTCCTCAAAGAGGTGAAGGATTCCCAAGATGTGGGGGGCCGGAGCTAGCCGGGTCAGCGAGGTATGAAAGTACGTTGTCTGCGTTTAATGCAATCCTGTCCTCTGTGTTTCTTCCCCAGTGCCAGCCCTCAAGTTGTGCATCTCATCTAATGATCTGTGCCATGGGCTCGGTGGCAAGGGCAAAAAGTATCAGGGATAGGGGACAGCCCTGACTGGTGTCACGCTCTATAGGAAATGAGACATATATTGCCCTGTTAATTCGAACTTGGGCCATTGGATGTGCATATACGAGGGAGACCATCGTACGGAAGCAGGCACTGAAGCCCATGTGGCTCAAGACCATCTCTAGATAGCCCCAGTCCACAGTGTTGATCGCTTTCTCGAAGTCGACGAGTAGTAGGGCTAAGTCTCCAGATAAGTCCTTGGAGTGAGCGAGAGCAAGGTGCAGTCATCTAGTACAATGACAAGTGCTCTGATGGAGCATAAAACCACATTGTTCTGGGCACCCAAGGGAGATGAGGACTAACTAAAGTCAAGAGGCTAGGATTTTGCCATACACCTTCACCTCAGTGTTTATCAACGAGGTGGGGTGGTAAGAGTTGCAATTCAGTGAGAGCGGAGAGGTTTTAGGAATTACAACAATAGTAACCAGATTTAGATCACTAGGAAACAAACCCTTGTCTATGGCTTCTGTGTAGAGTGTCAGCTAGTGAGGGACAAGTATGTCTCACAATCTGGAACAGTATTCCAGGGGAAACCCATTGGGGCCTGGGGTCATCCCCATTTTTAAGTTGCTAATGGCAGTGTAGGAACGTACCATCTTGCCTGGCATGTTACCCCCATATTTCACTGTATATATGTTGTTTTAGTCTATGTGTCACTGAGACCCTGCCAGGCAGGGCCCCAGTGCTCATAAGTATGTGCCCTGTATGTGTTCCCTGTATGATGCCTAACTGTCTCACTGAGGCTCTGCTAACCAGAACCTCAGTGGTTATGCTCTCTCTGCTTTCCAAATTTGTCACTAACAGGCTAGTGACTAAATTTACCAATTCACATTGGCATACTGGTACACCCATATAATTCCCTAGTATATGGTACTGAGGTACCCAGGGTATTGGGGTTCTAGGAGATCCCTATGGGCTGCAGCATTTCTTTTGCCACCCATAGGGAGCTCTGACAATTCTTACACAGGCCTGCCAGTGCAGCCTGAGTGAAATAACGTCCACGTTATTTCACAGCCATTTACCACTGCACTTAAGTAACTTATAGGTAACCTATATGTCTAACCTTCACCTGGTGAAGGTTGGGGGCAAAGTTACTTAGTGTGTGGGCACCCTGGCACTAGCCAAGGTGCCCCCACATTGTTCAGGGCAAATTCCCCGGACTTTGTGAGTGCGGGCACAACATTACACGCGTGCACTGTACAAAGGTCACTACCTATGTACAGCGTCACAATAGTAACTCCGAACATGGCCATGTAACATGTCTAAGATCATTGAATTGCCAACCCCTCAGACAGGTTTCTGCCCTCCTGGGGTCCAGGCAGCCCTAGCCCAGGAAGGGAGAACAAATGATTTCCTCTGAGAGAGGGTGTAACACCCTCTCCCTTTGGAAATAGATGTGAAGGATGGGGAGGAGTAGCCTCCCCCAGGCCTCTGGAAATGCTTTGATGGGCACAGATGGTGCCCATCTCTGCATAAGCCAGTCTACTCCGGTTTAGAGATCCCCCAGCCCTGCTCTGGTGCGAAACTGGACAAAGGAAAGGGAAGTGACCACTCCCCTGACCTGCACCTCCCAGGGGAGGTGCCCAGAGCTCCTCCAGTGTGTCCCTGACCTCTGCCATCTTGGAAACAGAGGTGTCTGTGACACACTGGACTGCTCTGAGTGGCCAGTGCCGGCAGGTGACGTCAGAGGCTCCTTCTGATAGGCTCTTACCTCTCTTGGTAGCCAATCCTCCTTCCTAAGTAGCCAAACCTCCTTTTCTGGCTATTTAGGGTCTCTGCTTTGGGGAATTCTTCAGATAATGAATGCAAGAGCTCACCAGAGTTCCTCTGCATCTCCCTCTTCACCTTCTGCCAAAAGATCGCTGACTTCTCAGGACACCTGCAAAACCGCAACAGAGTAGCAAGACGAGTACCAGTAATCTTGTATCGCTTCATCCTGACGGCTTTCTCGACTGTTTCCAGGTGGTGCATGCTCTGGGGGTAGCCTGCCTCCTCCCTGCACCAGGAGCTCTGAAGAAATCTCCCGTGGGTTGAAGGAATCTTCCCCCTGCAACCACAGGCACCAAAAGACTGCATCATTGGTCCTCTGGGTCCCCTCTCAGCACGACGAGTGTGGTCCTTGGAACTCAGCAACTCTGTCCAAGTGACTCCCACAGTCCAGTGACTCTTCAGTCCAAGTTTGGTGGAGGTAAGTCCTTGCCGCCCCACGCTAGACTGCATTGCTGGGTACAGCGTGATTTGCAGCTGCTCCGACTCCTGTGCACTCTTCCAGGATTTCCTTTGTGCACAGCCAAGCCTGGGTCCCGACACTCCTTCCTGCAGTGCACAACCTTCTGAGTTGTCCTCCGGCGTCGTGAGGCTCCCTTTTGAGCCTTCGGGTGGACTCCGGTTCACTTTTCTTCTAAGTGCCTGTTCCGGTACTTCTGCGGGTGCTGCCTGCTTCTGTGAGGGCTCCCTACGTTGCTGGGCGCCCCCTCGGTCTCCTCTTCCAAGTGGCGACATCCTGGTCCCTCCTGGGCTACAGCAGCACCCAAAAACCTCTACTGTGACCCTTGCAGCGAGCAAGGCTTGTTTGCTGTCTTTCTGCGTAGGAACACCTCTGCAAGCTTAATCACGACGTAGGACATCCATCCTCCAAAGGGGAAGTTCCTAGTCCTCTTGTTTCTTGCAGAACTCCAATCTTCTTCCAACAGGTGGCAGCTTCCTTGGACCCTCAGCTGGCATTTCCTGGGCTCCTGCCCACTATATACACTGTTGCGACTATTGGACTTGGTCCCCTTGTCTTACAAGTACTCAGGTCCAGAAATCCACTGTTGTTGCATTGCTGGTGTTTGTTCTTCCTGCATAATCCCCTTATCACGACTTCTGTGCTCTCTGGGGGTAGTAGGTGCACTTTACACCTACCTTTCAGGGTCTTGGGGAGGGCTATTTTTCTAACCCTCACTGTTTTCGTACAGTCCCAGCGACCCTCTACAAGCTCACATAGGTTTGGGATCCATTTGCGGTTCGCATTCCACTTTTGGAGTATATGGTTTGTGTTGCCCCTATACCTATGTGCTCCTATTGCAATCTACTGTAACTTTACACTGATTGCATTACTTTTCTTGCTATTACCTACATAATTTTGGTTTGTGTACATATATCTTGTGTATATATCTTATCCTCATACTGAGGGTAGTCACTGAGATACTTTTGGCATATTGTCATATATTTTTAGTACTTCTGTGTATTGTGTTTTCTTATGATATTGTGCATATGATACCAGTTGTATAGTAGGAGCTTTACATGTTACCTAGTTCAGCCTAAGCTGCTTTGCCATAGCTACCTTCTATCAGCCTAAGCTGCTAGAAACACCTCTTCTACACTAATAAGGGATAGCTGGACCTGGCACAAGGTGTAAGTACCTCTGGTACCCACTACAAGCCAGGCCAGCCTCCTACAGGCAGCATGAATTTCATCCTCCATCACAGGCTCCTTCAGCATATTCTGCTGGACCAAGGACAGCGAGGGTAGAAACTCGTCACTAAGAAGTGGTTGTGAGGTCTCGGCGGTGCATAGTCTTTGGTAGTAGGCAGCAAAGGCTGTTTCGATATCTGGAGCCCTGGAGATTACCGCACCCGTCCCATCTAAAACTGCAGGGACAAAGTGTGAGGCAATGTCTCGAGTCTATATAGGAGGGAACCGTTCTGTCCCCGCGCTCGTATACATGCTAAAAGGTGGCTCACCAGAAGTGGCTTGCTGCGCATGTAACCAAGTGGCAGAGCACAGTTCTGTCGATGTCGAGTTGGCGTACAAGCGTTTCAGTAGCAGTTTGAGCACTCATGGATTCCCCCATTAGTATGCAGGACCCTAGGTCTGGGATGTCTCTCTGACTATGTTCTCCTTACATTTTAAATAGCCTCTCACCCGCCCCCAAATAGTAGGCTTGCATGCCACCCAAAGTGTATTCGGACTGCGAACTGTCCCAGTGATGGGTTTTAAATAAAATGTGAGTTTTTCTGAGAGGCATTCCACTGTACCTATGTCAACCAGAACCCATGCATTCAGTTGCCACATTGGATGGCCCCTAGCCGAAAGGATTGCGGGAAGTGGTTGGATTTACTTTGGGTGAGCATTGTGATATTTGAGGCGGTTGTCATGTCCATCGCTGAGAGAAAAAAATAGTCAATCCAGGACGATGTTTTTTCTGGATGCCGATGTGTGAGAATATGCCCTAGTCTGAGGGTTCCAGATTCTCTGCAAATCACAAAGACACAGAGAGAGCAACCCTGACCCGTGAGATAGAGCCAGATACATCTAAGTGTGGGTTAACAACTGCATTAAAGTCTCCTCCAAGAACCAGGGTGCCGCTTGGTAGGGAGGCAATTAGTTGAGTCAAGTCATAGGAAACTATAAATTTAAGTTATAACTATAACTTTTAAATTTCTAAGGTTTGTGCAGTGTAAGTTGTTTTCCTACAGAAATAATAAATAAAGGTTTCCCAACTATAACTTATCTTCAGCCTTTGATTTTTCCATTGAATTTCTCCGGGTTTTTTTGGTTTGGAAAAATTGGTTTCTAATCATATAATGTTTATTTTGGTATTCATTATTTTAATTATTTTTTTTTGTTTTACTTTCTTGATACCTTCTTGTGGTGTGGCTTAGGGTGGAGTAGCATCATGTAGAGTGGTGTGGAGTGGTGTAGAGGGGAGTGGAGTAAAGTGGCGTACAGTGGTTTGGAGGATAGTGGCATAGACTGCAGAGTAAAGTCAAGTGGTGTACAGTCCACTGGGGTAGCAAGCAGTGGAGTAAAATGATGCACACTGTAGTAGAGTGCTGTAGACTGTAATGGCATAGAGTACAGCAGTGTACACCACAATGGTGTACCGTAGAATGGTGCAGAGTGGTGTACAGTGCAGTATTGTAGAGTGGTGCAGACTAGAGTAGAATGGCCTACAGTGAAGTGGAATACAGTTGTGAGGAGTTTTGTCAACGAGGTTATTCCAAATATCATGACTGATACAATTTTTGAAGTAATTAGCTGTGCTTGGGGAGGTCACAGGTTATAGTTACTTTAGGTCACTGGTTATAGCATCTTGAGATAACTATAACTAATACATTTCAATAGTTTTGTTCTTTTAAAATAGGATGTTTTAAAAGACATTTTCACCTAACAATAACATTCCTTCGGCCACTAAAAGTAAAGTAATATTTCATTACCATACGTAACACCAATGGGTAAAACACATTTTGGATCCACCTTTTTCTCTGCTCTCGCTTGATAGATCACTATGAAACGTTCTAAGAAGCAGATGAGGTGGAAGAACATTTCTTTTGTGAAGATTCGTCAAACAACGTCAAAGTTATTAGGAAAACAAAAAACACTCTTCCTGTGATGTCATCCTGTGAATGTTATTTAGGCTATGACCTCTTGCTGTGCCTTATTTGTTAACTCAATGGATGACACTACTACCGATGGCTCCCCTGTGAAGGCTGGGTCAGGGAGTCTGAATAAGGGACTGAATAATCAAACTAAAATTATATGTGCCCTAATTAACGCATGTTCTCTCATTAAGCATAAATACAAAATCACAGACTTAGTTCAATTCATGGCCTTAGATTTTCTTTTTCTTACAGAATCCTGGGCTAAAGAAAACTCAGGCACTGACCTAGCGGCAGCTGCCCTCATAGAATATGTGATCACCAGATTAGATTGCCCATCACAAATAGGTGGAGGATTAGCAATAATGTGTCCGGACACCTTAGAACTGTTGGCTACTCTCTCACAGGATTTGTGCGAAGTAACTTCTTTCAGACTGAAATTCACGTGAAAGCCACTTTTTATGGAATATTGGTCTAGGGCCCGCCCGGCTCGCAAGTTAATTTTTCTGCTTCGTGGATTCAGGTTTTGGAACATTTCATAACTCTACCCAATTTCACAATTCCTTTAGATTTTTATTTTTATCTAGAAGATGCTTCCAATATTTCTGTTCTCAAGCTTATTTCTAATTTGGGTATTTATCAATTGATCCAATCCCGACCCATTCTGCTGGGCACACCTTAGGCAAGACTTTCATTAATTTTGATAGTATTTGTATCGGGGATATACTTCCCCTTAGTTGGACTGATCATCGAGTAGTGGCCTTCAGTATCTCGCCTTACCACATTGTCACCATCCCCAATCCTGTACAGGGTAGGCCCCGAGCTTGTAGAAATTGAAGCAGATTTACACCAGAAATTATGCATAATGCTCTTAATAGCACAGCATTGGATATAAATTTTATCTCCTGCCGCCCCGTGAAGGAGTTCACAAGTTGGATGGAGGCTGCTTTAGATATTGTGGCTCCTAGGAAAGTTAAGAGATTTACTAGGAGCATAGCTTGGGCCCTCGGGTTTTCAGATAAACTTAAAGAACTTAGGTGGCGGTGCCGCAGACAGGAGCGCAAGTTGCACATTAATCTGGACCCAGCTGAGAAAGATAATCACAAGGCTTTATAATTAACATGTGTGCCATTTTTAAAGCCAAGTCTACCTTCTAACATAATAAAATTTGGCCAACAAAAACTCCTCCAATTAATATTTAAAGTTGTGAAGAATCTTGCCAACCCGCCCGGTCAGCAACGTGTGAATGGTTCACAAGCCTTCAGTGATGAAGTAGCTAATTTTTTTTTAGAACTAAAATTGTTAATATATTCTCAGAATTTAATCACTCCAATGTTCCTGAGGACCCTTCTAGAGTGCTGCATTTTCCTTCACTTCACTTTTTGTTTTTTTCCTTCACACCAGTTTCGCCTTCTCAAGTTAAGGAATTTCTGATGGGCATTAAATCGGGCTCCCAAGTAGATCCTTACCCCCAATGTCTTGCAGCTTGTGCCAGATTTAGTTGCAGATCATCTCACGAAGACTTTTCATCTTATTCTGGAAAGAGGATTATCCCCCAGGTCCTGGAAAGAAGCCATTGTTATCCCCTTACTAAAGAAACATAATGTTGATCTTAACAACTTGAAAAATGTTTGCCCTATCTTTTTGCTGCCTACTCTGGATACAATTCTAGAGAAATACATCAATAAGGAATTGGTAAAATTAATAGAAGCCCCGGACCTTCTTGACTCTTCCCAGAATGGATTTAGGAGTGGATATAGCACTCAAAATGTGCCTATTGCAGCAACAGAATACATCAGAAGCCAGGGAGAGGTATGGCTGAACGTATCGGCTGCCTTCATCACTGTCTTGCCCTCGCACATGGTTCACCAGCTACGATGGGAATCTTGGGGTGGACTCTGAAGCACCTGACTTTCTTCATTCCTTTCTACCTGACAGGGGTCAAATTGTCAACTGGGGACAGTTCATGGTGATGGCTGTCAAACTACTGTGCGGGTGCCGAAGGGCTTCTCACTTAGGGCCTGATGCATCATCCTTTACAATAGCGGTTACCAAATTGCGATTTTTTGTGAATCACAATTAAGTAATCGCTATTGGAATGTATGAAACTCTATGAGTTTCATTTAGCGATTCACAAGGGTTCACAAATGGACCTACCTCATTAATATTCATGAGATAGGTTGCAATTTGCGACCCATTGCGAAGGGCTACAATCACAGGGCTGGTGGCCTGCTGGGTCTAACATGGACAACACACAAACCATTGTGTCGAATACCGCCAGTATACTGCTGATAGCAGAGGAAATTAAATAATGCATGGCTGTTATTAGTACAGGGATGAATGACAACTTTCTAAAGTTAAATGCAGATAAAACTGAGGTCCTGGTGTTTGAAGTCCAGCAGTCCATCTGGTCTGAGCTATGGTGACCTGAATCTTGCGGCCCTCTACCTATGCTGGTAAAATCAGTCAAGAACCTTGGGGTTATCTTTGACAACTCCTTGAATTTCAATATGCAAGTTAAGTGGATCGCCTGCACCTGCTTTTCATTATCAGAACTTCAAAGAAATTCTTCCTTTTCACTCCTGCAGAACTTCATAAAGAGGGTTACTGCCATTAGTACATCACATTTAGACTACTGCAATGCACTTTATTTAAATATCAATAGTTCTTCATTGACAAAACTCCAAGTTATTCAAAACACTACTGCTCATCTCAGCCTGAATACCCCTAAACACCTTTCTGTCAGAGAAGGACCTTAGGTCCATCACTGGCTTCCAGTTAGGAAATGAGTGATCTTTAAAGTTCTATGTACAGTCTTTCTGGGTCTATGCCAAAAGGACTGTGGCTCATTAGGTCATCTTTTCAGTGGTATGTCCCAAGCAGGTCACTTAGTTCAGCAACCAGCCGGAAGGTGGGTGTTCTGAGGTTCCGCAAAGTCAAGTGGGGAGTGCACTTCTCTGCTGTCACTGCTGCGAAAATATGGAATACCCAACCAGCCCTTCTCCCTGAAATTTAGTCTTTGTCTTTCAAAAACATCTTAAAACTTGCCTTTCTCATCCTAGTCTTCATCGTTAGGAGTTCTTGCCCTCGACAGGGGGTGCAGGTTTTGCAGACTGGTTTAGCGCTTTAATACCCTTAGGTTTAGTATGCTCTATATACTTTTTTTCATTCAATTTATGGAAATACAATCCTTATCGTAACTACCCACTGGCGACTGCCACTGGGTTACATATAACATGTACACACATTTTGAATAGTAGAGATTCGAGGGCAGAGCTTAGTATTCCCCTCACAGATTTGTTTTGCAGACATTGAATCAAGGAAAGAGGAAACAGCAGCAGGTTAAACATCTTCTGCAATATACCTGTGTGAGAAATTGTGTTGTTGGCTGAGGTGTGTGTGAGCCCTTCTCAAGCAACAGCCACAATCCTTATCAGGGTGAACCACAAAAGTCACTAAGGCCCTCATTACAACCCTGGCGGTAAATGCCACTTACCGCCGTGCAGAAGTCCGCCAACATACCGCTGCGGCTGTGGAATTCCGCTACAGGTATCACGACCCACATCTCGTAATCCGCCACAATACAGACACCCACACAAGTCTGGCACACCAAAGGTCAGAGAAAAACTGGCGATACCAAAACCTCCACCGTCACACCAACAAGAATACGCCCACAGTATCACGACCCACGAATCAACGCAGCGGTCATTCAACCGCGGTAAACCATTGGCGGTACACACCGCCGCGCTCAAAATACACACACACTAACAAAACACAACCCCATTGGACAATGCGAAATACACACAGCTGATACACATACACACACCCACACACCCAATACAATATAAAGCACACACCCACATCACCCACGAACCCTTACAATCAAAATTTTGAAAGAAGGCCAGAGAGAGATACTACCTAAAACAACACCAGCATCCACAGACACACAACATCATCACTTACACAACATCCATGCACCTCAAACAACACACACCAACACGTCCCCTCACACATCACAACCGACACCACCTCACACACCACCCACACCACATCATGGCACCTCAAAGACACCCCAGGTTCTCTGAGGAGGAGAACAGGGTCATGTTGGAGGTAATCGTCCGGGTGGAGCCACAGCTATTCGGATCACAGGTGCAGCAGACATCCATTGCAAGGAAGATGGAGCTATGGCGCAGAATTGTCGACAGGGTTAACGCAGTGGGACAGCATCCAAGAACATGGGATGACATCAGGAAGAGGTGGAACGACCTACTGAGGAATGTACGTTCCGTGGTATCCAGACTCCAGATTGCTGTACAGAGGACTGGCGGTGGACCCTCACCTCCTCCCCCACAACTAACAACATGGGAGGAGCAAGTTTTGGCGATCATGCATCCTGAGGGCCTCGCTTGAGTAGCAGGAGGACTGGACTCTGGTAAGGCAAATCTTACTATTTTATCCCCACACCCCACCTGCATGCCATCACATATTCCCACCCTCACCCTCACACCCATCACCCCAACAACCCACAGATACCCCACTAACACAACCCACACATCCCAAAATCAAGCCCTGCATGTAACACCAATGCATGGACACCCATCACCAAAGCATGTCCAGTAGAGAGACTCACTCATGCCCCAAAATCACCAATCACACACGTGCCACAGCAATAATGCAAGCACAGGAGTAGAGGGTCACTCATCCATTGCACGAGACGGATCACATAGATACAATAACTATTCATTTACACCCCAACAGGACCCCTACCCAACGTCACCGGACAGGAGGTGCCAGACATATCCAGTCCCCCCACAGAAGAGGCCCACAGTGACAACAGCAGCTCTGCACGCCTGGATCAAGATGACCAGCCCGGCCTATCAGGGACCTCGGAACAGTCGGTTCCCCTGACACAGTCACAAACCACCACTGAACCTGGCAGGATGAAGCACTCTGGGTATAAAGCCCCCTCCAGGACCAGTGGAGAAAAGCATCCACTAACACAGTATTTGGCAGGATGAAGCACTCTGGGCACAAAGCCCCCTCCAGAACCAGTGGAGAAAACCATCCACTAACACAGTCCTTGGCAGGATGAAGCACTCTGGGCACAAAGCCCCCTCCAGAACCAGTGGAGAAAAGCATCCACTAACACAGTCCTTGGCAGGATGAAGTACTCTGGGCACCATGCCCCCGCCAGAACCAGTGGAGAATGACATCCACTACCTCAGTCCTGGGCAGGATGAAGCACTCTGGGCACAAAGCCCCCTCCAGAACCAGTGGAGAAAAGCATCTACTAACACAGTCCTTGGCAGGATGAAGCACTCTGGGAACTATGCCTCCTCCAGAACCAGTGGAGAATGACATCCACTACCTCAGTCCTTAGCAGGATGAAGCACTCTGGGCATAAAGACCCCTCCAGAACCAGTGGAGAAAAGCATCCACTAACACAGTATTTGGCAGGATGAAGCACTCTGGGCATAAAGCCCCCTCCAGAACCAGTGGAGAAAAGCATCCACTATCACAGTCCTTGGCAGGATTAAGGACTCTGGGCACCATGCCCCCTCCAGAATCAGTGGAGAATGACATCCACTACCTCAGTCCTTGGCAGGATGAAGCACTCTAGGCACAATGCCCCCTCCAGAACCAGTAGAGAAAAGCATCCACTAGCACAGTCTTGGCAGGATGAAGCACTCTGGGCACCATGCCCCCTCCAGAACCAGTGGAGAATTACATCCACTACCTCAGTCCTTGGCAGGATGAAGCACTCTGGGCACCATGCCCCCACCAGAATCAGTGGAGAAAAGCATCCACTAACACAGTCCTTGGCAGGATGAAGCACTCTGGGCACAAAGCCCCCTCCAGAACCAGTGGAGAAAAGCATCCACTAACACAGTCCTTGGCAGGATTAAGCGCTCAGGGCACCATGCCCCCTCCAGAATCAGTGGAGAATGACATCCACTACCTCAGCCCTTGGCATGATGAAGCACTCTAGGCACAAAGCCCCCTCCAGAACCAGTGGAGAAAGGCATCCACTAGCACAGTCCTTGGCAGGATGAAGCACTCTGGGCACCATGCCCCCTCCAGAACCAGTGGAGAATGACATCCACTACCTCAGTCCTTGGCAGGATGAAGCACTCTGGGCATAAAGCCCCCTCCAGAACCAGTGGAGAAAAGGATCCACTAACACAGTATTTGGCAGGATGAAGCACTCTGGGCACAAAGCCCCCTCCAGAACCAGTGGAGAAAAGCATCCACTAACACAGTCCTTGGCAGGATGAAGCACTCTGGGCACAAAGCCCCCTCCAGAACCAGCGGAGAAAAGCATCCACTAACACAGTCCTTGGCAGGATGAAGCACTCTGGGCACCATGCCCCCTCCAGAACCAGTGGAGAATGACATTCACTACCTCAGTCCTTGGCAGGATGAAGCACTCAGGGCACAAAGCCCCCTCCAGAACCAGTGGAGAAAAGCATCCACTAACACAGTCCATGGCAGGATGAAGCACTCTGGGAACCATGCCTCCTCCAGAACCAGTGGAGAATGACATCCACTACCTCAGTCCTCGGCAGGATGAAGCACTCTGGGCATAAAGCCCCCTCCAGAACCAGTGGAGAAAAGCATCCACTAACACAGTATTTGGCAGGATGAAGCACTCTGGGCACAAAGCCCCCTCCAGACCCAGTGGAGAAAAGCATCCACTAACACAGTCCTTGGCAGGATGAAGCACTCTGGGCTCCATGCCCCCTCCAGAACCAGTGGAGAATGACATCCACTACCTCAGTCCTTAGCAGGATGAAGCACTCTGGGCACAAAGCCCCCTCCAGAACCAGTGGAGAAAAGCATCCACTAACACAGTCCTTGGCAGGATGAAGCACTCTGGCCACAAAGCCCCCTCCAAAACCAGTGGAGAAAAGCATCCACTAACACAGTCCTTGGCAGGATGAAGCACTGTGGGCACCATGCCCCCTCCAGAACCAGTGGAGAATGACATCCACTACCTCAGTCCTCGGCAGGATGAAGCACTCAGGGCACAAAGCCCCCTCCAGAACCAGTGAAGAAAAGCATCCACTAACACAGTCCTTGGCAGGATGAAGCACTCTGGGCTCAAAGCCCCCTCCAGAATCAGTGGAGAATGTCATCCACTTGAGAAACTGTGGCTTTGCACTCCCCAGGATAAAGCAGGGGGCAAACCACTCACTGGAGAGACTTGAGAGACTGTGGCTTTGCACTCCCCAGGATACAGCAATGGGCATGGAGCCCCCTCGTGCAACAGTGGCGTTGTGCGTTCATCTGGCTGAGGTGCTCCCCCTCCCCCTGAGGTGCCTGTTTATTTTCGATCTGATGCCCCAGCATCGTTCTCTCCGTTTCCAGTCAGGTATTTTGTGTGGGCTTCGCCCATGCTTTTGGGGACCAGTGGTCCACGGACAATGATTGGTACACTATCCGGACTGGTGTAGTTGGTGTACATATTTGTATATACTGAATTTTGAATTTTGACTATCAGATTTTTCATGATTACAATCGTTACAATTATTTCCTTTTGTCCTTGCATTCTTCTGGGGGGTGGGGGAGTGTATATGTAATGTTGCTGCATGTATTTGTGTGTATGTTGTTGTGGGTGAGGGTGGGGGTGGAGGTATTGCGTGTTGCGTGTGTGTGTCACTCTCTTTTCCGTCCCCACCTCCCCTGTGTTGTAGGTGCAGTAGTCACCGTGGTTGACCATGGCATCTGTCCTGCTCCTGATAGAGCAGGAGGAAGAGCAGCATAGGCAGGATGTGTAGTTCGGGCTCCATGGCGTCCTGGTTCCTCGTTGGGTTTCAAGAGGTGAGTGGTTTCCCTTCTGTGTACTGTTTCCGCCGTGCTTTTGGGAGCGTTGGTTCCGCCCCGGAAAAGGTGGCGGATAGGCCTGTTGTGATAGGGTGGGCGGTACTTTGTCCTCCGTCTGTCTGTTAACAGTTACCGCTGCGGTGTTTGTTTTTACCGCCGTGGCAGTCGTAGTGTTAAAGTGGCTGTTTATGTTGGCGGTTTCCGCCATGGTTGTGATTCCATTTTTTTTTCCGCCGGCCTGTTGGTGGTATTACCGCCGCTTTATCACCGACTGCCAGAGTTGTAATGAGGGCCTAAATTAGGCTACGCTTAACTTTCTGGTAGCTTGGCACAAAAACAGTCAGGTTTACTTAGAGGCAATATGTTAAGTATTTGTGCACCACACCAACAGTAATGATATGATAACACAATAAAAATTCCACTCCAATTTAGAGAAACTGCCAAAATTCAATCGGTAGAACTGGAGCTAGGCAATTTAAAAGATGTAAAGAAGTACAGGGCCTAAAAACACAAAGCGCCACTCGTGGGTATCTGGTTGTGTGAGACGGGTGAAAGTCACAAGTTCAAGCTGTTTGCGATGGAGCGAAGCCCAGATCCAGGAACCAGGTCCTGCAGAAGTCTAGCGCGTAGACTTATGCTTGCGGTGAAGGATGCTGCGAGGAGCAGAGAGAGCATCGCAGAAGGTCGTTAGAGTAACACAAGTGCAAAAATCTTGTTGACCACCGCAGATGGTCATTTCTGGGGCTTCACAATTGTGGTCACTGCAGGCTGTCGATGCTGTAGCGCCAAGTGCAGCTCTTGCATTGCTGGTGGTCACTGTATTTCAAAAGTCTGTTTCACCAGGACTTCAGAATTTCTTTTAAGAGGTGCTTACCTCGTGCCACACCAAGGGTCTTGGACCTGAGTGGCACCTCTTGGAGATCACAAACTCACACCAGGTTCCAGGTCCAGGCAGGCCGGGTACAGAAGGTCGGTTAGGTAGTAGCAGGGATGCCTCTAAAGCTTGTTGTGTCCCTATGCCTCAGAACAGGGGGTCAGTCGGGTGACCCTTGGAGTCACTTCAGCCTAAGATGAAGGGTCACATACAGTGTTCCTTCTCAGACAGCAGATCAGGCTTCAAGCAACAGGGCATTCCTTCTGTAGTATCCACAGGTCCAATGGTGTACTGAAGAGTGGGTCTGAGGGGCCAATTTTTGTACCTGGTCCTCACTCTAAACTGGAAGAAACTTATGAAGTCTACACCCTTCAGAGGGGTCTGGAATTTCATGACTCCCTGTCCTGGTCCCAGTTTGTCTGCTAGTGTGAAGTCCTTTCTGCGTAAGTTAAGGCAGTTACTTTGAAGTGCAAGTGAAACAGGTGAAAGCTCCACCCCCTCGTCAAGTCAGGATGGCCCATCCTGCCAATACACAGACCTTCTATTGTGTGACCCTCTATGGGAAAACGCAAAGACCAACTGCCAATTACACCTAGTCATGTGACCCGGGAACACGCTGCAGGCACCAAATGGTTAGGGCAAGAAAATTTGAGCTTTCTATATGTGGCATTTTCAGAATAGAGACTTAAAATCCGACTTTACAATTAATAAAATTACAAATTCCTCTAACACCAAACATGACATTCCTTATTCCTCCCAACCAACAGTTATCAGCTATTATATGTAACAAGGTAACCCAATGTTTTCCTAAGGGATAGTCAATGTGTTGCAATATTGAAAAACTAATTTGAGAGTTTTTCACTACCTGGACATGTCTAACTTTTGAAATACTATGCACCCTGGCCTGTGAGTTGTTTAGGGCCCACCATAGAGGTAACATATGCATTAAAAAGGAAGGTGCAGCCTGGCAAAAGGTTTATTTTACCTGTCCGAAATGGCAGTTTCAAACTGCCCACACAAGCGGCAATGCAGGCCTGAGACGTTTCAAAAGGCTACTTAAATGGGTAGCACAATTAGTGCTGCAGGTCTACTAGTAGCATTTAGTTTACAGGCACTGCGTACATGTAGTACCAGTTTACAAGCAACTTATAAGTAAAACAAGTATGCGAACTGGATGTAAACCAATTTCACTATGTTAAAAGGCGAGAGCACAAGCACTTTATCATTGAATAGCAGTGGTAAATTGTGCAGAGTCCTAATTCTAACAAAAACTAATCTAGCAAGAGGAGTGGTGAAGGCAAAATGTTTGGGATGACCCTGCAAAAAAGGTCAGGTTCAATAGTATAGTAAAGGGCTGAGAAAACTGTCAGGAACAGTGTATACCATTGGTCCAGAGCGTCAAACTGGGAGGGCAACTGAGGGGGGGATAGGGTGGTCTGTAAGACGGTGTGCCAGCCAGAGTGTATTACTAGTTGATTATGAAAGGGGGCTGACGTTTTCAAAAATAACATCTACCACCTTTTTTGCTGTAATAGAGAGTAGAGCCTTAAATACAACTTGCCTACATGTTTGGCCTTGTAAGCACGTGTTATAGCACCTGTACTTTGCTGTTCATGTTATTCTTTGTCTAGGACAATAAACAGGATGTCTTAACAGTGTTTTATAGGAAGTGGGGTCGTGGGATGTTTATTTTCAAACTTCCGAAGTGTCCCTTCAGATAGCTGCAATGAGAATCTCCATGGGTATGTAGATTCCTTACAAGGGGAACAATGTTCTCATGCAGTGCCAAGAGCAAACACAATAACCCACTGAAGTTTTGGAACTTCAGTTAAAGTGAGGTGGATAGTCCACAGCATTGATGCAGCAGCAGGTTTCTGCTGACTGTCAGCCTTTCTAATGCAGTAGCCTGGGACAAGGGGCAGGTCTGACCTACAAACTTCCTCATCAAGAGAGGAATCTGCAGTCCCACTCTTCACCCCCGCCCACCATCTACCAAAGGTCAGTGCTCAGGATTTACTAATTGGCAGCCCTTCGCCAACAAAGTCTTCATACAATTTGTAAAGGCACCCTGTCTCCACCCTCCTCACTTGTGCCTGTACTGCCACTCTACAGCCACAGGTATGAAGGAAAATCACTAACACAGTCACACACATGCAGTCCTAGTACCATGCGTATATCGCTGCCTCACTATGCGCATACTTGACATGCATATATGATGTCAGTGCAAGGTTCTGGGTGACACATAACTGAGAAACATTTACACAAGAGGGGTCAGTAGGTCACATTCACTGACACAGATAGAAGGGTCCGGTCAAACTATAAATTAAAAAACCATGGTATGCTGCAACACTGCTTTATGTACAATAGTTCTCTCTCCATCGTGAGGACACACTTGGTGCACCCCTCCAGGTCACAGGACAGGTCCTGGACCTTGGATTGCCAAGGACAGGTCTAGGCCCCTATGGACACCGCTAGAGAAGTGTGATGCAAGAGCCAAAATGAAAGTCAGGATATCAGATTCACATGCAGTCGGACAATCAGGGAAAGGATCACGCCCGTATACGCATGCAGGGGACATCCCCATGTCAACACAGTTTAGTATGTTGTATTGGCTGCTCCACTTTCCCTTTTATTTTAGCTGTGATGACTCCGGTGTGAGACTAGAAACAGCTATAGCGTTTCTTTCAACAGATGAGCTGATAAAAGGGTACCCCACTTCATATTCTTGTCCATCTCTGCCATCTCGATGCCCACCATTGTAGAGTCAGAGGAAAGGGAATTTATGTTTTAATAAGGTCTGCAGCACCCACCAGTATGAAAGCAAACTGAGATATGAGGGAGACGTATCAACCAGAGAAGCCCACATGTGTGCAAAGCAATCAACCCGTACCTAGCAAATGTACCCTTTCCTTCAGGGCATACAGCCTTTCACTGTGCAAGCACTGCAGAAGGTGTTCAGGCTGACACTCTGGGTTCCAGCAGGCCATGTGGCTAGATGCTTTTTCGCCCATCCCTTTGGACTCACCTGCAGCTCGATGGAACAGCCTAGTAATGACTACCACAATGGAGAATACAGTCCTGAACTCCCCTTATATTTAGGTTCCAGTATTTTTGTTTCTTTTGAAGACTACATGTAAAGCATAACAAAGGACTGCCTTGGAAAGGACAATTTAGGAAAGGGGGGAATTTCTTCATTTCTGATTCGCTGCTGATGGCTATTACCTACATTGTCTGATCTATTTTTGGACCCAGAAGGGATACAGGGAGAAAGACACCTCCCCCTGCTGTAATGAGCCCAACGTTTGTGTCAATAATGTATTGTGCTTTCAGAGGGGTAGGTGAGAAATGCCTCAAGGTCCCTCTTGCATACTATATGTGAGGGAGACCCTTAGTATTTCTTTGGGAGGGTACAGCTGGCCAAGTCCCAAAGCAAGAATGACGACACAACCTACAACCTTATGCAAGTAGAAAGAGGCCAGTCATGGGTGTCCTGCTATATGCTGTGTGTTGCATCCGATCTGACTATCCATTAAAGGCTCTTCCTTCTCACTCTGTTCTTTACAGCTGCCTCTTGAGGCTAATTCTTTAAAGACACCAACCTTGCTCAGGTCAGTATTTGCACTCACCCCCTCAATTAAAGCTTAGCCACTAAGTATACTTCTTTAATTTAGCTGAACTCAATCGTCTGTAGCGGCTCATTGTACATGTGTTTACCACCCAGAGTGCCCATGGCATACCTGTTTATGTTGCATGGGTTTGTGCTCCAGATCCCTGGCGGGGGAAGCGTGAGCCTCTCGTTATCATCATGCATCTGCAATCTTATTGGCCGCCGTAGTCCCCAAGAGATGTTCAACAGGCCTTCAATAATCAACTCACCTTCCACCTGCCACATCAGAGAGAAATAGGTGAAAGATCAGCCATCTTAGCACAACAGAAAGGTTCAGCAAGGTTACACATACAGAGCATACATGTCCCTGGGCAGTGATCAGGACAGTGCTCCCTTCGCTCTGTGAAGCAATCCCTATACCAGGCACGGGAGGAATGTGTGTAGGGCTCCCAAAGGTGTACTGAGTGACACATACACCATGTGCTTGCTGTCAGGGCCGACTTTACTGCAGATGACGCCCGGTGCGATAATCTTCTTTTTTTTGCGCCCCCTCCCAATGAATTCCTCCTAGGATTCCCTCACTACCACTTGCAAAAGTGCCCCTCATCTCGCCATAACCCCACTCTTACATACATATCATTTGTTTTAAAGAGCTGATAAAGGCTGACTTTAGTCAGCTAGCCACATAAAATACAGTTGTTATTTGCAGTAGGCATATTAACTCTATGACCTACTTTATGGTGAGTCAAGACTGCCATTAGACAAAACTCTTATCTCTCTCTTTCTAGCAGGAACATAAACCACAATAGTTCTGTAGACTTTTTAATTGCGCTATGAAAGCTGGATGCACAAGGAACTGTTAGCAGGTGCTTTTAAGTTGTAAGTTATTGCTAAAAACAGTCCTCTGCCAAAGTTCAATGGTGGTCATTATGATTTTGGCGGTCTACAACGTAGACCATCGAAGTCCCACCAGCCACAAGACTGCCAGTGATGGCAGTTTTCAGACTGCCATATTATGACTGCTGGCAGCTCTCCTCCATAAATTGGGTGGAGAGCCGCCAGCAGCCATACTGGCGGTTGGTGGTGCAGTGGAGGTTGCTCCGCTGGCACCACCACATCAACACAACACCGCCACGCCTATTATGACTTAGTAATAGGCGTGGTGGTGTTGTGTTGGTGGGGCGCTGGCGGCGGAGCAAGCGCCATGGACCCCATTCCCTCCCAGATGACCACCGTGACCACCAGGTAAGGTGATCGACTGACAAGGGAAGGGAGGGTGGGGAGGTGTTGTGTGTGCGTGACTGAGTGTGTGAATGAATGTGTGTGTGCGTCTGCGTCAGTGTTTTTGGATGTCTGTATTGATGCGTGTTGGGATGTATGAGTGAATGAGTGTGGGGGGGTGGCAGTTGTGTGGTAAGTGCCTGTCTGTTGGTGCATGAATGGGTGTTGTGTGTGTGAGTGTGTGTGTGTCTGCGGGTGTGTGCGAATATGAAGGGGTGCGGGGTTAGTGTATGGATTGGGGGATGGGGGTTAGTGTTTGTATGGGGGGTGGAGGGGTCAGGTGCTTGCTGAGGGGTGAGGATCCTGCCTATCGGTGACAGGGAAGGAAATCCCTGTTACCGGTAGCCCTACCACCATGATTTTCATGGCGTGGCTACCGCCGTGGAAAACATGGCGGTAAACCAGGTCACAATACTACTGGCGGCACTCTGGGGGCTGCTGGGTCAGAGGTGAAGATCTCCGGCCTGGCGGTTCATACCGCTGTGGCAGTATGAGTGGTATTGTAGTGGGTTTCCAACTGCAAACCCGCCATGGTCATAATATAGCGGTATGTGCCGCCAGGGTCATAATGGCCACCAATGTCACCCCCTTCCCCACGCCCTTTTCATGTCAGCGCCCAGTGCACCCGTACTGCCCTAAAACCGGCCCTGCTCGCTGTTGTAAACAGTGTTCTCCATGCGAGTCTGTACACTGACTCACAGCGTTCTCCTTGCAGCTGTAGGAAGCAAGCCTCTCTCCTACCCAACCTAAATCCAAGCTCATCCTGCCAACCATCAAAAACGTGCTCTACGCTACTTCAGCGCTAAGAAAACATTGAGGACCTACTTACGTTATACATTCGGTAGTTTGTTAACAAAGAGGCACCTATCATATATTTGTGGAAAAGAAAGCACTAACATAAACAGTACAAAAATGTCTAAATTGAATCGTGTGGTAGCTTTGCAGTATATGAGGAGGAATGGCAAAAAATGGAGGTCTAACTGGTGTCTTCAATCCTGCGAATTAAGACTGACACAGCATAGGGACTTGCCTCACACCCGTCTGCGGGGTTCCACCATGTACATACAAACCATTTTGGTTACAAGGACACTTAGCTGTGATTGGCTGCTGCATGAATTAGCCAACCAGGAACCATGACTGCTAGACAACAGTCCCTGAAGTGAAGCGTGTTTTGACAGCTAGCAAGGCTAGATGGGCAGACAGAGAAGAATCGTTTAAAAGGGTATCTGTTGTGCTGTGGTTTTATACCAGTGCAGTAAGAGTGAAGTAGGTTGAAAAAACATGTCTACCATATTGGAAACCTGTAATAATTGGGCCTGCTTGCCTAATCCATTCGTGCTGTATACATTCAAAAAAAGGAAGAGTAAACTAAAAGAAAAGGGAAGACTCATTAGAGAAGGAGGGTACATGTAATGCCAATAAAATTTTTTTAAACAAATCCATTATTTACCACAGGCAGTTGGCTCATCTCAGCCAAGTGCTCTGTAACTGTGATGGGCTGGCGGCCCATGCTTAGCTCACTATGCATACCAATTTTTTGTATTCCTTTAGGGAAGCAGGTAGGAGCACCAACAGTATTTGATAGCTCTGGCCTAAAACTGTGTTTCTCAAATTGCATGAAGAATGTGAATGGCAGATCGTTAATCATGCTTGATGTAATTTGTACTGACATATACACAGCCAATCAGCATGCGTCTCAAGTCACGTTGATATTGCTATTGACTGCCTTCCATGAAACCTGGGGGAGAGCAGATGTTAAAGTAAACGGTAATCTATGAGCCCTGAGCACACATTTAAAGGGTTTCAGTTCAGAAGCACACACACATTTCTTTTCGTTAAGGACAGAAAGCCATGGCACAATAGGCTTCTGAATTATTCCCTGAGCCACTGCATGTAAAGCAGCAATACTTTATATCAAAGGTTACTTATGTTACGACAATTAAAATTTGAGGTACCACTCCTTGTACCTGCCCCAGTTCTAAAGAGCCAATTCAGACAGCTCTGTGAGACTTGGAACAGTATGCCTTCAATGTATTTTGGTTCTTTTGTTCTCTTCAAGGTGCTTTCTGACAACATAATTTTAACGAACTACACATGCCTCTGTTTCTAACTCAAGAATTAGCTTCTAATCAGTACTCTAAAGTTGACAACTGCACAGATTGAGAGTCGTGTGCATCACATTATGCACCTGCGGTTCTTGCTAAAAAACAAGCCACAGGAGACTGTTGATTTAGTTTTAAAATCTCTTTAATGAGTTTTAAGAGCGCAAAAGAAGAGAACGAGGATAGGAATTGAAAAAATAAAATTAATTAACAAAAGGTCACGATTGAGTCCCTGCCACAACATAACACGTCATATTACTTTTTGTTTGACTCTTGGTGTTAAAATAAAAATAGCTAAGTCCTCAAAACTCTGTATTTTTCTGCTGGTAGCATAGATGAAACAAAGTGGCAAATAAGATGCCTTAAACAACATACATTACCAACTCGAATGCTCTCAGTAGCATTCCACTCTACCATTTGTAACTTGTCTTCCCAATTACAGAAAAAAGATCAACCATGAAAATCATTCCTAATCCCACTTTATATGTGCAGTCCAGTCCTCAACCTCTTGGTCATGTGCACTGTGTATGCAAACTCAAACAAATCCATGTGCACTTTACCATTACTCTCTCTCTTTAGTGGGGTGCATTGCAGCCCATGAGGAGAACAAACTAGACATCCATTTACCTCTCACTTACCTCTCACTTAGGGAGACCTAGCTGCAGCGCTTAAAAGTGTCCTGGGAAAGGTTTCTGCAAGTGTTCAGATATAACCAGGGACAGGGAGCTCTAAGGAGTGAGATAGTGTCCAGGGAGAGAGGAAGACGTGAGAGATCTGCAGGAGTGATGAGCAAACAGGGAAAAACCTGGAGGCCATGAGACGGGCCTTGGGAGAACATCTGCAGGAGTGATGTATTCTATAGAGGTCTGCAGGTAAAAATCCCTAAGGAAACAATCTGTTGGAGAATTTGCAACTGAAGATCTATGGGGGACGATTTCCGTGAGAGTAATATGCCATGGTAGAGCTCAGTTAGCGGTGATGTGCCATGCTGGTAATTGTCTCAGCCATGCCTCCTTGTCCCATCCCAAGCCACCCCACTGACTTCAGTTAGTCACGGGGAGTGACACTAGCCTGCATGAAATGGTTCTAATTTCCTTGCTTGCAGTACTGCAAGCATTCATTCTTTAATGTGTTGGCACAATATAAAGCCTAGGTACAGGCTTAACCCATAAATGCATTATCTCGCCCCTGTTGGCATGTTGCTGCTGTAGCACTTCTTCTTTGCCAGATAATGTTTTAAACTTAGTCAATTAATCTTTGGACCCAGCATAAGGATGTGGAGGAAAAGTCATTACATTTCACAGCAAATCAATTCAAATACACAAAATGACCAATGAGGCCACACAAGGAAAACTCCAGTCTGGAATATAGTTAAGGGGTTTTATTACAAATTCAAAGTCAGGTGGACGATTCTCTATAACGATACAGAATCACCAAGGGCTGACCAAGGAGGCGAAAAGTTTCAAACAAACTAATATTAACAGAACTACACTTTCAGCAAAAACAGTACAAACCATCAGAAGAATCACTTGATGTGCAGAAAACAAGCACTGTTGTGTTATGTTATGAAAATGTATAGAGCGCATAGCTACCCAAAGGCCTCCCAGCGCTACACAGAAATCTTCCACAACAATACCTTATGGACAGAAATCAATAAAGCCATGTTTTCAGTAGCCAACGGAAAGATAATTCGTAGCCAGTTTGACTAAGGACCAAGGTAAGGAATTCCACAATTTAGCGCCAAGACAGGACATAGATCATCTGCCCCATTTGGCCTTTTTTATTGACTGAATTACCGCCAAAGCTGCAGATGATTTCTTTTTTAACATAATTTGGAGCCCCAAGAAATAAGGGGTTCCCATAATCCAGGCGAGAGATGATTAGTGCCTGTATGATAAGTCTCTCTGCGATAAATGGAAGTATTTTGAACACCTTTCTAAGAAGTCTAAATATGCTAAAACATGTGGCAGATATTTTCTTCTCCTGATGGTCCATGGACAGCCATGGGCCAAACCATACACCAAGACTCTTAATGTATCCCTTGGGGGATGGAAGGTCTCCTAACGATTGTAAAACAGAAGGGGTAAGATTTGGTTGGGCCTGATGACCCAAGAACATAACCTCTGTTTTGTCTCCATTCAGCTTGAGTTTACAATCAGATATCCAATTGGATACTTCCCGTAGACAGGGGGTAAGCGATGATTCAAATGAGTTCTGTGCAGTGGAGAAAGATACCACCAACTGGGTATCATCTGCGTATGATAGAAGGGAAAGGTCATAAGGTTCCATTACCTTAGCCAGTGGCAACATATAAATATTGAACAACGTGGGGCTAAGAGAGGAGCCCTGTGGCACTCCCTAACCGCCCTTGATGCAACTTGAGTAGAAAGATCGATCAAGTACCTGAAAAGATCTTGCATCCAAAAACTCGGTAAACCAACTTAAAACATTCCCTGTGACTCAAATTTCCCTCATTCTCTGGAGAAAGATACCGTGATCTACAGTGTCAAAGGCAGCACTGAGATCAAGAAGCACAATTGCCGAAGCCAGTCCTTGATCCAGGCGCTTCCTGACCTCCTCTGTGACTCCAATCAGTGCTGATTCTTTGCTGTTTAAGGGTCTGAAGCCCATCTGGGAGGGATGAAGAATGTTATTATCTTCCAGGAATGTGGAAAGATGAGTGTTTACATGTTTTTCGCGAAAGCTGGCAACATGGAAATTGGTCTGTAGTTAATAAGTATAGATGGGTCTAAGTTGGGTTTCTTAAGCAGGGGTTTCACAATAGGGTGTTTCCACTGTGGGGGAATAGAACTATTAGCCAGTGACAGATTCAACAAGTCGGTCAGAATGGGGACTATTATTGAGGATCCTTGTGCTAAAGTCGGTGGTGAGGTGCAGAATCCAGAGGAGAACCTGATTTAAGGGTGCCCAGTAATGTTAGAACCTTTTCTGGGGAGAGAGGCAGAATTTGTGCTAGTGTTACTGAGCCCTTGAAACATTGCTCACCTATGTCTTGAGGGCTGTTGAAGCCTATCGGGAAGGCTGAATAAATATCTGACTTTTTTTTATGAAAAAAAGAGCCTAAATCATTGCTATGTTTATGAGACACTTCTACTCCTTCATTTTGAGGATGTGGGAAGGCAATTTCTCAGTTCTTGCAAGCATCAAGGCAATTTAAAGTCATTTAAATGTAGTTACCTTGGATAAGGGAAACCTTACAGATTACCCTATCTAGGATTAACATATGCTGGCCTAAACACATGTGGCCAAATGGCAAGAAGCACAAAAAAAGACAAAAATTATTTGGAAAAAGGAAATCTAGGATAATAGGCTACTAACTAAAGTTGGCAAAAAGTAAGTAAAAAAGGAAAGCGTCAGCACCTCAGATGGAGAGCCTTTTTCTCTGGGTCAAGCGAAAAAATGTCTAAATCTCAGCAAGGCATTTCAGAGGGCAAGGATAGAGAGGGCTATACCTGTCAGAGTACAGGGGGTTCAGCAAACAGCAAAGAGTGGGGAAAAATCTCTCAAAGGGAAAAGTTATGAGTGCTCCTGACCCTGCTGGGGAAAGGTATATTAAAGTTCATAAGGCAAGATGATTTGTCAGTCCATCACTTCATATGATGCAGAAGATGTAACATTCAATGAAAATCAATCATGTGACACAGGCTGCAACATCGCCAAATATTCCCATTACCATCAGGTAGAAAATATTTTATCTTTTCTCATCCATGTGAATTGTAACATTTATTTATATTACCAGTTTCTGAATTTACTCTGCTAAAGGCTAAATTCACCTAATCTGTATGTGTAAAACAATAAAATCTATTATCAAGCTAGCTTTCTCATGACAATGATGTCTAAAAGAAAAGTTCTCATTAGCAAGAATGATTAAACATTTTCTGCCCAGTCACGAAGCAGGGCCTTTCAGGCCCCACTTAGGCTAAAATAAGTGCATTAAAGCAGCACGTTTATTTATGTATTTAATCACATTTAATATCCTAAACCATAACTCAATATTATTAAGCTACTAGATTTGTTCATGTTACAATAAATTCAAAAATAAAAAGATTGTTAACATTTTCATGTAACTATAACGTAGTACTAAGTTTCTACATTTGCACATTACATTTAAAAGGCTTCTCACATAAAATCTATTATCGTTTTAGTGCACACTACTAGTTTTCATCATGAATTATAACATAATGACAAATTAATTGATTATATAGGAACTTTAATAGCTATATCATATGCAGCTTAGCAACTGTCCTACAGTGGATGCACCTTATTATGGCTTTCAGTGCACCACTTTACAACTAAACTATTAGTACTTTGATTAACATAATACATAAACTGTCCTGTATAGATTATCACTGTGACATGAGGGACAGTACTAAAATTTGTGCAATATCACTGCCAAAATAGGAAGAAATTAAATGCTACTAAACTACATCTCGTAGGGGTGTCTGTTCACATATCCGGCAACAAAGTGGTTATCTTAAGAAAGATATCCCTTTGCAGGTAGCTTCCTAAATCCCTAATGAAGTCAAACGACAGCTGAAAACGCCCTTCCATTCCTTCCAAAATGCTCATATTTTGACATTTTAAAAGTAGACGATAGAAAGTAGATAGCCTGGGGACACTATTAATGTAAGGGCGTTTTGGACTTCTCTAAATAAATATAAATTATCTAGTTTTAGCCATTTAATCTGTTTGCTGCACTCTCTGATAAAGTATATGTTCCCTCTCTTGGTGAGATAATCGGTTTCACAAAGGCATGGTAAACACAGGTTGGTTAAAAACACCAGTTTTCCTCATTCCCACAACTTGCTCAGTTTGATGTGCTCTGAATTTCCCAGGAGCTCTCGAGCAGCATGGCGTCCCCACCTGACTCCCCTCAGTCGTCTGTGATCAGTGTTAACACTCTAGCTCCACAGAAGCACTCTGTGCACGTATAACGGGTACCTATTGTCAGTGAGAAGGGACACATATTACATTCCCTAGATGGCTTGCTCCACACCAACACACACAGTGTTGCCTAGCAGCCACAATGAACAATGGCTTAAGCTGCATTCCTTTTAGGCCCTGGGAGGTGACACCTTTATTGTTCACAAGGCCAGACACGTACAGTGTTCCTCAAGCAATGACCTGTTCAGGGTGTCCCAAATGTGGCGCTGATGAGAGGCACGTACACTATTATCCAGATGTGGTGCTGACTAGTGACACGTACAGCATTTCCAGGTGCCGCCTCAAGCAGGGACAACACAGCAACCCTTAAAAGGAAGGCCTGGAAGTCTGGAGGACTGAACTTTCACATCTAGTTCTACAATAACTCAGGAAACACCTCCAGGAAACACCTTCAGGAAGTCTCATGGCTGAAGTTGTGCTGCTGTTCTCACTCACGTATCAGAAGGCGAGAAATAACAAGTGTGCTATGTGATGTACCGGATCAGCCGGGTTCTTCCAGGGGGTAAATTCATCCCTGGCGTGGGCAACCCAGAACCCAGAGGGGAGAATGTTTCACCACTGGTGATACAGAGGTCAAGTACAGAGCGTGGCGAGCATCTTTATACAGACAAGGATGTACGTATGGTTACTGACTGTATAGGCAAGCCTATCCTGAAACCGAACATACTGGGGACACTTTTCCATACTCTCCTGTACAATTGACAGGGTGGCAAACAGGACAAAATAGAGCAAATCCCAACACGGACAATATAACCCAACATCCGAAGGAAAGGCAAGTCACTGAAAATTCCATACATATTTGAGAAACATTTTCGAAAGGAGGCTTTCCTCCTTCCTGACCAGAGGACTCTTTTCCACATCTCAACTCGGTCAGTAGGTATCTGGGAAAGGAACTGCACTGATTCTTGACATTTTGGATGCAGTTCACAATAGGGTGGGTGGAAGGGGTACTGCTGCATGGGTTTTTGAGATAAATGCCACTATTTTTCTGCAGGACCAAAACGCACTTTCAATAGAAACGCACTGGATTCCATTGGTATTTTTAATGTTTAAACAAACAGGCGGCACGTAAAAAGGTAATGATGGATTTCAATCATAATTTAATTTGTTAATTACTGGTCCTGACCTGTTTAATGTAGTATGATGTACTTCAAGGAATCTTTCACCACAGTAAAAAAAAAAAAAATCCCCTCCTCGGGTTTGGTGCATTGTCTTTAAAAGGAACCAGTTTTCGTTCATAGTCGTTTCCATGAAAATTATGGCTTCAACTTGGGACCATTTTATGAACATTCCTAAATGCATTCCTCACCAATGCATTGTAAATCCTAGAAGCACACCCCTTAAAATCTCAGCCGTGTCAATTGTGCCCCGCTGCAGTGACCGGCTCAGAATCTCTGGTAATCCTTTTATGCGCGTTTCTTGCCTCTAGCATTTATCAGAAACGAGGGTTCGTTGCTTTTCAGGGCGAATTTACCGTAATATGTTGTACCTCATCAGTCTAAATAAAAGTATCTTATATGCTCAGGGGAACATATTTACCACAACAGCAGTTCGTCAGTTGGTGGTATGGTATTTAATAGTAGCATATGCAGAGATACAGTCATAATATTTTTTCTGATAACACAAGTGTGGCCATCCAATGCTTAAGTTGTGCTTATTGTTTCCAGTGCGGAGCACCAGCACTTATTTTTCAGGGTCAGCACATATTTTTCTGTCTCAAGCATTTACTGTGAGCAAAAGACATATGGGAAAGACGAAGGAAGAGAAAAATGAAAAAGCGTCACAAAGGGAGAAAGCAGAAAGCTGCAAGAGTGAGCTAAAGGGCAGGGAGTGGCTGTAAATGGATTAAAGAGGCCAGAAATGGCTTTAGGATTAGGCTACCTCAGTATTTCTTGTTCGCACATTTATTTGCAGAAGCTGTGTGTTTAGGAGGAGGGCTTTGGGCACCAGCACGTTTTTATTTACAAATTAAGCACTGCCCCCACATCAGGGTGGCCGGACGATGGAATGAGAGCTGTGGCACTCACAATAGGATGGCTCAGTGAGTTGAATGCTTACCTCTGAGAAATGCAGTTATTTGTAAATCACGATTTTAAATCCTGGCAAGGCAGACTCAACCTTCTATCCTTCTGAGATCAGTAAATTGAGTGTCATTAAATTGGGAAGTACCAACACCTGTTATTAATACTACCTGGAAATGGAAGACATACTTTAGAAAAACAATTTATTAACAGCAATATTTCTAATGGAGAATTTGTAGAAAAGGAACAAACTGTGGGTCTTAATTGTACTTTTTAGGTTTTGGCTGAGACAGCGTGAATGGTTCCTTGACATCTTATTGGTATTTGAGTGTGTTTCTATATTTCCCCTGTATGTCCCATGACACACTGTAGGATGCTGTGTGGCCCATGACTTTAGCACACCACAGAGTCAAAGCCTCCAAATTTGGAAACAGAAAATTCCAAGTAAGAAGGCCAGTACTGAAGCACATACAGAGTACCCAAATTGTGCAAAGTGTAAATTAAGGTTATTCATGTGATTTATACCTTTGAGCATGTGCCTGCAGGTTTCCATTCAGGTAACTTGTGTACTATATGCACCGTATCACTATATGAATGATATCTGCATAAAATGTTTACCTACATTCCTTTTTCAAACTCTACATATGTATGTTGTAAACAATGCATAACAAGATTTTGCAGAGGTGGGATGATTTCTCGGCTCAAATTATAACTTTCTGTTAGAACCCTGTTCGGAGGGCCACAGGGCATTCGGGGGCCACTGCGCTTAACTGAGGTAGTTGAGGCCTTCTAGTCCTGATGTCCCTAGGCCCACCCTATTAAGGATCCTTCTCAAATGGGTCTAACACCCCTTCCTGCACCGGACTCTCATTTGGGAAGCATAGCTGGAGCAGTCAAGGCTCCTTCAGGGGAAGTACAGATACAACTCAATCAATCATAAGGTTTATAGCGTGCACTACTACTCAAGGACAGTCCCAGTGCTGTGGTTCGCGGCAATCTCTAAAGAAAATACCTACTCAAAAGCTCTCTCAAAGAGCTAGGTCTTAAGGAGGCACTTAAAGGTCTGTTCTTCTGTCACCTAATGGAGGTGCAAAGGGTGGACTATCCAAGCAAAGAAAGCGAGAACTGAAAAAGAGGATCCACCCCATTTCTTCCTCCTGAATCTCAGAACATCAGCCAACAATGCAATGGAAGAGCTTAGAGATTGACCCTAAATGTACGGTCTGATCCTGTTATTCTGATAGTGAGGTCCTTTGTGGCGAAATGCTCTGTGTGTTAACATGAGTCCGTTAATGCGGTCTCGCTCTTCAATAGGGAGCCAGTGAAGCTCTTTCAAGTGCTGCCGGATATGACTACTTTTTGATACTTTCAATAAAATCCGGGCTAATGTGTTCTGCACTAACTGCAGTCTTCTCAGTTGGTAAGCCAGCAGGCCCAAAAGCAGAACATTCACACAGTCCAAATGGGATGTGATTAACGCATTAATTATAATTTTCTAATGCTGCTCGGGTAACAGATACAGACATTTCTTTAAAGACTTTAAAAGACCATAGCAGACGCCCACCACATATCAACCTGAGCCCCAAACACAGTCAAATTATCAAACTTATCCCCCAAATTCCTCATCACTGAGGAGGGGCTAAAGAGGGGAGGAACCTGATTAGACCAGAATTGACCATCCTACAGCAGGGGCGGAGAGCCAAATAATAGAATATCATTTTTGCTGGTACTGCACTGAAGATTGCTCAAGCGCATCCAACGGAACACAGCTGAAAGGCTAGCCTTAAAATTATACATGGCATCTTGCCGTGTTTTCATCCAGCGTGAGGATAATTTGTGTGACATCAGCATAGGATGCTACTTTCATGCCGTAAGACTTGATTAGCACTGCAAGAGGGGACACATGGACATTAAACTGTGTGGGGTTCAGCGCCGAGCCCTGGTGGACTCCAAACTCAAGGGGCTTTGGTTCCGAGGCATGAGGTACCATCCAGACTGGTTGGTTGCAGGCTGATAAAAAAGATTAGACCCAGGCCCAAGTGGAATCGCAAAACATAAAGTTTTCTTAAACATTTTAATAGGATGGGGTGGGACACAGTGGCAAAAGCTGCAGATAGTTCCAGTAGCAGTACAGCAACATGCTTCCCCTGATCCACCTCCTGCTTACCAGTGTCTGAGACCTCCACGAGTGCCGTTTCTGTACAGAAACCAGGACCCAAACCTACTTGGGAAGGATGTAATTTCTGAAGTTGTTCCAAGAATTCCAACAAAAGCCATTTGACTCCCTTCTCCAGAATTTTCGAAAAAGCTAGTAATAGTGAAATGGGTCAGAAATTGTCCGAAACAGACCTATCAGCAGATGGCTTTTTTTAACAATGTAATTAATTTGGCCCATTTCCAGCATGTCGGTACTGCAGATGAGCTTAAGGAACTGTTTAGGAAAAACTTAAGGGTGGGGGTAATAGCCTCACAGTTAGCCGCCAGAATCAGGTGATCCAGATTTCCAGGCTCTTAAAGCTTGTTCTAAATCTTGCAGCATGACAGGCCTACATTCCAACTTGGACAGGAGTGGTAAGAAAATCCTCAGGCACAACGGGTTCTGAGGAGCCGTCTATTTGATCAGTGAACATGATTCATAACACAACGTGCAGGCAGCCCGACAATAAATCAATGTCATGTCAAATACTTATTTTTGTATAAAAAGAAGCATTTTAGTTCTAACTTTACACATACAAAGGTAAATACCATTCAAAATGCAATAACACAATCCCCTTGAGGTCAAGGCTCTAGTAGTTTTCAGCCCACTCAAAATCCTTCCACCCTTAGTGCAATGGGTTCAATGTTATTCTCCATACACTGATAGACACATCCATAGAATGTAAACTAACAAGCTGTACTCAAAGAGTTCTTCCCTATGACTCTGCTAGTAAGTTCAGTCATTAGAGTCTGGGGATATGCAGCACCAATGGTGACATGTCTCCCCGGGGCACCAAAGGCCCAATTCTTGGCTTACCCGCTTTGGCAGTAGGGAACTCTCTGGTGGTGTAGCGTAGTCTTGTTCTGGATAGGCCGAGTCAGGTCCCGCGCAGTCACACTAGTTAATACTTGGCAGGTGTCGGCTCTCTTTCTCAAGCCATGGTACTTGTGGCTTTAGACAGGCAAGATGCTCCTGTTCCAGTGGTTACATGGTAAGTCATTCCTCCAGCAACAGGGATTGGGGGGTGGGGGTGAGTCTCCTTTCTCCAGGGGGGCTCGGTTATGAAGTCCAAGCGAGGCGGTTAGATCCCACCTTGGTCAGTGCAATTTCCTGGTCCTAGGCGATGACCCGGACCCCACGGCTTAAGCATCTCTGCCAGCCCCTCCTGGCATACAAGGTTGCAATGGTTTTCACACTCCAGCCACGCTGGCCCCACCCAGCTTACGGGGTCACCAAAGCAATGAAGCATTTGGTCTATGGCCTGATCGATGTGGGGATGGGTTTCTCCAGCTACACTTCTCGATCCACTCAATGGTGGCCCCTCCAGGCATAATGGGTTGCCAAGTCACTTCAGCACATAGGCAATGGCACGATCGGTGCAGGGATGGCTTTTTCCTGCGGTCTCTCCTGACATACGAAGTTGCCAAATCACTTTGACAGGCTTAGCGGAGCAGGGAGTGGGTTTCTCCAACTGTGCTCCTCATGTTCAGTTCACTGCAACACCTCCTGGCATACAGGGTCCCTGGTGCAGTCTGGCACATGTACTACGGCCTGCTCAGTGCACGGATGGATTTTTCGTACAGGGCGTCCTCAGGCCAGGCCTCCCTTCTGGACCTTGCTCTCTCCAGCGCCCTCCTCTTCCTCACGGGCACACTTGGCCAACAGGCAGGCAGTGGTGCACCAGGGCAGGTTTTTGTGGCTTCTCTGGGTGATGTTCCCTCACCACAAGGGAGGCTAGTAAGCTGATCTCCTAGTCATGGTCACAGGCAGAAATCTTGCAGAGCTTATCCTCCTCACACAGTCTGTCTGGCTGCTCGGCAGATGACAGTTTTGCGGTCTCAAACTCCCTTACTTCTAGTCCTTTTCCTCACACAAGATGTGATTTAGTGTCTTGGTCTTTGACGTTTTATGTTGGGATTCTGCTTCTTTGAAATAGACACCTCTTCCTTTCTTCTTCCTCCCAAAGGGTGTGTGTCATAGCAGACAGGACTCTGAAGCTGATTAACCCACAACAAGATTCTTGGGAGTGGCCAGAGTTCACTCCATGATGTCAGCCATAGTGATATGCGCATCAAAAGGTTAGTCCTTTGCCCTCGGCCCTACTCTTTATAAATCCCATATCAGTCCCACCTCCCTATTCCTGAGATATGTTCAGGTCCCTTCCTTGTGATCACTGAATCAAAGAGGCCCTTGAAATGCACTGCAAGAGCCTGGCTCTCCAATCACCCAGTGCCTCCCCACCCAGCTTACAGGAAAGCAGCAATACCCAAATCTGTCTGGGGGGGATTGCACCTGTTTTCCTCATGTTCCTCATGTTTTCTCCAGACAGGCCTGGGCTTCCCAAAATGGAACCCAAGGTCCTCCATATAATGTACTAATGCAGGCATTCCTGCACTCAGGGTGCATGCCCAATAAACTTGAATGTCTAAGTGCTTCTATCCTCATGTGTTGTGCTACCAGTAGCATTCCCAGATGCAGTCAGTCTGCACACACTGTTCAATACTGCAGTCTCTCTGTCCTGTACCAGAGTGCGTTACTTTAAACCCACACACATCCAGCATACACATTTACCATGTGCGCACTTTACCACACTTCAACCTTTTGTGTAGTGTATTTCTTGCAAGCACACAAGCACTCATCACTTTTCCACTATGCATGCACTTCCACATCAACCTGATGTAGCCAGTGGTGACTTAACCACACAGCAGAGGAACTTTTAAAAAGGTGAGTGAGCCTGTAGGCCTCACTCGAGTGATACATGGTTAAAAGTACCTGATCACTACTACTGATCACTGCACCGTATGCTGCTACCACCTCGCTTGTGCTATGGAAATCCTGGTGAAGGTGGTAGCCTTCTACCACTATGAGGGCAGTGCTATGTGCTCCCCTCCTGGTCCAACAAGACTGCAATCTGTGAGACAGGCCTATGCCATGGTACATACACATGATCTGTGTTCAACTAGGGCAAAAAAAATATATATATATATTAGGGATACAAACAACAACACAATTGAGCACTCAGGGCAGGGATACACATCCCTCGTCATGCAGAGGACTTTTCCATCCCAACACATACAATTTTTTCTTCCAAAGCCACGTTCAAGCATCTTATTGATGCTGTACAGATTCACTTACTACAAGTCACTGTCTGCACAATTTATGCTTTGTCCACTCTGATGGAACTCTGAGCTTGCCTTAGCCAGAGTACGAGTTCCAAAACGTTTGTGAATGCTATGACATTTGCTACTTATGTACTTTAACATAAAATACCATACTAAACTATATAATACAGTGACAGGGCATACCATACAGTGACAGGCCTATTACCACATCATACAATACAATGACAAGCCATACCATACCATACAATGACAAGCCATACCATACAATACAATGACAAGCCATACCAATTCACACCACACCACACCATAGAATAACAGGCCATACCATTCCATAGAACCTAACTGCAAAATACCTTGCCAAAGTCAATAGGTTTTGCATAGGTGAGACCTACTGACTCTTTCAGTGCTTGTTTTGTTATATGATGGTTGATGCTTAAAATCTGAGAATGGTGTTTTTTGCTATTTCTTGCATGATATACTTTAAAAAGCTGACAGCAGCTAATGAGAGAGTTGTCATATACATTCAGATACATATTCTATCTTTTGTTCAGAAAGTGAAATATTTCTAGAACTGTTTTGTAGAGTGCCTCTCAGCGGTGGTGGCACTTCTCACGAGCTAGTGTAGAACTGTTTTCTCCTGAACTTCGGTCCTCACAAATTGTAGTTATGGACACAAGGCTTTGGCTGTTATTTTGAGTTGCCAAAAGCGCTATCTTCGATAACTCAGGGAAAGTACAGATGTTCCGTCGTCTAAGGCCTGGGACTACTGGTTATGCAAGCACCAAACCCATTAATTCTGGGTCCAGACACAGGGCCTGGGCTTTACAAATGAGCTGCTGGGGTGGAGGGTAGCTGGTGCTCTCGGCCCCTTCCTTCCAATCCTTCTACGGCACAGGGAGCAGCAAACCTTCCCTTCAGCTCTTTCCTTTAGTGCGGGTCCTTCTCCACCTATGCCCCACAGGCCAAAACAAAGCCCTGGCATCCACCTACCACATACTCCAAGCAGGCAATAAATGTACGCTGATTTGTGCCCATTGTATTTTCTGTAAAGGGGAGGGGGGCACGCAGAACTGGACCCGATGTTCGTTGGTCTGCATTTTATTGCACAGTTCTGCAAAAATAACTCTGTAAAAATAACTCGTAATTCCCATATTTTCGTATTAGGACGCTTAAGTGTCCTGGCACCAAAATAAGTGGACGCAATATAATGGCTTTGGTGACTAAAATGAAGCTGGTCTCAGCTTCTGGCTATGAGTCACTCCAGTACAAAACAGCTAGCAAGGAGACCGTCAAAACGTAGCATTTTGAACACGATACAGCATCGTAATTTACAATAGAGTATGTTTGCTTGCATTAAAAATAAAAAAGATGTTTGCACATCAGAGCTAACATTGATTATGACAACACACCTCTTTCTATTCATAGATTGTGAAGAAATTAAATACAGTAAAAAGCAATGTATGTCAAAAATTATCTGAGCTGTGTACATAAGATGTTCAGACAAACCAGAACTGTGTACATGACGTGCAGCAAAAATCACAGTGGTGTATGGTTCCAGAAATCACGTGTACAGGGCGGGCAGAAAACCATTAGGGCATAGAGTACAGAGTACCCTGAGAGCGGGACATATGCTATGGCAATGGACACCCTCAGTGGGGTTTGTGGCTTCACAGTGAAACATTTTTGATTATCTTATACTCCATTTTCCTTCCTTCACTGATGGAAGTACGTGGCCTATTGTGAGGCCCGTCCGCTTGATCTCAGATTCTCCTTTCCAAGGTACAGTCTGCGGTGAATAAAGATCCGACCTTGCCAGTTAATCAATGATTGGCACCATGAAGGAAAGCAAGTTGATGAGCGAGCCTGGCTGAGTTTAGAGGGAACCCCTCATAAGTCAGAGCTTAGGGTTGCTTTTATTTTCATTTCTAAATTGGTTTCCTCAAACCCCTAAGGTGCGCAGGTGACTTTTTTCCATTCTAGGTACTAGACTTTGTACTACAGGGAGTGCAGAATTATTAGGCAAATTAGTATTTTGACCACATCATCCTCTTTATGCATGTTGTCTTACTCCAAGCTGTATAGGCTCGAAAGCCTACTACCAATTAAGCATATTAGGTGATGTGCATCTCTGTAATGAGAAGGGGTGTGGTCTAATGACATCAACACCCTATATCAGGTGTGCATAATTATTAGGCAACTTCCTTTCCTTTGGCAAAATGGGTCAAAAGAAGGACTTGACAGGCTCAGAAAAGTCAAAAATAGTGAGATATCTTGCAGAGGGATGCAGCACTCTTAAAATTGCAAAGCTTCTGAAGCGTGATCATCGAACAATCAAGCGTTTCATTCAAAATAGTCAACAGGGTCGCAAGAAGCGTGTGGAAAAACCAAGGCGCAAAATAACTGCCCATGAACTGAGAAAAGTCAAGCGTGCAGCTGCCACGATGCCACTTGCCACCAGTTTGGCCATATTTCAGAGCTGCAACATCACTGGAGTGCCCAAAAGCACAAGGTGTGCAATACTCAGAGACATGGCCAAGGTAAGAAAGGCTGAAAGACGACCACCACTGAACAAGACACACAAGCTGAAACGTCAAGACTGGGCCAAGAAATATCTCAAGACTGATTTTTATAAGGTTTTATGGACTGATGAAATGAGAGTGAGTCTTGATGGGCCAGATGGATGGGCCCGTGGCTGGATTGGTAAAGGGCAGAGAGCTCCAGTCCGACTCAGACGCTAGCAAGGTGGAGGTGGAGTACTGGTTTGGGCTGGTATCATCAAAGATGAGCTTGTGGGGCCTTTTCGGGTTGAGGATGGAGTCAAGCTCAACTCCCCGTCCTACTGCCAGTTCCTGGAAGACACCTTCTTCAAGCAGTGGTACAGGAAGAAGTCTGCATCCTTCAAGAAAAACATGATTTTCATGCAGGACAATGCTCCATCACACGCGTCCAAGTACTCCACAGCGTGGCTGGCAAGAAAGGGTATAAAAGAAGGAAATCTAATGACATGGCCTCCTTGTTCACCTGATCTGAACCCCATTGAGAACCTGTGGTCCATCATCAAATGTGAGATTTACAAGGAGGGAAAACAGTACACCTCTCTGAACAGTGTCTGGGAGGCTGTGGTTGCTGCTGCACGCAATGTTGATGGTGAACAGATCAAAACACTGACAGAATCCATGGATGGCAGGCTTTTGAGTGTCCTTGCAAAGAAAGGTGGCTATATTGGTCACTGATTTGTTTTTGTTTTGTTTTTGAATGTCAGAAATGTATATTTGTGAATGTTGAGATGTTATATTGGTTTCACTGGTAATAATAAATAATTGAAATGGGTATATATATTTTTTTGTTAAGTTGCCTAATAATTATGCACAGTAATAGTCACCTGCACACACAGATATCCCCCTAACATAGCTAAAACTAAAAACAAACTAAAAACTACTTCCAAAAATATTCAGCTTTGATATTAATGAGTTTTTTGGGTTCATTGAGAACATGGTTGTTGTTCAATAATAAAATTAATCCTCAAAAATACAACTTGCCTAATAATTCTGCACTCCCTGTAGACTTTGTTCCTTCCATTCTCAGAAGAGGGTTCATAGTCAGCCTAATGTTGGTAGCACGTACTAAGGTAAGCAGTTCATGACATGGATGAGCTCCAGCCTAACTCTGCCCCAGCAGCTGAGAGGACAATGAGCAGGAGTGTCTGGAGCCGACACAGACGAACAGCAGCTCTGATTCTTGGTTCCGAAATGCAAATGGGTTGCTCAGCTGGGTTGAAAGACTGTAGGAGGGGTCCTTGAAAACATACAAATCTCACCTGAACTATACAGGCGCCCAACAGTGCCTGTAGACAGTTACTTAAAAGAGGAATCAGTCTGATTGGTAACAAAAAGGAGTCGGTTCAGTAGCTTCACCTCAAAGTTTGTAGTCAGTGCTTAATTTGTAAATAAAAACATGCCGGTGCCCAAAGTCCTACTCTTAAACATGCGGCTGCTACAATTAAATGTGGGAACACTGAAGCAGAGTAATCATGAAGCCATCTCGGCCCTCTTCAATCCATTTAATGCCACTCCCTGCCCCTTCAGCTCACTCTTGCAGCTTTCTGCTTTTCCTCTTTGTGACGCTTTTTTTTTCTCTTCCTCCGTCTTTCCCGTATGTGTCTTTTGCTCGCAGTAAATGCTTGAGGCAGAAAAATATGTGCCGGCCCTCAAAAATAAGTGCCAGTGCTCTGTACTGGAAACAACAAGCACAAATTAAGCACTGCTTGTAGTGCTCAGAATCACTCACTTGTACCTTGAATACAACAAACCCGTAGAACACCAAGATCAGTTCTCAGAACAGCCTTGGGATGTTACAGTGTGAGTAAGCTCAAGTATGCGAGGCAGAAATCAGAAGGACATGAAAGATCTACTCTCTGGAAAAGGGATATTGACTATTCTTCGGTAATAAGCTCAATGCTTCACTCAAGAACCCTTTGACAGTAGTAATATTTAATTACTGGATAATGATTCTGCTTGCACTTGAAGGGTTTGTATAATTCAGTCTTCAGTGTGTGAGTTGGCATATATTGAGTAAATGCTACACATGAAAACCAGGCAGAAAGACTCAAAAGACGTTTTTTACATACACAGTTTGGTTATTTCACAGGTGGTTTCTTGGGGATCTTCATTGCAAAGTGGTCTCAAATGGAGTCAGAACATGTAAAGATAATGGCAGCATGCAGTGTGATACAACACAAGAGAGGTAATAGCTTTTGAAGAGACGTCTAACTAGTCAGTAATTCAAAAGCAACACTACATTATGCAGCAGAATGATGTGGTGGCAATGTCACTGTCGTGCTAGAAGTGGGAGAGTTGCCAAAGGCTTAGCAAGCTTTTCTACCATGAAGCTATTCATAAGCAGATGAGGCTCCCTTGGCTCAACATTGAGTAGTGGGTGACGAATCGAAGACTAACTCCACCTTAAGTGCTGGGATGAAGAAAGGTACATCGACAATGTAAGTAAAAGTAAGTGGCAATTTTCTAAATCGTGCGTATACTGAAGTGGCTTGGCGCTGGCGACTTCTACGGTACAGAGGAAACACTGGCTTATTTTAATATGCTGATGGACAGGCACAGAGTTCCAGAGTTTGCAAGCCACAAATTAAAAGCTCCTGCCTCCCCATCTAGCTTTTTTAAAATCTTGGGTATGACTACTAAGTTAGTGGAAGAAGATCTTAATTCGCACCATGGAGCATACCATTTAAATACTTTTTGAAGATAAATAGGGCCTGTACCATGCAAAGCTTTGTGAGTTATGCACAGAGCCTTGAACGTAACTCTTTCTGAGATGGGCAACCAATGTAGGTAATAGATCTTCTTGGTTATTACAGTGATGAGATAACAAACCTAAGGTCCAAACAAAGGTGGATGTAAAATTAGTCACAATGCATAAATGACTTAACTCTTAAATGGTCAGTTACAAAAAACACTGAGAAATCAGAGAATTGACAACCATTTTAATAAAAAGTGGCAATATTATCGGGCATCAAAATAGCACAATTGAAATAATAAAAATCCCTGGATAATTCCATTAAACTTTCCAGATGATAGAAAATAGGAGACCCTTGAGAAATGAACTCTGAGTCTGTAGGACTGAGTTCAGTGTCCTCCCAGTTTGTGCACAAACAAAAACCTGAATGCACTGCTGTAGTGCTCAGATGGTGGGATACAACTAAGGGCCAGATGTAGCAAAGGTTTTTCCCCATTCTGTGTCTATGGGAAAAAGTGTTCGTACATATGGCCCTAAGACTCTTGCAGCAGGACACACGCAGGCAGGGTACAAGCGACTTCAGTTTGGCTACAAGCTTCAAGAGATGTCCAAATAGAAAAGCACATAGGATATAGTCCATCTTGTGCGCTCTATTCAAATAACTGAGGCTTTAAGAGGCAGAACTCTCAATGTTTAACTTTAATGCAAATATGCACTGAACACATTTAAAAAATAATATGATTGTGGACTTTTTGTACTTGTTTGTTGCTTTTTCAGTATTACAATTGGCCAAGAAAGCAAATCAAGTTCATGGGGTATTTCTGTGCATTAGCAGAATGCAAAGAAAGTTGTTACACTATGCACTTTTGTGTAGAAATGCATGAGTGAAGGAGGCCTTTGGATCCCAATATTTAAAAAAGATAAACTGATGTACTTACACTCATACAAGATGATTAAAGTCACCGGCCAAAATGGTGTGGACTAAAACAGAACATGGTTAGCAATAACACAAATGTAGGTTCACTGTAGCATATGAAGAGGAGTTACAGAGTTGGTGGCGTGCCTCTTGTGTGACATCCACATTAAACTTGGTAAAAAGTTCTAAACAAAAGTGAGGGAAAATATTTATGACATTTGGAATGGTCTGTTTGGTGGAACTACATCTATGCGAGAAAGCCTGCTACTAACACGGTAAAATAATTGATAAAACACTAGCTTTAAGGACCTGGACTTTGTGGATTTTTAATATTTAAAATAAAGGCATGAGGTTTAAGAAAAAAGTCATAGCTATAGACAAAATATTTCACTATACTGTATCAATTTCTATTGGAATACGGATACTTCATGGATACACAAGCAAGTAAAAGAGTTTGTATATTCCTTCAGTTTAATAGGTTGATGAAATAGAAATGTAGTTTAGGGAGATTTAATAGGGCGGGATTTGTAATGGCTTTGCTTTGTGGGTATTAAGGATTGTCTAATAGTTGATGTTACACAGACTATGTGGCTCGCCCTTAGGGCAGAAAGGGCACTGTAGTGCTGTTTTATGCTGGGCTTCTCAGCTTGCCTCTGGGACACAGACACATGGTGGGATCTGCAGGAAAATGATCACATTTTGACTGATGAGATTTTTGCAATGGGTCCTGGTAGATTACCAGTATCGGTTCGTCTTAACTATATGTATGAGTCGTATGGTTTCCTTATGGCTAAAATTGTATGGCTCTTACATGCTCCAGGCATTGCGATGTAAACAGTGTATCTACTGTGAGTCTAGACACATCTCACTTTACAGTAAATAAACTGGACTCTTATCAGACATCTCACACTGTCCGGGATAGAGGATGCTTCTTGACAAATGGTAATTGACACTAGCCGGCAAATCATCCCTATTGAAGAATGCAAAGGAGGGCACCCTGTGTCATCTCAGTCTGAATAAACTAGGCTGCTAAACATCTCCCACCGTAGGGCGGAAAGCGGCCACCTATCGACACCACATACTGCAGGGTGACATGCCATGTAGTTTTAGGAGAAACCATCGGCCGACATTTCACACACAAGGCACTATGACTGTGAGCAAACATCTTCCACTGCGGGGTTTAAGGTGGCCCCGCTAGCCCGGCTGTCTCCGGGGTGACAGAGGCGGCCTCGCTTGCTATTGTTCCATCTTCCAATAAAGATGCTTCCCCTTGCCTTGAGTGCAACAAGGACCTGTGACATGTGCAGGTACGTGTCGGCCCTCACATTGCTTCTCACGTGTCACACGTGCTCGGGGGCTGATCCTCCGCGTTCGCACAGGGCTCGAGGCTGTGGGCACAGCGCCCCCGCCCGCTCCAGTTTCCCGCCGGGAGCCCGCCTCCCCTTCCTGAGCTGCGCGCGGTCCTTGCCGCTTCTATTTTTAGAAGGAGGCGGGCCTCGCTCGAATGGAGCACGCTTTATAAGAGCCCTGGAGGAGGAGCTGAGAGACAGAGACGCCGTGGCCTCTCAGAGAGACAAGAGCGAGGTGCGTAGTGCCGCCTGAAGGCCCAGACACCCATCGTTGGAGCCTGCGAGCCACAGCTTACCGCAGACAAGACGCTAAAAGCAGCCCGCGGGGTGACACAGCAGGTACGGGACCATGGGAAATCTCCCATTCTGGAGGGTGCACACACTGGTGGTCGGTCGTAAGGAGGACATCTGCAAGAAATGGGCAGACATCATTCCTTACTTGCATGGAGTGGTCATGGGCTTTACTCTCTGCCTCCGCATTGAATGGGTGGGTGAACCTGGTGTTCGTTGTGTGCGAGAAAACTTGATTGGACAGCCTTCTGGTTAATGTCTGTTATGATGTACACTAGCTTTTAACAATCTGGGGGTCCGGAGCAGATTTTTTGGGGGTCGGGAAGGTCCGACCCAAAAATAACAGCGCATTTAAACTAATTGACCATCTTGTTGATGTACAGGGAATGTGAAAGGAAAGGCTGTACTTTTTTTTTTTTGCATCAGACAACAAAGTGTAAATACCTGTAAATGAACTACGGGTCCAGCAGTTAGGAAAGCAAAAACGAAGCCCAATTTTTTTGTAATTCCGAAGTGTACTGGAAAAAGATTTTAATACGATGAAAACAAATTCAGGAGCTTTACTTGGTGATATCCAAATGATCAATATTTACAGAAGCTCTACTTTCACACATTATCATTTGTGTGCTCTATAGTTTTATCAGTAAAACTGTGTGTCTATGCAAACTTTGTGCCCATTTCAAAGGAAAACGTGCTGTCTGTGAAAGACAATGAGCTTCCACTCAATGATTTGGTTACATTTAAAATCGCCCTTGGTGTCCATTAAAGGCATGTGGGTCGCAAACATTCTTTGTTCTAAAAAGTGGGTCATGGTTCTAAAAAGATTAGGAACCTCTGTACACATTTATATGTTGATTCAAAAGTGATGGCACTTTTGTGACTATGAGCCAGTCTAAAAGGTGTTTGTTAATTAAAAGAGAACAGTCAGCAAGGTCAATGCCATTTCATGAATCTGTGTTGCAAGAATGAAAGTTTTAGTCATCTCTGAATCAGTGAGCGTTCATCTGCGAGCAGTGACAAGTACATGTGGGTTTCTTGTGTTGTAAGGGCTGTCACTTTGGGTTGCTTCTAATGCACAGCTTAATAGAGAGGGCTGAAGAGCTGTCATTGCCAGTTGGATATCTGTTAATGTTATGTTTTGTTATATGTACATGCCATTTCCTTAATGATGTAGGATGCGTCATTGTGGGCTAGCAAGAGGTCAATAGGTACAACAGAGTGGTCTCTGATAGTGCCATAGTAAGGCCTGTAATTGTGCACGGATTATAAACCACTGTAGTCAGAGGAGAGGTTGTTAGTATAACAGAGGTAGGTTTCAACTGGTTATAAGAATCAGTCTTGGTGCACAGTATAACACTCCTCTTGCTATGGACTATTCTATAGAGTGCCTCTACTACCGGCACGCACAGTAGTGCTGTTACCTTGTGCGGCGGGTTGTAGGACAGATCATGCATGAGTTTCTGGAAGGTCCATAGGTGGAAGGTGAGCTTTGTGAGAAGTGTTGGGTGACGTGCATGTGGGCCAGAGAAGTGCTCTGAGGGTACTACAGTGACTAGATGGTATAGGTGCTAGACCTACATCAGTGAGCCCTTTATGTGTCCAGGTTTATGGTCAACACGTTGCTAGCAGAGTGGCTGTACACTGTGGCGGGATTGGCACTATGAAGACAGGTAATGCTTCCGTACGGTGCTGGAGGACATGTATGTTTTAGTTTTCCCGAATAGACAGTAGATTCTTAAGATGCATATTGGTGGAATGTTCCACAATTTAGGCAGAGTATCGGGTATCGCCAATGTGCTCTTTGTGATATTGAGGGAACTCAGTTCAAAGCTGTGTCATTGAGCAAAGACTGCAATTAAGCCACTAGCAGCAGAACTTCTATTGAAGGAACATTCGTAATTCCTCAGGGAATGGACAGCGTAAGAAAGATCATCAACATTTCACATGTGCAGGTGGCGGAGTCACCCTTGTTGCAAGAGGTGTTCTTGTACTTAGCTTACAAGTGAATAATTTCAGGGATGTCTGTCTCCTGGGGACCCCAATCCAACAGTTAACTTGTTGCATAGAATTTAGTGGAAGTGGTAAGTGATGCTTCAGTACACAAGTGTTGTTTTGTTGTAAATAAACAGACACAGTGTACGATGTCGCTCATCACAGGTTTAAAGGTACTTCTTGGCTTGTCTCTAATCGTGTAAAAGTTGGCGCTTTACATCAGAGAATAGTTAATGGGTGATGTCGATTATATAATTTTTCTCTTGTTGAAGATGTAATCTCGTGTAACCATTTAATAGGGGTTGAGAAATGCTTCTGACTTGTTAGATGCTCTGTGGTCTGAGATAACTTCTCTGTATTGCTCTAGAGGAGCTCACGTGCCGAGGGCACCTGGGTAATCACAAGTATTGAGTGCTTGAGATAACTTCTTGCAAGAAATGTTTTGTGATGGTGTGAAGGAACCCAACATCAGATAGAGGACGGAGACTGCTTAGAGATGCAACCCCTGAATCAGTGTGTGCACCAACAGGTGGGCCAAACGGTGATGTCCATAGCAGTGGTTAAACAGTCACGTGCATTGCTCACTTCCGGCAAAACTCGCTTTAAGAACATGTTTTTCAAAAACACAAAGCTACAATCAGACGTCTTGTCAGTGGTTTCCTCCATGCTCCAAATTGTGTTTTTCTCTTCGCTGCCACCACGAGGTTTTTTAACATGGCATAGTAAGGTTTTAGCGAGGCATGCGTGCCCACTTCGGGGATACGTGGTACCTACCAGAGAAATGTTATAGCTCTCTACTATGTGTCTGAGTAGCGTGGGCGTCTGTGGTTTTATCAGTTCCCGACAATTTATCACTTCCTGTTTTTCAAGGATAAGTACTGTCCGTGCTGCAGGTCTAAAGCTTATGTGCGTGCGGTGAATTGATCAGAGAGCAATGCAGGAGTTATTTGTGGAGAAATAACGATTGTCTGGAAAGTACAGGCCAGTTGGTATCTAGAAGGGACTGGCGGCAGGCTCACAAATGTATAGGCATAACAATAAGCAAATGGGTCTCTTGATACTCTTTAGGGCGACACAGGTGCTGCCGCCGAGGCCATTCATGCTACAGGACACAAACCCCCTATGATAGAATCGGTGCAGTCTTACGCTAGGTACACACAGTGGGCCAAACAGGAAGGCGTCCGATTGTTACTCAAAGTATGCTTTTTCAAAGTGCACCATTGGATGGGTCAAAAACTGACACATGGGACTGCTAACGTGTCTCTTTGTGGGTGAAATGTTGTCATTGTAAACTCGTACGTATCTGGGTGCATGAAATGCTGCTTGGGATTGGAAAGAGTTAGGCCATGAACAGCAGCAAGTTTAATCCTGCATTGCTTGTGATGGCCACTCATCTTTCCGTCCAGCCCTGTCTGCAGAAACTGATGGTATTCTCCCCTTCTCTTTACAGAGATGAGATCCAAGCTGTGTCTAACCGTGAATCATCTGCCCACCATCCGCGAGAACATGGAGGCCACGTTCGTACCCACGAATGCAAGGGCGGATAGCAGTACTGGAACGAATCCTTCCCACGACATTGATGCCTATGTGACTTCTATATGCCAGCTGGCACAGCCGACGACCATGTGGACCATTGGCACCCGTGCCGACCACAGCAGCCTGCACAAATCACACAAGAGGGCTAAGATGCAACCGCCAGCCTCACTTCGCTGCCACAGCGGTCGGGCGGCCGAGGTGTGCTCTGTGGACACATCCTGCCCTCCGAGCCATACAGCACAGACAGGGCCTAGAGACCCGTCCTGCCACCAGAGCACAGTGGTGCATGAGCGTGCCGTGGACACATGCTGCCCCCAGCTCAAGCACAGAGCCAAGGACCGAGGGTGCATGATTGTCTCATTACAGCTGAGCATGGGCACGGACCCCTTGGACTGGCTCTATGGACACCACGGCAAGGAGAACAGGGCAGAGAACAGCCTACTCCACAAACGAGTTTCCAACCCTGCTGACCACAAGGATGCAGGACTGGGCACAAGCCGCCTGAGGTGCCCACCAATAGGAGGGAACCAGCGGGCCACCAGCAGTTCGGGGTACGCAAGCCAGCCACAGGCCAGCGGCACTCAGAGACTGGCAAATGTCCCAGAAGCACCTGGGAAAAGAAGTCGGACACTGAGGCCTCAGCGGAGATCAGGGGGCGCTGGAAGAGTGCGTGGCACTCTCTCGCAGAAACCCCTCCTTCCTGTCATTTACGAGCTGTGATTGAGGGGAACGTTTGCCCCTTTGGACTCTCGACTGAACCAGAGTATTCCACAATGCGCCTTAGAGACTGAGGTAGAGTTTCCTTCACACTAATTGCATTGTGTTTCCAGCACCAACTCGAGCCTTTTCCGAACCACCGCATAACCTTTGTTGGACACATAACCTTTGTTGGACACTTATAAGTGCGCCCTAATGCACTTCATGGTAATACCTCTCAGTGAGAGGAGGTCTTCAAAGACTGATCGTCTGCTTTTCACAGACCCACGAAAAAATAAAAATCTATTATGTATGAGCGGCTTGTGTGCCTTCCATTTTTATGGGGTCGGCTGTATTTTCATGTTGTTTAATGTTACTACGCAGAGTAGTGCCAGTGGTATGGTTAATGCAATCGGGAAGTGTGAGGGGTACTGCTATCTGACAACCCTGTGTCTGCACACACCTACTCTCCAGGCCCACACGTTGCCACCCTGGAGTTATCAGGTGGTCCATGACGTGGGTCAGCACTTGTTTCCTGTATAAATCATTACCGCAAGTGTGAGTCTGATTGGTCTAGCTAAAGGTAACCAAGAATATTACTCCCAGAATGCGTCAGATTGTGAAAGAAAACCCCAGGAATTGAATAATCCACACTCTAAAGTTTTCCTACGATGGGTGAGCTGCTCATCCATTCTTGGTTCTTACGCGCACTCCGTTACTTGTCCCTTTGGTTTACTCGTTCTAAATCACGGACTGCGCATACCAGAACGAAAAGGAAACATCAAAGTTGTAAGGCTCCCTAAGTGGCGTACCTTGGGAGCTCTTAATAATATGTAGTCCCTGGTGAGGTAAAACTTCTGGTAACAGCCACACCTAGAGATTGCCCTGTGCTTGCACCCACATTGTCATTGCCTACGAGAGCAGGTTGCTTCTCGCCATGGGCTAGGATAACAGTGCCTCGGATCGGTCAGTCCAACCTGTCACCAGCTACCCTGCCTACCTCCTATCCTGACTCGACACCTGTGTGGGCCATGGTCCCCCCTTCCCGCTCAGTGCTGGCAGCTAAAAGCAGGGATCGAAAATGGGTGACTACCGGACTCAAATTACCCTCCGTGAACACGCCTTATCTCATTTATTTGTCGGGGTTAATTATGTGATTGCACATTTTTCTAAATACACTGGCCAATGACTACTGGATTCACAGGCTATTCTGCAAGGATCCTGAAAATATTCCAGTGCGTCAGGGTCTGGCACCATACACATAATAGAGAGAGAGAGAGAGAGAAATATTATATACATATAGATAAAAAGATGGCGTGCCTCTTTCAGGGTGGACATGTTGAGGCACACTCTGCCCTAGAAGAAGTCTGTTGTCTCCATCCTACTGGGACATATCCCTGTGTTCTTATGTCCTGCCCTATCAGCAGGTGGGACTATGGGAATCTATAGAGAGAGCTGTGACTACATAGATATTCCGATTTTTTTCAGTAGTTCCATACTTAGTGTAGTGGTTATTTGGCATTACTTTTTTCATCACTTTTGCACCACCTATCAGTTTACTGAATAGACAGTGATGCCAATGAGTCTGTAAAGTAATTTCGTACAACTCTTGCGACCGTAAAACACTGTAGCGTGGATATACACACCAATTTGTCAACCAAGCCATTGTCTTATGCCCGGTACCCATCGCCGTGCCTGCATGCAATGGTGTCAGCAGGATTTCTGGACAGAGTGGGAGTAAACCTTATGGAGGAGGGCCCATGCACAGGGGTCATGCATACCTAGCAAATTCAACTTAGGAAGGCCAGGTCTACTATGGCATGACCAAATTAAATAATCACATTAATTACATGGACGTCTTAGAAAATTTGAATTTTAGTCTATGGCAGTTTTAATACAGTCTTCAGATTGCCACAAAGTCTCATGGTATCTCAAGTTCTGCCATAAATAGGAGCATACAATGTTCCTTATTTTCATGTCCATTCTGGGATGTTAAGCCAGTGGACCTCCATCTTTGAACGATGGTGGATCTTGACACTAATGTAATTAATTTTGAAAAATATTGATCCTGAATACTCGGAATCACAGTCTTAACGAAGATTTGGGCAACGGTGACAAGTAATTTAATTCAAATTTGTGGTGCCCAACCCCGTTTATCTACGAAACATGTAGTCAGAGTTTAAAAATAAATAAATCTGTCCACATAATCAAACTAAGTCATTTAATTTATTTAGAAACAAGGGATTTTTATAAATAATAGCGAAGACTTTGATTGAGAAATAAACCGTGGGGAAGGGTCGTCATCTTAGGTTAGCTCGCCCAATTTATAGAGAATTATTAGTAATTTTTGGAACGACACGCTATCTAAACACTGGATGTCAGCCTCCGTGTTCGCGATTCCTTCACAGTTCCAGCAGATGGCAGTGTAAGCACACTCTTCACTAGAATTCCAGTTGAATTGGGCAGCAACTTAAACCGACTACCAGTACTAGAATGTGTAAGTAACTAATGTGTAGGAGGTAGACGAAGTTTCTCAACAAGCAGCAAACAAATGACAGCACCCACGAGCAAAAGCAAAAGAAAACATGAAAGGAAACAGAGAAAATACGACTTGGCAAAATAAATAAAAAATAGCTCTAATAAGTAAAACTTAGTAATTTTGTTTGTCCTGCTGGGTACGTTTTTGCCAGTCACAAGCCTTCTATTTGCAGGGCATTAGAAGTTAAAAAGAACAAATAGTACTTCGGCAGGACGGGCACTAAATACGTTGAATCAATTTCTGCTTCATGCCTGATCCACACAGAGAAAGGGAAATGATGGCAGGCGTGTCTTGGATTACGAGACTATAAAAAAGAGTGCCACACAAACCAGCAAATAGTGAGCAACAGGTGGGCTCCACGCCCTTTACTGAACACAACAGAGTCTCGCAAGCGAGACACGTACTAGCGCAGGTACCTGCAGGCTCAACCCTAGGTGCAGGCTGGGGCAGCTGGCGTGAAGGAGCTTTGAGTGGAGTAATGGACCCTTGCTTAGAGTTGCTTGTAAAAGTAATCAATATTCCTGGTAGCATTAATACACATAAAACCCTAAGCCACAACACAAGCTAGTCAGGTCACCTGCAAAATCTCTTCGAAACTAATTTTGTAGAGTATCTTGTTGACTCCAACACAATTATCTCTGAATATCCATGAACTCGGTATAACAGTTGAGGAAAAAGTTAGCTGTTCTTTTCTCCTAAAACTCACCTGCATGGGTGCTTATGGCTTTCTCTGCCGGGCTCTCCTGGAAAACATACTGCAGAGTCTAGCTTTACAAGATGCTTTTGGCACAAACAAAATCTGCACTGGGTTTTAATTACAGCTTAGAGTCTATGTTAAATGTTATACATACATGTGCCAAAACAACAAAACGTTTGGCCATGAATTGCAACTTAACTTCCAATCCAGACAGCGGGATAAAGGGTAGCTGGTTTGCAAGTGGTGCTGTACAAGTCTTATCTTTCAGACAGTTGGAATTAGAACCACATGTGTGAGACAGACAAAATCTATATGGTTGAAATAACATTTATTAAACCACATAAGGCAGATAATGCCCCCTGGTTCCTATCTTAGTTTACCAGTTTTCCAGGCACATCCCTCACATTGCTACCTGGTCTTCAGGTTGTTGTCAGAACAATGCTACTGTGGCCACCCCGAATTGTGGGAATCCAGACAGATTGCAACGCTCAGATGTAAATATCATTCACAAAGGGCTCAATTCACTCTCAAGCATTCAAAATATGAGTAATGTCTGAATGGGCATGGCACGCTCTGCTTCGGTGGGCATGGCAAGAAGAGCAAATTACAAGTTAAAACTCGAAGTTACTATCAATGGCAGTCTCGCTCTGCTGACTCCATATATAAATGTTTACAATTCACTGTAACTCCTTCAGCGCCTGGGCGTTGTTGTCAGGGCCTGCTTTAGAATTGGTGGTGCCCTGTGCAACAGTTTATTTTGGCGCCCCCACCCCATGACCTCCTCCTCGGTTTCACTCACTACCATCCGGCAAATGTGTCCCTCATCTCTCCATCGCTCCCCTTTCACATACATTCATGTGTTTTAAAGCACTTGTAAAGGCTAACTTTACTAATCCACTCAGCTATCCACATAAAATATAGGCGCATATTTAAGAGCCCCTAGTGCCATTCTAACGCCACATTAGTGTAGTATTTTTATGCTAATGTGGTGTTAAAAGGCCAAAAAGTGCTGCCCCATATTTACAAAGTGCATGTATTGCGCTATTTTGTAACCGTTTGCACTACATTATACCTGTGCCAGGCATAATGTATGCGAAGGGGGCATTCTCCCATTAGGGGGGGGATAAAAAAAATGGTGCAAAGAAATCTGACAGATTTCTTTGCGTCATTTGTTTCCAACACTTTTAACGCCTGCCCAGAGCAGTCATTTAAAGGAAGATTCCATTGGATACAGTGGGTGTCTGGGTGCTTTGTAGGATTAGCGTCAACATTTTTTACGCTAATCCTGCAAAGCGATGGACTAGCGTAAAAAATTCTGATGCTAGTCCCCTAACTACCACTATGATGCACCGTATTTTAAATATGACGCACACATGGTGGCGTTAGGGGGGCGCTAAGGGGCGCAAGAAAAGTGTGCAGCGCCACATTTCTTAAATATGCCCCATAGTTCTATTTTTTGCAGCAGGTATATTAACCCTCTATGCTACTTTATGTGGAGTCAAAGCTGCAGCTAGGCAAAACTCCCATCCCTCTCCCTAGCAGGAACATTAATCACAAGAGGTATCTTGACATTTTGATTGTTTCCTGAAGGCTGGACGCACAAGGAACTTTTCAGCAGGTGCTTTTAAATTTAAGTTTCAGAAGTTATTGCTAAACACAGTGACCACCTCAGATCAGCGCCCGGTGCGTCTACGCCGCCCAAAAGCCGGCCCTGGTTGTAGTCTGTCATTCGCTCGGTCGATTGCAAACCAACATTGGCATACCCACTGGAGACAAAGTGCTCAGTTTAAAAACATATGGATATCATCTCTGCACTTTAAACACTCTCTTGTGCCAGCTCCTTTTACAGCACAGTGGATTAATGTACTGCATTCACTTTCAGTACAGCCTCTCTGCTGCTGGCTACCCAAGCACGACCACTCATAGTAGACAAGGCACACTGAATGTCATCTTGGTGCTTAAATTATGGTGTTCCTATTATATACCTCGCCCTATATAAAGTCGGAAAGGCGAAAGCTCGAGATTCATACCTGTGTAAAACAGGTTAAGCTCAGACCTGTTCACATGACACATTCAGCCACAAGCCATTGTCCATACTCCATTGTCTGCTGGAGGGGGGAGGGGGCGTTAAATGATGTCATTTGTTTTTGGGCCAATAAGGTAGCAATGTGACAGAAGAATAAACACACTGTGATTCTGCAAGACACTGGTTCACATGTTCGCAGAATCAGCTCAGCATTTCATTCTTCTAAGGCTGCTAAAACGATATCCTTTATGACAAATAACAATAATACCCTTCACTGCCCAACCAGGATAGCTTTTAAAAGCCTAAACTTCAAGGGTTCACCCTTTGTTGTTCTGTGCAAAGAGGCCAAGCATGCAGAAAAACAAAGCAACATTTTAGTGGGTCAAACACTTGTCAGATCATCACTGTGGAAAAGCAGTAATGTCATCTAAGTAACTTCACAACCCCAGGTATTTGTGGAAGTGTTTTATTACACAAAGTAATAAACATTTTTTTAAAATATTCCCATTGCTGTTCTTTTACAGACCACCTGGGTGGGGTTATTTGACAGGAGAAGCAGCACATGAGGGAGATAGCTAGAAAACACATGCACTCTCATTGAGTGCTGAATGGATTAAGAAAAAAAAAGTCGTTCCCTACAGGTGAGTAGTGGAAGGATAGAAGTCAAAAGAATCATGAAAATACTATGCTTCAGGGGACCTACGCAAGCAGAGGACTGAAAGCCATTGAATAAGAAACAATCAAATGTGAATAACAGTCAAGCCAATGAATGGTAAGTAATAGGCAGGCCACTGTAAAATCGCTATAGGGGTTTTCACAACTTGCGCTGTATGGTAGGAGAGACCTAAAACAGCAGTCATAGGATGGGGCACAGAAACAGCTGCTCCTTCAACGTAGCCCGCAAGATTCAATTTGGTGGGGCTGGTAGCCGTTCCAATCACTGAAGTAACACGATAGGCAACATAAATAAATACAAATAGTATATTATTTTGTGCATTTTTATTTATTAGATAAGTCTGTGAGATGGCCAACAACTGCATTATCTCGAACCTAAAAAGTGAAATCGTAAGGTGGTTAAGAGACACAGAAGCCTAATCTCTCCCCTACAGATAGATGCATGTTTTTTCCTGAAGTTGGCCAGTTCGCAAATTGCACTGCCACCTGGCCACTTTTTTTGCAACATGACTGGTACTATTATGAAAAGACCATTATAAAAATATAAATATATTGAGAAATTAGTGAAAACAGGTACTTTTCCAATTCAAGTAAAAAGTTAAAACATAAAAAATAAATTAAATCAAAGAAAACATATTTAGAGCTGTTTTAAAAATCCTAAAATTAATATTACGGAGAACAGAGACATAACTATCACATTAAAAGGAAACACATATAAACATGTTAATCCAAGAATCCGCACTTGACTCTTCCCAAACCTAAAAATATGAACTAATGGCTGGTCTTGTTTTATGGGAAGGAGGCAAGCCTTAGCGCGCGCTGTTACTTATAGAGGTCAGTAAGGGAGCTAATATATTTAACTCCTAGTGCAGACAGGCGTGTGAGTCTCGCAAATTACAGGCTTGAATTATGCAATAGTCAACGCAGCATCACATCCTTCCGAGACGGAGCTCAATAAAATTTATCCTACAGACAGACTTAGGTAATAAAATCTGCGTTTTGAGAGCCAAGGGATAATTCTGGTTGCTTAGTGCTCGACTGAAGTTATTATTACTGTAAAGAAAGACAAATTATTTGCTTTAGAGGAAAATTCTTCAAGTAAAGTTGCACATTGCCCACCACTCCACTGTATAAAGTGTTTGATTAATATCATATTAACAATGAACAGGAAGGCCTGAGCGTGGTTCCTCGCATTGGGCCTTTTGGGGCTCCGCTTGCTATACCAGGTGTGATTCCTCATATAAGGAATAGGGGGTTTCCCCTAGTCTGCTGACTGCACTTCCTCGTGTCCCCATGTGGTAGTTCACATTAGGTGAGTGCAGCTTTACATACTAGGCTTCGCGATATATGGTACTTCATACTAGGGAGATTGTGGGCCCTCATATTAGGCCAAGTGTCTCATGCTGGCCTTCGGGTGGTCCCCCATTTTAAGCAAGGTGCTCTCTTCATGCTAGGCCACGTGAACTCACATCAAGCCCCATATAGTTCCCTATTGGACGTCTTGTGTTGCTTCACACACTAAGGGCCTGTTTTAGAGATTGGCGGATGGGGTTACTCCGTCACAAATGTGACAGATATCCCATCCACCATGTTACGATTCCATTATATCCTATGGAAATCATAATACGGTGCATGGGATATCCCTCACCCTTGTGACTGAGTAACCCGTCCGCTAAACTCTAAATCAGGCCCTAAAAGTCTCAGTATGGCTTCACATACAGGCCTGGCACATTTCTGTGTTTGCTTCAATGCAGCTGTTCCTCAGCCTAGAATGGGACTGAAAATATTGCCCACATGTTCACCGGCCTCATTTCATGCTTGGTTGAACCCTGGTCAGCAGATCCCAGAACAAGGACCCAGACAGGACTTCTGAATGGGATATTCAGTTACTGGAGAAATAGCCTGAACAGAAACCTAGGCTCATGGTCTGTGCCTGGCTGTGGGACAGAAAACACCATTCCCTATGTAACATAATCAACCGTTTGTGCATTATTCTGAACAGTCCCAGTGTCATTAGGAAGGACTTTAAGCTAACCGTGGACTTCTAGGCAACAACCGTAACTTTCAATTTTTCTATCACAAATGCTAGGCTGCAAATCCCAGCATGCCTACAACAGTAGGCTTAAGTAAGGGTTGTCTGAAAGTCACACTTATGACATGGAGCACGTTCAGTGCGTAATTTGATCCAGTGGTTGCGGGTGCTCAGCCCTGGCACCTAAATCTCAACACTGTCTAATTTAGAGAGGAGCATAGCAACAGTTGCCTATGAATTCAATAGACATTAAAATTGACTTATACCTTCCACCCAATCTATTCATATAGCTGCAGCGGCCTGGTTTAGTCTGAATTGTCACATTTGTAGGAGTGTTGTTGTTGGTATTTGTGATGGTACTGCCAGGGGCAATAGATCGGGCAGGCTTCAGTGGCCTCCTGACAAGGGCCCTGGTAATTACATTCTTTTTTTTTTTTTTTTACAAATTTAGCACTGGACCCGTTGACCTCTGTCAGGCCATTTCTCTGGAATTTGTGGTACTTAATGACAACTTGGTGATACTTCTAACAAGCGCTGCCATTGTTCCTGGACCCACAAGTACCCAACACTATTGTAAGTTCCTCCTTTTTAGCAATCCCTTTCAAACCAAGTCAGATGCCTGGAAGGGAAAAAGCCAAGGGATCGCATGTAGGACTAGCCTCTTGACATTTTGTGGGATTTACTAAAAGAGCTGGACCTCTGAAAGCTCCTAGGGCTTGGACAGACTAAGGACCTCATTAGGACATTGGCGGTAAGTACCGCTTACCGCCATGCTGACTGCCACCAACATACTGCGACCGCGGTGGTATACCGCTACACGTATTATGACCCACACATACAAATCCGCCACTATACAGACACACACACAAGTCCGCCAGCCCAAAGGTCAGTAATAAACTGGCGGTACCAAAACCCACACCGTTACGGCAACAGAAATACGCCCACAGCATTATGACTCACGAATCACTGCGGCGGACATTCAACCGCGGTACACCATTGCCGGTACGTACCGCTGTGCTCAAAATACACCAACACTAACAAAACAACACCACATTGGACAATTCAAACTACACACACCTGACACATACACACACCACACCCACACCCACAAACCACTATAAAACACACCCACATTACCCACAACCCTTTACCACTACAAAAATTTACAATAGAGAGAGAGACACACACCAGGAGCACCCACAGAACCAGAGCCACAGAACACCATCACCCATACACCATCCACGCACCTCACAGCACACACCCCAACACATCACCCCACACATCACCCCACACACCCTCAAACACACCACTCACACTACACCCATGGAACCACAAAGACACCCCAGGTTCTCTGAGGAGGAGCTAAGGGTCATGGTGAAGGAAATCATCCTGGTAGAGCCACAGCTATTCGGATCACAGGTGCAGCAGACGTCCATTGCTAGGAAGATGGAGTATGGCAGAGAGTCATGAACAGGGTCAACACCATGGGACAGCACCCCAGAACAAGGGATGACATCAGGAAGAGGTGGAACGACCTACGTGGGAAGGTGCGTTCCATGGTTGCAAGACATCAGATAGCTGTACAGAGGAGTGGTGGTGGAACCCTACCTTCACACCAACAACTAAGAACATGGGAGGAGCAAGTCTTGGCAATAATGCCTCCTGAGGGCCTGGCAGGAGTTAGGAGGACTGGACTCTGGTAAGTCAAATCTTTACTACTTTCACCCCCCTACCTGCATGCCATCACATACCCTCACCCCTACCCACACCACCATCACCCCACTACCTCACATATACCCCACCATCACAACCCACCCATCCCAGTAACCAGCACTGCATGCACCACCAATGCATAGCCACCCCTCACAGCCCTGCATGGACACCCATCAACCAACAGCATGCACACTAGTGACAATCACTTAGCCAACCAAATCACAACTCACACAAACCAAAGATGCCTTCATAATAACAACCATAGGGGGAAACATACCCATGCACAAGATGTCACATGCAGTAACAATAACACTGCTTTCACATACCCACACAATGTCACCAGAGAGGAGGTGCCAGCAACATCCAGTCCCCCCGAAGAGGCCCACAGTGATGACAGCAGCTCTGCACGCCTGGATCAACCTGGCCCATCAGGGACCTCTGGACAGTCAGTTACCCAGGCACAGTCCCATACCACCACAGAGCCTCCCCACTCAGGAAACACCACCACAGCCCATACCTCTGTCCCAAGGACATGTCAATCAGCAGTGTGTCCACCACTACAGGGACCCCAGGCAACCCCACAAACACAGGACGATCAGGGACCTGGGGTCAGTGGCAGTGGGCACACGTTTCAGGGGACAGAGGCACAGGACAACAAGGAAGCTGGGAGGACTGCCTTGCGATAGGGGAGGACAGGCCAGGGAAATGACTCTCCATGAGGCACTCACCAACATCCTCGGAGCATACCACCATTCCCAGGAGACCATGGGTCAGATACTGGCGAAGTTGCAGGAGACCCAGCAGCTGCAGGAGGGACAGTACCTGGGGATCAGGGAGGACCTGAGGGACATCCACACCACCCTGGTCACCATTGTAGGGGTGTTGGTAGACATGGCCAACACCATGAGGGAGGCAGTGGCACACCAACGGGCCCCTGACACTAGCCACACCAATGAACAGCCTTCCACCTACGCTGACACTAGTGGACAGGAGGCCCCGCCACAGGAACAACAGGCCACCAGCACCTCTCCCCCTGCAGAAGGAGAACCACCACGCAAAAGGTCCCTGCGATCCAGGCAGAAGCCAGAGAACATTGCCAAGACCCCCACCAGGAAATAAGACTCCCCTGAATGTCACCCTTGTGTCCCACTCTGTCACCCTGTCCACCTTGAACTGCCATTGCTCCCCTTCCTATGCCCCATTGGACAATGCACCTGTGATACCAATAGACTGGACTCTATCCTGGACTTTCCTCCATCAGCAACCCAGCCCATTGCAATACCCCCTTCACTTATTAGCACATAAATAAACACCCTTGGAACAAATTCAAGTATGGAGTCTGTCAATTGATTGAAATATGTGTTTGTTTAACAAGCTGTAAACATTGCAATTCAACTGTACAGTTATGTATACATAGGTATGACCTGTAGTGGGCAGCAGTAAACACACCAGGAGCCAGAGTGGGGCACAGATATCTGAAAATAGAGATGCCAAAGGGTACAGTAACTGGCCATAGAATTGGGAAAATCAGTCTGCCATGTACAATGTCCAACACAAAACTGCAATGGAAGGTGAAGTTACAGTGCCTTACCTGTGTGTCACTGGAAGTACTATTGAATTGTAGTTGTTCTGTTGTCCAAATCCTCTTCCTCTGCTTCCTCTTCGTCACTGGCCACAGGCTCCACCGCTGCCATACGACCATCTCCAGCCTCATCCTCCTGCAGAAAAGGCACCTGGCATCTCAAGGCCAGGTTGTGCAACATGCAACAATGAACTAGCACACCTTCTTGGGTGAGTAGCACAGGGATCCACCTGTCAGATGGAGGCACCTGAATCTGGCCTTCAGGAGGCTAAAGGTGCGCTCAATGATCCTCTTTGTTCGCCCATGTGCCTCATTGTAACGTTCCTCTGCCCTTGTCCTGTCATTCCTCACAGGGGTCAGTAGCCATGAGAGGTTGGGGTAATCAGAGTCACCTGTAAATATCGAGGGATATCTGTTAGCCAGACACTCACCCTTAGGGCCAACCCCACACCCATATATCAACAAACATTGGGTGGGGACCATGGACCCAACTATTAGCCACACCCTGTGCCTGTGGAGTTGAGACATCACATATAGAATGCTGCTATTCCTCAAGATAAAGGCATCATGCACAGACCCAGGATGCTTTGCATTGACATGGGAGATGTACTGGTCCGCCAGGCACACTATCTGCACATTCAGAGAGTGAAAGCTCTTTTGATTTCTGAACACCTGTTCATTTCTCCGGGGGCGGGGCTTAAGGGGGGACAGAGGAAATATGTGTACCATCAATAGCAACAATGATGTTGGCGATATGTCCAGTGCATAGAAGTCAGCCTTCACTGTGGCCAAATCCTCCACCTGGGGGAATACGATGTAGCTGCGCATGTGTTTCATCAGGGCTGACAACACTCTAGTCAGCACGTTTGAGAACATAGGCTGTGACATCCCTGCTGCCATGGCCAATGTCGCTTGGAATGAGCCACTTTCTAAGAAATTGAGCACTGACAGGACCTGCACAAGAAGGGGGATACCATTGGGAGGGCGGATAGCTGAGATCAGGTCATGCTCTAATTGGATACACAGCTCTTGGATTGTGGCCCTATCAAGTCTGTAGGTTAGGATAATGTGCCTGTCCTCCAGTGTCGCCAGGTCCACGAGGGGTCTGTACACGGGGTTATGTCTCCATCTCCTATTCATCCTCAGCGGTTGAACTCTAGGGTGAAAAACAGTGAGCAGATGGTCATATTCAAAGATATCCTCAGAGTAAAATGCCTTGCATTTTGTGACAGAAACAGTATGTGAACGTGTAGGTCCGTTGATGTGCCTATGTCTGCTGTGATGCAGTTATGTGCCATGGCCTGTTCTCCCCTGAAATGGTGGCCGCCTGACCTGTGAGGAGGGACACGTGGAAATGAGGTAATTCCGCTGACGTTGTGCGCCGTTGCGGGAGGCGGTCGACGACCGCTGTGCAACACCTTATTGGTTATCATTGGGGCCTATCGGTTCCATGAGCCAATGGTGATGTACGCCGGTGGTGATGGTACGCACCGCCGTGGACGTGACTGCCATTTTCTATCTGTTCACTCACTTGCTACCTGACCTTCAACAGGAAAGGACCTACACTGCAAGTGCTGCTGTGACCTGTGTCTGGAAGCGACCATGGCTCGAATGTCGGGGGAAAGGGCCCCTGCCATCACTTCCGAGGAGTTGGAGAGACTAGTGGATGGGGTCCTACCCCAGTACCGTTTACTTTATGGTCTCCAGACCAACAGGTGAGTACACTGTGAGCACGATGCATGGGGCATTAATGTATGGAGTGCTGTGTGTGTAAGCCTCATGTACAGGGGGGTGGCTGAAGGGTGCTGGGCAGAGTGCTGCATGTATGGTGGGCAACGTCTGTGCATAAGGGGATGGGAGGGATATGGTGGGCCATGAGTGTATGTTATGTAATTAAGAATGTTCGTACTGTTCTGGTGGAATGCTAAAAGAATGTGGGGAATGGAATGTGAAGGGTATGGAATGTGAAGGGCTGGCAGTTGGAGGAGAACTGGGTGGAAGGCACAGGTGTTGCCGTATTGGTTAAGACTTAAAATAAATACATGCTGTATTACTCAACTTCTGCTCTGCGACTTCATTACAAGAATTTTGGCCACGAGGATTGCTCGACGACTCAAGCTGGAACCCCTGCATGACTCACTAACCAGGATCTCCGAAACGGAGTGAGTATGCGTAGTGCCAACACCTCCCCCCACCCCTAAAAGCCAGAATTGTCTCTTAAGGCAATTTTACAGAGGGACCTCCGCCCCCCACCGCCTTTAGTATGGATTTTGTTGGAGGTACGAGCCGTAGACGAAGCAAACTAGAAGGGTGGCGCGAGTCACCATAACGAAACGCTGCACTGCCGCTTATGGCACTATGCGCGAGGAATTCATCACACGCGGCTGTGACTCATCGTGTGCGAGTAATCTGGAGCGCACTGTTATTGAGACATTCTACGGCATTACGGCATAGCACTTTCACGCGCATATGTACCTGTTGCGGCAGCTGTGGGCTATATGCTGATGGTGTTTATTCTTTGTGCCCACTGTAATCATCATCTGTGCGCAGTTATAAACACCTGGTTGTTGAGGCATGGGGAGAACTTCCTGTAGGAACGCCGGACAACATCCTGTAGGAACGCTGGTGTGGATACGGTAAGTCTATATTGGCAGCCATCTTAGAAGTACTACTAAGACACAGGCAAGGCAGACAAGGTAAACATCACCCACTTTGGAATCCTATTCGGCAGCCATCTTGGGAGTATTACATTTGCCATCTTGGGAGTTTTACATTTTTTTTTTAGAATACTTCAAATTTCAGTACAAATTCATTTTTTTTGGAGTGTTCATTTTTTTTCTTTCAGGGTAAAATGTGTGTTGCTCAAACTTTTTTGAGCTCTACAGGTGATCAACAAGTAAAATGGCAAGAGTGGAAAGAATATTTTTTGAATTACTTGGACACAATTGATGAGGAAGATTTAATCCCGGCTAAGAAAAAGAAGATCTTGTTACACTGTCTTGGACCTATAGGTCTTAAAGTGTATAACTCATTGGAAAAAAAGATGCAACAAGATGGGGACTCTAATGTTTTTGCACATGCCCTGGAAGATCTAGACAGATGTTATTCTACTTCTGTGTGTATTGCTATTGATAGATTTAATTTCTTTAGTAGAACACAAGGAAAAGCTGAATCTATAGAAGAATATGTCTCTGAGCTAAAAAAACTGGCGATTACTTGTAGGTTTGGTGTGTTACATAATGAGCTGATCAGATTATTATGCATGTAAACAATTCCCATATCCAACAGAGATTGTGAGTGCATGGTGAGTCGCCACTGGAAGAGGTTGTGGCCCTAGTTAAAAAAGCTGAAATTTCGAATAAATGTGCTAGGGCTATTTCACTTGACAAAAAAGAAACACAGAATTAAATTGTCAGTAAAATTAAATTCAAGAAAAATAGAGAGGGGAAACAAGAAAAGCAACAAATTGAGAAAAAGAATAATGATAAAAAGTGTTATCGGTGTGGGAGTAAGGAGCACTTAGCGTTCTACAAAAAATGCCCTGCACTTGACCAATGGTGTGCTAAGTGTGGCATTAGAGGGCATTTTGCCAAAGTGTGTAGAAGAGCTAAAAAAGTTGCAGTGGTTATCAATAAATCTGATTCAGAATGTAGTTCTAACTCTAGCCAAGACTCAAAAGTACATGAATGTATTCTAGGTATCAACAGTGCCATTGATTTCTTGGTGTTAGGAGAAATTGAAGAAGTAAATCCTAAGGAAAGTTCTTGTGTTTCACACTTGAGTGTACAATTCTGGAATAAACCTGTGTGTGAGATTCTCTTGGGAGGTGTGCAAGTATTGATTGTAGCAGACTCTGGTTCCCGTTCACGATAATAAATAGGAATTTGTGGGAGAATTCTTTTTTAAAGTTCTTGGGTCCACCTTGTTTCCTCTGGATGTTTCCCCTGAGAGTTTCACAGGAGAATCTATACCTATGATCGGGTTTAGAGAAGTAGTCGTTGAGTTTAAAGGCAGGAAAACAGTGGGTAAATTGTACATTGCTGAAGAAGGCCCAGCAGTTTTGGGTTGGATCAAAGAGCCTTTGAACATTGTGTTGGACCCCAATAGTACAGAACAAGTAAAGGCAGTAAGTGAAAACAGAGATAATGGGGTCACATTGAAAAACAATTTTCCAGAGGTGTTTTCAGAAAGAATTGGTGCACTTAAGGATTTTACACATAACATTTTATTAAAGGAAAATGCTGTACCGAAAATTCACAAATCTCACAACATTCCTTGGGTGATAAGGGAGGAGGTTAATAAGGAATTAGAGCCTCTCTTAAGGAAAGGTATAATCGAAGAAGTTGATGCATGTGAATGGGTTTCCCCATTGGTGGTAGTACGTAAGGCCAATAGGAAGATTCATTTGTGCATCGACTTGAGGGAGTTAAATAACATTGTGGTAGAGAGATTTCCATTGCCAAGGATATGCGAAATGCTTGCCTTGACAAAGGACATGGAATGGTTCACCTCCATTGACTTGTCATTGGCTTATCATCAAGTCAGATTACATGAGGATAGTAAGAACCTAACTGCTTTCATGACTCCTCAGGGATGTTATCGATATGCCCGTATGCCATTTGGACTGGCCTCTGCTGCAGCAGTTTTTCAGAAACTAATGCACAAACTTTTCAAAGATGTAGAAGGTGTGGTCTTTTTTCAAGACGACATTTTAATTATGGGGAATAATAGGAAGCAACATGATGCTAGAGTAGATAGTGTACTTGGTATTTTGAGGGATGAGGGTTTAACAGCTGAATTCTCTAAGTGTAAATTTGGTGTACAACAATTGAACTATTTGGGACATGAAATCACAGCAGGTGGGATTAAACCAAAAAAAAGAATTGCTATTAAAGATGCACCGGCACCTAGTAACGAGAAGGAATTAAGATCATTCCTTGGCTTAGCGGAATTTTATGCAAGATTTGTTAAGAATTTCTCAGAAAAAACGGTTGGTTTAAGGCAACTATTAAAAGAAAAATGTAAATTTGTATGGACAGACACGTTGCAGGAAGACTTTGACAGCATAAAACGGGAAATTTGTTTGGGGAAAAAGTTGTCAGGCTTTGATCCTAAACTTGCTTCCATTCTTACCACGGATGCGTGTAATAAAGGTATCGGGCTGTGCTAACTTAGAAAGGTGTCAATGGTGACGAAGTGACTATAGCATTTGCCTCTAGAGCATTGTCTCCCACAGAAGAAAGGTACTCAGTTATAGAGAGGGAAGCTCTTGCTTTTGTTTGGGGCTTAGAGCACTTCAGGATTTCTTGTGGGGTTTTGACGTTGAAATTAGATGTGATCATAAAACCTTGATTAAGGTATTAACCACTGAGGGGCTTCTTAAGGCCACGGCAAGGATAGCTAGGATGTCCATAAGACTGTTGGACTTCAGGTATAAATTGGTATATGTTCCAGGTGTAAAGAACAAAGTGGCGGATTGTTTGAGTAGATTGCCCCTACAGCTCCAAGAATCTGTGGATGAGGCTGAAGGGATTAATGTTGCATGGTCCGGCACTTCTGAATGGAATGCCATTAGTTGTGAGGTTTGGGATGAAACAAGTGCAAATGATCCAATATTATCCACATTAAAGAAATACATTCAATGTGGTTGGCCAGGAAAAAAGGATATTGAAGCTGAGCTTAACGTTTTTTTTTAATTACGTGATGAGTTATCAGTGGTCCATGACAAGGTTATGAGGGGTGATAGGATGGTCCCACCTGAAAAATTGAGGGATTCTATCATCAAGATAAATCATGAGGGGCATTTGGGCATTGTCAAAACTAAACTGAAAATTAAAGAGAATTACTGGTGGCCAGGTATGGATATTAATATTGAGAGAATTGTTAGAAATTGTGATTTATGTATGAATGCCGACAAATCCCTGGTAACCTTAAAACCAACTTTGCATCCTGTTCCCTGACCTGAAATGGCTTGGGAAGTTATTGGTATTGATATAATGGGACCAATCATTGAGGAGAACATGGAATGGCACATTATAGTGGTGGTCGATTACTTTTCAAAATGGCCAGAAATTAAATTTGTAACTAAAGCTAATTCAGGGAACATTTTGATGTTCTTGGATGAACTTTTTCAGAGGAAAGGTTTACCAAGGAAAATCATTACTGATAATGGTGTTCAATTTAAAAGTGAGGAAATGTAAGAATTTCTGAATAGGAATGGTATAGAACACAAGTTAGTCTCGATCTATCACCCAAGTGGGAATGGCGAAGTGGAGAGATTTAATCGAGTCATTAAAGACTCTTTGCAATTAACTAGATATAAAAATGTTGACTGGAAAACCTGTATTAAAAAAAATGATTTGGATGCATAGAACTACCCCAACTGTGACGGGATACACCCCATTTACTGTCATGAGAGGAAGAATTCCTTTCATGAAGGATAATCAGGGTTGGTTAGGCAAGTCTAGGATGAAAGAATGGTCACCTGCTGAGATTAAAGAAAATATTCAAAAAGCTCAAGGTCTTTATAAAAGCTATGTGGACATGAAGAGGGGTGCCAAAGAAATAAGCTTAAAGAAGGGTGATGTAGTTCGTGTCAAATTACCGGGCAAGGTAAAAAAAGGAGATAGCAAGTTTTCTGAACCTAAAACAGTTCTGGAGGATTACAAAAATTCGGACAAATTGAGTGATGGACGAGTTTGGCATATGAGCCGTTTTGCAAAGTTTAGAGGAGAATCTACTGTTATGGATGGAAATATTTCTATGGGATCTACAAAAAATTATTTTTGGCTGGATACTGTGCATGATGACTTTCCCACCGGGAATGAAGATGCTATTGGAACAGAAGAAGAGAATTCTGCACATGAAATTCCCAGAGTTAACAAGGACAATTCAGCACAAGTTGAAAGGAACAAAACTTATAAAAGTAAACAGGGTAGAATTGTCAAGAAACCTGTTTACTTAAGAGATTATGTTGTAAATTAGAAGTCCACCTCTTGGGAATCTATATTTATTTTTGTTTTTGTTTGTTTGTTTATCTTTATTCATGTTTTATTGTATAAAGGGGGAAGATGTGTTAGGTAATTAAGAATGTTCGTACTGTTCTGGTGGAATGCTATTAGGTAAAAGAATGTGGGGAATGGAATTTGAAGGGTATGGAATGTGAAGGGCTGGCAGGTGGAGGAGAACTGGATGGAAGGCACAGGTGTTGGCGTATTGGTTAAGACTTAAAATAAATACATGCTGTATTACTCAACTTCTGGTCTGCGACTTCATTACAGTGTAACAGGCCGGACGGAATGACTAATACCTTTTCTTATGTATCTTTTTCTGCAGGTCAGCGCCCATCAGAAAAAGGGTATTTGACGTGCCATCGCCAAGGAGGTCCGGACCCTGGGGGTCTTTGACAGGTGGAGCACCCACTGTCGCAAACGGTGGTAGGTCCTGCGCCGCTGAGCAAGGAAGACGGCGGAGGCCCAGCTGGGGATGGCCTCTCAACGAGGAAGGAGTACCTGTGGTACCCTGATCTCCCAATGTTCCGCACCCTGCCGTTGGCCTATCCGGAGTTGGATGGGCGCTTGAAGCCATCACAGCAGCCACAAGGGGGTGAGTACAGTTTCAGAATCATGAAATTGCGCGTGTTGAGGTGTTATCTGGGTGGGGGATGTGGGTCTGTGGGTGCCCCTAGGCCAGGACGAACATGGCAGGGTAGGTTCCATGATGGGCAGGCTCAGATGCACTCCAACCCCAAAAATGCTAGTGGGCATCTACTACTGGGCAGGGTCCTGTGGGTTTCAGGTGTGCTGCTATTGACATTAGGCATTGTACCCCATGGCCTGGTGAATAGCATTGTAACTGGTAGTGCATGGCCTAGTGCATAGGTCTGTTCCCTGTGTGTTGTGTATGCCAACAGTGGTGTTGTTGCTGGCATTGACCAAGTGTATCCTCTGTCTCTTCCCCCCGTTTTTGTTTTGTCACCCTGTCCTTGTGTGCATTAGCATCATCTGGTGGAGGAGCAGAGGCACCAGCGACGGAGGGAGCTGCATCCCACATGGCCCATGAGGCCGAATCCACTGACCGATGGAAGCTCCCTGGCGGTGGCTGACACCTCTGTGCCCACCCCAACTACAGGTACAGCCGCCACCCCCGTACCAGCACCGCCCTCCCAGCAGCCCCTCAGCGTGTTTCCGCTCACCCAGGAGGATGGGCATCTCTTTTGCCCCAGGCACATCAGGCCCTGCCCCAATGAGCCCTGCTGCCCTCAGTGAGGAGGCTATTTACCTCCTGAGATCCATCTCTGTTGGGCAGTCAACCATACTGAATGCCATCCAGGGGCTGGCAGGGCACTTGCAACAAACAAATGCATTCCTGGTGGGCATTCACACTGGCGTGGCTACCCAACAGAGATCATTCCAGGCTCTGGCCAACTCACTGAAACAGCCATTGTCCTTGTCTCTAGCCTCCCCCCTTCAACTTCCTCTACCTAGTCCCATTCCCCTCAACCCCAGCCTATCCCAAGCACACCTTCAGACCAGTATGCACCTAAATCAACTCAAAGAAATGGCTCAGGCAAACACAAGCACCACACTTCATCCCACAGGCACTCACATAAGCACCATACAGATGCAGACACACCAATATCCACTGCCTCCACTGTGTCCCCCTCCTCCTCATCGTCCACCTCCCTCCCAGTAGTGTCTCCACTCACACCTACATGTACTACAGCCTCATTCACTACCTCCATCACCATCACGCCTATCACTACACGCCCCTCACTGGCAGTCACCACCCCCACATCCATGCACACGTCCCCTGTGTCCTCTCCCACTGTGTCTGTGCCCCCTCCTCCCAAGGTACACACGCAAGCAGCCATCCACCACACGACAGCATCCAGCCCATGCACCTGCACCCAAACACAGCAGGAAGGGAACAGCAGCTGCCAGAAGCAAGGAGGCACCACCAGCTGCCAAGGTCAGGAAGGGAACACCAGCTGCCAAGGGCAATGAAAAAGGTACAGACGCCGCAGACAGGATGGACCTGGTGCCGGATGATGGAGCAGCATCTGGGCAAACACCAGCCATGGCACTTCAGCGTCCGAGGCTGGAGGGGAAGGGCTGGAGCGTCCCCCCACCACTGCCAGCACCGCCACCATCACTGCCACCTGCACCACTGCCAGCAGCAGCAGCCTCAGTGGGCAGCAGTCTGAGGCTGTAGGGGAAGGGCTGGAGCCTCCCCCAACTACTGGCAGCACAGCCACCTGCACCGCCGCCAGCATCGCCACCTGCACCACTGCCAGCAGCAGCAGCCCGAGAGGGCAGCCGTCCGAGGCTGCAGGGGAAGGGCTGGAGCCTCCCCCCACCACTGGCAGCACTGCCACCTGCACCACCGCCAGAACCGCCACCTGCACCACTGCCAGCAGCAGCAGCCCCAGTGGGCAGCCGTCCGAGGCTGCAGGGGAAGGGCTGGAGCCTCCACCCAGCACTGGCAGCACTGCCACCAGCACTGCCACTGCCACCACTGAGCAGCCGTCACCGCCTGCGGGCAGTGTGTAGTCGTGCCTACATGGGCTGTAGTGCGTCCTGGTCCCTGCAACAACTGTAGGTGTGACACCCAGGTGAGAGACTGTGACCTTGTACCATCCAAGATCTGCATCTCTGGGCACAAAGCCCCCTCCAGAACCAGTGGAGAAGCCATCCACTTGAGAGACTGTGGCTTTGCACTCCCCAGGACCAAGCAGTGGTCAAACCACCCACTAGAGAGACTATGGCCTTGCGCTCCCCAGGACCAAGCAGTGGGCAAACCACCCACTAGGGAGACCTTGGCTTTGCACTCCCCAGGACCAAGCAGTGGGCAAACCACCCACTTAAGAGACTGTGGCTTTGCACTCCCCAGGACATCACAGAGGGCCTTTAGTCCCCTTCAAGAGCAGTGGCGTTTTACCATCTTCCAGCTGAGGTGCCCCCCCTTCCCCCTTAGATGCCTGTGTATTTTCAACCTGATGGCCGAGCAGTGTTCTCTCCATATTGAGGGATGAGTCAAATGTGGCCTTTGCCTATGTGTTATAGCCCTGTGGGCCACGGACATTTTGGACTGGGCATTGTGCCTCTATTTGTATTTATTGTAGATACTGTTTTGTGCTTTGAGGACGTATTTTTTTAACTTTATCTTATTACACTGACTTTACTCACTTCCTTTTGTCCTTGCGTTATTCCTGAGGTGTACGGGATGGATTTGTAATGTCATTGCATCTGTTTGTGTGTATGTTGTTGGGGGTGGGGGTGTTACATGTGTGTGTCACTCTCTTTTTCCTCCCCCCCTCCCTTGTGTGCTAGGTGCGGTACTCACCGTGGTCGTCTTCACTGCCGTTCATGTTCCTGGTGTGGAAGGAGGTATACCAGTATGGGGAAGATCTGCATTTCGGGCTCCATGGCGTTGTGGTTCTTCCTTGAGTGTCGAGAGGTGAGCAGTTTCCCTTCTGTGTTCTGTTTCCGCCGTGCTTTTGATGGTGTTGGTACCGCCCCAGAAAAGCTGGCGGACTGGCTTGTTGTAACACTGTGGGCAGTACATTGTCTTCCGCCTGGCTGTTGGCGATTACCGCCGCAGTGCTTGTTGCTACCGCCGTGCCGGTCGGTGTGTTAAAGTGGCTGTCTGTGTTGGCGGTTTCCACTGTGGTCAAAATTCCATTTTTATTACCACTGGCCTGTTGGCGGTATTACCGCCGCTTTATCTCCGTCCGCCAGGGTTGTAATTGGGGCCTAAGTGATAAAAGATGGTTACACTTCAAAGGCTCAGGATTCTTTGGGAGCAGAAGAATCATGGAAGTAGAATGGGTCAGCCACAGGTCAGGCTAACTTCTAATGGTAAACACAATTGTAGATCTTGGCTCTCAAAGGCTGGAAGGTAGGGATAGAAAAGTGCAAGTCTTCGCTCAGAAATTCAGGGGAGTTGGGACTGGGTCAGTCCCAAACCTGGAAGACTAGTATACAGGAGCTTCAGTCACATTTTAAAATGTATTTACTTATTTATGAAGGTTTGTGTGGTGTGACCCAGGCCCACAAAGTTGTTACAGTGTTAAAACCACATCCTATGACAGTCACTTCCAACATTTCTTGTATGTTTCATTTTAGAAGCAGCAGTGGTAGCAGGGATGCCGCATGGCCTAACTTATTTAGGGTATCACTGACAATGCAACATGGCAATGAATCAGTGGCAGTAATCTTCATATACAGGAGCACATTGTTTGTTTCACAAACCAGGATTATATTAGTACAAGGCCAATATCGAAATACAAATCATGTCAGATCAAAATACCAATAGATTCAAGTTTTGGCTTCGTCAATTACATGGTGACTTCCTTTTAAAAAAATTGTGAGAGTGTAGGGTTCGGGACTGTCCAGTAGTTGATGAGGAGCGAAACCCAACCTCTTTCAAAAAGGTTTTTTCAAGTGACATATTCCCAGAGCCCTGGGATCTCGTCTTCCCCAAGAGAGGAACTGGTCAGCTTTGTAGCTACAAGCTGCAACAGCCAAAGTTTTCTATGATTTTACATGAGAAAAACAAACATGCCACAGGTAGTCCAAGTAACATCACCAGTCATAGTATAATGCAGAATATGAGCATTTACGATGGGATACTTCATGAGCCATGGCAATCACTTGGCATGGAATCACCTCAATAGTGAAAAAGCCTGATGTAGTAGGATTTCTCCTATTCAAAAGAGGACTGTGAGTGGCTGGTGTTCTTCTATAAGAAAGTTACACTTTCAAACCTTCTTTTACTAAAACGATTCCTCACACACACCCTGTGCAAAGAACATTTTCACACAAGATTCATCACCATCAACAAACTAGATGTCCAGTAACTTTATTGACATTCACCTCCTCCTCAATCTCCTACAGACTTACACCTTCCATAAAGTCAACGAAGCCTCCACTTTACTTTAAGGAAACTCATTCATCTCCCTAACTCTGTATCCAACACACTTGAAAGCAACCAGCTGACCCATTCTGTTCTTGATATCACACACTCAAATCAACGTGCATGCTCGCATCAACTCATTCCCTTGAAAACACTTTCTAAAGGTTTGAAAACATTCCAAGCAACTATCTCCAGGAAGACCTCACCTAAACTGGAGACTTCTCCCCCTCAGTATAGACTGCCAATTCTAAGCTCAACAAATCCATTCAAGCACTCACAGCTTTCATGGATCTTTGTGCCCCACCTCCAAATAGTCTTGACAACATTATCTACCCCTTAATACACAGGTGTTATTGGAGAAAACCAAGATAAATTTACAGACTTATGTAAAACTGACCTAAAGTCCACAGGAATCTACTAAAATAATTCGGGCATAACAAAAATAACACATGAAATAGTAAAGTCCTCTCTATGGCACACCCTCAATGTTTCACTTCTACACCCCAAATGTTCGCCTGACGCAATAAAAAAATCAACAGATTAAAGATTTGTTCAAAGACAATCAACAAACTCAAACAGGAACCCCTCCCTCTACCCACATGGGACTCAATAAATACCCTGTCACTAAATGACATCACCAGCACCTTAAATTCCTTCTACAGCACATCCCACATATATAATATTCTCTCTCATTCGACAATTATACCTCTTCTAACACAACACCGCTGCTCGACATTATCAACAAACTGTTTCCCTGGGAAACATGGCTCTCAAAGCAAACAAGATTCCCTTTAAAACGAACATTAAACTCAATGGGCATGTGTGTTTTCCACACATGCCCGTTTAAGCACAAAATGTTTCTTCTCACAGGCCTCTTGAATCAGAGTATTCTACTTACAGACAGCCTTCATTATGTGACCACTCTGAAATGAGTATTCCGCTGTTTGCCATACCCTTCTAAGAGCCTTATCCTGAGAACCACCTGAATTTTGGAAATAAAACGTCCCTTCCAGTCTTCTCATCCCCTTCTCACCTCTCGCTGTCGCAGCTGAAAACTTGTTCCCTCCTGGTAACAATTGTATGTTCTTAAAAGGCTCATCAGCTCCGACCTTGAAGAAAGAATGACAGGTACTTTATTACAGGTGAACATACCACAACTGATGACACAATCTAGTGCTTCAGTTCACTGTTAACTCAATAAGTATTTACATGGGTGGAGATCGAATTAGCATTAGACCTGTAATACTGGGTGTGCTGTTCCCAACAGAATTCCGTAATTACGGCGAAATCCCAAAATGAACAATGCCCACATGGCGAAATTAGGCTGATGAAATTTATTTTGGGGAAATGCCACAACTCCAAAATACCCTTTCCACAAAAATAGAATGATTTCGTAGAAAAGATAACAGTCCAGATTTCAGTCCAGTACTGGGATTGAATCATGGGTTGGTTAATTTGTTAAACAAAATACAGTTCAAATTACAAAAGGAATTGTAAGAATAAATGTTGATTAGGAAAAGAAGAGAAATAAGGTCGCTGTAGTCTTTATGTCTATCGCGACCTTCTAGTGAAGAAAAGGAAAATGACAGTGAACAAAGCAAAGAAGAAAAGAGCAAAACGAAAGTAAGAAGGGAAAGGTGGCTAAGAGCTGTGCATATGGGTGGTAGCCCTTGGACAGAGTCGGGTTTGTTGAAGGGCTATAAAGCATGCAGCAGTAACTTTGGGGGGGAAGAGACGGTGGAGAGGTGCTTGATAGGGTTAAAAGGTCGGGGGTTCTGGCAAAAAGGTCTGGGAGGTTAAGAGGGGAACCACCCCTTTTAGAAGAGGCAAAAAAGGGTGAGGGTGGGAAGGGATAGAGGGGAGAACTCGCTCTTTGAAACAGAATCAGAAACACAACCAGAAGAAGAAAATGTTCACTAAGAAAGGTATTCACCAGGTTGGTTTCTTTAGTCTGGTGAAAGCCTTCAAGTTGTTTTTTAATGGAATAAATAACTCTTTAGAGGTAGTGAGTGGTACACAGCCGTTCCTAAAATAGGGGTAGGCAAGCCAGGAGTAGAATGTGAGTGGGATTGCTCCCCAAAAGCTAATATCAGCAGACTGTGTCATTTGCCCTGTAAAGAACTTAATTACAATGCTTTTCAAGATTTTAGATTCCATTATGCATTATGTCAGAAAGTCTTAAACTACTCTTCATAGTATCCTGGAATTCTGTTGTGCTGAAAGCCATTTAGCCAAAGTTACATGTCTGAAAACTTCACGGTGCTATATTGTGATGGTGGATGGCAGGATGCAAGAAGAAGCAATTTTCAAAATTCTGGGAGAGAGGGTGAAGCACCATTCAAATCATTCCTATGAATTAGGGAGAAACTTCTTCGGAGTAGGTTGAGGACTCGTGAGATTCCACTCTGGCTTCTTAAAGAGGTGTGCTCCAGGGTGCTTCTCTAAATGCAAAGTGCAAATTTATCGTTGGATTTCATGTGCTCAGTGAATGAGTACCTGCGCTGAAATCATTGCATGTGTCCTGCACGAGTTTGATGGTCACCTTTCCTCCTTGCTTGGATGTGTAGCCGTAGCTTTCACTAACCCTTAAGGTTTGTATCCGATTTCTATGGACCTCTATGAAGCAATAATCCCAATAACCAGTTATTTTGCATTCAAAATAGGATTTCCAAGTGTAATGAGTGGTCCTGTTTCGTAAAAGTAGTTGTCCGGGGTATTTCCTCGCTCAGGCGGCTTCGTATTCAGCAATCCGTTATCAATTTCAGAACCTTTTTGAAATTCCTGTATACCACACTAGTTTTCCATCTAATATTTTTTTCAGTCTCATTTCTGGCTTGCAGGATTAGTTTACCTCTCCTCCCAAATCTCACTTCACTACTTGGGGCAATATTTAAGATTGGCTGCTGAATGACTGGGATGAAAGAGGCAACGTCTCTGCTGGCCTGCCCTACTTAAACTCAGCTACCCAGCTGATGGATTTTTTTCCCGCCACAATAGTGGGAACTCACTTGGATTTACAAAAAAATAATAATAATAATAAACACTGTGACATCATGCCTCTCACGACACACACGTCTTGTCCCAATTCAGTCATATTCAGATCCGCATTTTGCTCTTTCTTTTGAGACCTAGTCACAGTCCTTGTGCAGAACGCGGTAGGAGAAACCATAAAAACGAATAAATTACATTCATTTCCATTATTAAATCTCTCTATTGGACTAATTGCCAGAAGCGTAGCTTAAGGCTGCAGTTTGAATTATTAAATACAGCAATTATCATAGTTCCATGGGTTCCTCAGACTTCTGGGCCCTGGTGCTACTGCACCTACTGCACCAGTGGAAGCAACACCTCTACCCAGGGTTGCAGGTCTGACAGTTCTTTCTTTCAAAAATATTATTTCCCTTTCCAACTAATGCAGGGCCCAGAAAACAGGCACAGGAAAACCTGCCTCCTGCAGCTACAAAATAAAAAGAAAGCATAATATGAGTTGGACTGCAAGCAGACTCCATAGCTCGCCGTTTACTATTGCAGTGTGCACGAAAAATGATATGGGCGCTCAAATCAGCAGCAAATAAAGACAGGGTCTTCTAGTCCTGTGTGCAAAGCACCGGCCCATGAAATGAGTCCCATAGGAGAGCGAAGTAAAGGTAAAGTTGACCCTCCTCTTCAACAACAACAGAGAAAACAGCTTCTCAGGCATTCTCCCCCGTCTGTTATTAGTACATTTTGGAGCAGGTCTGGGGAGTGCAACAGCGACCATTCAGTCAATGTTTGACTAGGCAGTGCTAAACAAATACATGCAGGGATCATAATTACTTGCCTTAAAGTAGTATGGAGTGCAATTGTGGCATCTGTTTCAGATAACCAGTGTGGGTGGCAGAGGGTGTGCCCCTGTAGTCACAAAGTCATCAAGGGGAACATGCTGCAATTGCACCTGATATACCAGGTGTAATTGCAGCATGTTACCCTTAATGACCTTATGACTACAGGGACACCCAGCTGCTTCCCTTAAAGAAGCCTAGTGGTTACCTGAAATGGGTACCACAGTTGCGCTCCAAACTACATTTAGGCAAGTATGAAGAGCAACCAGCCACACCAGGAAAACCAGAGGAGCAGCTTCAGTACCCAGTGGTGCTGTGGGTAGTTAACACAGATTTTTTTAAAAAAAACATATTTTATTGTACTTTCATTCAATCATTTGGCAGATAGTCATAATAACATACAGTACAACAGATAATAATCTTGGTATCTAATGCCTAACTTCTACCGAATCTTTAGAATCTTACTTCCTAAGAAACCTGATATCGAAATTATTCCCCTAACATTCCCCCATCACCCACCCCTACAGCCCCTCCCCCCCAGGTGAGCCCTATGATGTGCTGTAATAGCCTGAGCGGAACTGGATGTGCCCAACCCACCCATCCTGCCCACCCTCCCCCCCCCGAATCAGTAATCATAAGGGAACCGCTAGTAGTCAGAACTTAATTATGTCTCTATTGCCTATTAATCAATAATTCGGTCAGGGCGTCGGTTCTGACTGATTTTGCCTCCAAAGGCTTCAATCACTATCTTCCAGCCCTGAACCACTTCTGGAGGTCTTATTCCTCTCTTGGCCTCCCGATAGAGAACATTTCACTCACAACTAGCCCATTTAGTCAACTCTCTTTTTCATTGGGATATTCTCGGCCCTGCTGGGTTCTTCCAGGACATTGCGATTTCACTTTTTTCCAGTGCATAGGCCAGGTCCTGAAACTTGTCAGTAACCTTGTGTTTGGCTGTGTGCGGAAACCATCCCAGCAGGCAGTGACCCATTGTGCAGGGAATTTCCCTTCCTATAGCTCGTGCTACAATCCGGCTCACCTCTGCCCAGTATACCTCCAACCTGGGACAGTCCCATAACACATGCTTAAATTCCACCCCGCCAGACCACATCTCGGGCAACCCACACTTTCCGTTCCAAAGTACTTATTGATCTGTCGAGGGGTAAGGTATGTCTGATGAAGTACATAAAAGTTTATAAGCTTAAATCTGGCATTACGAGTCATTTTAGGGAACCCCTCCAGAATGCGCTTCCAATCTTCATCAGTAATATCAGCGCCCAGGTCTCTCTCCCAAGCCAATTTAAGTTGGGTCAGACAGGAGGTCTTGTCAGCCCGGATCCTGCAGTAGAGGTTTGACACTGCTTTATATTTACCGGAAGAAGACGCCAGATGTGTTCAAGTTGCTTGTGCAGAAGGTTCTCCCATTCTTCCCCGCCAGTGCCTACGAATACTGGCCGCTAGCGACCCATGTAATAGGAAATGCCCCCTCAGTAGCTCGAATTCTGCTCTGAGAGCCTCAAAGGGTATCATTGTCAATTAGTGTTCCCACAGTCTGGATTCCAGCCTCTACCCAAGTCTGGAGACCACTCCAAGCACTGCAATGGAGTAAGGCCCGCAGGGACAGCAGAGGGAGCTCCGGTGAGTAGGGAGCCCTTATTTTGATTTTGCGTAGGAAGCCTTTCCAGCATTGAGTCAAATTTTTAATTCTGATTAGTCCCGCTTCCCATCTCCGAGCCTCTCAGCAATATCTCAAATAACCTAGACCCCTTCACTCTCGCCCCTGGCTCTACTCTACTAGCAATCCATTGCACCAGCCACTGGAGTTGTGCTGCTAGGTAGTAAGCTTCAAAGTCAGGAACCGCTAGTCCTCCATCCATGGAGTGCCTCTGGAGCTCGGTCAAAGCTACTCTCCTCCGCCCATCGCCCCACAGGAATGCCATGACCATAGTTTCCAGCTCCTTAAATGTGGCCCTGGGTATCCATACCAGCAGTACTGTAAAATGGTACAATAGCCACAGTAACACTGTCATTTTAAGAATCGCTACTCTCCCCACTACAAATAGAGGCAAGGTTTGCCAAAAAGCCATACTGGACCTTAGTGATCACAGGGAACCTCCTACATTGCTTTCTAGAATATCTTGTGGGTCGTGAAAGATCTTGACTCCCAAATATGGGAGACAGCTTGGAACCCATCTGACCAATCCCAGCCCCAGTGGCGACATCATAGAGGGCCCCAAAGGGAACAATCCGGTTTTATCCCAGTTCACTCCCAGGCCAGAGTGTCTACCGAACGGAGACAACATCTGCTGTGTCCGGGTTAGATCTTTGTGTATATCCTCCAAAAATATCAGCAGATCATCTGCATACAGGGCTATCTGATACCTCTTGCCTCCTGCCATTATTCCTAAACCACCACCCTAACTTGCGCCGCGGCCGCCAATGGTTCCATTGCCAAGGCGAAGAGCAACGGCGACAGGGGGCATCCCTGTTTAGTACCCCGCTCAACCATATAACTTCTGGATATTGTCCGCCCAGTGCGTACTCTGGCTGTAGGTTTGGTATGCAACAGTCTTACCAAGGCGATATACTTGGACCCTAACTTGAGCCGGGACATCACAGTGCAGAGGAACTCCCATTCTAGACTGTCACGGTGCAGAGGAACTCCCATTCTAGACTGTCAAAGGCTTTTTCTATGTCCACCGCTAGGACCCCAGATGTTGTACCATCTGAACTCTCTCATGACTGCCAGTAATCTGCAAATGTTATCCACTGTGTTTCGCCCAGGGATAAATCCCGCCTGATCCGGGTGTATTAGCGTTGACATGTATGGAAGGAGCCTAGTGGCCAAAGTCTTACTGAGGATCTTATAATCCAGGTTCAACATGTATAATGGTCTGTATGCCCCGGTCTCCATTGGAGTTTTACCAGTTTTTAGCAAGGGTATTATTATCGCTTCTTGCTTTGTTGTTGGTAACACTCCCTGCTCTTTGGCGGTCCTATATAAAGTCTCCAACCTTGGAACTAGTAAATCTACGTAGGTGGCATAAAATTCAACAGGTAGACCATCCATCCCTGGGTTCTTCCCTCTTGGTAAATCCCCAATGGCTCTCGAGTTCTGGCTGCGTAATGGCCCCCCCAACAGCTCCGTAATCTCAGGAGATAGTGACCCAAGGTGCATCTCGGATAAATAATTCTCAGTAGAGTCCCTGACATAACGAAGTTTACTTTTATACAGCTGTTCGTAGTAAGTCATGAAATGTGAGTTGATTTGCTCCTGCCCATATATATGGTCCCCTTGCTCTGTTGCCATGTCCAATATGGCTGAGTTCCTATGAGTTTGTGATACCACCCATGCCAGCATTCGGCCTGCCTTGCCTCTCTCTCCATGCGCCTGTGCAAGATAGTTTCTGTAATCAAAGCATCGGAGATGCTCTACACAGTCTGCTACTGTTGCTCTTAGCTCCAGTATAGTGTTTTGTAGGTGTGAGTTTTCGGGTCTATTTTTCTCGACCACTCTTAGCTTATCTTCTGCCAGCTCAGTATCCCTGAGAAGAGCCCTACGCTCCCGCTATGCATCTCCCTCTCACCACCTCCTTAAAAGCATCCCATTCAATCAGGGGGCTACTAGTCGAGGCCTCATTGTCCACGAAGAATTGAGAAATATGTTGTTGCAGTTCTTGAAAGTGCGCATCGTCTAATGTTTCTGACTTCAGTTTCCAAGTGGGGATGCGAGGGGGGGGGCGAGCCCCACCGCAGTGATAACAAGAGGGGGTTGTGGTCGGAGAGAGTGTGGGCTAATTATTCAGCATTTTGTATATGCGGAAAGACATCTGGCGTGAAAAAAAACACATCTAGTCTGGCATGTAGCTCATGCAAGTGGGAGAAATATGAGTAGTCCCTATCATCAGGGTGCAACCTCCGCCAGGCATCAACCAGCCCCCAATTCGCTTGCCAGGACGAAAAGTGTTGTGCCACCCTCATCAAAGGGGAGTCATGCAATGGCGGGTGCGAGCAGTCCATAGTGGGGCCCGCCACACAGTTGAAGTCCCCCTCCCTCCCCCCCCACCAGTACCAAGGGACACTGCAGATATGGAGCTAATAGGCCTGACATACGTGTAAGAAATTCACTTTGGTCTGAATTTGGTGCATAGACATTAACCAATGCTATCTCTTTGCCCTCTAATTGTCCACAAATTGGCACTCTGGGTCTATGAGGCTATCCAACATCTGGAATGGGACCCCAACTCTTATCCATATCAGTGTTCCCCTCGCAAATGCTGAATATGAAGTGTAATATGCTTGGCCTCTCCATCGTTTTTGTAGTGCTTTCCCTTCTGATGGAGTTAGGTGTGTTTCTTGGAGCATTGCAATTTGAATCCCCCTCCGCTGTAAGAGAAGACCTTGTATCTCTTGGCCATGCCCCTTATACTCCATGTGAGGAATTTGTATGAATCCAGCAAAGCCATACCGGTGTTCCTCTCACCCATCTGGTTATGCCCCAAACTGTACCACCAATCATACCGAAGACCTCTACAATCCCACGGCCCTGCTCCAGTTCCATTGTTATTTCCCTTCATAGCCCACCTATCCCCATTAACTGACCCCAACAAATAATATCCCAGCTCCCCTTCCCCAGGACAAAAGTTTGAATGTCTCTCATCCAAACTTAGAACTTAGTTCAACTAGTCTATCGAAACAGGGGGTGCTCCCAGTTCTTACAAGGAGTGTATCGCAACGCCAACCCCCACTACCGGATTACGAGATTCTCAGGGATTTGAGGACCCAGCCTTCTTGTGACTGATGCAGCTCTCTTCCACTGAGCCAGCCAGCGTTTCCATGATGTCAGCCGCAGCTGTACCAGTCGTGATGGCTTTCCATGTCCGATCTATCTTTTCTTGTGTGAGTCCAGCAATGAGCCCCTCAGATGATACAGTCAGATGTGCCCGGAGTCATTTCTGGGCCTGTCCTGTCTGATTTGTGTGACATGTCCGATTCCTGCTCCGAATCTGACTGTTCCAGTTCTTCCTGTATCCGCGCATAAGATCCGGGATCGGAGCCACTCAAAGAAGCAGCCGCTTCCATTGCCTTTTGCCGTTCCTTCTGCATCTCTATGTGGGAAGGGATACCCACTTTACGGGCCTTGCTATGCCTGTTTCCCCTTTCCCGTTCTGTGCGCGGGCCCCCTGTCAACAGTTTACTTTCCGCCGGTTTTTGTGTATCAATCCACTGCCAAACTTCTTCTGCTGTGTTAAAAAAAACTGTGTGCCGTACTTAGCCGCCACTCTCAGTTTTGCAGGGAACAACATCCCATATTGGACCCCCAATTGGCGCAGTTTTTATTTTGCGTCTCTGAAAAAGGCTCTTTGTTTCTGCACGTCTCGGGAAAAATCGGGGAAGATACGAATCGTATGATTGTCCAAGATGATATCTCCTTTTTTCCTGCTTTAACTCAACAAGTAGTCTCTGTCCTTATAGTGGAGTAGTGTAGCTATTATTGGTCTTGGGGGAGCCCCGGTGGTGGGGGGCATGCCGGGAGCCTAATTGCTCTTTCAATCGCAAAGAAGGGAGATAGTCCATCCTCAGCTACCTCCTTTTTAAGCCAGCGCTTGAGGAACTCCACCAGGCCAGTCTTTTCAGTACGTTCAGGCAGGCCAATCATGTGGATATTATTTCACCGTGATCTGTTTTCCGCGTCTTCAGCTCACAGTTCCAGGTCTCGAATTTGCTTCTCCATTTGTTGCGCCATCTTGGTTGTGTCTTTAACTTCTGGCCGAATCTCCTCCAGCTGCCTATCCGTAGTGGCTACCTTTTCGGCCAGGCGGCGGTGGTCGTCTCTAAGTACAGTGAGGACTGTGGCCAGAGCGTCAATTTTCCTTTCTAGTGCTACGCAGGAGGCTTTTATGGCCTGCAACACATCCTGAAGGGTGGGACCTCTGCCCTTTTCTCCAGGAGAGGTATTCTGGGTACCTCTCAGGTCAGTCATCTCCTCCGCGACTGTTCCACTTTTTTGTTCCACGTCCCTTTTCCGACCAGATTTACCCATCTTCTGGGGAACCTTCCCTATTTTTCCTTGACGTTGGGGGGTGGACCTGGCCTCTCCTTTTTCGGTATAGGCTTTCTGTACTTCCAATTTTAAATCTGCACTGCTTTCGTAAGTTTACTACCGCACCATTCCTTATCTCTATTAGAGGGAGTGTCACCAGTTGCCAAAAGGAACAGTCTGCGCTTTTTGTTATCACCCTTTACCGGTCGGGGTGTTCCAGATGCCTTCTCCCTTTCTCACCCGGTCTCTCTTGTGTATTAGACTGGGCAAAATCTCAGGAGGATCTCTATCCACCATTCCAGGTCCCACCATTCATTGTCCGATCTGAGTAGAGCCCCACCGGCCTGATCCCCGGGGCTCCGCTCTGCCCCAAGGTTTACCCGTGGTACTCACAGCCTTGAGCAGCTCCGATGGGTCTTTCCGTCAGCACTGCTTAGGTCCCACATCTCCGTCAGACAGCTCTGCTGGCGTGGGGGGGGGGGGGGTGAAACAGGACTCGCTGCTGCCGTCCACCTTTGCACGCCCCGCGTTGGGGCTCCCAACTCAAATGAGGCAGTCACGGCACCCCCAGGACCCACGCCGACCCAGGTCCTCTGCCTTGCCCTCGCCTTTCGCATTCCGGTTCCTCTTGGGCTCCTTATGTCTCTCGGCCGCTGTTGCCGTGTTCTTCGGGGCAGCGATTCCACTCGGAGCTCCCCACGCTCTATCACGAGCTGCTCCTGGGGTGTTGGACGTTCCCCCGGTGCCTCCTCTCCGATGAGAGGTCTGCCGGCGCCGTCTCCTTAATGGCGGACGCCATCTTGGTTTCCTCGCGGCTCCAAGCCACGCAGCACTCCAGCCTCCGGCCCCGTGTTTCGAGCAGGCTAGTCGTCTCCCGATTAGCCCCAGAGCTTCCCTGCAACTTCAGCCACACATTTGGCTGGGCTGGGGGTCCACCGTAATACAGGATGTACCCAGGTGGGGGATTGAGAGCGGGAGCCTCACGAGGAGACTTCTTCCGCCATTGGCGTCAGACCACGCCCCTCATGGGTAGTTAACACAGATGTTATTCTGACGCAACTGTTAACCAGCATGCACCATAAACAACATCCTGTTTTTTATTTAGTGATTCACATCTGCATGGGTCCAAAGTCGGTAGCTGTGGCTGTTACTCTACATCCTCTCTACATCAATGCTACACTCAGAGGGGAAATAAACAACAGGGACGGAAGGAGGTGGAAAGGGGAAATAAACAACAGGGATGGGGGTTGGGAAGGGGCAATAAACAACAGTGACGGGGTGAGTGGGAGGGGTGAAATAAGCAACAGGCGGGTGGGAGGGGGTAAAATAAGCGACCGTAAAATAAATGACAGGGTGGGTGGGAGGGGGTAAAATAAGGGACAGGGCCGGTGGGCGAGGCTAAAATAAGGGACAGGGCAGGGGGTAAAATAAGGGACAGGGCAGGGTGGGAGGGGGTAAAATAAGTGACAGGGCAGGGTGGGAGGGGGTAAAATAATGGACCGGGTGGGTGGGGGTAAAATAAGGGACAGGGTGGGTGGGAGGGGGGTTAAATATGGGACAGGGCGGGTGGCAGGGGGATATGGGATTTAGGGAGGAAATAAGGGAGAGGGTGGTTGGGTGGGAGGGAGGAAATAAGGGAGAGGGTGGTTTAATAAGTGAGATAGGGATCAAATAAGGGACAGGGTGGGTTGGTGGGAGGGGGGAAATAAGGGAGAGGGTGGGAGGGAGGGTGTGAAATGAGGGAGAAAGGTGGGAGGGAGGGTGTGAAATGAGGGAGAGGGTGGGAGGGAGAGTGTGAAATGAGGGAGATTGTGAAATGAGGTAGAAGGTGGGAGGGAGAGTGTGAAATGAGGGAGAGGGGGAGTGGGAGGGGGTGAAATAAGGGAGAGGGTGAGTGCGAGGGGGTGAATTAAGGGACAGGAGGGGTGAAATAAGGGACAGTTTGGGTGGATGGAGGGGGGGAATCATGGAGTGTGGGTGGGGGATAAGGGACAGGGTTGGGGGTAGAGGGTATAAGGGACAGGGTGTGTAGGATTTGGAAATAAGGGAGTTGAGAAATAAGAAACAGGGTGGGTGGGGGATAAAGGACAGGGTGGGTGAGAGGGGGAATAAGGTACAGGATGGGTAAAAGGGGGGAATAAAACACCGGGCGAGTGGGTGGAAAAGGGGCTGGGTGGGGGGAGGGATGTAAATAAGGGACTGGGTGGGTGGGAGGGTGGAAATAAGGGACTGGGTGGGTGGGACAGTGGAAATAAGGGACTGGGTGGGTGGGAGGGGTGGAAATAAGGGACTGGTTGGGTGGGAGGGGTGAAAATAAGGGATTGGGTGGGTGTGGTGGGAGGGGTGGAAATAAGGGACTGGGTGGGTGGGAGGGGTGGAAATAGGGGACATGGTGGGTGGGGGGAGGAATTAAGGGACAGGGTGGGCGGGGGAGGAAATAAGGGACTTAGGGAGGAAATAAGGGACAGGGTGGGTGGGAGGGAGGGTTGGGAATAAGGGACAGGGTGGGTGGGAGGGAGGGTTGGAAATAAGGGACAGGGTGGGTGGGAGGGAGGGGTGGAAATAAGGGACAGGGTGGGTGGGAGGGAGGGGTGGAAATAAGTGACAGGGTGGGAGGGAGGGGGAAATGAGGGACAGGGTGGGAGGGAGGGGGGAAATGAGGGACAGGGTGGGTGGGAGGATGGAAATAAGGGACTGGGTGGGTGGCTCGGGGTAGAAATAAGGGACTTGTGGAAATAAGGGACTGTGTGGGTGGGAGGGTGGAAATAAAGGAATGGGTGGTGGGAGGGGTGGAAATAAGGGACTGGGTGGGTGGGAGGGATGGAAATAAGGGACTGGGTGGGTGGGAGGGGTTTGGAAATAAGTGGCAGGGTGGGTGGGAGGGGTGGAAATAAGGGTCAGGGTGGGTGGGAGGGGTGGAAATAAGGGCAGGGTGGATGGGAGGGGTGGAATTCAGGGGCAGGGTGGGTAGGAGGGGTAGAATTAAGGGGCAGGGTGGGTGGGAGTGGTGGAATTAAGGGGCAGGAGGGGTGGAATTAAGGGACAGGGTGGGAGGGAGAGAGGGGTGGAAATAAGGGACAGGGTGAGTGGGAGGGAGGGAGGGGTGGAAATAAGGGACAGGGTGGGTGGGAGGGAGGGTTGGGAATAAGGGACAGGGTGGGTGGGAGGACGGGGGGAAATGAGGGACAGGGTGGGTGGGAGGGAGGGGGGAAATAAGGGACAGGGCGGGTGGGAGGGAGGGGGAAAATAAGGGACAGGGCGGGTGGGAGGGAGGGGGAAAATAAGGGACAGGGCGGGTGGGAGGGAGGGGGGAAAATAAGGGACAGGGCGGGTGGGAGGGAGGGGAGAAAATAAGGGACAGGGCGGGTGGGAGGGAGGGGGAAATAAGGGACAGGTTGGGTGGGAGGGAGGGGGAAATAAGGGACCGGGTGGGTGGGAGGGAGGGGGAAATAAGTGACAGGGTAGGTGGGAGGGAGGGGGGAAATAAGGGACAGGGTGGGAACAGGGTGGGAGGGAGGGGGGAAATAAGGGACAGGGAGGGTGGGAGGGAGGGGGAAATAAGGGACAGAGTGGGAAATAAGGGACAGGGAGGGTGGGAGGGAGGGGGAAATAAGGGACAGGGTGGGTGGGAGGGAGGGGGGGAAATAAGGGACAGGGTGGGTGGGAGGGAGGGGGGGAAATAAGGGACTGGGTGGGAGGGAGGGGGGAAATAAGGGACAGAGTGGGTGGGAGGAGGGGGGGAAATAAGGGACAGAGTGGGTGGGAGGGAGGGGGGGAAATAAGGGACAGGGTGGGAGGGAGGGGGGAAATAAGGGACATGGTGGGTGGGAGGGAGGGGGGAAATAAGGGACAGGGTGGGTGGGAGGGAGGGGGGAAATAAGGGACAGGGTGGGTGGGAGGGAGGGGGGAAATAAGGGACAGGGTGGGTGGGAGGGGTGAAATAAGGGGTGGGTGGGAGGGAGGGTTTAAATAGGGGGTGGGTGGGAGGGAGGGGGAAATAAGGGACAGGGTGGGTGGGAAGGGGGAAATAAGGGACAGGGTGGGTGGGAGGGGGGAAATAAGGGACAGGGTGGGTGGGAGGGGGGAAATAAGGGACAGGGTGGGTGGGAGGGGGGAAATAAGGGACAGGGTGGGTGGGAGGGGGGAAATAAGGGGTGGGTGGGAGGGAGGGGGAAATAAGGGACAGGGTGGGTGGGAGGGAGGGGGAAATAAGGGACAGGGTGGGTGGGAGGGAGGGGGAAATAAGGGACAGGGTGGGTGGGAGGGAGGGGGAAATCAGGGACAGGGTGGGTGGGAGGGAGGGGGAAATCAGGGACAGGGTGGGTGGGAGGGAGGGGGAAATCAGGGACAGGGTGGGTGGGAGGGAGGGGGAAATAAGGGACAGGGTGGGTGGGAGGGAGGGGGAAATAAGGGACAGGGTGGGTGGGAGGGGGGGGGAAATAAGGGACAGGGTGGGTGGGAGGGGGGGAAATAAGGGACAAGGTGGGTGGGAGGGAGGGGGGAATAAGGGACAGGGTGGGGACAGGGTGGAAGGGAGGGGGAAATAATAAGGGACAGGGTGGGTGGGAGGGAGGGGGGAAATAAGGGACAGTGTGGGTGGGAGGGAGGGGGGAAATAAGGGACAGGTTGGGTGGGAGGGAGGGGGGAAATAAGAGACAGGGTGGGTGGGAGGGAGGGGGGAAATAAGAGACAGGGTGGGTGGGAGGGAGGGGGGAAATAAGAGACAGGGTGGGTGGGAGGGAGGGGGGAAATAAGAGACAGGGTGGGTGGGAGGGAGGGGGGAAATAAGAGACAGGGTGGGTGGGAGGGAGGGGGGGAAATAAGGGACAGGGTGGGTGGGAGGGAGGGGGGAAATAAGGGACAGGGTGGGTGGGAGGGAGGGGGGAAATAAGGGACAGGGTGGGTGGGAGGGAGGGGGGAAATAAGGGACAGGGTGGGTGGTAGGGAGGGGGGGAAATAAGGGACAGGGTGGGTGGGAGGGAGGGGGGGAATAAGGGACAGGGTGGGTGGGAGGGGGGAAGTAAGGGACACAGGGGGGGGAAATAATGGGAGCACCTTACGTTGACAGGAAGGACAGATTTATGAAATTGTAGTGTAACACAGCACAGTAACCAAAGTTTATGTGCTGCATTGGACTAGTGGGAGAGAGCATCTCCAAGTCATCTCTACTAGGATATAGTGATGCTGCTCTCTTCCGCAATGCTGGTGCAGAAACAGGCTTCCTAGCACTACGCACACACCACACCCAGCAAATATGTAGACTAATTTCTTCACACGCTAGATGTATCGAGCTCAAAAACAAGCTTTGGGCTGAAAACTAACTACTGTATCAAAACTTTGAGGCAATGTGTGTCATTTTGCGTGACTTTGCAGTGGTACGAAGTCTTGATAAATCTGCCCCCTTGGGGATTCAGACACCCCCTACCGCCATCCTGTTCATGGCGGCTCTCCCGCCATGAACAGGATGGCGGTAGGGGGTGCTGCGGGGCCCCTGGGGGCCCCTGCCGTGCCCATGCCAATGGCATGGGCACGGCAGGGGCCCCCGTAAGAGGGCCCCAAAAAGTATTTCAGTGCCTGCCCAGCAGACACTGAAATACGCGACGGGTGCAACTGCACCCGTCGCACCTTCCCACTCCGCCGGCTCAATTCTGAGCCGGCATCCTAGTGTCCAAATGTCAGAATCACCGCCGCGGTCTTTCGACCGCGGTGCGGTGTTCTGACGGCGGTACCTTGGCGGACGGCCTCCGCCGTCCGCCAAGGTCAGAATGACCGCCTATATGCACAAAGCTCAGAACTCACCTGAAAAAACACAAAAATCAATTGAGAGCAGTACAGAGAAACAGATGTGTACACAGCTGTTGTTTGTGAAGCTTTAAACTATTACTATCTAAAGAGGATTGCAGTGTTTCAGCCAAAATGGGTTACTTTGTATCTTTGGTATTAAGGTTTGCAAACTTAAAGTTTTGTAAACATCTAAACAACACAGAACAAAGCAAACATAACAGTAACTACAGTGTCTAATGTACATTCAAAAGAAAGTGAGAAGTTCCATAGCGTTTGTGAAAGTTGGAAGTAAGGTACACTGACCTTGACATTTTGAGATGGACATTGGGCTACAAGCCCAAAAGCACTTGGGCTCAGTATAGTATGGACTTCCACAAGGGAAAGGCAAAGTCATGACAGCAATTAAAAAATTGATACAAATGATAAAAGTCACTGCAAAAAGGGAAGCACTCACTAGGCATCATCTGACTTAAACATGTTACAGGGTTCCTACTAAGATAATAGGACTGTGTCTTAGGATGATAGAACTTCAGAATGTAGGGGACTGAATCCTTCCAAACCATCAGAGACTGTTGGCCCAATTCCTGGCTAGCTCACAGCGCCTCACCCAAACCGCTAACCTTAGAGGGGTAGAAGGTGATCAGGAGAACCTAAATATGACACTCTGACTCCCAAGTAAGTCATGGAAACAGATCTCACCCGTATTTTGTATTACTAATCCATGCCCAGAGGAAAACACAAGAGAGATACAAGATAAGTTTTCAATACATTTATTGAAACAATTGCAGTCTTACATAGGGAGACTAACCAGTGATAATTAGGCAGATGAACCAAAGCAAAATAACCAGTATTATGAACATGGTAAGGAGAATCAATAAGCCAATCATGATAAATGATTTCTAGATATTCCTACATAACCCTAAACCTAAACTGAGAGCATAGTAGGTGTACCCTCTGCCTTTGCCTGATTTACGGAATTAGCCTTATCCTCATACCCGGAAACTGCATCAGAGGTCAGCCTATAGTGCGGATGACAATCCTGTCAGGAAGCTGGAAAATTCAAGCCAGCAGAGCTGCATGTCAAACACAGCATTCGTCCCAGGATGGTCGCAGCTGGAGTGCCCCCTGCCCCTTAGGGGTCAGTGCACCACTTATACAATGAAAGCCACACTGTGTTGGAAGCACAGCTCTCATGCAATGCTATGTCTAGATGAAAGAAGCTGTCTCACGAACAGGCAACACAAGCACTAGAATATCGAGTACTGTGTTACCAGCCTTGAACAGAATGTACTGATTATATGTCGCGAAAAGACTAACTCAAACAAACAACTTGTACAATACATTTCTATAATTTCATACAAGCAAATATGTAAAAAGTCACTGCTAAAAGCGATGCAGGTAAAATGTGCATAACATAAAATATAAAACAAACATAAAATAGCGAACTAACGCAAGTCCAAAAGGCCCTCACTATAAATGTAGTAATAATCCTATGGAGCCCACCTCCATCGGGGGAATAGTTTGAGGGAATTAGCAGATCTTTATGAACTGGCAGTCATTGAGAGTAATTCTCCAGGAGCCAGTCTCTAATCCCGTAGTGAGGGGGTAGAGTAGGGCTCCAGGCTCTCATTGGTATCTCAGGTTTCATTAAGTTGGCTAAGACTTTCATCCCAGGGTAGCCCAGCAGAGATTCGGCAGGGCCAGATTGGCTCCAAGCAAGAGGCGGTAAGCAGCATGATAATTGCACAGCCTGAATGCACTGTTTACACAATGATTAAGGACTGTTAGTAAACACTCCCCAGAAGGGAGGGGGATGTTTCTGTTAAATCTAAATGGGATCACAGAATTCCACCTCCTTAGAGCTATAAGGCAACCACCAACTACTGTGTACCCTTATCTCAGGGTTAGAGCCCAGGTTACTTCCTTCTGACTTCAGTTCCAAAACCCTTAGTGGGTTTTATTTGTGACCCTCTCCCATCCTATTGGTGTCATGCTTCGTCTTTGGGTCTCATCCAGGTCCCTACAAATCAGGATGGACTTTACAGTATTTCAGGGAGTACTCAAGTTATTTCCTCCAATGGGGTCTAGATATTATAAGATAAAAATACTTAGGGTGCACCCTGGGATCCCTTTCTTTTAAGATGCCCCTGGTATGTTGAAAAAACTGCATGGGTGTTATAGCGTGGGTTTGGTGTCTCTACACCCCAATTACTGCCTACATGTTTCAGCCCTCATTCTGCAGGCTACCCAGGGTCCAGGGGCTTTCCTCAGGACTAATACCCCACTTTCTAGTCGTCACTATGTCTTGTATCCTACCAGCCACAGCTCTCTAAGACAAGACCAGATGAGCAACATAAAAACACACAGGCTTACTTGCCTGTTATTTGAGAATATATTAATGCTGCTTTTCAGAGAGGGACAAGAGATCAACAAATTAACTGTTCAGTTTACATACAGTACTACAAACATAAAGCACAAGCCTCTCACACATGTCTGATGCACAGACACACTGCTTTTTAGCATGCAAAGTAACATGCGCAGAAGAGGTAACGCATTGTGAGCGTATCTAGTAAATTATTGCACACATAAATCAGTTGCAGAGCATACTGTGAAACAATGTTATAGCTACAATGTTATACTCTACAATGGAAATATTAGTAATACTTCTTAGGGTCCACACACAAGTAAGAGACCTTCCTCTTTCTCTTACTTGTTATTGATAAAGAATATCAAAGTCCATTTACTACTCCAAAGGTGCAGGGGCTCCATTATACCTACTTCGGCTCTGTTGTGTCCCCCTTTTGAGAGTTCACTGAGAAACTACCCATGGTTTTCAGGGATTCTGCGCGATCGCAGGTCCTGTGCATGCTGTTACATCATTCGGTATGCATGGGTCGTTCACATGCACGCCTCTTAGAATGTTCGGAAATTCATTTCCACTTTTTTCTCCCAATTGGGGGGTCTACTGTCTGGCCCCATAGGTTTTTACACATACATATTTATTCGCTAATATACCTGTCATACTGCTATATGCCTACAGTATTTATTGATTTATTAGACGTGTAACATACTTCATAGTTTACTTTTCATAAGGGATCTTTAATATCATCTGCAATCCTGTTATATTATACTAGATATATAACATACCAGAGATTGTCACTTTTATGACTAGTCTCCAATCACATCCATATCGTCATCCCTCCTGAGTTGGTTAGCTACCCATTACAGATCCTTGGAGAGAAGGCAGGGCCCTTGTGTTGCTCATCATGTTGAATTTAGTAAAGTCCCAGGGATCTTATCATAAAGACAATTTTGATAGGTTCCTATTCTATAGACCCAACTTTGTTCCCGTTCCAGCAGGGTTTAGGTCGTAGTCCCCTTTTGTGTTAATCACTCAATTGCTGTCCATCAGAAATCATTTTCATCATGCCCAGCCTGTACAAACTGAGAGTTCGTTTTGGTTTCCATACGTTGACACCGGACAGTGCTGTGGTGTCCAATAAGTCTCTGATCTCTCTAGTAGTTTTACCTACACATTTTAGCCCACAGGGGCACACGATCATGTAAATTACATTGTTAGAATTGTAATTCGTGTGGCTATGTTGTTTTCACATGCACTCTGGTCCTAGATCAATGCACATTGTGGTGTGTGTGGACAGTGTACAAACATAGCATTGGCTACACAGAAAATGGCCCTTTGCCTGTGGTAGACTGCATAATGTGTTCTGCTCATGTCTGTGCTGACGGCTAGGTCTTGTGTGGATCACCCTGTCTCTAATGCTAGAGCTGTATATAAGGGAAAACATAGGGCTCCCACAAATTGAGGCCACTGTTATTTAGTATCCATCACTTTTTAGTTATGACCGTTTTCAGTGTATCTGAAGTGTTGGTGTTTGTGCTTACACAAATTAGTTGGTGTGCTTCTCCTCTTATCTGCCAGCAAGTTATCTCTGTTTTTATTTCCGATTTGCTTTTCTGCATTCATTACTAGACATTTAAGGTAGCTCCTGTCCAACAGTTAAGCCTAATCCGCAGGAATTTACCTACAGGCGGGTTTTCCCTCAGTGCGAAAGGATGGATGTTTCTAAAGCGCAGCAAACTATTCTTATCTGTAAGTTTAGTATATACCTCTGTTGTCAATGCCCCCCATCTAATACTAAGGCCTCGAAAAGTTAATTCCTGTTTACTTGTTGTTAAGGTAAACCTCAAGAAGGTGTGTTGTTTTTTAATCCTATCAACAAACTCCTCTGCCAGTTTTTTCGAGCCACAACATATGACAAACACGTCATCGATGTATCTGAGCCATAACGTCGTATGCTCGTGGTAGGGGTTGTTAGTTCATATGTGTTTCTGCTCAAATTGGTAGACATAAAGACATGTCGAGCTCGGCGCAAACATAGAAGTGCTGTGCTGTTCGTAAATTGTCCCCTCGAAGCAGTTTCTTGAATTTGATTGTGGTTTTCCAATACCATTGGCTCAGAAGTAGAAGTTCTTCAATAGTTTTTCAGCTTTCATCCTGTGGAACACTCTTGAACAGAGCTTCCACTTTTAAGACTATTATGTATTCTAATGCAGCACTAAAATGTATTCCTGGTAGTATGTTGAGTAGATGTTTAGTGTCCTTTATGTGTGAGGGCATTTCAACTATTAGTGGATGTAAAAGCCAATTGATGTGTTGCTAAAGGTTCCAAGATTGACTCAATTCCTGATAAAATGGGGAGTAGAAGAACTAGGTCCCGTTGCCTGTGGATTTTTGGCAGCATGTAGAAATATGGTGTACATAGATTTTCATCTAAAAGGAACTATGTCTCCTTCTTAATCCACTCCTGTTCATGTGCACTGGTATTTTTTTCTGCTTCCACTTTTTTAGCTTGGTGTGTTTTACGAACCTTTGATTTCTCTGGTATTTAAGCAGACTGGTGCAAGTGAACAGAATTCTCTTTGTTCCTTATAAATGTTGTCCCACCTTTGTCTGCTGGCTTTATGACTATATCTTCTCTCCTTTCTAGGTTCTCAACTACTGTTCTCTCTTTAGGCGTCAGCTTATGATAAGGTATTTCTTTGGGGTCTAAAGAGTCTATCTCCTTTATTACCGCTTGTTCAAAAGCTAAACCCTTGGGAGGCATCATTACAGTGGGAGGAATGAAGAAAGACTTCCTTTTGAGGTCTGTATGGGTATCATCACTCTGAGTGGCAGGAGAGTCTCTAAAAATGTTATTAGTCAAAATTTTCAGAAAACTCTGTAATTTCACATTGCATTTGTATGTATGTGTTTATTTTGTGGGGACAAAGCCCAAACCCTTATTCGGAACAGCCTGTTTTTCCTTAGAGAAAGTAACTGGGGTAAGGTTAGCTACAAGGTTTATATCTCACTAGTCTCTAGTTGAGGTCATTGATGCTTGGACTTGCTTGAACAACCTGCATACAATGACCACGTCATGCATGAATGCTAATTCTACTAAGGTAAAATCATGCCCCCTTGTGTGGGTGCATCCCCTGCTCTTGTATGGTAGATCTTGGAAATTACAAAAATGATCAGGATGAAAATCACTTTCTCAGTTACTCTGACTCTGGGTGCAGGCCCCACAGCACCCAATGGCATCATTTACCATTTTTGACAATACTTCATCCTTAGACAGCCCCTAAACACTACTTTTAAAATTGTTGTAAAATCACATTCATTTCTGACCAGCATTACAAGCCCAGTTGGCTTTAAAACTGACCATGTCCCAAAACAGTCCTAAAATTCCCATAATCTGGGAGATCTGCTATCCATTAAGTGTTCTTTAAATCACAACACATCCTCACCAACGTAACTGGACATATGTGCTTACACTAGTTACCATAACATTACCAAAATTATTTTGGGGCAGGACCCTGGAATCTGACTAACGCTGCTGACCCAAAGCGTTCATAAAGCACTATTTATGGCTATGTTCCTTGAGAAGCATTATCTCCAACTCACATGTAAAGTGTGCTTTAAATCGCATTCAACTCTGATCAAATGTATTTCCCTGATTATGTCCTTCAATAATTATTTCTCACAAACTTACCAATATTTTCTCGGGGATGAACCAGTCCTTAAAAAGCATTGACATATACAATGGGAAAGTACAAGTATTTTCCCCATTAGAAATGTCTATTCATTTTAAGTACTGGACCATCAGATTCTGTGTAAGCTGGCCTTTTAAACCATACCCGGTCTCACCACTGATCATGGATCAGCATAAATGCTAGTGGCATGCCAAAAATACCTACAGGAAGACCCACCCAACCGCTCTGTAATTAGGTTGTCATTTTCTACTAATTTTGCTGAGCAAGGTTACCAGCCCTAGGTACCTTAAAATGATCACAACACAAAAAGAGAGTATTGGGAGTAATACACCCCACACAAACTCCTGTACATCAAGGAACTTCAAACACAAACTGTGGGGGGGGTGTCAATGACAGGTCTCTTGTAGCCTATTTCGTCTGAGGGTTCGCCGGTTACGCAATGGCCTTCATGAAAGTAGGAAGTAAAAGTGTCAGTTAGGTGTGTGAGGGAGTTCACTTTATGGACTAAGTGGTCTCACACACATTATAGTGTCATTCTTCATCATATGACTACCTAGCCCCACCCATGTAAGATAATACTACCTGGGCGGACTCACCCTCGTTGTTAAAAGAACTCTGAGGGAGTGCTGAAATGTTATCTTCCTGGATAAAATAAAGGGATCCAGTTGAAAGGTGAGATAGATACTAAAATTACCTTACAAAACACCTATTAGATATAATAATTTAATGTAGGTGTTTGTAGGTAAGATTAAAAGAACAATGGGGACACCTTTGAGTTTAATGATTCAAAGTGTCTGAGAAAAGTGGGGACCAACATGTTTTTACCCTCTCTAAGAGCCTAAGCAGTCTGGGGCATTCTTCAGGGTCAAGGATCCCTAATACGTGAGGGGCTAGATAGATATGCTAGACAGTGAGGAAGTAAATATTCAAATGCACACAGGGCCTACCTGATTAAACTGTAGAGGAATGGCCCTATGTAGACAAGGCGGATAGCCTCTCGTCTGGGAACATGCGAAGGGGAGTTGCCCCTTATAGTCACACTTACTCCAAAGGCGGCATCTCGTTGTTGCACCTAAGCGTTCCGCGTCCCAGCTGCTTGATCGCAAAATCAATCAAGACTAGAGGCTATCCGCCTTGTCTACAATATGTGTGAGACCACCTACTCTGTAAAGGGAACTCCCTCACACACCTAACTGCCACTTTCACTTCCTATTTTCATGAAGGCGATCACCTAACTGGCGAACCTTCAGCCTAAATAGGCTACAAAAGACCCACCTTAAAATGATCAACTTATAAAATAAAATTAAAAAAACTTCCAAAGTACTTTGCTGATGGTTCCCATTTCTGGTTAGGCCTGATCGTACTGAGCTGGTGTGCTCCAAAGGGCTAATTGCATCACAGAATGTGTAAATCCTTCCTTGTGAATGGACTGCAACCTCCCCCAAACCCTTGGAAATCATTATTCAAACGGTATCCACTGGTGACCAAAACTATTGGACCAAATGACTTCAAAGTGCAAATTTACCAGCCCCTCTCCCATCAATAAAGTTATCTACTAAACATATCAGCTTAGCAACATGATTGTCAATTGTGCTTTAAAGTAGGACTACTGTTCCAAAATTACTTCCAAGGGAGTTCTGCCTCACCCTCTCTCACTCTTCCACCCTAACATCTACAGGAGCTTGCAGCTTTTACAAATAGCACTCTCATTTTGAAAATTTAACCGGTATAAGAGTACACACGCTGAACTACAAACACCACCTGTCACTTTCATGTCCACCAAAATTTGGAATCCACATCATGACTACAAGCTTTTCACCATACAGAATTGCATTTTCTTTATAGCACGCTGAGTAGGACAAACCAGATAAGGACTTGTGATGCACAAGGTTCACCCTCCTCCCTACTGTGGTTGTATTTACCCCATGAACTCTCAGACAAGGGCACACTCCTGGTTGTTTCAATATTTACATTTTCATGCTCACCTCCCTGGTTGTTGAACCTTTATGAGATAATCAGTGTACCAAGGACATTACCCACGCTTGCTCAGCTGCATTATAGACATGCCACACACAGTGAATGCTGTGTGAAAGTGACACCAAGCAGTCACAAATCCTCTTTATTCAACCCATCTGCAGTGTACAGCAATCAGGATCCGTGGCACATGTAAACAGAGAGGTGTAGGAGCAGAGTGTTTCACTACATTCACCTCAAGATGCTTCTGGTGTTGCTGACCCTTACTAAAGGTGGGTTGGTGGGATCATCCATCTTGGTTCAGCACTCCTCAAGCCACGATCTCTGTCCGTCAAGCAGTGGATGTATCCTGTAGAAACAAGAAAGAGGATTACTGTGATGCACACCGCTCTTGAGCCATAGATAGCAACTACTGTCATATATGTTTTGACTGCAACTACTGTGTTAATTAATACATTGGTTCTGAATTCTGCACACAGGTGCATGCATGTTTGTACATGTGCCTCTTGAGATTCACGCACAAATAAGGCTGCCTTATCACTGTAACAGGTCTGTGCAAATAATATATGCACACGCCTACTGTTGTAGGTGTTTTGCACAGAACAAGGCATGTGCCTTCTGATACATATATTCTGCACATAGTCACATGCGTACTTATACATTTTCTGCATGCACCTACTAATCTTATTGCTCCAGTATACTTTCGGATTGCTGCTCCAGTGTTGCCCTGGGATGCGCGGGATGTGTAGCTTCACAAGAGTGCTTTGGATCAGGTTGCTTCTGGTGGGCCACTGCAAATGGATTTACCTCACAGGCCTGACCCGCCAGTGCAATTTCCAGCGCTCTTGCTCTTCTCCCTGGGAGGGCCTTGGTGAGGAGGCCTTTGGTGTCTCCATACTGTATTACCTTTCCTTTCCAGAATCCTCTATTGAGGATTCATGAACTGCATCCTACCCTTTCCAAGGGGGCGACCTTACCATTAGTAATTCCAAATCCGAGCTTTCTTCCTGTGAGGTAATTATTGTCTTTATTGGTATGGAAAACAACAGTTCTGTGTCTCCTTGCATTGCAGCACTTCTTGCTCCTTGTTGGTGTGTTCCCTCACTCCTGATCAGTTTGGGGATTTCTTGGTTCTCCAGCCTTATAATTCCAGCTACTGGTACTTCTTGTTCATCCTGAAGTCTATTGCTCCTTGGAGTCCAGTCTTGGGTGTTTGGGTTTTTACTGATATCTGGAGCCTTGCTGTTAAATAAGAGTTTTTTTCCTTCTGGCTTTTCCATCCAGGGCTCCTTCTGGAAGGCATTATCTGCTTATTTACTTTCATGTGTCTGTGGCATCGTGGCTACTGAAAGGGGTCACCGTTACCTCTGGCAGACCAAGACTGTAAAGACCTGGTCTTCTCGACCGCTCCACATTCAGAGGTTTCTCAGTAGGCTTTTGGCTCATGACAAATCTAGACTTTCTGAACACAGTTAGATGTGTGGCATTGCATGCACACACTGCTGCAGACCTTTGGATATGGGTAGAGGTGTTCAGAACTGGACGTTTCTCCCAGTATGATGTGCAGCAATATCCAATTGTGACCTTAGAGACACATCCCGTGGATCACGAAAGACCTGTTTTATGATCCAATCTTAAATAGAATGGATAAATCGAAATTCTTTTGACTTGCTAGAACACTGCAAGCTGAACTAAACAGACATTTACAGAATCTGTGGCCTCTGTCAGCCCACATGTTGTGCTAAAGTGTATCAGGTTGCAAGACTAAGGCCCATATTTATACTCCGTTTGCGCCGAATTTGCGTCGTTTTTTTCGACGCAAATTCGACGCAAAACTAACTCCATATTTATACTTTGGCGTTAGACACGTCTAGCGCCAAAGTTCATGGAGTTAGCGTCATTTTTTTGCGTGAACACCTTCCTTGCGTTAATGATATGCAAGGTAGGCGTTCCCGTCTTAAAAAATGACTCCGATGCATATGCGTCGTATTTATACTCCCGGGCAAAAATGACGCCCGGGAGTGGGCGGGTCTAAAAAACCCGCATTTGCGCCGGATTTTAGCGCCTGGGTCAGGGCAGGCGTTAAGGGACCTGTGGGCTCAGAATGAGCCCAGAGGTTCCCTCCCCTGCCCCCAGGGACACCCCCTGCCACCCTTGGCCACCCCACGAGGACACCCAAGGATGGAGGGACCCACCCCAGGGACATTAAGGTAAGTCCAGGTAAGTATTTTTTTAATTTTTTTTTGTGGCATAGGGGGGCCTGATTTGTGCCCCCCTACATGCCACTATGCCCAATGACCATGCCCAGGGGACAGAAGTCCCCTGGGCATGGCCATTGGGCAAGGGGCATGACTCCTGTCTTTGCTAAGACAGGAGTCATTTCAATGGGGGATGGGCGTCGTAAAAAAATGGCGCAAATCGGGTTGTGGCGATTTTTTTGCCTCAGTCTGACTTGCACCATTTCTGGACGCCCATACGCCATTTTCCCCCTACGCCGGCGCTGCCTGGTGTACGTCGTTTTTTTTAACGCACACCAGACAGCGCCGGCGGCTAACGCCGGCTAACGTCATTCAATAAATACGGCGCCCGCATGGCGCTTCAGAATGGCGTTAGCCGGCGCTAATTGTTTTGGCGCAAAACTGCGTTAGCGCAGTTTTGCGTCAAAAAGTATAAATATGGCCCTAAATATTTGAATGCACCACGACCCTGACAATAGACCACCATTTTACTCCTGGGTATGTGATTACCCTTTTTTCACATAGTTGCGTGTGTATGTGCTACCGAGTGCACATCTGTGCATGGTTGGTACAATACACAATAGAATGTGTGCACCTATATAGTCAGCTATGTGTGAAAATAAACATGTCCTGATCAAACCAGTAAGTATTAAACATGGGTTGGGATGGGCAGAGACTTTTTGAGGCATGGGCAAGTGGGCAATTGCCCAAGGCCCCCACCTCCAAGGGGCCTCCATGGAAAGTGAACTTTCTCTTTTTTAAAACTCTTTTTTTCTTCTCCATGTCCTTCTCTCTCTCTCCGTCTCTTGTCACTGGGGATTTTTGGAGTCCCTGCCGAGCTCGTATTTAAACTGTTTTTGTGACCCTCTTAAAGTCTCACATATAATTCAGTATTGTTTTGCATCATGCTGCTTAAATTAGCAGGAAATGGGTAATAACATTCAAATTTGTTCCATATAGGTGCCCCAGAGTATGTCTTACCCGGGGCCCCCAAAATTATTCACATGACACTGGGGATGGGAGGGTAATGAGAGGCTAAATTGGGGGTCGGGTTCGAAAGGAAAGGGCGAGTAATGTCAAACACTATGTACAGCTGTACTTCCAGCAGTTGTGAAGGATTTACTCTCAGATTGGGGCGCTGAAATCATGTTCTCTAAAGCTTGCTAACAGAAACAAACTCTTGCAACTATGCGAGTTGGTGACAGCTGCCTTTTCTGCAAAATAATGAATTTACAGCACGCATCTTAATCCACCAGCTGCCACATAATTTTCAGGTTTCAAAAAGGTGTTGCAAACCTAAACGGACCAAAAGTTACTATAAAAAGCACCCCATGTGCTGCTGTGCAGCGGAAGAGTCAAAGATTAACTGCAGTACATACAGTTGTGTCTCGACTCATTTGGAGTGGGTGTTTTAGGCTTTGATTTTTAGGACCGTTCAGATGTTACACATTTTTCTGCAGAGGTGTTTCAGTGTACAGTTCCCACTAAATGTTTCATCATTCTGAAGTTCAAAAAATCAGTTCAGGTGAGTCACAAAACTGTCTTGTGTAATCTCCCTTTCCTAACCAGTTCCCGGCACTGCTTGGAAAAAGGTCTGGCCTCACTGGATCAGTCAGCAAGGCAACCTGGGATGAGTGCCTGATGAAAGAAAACAGTGCTTAATTTGTAAACCAAAATATAATAGTTCAATGGCCTTGAAATTCTGCTGCCAGTGTTCCTGAAAGCAGAAGTTATAGCATACCAAGGCTGCCCAAACTTGATTCCACCTCATATCTCTTTCCACCTATTACCCCACACTCCATGTCGATATCTCACCTCTGAACCTCTACTTTCTCCCTGGGAAGTTTCCCCATCTTTTTCTTCCTCCCCAGTGCTTAATTTTCTGCCTTTCTCAAATACTCTCTGTCAAAGTAGGTTTTTGAAAAATAAGTACCAGTGCCCACTACCTACAGCCATTAGCACAAATTAAATACTAACTGAAATCTCTGCCTAGGCTGCTCTACTCTGGAGACAACTAATGCCAAGCTCTAGCATCCTTTAGACGACTCCTTCTCGAATCCTGAAACCTCTGTGTTCCCCGAGGCTTGTGCTAGTGGTCGATGAGGAGAAATACCCCTTCATACTTCGACCACCCTCTTAAAGATTGTAGGATGGGAGGAGTAGGCAATCTTCTGCCTTGCAGGGACTTTCTCTGACCTTCTCTGGTATCCAAACACTGTCCCTTGATTTTGCAACTCTGACAGGCTCTGATGCCTTTAACCATCACCCATCATTCACCGAATAAAACCTCCCTCACCTACCATACCATCCCTCATTTATCCTTCCCTTTCCCTCTCTCTGGGCCATTATCGAAACTTAACAAGAAGAAATTTAAAACTAATATAACCTCTGCCCAACCAGAGATTGTTATTGCAGATACCTACCTCAAGTCAGTAAAAGGCATAACCAAATCACACCAGTGTGTGGAGCCACCTTCACTCAAATCTATCCATCCACCTTCGGATCTATGAAACCAAGGCAGTTGCAAGCTTGTCATCTCCCCACTGGGCACAATTCTTGATGAGCATATACATACAGGTCAATGAAAAGATAAATATTCAGGGAAACCAGTCCAGCCTCTGGACTCGCGACCAAAACGTCACCAAGCTAATAGCAGCCAAACATGACCAGTCCTCTCCCACAGATCCTGTCTCCCACAAATACCAGTCCCAGATATTCGCTTCGCATCCACACCCACTGCACTCTCTCCATTCCATCATCCTTGCTTCTCAACCCTTTCTCTCTCTATCTCTGATGATGATTCTATACTCTCCCCTAACCACATCAGTGCCGTATTAAGCCCTTCATCAATGTTAAGTGTGTAGTCAAAATATCCATTAATTTTGAATGGTGTTTTATTGATTTTCAAACACTGTAATCATGGGCTTGTGCCCATCTGTGCTGGTTCACAATAGGATTAGCTTCACATGCGGTACAACACACAGAAACAAAACCACATACCGCATCAGATAACATATTCGGCTACCCCTATTTATGTTATCCCAAGTATCAACCCACTTCAAAGGTGATCGGCATACCATTGTCCTTTGAGTTTTTAGCGTCCTCACTGTGGCATATCGATTCGACCTGGTTCACAATTCCAACAACATACATCAACTTTTACTCTGTAGGCTATTCATTTTCCGCTGTAAAGTCCACTTCTAGACCTACATCTGTGTTACCATCCCCGCCCTCCCAGCGGTAGCTCCAGGGATCTCGTGCTCACCCGCATTCAAATTATGGAGTTGTAGGTTCTGACTCTTCAGACTTCAGAAAGGTCACGAGGACAGCTCTCCAGTCACCTGCTGATGCGAGGGTACACAGGTTCCTGCGTTCTTTATCCCAGAAATCTCTCTCTTTCACCTGTGCCCAGTGTTTAACTTTCCGCTTCCACCTGCAATGTGGAGGACTTTTAGGTGAACTCCAGAGCATGGCTATTACCATTTTGGCTAGGACCAGGGCTAGATTCGAGAACTTTATTGTAACTCTCGACGAATGTAGGAGAGGGTATAAACTTAATAGGCAAATTTCCAGTTTTAGGAGATTGATGCCGTAAAAGTTTTGCTTCAGCTCCCCTTTCGACACTTGCCAGAACTGTGCTATCTGAGGGCACACCCAGGCATGCAGGAAATCGGTATCCTGTGTGTTACATGTGGGGCATACCTTATGTGTCTCTTGGATCTTGGTTAGTTTGTGTGGCATGAGGTAGGTCATCTGTAAGTAGTTGAACTTTGTGTAGCGGAATCTGGTGTTTCAAGACACCTTATGAGTATGCTTCAGAATCCTATCCCATTTCTTGTCTCACACTTTATGACCCAACCCGTTTTCCCACCTGTGCTGGAGTTTTGACAAGTCAATTCTGGTCATATGTAATGCCAATTTGTAAAGCAATGAGACTAATTTGTGGTACTGCCTGAAGGTAAAGAGGACGTGTCATACTTATACCCATTTCATTCATGACTTCATTCTGGATAATCATTTTCACTTACTGGTCGTTACAAAGGTATGGCTCATTAATTCTCAGTGCAAAATCTAACCAGTCTTCTTCCCCAAAACTACATTTTAACTAAAAAATACAGACTAGGGTGGAGGTGGCGGGGTAGCAATTTACTCTCAGTTCAAGATAGGTCCTACAAGTCATTTGAGTATGTCATATCCAAGGCAGAAATTAGCCCTACCAATTCATTGTTGTGCTCATTGTGGTCATCTATACCCCTTCCAAGAAAAGCCCGGTCTCGTTCTGTTGTCCTGTATCTTCCACTACACATGCAAACCATCTCAGACTCTGGTGTCATTCTAGGAAATCTAGTCAGTGACTCATCTGATACTTCCAGTAAAAAAATTACTGATGACATGGATAATCTCGGCTATACACAATTGGGTTTCAGAAATATCCCTGGGAAGACCAAAGGGCTGATCTGATGTTTTCCCCCATACCAAAGCTCCAGCGCCAAGCGTTGGAGCAGGTACCCTGGACCAGCCACTAACTAATGAAATCCTTCATTGATCAGGAGCTCCACAGCCCATTTAAGAACACCCAAGCCAATGCCCACCTCACGCTCTGATGTAGGCCGGAGTGCACACTTAGTGGGTTTGACAGAATAGGCATGAACGAGATAGAGAAACAAGGAGAGGGTGCAGGGAGTCCTTCAAAAAGAAATAATACAAAACAATGCAGAAACAAAGAAAGATGGGCCCATATAGGGGAAAAAGAAAAGGAGAAGCCAACCATAAGTAGTTGTAAAGACGAAAGAGAAAGTACTGAATGCCCGATAGACATGGACTGATGATTTTATAAACAGAAATTACTGCCCATTGCTATGCAAGTTATTATTGTATCTCTTCCTTGTTCATGGGGGAGTGCCTACAGAAATGGAGTGATCATCAACTCAGACGCCTTCGTTTGTTGTTCAATGTTGTTTATTTGTACAAGAAAACTGTATGTAATTGCTGCTGAAACATGTCTTTAAAAAGCTCTATAAAATGATAAGTTAAAAATAAAAGAGACACGGAGAAAAAGAGAGGCAAAACAGTCTCACAGAGTAAAGACGTCCACCCACAGAAAAAGGGACTTTTAAACGAAAAACCCCAGAGTGAAAGAAATGGTAAAAATATACAATACAAAGGGAGCAAAACAGACTCACACAGACAATGTGTTAATGAGAGACTTACGGAAAAATAAATGACGACGTAGGGACCGGGTTTAAGTGAAAATCTAAGACAAAGAAAGGTGGAAAAAAAAGAGAGTTAAGTAAAGACCACTAAAGACATTAAAAGAAATGGTAAGAGAGAAAAAGAGAAACAGAGAAAAAAAGAGAAAGCAACACAAAGAGTAAAAACAAAGACTCACTAAAGGAGAAACGGCATATGAAAGTAAATGAAAAACTGGCAAAGAGAGTGTAAATGAGCCACCCATAAATTCATAGTTAAAAAGAGATTCACGGAAGAGTAAGGAGAACCACACAAAAGAGCAATAGTGAGAAGTAAATAAAAAAGTGACTGCCAGGGCCAATTCCCAAGAACTGTTTTTTTACTCAGGTGATCTCACAGTATTCTTGCTTTTCCTTCTTCTGCGTGAATGCCCTCATGACATCTCCTTCCTGCATCAATTTAGGAATCTAATCGGCTAGGCCACTCCTTGACAATCTGGCGCCACCGCCCTCCCACACTTCTGGTTAATAGGGAAGCTGTACTGAGTAAGGAAACTGTGGCACATTCACTGCAACACCATCATGCACGATTTGTTACACCCTAAGCTGGGAAAGCAAAAAGCCTCAGCGGGGTTCTCGGGCCACCTACCAGCAGCAGGCAGTGGCAGGGCTCGCCACTAGCATCAAACCTCTGATAGTAAGTGCTACATCAAGGTGTTTTAAATCTTCCTTTACAGATATGTGCACAGAACCAATAAGTGATTTCTTTATTGGCATAATGTTTTTTTTGTTTTTTTGGGGGAAAATATGCGTGCGAAGGAGAACTGTGGAAGATCAGAACCAGGAGATGGTGTTGTCTTCCATGTGTAGGTCTGTGCAGTAGGTGTGGGATCACAAGTACTCAGGTGAAGAGGAAAGCTGCGCCATCCTACTCCTGTTTGACTTTTCTTGGCCTGCCATGCGATTATTCAAGGGTACTTGATTAAACTGACTCCATTAGGCTCTGTTTGCCAGTGAGTTGATTGATTGATTCATGACCTGGTTGTTTGAGCAGTAGCAGCATCCACCCCCACCTTCGCCCCTCCCCTCCTCAGCACCTTGAGACCCTCACGGGTGAGCAGTGCGCTTTACAAATCCCTGATTGAGTGAGTTCACCCAGAATATGGTCCTAATCATGTCATTGTTATTTTTTTTCAGGCTAGAAGGAGGCTGATGATTGGTGGTAGCTTATTATAGGTGGAGAGACAAACATATTTCATGATACCCTTCGGCACCCGACAGACCCAGCCCCAAAAAATGCCATCCTCATGCCACCAAGTATGTATTCTTTATGGAATGTGTGGCATGCTTATTGTGTGTTTTGCGAATAGGAGACTATGTGACAGGGGTAATGCGTCCTTTGTGGACACAGTGACCTTGCACAAAATGTAAAGTTCCTTCAAATTATTGCTTTTCCTTCTTTCTGACGTGGAAATCTAAATTACTACAGCTGCCAATGGGACAGTATCCCTGATAACTCTAGGTGAAAGAGGATTATACATCTACAAGGCATCTGCCCTGCAGAAGAATTTGTGTACTTCCCCCTCCTCAGTGATTAATTTGAGCTGGTGGTTGCCGGTGGGGCACCGAAACGTATTTTTGTGGACTTATTTTTCCTCATCAGACGTTTCCGAGCGCATAAGAGAAAAAAACACACACAAACCGGGAAGACGGAGGAAGAGTAACAGGGAAAACAGAGACAAAGGGAGAATGCAGAAACCTGCGAGAGTGAGATAAAAGGGAAGAGAGAGTCTGGAACCGGGATTAATGAGGCCTCAGGTGATGCAAGATTCCGCATACATTTAATAGCGCCGGCCGCTTGCACATAAGCACTCATTCTTTCATAAATGAAGCAGTGTCTGTGTGGTGCTGGGCATCCCGAATCAATGGAAAGACCTAGCATGAGTTGTCCGATTGGCCCGTTCCTGAAACAATGGAAACAGACCACTTGGTGCATGAAGCTATGAATTTGTGTGGCCTCGACTTCCTGCCAGCTTCCCCAAAGTAGGATGAACTCTGGCCCACCTGAGTATATAACTTGACTTCCTCTGAACTTTGTGAATTACCTCATGCAACCCACCCAGAGAGAGTTTTCCCTAAGTGTTGTTGCTTCTTTTCCAGGTCAAGCCCAGCTCTAGGATCTACAGACGCCCTGCTGTAACCTGGCCTGTAGGAACAGAAGCTGCCCTATAAGCTGTGAAGTAGGCCGCTGACCTAGAGGGCAAAGTGTCCGGTCCAATCGCTCAAGCCTGTGTCTCGGCATACCCAAGAGGGCATATGACCTACAGAAAGCATTCTGGGACTGCAGGTGTGGTGAACCAACATCTCTCCCACCCACCACAGACCACCTTTGATTTTGTAGGAGCCCTTTCTGCTCATTGATAGCCTGAGAGTGAAACAGACGTTTCTACTTTGCGTTATAGGTCAAACAAAAGTATCTTATTGGCTGAGGCCTTTTGCAATGAACACAGAAGTCTTTGAACAACCTTTGTTGCACTTATCATTCAAAGCGATCATACTTTAAATCTGCAGATGAAACCTAACCCTGAGTACTATTCCTCAGTTCCATCTAATGAACCAAAACTGGGACTGGCCAGTCTTAAAAATATACATGCCCGAAAACATCCAAAAGGTTCTCCACATGATAATATTGGCCATAGGGCTCTGCTGTTTTCGCTGTGGTGACTTGTAACGCAAGCACAGTAATTATGTTTGGGATCATACCTCGGTTGAAACAATCATGTGTTTTGTGTCTAATATTAACTGCCATTCATTTCCTCGTTTGAATAAAATGCATTCACCTTTAAAAAGAACAATCTCTGACTGGATATTTACTGCACCGTGCAGTTATCCGCGTCTTGCACCACCTGAATTCCAAACCCTGTACTGCCTCCTGGAGCAAACTTGGGTGCTCACACTTGCGACACTTGGAGTGTCAAGTGAATATTGGAGGTGACGTGGTTATCGAGCTGCACTGTAAGAAGACATCAGGTACTGAATGTGATTGGCAAACAAAAGTGCCTACTGCAGATACTATCCTGTGACACTGACTGGCACAGAACCCAGAGGGGATGTCTTGTAGGGAGGTGGTGGATTGAGAGTGGGGATGAGTGACATAAGAGATCAAAGGAGATCAGAGTCTGTATGGACAAGGCAACAACAAAACAGGAGAACAGAGCTACATGCCTCGGAAGGACAACACCAAAACGTGAGTGACACACGGACACCAGATCCTGATAGACAGGAGTGATTAGAACCTGTGGGACAGGAGGACATGTTAGCCTGAGGAAAAGTGGCATCAATGCCTGAGTGACAGGAGAATTCAGAGCCTAGGGTAGTGGATAGAGAAATAACAGAGCCTTGCGGTCAGAAGAATATCAGACCTTGAGGATCTTGGTGCCTAATTGTACTCAGGGGTTGGAGCCATATTAGTTAAAATCTAGAGAGATCACAACCAGATTACCAGGATGACATCCGATCACAGGGGACAGAATGGCATCTCAGTCTGCGAAGCTAGTGGGCATCGGATCCTGGTAGAGAGGAGTGGATCCAAATAGTTTAGGATTACGTTACCTCCTAGTAGATCTCTGTTGCAGGCCATTTGTCTTGGTTGTTCGCCTTTTTCTGTGTCACCCTCAGATTCCTCTGTGTCACCCTCAGATTCTTCTGTCCCCTCAGAATGTATCTTGCATCCTCAGCTAATGGTCACAGGCTTTTCTCCTGAAGTCTATGCCTAGTGACTGAGCCGTTTGCAGTGAACCACATAAAAGCACATATGACAATCCAATGTCATCGTCTTGTGAAAAAGCTGTTCTGCTTAGTATTCAGTCAGAATAATAGTGCTGCGGGCTCTTGGAAAAAACATTTGCAATAGAAATCAGCCCTGTCAGGAGTTAGTCATGCAAGGCCTGACCCACGTACTGGAAGCACTACATCACAACCCACTTTTCAGGATGTGCTCCATGATTAGGCAATTTCGAAAGTTCCAAACACTTCAGTTGGAAAGCCATTTGAAGGAACTTCCAACTTGCTAAATTAGTACTCTCATGCCACTGTAGACAGAATCACTCAAATGCAATCACAGCAAAGCGTCCTTTCTTAAGCAGATGGGTAATACAGTCCAGGAGAAAAAAGCACGTTTCATAACCAAATCTGCCTTCCATATTACCTCTGCTAGCGCAAACTATTCTAAAAAGCAGAAATTGAAGAACTCACAGGATACAGCCTCATTCTCAGATGGCTGAAAGAAGGTTGGGACAATTGCCAATGATTCAAAGTTTTTTTTTCACTGTTCCCCTTATCCCATCCTTTACTGTATTGTATTATTATTATTATTATTATTACTGTGCTTTGTTTAAACAGTGCTTCCCCCCCTATATCAGAGGTTTCTAACCTGTGAGCTGGGGACCCCTGGTGATCTGCAGTGACTACTCAGGAGGTCCACCATTGCTTAGAAAATAAAATATTAATATATCAATAAAGTGGATATGAATGAGGCAGCAAAATGTCAAACTGAACATTTTAAAATGTTCTGTAAAAGTAAAGGAAAATGAAATTGGAGGCTAAAAATTAAGTTTGTGCCCTCAGACAGATTTGTGAGAGCGGTCCAAGTGCGTCAAAGAAAATACAGTGTAGGTTATGGGTGGGGTCAGTTGAATTTAACAAAGCTTCGACCCTCCCATTATAATTAAAATTTAGATTTTTCAAAATGTATTTTTGTGAGTGAATCCAATAAAATATTTCATCATTTGTGTATTTGTTTGATAAATGCTTGTTTCTGTAATCCTGAATGTTTGCCCCCAGTTTCCAACAGTAACTCATTGAGGGTCCCTAAATTCCACAGATGATTAAATTGGGGTCTACAGAAGTCAGAAGGTTAAGAACTACGGCTTTAGATGGCTAACATGGTACTCCAGAGGTGCGTTGCTGTTAAATGGCCTATATGGGTAGTGTGATGTCTAACGCGAGGACCCTGTGTGTGTGCTTATCTTGTTTTTGTCACCGAGCCTAAGAATCAATGTAAAGCGAAAGAGTTAGAGATGCATCCATGCAAGGGGAAACCATATGAGATTGCAATCTAGGAATAGAGGTAAACCTGCTCAGCAGAGCGCAGTGGGCAGCTCATACAAAACATGGTAGGTTGAATACATTTCAGTTCTAGTGGGGCTTCGTAGACAAAACATAGTAAGAGGAGATCAGAAAGTTACCAATTTTCTAGTGGCCCAATTAATGCACACACTTTAATTACATGTCCGGTTTAGTTGGTCTTAGAAGAAGAAGTCTCATAAGAGCAATGCAATATTTTACAACTTTATCCAATGGCCATATTCACGGTGAGTTTAAGATACTTTTTCCAAGCGGCCTGGTTAATGCACTCACAGAGAGTATATGTTCTGAGGAGTCCACCCAAGATCTGCCACGAGAAACCCATAGTAATCAGAGATGTACCACTAGCCATGGTAGGTGATCAGAGGAGTCCAGCCAGGAGCAGCAAGAAGCAGCCAACTGGAATGGGCAATACAGTCAACCACCACACCTGCAATAAACAAGAAGTCGCAGTCTCGCAACAACCCCCCCCCCCCCCCCCCCCCAACCCCCGACCACGGAGCATCCTATGGGAAGGTGCAGCTTCCAAATTCACCAAGTCTAACACATGAAGAGCCATTTGACACAGTCAGTAATGCAACCCATAAAGACCATCGTATGCGCCCCGGAGTGTAGGAGGGGATTAGATGGAAATGCCGTGGAGGTAATAGGAGTGGAGAATGGCTGAAGAATACAGGACTAGTTTTATAGTTCACAGAGGAGTAGATGGGGGTGATTACAGGAGAGATAGGTGCCAGGGCTGAGGTGAGGGGGGAATGGTGACCAATTTTGTGGACAAATTATTTTTGTTTAGTTTAGGAGAGGGGGTGACCTAAGGAGTGAAACAAGGAAAGGATAAAGGTCCTGGACCTCTAATAGCCATAACAGGAAAGTTGCCTCCGGTATTTTAGAAACTATTTACAGGTCTCACCCAGGATCAGCATTTTCAGGGGTAGAATTCTTCTTAGTAGTTTTATTGAAAATAGTGACTCCACAACCCTGTTTCTAGGACACTCAGAAAATGCAATTTACTGTAATTGCGTAGTTTAGTGTGTAATTTATGTCAGCAATATGTGTAGCTTTCCACTACAGCACACTATTGCATTAACTATCACATGACACTTTAATACAAGTGTAACAGGTTGGTGTACATCACCATAATGTTAAAGGACACGTGGGTCATCTCAGGGTTATAGAGGCAGCAAGCCAAAAGCTCTAAAAGCCATGCATTTTAGACAAATATTCACATTAAATCTCTGCTTCATTTATGCAAGTTAGAGCAGTGCTTCTCAAATTTTTTAGAACAACCACCTAATTTTTAAAACGACCAACTTTTTTGTTAAACTTTATCATATAACACGATGATTGAAAGTGAGAGCACCAGATGACATCGTGTATATACTAATAGACGTCTCAACCACCAGTGCAGGTTCGACAACGAAAGGGCGTCATGATATACAAGTTTGTCTGAACACCTTGCATTGTTGTTGATCAAAAAGGAGAATATAATAAACAACGAAACTTAGAAACCCTAGTACCTCCACCCCCCTCCCGACCCCACCAACAAGGGAGACGTAGAAAATAAAACCGATAGGGAAGGAGGTCGAAAGTTTCATGAAGAGGGAGTCTCATGTTACGCAGAGGGTGGCATTGGAGGGTATAGGGGAGGTATTCACTAGCATGTGGCGTGCTCATGTGTGTGTGGGGCATGCAAATAAGGGAAGCTCCTGGGATGAGTATTCCGCTAGCGGGCACCACGTATATTCAAAGTTTTTATATTTATCTAAGCAAATATCTGTAATTCTCTCCATGATGACGGCCTGCCATATTCGAGAATACCATAGAGTTAGTGTTTGGGCGTCTTTTTTCTTCCAGGCAAATTCTATGGCCAGCTTAGCTACGACCAAGCATACTCAGAGTATAACTCCTGATATCTGGAGTTTAAACAGGGCTGTTTGCGGGTCCAATAAGATCAAGTCAGGGGTAGTCGGGATTGGTAATACAAAATGTCTTTGATCTGGGCTAGTATGTCTGTACAAAAGGGACAGATAGTTGGACAGTCCCGCCAGATATGTTTGAAATCTCCTAAAAGGCTGCATCCTTTCCAAAACTAACGTGAGGTGTCTGGAAAACATTTTTTCAATTTTGTTGGGTAGAGGTACCAATCAAATACCAGTTTGTAATGTGCCTCTCTCATGTGGTCAGAATGGTTAAATCTGGGATATCTTTCCATAGTGTGTGCCATTTCTCTGTCAGGATCGAGCTTTCTAAAGTGTTTTCCAAAAAAGTCATGTGGAGAGATTGGAAGGGAGGTACTATAGAGAGGAGGAGAGAGTAAAGAAATGAAATACATCCTTTGGAACCCCCAGAATGTCTAATGAATGGTTTGAGAGTTGTGAGCTCTCTTGTAGCGGCCATCCTGACTGCTGGTGTAGTACCCAGTGTTTCAACTGGGTGTAGTGAGAGTGTTCAGAGTCTGGTAGGCTAAAACCATGTTGGCAATTTTCAAAATTGAGGATGTACCACCCATGAAAGAGATCAGAAATAGTGAAACAGTCCCCAGGCCGCCAGCAATCAGAGGGCCCCAAGTATACAGCTGGAAGGAATGCTGGGTTGTAATGAATTGAGGTGAAAGGGGATGAAAATCTTGTCAGTCCACCTGATGTTGTCACTGCATTCCAGACTAGGAGAGCTGTTTTAAGTGGGGTACGAATATGTGCATTGGGTGGGCATTGTGTTTTAGGTTTCCAAAGAAGATTCCAAATAAATCTGCCCACCAGCGCCCTGTCCAAATGGAGCCAGTGTTTATCAGAGGCACAAAGAGAACACTCTTAAATCACCCTCAGTTGTGCGGCCTGTTAATAAAGATGAAGATCTGGCACTGCCAAGTAATCGGTGCCCTTGGGTAGTCTCAATAATTTGTAGGGCAGGTGTGCTCTGCGACCTTGCCAAATAAAATATAGAAAGAATGTGTGGAGAGAAGGTAAGAAGGCGCGGTCTAGTTCTATGGGAAGGCCCAGAAACAGGTATAGTAATTTAGATAAGATGGTCATATTAATGGCTTGGATATGGCCCAGCCAAGCGATATTCAAGGGGCCCAGCGTTTGAGATCCAATTTGTAATGGGGGGGGGGGGGAGAGGGTAGTTAGCTTGGTATAAGTCTTGTATCAGGGGTTGATCTTCATGCCCAGGTACATGATATTTTTTCAACTCATATAAATGACACAGTTGTTGCCAGTGTCTCCATTTTCGTATAGGTAGTGTCAGATTGAGTATAAAGGATTTATAAAGAGTACTATAGAAACCCGCCACCTCTTCATACTTCTGTAGTCAGAGTTGAAGGGCCACCAATGATGTGTGTGAACAAGTGAGAGATAATAGGAGATTGTCTGCAAAAAGGGAGAGTTTATGCTCTGTCGACCCAAATGGGATACCTCAAATGGTCAGGTAGTTTTGCCACCAGCAGTTCAATGCTTATTGCAAAAAAGGAGTGGGGAGAGGGTGCAACCCTGTTTTGTTCCCGTCCCCAGGCAAAAAAAGGGGGAGCGTACCCCGTTGACCTGTACTCAGGATTGTGGCCTTACATAGACGGCCTGTACCATTGCTATAAAATTGTCACAGAACCCAAAGTGTTGCATGCTGTAAAAAAGGAAGTGCCAGTCCACCTGGTCAAAAGCCTTCTCGATGTTGAGCGCTAGTAAGACTGCTGGTACTGATTTCTTGTAGTCTTTTCGGCCCGATGGATCATCCATGGTAAGCTGTTGTGTGTTTTTCTCCCTTTGATCAACTCAGACTGATACGGATGTATTAAATCAGGCATTATATCGTTAAGTCACCAAAATATTTGTGTATATCTTAGCATCAAGGTTATGGGTCTATATGATCTGGGTCCAGGAGGGTCTTCCCCCGGTTTAGGAATAACTGTAGTTAAAGCATCCCTCATGGATGGAGGAATTGCTTGGGTTTTGGCCATGTAGTTGAATAGCACAGTCAGATGGGGTATAAGGTCCAAACTAAAAGTCTTATAAAAGTTGGCTGCAAAGCATTCTGGTTCTTTGGATTTATGAAGTTTTAACAGAGATTGCAGCCTGGGCCTCCACTTTATGAATTGAGCAGTTTGGTAGTCTGTCACCTGGGGCAGAACTACATTGTCAAAGTAGGTTAATTGGGCTATATCGTTGGTGAGGTCGGCAATGTAGAGTTCCTCATAAAACTGGTCAAAGGTTTTGGCTTTGTCATCATCAGAGACAGCTGTGGAGCCTCCTGGCCTCCTTGAGCAATATTTCCTATGCATTTTTTTTCAAGTTTGAGCCCAAGTTGCCTTGCCAGGTGAGCGCCAACTTTGTTGCCGTGTTCATAAGTTGTATGTTTAAGACACAGCATGGTGAATTCGGCCCTGTTAATATAGATTGCGTTACATTTCCCCCTCAAAGCTATCACTTTCTTCTGTGGGGGGAGGATGGATTTTCCTCATAGGCTTTTTTGGAGGTTTTAAGTTCATCTTCTAATGCAAGTCTGTCTGTTGCTCTTTGTTTAGTGTGGGCTGGAGTGCAATACACTTGTTGTGTATTACCACCTCAAAGTGTTGGAGAACTTAGTATCATGGAGTTTATTCAGCTGAAAAAAATCTGATTGTTTGCTAAATTGGATCTCTAAAGAGTCTGTCCCTAGTGAAGGAGCTTGGAAAATAACAGCGGCGATACTTGAGTGGGTGAGCTTCCCATTCTATTGTCAGTCCCACCGGGGTGTGGTCAGAGATGGCAATTGAATACAACTGAGCCTCAATTAGCATTGATGTTAGTGGTTTGCTAATAAAACCTAGTCCTACCTAGAGCAGGTGCGGTGAGAGTGTGAAAAGAACATATAATCGTGGGATATCGGGTTGGGGGTCCTCCATGCATCTACGAGCCCCAATGAAGAGAAGGCTTGATTTAAGGTCTTGGAGAAACTCCCAGTGTGAGCTCTGTGGGGATGCTTGCTGTCTTTCTCCAGGTCCCATGTGAGGTTGAAGTCTCCCATTAGGAAAACATCCCCTTCTGCAAATCCACCATTAAAGAAAGCAATGATTGCAGAAATGTGAATTGCCCCGAGTTAGCGGTATATATGGAGGTGACGGTAAACATACGACCTGCCAGGTATCCCTTCGCTATAATTTTCCTACCCTCACGATCAGTTTTGCAGCCCACTGGTTGAAATTATAAGGAAGAGTGGAAAAAGAGCAAGGCCCTATTATGTTAGGTAGTGGCAGACTATTCGTACATAATCCGATAGACCCTGTCACACAGCCTGTATTCCTCATCTTGCCAGAGATGTGTTTCTTGCAAGGCAACCACGTTGTGGCACCGGTCAAGTAATTATTTCCAGAGCGTATGGCATTTGGCTGGCAAGTTGAGGCCTTTGACATTCCAAGTAAGTGTGGTGACTACCACAGAGACCCAGCAGAAATAAACAGCAGGCTGGTATTACTTCCACCCTTCAAGCATCGTAAAATAGATCGAGCTCCCTCATGTAAAGAGTAATCTTTCTCGACAGTCGCTGAGTGAGCCATTGCCTCTTCTGTTGGTATCTGTTCGTGCCGTTGAAGGTGTTGATGGGTTTGGAGCATTTGTTAAAAATATTCCCAGTAAAGCTTCAGCCTCTGAAAGTTCTGTAAAATGTTGGGTTTTGTTTTGGAAATTGAATGCAAGGCCAAAAGGATATGTCCACCTATATGTGATGTGGTCAAGGTGGGACTTGTCCATTACAGGGCGGAATTGTAGTCGACTAGCCAGTTTGGCTGGGGCTATATCTTGGAAGAGAGAGCAGGTATCTCCTTGAAATGATATCTAATCTTTCTTTCTTGCCACATGTAGAATAGCTTATTTAACTTAATAGGGGTGAAGTTTTGCCAGTATATCCAGAGTACATTTCCCTCTTCTGGAATCGGCGGCCCCACTTGGTGGGCTCTACCAAGCTTGACAACTGTCTGGTCATCGTCTAGCAGTTCTGAAAACAGGCCCATCAAATAGACCTTCAGGTGAGGGCCCCAATTTGTTGTTCCAAGTCCTGAACTTCAGTGTCTAGGTCAAGAGTTCTAGTTCCGAAAGAGTCTACGTTGTGCTGGAGGGAGGTAAGCTTGGCATTGATTTCCATTTTAAAGGCCTCAAGGATGGACAGATTATCAGCCTTTAGTGCATCATGAAGTTTGTTCTTAAAGTCTCAGACAGAAGAGAAGGAAGGCCACCCTTGGTTGAGTGCCATAGTGTCATATTGTTGGGGTGTCTAGTTAGTGTCTCTCACCTCTGCTGGTAAGAAGTAACTCAAGACTATTGGCTTGAGCTTTGTTCAGCGACATGGACTCTATAGATCAGGGTAGGTGAGAGGATAATGCAATTGCAAGAGCTTCTGAGAGTGGTAAGAAGCATATAGTTTATCTATTGGAGGCCTTGAGTCTTGCAAAATCACAGACAAGGATGCCAGCAGGTCAGATGTCATGTCCCCAATCAAGAGGTCAACAAAGTCTCTGTGGCCTGTTTGGTGAGTCAGCACTTGTTGAGGAGAGTGGATGCAAGTGTGAAGTGTTGTGTGGGTGGTTGCAGGGATGTGTGAGTGAGTGAAGTACTGGGTGCTGTTTGTGCGGTGAGTGTGGGTAAAATCATGAAAACCTGTAGGAAACACACAGTAAAATGTGTCCTTGGTGTTGTGTGGTGTGGAAAGGCAGCAGCATGTCGAGCAGTGCCCGAGGTTCAAGGAGCAGAGGATCACAGCATGGTAGCACCAGGAAGGTGCATAACCAGGGTTCTTGGTGCTGGGCATGGTCCAGGTGCAGGAATGGGCACGGACGAGCTTGCCTTTGGCATAAGAGCGCTGCATCTGCTGCACGTCCACATTGTGGCAGCCGTTGCACAGCTCCTGAGAGGGGGGTAGTAAAGTAACTTTCTGTGCGGATGGATGATGGGAAATCCAGTGATTTCACTTCCTGTGCAGATGGATGATGGGGAATCCAGTTGTGCCACTCCTGTACAGCTGGATGATGGAAATGACTTCTCTTGCATGTGGACTTCTTTTGAAGACAGTTTTGGAGGGAAACTAGTGATGTCACTTCCTGTGCAGCTGGATGATGGCAATCAGTTCCTGGTGTGCTTTCCCAGATAAATTGCTGAACATAGGAGGCCCGCTCACCAAGGTCCTGTCTATGGCACATGAGAACAAGAAATCAGAGACACTGATCTTCTTGGAAATCTTGTCTAGCTGGTCTCAGAGGGTGGTCAACTTCCTGGCGAACGCAAATTGTGCCACCTCCACTGACAGATGCAGATTCTTGCTAATAAAGGTGGACCTGAAGTTGAGACTTAGCCGCTTCAGACTCTGGGATGGTAGCCCAAAGAGCCCTCTGTGGGAAACCTTTTCTCCAGCAGATAGGCAAATATGTCTTTACCTTCACACCCTTGACAAAGTACAGGCCATGATAAAAATGATCTTCGGACAAAAGGTTTTTTGGAGGGGATGGGTCTGGAATAAGGCACTCTTTTCAGCCATTGTCACCAACCAAAGTTCTCAGAGAGGTCAGTGGCAGGATCTCTTACTTTTTTTCACCATCTGAGGGAGCTGATAGGAACTACAGAGGCCCAAGCATAGAAAATGTCATGCCTTCATATAGATATTCGGACGATCCCTTCTTCCTACATAGAGATGGTGAAGAGGCTTGCTTTATTTGCACACAATAGGTAGACACGAACAATGATGCCAGGATTTTCAGATTGTCCAGCCTTCTCAGATATACTTGAGTGCCTTTGTCTAATTTCATTATCAGACAAAGACTCAGTTTAAATAGACCAAGATGTGTTGGCCTTGGACAACAAAGGGAACATCAATCCCACTGTAGCCCATCCCAGTGGCTTTATGAGCAATATTTCCTGGTACAGAAGGACAAAGGGCAAGGCTCGGTCATAAATCAAAGGACATTCAATGAGTGTGTGGGTTTCCTGACACTCCAGAGTTGGAAGGAATCCATCTACTCCAGGATATCCTCAGAACTCTTGACTGGATGATCTGGTTAGATCTGTAGGATGCCTACTTGCAAGTACCAATTTTCCAATCTCAACGCAGGCTCCATTGGGGGTATCAGGTGTATGAGTTCAAGGCACTACTTTCAGCATGTAATCGACCCCCTGGTGCTTCAAAAAGTGCTAAGACCAGTCATGGTATTCCTTCAGGGGATTGCAAGAGTGGCAGCCCAGATCAGGAGATATGTTTAGTCCTATTCACACCGATTTGGAGATCTCAAATATGGCACCAGTTCCGTTGGAACTTTCTTGGTTTTTACTGTTCCAACCCCCTCTCTGTCAGAACATTCTAACTGATCCACAGGAAGCTTTTCACACTATGGTGATAAAGTGTGGTCACTCCAATTAATGGCTTGGAGGATTACAGGGTATTCTGGGTGATCCCAGGGACGAGCTGAGGAACGTATTATAAAAATATGGGCCAACTGCATGGTTCAGAGCGATCAGTCTGTTTGGAGGATAGACACACTGGTGGCTGGAACATTGCGTGGATTTATGGGTCCAAGATTTTGTATGTTCTAAAATTTCTATTGGCCTTGGCATCTGAGTGCCAAGCTTACACGTCAGTAAACACTTTTACATCTTCCATTTGGGCAGGTCAAGCGGCAGTGGATGGTGTATCAGTTGGTGAACACTCTTTGGAGGGTAGATTATTGAGGGGCATAAGGCTGATGGCCCCTTCCCACCCTCCCATTGCCCAAGTATTTTGGTCTATGGGATATGAACTTAGTTTTGAATCTATTCCTGTCTTGTAAACAGAATTAGTTTCTCTCTTGTAAGAAGTTAGCAGGCAAGTTATCTATGCTTCTGTAGTAGGGAAAAATGGGAAGGAAATCACATGCACTGACACGAAGTAGCAGAAAGATTTGAGGGGTTTATTCCAATATTACAGATCCACAACCCAGGAATGTCCAGCCAGCTCCTCACCTCCAGGCAACAGCCACTACCATGGAATCTAGAACTCACTTTCCATCTCAAAGGATGCAGTAAATAACAATGGAACCAACATAACATAAAATACCTTAAATATCATAGTATAAGGAAACACTACCATATTACATAAGGAATGTGACATGTAAAATACATACTGTAGAATACTAGGTCACCTCCCTTTTTTTCATAATCAACAAAATCAACAAAATTATGACAGTTCATAATCAAGTAACCTTGTTGGTAATTTGACAGGTTTGGAAGAACGTGTTCTGGTGATGAAATTTGACTCATGAGAATTATTGTGTTTAGTTTGTATACCCTGATCTTGTACCTGGGTACTAGAAACTTGAGTAGACTGAACAGGAAAAATTACTATTTGATCTCCACAAACATTGTGAAAATCATCCATTAATACGGATTCCGATCTTCCCTGATTGGAACAAGTACAAAAATAAATCTCTGCTTGAGAATCAGAAATGGGTATCAAACTGTTTTTGTTCCATTAGCCTTTAACACACAATAGAATAGAAGCATTCCCCACTTTAAGAATTTTCACTGGTTCAGAAAACTTTGATAGTTCTGCATGTTTTTTTTAATTAAAACCCATCCTTCCTCAACAAACTGCTTTATTTTTACGTTCTTTTTTTCATCAAAAGATTGTTTTTGAATTTCCTGTTTTTCTTTTCCTCTTTTTCTCAAAGAGGAGGAGCATTCCTTCTGTTCATAAAAAAAAAGCATTGCATAGCCATCTTGGTACCAAGTTAGAACTGGCATCTATGCCTCAAAGTAAATGGAGCAATACCTGTAGTGCATTGAAGTGTAAGTAAGCATGCCCAAACCTTCTCTTCTAACAATTGACATATATATACAGCTGAAGAAATGGCAGTTTGTATTCCATCTTTTAACAATCGATTGCCTCTTTCTACCAGACCATTTGATGCAGGACTATATAGAGCAACTTGCAAATGTTGAACATTAAAACTCGTCAAAAATTGCTTCATTATTTTGGAAACAAAATGTACTCCATTATCTGTTACAAGGCATTTAGGTGCCACTTCAATCTTAAAAATGCCTTTTAAGAATTGCATAGCACTTTTGGTCTTAGGAGAATCTACAAATGAATAATAAATCCATTTAGAAAAATAGTCTGTCAATACTATCAAGTATTTCATGCTTGAATATAATGAATGTAAAGGACCAACAAAGTCTAATGCCACTTAGTCCCAAGCACTAGAAGGTAATGCAACAGGATAAAGAGGCTTTGTTTCAGATTTCCAATGCTTGTCCGAAACAATACATTGTGGACATTCGTTAATGTGACCTGCAACTTGTTTGTCCATGCCAGGCCACCAATAACTTTGACAAAGTTTTTTGCATGTAGTAGATATACCTAAATGTCCCTCATGAGCAATTTTTATCATACAATTCCTTAGATTTAGGGTTGTACATATAACCCATTCCTTAAGCAAATTTTGTTCTCACATGATAATTCCAGTGAAATTCGATGAGATTCACTTCGCATTTGAAAGTTGTTTTTCACTTTTGTATATACTCAAATACCTTGTTCAGAAATATGTCCTCTGAAGTAGCAGTCGCCCAATTGTCTTCTGTAATATACCAACACATCCCTGTACAGCATCAACACATTAATTTTCAAAATCATCATTTAACGGTTTTAAAATTGGCAACAGTAATCTTGAAAGGCAATCTGCTCTAAAAGTTTTCCCTCCTTGAATGTATTTAACTGTCACATTTTATTCCTGTAATTTTGATGAGTCTCACTAGACGTGCAGATGCCTTTTCCAAACCATTACCAGCCAATAAATGAACCAAAGGTTTATGATCTTTAAATATATCAAATGCTGTTCCCTAAATATATGTCTTTAATTTCTGTACAGCCCAAATACACGACAGTGCTTCACATTCTATAGTGCTGTAACATATTTTAGAATCTCTGAGCACGCGTGATGCAAATGCCACAGTTTTCTCTTTCCATGCTACTCACTGACCAAATACTTCTCCTATACCCTTCAAACTGGCATCAACTGTGATAAATAATCTACCAGTAGGTACAAAGACATGTAGAGCAGGAGCATTTACCACCAACTTCCTAACTTTCTCAAACACTTTGTAGGTTTGACCATATAAATTTAGAACCCTTTTTAATAAAGACCTTAAAGGTTTTATCATTAGAGCATTTCCTGGGACAAAACGTGCATAGTACTCATATAAGCCTAAAAATGACCGCATTGAATCTTTGTCGTCTGGTGGAGGAGCTTTAACAATGGCTTCAATATTAAATTTTTTTGGTTTTATTCCTTCTCCTGATTTATTATAGCCTAGATAGTCAACTTGTTGTACCATAAGTTGACATTTGTTAGGCTTAACTGTCATGCCTCTCTGTTCTAAAATATTTAGAACTTGATGTAAGATTTCACAATGATGTTCCTCTGTGTTGCTGAAGATAAGGATGTCGCCTTGAAATGTTTGTACATTGGGCATGCCACCAAAAAGCTCATCCATCAGTTTTTTAAATTTGCTAGCTGCCAATGCTAAGCCACAAGGCAGCCTCAGGTACTTAAAAGCTTTAAAAGGTGTAAGTTGTATCTTGTGAATCCTGACCTAATAGGATTTGGTGATATACAAAATGTAAGTCTATTGTGGAAAAAATATTGACTCCCTAATGTTAGCTATTGATTCCTAGATATGTGGCAAACAATGGTAATCAACAACTATATTCTTATTGACAGACCTCAAATCAATGCATAATCTAAGGTCATCTGAACATTTTTTAGTCAATACAACCAGTGACAGCCATTCAGAGGAATCAGTAGGTTGGATAACTCCTTCCAAGCACAGCTTTTCCAAAAGTACCTCTAAGTCCTCTCTTACGCTTAATGGAATTGTTCGAACTTTATGTCTAATGGGAATAGCATCTTTCTAATTTTGTGTTCAAATCCCTCAACAGTTCCTATTTGATTTCTAAAAACTTTGGGAATCTTTGAAATCATACTCTGTAAGGAATTCTGTTCATCTGAGGTTACAGATAAAATAGCCAATTCTCCTAAAACTATAAGAGGGTGATGCCCTGGTTACAATTGAAATCCTAATTTGGCTAAACCCATCCTGCCTACTATATTGCGTCCTTTGACAGCCACATAAATCTTCGGACAAGTGAGTCTTCCTTAGCATTCTAAAGTTGCCTGAAAATATCCTAACAACTGTATTTCTTGTTCCCCAAATGTTTTAGGATTGATGTCTGGTTTATTCAATTTGATGGAATTGGACCATATTTAATTAAAGGTGGTATCTGCCATAATGGTAACAGGTGCACCCAAATCTGCCATTACCCAAACATTCTTCCCATTAATAACTGCCTCACAGATGGGATTTTTAACTTTGCTAATCTTCCTATGGGGACTCTGGTGATCAACAGTAAGCAACAATTAGTAAATTTGTCCATGCAATCTTTCATACATCATTTTCATCTAAATTTACATTCCTAATTTTATCACCAGTTGTGCCCCTGCATGCCACTTGAAAATGCCCAATCCTGTGACAACGATTGCATCTTCTTCCCAGTGCAGGGCATGACAAACTATTACCAATATGTTCCCTGGAACTGCACCTAAAGATATATCCTACATATTCTGAGATTTCTTGCCTTTTACCCCTTTAACATTGACCACACATGTTTGGGATTCCTGTAAAATAAAATTAACATTGGATGAACCTTCCTGTTTTGAAATTATTTGTGACGGTATCATAGACCTTCCAACACTTTTGGTTAATAGACGCTCTTGGATTTTTTTGGATAAACAATTAAATACGAACTAGTCCCTAATATATATGTCTATATTGTTTTCAAATTCACTTGTTGACTCCAATACTCTAAGTGTAGCAACATACTCTTCAACCGATTCATCATTTGATTGCTTGCATTTAAAGAAATTGTGCTTTTCAAAGAGGATGCTAGATACATCATCATACTGCTTACATAATCTCCCCTTTGCCTCCAATTACACATCCCATGGCACACCTTCTGGAGTAGGTGGAGGAATAATGGGCAAGGTATCAAAAACTCATTGTCCAGCTGTACCTAAATGATTGAACAAAATGCAAGTTTACTGGGTGGATTTTATTGCTTACATCAATAGCAGTTAAATAATTTTCCAAACTATGTATCCATTCCTACTACTTAATTTCTGGTGTTCCTGCTCTTTGAAGGAAAGGTGGCGATTCAATGGCTCCTTGAACCATTGTCATGAAGTGTCAAAGCAAAAGGAATATATTAAAATTCAGGAATCATATATTAATAAAGAAGGAATGTGTTCACTAAATGTACATGGAGCCCAATCCAAGATGGCACTTCAAAATGTGTGATGAAATACTTCAGTCCTTTTTCTAAACAATGACTGCAATGACTTATGGGGCAATCCAGGCCGGAAATGAGTTCAGTGTGAACAGAAATCAACTTGCTGAAGAGTCAACGCCCACAATGTGCCAAAATGAGACCAGCGATTAAAAAAACAGCTCGATGAGACAAGAAAGTTTAATTTTTGTACATAATAAGCTGCACGTGATCAGCTAGATATGCAGTGCACATGAGGTTTCACGTGCACGGTGTTTGTGACAAAGCCAGTCAGGGTACGGTGATATGCCGCTATGACATACAGTTGTTGCAGACAAGTCTCCCCATGTACTTAAGTGGTTACTTTGCTGCCGATCCTTATAATCTTGCTCGCAATTAACAAATTGCTCCCTGCCAGTGCTGACAAATACACAACGAATGGAGTTGTCAATATTTGGATGGCAAAGGTGTAAAACGTCAGGCGTTCAGTTACTCGCAAAAAATAAGTAAACAAAGTGGCCAGAGCAAAAAAAGAAGTCTTATATAATGCAGAGGTCACACGGCCAAATGTCAATCTTCACTCAGTAGCACTGACCTTTATTGACATTGATCCTTAGTTACAGGTAGTGACACGAATAGCAGGACAGTCGGTTGGTGAACCTGAAGATGATGGCACCCCACTGATGGTACCATAAATGTTGTAGGGAAAAATGGGAAGGAAATCACACGCATTGACACAAAGTAGCAGAAAGGTCTAAGGGGTTTTATTCCAAGATAACAGGTCCACAACCCAGGGACATTCAGCCAGTTCCTCCTCAACTCCAGGCAACAGCTTCTTCCGTGGAATTTAGAACTCACAGTCCATCTCAAAGGATGTAGTAAATAACAATGGAACCAACATAACACAGAATACCTTAAATATAATAGTAGAAGGCAACACTACCATAGTGTGTAAAGAATGTGACATGTTAAATACATACTGTAGATACTATAGGTTCTTTGCTAGGTGTCATGTAAGAACATTTCTGATGTTAGGGCTCTGGAGGCTGTTTCTCCCCCTTAGGTATAATCTCCATTTCTAAATGTAATACCAGAGTGCTATCCTAACTTGATATCGAGAGTACTTCTAAAATTATGTGTGTGTATTGTATTAAGGCCTTTGTTGCTGTGATGGAAGAGTTCAAACCTCTACCATCCACTAACTGTTATCAGGACACCTTTTATGGCAGTTTCATCGACCATTGCAAAATGGGTGTGATAGGTTATGCAGGAAGCAGAAGTAGATGTTTTCAAGATTTGGGCTTAACTCAGTCAGAAGGGAATGGCCTCAAAAGCTTTTTTCTCTGGGGGCCCACCTTGAGGGTATTATGAAGGCAGTAGACTGGACACGTGACTTGACCTTCGGATATGTCTACTTCGGATAGATAGGTAATGTTGCTTCGCTAGTGGTGAGCAAACTTTGAAATGGCATAATAATTACCCTGGGCGTGATATCGAAAATAACATTTCCTATTTAGCATAAAGAAATGTTTTTAATTCCATAAGGACACAAAGGCAAGGATTATCCCTCCCAGGGGATATATGAAGGATCACATATACTATGTACATATACTGTTTTCCCAGTGACTTGTGGAAAGTATACAATTGTTCATTTTAGATGCTTGTGTTATTAAAGTGATGAATTAATGCATAATCCTCCCCTCCATGTCCTTAATAGTATTGAAAATTATTTTACGCTAGTTGGTCATTTTTATACACTTATTCTCTTTGCTCTGCCTTTTATTATCACATTTTCTCTCCCATTGATATTCTCAAACTCTATCTATGGATAAAGTCAGCAGAGGGTGCCATGACAATGGCAAGAACAATCTTGCCGCCTATTTATATTTTCTGATTTGGATACTTAACAAGGTTTATTATTTAATATCTTCAATTGGAGCAATCAAGCCAGCATGTTAACGGTTGAGTTGGGACAATGACAGTACGGGGAGTAGACCTTGCCTAGCAGCCAGAACTACCAGCTTCGGAACTTGGTATGAATCCAAGTCTCAGCCAACGTCCTGTGATTCTGGACAAATCATTTAACCTCCCAATAACAAAGTGTAATGTCTTGTCCTCATGTAAAACATTTTGTAAAGTGCTTTAATGCCCTTAGAGCAAGTTTGCACTAAATGGCACTGCAGAAAATACTAAAACATAAATGAGTGGCAAAAGCAAGGATTACTAAATTAGCCAGTGGAACCTGAAGCAGGTAACAGCTATCTCTGGGACAGTTGTCTGTGGAGGATTTGAAGTTTTTTAATCTTTCTACCCAATCATTCTGCTTTAAGCCCAGTCTGGATGATTCCAGTGCCGGTAAACTGGGAGAGCAGAACTCTGATCCAGAGGCATTATGAATCCCCAATTTTAGCAGTGTGAGCGGGGGTTGAGTGCCAGAGGGTAGTTCTGTGTAACGTGAAACTGTTACTTTGATGTTTGTGGCTCCTTTGACGCTGAGCAGAAGCTCAAATACCAGTTTTTTCAGTGGAATGAAGGGAGGGGTGGTGGGAATAAGGGAGCAATGGAAATGAGGATGGTGGAAAGTAGTGTAGGGAAGGATGGAGAGAGGATAGGTGGATGGATGGATACAGAAATGGATGGCTAGAGAGGAGGATAATAGACGGGATGAATAAAGAGAAGGATGTGTGGGAAAAGGATAGATGGAGATATGATTTATAGGACAGTGGGTGTTTAAAGATAAAGATAAATCTAGTGATGAATGGAAAGGAGGACGGAAGATCATCAAGGATGTAGGGGACGGTGCACGCATGGTTAGGGGAAGGAACGATGTATGGACGCTTGGTTGGAATGAAGGATGAATAAAGATAGCAGAGCTATATGGATAAAAAAAGCATGAAAATAAGGTTGTATGCATAGATGTAAAAAGACAGAAGGAAGGTTGTGTGGGAAAAAGTACAGGAAGGAAGGAGGAGAGAAAGATGGAAGAACATCAGAATGAAAGATGAGGAGAAGGAATAAAGGAAGGACAAAAGATTCAAAGAAGCATGGAAAGAAGGAAGGCTGGAATTTTCATACATTCAGAGTTACTTCAGAGGGAGCAGTGTTCCAAATGACTGCTGTGTTTGCTTGCCTTACTTGCTTGCTTAGTGCCACAAGGGACACAGTTCGAAGTGGGGAGTATTTGTATTTTTCTGGCTACTCCCTTGATCTGGGCATATAAGCCACAGGCCTATTGCTCCAGTCAGTCCTTGGACTTCACTCCCTTAGACTGTGAAAGGATGACTATAAACTAGCCAAGTATGCTAAGTGCAAACATAAGGCCTGTCTGACCTCAGAGTTTTCTTCCTAATCCTAACCTTCACTAACTATCAAAAGGTTCAGTCTAGGCTATGCAGAGGGACAGAACTAGGCATTAAGTGCAGTTTTGGAGTATCCCCATAAGATATAAATAACACTGACTCAACTAATAGCTGAGCATCATTCATTAACAGCCTCAAAAAGGACATTACCAGTGATGGGGGAGGGGCTGTGAAATACTGACGAAGTAGCAATTATATCTACTTCGAGTCCCTTTGTCCCATTATTGGGGTGCAAATCTCACTGAGGTGCCGCCACCAAGGATAAGGTAACACCTTAGACGAGATGACCATTTGAGAGATTCGCTCTCTGCCCATTTCATAATTTTGGTGGCATTCCGAACCTCTCCCTAACTTGGAGAGGAAGGCTTAGGAGGAAAGAATAGAACCCCACCTTCACCTCCAATATCCCCCTTATGGGTAGTCTACCTTATGTAAGAGAATGTTGCATAGCACAACATGTATAAACCCAAATATTATTGTGGGTCTGTGTTAGACCAGCCAGCCCTACTTTTGCTACGTCAATCTATTGGCCATGATGGGAGGCAATTGAGGGCTACTGACTCGTCCCAGCTCTTCTTTAATTTAGGGACTTCCTCTGTGAACAACAGCTTTATTGTAACTTTCAGAACAGCCATACAGAGCGATCTGTTCATCTTTCTACTTCTATAATCTTAATTCAAACAGAACCAGATCGCAGATTATATGGCCCAAATATGATCGTACCTACACTCCTTCCCTGCCATGCCCTGTATAACATCAGCACGCTTTATAATCCACTCGGAGCCTTTCTTGATTGCTGTCATCATATTTCAAAGACTCATCTCAGCATTTCAGATAGTTGTGAGTTACTGATACATATCTGGAATTTTGTCATTCGGTTCAAGCAAGTGTTTCACAATTTAACGTGTGTGCGTATGTATGCAGCAGATTGAGGGATTATGTGTCATATTATTAATGATGCGGAAAATGCCAGAGCTGGAAAACAAATCGCCTAATTCGGTGGCCCTGGTTATGAGAAGCACTTTTATACCATCGAAAACATCCCAAAAGCTGGAAGTCTGACTACTACAAATGAGGAAACATTGATAACACCCTCTTAAGAAATAGCATTTGTTTTAATAATAATAACAACAACAACAATAATGATAACAACAACCCAGCATTGTATGTACCTGCAAAAAATCCCCAATGTACATAAAAATATTTACAAACGTATGGCATGGATAAAATATAATACCGTGCATCAACTGTTCAAAGTCCTGCACCCCAAGGTTAAGATTCGTGTACAAGGTTACTTGTATATATTTATGCATATTCGGTACATTTAACAAAGATGGGTTTAAAAAGGACTAAACATATGAGATATTACCGAACACAGTACAATGAATTTAGTTAATCTACTCTTGTTCCATAAGAGGTATTCGATTCATGTCTTTTGTCCTAGATTTCCCTATGAACATTGATTTACTATGTGGTCGTGTCCAGTGATACCTTTGCTAGCATCAGGGCAAATGCAATAGTCGCGTAACTTATGATTCATGGAGTACTAATTAAAATACATAAACCCAAGGATGAACTTCTTCTTGATAACACCAACGGAGAGTTCCCGGTGTCATGTCCCACACTTAAATGCATTGCAAGAAGACCTTAGTGAGCCAGTCAAGGTGTCCAAGATTATTTTGATTCAGTGCAAAAGGAATTGCCTATGTTTTTAAACCCACCTTTCCCACATAGAATAGGCATCTGCCACCTAGAACTTTTTAATACTCTCACTTGAGAGTACCCTTTCTATGCCCAACAGAACTTTGACTTCTCCTCCTTTTAGAATGTCTCTGTTCACCAAAAACATTGTTACAAGTCTAAGGTTGTCCATGCTTCTTCTTATAGAGTATATTTCTAGAAGAAAAGGAATACCTCAGCCATGATTACCGACGCCCCTCAACTGAGATATCTTGCTGGGGAGTTCACTCCCTTTACATTTAGCAGCCACGCTTCCGAGGTAATGGAGCCTTCATTATCCATCATTGATTTCTGATACAACAGCTGTATTGCAAACCTCACCATCTTCCTCGTCATTTCCATCAACAGTCCGCAAACTTGCTAAAGGGAGTATCAACATGGTCACCACTTCTCAGGAATCCCCTGCAACAGGTATTGAGCTTTAAAACATACATGAACAGTGGGGATTTTAGTTAAAGAAACACTCACTAGCATTGGCTTCCCATTCTTGTGGCTCATAAAGAGTGACTGAACCAGCCAATCAATCACCAAGTGATTTGTCCCCAAAGGGGTTTTCAGGTCATTCTTAGACACAGTTTATGGTAAAGACCATCGCCACCTTAAGGAGGTGCCCGGTTAACCGATTTGTATTTAACTACTGAGAGGAACTAGGTTCAACATATATTATTGCCTCGAAACTACTCTCAACTATTTTTAAAAATACTAATCTGTAACAGAGCATCAGCAACTTTTGTCCCTCTGCTGCTACAACTTTGAAATGGTGGAGATATGCACTGTCAGCCACCTGATTGAACATCCCAGACAAATAATGTTTTGTGTCATCGTAGTTCTGCACCATACCTTCTTCCAATTACTGTTACTCACAGCATGATGGTTTCGGTTTTTTAGAGTCCTGTTTTATCACCAATCTGAGCACTTTCAACTTTTGGTCAGTGAGAGTGTACAGATTCCTGGTCCTTTTGTTGTCTTACCTTTTATCTGTTCAGCAATTTCCCTCTCATTTGGTTAAGGTCTACCTTCTGCACATTCATCCCATTTGGCAGTTCCTGCATAACCCTTTCTGTCTCTTGGTACTCTGAACGATTTACTGCATGTAGGCCATTTAAAAAAGCAAAACTATGGGAAACTCAAACGATAGTGCCTTCTTGTTCACAACGTCATCTGATATATTCACTTCCTTCATCAACAAAAGTCATGAAAAGTCTATGAACGTTCACATTTTGGAGCTGCAAAGTCAATCTGATCTTTCTCTTGCATCTTCTGCAGGATGTTTTCACAATCTGCCCACAGCCATCAGTGGTCAACCATAGTTTTATCCTAGAAGGATACTGTTCAGTGGGACTTCCAGACCCCACCTGCTGCAAACATGGATTATGCCCTACACCAGCTGCTCTGCTTCGTTTTTGGCTTTATCATTCTTGTTCAGACCGGCCAAATATTATCAGCTTACATCAGAATCACCAATTGTCTGTACTAGCTCTTTCTTCTCCAGCTCTGCCAGCTAAGCACAAGTCAGTCTCCTTAAAACCTGTATTCATATGTTTTGTGTCCTATGGCTCTCACAGACTTCCGAGTTTACCATTTTTGTCTCTGCTACCCGGACCTTCCCAGCCAGGTCTGACATGAATGCTCTCTGTCTGCTAATAGATGCTCGATGCCTTTCTACATGAATTATGTCTCTTTCTCCCTAGATACAGTGGGACTTGCACCACCAGCGACCAGTATTAGAGCCCAGTACCACTTAAGCTATTGCTCGCCGTTCTTTATGATCTGAAGTTACTTCTGAAATTCAAACTTGTTGTCTCGGGTGGATGAATATGGAAAAATCCTTGTTTCTGGGGCACCCTTTCTGGCACACAGCAATGCTTTATTATTCATTTCAGTTTACCCTTTATCAGGGACCTTTCAGAATGATCCCCATAGAAATGTCACTGTCCCAAGGGTTTCTATTTTTCATACTGTGGGAGCACTCGAGTACTTTTGGCAGCATCACCTCGGGTTTGCCTGTTATTCAGATAATGCTTAATGCTCTTATGGCAGCTCTTCTGGGCTCCACTCCTCTTTATCCTTTTATGTTTGTGCCCCTATTGTCAAGTCAGGGAGCCTAGTGCATTGGGGTTTTGGCCTTGATTTTACCTCAAAGTTAAGCTCCCCTAATTGCAGTGCCTTTAAAGCCCCATCTGCCTCCTTGATATTCCTAGTTTCTGTCACACCTCCTTATCATCTAGCCAGTGGTCGACGCTCACCCCTGAATTGCACCTCATCAGCTCCAAGAGTAGGCACAAAATGGGGGACACAGACACCATTTTAGAATCCAGCTCTTTTCTACTGTAGGTAGTCGTTTCAAGATGCTAATCTGACACCTAATAAATATAAGCACACTCTTAGAACACGCTCTCAAGTTATTTCGACATATTTTCCTTGGCTCATGGCATGGGGCCCGATACCACCAAGGGCACAGCTTTAATAGCACCACCCTCAGACAACATATCTATTCTTAGCTCCTATATGGGCTAGCTTGCCAATGCCCCAGGTACCTACCTAACTTTGCCTAAATAAGTGACCCATTGAAGAAACTCAAACAAAATAGCCCATTTAAAAAAATTATTTGCAGTGTCCAAGCACATTTTAAAACATCAAGGGCAAAACAAGCGCAGCCGATAATCTTGCATATTTGGATGCCTCTTTACTAACTAATTTGAGAGTTGATGTGAGCCCCAGACACAGTCTCTACTTAAAGGCCAAGAAAGAATTCCTTGTTGTAGTGTGGGCCTTCCAGTATTTTCTATGGAAAATCATTCATGGTTGTGACAGGCCATCATGCTTTATTGCCAATATTTGGCAACCTGAAGGCCAAAGTGCCCCCTCGCATTGAGAGGTGGGGGTTAAGTCTGCAGCGGTTTGAAGATAATCCACAGATCTGAAATGGATAGAAATCCTGCAAACCTCATATCTGATTTCCTATAGTAAGCTCAGTAACTAGTCCTTCCATACAGTGGTGTGTAATGTAGATTTACATAGCATGGGTTATCACCTGTGAGGGTCTCAAGGCGCTGTCCATTGTCACAGGGAGATTACGTGATTTGCACAGAATCACAGGATGCTGCCCTGATGTAGAGGCTCGAACCTGAAGCCCCAGCTCCCAAAGCGATTGCTCTGACCAGTGTGCTACATTCTCTCCATTGGTGTAGCTGATGCACTAGCACTGAGGGGTGGAGGCCTGAAGGGCCCACCAAACCCTGATTATTGCTGTGTTTCACAGTTCAAACAGTGGCCAGCGGGTCCACTTCCTTCCCTCCACTAGAGTACATGAAACACTTACTACACCACTACTTAACTGCAGAAAAATACCTGAAATATGTATTTGATAGTCACGTCACTGTGTCCTAAAACACTGAGAATACAAGCACCTAGACAAGAGGCCATAATGTGTGCGGTGAAGATTTATTAATTCCCAAAGATAGAGTGAATTTAAGAGAACTCCCTGCATGGCGATGGGTTTCCTAGCTCTGCGCCGGGACAGCCCTGCTCGCGGATGGGTTTATGACATTGTAGAGAATAAAAGACTCCAACATGAAATGGGTGGATTTACATCAATATATATGTTCTGTGGATCGTTCAGATTTGGGACAAGCCCGATACGCATAATTTATTCACAATGAAATAATATACTTTTTATAGATTTTTCTCTGGACCTGTAAATGGTGCCAAATGTAATTTTGTCATTACAATTTTGTTTGATTTAAAACGGCTTAGGAAGTTGAAATATTCACTGGGGGTTTCTCAAGTCAACGGTAGTATTTCATGACTTATTTTAGTTGATTTAGATGCATAAGGTTCCAAATGTTTTAGATTTATTTTTATTATTATTATTATTTCAAAAGTATATTTAAGAAGCAACACGACTGTCTTGGTGAGAGCCTACTGAGGAGAACCAAGGGAAATATTTTGGACAGTATGATGTTGTATAAACATACCAAGAAAATAAACATTTTCCGTGCAATCAACTGCATGTAATTTTGAAGTCTGTGACCTGGGGAGTGGTGACTCATGTTTCCTGCCAAAATAAGGAAGTATGAGTAGGCGAACCAGTGATTCTCACCGATTTCTGCCTTTTTATAGGGTAGTGCTATAATGAGTGAGATGTCCGTGAAAATGAAAGGATGTCCAATTGCTACATTTCTTGTTGTGATTCAATAATTCACATTACGATATGTCGTCATACATCATCGTGGCACACGATCTGTCTACTTCGGATCAATTAATGTACTGTTGATTTTAGTAAGAATGTTTTCTAGAGTAGGTAGATTCCTACATGGGAATTCAGTCAAGACTGGACTTCCCCGTCAGTCGGCTGATAAGAGGATGCTTGAATTACCCAGATAAACCATTTTTTATGAAGGTGGATTTCAGCCAATGAGGAGCACAAAGTGTAGCACCGACTTTCAGTAAACTGTGTAGGAACAACCATGAACTTAGATGCACAGCGTGCGTGTAAGAACATTTTTACTCATTATCAACCTCCCAGTTGATTTGCTATGATGCAGATGTACAATAATGCTAAGGACTCCCTCTCCCCATATGGGTTTACTCTTTAGGAAAAAAATGTTCTTCAAAGACCCATTGAAGTCTTTGAAGATTTAAAGCCCCATATACCGCGTACACCAGGTTTTACACCTATAACTAGGAGAACCAATAAAGTAAAGCCAATTTTCTTTCTAAACAACACGCAAAAAAATTGATAACAATGAAGCAAAACCTAGGAAAACCAAGGAAATACTTTTCTTTATGAGGGTTAGTGATGTTTCCTCTTCGTAAGAATGTAAACGGGCGTAGCTTCGGAGAGGAGGGGATGGGGGGGGGGGGGTGTTTGGGGTGTTACACCCCTCTAATAAATGTACGTTCTGATAGTTGGGTACAGGTGTTTTCTGTCAGGTATGGTATGGTGCCTATCGGATTTCACCGGATAGTTTTATATACACACAGATAGAAACACGTACACAACACACACCCACTCTCTCTCTCCCTCCCTCCCTCTTTGTTTTTAAAGTCCTAAAAAATGATGTTTTTTTTACTAAAAAAAAACGGGTTCTAGCTCACTTAGTACTCCTACTAATCCACATTCCTCTCAAGTCACTGTCCCCTACGCTCCTCCCCTGTACTCTGCTTGTCGTATTTTGTATTTTAACTTTATGGGCCTGATTACAACTTTGGAGGACGGTGTTAATCTGTCCCAAATGTGACGGATATACCACCTACCGTATTACGAGTCCATTATATCCTATGGAACTCGTAATACGGTAGGTGGTATATCTGTCACATTTGGGACGGATTAACACCATCCTTCAAAGTTGTAATCAGGCCCTATGTGCCAGTGTGACTGTTGGTAAACCAGAAGCTCACAACTTACTCAACCAGCTACGCCCCTGAATATAAAACAAAACAAACTCTGGCTAAGGAATAAGGTTCTTCTGTTAACGACCTGAGTGTTAAATTGCATTTCAGCTTCGAGCATTTAACGCGAGGAGCGCGTTTGATCTTGATCCGTCGGGAACTGCTGATTTTTTGGATCATTCATGTGCACTATTAAACCCTGGTTGGTTATAAAGCTATGATAGAGGAGCAAGAAGCCCTTTGAATCATTTGGTCACAGCTTGCCATGAATTGAAGCTATGGTTGCTATGCACGCCGTTGTAAACTATGAGGAAGGAGACCCCATGTGTCATAGAATTTTGAACGCCCTGAAGAAGGTGGAGTCGATTTTAATTGAATAAATTGTCGGTGTATGTCCACCAAAATGTGCGTCGGCATCTTTTTGACACGCCCAAGTGGATGAAAGAATTTTTGACCAAAAAGGATATGTAATGACTTTTGGTAATTCCTTTCCTTGAACATTTCAATTGGATACCTGACAAAAGGAATTAAATCTTGGAACATATTGCTTTATATTTGAGAGAGAGAACAGCTTGTTTTCTCACACATGAGTTATTAATCATTTGTACCAATATTGTTATAAATTTATATAATTTTCGCGTGTTTTGTCATTATTTGTAAATATTTATTATATAATTTTTGCGTGTTTATTTTGTTATTATTTGTAAATATTGAGTTTTGTGATAAATGATGTACTGGGGCAGAGGGATTTATCTGTTTTTGGGATTTTTCTGTCTTGTCTTGTGACTTCCTTGATTTTGTCTGTGTCCATTTGTGCAGTATATGTTGTCTTTGTGCATGGTGTGTTCTCCTTCAGGTCTGTATTCTATGTTGACATATTGTTTGGTTAGAGGGGGTGATTGTACATAGTTATGATAGCTATTTTTGATAAGAAGGACAATATCATTTGGTTAATTATAAATAAATATGATCTATGTTTGAGATTATTATAACTCATGGTTTTTCTTGTGCATGACATTCTATAAGAGAGAGATGTTGTTATACCTCTGTTAAATTGCATTTTGGCCATAGCCATGAAGACTTCAAAAGGGATCTGATGGGAAAGTTAGGCCTTCATTGAAAAAACATTTCTGGATTTAAATCTGTGTCATCCTTACTATTAGTTTGGTAAATTTTGGTAGTAGGAAGTGTTCAACCGACATGCGTACAACTAATGTTCCCTCTAATTATTTTTCTCCTTGTGCTCTAATAGAATGTTTGTGGGTCCCCTTTTCTCATCATTGTGTGGAACCTTAAATGGGTGTGAATGAGGAAGGAGTTGCTTCAGATGCAGCAGGAGGGAAAGGAAGAGGGAACAAGCATTTGCAATGTAATAGGTCTTGCATTTTCTTGAGCTATTGGAATTGTAAATTCAGAACTGGACTTTTCTTGCCACATAAATTGGTCAACTCTAATCTCATAATGTTGTCTTTTCCTGCCATGTTTTGGTGGTCAATGGTGGATACGGACATCCGAAATCTGATCAGAAATTGGTAAATAAGGCTGGAAAAGTATTTTATTTTTATTTTAACAGAATGAAAAGTCTTGCAAGCATTCTTGTCTCCATTTCAACAAGCAGAGCAGCCTGAGAAGATTTATGGCCCCCAATAAAGGAGATAAGCAATGCCCTGTGAGCGATGTCGTGAGTGTTGGCAGAGAGGGGCCCTCGAAAAAGAGACTCGAGATGCAGTGCAAGGCTAAGCAAGTTTCACAGCATTGCTTCTAGTTTTAGCTACATTCTCCCCGGTAGGGCATATTGTGGCTTTCATGAGCAGTGAGCTAAATGACCGGGTGTTTATTTGGTAAAATAAGCTTATTTTAGGAGTGTATGAGGCTGGCCTGGCTTGTAGTGGGTACCAGAGGTACTTATACCTTGTGCCAGGTCCAGTTATCCCTTATTAGTGTAGAAGAGGTGATTCTAGCAGCTAAGGCTGATAGAAGGTAGCTATGGCAAAGCAGCTTAGGCTGAACTAGGAGACATGTATAGCTCCTACTATACCACTGGTGTCATATGCACAATATCATTAGAACACACAATACACAGATATACTAAAAATAAAGGTACTTTATTTTTATGACAATATGCCAAAAGTTTCTCAGTGAGTACCCTCAGTATGAGGATGCCAAATATACACAAGATATATGTACACAAACCAAAATTATGCAGATAATAGCAAAAGGAAGTAACGCAAGCAATGTAAAGTTACCATAGATTGCAATACGAGCACATAGGTATAGGGGCAACACAAACCATATACTCCAAAAGTGGAATGCGAACCACGAATGGTCCCCAAACCTATGTGAGCTTGTAGAGGGTCGCTGGGACTGTAAGAAAACAGTAAGGGTTAGAAAAATAGCCCACCCCAAGACCCTGAAAGGTAGGTGTAAAGTGCACCTACTACCTCAGAGAGCACAGAAGTCGTGATAGGGGGATTCTGCAAGGAGAACAAACACCAGCAATGCAACAACAGTGGATTTCCGGACCTGAGTACCTGTAAGACAAGGGGACCAAGTCCAAGAGTCGCGACAGTGTCGAGAGTGGGCAGGAGCCCAGGAAATGCCAGCTGAGGGTGCAAGGAAGCTGCCACCGGATGGAAGAAGCTTGGTGTTTTGCAAGAACGAAGAGGACTAGGAACTTTCCCTTTGGAGGATGGATGTCCCATGTCGTGAAGAAGCTTGCAGAGGTGTTCCCACGCAGAAAGACCGCAAACAAACCTTGCTAGCTGCAAGGGTCGCGGTTAGGATTCTTGGAAGCTGCTGTGGCCCAGAAGGGACCAGGATGTCGCCACTTGGATGAGGAGACAGAGGGGGCGCCCAGCAAGTCAGGGAGCCCTCACAGAAGCAGGTTGCACCCGCAGAAGTACCGGAGCAGGCACTTAGAAGAGGAGTGAACCGGAGTCCACCGAAGTCACAAAAGGGAGTCCCACGACGCCGGAGGACAACTCAGAAGGTTGTGCACTGCAGGTTAGAGTGTCGGGGACCCAGGCATGAAGGGAATCCTGGAAGAGTGCACAGGAGCCGGAGCAGCTGCAAATCATGCAGTACCCAGCAATGCAGTCTAGCGTGGGGAGGCAAGGACTTACCTCCACCAAACTTGGACTGAAGAGTCACTGGACTGTGGGAGTCACTTGGACAGAGTTGCTGAGTTCCAGGGACCATGCTTGTCGTGCTGAGAGGGGACCCAGAGGACCGGTGATGCAGTCTTTTGTTGCCTGCGGTTGCAGGGGGAAGATTCTGTCGATCCACTGGAGATTTCTTCAGAGCTCCTGGTGCAAGAAGGAGGCAAGCTACCCCCAGAGCATGCACCACCAGGAAACAGTCGAGAAAGCCGGCAGGATGAAGCGATACAAGGTTGCTGTAGTCGTCTTTGCTACTTTGTTGTGGTTTTGCAGGCGTCCTGAGCTGTCAGTGGTCGATCCTTTGGCAGAAGGTGAAGAGGGATATGCAGAGGAACTCTGGTGAGCCCTTGCATTCAGTATCTGAAGAATTCCCCAAAGTAGAGACCCTAAATAGCCTGGAAAGGAGGTTTGGCTACTTAGGAAGGAGGATTGGCTACTAAGAGAGGTAAGAGCCTATCAGAAGGAGTCTCTGATGTCACCTGCTGGCCCTGGCCACTCAGAGCAGTCCAGTGTGCCAGCACACCTGTGAATCCAAGATGGCAGAGGTCTGGGGCACGCTGGAGGATCTCTGGGCACCTCCCCTGGGAGGTGCAGGTCAGGGGAGTGGTCACTCCCCTTTCCTTTGTCCAGTTTCACGCCAGAGCAGGGCTGGGGCATCCCTGAACCGGTGTAGACTGGCTTATGCAGAGATGGGCACCATCTGTGCCCATCAAAGCATTTCCAGAGGCTGGGGGAGGCTACTCCTCTCCAGCCCTGACACTTATTTCCAAAGGGAGAGGGTGTAACACCCTCTCTCAGAGGAAGTCCGTTGTTCTGTCTTCCTGGGCCAGGGCTGCCTGGACCCCAGGAGGGCAAAAACCTGTCTGAGGGGTTGGCAGCAGCAGCAGCTGCAGTGAAATCCCCGGAAAGGCAGTTTGGCAGTACCCAGGTTCTGTGCTAGAGACCCGGGGGATCATGGAATTGTCTCCCCACTGCCAAAATGGCATTGGGGTGACAATTCCATGATCTTAGACATGTTACATGGCCATGTTTGGAATTACCATTGTGACGCTATACATAGGTAGTGACCTATGTATAGTGCACGTGTGTAATGGTGTCCCCGCACTCACAAAGTCCGGGGAATTTGCCCTGTACGATGTGGGGGCACCTTGGCTAGTGCAAGGGTGCCCACACACTAAGTAACTTTGCACCCAACCTTCACCAGGTGAAGGTTAGACATATAGGTGACTTATAAGTTACTTAAGTGCAGTGGTAAATGGCTGGGAAATAACGTGGACGTTATTTCACTCAGGCTGCACTGGCAGGCCTGTGTAAGAATTGTCAGATCTCCCTATGGGTGGTAAAAGAAATGCTGCAGCCCATAGGGATCTCCTGGAACCCCAATACCCTGGGTACCTCAGTACCATATACTAGGGAATTATATGGGTGTTCCAGTATGCCAATGTGAATTGGTGAAATTGGTCACTAGCCTGTTAGTGACAATTTGGAAAGCAGAGAGAGCATAACCACTGAGCAGAGCCTCAGTGAGTTAGCAGAGCCTCAGTGATACAGTTAGTCATCACACAGGGAACACATACAGGGCACATACTTATGAGCACTGGGGCCCTGCCTGGCAGGGTCCCAGTGACACATAGACTAAAAAAACATATATACAGTGAAATATGGGGGTAACATGCCAGGCAAGATGGTACTTTCCTACAAGGAGCCAGAGGACAGCACTGGAATAAAGCCCAAAAATATGCCAGCGACATGGGAAGAGATGGGAGGAACGGACTGCTGCAATAAAACGCAGGCAGCTACCAGCCTAAAACACCCACAGTGAAAGGGAAGCACTGAAGAAATGACAAAAATAGTCAGTCACAGCAAAAGATAAAGAAACCAAAGCGGAATAACACATTAGTTGGTCACTGCTCTGAAACAGAAAAAGGAGGGAGAAAAAGGCAGAACTGACCACTAGCGAGCAAGAATTTTTAAATTACTGCAACCAACAAATGAAACTGCTTTAAGCCATAAGATGTATGCTTTAAGCCATAAGAAGTATACTAAAAGTATACATGAAGTTGAAAGCATAAGCGCCACCAAGAAGGTTTTAAAGTTCCAGAAGCGCAATTTATTATTTCCTGTGTTGCCGCTAATAGACAGTTTAATTTGAAACCTTATTTAGGGTTAGGCCTATTTTTTCACAGAAAAGTTTACAGCTGATTCTTACCCCCACAGTAGCTGACTTCGGTGGTGATATGCCAAAGTTTCTGGACTTAAAATACGTTTTGATCACCACAAAAAAGATTGCTACCTAAATGTATGCAACAGTTTTTTTGGCCTAATGTCCATCAGTAGTCTGCCGGAAAACCTTTCAGGTGCTGATTTGGAAACTAAGATTGACGTGTCTTCTAATTTTTTGATTTTAACTAAGTAAAATAAATAGCAGACACTAAGCATTTCAGTTTCCATAATTAATTCAAGAAACACCTCAAAGTGGTCCAAAAATGTGCCTGTATTGAGTTCTTGTTAGAAAATAAAGGCTGACCCACAGTGGATGACACTTGTCACTCTAAATACGGGTTTTGCTCTGGCTAACTAGCAGTGCCTCATCTCTCCCAAATGGGAGAGACAATTGGGCAGCCGAGCTCATGACATCTTAGCACTTCACAGCGAAGTCGTGCTCACTCAGGTCACAACCGGTTCTCTTATTCACAGTACAGTCTCATATATAAATGACTAAGGCAATTTAAGTTTTAAAGATTGGTTTAATAAAACGACTGCATTTTAGATAGCAAAGCGTGAGCTGCAATAACCAGAACTACACAACACAGTAGGATTAAAATAGTAACAATCATAGTGAAGCACAAGAATAAGGCTATCATAGTGCCGCTAGGTTATTTTCTCTCCAAGTTATATTTCGAGCACAGCATGTGAGGCTCTAAGCCTGCCTTTCAGGTTCCCCCGGGAGGACATCAACCCTCATACCTGAGCAAAGGCCTGTAATCTGCATCAGCATCTGCAACGGGGCATTTAGCATCTAGTTGTAGGTTCCTGGCTGGAATCTCCCTCTTGACGTATACTAGGACTAGGAAGTGTTTTTATAACTAACACGCAGATGTTCTAAGAAAATGTCCCTAAGTAAGGATGTGTATTTTCTACGAATACTGGAGACTAAACTTCTACCACGTTTACCGGCAATGTACCAGACTGTAGCCTTGACTGAAGCACAAGGCGATCAAGAATGCATTATTTGAGAACACAGTGCTGAACTAAGCTAAACAGTGCGATAGAAGAAATTAAAACAAGACCGTAAAACTGGCTATTGTAAAATAACAGTACGAATCTGAATAAAATATATCTAGGGCAAAGTGCACAGTTCCCTAGTATGCTAAACTAACCTGCATGAAGCTATATTAAAAATGGCTACACTACACCCTCCCCTTGTCGGTAGAAAGTGGTTTAAGCCTAAGCTAAAAAGCCCTGAGCTAAAATATATGTAAAACCCTAAGTAATTTTAACAAGTTAAGGGGACACACAAGCATGGTATTTGGCAATTTTAAAATGAGCATGCGGCCAAAAAGCCGAATTTAACGGAAAATGTCAATTTAGGACCGTTCCAAATCAAGCATCAGTCATGGAAAAGCAGGAGATTCTCCACCTCGGCAGATGACAAAACCGGTAAATCCACGCTAAAAACTATCAAGGAGCAGGTGTGTTCCATAGCCCCAGCATCAACCAAGGCAGCATCCCCTGCAGTGCCTGTGAACGAGTGAATGGTAACTTCCTCCAGGAAGGTTAGCTCGTAATCGGCTTCTCTGAGCAAACGTAGCCGCAGTGCGCATGTCTGGTAATGAACCCTCAACGAGAACATCAACAGATTAGCATCAATCACTGAGGGGCGTTGCTGTGTGAGACAAACTTTTAGTGCCTGTTCAAAAGATCACCAACGGCATCGAAACACGGGCTGCACACAATCCAAAACCGGTCTGAATGACAGAGACCAGTCACACCTCAAATGTTCCAGGAGTGTTGCTCCAAATTGCTGCATCATGCGTTCATGACACAGCTACGCTGATGGGAGTGCCCTCATTTGTCCTTGTTGCGGCGGGACAGCCATTGCGGAAAAACAACAGCAACAGCAAAATGCCAAAGTTATCGGAAATCCCCCAAAAATGCTTCCGAAAATTGAATGAATAGCCGAAGGTATTAAACCGAATATGGAGGAAAAGGTGTGAACAAAACCAATACCAACAGCCTTGAACAAAATGTGCTAATCCAGCCGTGTTGGACACATTAAATATATGTCCCACGAGTTCACCAAAGTGTCTCGGAAAGTTTGTATTGAACAGGGACTGTATTTCCGCCGATGACCTTGCCACCTTAAGTGCGTAGGTCTCGCGTGCAGATGTAAGGGCCACATGCTTCTGAAACAGTAAAGCCTTCACTCTACTTAACTTGTCAAAATTCACTTTGGAAGTAGCAATGTGAGGCCAAATATCTGCTACCTCCCTAATTTTAGTAGGGGGAAACAACACGTTCCCGCAGCATGTAACGACCTTAGGGACCGAAACAGCGTAAACTATTCTGGTCCGCATACCACAACAGTCTTCACTATTGAGAAGGACGTAGCTGCTGTTTGAAAGCACCTGGAATGTGCGTTTAATCAAGGGGACTGGAACTCCCTTCAGATAGCAAGCCACGTTCGCAACCGAGGCATTACACGCCCCATGCAAGGACATCTGCTTACAAATCATCGAATGGCTGACTGAAGTCTCGCATTCACTACCGCTAAGAAAGACCTCTTTCATACCATTGAGGCATTTGTACGAGAAGGGAAGCTCCCACACCTCAGGGATGTAACTATCTCCCAACTTTTCATATCTGCCTACTGGAACATGTTTCGAACAAGAAGAGAATTGTAGTGTAGAAATAGGCAAATTAATATCCCCGTGTATTAACCACTCTGCTGAGGGAATCTTGGGCACGGTAAAAGGCAATCTTTCTATCTTTTCAATGTTAAGCATAACATAAGTCGCTTCCTTTTTAGCCTTTAGTAGTTGCCACGGAAGAGACCCGCCTTCAATGTCTGAAGTTTCCAACCCAGCTGCATAATGGATCTGGTCTGACTCTGCCCATGATCTAAAGAAGACATATCAAAACGTATAATGTCTATAGCAGAAGAAACAATGTTGTTAATTGTATATATCCGGTCAGACAAGGTGTGAATCCCATTATCCACAACAGCCAATGCCTTTTTCAGATTTTCCTGATCTATCTGCCTTAACCGGGCTGCAGCCTCTTTTTGGGAAAGCTTCCATATTTCATTGTATACCTCATACAAGAAACGCTTCCTACGTGGTATCTTTGGGCCTGACAAAACAATCTTGTAAGTCAGTGTAGTTAGACAGGAAACTGAGGTGTGTCTTAACCACATCTAGTGAGGAAGATTTTAGCCACTGTTGGCACAATTTTCCTACACTATGGCCCTCATTCTGACATTGGCGGGCGGCGCCCGCCAAGCGGAAACCGCCATTTGGCCGCTCCGCGGTCAAAAGACCGCGGAGGCCATTCTGGCTTTCCCGCTGGGCCGGCGGGCGCCCGCCAAAGGAGCACCCGCCGGCCCAGCGGGAAAGGCCCTGCAACAATAAAGCCGGCTCCGAATGGAGGCGGCGGAGTTGCAGGGGTGCGACGGGTGCAGTTGCACCCGTCGCGATTTTCACTGTCTGCAATGCAGACAGTGAAAATCTTTATGGGGCCCTGTTAGGGGGCCCCACAACACCCGTTCCTGCCATCCTGTCCCTGGCGGTAAAAAACGCCAGGAACAGGATGGCGGGAAGGGGGTCGGAATCTCCATGCCGGCACTGCTTGCAAACCGCCGGATTCCCTTTTCTGACCGCGGCTTTAATGCCCCGGTCAGAATGGGCATTGAAGCACCGCCAGCCTGTTGGCGGTGCTTCCGTGGGCCCCAGCCCTGGCGGTCTTGGACCGCCAGGGTCGGAATGACCTCCTATATGTTGTAATTATTTCAGCATGTTCTGGAGATATACAGCGAGGGTCTGACCTACTCGTTCGGAAACCCCCCGAGCAGGTGACAAAGCGTTGATGACAACCGTTGATATCTATTGGCCACAATAACCACCCGCCTGGACGTGTTACTGAAGCATTAAACGTATCATTCTGGACCCACTCATTGAGCTCACTAAAAGTTGCATTGGTGTATTTTTGCCAGTTATTAAATTTTGCAGGGGCAGGTATACTGGGCATGTTTAATTCTCTAATTGTAGCTAAGCCTAAGCAGCTGGTCTGTTGTACTGTTTCATTTATAAAAATCACTTGAACGGGGATGAGACATGCTCTAAACAATGTTTCTCTACCCTTGGTCTGACAATTTTTTGTTCCCCAAACACTTTTCATATCGACATTTTTTGACCAATATTCATAACCTTCAATTGATAACCGGGAAACAAAGGAGTCCGAATATATAAATTTAGTGTTGGTCAACATCATTGGTTTATCCCTAGTCGGAGTTATCTTGAAATAATATGACTCAGCATTTTTTTGATGATGCCCAGAAAATTACGTAATGTTTCAAAATAAGTTTTTGCACTTCCTTGCGGGGGAGTTGGGCAATGTTCCCATGGTGCCCATAATAATTATAGCAAAACATGTCACCATAATTCTCTTTAAACTGGTAAACATCTTCATTTTCATAGACAGTATAATATTGCAATTCTGTCATCATGGAATCAACTGTTTTCAATCCCAATCATCAGATACAATGTCTGGTAATACTATATCGTTCATAGATAACTTTAACACATACAGTATTTGAATTATTTCAGTGGGACCATTTATATCAAACATTACTTTATCCCACACAGTCCCATCCGGAATTGACACAGCAGAAATGTTCACAAAGGGCAAGTCTCTTCGAACCATATGTGATGAAAAATGTGGTTTCAATACCTCCTCCACCAGTTCAACCACCGATCTCTCGGGAAGAAAATGACCATGTATTAACAGAAAAAAGGTAATAACAACCCCAATCCAAAGAAAAAAGGCTAGGACAGTCAACGAAAGCCACACATAGTTCCATGGAAAAATGAAATACGTATCTTTAAGCCAATGTATCAGCTTACGTGCATCAGACAGTTCAGCAGTCGAGGAGGCAAACGAGTCCGATAGACCGTCGTTGTGGTCGGCAAAGTAACCAGAGGCAGTTTGTGCAAAAGGCATTGCCGTAGTCAATGGAGGAGTTGGTGTTTCCTGTGGTGGTACACTGTAAATAGCACCATCTGTCTGGCTTGTAGTCATAGTGACTTGATCAAATGTTTCTAAGTTGCTTGTTGTTAGTGGAACTAATGCAAGATCATCATCATCCACCCTCCCCAAGCTCAGAGAGGCATCAGTGTCGGTGTAAACAACTTGAAGTGGAACTTCTTCTCCAGTAGTGAGAGGTATTCGGGAACTACTGGATGTTCCTCCTGGTCGGCTGTATAGAATCAGCCACATGATGTAGCTTGACATTGTCAATGGAAACAAAGCGGTTTTGTTTGGCACCTGGCAACGGTGGTAGAATAACAGTTCTGGTACCGTGTATCCCCAACACAGGGACTGGTGCTCGATAAGAAGGGCCAAATTCTTTTTTCACTGCGACCTTTTCATGCACAAGACCCCCAACTCTGGGAATCCAGCCAGTAGGTGTTACTGGCACATCCTTAATTCCTGTGGAGGCAGCACTTTTAGAAGAGTTATCTTCACGGAACTGCTGTAATTCCTGTAAAACAGTGACACAATCATTTATGTCAAAAGGTGTTTCCGCTGCCTCCACACCAGGACCATCAAGATCCGGAACAAACATTCGTGTTCCGAACAGGCACTCATATGAAGTACGACCCCCCAGGGACCTTCTAGGCAGGTTATTTAGTGCTCTCTGAGCTCCATACGGGTGGGTTAGCCAACTACGACCCGTACCTAAGACTATGGCCGTTAAGGATTGCTTTAAATCGCGGTTTAATCGCTCCACAACAGGAATTTCCCTTGGGATGAAATGGAGACGAGTACTGGAGCTGGACCCCCAACGAAGCCATGGTATCCCTGAATGCCCTTGAGGCAAAAGCAGGGCCCTGGTCCAAATGGAATGCCGCAACTGCATACGTACCGACAAAGACTCACAAATCTTTAATAACAGTCTGAGTGTCAGCCGAGCGTTGTGGCCACACCCACACAAATCTGGAGCAAGAATCAACAGCGACTAGTATATATTTGTATGCACTATCAGGTGTTAATAGAACGCAATGATCCAAGTGTACACACATTGTAATGGTCTATTAGAGATTAAGAGGGGTGTCTATGGCGGGCGCTTAGCTGTGGAAACTTTAATTTGTAGACAGATGTCGCAACAAAGGACATACTGTTTAGTCACTTTATAGAGACCAGGCCACCAATAACGGGCCTGCAAGAGTGATATTGTAGCAGCCATGCCAGCATGTGCAAATGCCACCACCTCATGGGCTGCTTTAATCAATTGTGATCTTACATCTTTATTGGGGATGTCGTGTACGCCTACGCCTGGAATTTTAACTTCAGCGTTCAGCACACTTCCCATCAAGTATTGATATTTGTTCGGAAATCCTTTAGGATAAGTCGTACCATCAACCGTAGCTTTTATGGCAGCCATAATGTCTGTGTCTGGTATGGAACTCGAGCGAGTCACTGCAGCTACTGTGGCAACTGCCACTGCCGCCTTTGTGGCATAGGTATGTTGGGAACAGAATTTCTCCTCCTCCATATAGCCGCTCACGACCACACAGGCAGCAGAATATTGATGTTTGGTTCCAATCGCTGGTTGCGCAGAACCATCGGTGTACATGACTACATGATATTGATCAATAGGCAAGGTGTCAGCGGGAACTGGATATTCTACTTCATATTGTAGAAATTCTTGAGATTGCAACTTTGGCTCGAAGATGTAGTCTACATCAGTGGCTGTTAACGGCGTAGCCCATTGTATCCAACGTGGATGAAGTGCTTTTGCATTCGGGATGCTAGCTTTTGTAACAGCCTCAAGGGCTGGAATAGGAGAAATGACAATGATGCGTTTTCCTTGGGCAAGAGGTCTTTCTATAATGCAGCCATCTGAACAGCATTGAGAATTTTCTCTGTGGGTGCAAAGCTTTGTTCTACAGCAGAATACAAGTGTGATTTGTATGCTATCGGGACTTTCTCACCTTCATTAAAGGTGACATGTGTAAATCCAATGGCCCCAGCTATCACCCTGATGACCAAATATGTCTTATTGTCCTGTGTGTGTAAATGTGTTGCTGCTAGCATGTCTGCCTGTAACTCTCGAAGACTATGTGCGTGTTCAATTGTCCAGTATTTTCTTTAAAAATCAGGATGTATTAATTCATATAAAGGTTTTATGCGTGTAGCATAATCAGGAATGTATGTTCTGCCAAAATTTAGAAAGCCCAACAATGATTGTAGTTTTTTAAATCGTATTTGGTGGTTGCAATTGTGCACATTTTTCAACAAATTGTGGCGCTAGGCTCTTCCCTTCATTCGACAGCTCATATTCCAGGAACAGGACACTGAGGAAGGCAATATTTTATTTTTTCAAAATAAATTTGTAGCTGACTTCGGCAAACCCTACAACAATGTGGGCTACCCATCTTAAATGTTGTAGTAACTCGTTAACTGTGAGATAGATATTGTCTACGTATGACAGTGCTTCAGGGTCTATCGCGTGTAAAATAGCAGTCACACGAGCTGCAAACAGTCCTGGGCTGTTCTTATACCCTTGAGGCAAACAACAGATTTTTTTCTGGGAGCCTAGTGCGCTAAAGCTTGTTAAATCTCTGCTTTCAGGTGCTATATTCTGGCAGAAGAATCCATTAGAGATATCTAAAGTCGTTTTATATTTTTTCCACACAATGTTGCTCATTAGTGCAGTGCTATACGAATTTTGTATAGCATATGTATGTATATGTCCGTTTAAATATCTGTAGTCTAAGACTATTCTGTATGAATGGTCCGGTTTAGCTACAGGGAATAAGGGGTTATTCATCGGTGAGACACAGGGTTCAATCACCCCCTGGTATTCTAATTGCGTAAGTATCTCTCTCACCTGTGCCCTTGCTTCATGTTTTATTGGATTCTGCGGTTGTGGCTGAGGTTCACCTTTAATGGGAATTACATGGTATGGAGAATCCCTATCCCACCCTACGTTATTTCTATATAACGCAGGTGCCTGTGCTAGAGCCCATTCTATAGAATAGGACTCAGCGAGTTCCTCTGGAACAAGGGGCGAGAAGGAAGGTTTAATAACCTCTTCTCCATAAGGGCAAGTGCGGACAAAATCAGGCGGCCAATCTTGTTCGGCCAACGAAGTGTCATATTTTAACTACTCTGTCCCAAAAGATTGCGTGTATGGTGCGTTCAATGTCTCCTTCCAATTGTAGAGTTACTCTATACACCCTATCGGGTTCGGAGACACGCATATCCGCTGTTTCTACTTGTATAAAGTCATCAGTTGCTTTCACCTCCAGATGCTCTAGAAGATTCCGGCGAACTATTGTGACCTCTACCGCGCTGTCTAGCAGTGCTAGAGCCCAGTTCTTGTTCTTCAAGAGAACCCTCTTCCTGAGTGGCATGTCTAACTGAGACAGCTGCCACTTTTTTCTTTTTAAATAGTTTTTGTTGTACTGGTTTATCTTCCTTCTTAACAGAAACCTCTGAAGAGCGTTGTGATTCCTGTCTCGGTTTCACATACTCTGTTCTCCGCTCTGATCGCCCACCTTTCTCATTTCTCTTTTCCGATGAGTCCTGAAAGGAACGAGATTGGCGTGTATCAGTCTATTGATATCTATCAGGCATTTTTATATTCTCTCTATTTCTGAGATTATACCTATTCTGTGGGGTCTCCGTGCGTGGAGATTCTCCCCTTTCTTTTTTAGGCGTTTGTTGTTTTTTCTCCCAGCGTTTCTTATTACCCTCAGGTTGTTGTTTAGTGTTGTCTTTATTAAATTTACCCTGAAATTTAGGTTTTTGTGGTCTAGCCCCAAGGCTATCTCGACCGATACTGGAATATGTTTCCGCTATTATTTTAGGCAGTTCTCGCTCCTGATCTTGTTGAGGAACGTCACAAAGACGCATGCGCACTGCAAGTGCAACTGCTTCCCCTTTAAGGCTACTTAGGATAATTGAAGAAACTGTGGCAAAGTTGCCCATCAGTTGCATTTCCAAATCTAGGGCCGGGGCAGCCCCGTATTCGCCTAGAAATTGTTTAAGCACTTCCGGTAGGTTGGCTAGCGTTGGTGTACCGTGTGCCATTGTATAGAGCGCGGCAAATACCGTGCCCCATGTATTACAGTGTTCACCTGTCGGAACCATCCCAAAGGGCAAGCACATAGTTAATGTTCTATGTTTATCCTGAGGTCCAGTATGGGGAAATACTGCCTCCAACACATTAATTTTTTGTGCTAGCCAAAACGGTGTCTCCTCTCGTTTGGCTGGGACCTTACCCATAATAGAGTGTACAGTCACCGGATTTATACCTGGTGTTACTGTATGTGGTTGTGCTGGAGCAGCACGCGCTGGGTTTGTATTTAGTGTCTGAATCACAAATTGTACTAATCGTCTATATATTGCTGTTAATTCAATATATAAGCGTCGAACCTCAGCTACCGCCATATTCGCAACCTCAGGATGAGGTGCATATGTGGCCAATAAAGGCCAGGTAGGACCATCATTACTTAGTGGACCTAACCTTACTGGTAATATTGTATGGGGTAGGGCGCCATCAAGCCAATTATTATGTTCTTGATAAGATAGAGGTTTCTCTAAGTATGCATACGCCCTGTACTGCCCAGGCGCGTTCGCAACTGTATATGTATGAAATGTATTTGTGTTCCCATCAACTGCTGGAAATGTGACCCAAGAGTAAAACAGCTCTGTTCTATAGGCTGCGTGGGCATCCACCAAAAATGTGACTGGACCTCCCTGTGCTGTAAGACCATGTGCTAGTAAATGTGTTGTAAGTGGTTGTCTCATGTTAAGAGCTATTTGTACAGCCTGGAGATTCACCATCATGTAAACACTAAGAGTTCAGAGAAGGCACAACAAAATGTTTTTTTTTTTCCTTTTAAGGTTCATGCTTGAACAACCACCCGCTGAAAAATAGGGTTACCTATATGGCGGTGGTGGGAATCCTCAGTACCATGGGCGTCTCCGTATACGGAACTGAGGGGTCATTATTTAAAAATGAGACCGAGATATCTAGGTGGACCCGAAAATTAGAGCCTGACCAAACGTTGGTGGCGCCATGTCGCGTAGGCTCTCATTATCCTAATGAGACTACTGGATTTTGAGCAGCAAGATCATTCACAGTGTGGGGGACTAAGTCTGACCCTCAGTAGATGACACTTGTCACTCTAAATCCGGGTTTTGCTCTGGCTAACTAGCAGTGCCTCATCTCTCCCAAATGGGAGAGACAATTGGGCAGCCGAGCGCATGACATCTTAGCACTTTCCAGGGAAGTCGTGGTCACTCAGGTCACAACCGGTTCTCTTATACACAGTACGGTCTCATATATAAATGACAAAGGCAGTTTAAGTTTTAAAGATTGGTTTAATAAAACGACTGCATTTTAGATAGCAAAGCGTGAGCTGCAATAACCAGAACTACACAACACAGTAGGATTAAAATAGTAACGATGAGAGTGAAGCACAAGAATAAGGTTATCATAGTGCTGCTAGGTTATTTTCTATCAAAGTTATATTTCGAGCACAGCACGTGAAGTTCTAAGCCGGCCTTTCAGGTTCCGCCTGGAGGACATCAACCCTCATACCTGAGCAAAGGCCTGTAATCTGCATCAGCATCTGCAACGGGGCATTTAGCATCTAGTTGTAGGTTCCTGGCTGGAATCTCCCTCTTGACGTATACTAGGACTAGGAGGTGTTTTTATAACTAACACGCAGATGTTCTAAAAAAAAATCCCTAAGTAAGGATGTGTATTTTCTACGAATACTGGAGACTAAACTTCTATCACGTTTACCGGCAATGTACCAGACTGTAGCCTTGATTGAAGCACAGAATACATTATTTGAGAACACAGTGCTGAACTAAGCTAAACAGTGTGATAGAAGAAATTAAAACAAGACCGTAAAACTGGTTATTGTAAAATAACAGTACGAAGTCGAATAAAATATATCTAGGGTAAAGTGCACAGTGGTCTAGTATGCTAAACTAATGTGCATGAAGCTATATTAAAAGTGGCTACACTACAATACCATCCTTAGGTGCAGGAACCATACTCTGCATGCAGCACAAATCCATTAACAGTGCTGTTCTGAGATGCTGACGCTGGTCCACTGTCACTGGTGGCTCAAGTGAAACCAAATCCCAGCACTTGTTTTTTTTGTATCTCAGAGATTTTGGACATATCCTAACATTCCTTTTTGAGGAATAACTGCTGACGTAATACCAGAAATATAGCACTTCTTTATATCCATGTCTCCAAATATTCTGATCATTCAGCATTGTGCCGGCTCAGTTTGTTTGTAGAGTATCACAATATCACCATGTTTACTCATCTATCCTGATGCAGCTTCAATGGGTTTAATTTGTCAACCGAGCACAATTTAAAGTTCTGTGTTTGACTGGCCAATGTCTTTCTCCAACCAAAACTTTGTTGGCACAATCAATCAGCTGATTTTTGCTGTCCACTTAGATTCAATGCCTCACTTTTGAAAAGCTCATTTTGGATGACGTTCCTTCTTTCATACGATCAATGCCAGATCAGATTTGCCACATTTCTTTTATTTGGAGTGTGGGGAAAACTTAAAACCCACGCTTCCACTTATAAAATGGCATCTATTTCTAATATAGGCCAGAAAACTGTCAATTATCACAGTGCACTTTGCAGTTAGATATTCATCACCCTTATCTTTTTGTCAAGTTTGTTTCTTTATAGTCAGAGCCAAGGATCGCAATAAAAAAAAACACACGTTTTTACATTTTCAAGAATCTTACATTTCTCTTTTCAGAAGTCTTGTGTCATCTCACTGTAACACACAAACACAAAGTATGCAATGCAAATACGTCATTACCCTCCGCGAAAAGTAAATAAAGCTGTTTTGTCAGTTGGTCTGATTCTGGGTCATTTTTAAGGGGATTTTAACTGTTTGGCATGGCGGGGGTGCTGCATACTGGGCATTCTGTGTGTGCCTGTTAGAGCCTGATTAGCGGTGATTGAAATGGTGGCCATTTTGGATGCGCCACAGGAAATGGGGGTTCGCACTAGTTGTTTTGGGTCACATGACCACAGTGCTTTTTACTTAGGCATGCCAGTGCACGGACAAACCGCTAGCGCACCTAAGGCAACCCTGTCTGCGCCAGGATGTCGCAAGGAGCAAGAAAATATGCTGATTTGGTTAAAGGTAACATGAGGTCCTCTGTTTCCAGGAAGGAGATTTTGGATTTATGTCCATTGACTACCCAGGGGGCCTGTGATAAATGTTCATCCCCAGAGAGTTTTTGCTCTCCCGTGTACAACTGGTATACAGAGTTGAAGGAATGGGGACAGGAGGACGGTCTAACTAAGGAACAAGATAGTAATATCTTGACAGCCTGTGGGGCAACACATACACTTAAATTTGCTCTGCTTAATGCTCGATCTATGCCCAAACATAGTATGGAGATTAATTACTTAAATGAGGATAACAGCCTGGACTATTTGTCACTGAAACTTGGGCAAGGGAAGACTCAGGCCGGACTTGGTGATTGCTGTTCCCAAGGGGTATGATATTGTCAGGTTGGACACAGAGGGGCGTGGGAGGGCAATTGTTTTTTATCAGGGGTTAAGGTGAATGCTGGAACCTAGGGGGTCCAACTGCTGGCGGGACCGTGGTATCTAGGAAATGGGGTAGCCTCTCAAACAGGGAGTTAGAGTGGAGGCTGGCTGAAATGCTCAGGAGAATCAGGGAAAGGTTGCAGTAAGTTTTAAAGATTGGCTACAGGCCACCCTTGATGTATTATCACCTGTCAAAGAAGTAAAAGCTTGGTGCAGTGGTTTACAGGTGACTTGAACAACCTGCAAACATAGTGTCACAATAGGAGAGGGGGTGAAGAGGTGACCCCGGTTTGGAAAATTAATTGAAACATAAAAACCTGCTAAAAAGTTAGAATGTAGCTATTAAGGAAGCAAAGACTGTCTTTTTCTCCCAGAAAACTAGGAAGGCTATAAATATTCCAAGAGAACTGTTTAAAATAGTAAAGGTGGTATCACCCCCACCGTCTCAGTTAGACTTGGCAAACTCACAGGAGTTCTGTGATAAAGTAGGTGGATACTTTGGGGATAAAATCCTTACCATTTATTCTGAATTCCCAGCTATAGAAGAGCCCCAAAGAGATGAGACTTTAGAGATGGGCAATCTGAGCAATCTAACAGGAGTACACTAGATGCCATCACTCCTCTCACACAAGAGAGAATTGCTTCTTTGTTAATGCAAATTAGATCAGGATCTCCTGAGGACCCATGCCCAACAAGAGTGCTTCATATGACCCCTGGGATAATAACAGAGGCCTTAGAGATCATCTTTGGGGAGGTGATGACCACGGGGGAATATCCGCAGAGCTGAAAGGAAGCCATCACTCACCCACCCCACAAAAGAAAAACGAGCGGAAGAGACTCCAAACCATCTTCTTACTACAAGCCGCAATCAAAATACTAGAAAAACATCTAAACAAGAATTGGCCGTTTTTGGGTGAGATTGAATACATGGATTCATCACAGCATGGCTTCTGGTACAACCACAGCAGGGAGTCTGCACTTCTATCAGCCTATGACTACATCTGTTGTCAGGGAAATGCAGTCACTCTTGTAATGTAGGACCTGTCCGCAGCCTTCAACATCATTTCTCCATCTTTAGTGGTGAGTAGGCTGCGACAGGCTGGACTGAGTGGAAGGGCTCTGTGACTGCTTGAATCCTTCCTTAGGAACAGGATGACTATTGCCAGTTGTGGAGATTTTAGAGCACCACCATTTCAGCTGCCATGCAGGGTGCTGCATAACTCGGCCCTCAGTCCCATTCTGTGTAACCTGTATGGCACAATCAATAAAGTCCTGGGGGTTTTAGGAAGCATCCTATGTGGATGACCCACAAATAATAGTGCCAATCGGCAAGGACTGGTCAGAGGTGGCTACGAGATTTAGGTCTTGCATGACGGAGATCAGTAGCTGGATTAAGCAAATGTAGCTTAATTGAATGGTGATAAAACCGAGATTCTGTTTTTTGGGTCCACTATCCCTATTTGGAATACTAGCTGGTAGCCACAGGCCTGCCACCCATTACCTATTGCTGTAAATTAAGTAAAAAACCTAGGAATGGTTTTGACCAGGCATTGACTGTTGAGTCTCAGGTGAGCACAACAGTGAAGACATGCCATTGGATACCTACAATGCTGAGAAAGATCTTGCAGTTCATTCCAGTAGGGGGTCAGGGGTCCTGTAGTTCTGGTGCTTATCACTTCACACCTGGATTACTGTAATGCCCTTTATTTAAATATTGCCCAGTATGTCTTAAATAAGCTGCAACTGATCCAAAAGGGGGAAGGAGAGAATGGGCTAAAAAACAGAGTGCAGATTTAGGAAAAAGGGGACGGGCTTAGGAAACACAGGGAAGACTTAGGAAAGGGAGAGCTGGCTTATGAAAGGGAGGGTGTGCTTAGGAAACGGCGCAGGCTAGGAAAGAGTGTGCAGGCTAGGAAAGAGTTTGCAGGCTTAGGAAGGAGAGAGGGCTGAACTGGAGGGTGGCATGTGGCATGTGGCAGTGAGAAATTGTCATGCACGGTACAACCAACAAGTATAATTTCTCTTTACCTGGATAATTTCCAAATAATTCAGTGTAAGCTACTGATGTGGTCAAGATGTAAGTGCTGTCCCTCATATCATAAGAGTCATCTATATATATGACAGTTTGCGCATTATGTTAACTAAAGTTCCAATAGTTTGATTGTAGAAGATGCACTGAGAAGTAATTTTAAATGTGCATACGTTAGTATTGTGAAGTTTGACATAGGTGGTATTTACTTTAAACTAAATGTTTGAAGGATAAAACTGATATTATGATGTAATTTACACTCTAGACTAATAGAAATTAAAAATCATTTCAATACATTCTAATGATTTAAATACGTGTGCAAAAGTAGAGTAATGCAATTCTGTGTTATAATGATGGGAATGTATTACTTTTGTTTAAAGCCACTGTAACATGAATAGTAATGAAGAATTATTTATTATGATTTCATATTAAATTGTGTTGATTTTAACTTATTATTCAGATGTATTGTTTTACTCACTTGTGTTATCCTAAGTGAGGTCTGCTAGGCATGTATTTTGTGACTGTGAAGAGAATGCCGCTTCATTTTCATAACGTGATCTTTGTTTCAGACTTCGTTCCTATGAGAAGACTAGCTTTAGTAATAGACCCCTCTTGTTTTAGACAGAGAGAAGTGAAACAATGTCCTTAAATGTAGAACATCCTGAACTGTGGACTGACATTATATACATTTGTTTCAAACTGATGTGGAGCTACATGGATGGATGACGTTCCCATGACAGACCTCAGAAGATGTGTTGCTGTTTCAACTTGGAGTCGTGTGATCGATTTGTATTGCATGATGCCCCTTTAATGTAATATGGACTGTCACCCAGAGCAAATCAGATTGCCATATGAACTTTAATATGTTGTTGACCAGTTGGACTTGAGACAGATTGTCAGATTCCCTTGGTCAGATTTCCAGGTGTCATTTGACCAGAACCCTGACAGATGCTGAGCCCCTTGGAAAGGTATCTTCCTTACTGCTTTGACCCTTTGAGATGTCCAGTTGAGACTTAGAGATTTTCTTCTTAACCCTTCAGAAGACTCTTGATCGAGCTTCTGACATGTTGAAGCTTTCCATTTTTACCTATCTTGTGCCCTCCTTAGTTAGTAACTTGTTGCCCGAGATTACTTTTTCCAAATTCTTTTTGCCCTTTTTGTTCTTTTTGTCCATTCCCAGCATGTGTTTCGTCCCACACATATATTTCCCTGATTTGGTAATTGTAGGGTTTACCTGTGCTCAGCTAAATTAACACTCTGCTGATTTGAAATTGACTTGATGATTGTCAAACCTGAGCAACGCTTAATTTTTGTATCTCAGATAATCCTGTAATGTTTTGTACTCTTCTTATTGAAGACTTAGTTTTACTAATGTAAGTTTGCCTGAATTTATTTCATTGCCATGGGCAACCCTTGGTGATCCTGTACCTTTATAATTTTGTCTTGAGGGTTTTCTACATGACTTTGAGCTTAAGCTTCTAATGAATCCCTTAACTTTATTCTTTTGACTGGAGTTTTCTTTGAATGGTCATACTGTGCAACGTAACTGGATTTGTATTGAAATTGTGTTTATGGCTCTACCACATCCTATGCAGGGTCCAGAGACCTGTTGACCTCTGAACATTGATTCCATGAAGGATGAAAATGCTTCTCCACAGTAATTACAATGTTCTACTGTGAGTGAGAGAGGAAGAGACTATTATTTACTTAAAGGTGAAACTCAGTCACCAGCAGGTGACTATTGCCACACTAAGCAAGCCCAAACTACACCTCTGTGCAGTGCTAAAGCTCTGCTCAGACGACTGCAGCCAGCACTATTACATGTCCATGCGCCAAACACCAAGCTGTGTAGTCTTCAATACACTTCATGCCTCTTTAGTTGAGTACCAGACACTACCCTCCCCTTTATTTCACTTTTGCAAGTTTCTGCATTGGTCCTTTATTACATCTTTCACATCTTCCTCTTCCTCCTTCGTGTCCCTTTGTGCTTTTCTCGCTTGCGCTCAGGAAATGTCCAATTAGGAAAAATAAGTTCCAGTGGCTCCACTGACAACCAGCGGGTCCGGCTCAAATTAGGCACTACATTATTGCAGGACTACTGTTGTGGTAGTGAGACTAAACTCTTTTCTTGCTTACCCAGGCGGTTTCTTCCATCTCCAATCCATAGAAGAATTGGCCAGTGACCTGGAAAATGGGAACAAAACTAGTCTGACAGGCCCTTTTCATCTACTGGCTTACACAGTGGCCTCCACAGAGGGACTGCCAGAGTCCAGGTTGTGCAGTGACCTCACAAAGCAGGAAATAACTGTCAGTAGAGCAATAGTGAAGACACTATTAACCAGACCCAGGTGACCAACTCAAGCTCAAGCTGCTCTGAATAGTCGTAACTTAAATGATGATCACGCTGTCGGACTGAGAGCAAGGCAGTCCATTTGGTGGACAAGAAATGCAAGCATGACAGACATTGACTATGCAATTAAAAAAAAAAAACGGTGCTAACGTAGCTTACCGAATATGCTGGACTCAGAATAGAGACCCTGCAGCTAGGAGATTTTGACCAGCATGCGCAAGTCCATGGATTTTCAGTTTCTAACAACATTTCTAACTTGTCAGCGCAACGAGCTAGGAGCCAAGCTGCTAGACAACTCAGATTTATTACCCTCGCTTTACTGCAGTGGGCTGAATTTGAACGTGAAAATGATCACATGAGTTTCTGATCGCCCATGAATGACATAGCTGTAAATGTATAAAGCACATTTTCAGTCTGTAGAAATTGATTTAAATTCATAAACCTGTGAGACTTGCCATTTTATTTAACTGTGTCGCTTTTACTTCACAGACCCAGTGGTATAGTTGGGTTACACCAGGCACACATTGGAGTAACCTGTATTCTTAAAATAGATAACTTCATTAAAATAATTTCATTTTTCAAGTAAGAACATTATTAAAATCTTGTGACAGTGGTTTACAACATCTGAAATATTGGATGTACTGAGTATGACAGGCACATTTTCAAATAATTCATCAAATTGAAAACACGCTGTACACAACAGTCAACTCAAAGACAAGACTAACCATAGTTCATTTGTGTACAATTATGCAAAGTTATTCTAACCATTCGTATTGTTATGTCAAGCCTCCCAGATAGTGCATGTGTTGACATTTACTTAACCTTAAACTCAACCCTGGGTTGCAAGCAGTACGACTTAGCAAAGGAACAATGTGTAAAGCATTTAACAATACCAAACAGAAAAAGAAAGTCATACAGCACGTAAGAAACAAGAAACCAAGTTAGAAATATAGATTAGATTTATATGAATCTTTAGAGACCTTGATCATCAAAATCATCCAGAGGGTTCTGGAGATATAGGATTTAAAGGAATAAATAACTTTAACATCAACTGCAAACAAGCACTGGTCAACAAAAACACTAGAAACTTTTGAAAAGTGTGGAAATGTTGGTTTGGCAACTCCGGCCTGAGTTTGGCATCTACGCCTGGCAGGACAGAGGTCCAGGGGGTCATATAGGATACTTTGAACAGTTACCTGGCGACCAGAGCATTTTAGAGCAAGACCCAAAATTTACAAGATAACCACAATAGAGGGTAATGGAGTGGTCCTGATGCTGAGCGATGCAGGCTCAAGGATGCTCCTGATGCTGTGCAGTCCACAGGGGTGAAGTCCGGTTGAGTCCTCGGTCCACAGGTAAGTGAGGGAGACTCTGTCCACAGAATTTTGTGTCCCACGAAGTCCTCTTTGCAGGGTCCAAGAGCTGTCAATGCAGACCTAGCGCTTTTGCAACACAAAATGCTTTGGGCAAATCTTCGGTTGAGGCTGGTGTCCCTCTCAGGTGACAAATCCAGTAACAACCAACACTCACGAGACCAGCAGACACGGGTGCATCTATTGGCTATCTCTGAATTGACCTTGGAGGTGCCTAGCATCCGGTCGCTGCTAGACTTGAGCGGTGGTTAGCAGACGTGTGGCTTGGGCTCTTTCAGCTTTAATGTCCCCAGTACTGTTCTGGGGGCCATCCAGCTGACCCTTGGAGTTTCTGCTTCGGACTGAGGCCAGGGATCAGTGTCTCCCTGAGCTAGGCATGCAGAACAGCATCCAAACTCCACTAGCTCAAAGTGCAGCAGGTGCAGTCACTCTGGTGCCACAGCCCCTCTTTGTGCACTTCAAACGGTGCTGATTGCTCTTCTTCGTGTCCCTTTTCCAGGTTCAGTGAGTACTTAAAAGTTGGATGCCAGGGGTGCCCATTATATCCCAGCAAAGTTCCCGATAGGGCAATGTGGTCACTAGTCAATGGGCTAGTTGGTCCCCTCCTCTCTGGTGACAAAGTTCCAGTGATGTGTGGCATCGGGCTATCCCAGAGTGCAACATTCTTGCCGCAACCAACATGGCAGAATCCTTTCTTGACTGTAAGAACCTTGGTTGCCCACCCCCAGAGAAAACGAGTTTTCCCTTCTCTGTCCCTGGCTCTACTCTGTCTGCAAGGAAAAAGGCATCCTGCCTTACGGTGTTGTCACAGCGGCCCTTCAAAGGTGGCTTTTCCTTTGAAACTATCCTTTTGGGCTAACACCCTAAGCAGCCACCCTGTGGGAGGAGGTCACACTTTCCAGTGCAGCAACAGCCTTTGTTCCTGGCCTGGGAGTCATTTACAAGTCTCCCAGGTGGACAGAAAGCTGCATGTGTGTTAGTGCCTTTGTGCAGCCACTGGACTAGCTGGGGCACATAATGGAAACTTCATAAACGTTGCTTACCTTTAAAAGTCACAATAATTTTGACTCAGCCATCAAGTTACATTTAAGGCCACAATTAATTTGATACCTTAAATGATCCACTTTGGTAGTCCCAGTTAAAAGCAAGCCAGGTTGGGATACCAACCAGTAATTCTGTATTAGCCAATGGGGCTACCAACTTTACCCACAGCAAAACAACAATTTGGGAGTGTTGCTGCTAAGAAGTATCGTAAAACATATGTTTTACTTAACAAAATATAGCTCAGTGTCATAGGGATTTATAGGCCTTCCTTATGGGAGACATATATGATGTTAAGGGATAGGGTGGCTTTGCCATAGGTTGAAAGGGCAAAGTCGAACTGGGCAGTGAAAACACTGTCCTTCCAGTCTGTAATGACAGGCTGGGGCCATTTTGTATCTTGTCACAAAACATGGTGGAACAAATAGTACTGCAGTCCTGAGTGGACACTCTGTCTTACATCCCTGGGTACCATATACTAGGGACTTATAAGTAAGACAGGCCTTCCCAATTGGGTGTATCCAATTTGATGTATACTTTGCATTCAGAACACTGGCACTAAGATCTGGTGAGCAGGCCTCAGTGCACTTTCAGAGTAAAAAAAAAAAAAGAAAACAGCAGTTAACAGTCCAAATGGGGGCAAAAAGTGGGCGGAAAACCTCCACAAAGTCCATTTTCTTCCATCCCAGTTTACCAATCTTGTGTTTGTCCCTCCTATGGAGTATTGCCTCTTCACAATCTCTTTGACTAACTAGTATCTCTTCTTCCATTGCTTGCTTTTCAGTAATTGTTTTTTTTCTCTTGTTTGAAGCACTGCCTTAGAGGGCTGGTGATTTTGAACATCCTTCTCCCTCTTGCATTCATTCATGTTATTTTCCCAACACTGATCACTGTATAGACATTTGAGAAAACCACACTTTCCCTCCCCCAAACCCACATAAGATGCCCAGCCCCTGTGAGCACTAGGCCCACCAACACATTGCCTCCAATCAGTGTAACACATGCAATCCAGAGTGCACCCCGGGGCTGACAGTAGCAACACAGTGTAAATCACAGTATAGCCGCATTCCCATCTAGACCCACGGCCTCAGACGCACTAGTGAAATGTGATGTCAACCTTATGAACTCCCTGGCAGCACCAGAGTACACAGCAAAACCATAGTGCTTCCCCAGCACTCCCTCGTTCTCACTCACTCACTCCCTCACATCCACCCCACGCCTAGGCACTGGGCCCAGGTATCAGTTGTCGCTGGTACGCACGCACACACTCTTGTACGCACTCACTTCCGGCACCCTAATGTGATGCCCTGATAACTGGCACGTGGATGCCCATACGCTTGAAAACCGTCTGACTCCCAACCCACCCTCCTCACCAGCCAACCAGCCTCCAGTTAACCGTGCCCCACTGGAACCCCAATGATTCTAGTAACTTTCTCCTGGGAACCCAGACACTCTTTGCTAAGTCACAACTCCTGTGGTGTCGGGGTCAAGGTGGGGGACCGGAAAGACAGCCAGTGAACAATAAGGGAGAAGACGTTCTCGCTTCCAATAGGAGGTTCACTCAGAGGTCTGCAAAACACAGGGGGGTGGTTACCAGGGTCAACCATTCGACTCGGAGGTGCCTAGTGATGCCAGACAATCCAATGTTACCAAATAGTAACCGAGTTCAGTACCTCGGGAATGAATTGGTGCTCTCAGGGCGTGTTTACTCGACCTGCCCTCAACACTTCAGGTTGCAAACAACAAGTTACCAGGTCCGTGTCTCTGGATTGGAGACACCCTGTCTGTGCCCGTGAACTTCCAGTGACCACAGAAGACAGGTTCGATCCAACATAGAAAGTGCTCAGTGTTGTTCCTACGGGAAAAAAGACAATACTGTCAGGGATCCAATGACTGGGGGTTCCTGGACGGCACCAGGTTTCTTCACCCAACTCCTAGCATCGTAATCCCTCCCCCTGACAGGAGGCACTAGCCTGGTATGTGATGACTTGAACTGCATAAGACCTCTCTGTTCCACTCGGGACTTGGTTTCAGTACCCCCCTGGGTTGAGGTACTCTGCCAAGTACGCTATAACATTAGCAGTACTGGACTATCCAGATGAACACACTAGACGCAAGTTCCATTGAACAATATTAGGCCAAGTAAAGCACTCCTCAGGTTGTACCCACACCTCAGTAAGTTTCAACTTAAGAATGGACACAGCACACAATGAGCATGCAGCAGAGGGTCACATGAAAAATGCTTCCCACTCGACCTCAAGGAGCCCCAGCACGGTCCTGCAACAGTATCCGTTGACTTCCCAAGCCATCTCGGTGTATACTGGTCTCCTCAATTAAGGGCCACACCCATGTAGCACGAGCAGTACATTGCCACCTCAAACCTCGTGCACCCAGTCTCCAGAGTTAGTTCTTGGTCCAAATACAAACTGTTCCCTCCAGTTGGAGTCTGGCACGATGTACGCGCAAACAGAGAGCACAGCTCTCCGGATATTACAGATCATGATGTAAGTCCCTCTCCGGGGTTCTTTCATATCTCTGAGACCTCTGCCGAGAACAGGGGGCAGCCGACCTGCCCTTGGAGAGCCACTTCATGATGCCACCCAGCTGCAGGCAATCAGCCTCAGGCCAGGGTCTAATCGGAAAGGGTGCACCAATCCCCTTCCTTGGACAGTTATCCTCCTGGGCACTCAGATTCCTCTGACAGTGCGCCAATATGGTCCAGCCACACTAGTCCCATGTATACATCAGTGGTACTCTAAGTTGCAGACTTTGAATACCCCTACCTATACTAGGTAAAACCTATGAAGTGGGGGTGGTTCAAAGGGTGTTCCTATGAACACAAATGTCTTCCCCTAAATTTCCTACTTGTCTGCCCTGGGGCCCTGGAATGCCGATCTTTATCTTTATGGGTGCCAGGCTGTGGCTTGAGGAGGCCAAGTGTCACAACCTCTTCCCACATCTACCTCGCATATCCCCAAATGGCAGGGATCCGTTGTTCTGAATGCTCGAGTTTTATTGTGGTCATCTGGGGAATGTGCACATGTGCTCTTCCACTGGGACCTATGGAATGAAGCCTAATTTACGGGACACCAGAACCAGTCCCAACACCTAGAAATGCCCACTTCTTAGAAGTGGCACTTTCTGGGCAGTGATGACAAAACTACTATTAACAACGGCTCGGGTTTGTCATCCTGAGTCCAACAATATCAAACAGTATGTGGCTGCCCCCCTGCAAACCCTTATTGCAACCAGACTTAATAAGCCTTGGTGTCCCATATCACTGTATGGGTATAGCAGCTCTCATGGGCAGCATGAACATGCATGGGTGTTCGGCACTTCCCAGGCACTTATGCCCTAGCGCACGCACCAACCTGCCAATGCAGATGACACTTTGGCTACAGCCACCATCATGGTGCTTGTGCGCCTCGGTCTGCCTGAGCCCTCAGGCTCTGATCCTAGCATGAATACTTGTGCGTAAATACTTGTGCCCTGGTCACTTCGGCCATGTGTGCTTTCACAAAGGAACTACCCTAACCGGTCATAGATATGGACGCCCGGATCGGAGAGGCCAACCCACATCCTTACCAGGCACTGCCCAGTCACTCAAACCAGCACACGGGTAACAGTGCCAGTGACTAAATCGTTTGGATGTCGTGGGCACCTTCACTCACCATTGGCAGAGGGAAAGTGCTCTGAGCTCCTTGGCTCTCAAAGATAAGAACCAATGAAACCTACTTGAAAGAAGCAAAAAAAATCCAGGGCAACCACTACCTATATGTGTCAGGTCTAACACACTGGCAAAGACAAAAGGTCACAAAACGAGACCTACTGGCTTTACCAATGCTTGTTAGGTCTGGCATTAGCCAAGACCTTTTGATTTTACTAAAATTATAAGCACAATATACTTACTAATAGGGGCTTTCAGACAGAACTCTTCATCCAGGATCTGGTTTTGTGTAAATCACATTTTGCTTCCACAAATAAGAGCTTGGGCAGTGGGACAGTTCACGTCCTCACTGACTAACTTCCCTGTGAGTGACGGCATTCTAACCTTTCACTAGTAAACCCACACAAAGTAGGTCCATTCATTGAAGAGACTACTATGGTAATGTGTGCTTTCCGAGACCAAAAAAGGTCTTTTCTTTTTGATCGGCAAGGGCCCAGCGGCTCCCCCCAGCAATAAAGTATCCAAAAACTATGACAATACAAAGCCAAAAGGCTGGCAGCAAACACCAGACCTTTTGGCTTTGTCAGTGCTTGTTCTGTAATCCAACCATACAATAAGGTTTTACAGCAGGGTGACAGTATGCTGCTTAATCAAATACCTCACCCACTTTAAAAAAAAAAAGCTTTTATACCTATTTTAATTCAAATGCAGCCTTATGTGAAGTACACACATATAGGTTTCTTTATAAACAACGTGAGTTGCAAATATGTGAATGGTGACTTTTCTACACATTTCTTATAAAAAGGATTTGGCAGTGAGGGCACTTTTATTCATGGATATAGATAAGACCTAAGACTTTTTTAGGGTGGAGGGCTGTTCACTCATTTGAAAACAAAACTACTAATTTGAAAATAAAATAATTATTCGCAAATAGGACTTCTGCATCTCAAAAATCTATTACGGTACAGTGGAATTTTTTTTTATGTCATCGGACAAATGCCAAAGATCATGTGACAACTTCCTCTCCGTGCAATGTCACAAGTCTCAGATGTATTAGGTCTACAAGGACATTGGAAGGGGTATCAAATATATTTGGTAATTACTGAGAACCTTAGCATGTTGGGTTAGGTGGAATGCAATGCCTCGTAGAGTTCAGGTTCACACAGGGGTGACCCCACTGGCTAAGAGCCGGCAGCTAAAAAATAAAATAATATTTCCCTATCCTTTTGTTTTCCAGCTACTGGCTCAGGCAGCATGTGCAGGGAGGGGTGGGGCTGGGCCATGGGAGGGGGGAGGGGTGAGGGGAAGTGGAGTGCACCTAAGTGTGCATGTTTGTTTGGCCATCCGTGTTTGGCCTGCCAAACAGACATGCGCACTTAGATTTCTCCAAAACAGACATGTGCACTTAGATTTCTCCAACCCAGCTGGGTTGGAGAAACAGCACAGACTCCCATGCAGTGTCTGAGCAGCAGACCAAGCAGCTGAGACCAATTGTGGCACTGCTTTCATGCTACATATAGCATAATGGCAGTGCCAGGATTGCATGTGGAGCCTGTGCTGGTGTCCCAGGGACCAACACCATCGGGAGAAGAGCGAGCCGGCAGCAGGAACTGGTAGGTTTTTAAAAAAAATAATTATTTTATTTCTCCAGCCCGCCTCTCCCCTTGAGACTTGTGGTGGCCGCTGCTGGGTTCATACACAGTAAGTCACTTTTATCCAGGAGGAAGTACTTTGCAGAACACTACCCAAGGCATTAGATAACAGTTTGCATGCCACGGCCCTGGTGCCACAGCGCGATACCAGAAGTCCTGTTCCATAAGCCACTTGTGAAGGTGTGAAGGCACAGATGCCGCTGCTAGGTACCATGTCACATACACCATTCTCAACATAGCACAGCTCACATGTAATGAGCCACCACGATCAAGGCACCAGAGAGCAGATATGACAGCTCTGCCGCCTGTGGCAGGTGACGGAAAAAGTTATAGCTCCATGCTTGGGACCAGGAGGTCCCATGATGCAGCGTAGCCCATATAACAAGTGGCATGACTGCCAGTCCGAGAACATGGCAGGGCCTGACAGGGGAATCAAAAGCAGTCCTGGCAAACATTCTCAAACCAGCCCCTCTCCCTTAGTCTCCTTACGCCATATCTTCTCTTTAAATACATCCTTCCATTCTCTCTCGCTCTTCTCCCTCTCTTATCGTTTTCTCTTCACCTTCCTTCTTTTCTTTCTATTTCTTGAAGCCAGGGTGGGACAAAAAATAGTGGGGCCCATGAAGAAAGGTCGATTATCCCACTCACGCCCACGACCGACGTTTGCATTATACCCCTGCTTGAAGCCTTGGTACATTACAAGGGGGGGGGATGCTGGGCTTTAAAAACTGATCTCCAAGGACCCAGCCCACGGGGGAAATCAAGGCGGAATAAAAGGCCTGCCCAGCCCTGTCCTCGTGCATGGAACTGAAAGAAGGTACGTCTGTCTGGCCCGGTGCCGAATATCTTCCGATTTCTTGTGAATCATATCAGTGGGGGGGTGCGCGAGGGAGGAACGAGGAAGTTCTTTCCAGCGTTCCAGCTACTCTATAAAAGAGTGAGCGTCCCTCAGCACACACCACCGAGGCAGCTGATCATCGCCATGCAGTGCAAGGTCCTGGCTCTCTGTGCAGCTGTCCTGGCTTTCCCTTTCCTCTGTCTGCTACCAGGTATGTACGGGCATGCACTGACAGCTGCATACTGATGCACGGCACCATGCACCTGTGCGCATATATACAGGGACCCATGCATAGACCGGTAACTAGGAACAGACTGAGTCCCATGCTCTGACGAGAGCAGGCTTTAGGGCGATGCGACCACACCGGGTGCTGACCTGGATTTGGGGGCGCTGACCTCAGGGGGCGCTGTGTTTACAATAAATTATGAAACTTGCGATTTATAAGCACCTGCTGGGTAGTACCTTGTGAGTCCAGCCGTCAGAAAGCAATTCTAAGGTCACAATAACTCTTGTGATTAACCTTCTTGCTAGAGACAGAGATCGGGAAAAGTCCAGTGGGTGGTTTTGACTCTCACCATAAAGTAGTGCAGAGGGTTAATATGCCTGTTGTAAAGAAAGAACCATATTTCATGTGGATAGCTGAATGGATTAGTAAAGCCAACCTTTACCAGCACTTTAAAACAAATGAAATGTATGTGAGAGGGGCTATGGAGAGATGAGGGGCAGTTTTGCTGAGTGACAGTGAGGGAATCCGAGGAGGTGGTCATGGGGTTGGGGCGCCAAAAAAGATTGCTGCACCGGGCACCACCAGCTCTAAAGCCGGCCCAGGCACTAACACATGGATACCTATGCACAAAACAGACTATGATCGGACACAATAGATGGTTCTGCACTGACAGATAGGTACCTTTGAACAAAGCAGAAAATATGAATGGTTGGTGGCTCATGCGCTGACAGATAGGTACCTATGCAGTGATTAATTTGTAAAAGAAAAAGTGCCAGGGCCCAAACTGCACTGGTCACACTACCCTACAGCTGGCCCTGTGGTGACATCACCAACGTGCACTGACAGATAGGTATGCACAATAGGTACTTGTGCACAAACCAGAGACTTTGAACTGATAGAGAGAGGCTCATGCGTGGAGTGATACATAGAAAATGCTCTGACCACTAGTGCACCAGCAAGAAGTGCAGACACGTTGAGGTGCTTTACTCTTTAGAGCTGTCTGTGATGCATCCCAAATACACAGATTTCTATATCCAATTCCTGAATTGTATAGCACTGCCTGGAGCACTGGGCTGTTTTCATATGTTTCAATAGTTTACAGATATCAACATATTTTCTTATGCATGATTATGGATTAGGAGAGACACTCAAGGTTTGAGCCACAGGCCTGGCTCTGGCCCAGTTCGAGGTACTCGTGGAGACTCAAGGCTAAAACGTCCTGAGCTTTAATGTGGCTTCTTCCTACCACTGACTGTTAAATAGAAGAGAAGGAGTTAGACATCTAGTGTGTGAATAGCATAATGTGAAACCAGAAAACCTGGGGCAAATCCAGACTTCCAGACTTGACCAAATTGTGTGATCCTAGACAAAAAAAATATTTTACAGAGCCTTCTTTTTCTTCATTATCAGATAAGAGAGCAACTTCCAATACCGGAGTTCTTGGTGTACGATGTACAAAAATACTTTGTTCTCAGAGAAAAGAGGCATGCAGAGCAGTCGTGTAACATTAGCGTCCCTCCGTTCGAGGTGCACGAGGTCCAAGCTCCAGAAGCACCCTCACCAGCACGCGGTCATGCACTGGCTGGCACGGGCGGGTGGGTCCTGGCTTGAGAGCTCCTGACTGGGTCGTGGGGGCTGGGAGGGTCCCCTCCATGTACTGTGCAGGGGGGGGGGGGGGCGCAAGTTTCATTTTGCCACTAATGCAGAGGATGAAAAGGAAGTAGAAAGCCATTTAAAAGGAAAAAGGAGGAGCAACAATCAAATGTTTTATGTAAATATCAGTTTTCATGCCTGATTTTAGGAACATAGAGTACATTTTTGAGTCAGCATGCCATCCTGGCATGCTACGTTTGGCATGCTTGAGGATGCAAGACTGTAGAAAGAAACAACATTGTATATGGAGCTAGTGCCTTTATAGGTAATTTGATAGGTGCTAGAGTAAGGTGAACAGTCTGGGTACTCTTATATACCTGTTAGACTACCACTTCAGCAAGGACAGGGTATCAGTTTAGGGGCTGGATGCATAAGGTTATGGCTGGACGCTAATATTGAAAGGAGATTCTACAAATGCTGGGATGAATGTTACTTATGTTCACTCTTAAATCTGCCTCACAGTCTTATCATGACCAGTGGGACCCATTTACTTTGCCTTTGTTCGACATGGCAGAAGATGAAGGGCAAGGACATTTTCCCCATAAAGTGGAAGTGTATTGCCTGCATTTTAGTGGGTAGTGATTCGCACACCGAGGGAAGGTGGCTCCCTTTAAAAATATAATGAAGACTTTGTGGGCAAGGGGCTGCTAGTTCGATTTTCCGAAGAAACCCTTTGATGGATGGTAGGGGTGAGGTGGCAGAACTGCAGATTCTGTGGTGAAAAAGCTTCCTATAGTGGAGGCCCAGCCTTTTATCTCTCTAGATCACACTTTTAGTTCACCTGCTGAGAGAAATATGCTCAAACCTCACACACCTTTGTGCCTCAGTTCAGGGTGCTCCAGGCTCGAGACCACCCTGCTGTGAGGGGCATCATTACACCGACACTGTGTCTGGAGAGGAGCCTGGCAAGGACGTTTCAAAGGAGAATCACCCTAAACTGGTTTTGCAGCATACACCTTTTAGAAACATAAATCACCGGGAGGGTCGAGCCAAATCTTCTAATGCTCTCTGACAACGGATACACTAAAGCGGGTTAACACCTGCTGTAAAACGTCTTAAGTATTTGTAGAGCGTTTACAAATTCTGCTCCAGGTAACAAAGCTCTTTTAAACTTTATAAATCAAATTATATTTGCATCATCGAAATGAGGTAAAAGTCTTCTGTGAGTATGTGTGCCAGAGTGAGCCTTGGTTTCTTGCATTCATAAGCAGACCTGCAATTCTTGCGAACTCAAGAAGAAATAATCAAGTTCAGGAAAGCCAGGCTGTTTCGAGAAAATGTACAATAAACTAGTGTAACTTGTATCCCCTCCTCCTTCCAAGGCAGTAGGCAGAAGTGTCTCTCATGCACCGTCCCTGAATGTTTTGCTTGTAATACAAAGTGTTACCTAAGGAACCAGTTTCTATTTCGAAGTATGAAACGCCCTCTTCTGTCACCAGAAGACCCGCGGCATAAAAAACACGAGTTATTTTACTCTTAAATTCCTCCTATAATTCGTATTCTCTTAATATTAAAATTAATAACATTATTTTCCTACTGCGCTACACAGTAATTCTACTGCTTCTAAAAATTGTGAATTATTACATATTTGACAACACTTTAAACTCCACAATATTTGTAAGCACCTATTGAAGTTTCAAAGGCGTTGATTGTTGGCAGGGGTGGCCCCTCCCCACCCAGCTAAATAGAAGCACATTAAGACACATTGGTTAAGTTGTACGTGTGCAAGTGCCAGGGTTCGTAGTTGGTTGTGATGGAAGTACTGCACGATTGCGTTTTGCACTTGAAAGGATTTTGGATGTTTTATATAATAGTAAAAGCCATGTAAACTAGTTCATTAGTACTACGTACAGAACAACTTTGATAACACATCTACGTGAACGTTCAGAATTTGTTTTTTATGGTATCTTCACCACCAGCCAGAGTTTTTTCATTTTTAGGGGCAAAAGGAAAAAGCTCTGTCTCCTGTTGTAATCTCTCTTTGGGCTTCTAACCATGCCCAAGTCATGTCAGTCACTTTCATTGGTTTGTGGGATTGTCTTTTAAAATCTGCTTGCTTTCATTAGTGAAAGGCATGCATTCGGCATGCCTTTTCCGGTGTTTAGCCCTCCTCCAGCGCACCGACCAACTACTGAAAACATACGAGGCTCAACACTTTCTGTATGGTTTCTGGACTACTTTTTTTGCTTTATTTCGCAGCGCAAATTCGCTAGGCAGTAGTTGAGCACTTCGCATGACATTGATCCTGATACATAGGTAATTGCACTTTTGCCCTTTACATAGAAATGCATTTTTGCTGGTTACATGGATAATTGCACTTTTGCTGATAGGTTTTACTACAAGAAAACTTTTATTTCTCTTTGTGTATCTGCTTTCAGCTGATGGCGGCCGTCTATTCGTTTGTGTGAAACGTTTACTTTTCAGTTTATATGGCAAGAAAGGTCCGGTTAGTTATGTGAAACTTGTTTACTTTAAATTTTCGATTTATGTGGCAAGAAAATTCTGGTTAAGAGTTTACAATGTTAATAGCTCCAACTCGAGCAAACACGAGACACATTACATTGCAAATGTTTGTTTTCCAAGTTGAGGCTGTTATACAGTATAGTGTGCTAGTCGTATAGAACCTGACAGCTTTGGAGTACTGGGTTCAAATGTGCCCTGCTAAAGCAATGCCGATATTAAGGTTAAGTCCACTGGAATAATGTGGCAGGGGAGGGCCAAATTATGTGGCAGGGCTGACTAATTTATGTAGCAAGAAAAGGCAAAATATGTGGACATAAGCAGCACATTTTGTGTTAGCATTATCTAATTATTTCCTCGTTTTTACACCTTTTAACACTGTGGGAGCATAGGTTGAACCTCATTAGTACTAGTTTCACACCAAAATATAACAATAAGCAATAGAAAGGTTTTGCAAAGGACCTTCTAATGCACTGCAACACGTGTCGCTACGTTTCTTTTAACTTTTGACCCATTTGAGATAGAAACTATTTTTTGTGCTGAAATCTGCAGATTATGCAGCACAAATGGTTCATTTGGCAAATGTAACACATAATTTTGCGAAAAACACAGCAGCCGCACAATCACAAAATTCCAGTGGCGCTGGTTAAAGTGTTTGACTGCTCTTGCAGCAGGGGAAAAGCCAATCTTCCTTGGCCCTTGGACTTGGTTCGGATGGGCTTCACGTTGTGAGGGCGTTGAAGATACTGCTGATTTTAATTTGTGTAAGTCAGATGCTCTAGAGAGAGCCCCTGTGTCCCAGGAGCCTGTGGCGAGGCTTACAGTATATGAAAATCTGGACTTGAAAAGGAAATTTTTTGTATTTCAGTAGAAATTAGAATGGTACAGTCAAATGAGAAATTGTTACCTATAGGTTGGTGCAATAAAGATACTTCACAGGGGGGTTAAGAAAGTAGTATACACCCAGAAAGAATTTGGGAGCAGGTCTGTTGTCTGTTTTCACAGGCGGCTCCTCCGCCATGGTGGAGGAGCGTCGTCCGTTCACTAGCAGCAGCTAGCAGCAGCTGCAAAACTTTTGTAGTATACATATAATAAACTCTGTTTATTATGTTTTTACTATAAAAGTGGGTGGGGCCACAGGTGTGATGGGGACAGTGGGGGTGTGCACAACACTCTTCCTCAATGCGCATGTATGTTTCGGTGGCCTTCTCAGGCCGGCCCAATATACATGCGCACTAGGCTCTCTCCAACCCGGCACTGTGTTGCCGAGCTGGAGAGAGCAGGCAGAGGCTCCTACTTCCAGCCAGGGCACTCCGTCCAATCCTACAGTTGCTTTCATGCTGCCAGCGGCATGAAAGCAGCTGTATAATTGGACGCAGGGCAGGCTGCAAGCCTGTTCCTGCAACGATTGAGTAGAGCAGAGCAAGTTTTTTTATTTTTTTATGGGCATCCCCCCAACCCCACCATGACAGCCCGCCCCGCCCTTTCCCCTCCCGCGAGCCGCACCTGTCTGTTTTCACAAGAGCAGATACGAATATCCCTGGAGAAGGGTCTGAGCTAAGTAGTGGGATGAGACTTTGCGGATTTACCCAGGCAGTCACGGTTTGCATCAGGCAGTCTCTGTGTCCCAGTGCTTTTCTTAACCTTAAATACATGGCCCGGTTTTTGGGACATGGGTCAAGTCATCCTGCAAAGGAGAACTTAAAGGTTTACTTGAAGTAATTTATCTGTTTTTCTAGTCTGCACAGGAGGAGGTCGGCTGCACGATGCAGCAGAGGTGAGACAGACTGGGAAGGGGGCTTAGGGTAGAGGTCCTGCCATTGTTAATTAAGCGTAGCTTATAAAAGTGTGTGCATGTGTATTAATTCACTGAAAAAAAAACAATTATTAACATTTCGTTATAGTTACGTGTGATAATGAGATCAGATTATTTTTTTTAATCCAGCATTAAAGTGATGTTATAGTTAGGTAAAAATTTCAGTACCAAGGTAACAAATTGTACTCCAAAAACCACTGAAATTCACCAGTTATAGTTGGTAGAGCCAACTATAAATTGCGCCCCCGCTATGCACTCATGATATGTTCCATGACATAATTTATTACAAAGCTCATCCAATAATTTCAAATAAAAATAGCTGGAGAGACATAGGAAAACAACATTTTCAGCAGTTGGGTGCACACGCACACACACACCAAATGACGTGGACTCGTCCTCATAACACACCAGTTCTACCAAAGATATTGTTTGTCTGGATCAGACAGGATTTACCCACACAAAGATGACCAATCAGGTCTTCACAGCGTGGATTATACATGCCCCCACACACACACTAGTATAGTACAGACTGTAGCACTCCAAGATTCTCACACACCCATATACACACGCACACAGGCGCAGAGGACAGGTATAGTACAAGCATTACACAATTCACACACCACACAGAGGACAAACACAAACCGAGGATAGGTAAAGTACCAACTATAGCATTCCAAGACACAGACACATGTAATGTACAGTAAACAGCATTGCAGTCTCTACACACACCCGCAATATGTAGAGCAACAGTGGTGAGAGGTTGTGCACATAATTATCGATTTTTGTACACTGAAACTATAATATTTTGCACAATTCCAGATACACAATACACATACAATGCCTGTGTTATGTTTGATTTCATAATAATAAATTACAAAAAGGTACAATCTGAAGTTTACCAGTTGAATGTCTTTTCTAAATGTACTGTGGATATTGTTAATTTAAAGCATAAAGTAATTTAGTAATGTTTAGTTACACTGTGCAAAAAAAGGAGCACAGAGTCCATAATAAAACAAGGTGAAACATACTCTGGATATTATTTGCTGTTGAGCCCATTGCCAACTATTATAATGGGCAATACATACGTTGATTGTGAGTTTCATTAAGTAGAAGCCATAATGGTTAAGGTTTCACCTAAGTTCATTTCTTAAGTATGTGTAGAAGTAGCAATACTGAGAGCGAGCATCACACACAACCACAACCCAACACACATCTGCTCCTTTAATAAGCCCATAACCCCAAAGTACAAATGTACCACAACAGAACAGAGTAACACTAAAAAAACTAACAAACCCACTATACATAAGGTAGAGACATAGCAACGAATTTACTATCAAGTATAATCTAAATCAGAAGGCACGTTAGATACTTATAACACAAACCTCTACACCAAGCAAAGGTAGTATAGTCACAATTACAAATTACAAAACACAAAACGCACAGAACTCATAAACACACCGAAGGGAACACATTCTTAAACATGTGCATTATTCACAAATGGTTCACAGACACACACATCTACATACAAAAAGACACACTATCACAGCCATACACTTCAATAGCAGTCACAGCCACACATTTAAGTCCAACACACAATTAAGAAACAACTATCCCTGTGCGTGGAGACCCCCACATTCTGGAACACAGATATTGGCAAACCAGCTAATATAGAGTACATTCTCCCTCCATGAACACTCTGGTTCCTCAGGACCAGAATGGGCACAATGTCTGCTCAAAACAATGGGCACACCAACCCAATGAATGGACGATCTCCACACACAAACGCAAACTGGGAACCCCATGTAGGAAACAGCAAAACAGGCACAAAACAAATGTTAGTCCTCCTTCTGTATGCACACGGGACTCCAGTCATCAACATATCCCCCACACTCTTCACTGGGCATTCTATCCATGATCAAGGAAGAGAAATATGAAAAATGGTCAACCAAAACACCTGGACTCCTTTGCTTTTAATCATTATTAAAAATGCAATTTCAGGCAATGGTGGTTGGTGAAAAACAGAGGTATGAAGCAGCAGATAGCAAATGTGTGTGGCAATGAATCAGTGTATAACAGTGTATAAACAAGCTGTCTATGCCACTAGGACTCTTCTTTTGGCTTTAGCAATGCGTCCAAATTGGATTGGACCTTTTTGGATGATTGAGGCAGGGGTATGATGCAGGACCCTGCAGTGCAGGAAGCCCCAAACCCTTTGGGGTGGACAGTCTTTCAGGGAAGTTAATTGAGCCCAAGTCCTATGGATATCTATGAGATGTTGGAGACTCAGAGGCTCCTCGACACATTCTACCGAGGGGCCCCATCATTGTGCATTATGACACTGGATGGAGGAGTATTGAAGGAGGAAGTAAATGTTGCCAATGTGCACTGACGGATAGTGAGCTATGGAGGGAAGGGTATTGAAAAAGCTGAGTGGAATGAGAAGGGTTGGGGAAACAGTGGAGAAAGCTGGGGAGTGGAGTGCACACCAGAGGAAGACAGCAAGAAAACATTCATTTCCGCGGTGTGCCTAAAGCATCATGGAATGTTAATGGAAAAGAAAAAAAGGTAGTTCACTGAATGTGAACAGTGAACAAAAGTCATCCAATCAAAAGCATGACAAAAAACTATGTTGCAGAGGAGGAAGAAACACAAAAAGAAGAACAAAAGTCAACAAATGAGAAGCAAGCAAATGAGAATGACAAGAAAGCCAACCAATGACTTGCAATCGGCTGACCCAAAGTGCATTGTAAGAATTAGTATTGTCCTCAAAAGTCTTATGATAACAGACAGATGAAGTGGTTTGTAAGTTGCATCAAATACGTAGACAGAAGCCATATGCTAATAGTGCAGAGGCTAACATCAGCATAACCTAGCTTCACTCTAATGAGATGCAAAAGGAAAATCTCGTCAATTAACATTTTAGGTTGCCCCTTTCTTCACCCATCAAAAAAACAAAAGTGATAAGTGGAATGCAGAAGTCTCAGTCACTGACAATCGCTTGGGCCACAGTCCGCCCTGAACTCACTGTACATTTGATTTCCCATGCCCATAAGTCTCTCAAATGGAGCCAAGGTGCTCCTGTGGTCAAAACTAAAATTGAAAGAAAATGCTCCTTCGAAAAAGCGACAGAGACGATAGTCTGAGAGTAGCAGTTATAAATAAGCAGACCTGCCCACTCACATGGTGCCACCTTGTATCACAATTACGTCTCCCTTCACTTGGTCACCTAGTGAGGAGCCATAATCACATGGTGGTTGGGGAAACAAGCTGAAAACCACTGTAAACAGTGGGTATCCTGCTCGTTTTTGGAGGCTGTAAGCACCCTATGTCCATAAAAAGGTGTGAATACACCCAAGGACTTCAGCGTCAGTCCCAATCACCCTTTGTTTTTTTTGTGAGAGGCTGAGAGGCAGAGAGTCTCCTAGTTAGCCACAAGGCCCCACCCCCATTCCAAGTCCCTGCCTCCTTCTCAGATTGTGAAAATATTTTGTAAGTTGGCAGATATAAATAAGAAATGTAACAAAACGAGAGAAACCCATCTTTGCAAATGAGATTCTGTACACTGAAATGGTTTAAAGAAAAATTCATAGATTTAAAAAAATAAGTTTTTTTTTTTTGCATTGTTCAGTTAGTTTTCTTTCGGAAGAATTTGATCATTTTAGTTTTTTTGTCTTGGTATAAGTGTCATGTTTTCCCAGCCTAAATAATTGCTAAGTAGGTAATTTTACGTGAATGAGTCTAATCTAATGAAAGTGACCTTGACAGAGAGTGGGGTACTAAGATAACAAATACAAATAAAAGTTTCCTTGTTTAAAGGAGTTTCTTGTCTTTTTGCTTTCAGGACACATTTCAGAGGCCCTGCACATCCCCACTCGATGCCAATGTCCAAATACCATCAGCTTGGTTCTTCGACGACACATTAAAGGCTTCTCGGTGACGGAGAGGGGATCCCACTGCCCCGTCATGGAACTTGTGTGAGTACTTCAACAGAGCCTGTCAAACAACGAGGGGCCTGGTGAGCAGGGGAGGCTCCTACGCAATGGCAGAGGAGTGTCGCCTCCCCAACCAAGAGCCATGAGATGAAAAATAAAACAATAGTTACACTGTCATTTTACTTTTCATCTTCCGGCTCAGCCAGCAGTACAGGAAGGGACAGGGCTGAGAAATGGGAGGTGGGGTGGGGGCAGGGAAGAGTGCTCCTAAGTGCGCATGTTTGTTTAGTCAGCCATCTGAGGCCGGCCAAAGACACATGCGCTCTTAGGATTTTCTCCAGCCCTGCTGTTTTTATCAGCCGGGCTGGAGAAACTGCAGAGACCCCAGGATCATGTCTGAGCGGCAGTCACTGGCACTCAGACCAATACTGGCGCTGATTTCATGCTAGCCTTTGCACGGTAGCAGCACCAGAATTGCTAGCGAGCCTGCGCTGGTTTCCCAGTGAATGCTGGGACACCAGAAGAGGAGCGAGGTGGCAGGAGCCGGTGGAATGGCAAAAAAGGTACGTTTAAAAAAAAAAAATGTCTTTCTTTCTTTTTTGTTTACCCCTTTCCTTGTCATTCCCCACACCCTTGACACTTGCTGCTGCAGCTAGTGATGACCATAGAGTGGCATGACACGAGCACCCAGAAAGTTTTCGCCACAGAAACGCACAGACCACACACAGAGTGACAGAGGTAGGCGTACACTCGGTGAATTATCCCAAAATACATTCACAACGTAATCTTTTATGCTCCTCACAGAAACCTGATGTTTGAGGAAAAAGGAAAACAAATAAATGGGCACACATTTTTTTAGTCTGCAAACAGCAGTACAAAACATGAAAAAAAACCAAAAGGCAACAGTGGGCACTCCAGACCCAACCTTCCCCACAGTTCCGTGAATAGGATTTTGCTGCACTCCTTTCTCAGCTTCAGCCGTTGATTGGTTCTGCTTCTTCAGCAGAAAACATGTAGGAACAAACAATTTAAAATGGTGCACCCAACCATTAAGGAGTCCAGGATCCAGAATATCTTGAAATGTTATTTTAATTTTGGAAAGGATTAAAAAAACGTAATTGAAAGAAAATGAAAACATGCTAAGCAGAATGCAGTGGTATATAAAGGGTGAAAATAGGCCTAGCATAATTATTTCGCCCCAAACACATTTAAGAAAACAAACGTCCTTGCCTTCTCACGGACACTTTATCATTCTATTATCACTTTACCTGAAGAAGCAAGCCGCAGTAATACATTCACCTGCTCATAGCAAGCGTTATCAGCAGGGTGTAACAGAATGAGCTATGGCCCACTCTGAGCTCACTCTTAACAAGGGCTGTAGTCACTATGCTGCTGCTTGGCTCCCAGGTTGCCAGATGCGCTTGTAGATTTTAACGTCTCGAATTACAGCAACAGTCTGCCGGTCAGTGCTTAAAATGCAAAAAAATTAAGTGCCAGGGCCCAAGGCACTACATAGGAGTCCACTCCAGTCTGCACCACCAACTTCCCTGCCACTACTGCTGAATGATAGCACCAGCATTGCCTGTATTCTAGTTTTATCACTTAAGTGAACATTGCACTGATAAATTCGCCAGACGTTTAAACACACAGCGCCACTTTGTGATGTAATCCCGTGATAGGTGCCTGTGGTCAGAAATAAGGGCCGGTGCAGAGCACTGGAAAACACTGTCACAAATTAGGTGACGGACAAATCAGGGCTCGGCCTGCTGGAGTAAAGGACGTGGAGTTACTGCCAGGGCCCCCGACTTTGGAGCTAAGTAACCAGGTTTGAGTCCCGGCTTCGGCTCAACATCCTGCGATCTTGGGCACATCGCGTAATCTCCCTATGCTTATTAAGTGAATGGTGACCTTGTGTAACGTAAATTGTGCTCAAACAAAGCGCTCCAATGCTCTTGGATGGAGTACGCGCTATAGACAGAAGATGTTGGGCAGAAGCACTCTGTTTGTGAGAGTGAAATGGATGGGACAGAGTGAGGTGCAGAGTGCACTCCTAGAAACCATACACGGAAGGCAGCTGTATAAAGGATGCACTGTCATGGAGTACTTGTAGACAGTGAAAAAAAGAGAGTTCCTGAAAACAAGCACTCGTGGAAGAACTGAAGGCTCCAAGTAGAGAGGTAATAAAAAGGCTATGCTCCAGGAGGGAGACACAGGTATGCTGGAGGAGCTAAAAGAAATAGGCCCAGTGAACAGACAGCAAGCTACTGTAGTTGACAAAGCAGAAAGCCAAGGGTAAGCAATGGGTGGCATGCATTCCTAGGTCAGCTTAGAGCACTTACCCAATACGTCTGTGCAACCACTTCGACCTAAAAAGGACGGTATATCTCCATGTGGATTTCAGCACGTGTTAAAGTTAGGACTGTTCTCCAGCGCATGCGTTCAACAGGGCTGCTAGGTTAACCAGATTCTTTTAACGGAGCACAATCTTCACTGAGAATGATGGTTAGCTTCATGTGATGACGGGTCCATAAAGATGGTTATGGTCTGAGTCACTACATTGAAGGTCGAATAACAAAGAGCTGCAGTATGGGAGGGAGTGGGTGGCTTTCTTTCCTTAGCCTTTCCTTTGCAGAGCTTCCAGCCTTTCTCTGCTAACAGATTTCTTAGTGCATCTATGGGCAATCCACAAGAGAATCTTGAAGAACCTGTTAATTTATTTAAATTGCAGCTTCATCAGATATATGGCCTATAGGTATTAATGTCACGTGCTGGCAGAGCCACGAAGACAGACCAGGCAGATGGGAAGAAATTAACATTTCACTCTGTGTCTGTTTTGAGAACATTATAGGTAAGGACGCGGTGTTCACGTGTATGCCCAAAATATTTTATGACATGCACTTTTATGAAACCAGTCTGCTCATTTCCAGGCCATCAAACCACACCCTCTTTTCTAGTGTGGTTTGGATTGCGCTGGAGGGTTACTTACTCAATGTAAGTAAATAAAGAAGCAAACATGGGGGCGGGGGCAGGGGCAAAGACAGACATGCATCCCCGGTAGAAACGAGCACTGGAAAAGCCAATACGTCTGACTTTAATGTACGAACAGGGCCGGCTTTAGGGCAGTGCGAGCGGTGCTGCTGCTCCAGGTGCTGGCCTGGATTGGGGGGCGCTAACCTCAGGAGGGCGCTCTGTTTAGCAATACTTAAAAACTTGCGATTTAAAAGCACACGCTGAAAAGTTCATTGTGCGTTCAGCCTTCAGGAAGCAATTAAAATGTCAGGATACCTCTTGCGTAATGTTCCTGCTAGGGAGAGAGCTGGGAGTTTAGTCCACCAGCAGCTTTGACTTACCATAAAGGGTTAATATGTCTTGTGCAAAGAACATAACTATATTTTATGTGTATAGCAGAGTGGATTACTAAAGCCAGCTTTTACAAACTTTCAAATTAATGTGGGTGAATGGGGGGTTATGTAGGGATGAGGGGGGCATTTTCCGAGTGGTAGTGAGAGAAATCGAGGTGGTGGTCATGGGGCAGGGCACCAAAAAAGACTGTCGCACAGGGCGACAACCGCGCTAAAGCCGGCCCCGTGTACTAACAAACGTAAACACAGGCATTCACAACTTTTGTTTGTCAGCGTTGACAGCATAAATGTTATCACATTAAAGTCTGTCCTACTGGCTTTGCCAGTGTTAAGAAAAAGTGGCAAAAAATTAGTTTTAGTAGAGAATGCATATGAGAGAAAAAGAACTAACTGCAGAGCATAGTTTGAGTTTATTTCTCAGGTTTAGAATACTCTTCATGCGGGAGAATGAAGTCACCTCCTGGCAGGCAGAATGATAGATACATCATCAGCTGATAGCATGAGGTGAGAGAGTAATATTCCTATGAGTAGATCCAAAGTCTACTCTCTGCATATTTTAAAATATTGCTAAAAATGTTACCTTGACAGCTGGACTATTGCCGGACATAAAAAAAGGATGTTTACCTTAACAAGAGAGGCTAATATTAAGAAAAACAGGGAATTTTCATGAACTAATATTTGGTTGTTTTGTCACTTACCATGTACTACTTTGAGATTCATTTAGAATATGTGCGACACTGTAAAAATCCATTGAAATGTGTCATAAGTGCTTTAAGTTCACTTAACATTGTTTTTGTACTCAGAGAAAAGTTCGGCATTCAGAGATTATTAGTACCAGAGGGAAGCTTTTTTGTCTTGCTTGACGCCACAAAGGACCTTCAAACAATGCTACAGATACCACGTTTAACTCCTACCCATGATTGCTGAAACTGGGGCCATGGACAACTCCAAGAAGGCAGGTGGTGCTAGAAGTAGGAAGGATAGTAAGTGTAACCTCGAGGATCGCCTTAGCAATACGATATTACTGAGGGAATCAGTAATATGATTGCCAATTCTTCCCAATTCCTTTATCCACAGTTACTCTGTTTTCAGCAGGCAGGGTCTCTGGGTGAGCGTTAAGGGATGGTAAGGAATTTGTAGGGTTCAGGAAAGGGTAGCATTAGAGAGTAGTAACACATTTTTAGGGTTCAGGGAAGTATAGCACTGAGGGGATGTAAGGGGTTTTAGGTTGCAGAAGTGGGACCCATTAAGGAGTAGTCCTGGGTTTTTAGGGTTCGAGGAAGGGTAGCGTTAAGTGGTAGTTAGGGTTATTAGGGCTCAGGGATGAGTAGCATTAAGGGATGCTAAGGGGTTTGTGGCGTTTGCGGAGGGTTTTACAGAGCTCTCAGAAGGGTATCATTATGGGATTGCAAAGTTTTTTTTTTTAGGGTTTAGGGTAGCATAAAAGAGTAATAAAGAGTTTTAAGGTTGAGTCAAGGCTAATATTAAGGGGTAGAGAGGAGTTATTAGTGTTCGGGGATAGTAAGCGTATTTATGATTTAGGGATGGGTAGAGTTAAGGGGACTGTTTTTCTGGGATTCAAGGACAGGTAGGGTTAATGAGTAATAAGAAGGTTTTATTGTTTAGGGATAGGAAGCATTAAGGGGTAATACGTTTTTTCCAGTTCAGGGAAGGGTAGCATTTTGGGGTAGCATAGAGTTTTAGGGCTTAAGGAAGTGATATAATTACGAATAGCATGGGATTTGTTTTTTAAGTTCAGGGAAGGGTTGTGTTAAGGGGTAGCAAGGAATTTATAGAGTTCAGGAAAGGGTAGTAAGGAGGTGTTAAGGTTCAGGGAAAGGTAGCATTAGGGGCTCGTAATGAGTTTATAGGGTTCAAGGAAGGGTATTGTTAAGGGTCAGATAGGGATATTTAGGGCTCAGGAATGGTAGTGGTACATGGTTTGTACGGATCATGGAAGTGTAAAATTAATTTGATAGTAGTGATTTTGGGGTTCAGGAAGGACTAGCTGAGTAAAGAGCTTTTGGAGTTCTGGCAGGTGGCATTAATGGATAGTAAAGGGTTCTTAGGGTGTGGGCCAGGGTAGGGTTAAGGGATTTTCAGGTTCAGGAATGGATTGCATTAAGAGAGTAAGGATTTTGAAAGAATTTTATAGGTATCAAAGAAGGGTAGCATTACCTTGTTTGTAAATTCAGGGAAGGGTAGCATTAAAAGTTTTGTAGGGTTCAGGGAAGGATAGTGTTAATGGGTAGTAAGGGTTTTTAATGTTTAGGGAATTTTGTGTTGAGGGTAGAAAGGATTTTTTAGGCTTCAGGGAAGAGTATTGTTGAGAAGTAAGGCTTTTCAGGGATGGATAGCTGTAAGGAGTAGTAAGTGTTTTTAATTGTCTAGTGACAGGCAGCATTCAGGGATAGTGATGGTTTTCACAGTTCAAGGAAGGGTAGCATCAAGAGATAGTAAGGTTTTTTTTTGGTTCCAGAGGAGAACAAAACACCATAATTATCTAGGAGACATTTAGTATTGTAGTGACATGTGTTTGATCTGAAGGTCATACTCTGTTGTAAGACAGTACTTGACTTGATAAAGTACTCTGGCTCATGCGATTTGATTAACACATTATAGAGTAGGTAATTTCTGTGGAAGCATACCATTTCTGCCTAATCAAAACCTGTGCTGCTGTTCACCAGTATGCAGGTGGAGCCAAAGCCCCTCTCTGTAAAACTCTTTAAAGTTCATTTTTAGCTTGATCACATTACGTCTGGTGCTGTGCTGTCATTCCAGACGTTAAAAGCAACGAGAAAAAGCAAAAGGTTTGTGCATTCACACACTGGCCTATAATGAGTCTGGTGGCTCCCCCACAGGAGGTTCAAATTAACCATACGGACACAGTTTTAAGTGCCATCATGCCAAATCAACCTTTCATGCTTTTGAGTTTGAAGCAAGGACTACACTGAGCTGGATAACAAATATCTGCTACTAGCACAAACAAGCATTGGCAGAGAAAATAGGCCTCAGATATGCAAGCACTATTGGCATTGCCATTGTCTTTTAGCTATGTTGTACAACAGAATGCTGCTGTTCAGCATGGCTAAAAGTTAGTGGCATAGAGGAGATGGTGTGGAGTGTCAGAGTAGAATGGGGAATAGTGAAGGAGAGCAAGACGAGTGTATGTGTTGGAGTAGCATAATGTGGAGGTGCTTAGTCTGGTATACACTGGAGTCGAATAGAGTAGAGTGGACTGGTGTAGAGTGTTGCATAGTATAATTTCACAGTGGAATTGAGTGTAGTGGCATCGAGTTCAGACGCATAAAATACAGCATTGTAGAATGAAGTGGTATAGAATAGAGTGGTGTGTAGTACAGTGCAGTGGTGCAGAGTGCTGTGGCACAGAGTCGAGTGGTGCAGAGTAGAGCAGCACAGAGAAGTGTGGTGCAGAGTAGTGTAGCGCAGAGTAGTGGGGCACAGAGTAGCCTAAACAGTAACAGAGTGCAGTGGCGTAGAGTGGTGCAGAGTTGAGTGATGCAGACGGCAGTGGTGCATAGTAGAGCTGATTGACATAGAGTGCAGCGAAATAGAGTGATGCAGAGTGGAGTAACAGAGTACTGCAGATTATAGTGTCGTAAAGTGCAGTGGCATAGAGTGCAGTGGGGTAGAGTGGGGCAGTATAGGGTGGATTAACACAGAGTGGAGTAGTGCAGAGTAGAGACACATAGAGGTCAGTGGTGGAGAATAGTGTTGCAGAGTGGAGTGTGTAGAGTGGAGTAGAGTGGCATAGAGAGCAGTGGTGTAGAGAGCAGTGGTGTAGAGTACAGTGATGCATAGTGGAGTGCAGGGGCATTGAGTGCAGTGACATAACTGTGTAGAGTGCAGTGGTTAAGAGTAGAGTGGTGTAGAGTGCAAAGACAGAGTGGAGAGGAGTGGCATAGAGTACATTGTTTCAGAGTAGAGTGAAGTGGTGTAGAGTGGAGTGGTGGAGGGTAGATTGCAGTTACTTAGAGTGGCATAGATTGTAATGGCGTAAAGTGTTGTAGAGCACAGTGGCATAGAGTGCAGTGGTACAGTGTAGATTAGAGTGGCATACAGTGGATTGGCATAGAGTGCAGGGGCATAGGGTTGAGCGTTACAGAGTAAAATGCATTGGTGTAGAGTGTACTGGCATAGAGTGCAGTGTTGCAAAGTGGCATAGAGTACAGTGGCAAATAGTGGAGTTGTGGAGAGTAGACTGGTGTGGCCTAGACTGGAGTGGTGCAGAATGCATTGTGAGGAGGGCATAGTGTGAAGTGTTGTAGAGTGCAGTGGCTTAGAGTGGTGTAAAGTAGAGTGGTGCAGAGTAGAGTGCAGTGATGTGCAGTGGTGCAGAGTAGAGGGGGGTGGCACAGAGTGGAGTGCTCATGGTGTGGTAGTACACTACCATTAAAGGCAACACAGTTTCAATTGAAATAACCATTACATTTGCAGAGACATACACTCTTAATAATAAAACTATGCAGTGCACGGACAAAAATTAGCAGAAATTGGATCACCTAGTATAATGATTTGTTTTTATCGTATTAAAGTATTTGTTTCCAACATACTTCAGAAATAACAGAAATGTGCTTTGTTTGTGTTCCAAATTCTGATATTTTCTGAAATACTTACGCAGTTCATTTAAATGTTGTCATATGCTAGAGAAACACTCTTTTCTACCCCCAGTATCCAGCAAGCTTGTCACATAAATCCTCTCACTTTGAAGTTAGAGAAAGAAAAGTAAACAAGTTCCCTTGGAATACAGCACCTGACATTTGACCTCGGTCTTTGAATGCACAGCGAATGTGACGAGATAACAAGATTTACAAGCCTGCTTGCAGAAAGCGACACTTGGAAGGATACTGTATATAAGGTGTGGGCAAGGGAGGGTACAAATCCAAGTTGGGCGGCCTTAAACAAATAAAGCCAGCAAATGGAAAGCAAGAAAATGTGAGTTACAAACCACAAAGGCTAGCAACAGGCAGTATGCATTCCTAGCTCAGCTTTCTGAATGTTCCCAAGATGTCTTTCAGCAAACCAGAGAGCTGCCTGCCTGGTAGGTTGTGACCTAAAAATAATTTGTTTTGATGATGGACAACTGCTTAGAATGTGGCAATTGTTAAACACACCTTTGAGCACACACAGAGTCAACAAACAGCCACAGACACACTTCCACTCACAACTTACTCACACTTTCAAGGACTGGCCAGTATTGAATAATCTTTGTTTTTCTCTTCCAGATTGCATTTAAAAGGCAGGAACAGGCCACGGTTGCAATGCCTGAATCCTTTCAAGAAGCAAGGCAAGCAGCTGCTCTCCTGCTGGAAGAGGCAAGTCTTATATCATATATGGAGACAGTGTCAGGGCTGGGTGAGGTGAGGCCTGCCTCCCACAGGGACTACACTACGAATGGCTGTGCCTTCTGTTGACTGATTGGGGTGTGCTTGGCGGGGTGGGCCTACATCAGGTTTCAAACCCAAAGTGCTGCAGGGACCATTTTGTCCTCATGAACATATATTTTTTTTAAATCAGAAGTTTCAGCGAAGCAGAATAGGGATCATTTGATGGTGAAGCCCCTGCTACATTCAGTTACAGTATGACCACAGTTTGCAAAGACTGACTGTCCATGAGTTATGAGCAAGGCAGCTAAGTACTCTGATTGGGGTAAACAGAGGCAAGGTGATTGGTATAAATGTCCAGAAGGCCACATACCAGCTGAAATGTTATCAGACAGACAAGGCATGGTACCAACTCCAATTAAGGCATGTTGATCTTTCAAAATGTGGGTGGGGGAACATGTCCAAGAAGGATATATCCATGCCACGGTTTCATGATACCCACTGATTAGGGCAGATGAAGTCCATTTAGATTAATTGTATGCAAATGTATCTTATATTTATGTCCTGAATATCTGACCCCTCCTGGACCTACGGTGGACAGCACTATTTTAGAAGCACCAGTTTCTTGGGCAATCTCCTGACCTGCCCTTATAGGAACCAAAGGTGGATTGCCCTAACTCCAGCAAAGCCTTCCCCAGTTTCTTGTCATACCGAGCACATCGTAAGCTAGGATATACACTCCATACCATGGTACAACAGTTTAATTCATTGGTCTGGTCGTTCCCCCAACGGCCCACTCCCAATAGGGTGATCACTGCCTATTGCCAGCTAATGCTCGCCTTCCATGAGCTAGCAACAGTGAAATTCCTGGCACTGGTTCATCTAAGTTGCCCTCCTTGCCAAATTCTTCTGGGACTTATGTGAAACACCTTTAGAGATGTTAGATCTGCAGGGGTTTTAACCCAGTTTAGTCTATGTGAATGTTGGGGAAGGCCATGGAAGAGAACGCCTTCCATATTTTGAAACCAAACTTTAACAAGGAAGTAATAAGACTTAATTTCTCTACAGGATTAAACAGGATGAAAGTAAGAAAAATGAATGCATAAAGAGGAAAAGGCTGATGACGAAGCAGAATAAGAACCGAATCCTGAAGAAACAGATGAAGAAGAAGCGGAAGCAAAAGAAAAACAAATAGTCCTGGGTTGACGTTCAGGATTCCCCATCGCCATACGGATCACCAGCACATGAAGAGACGCCAGTTCTATGGACCTCTTGAATCCAGTATTTCTTTCCATAACAAAGATGGGGAAAGTAAAGTATTCAGAAGGTGGAAACGGGTGCCATGGAAGAACTTCTCCTACAGAAGTATCTCCGCATCATACCATACTCTGTTGGGATAATGCTCTTAGCAAACAATGCTTTGAATATCTGGCCAAAAGAGAGGGCAGGGCTGACTCCAGGGCAGTATAGTTACTGTACACAGCGCCCCTGATGTGAGCCTGTGCACGGAGAGATAAACTCTACCCCAACACAGGGCTAAAGAGACTACTTCTACAATCCATCTGGAGCTAACTGGATTAACTCTCAACTTGGCCTGCTGAAGGACCGAGGGTGGGACAGTAAAGAACCATTTGCTGAGACTATTGCAGCTATTTTACAGTTGACAAAACCACTTCATAGTTCGGCTAACACTGTCCCAAGCTCAAATACCGGACCCTAGTGTCACTCCTAAAGCTGTGTTAGGATTAGTTTGTGCAATAAACCAGTAATTCCAGGATATTAGGAATTGTCATACAAATATATTGTTTATAATTCACACTGAACACTTACACTTTGAGTACAAATGTAGTGATCCCAGTACCCACGCTACAGCAATCAACGTTGTGGTAAGTGAAGAGCTCGGAGCCCCCTACATCATCGAATAGATATATTGTAATAAAATTCCTCAGCTGCAGTGTGTGTCCACTGGCCAAGACTGTCTTTTACGAGTAACGATGGAACAAAATAGAAAATACTTTGAAACAATGATATTACAGCATGTATCCTCCCCCCCTTGAATAACAAAACAAATTCAGTATATAAGCAATGACATTCCCACAACTGTGCTTGAACCAGGTTCATGAACGCTTCCTCTCGAAGTTTACCTCTGGGTGCGAAGAGCACTCAAGTAACATCACATGTCACTGACCACCACAGCATGCACATGATCACGGATTACCACCACATTGTTTACCACCTTAACGTCAATCCCTTTTGCATAGCAACAGTGCAATGTTGGTTCTTGAAGAAGGTTGGACGTTTTCATAAGTTGAATGGTTCCTTCTCAAGTTAAAGGAATGATAGATATCAGGTATGCTACTCACCTGAGAAATGGCCTTTCAGTAATAAGTGACCCTTTTCCAGTGCAATCCCAAGCGAGGGGGATGAGGCTTGGCAAGGGGGCGAGACCCATCTCTACCCAGAATCAGGTCTGCGATATGAACAGTCAGGACACAAGCACCTCTAGGCTGAAGTGTTACTGTCTAAGTCAAGCCATGTTTGTGGTGTCTATATTAAGAAGCTGTGAAGATAAGATGGGTGCCATCTCCTTTAACCCTAAGATTGGTGGAAAATTAATAAAACACTACCCTTGCCTTTTCATACAAACACATTTACCATCACATTTAAAGAATAGTCGGCCTGTGTATCTGAAGGTTTTCCTCATTCTATGTCAATAGATACATGCATTGATAATCAAGGGGCGAAGTCTCAAAGACTGGTGCAGAGATGTACTCGCTTGGAAGGTCTTGTCCACACTCAGTTACTGGCTACTTACGGACTCATCCCAAAACGTCCAGCCATTCAGGCCAAAACTATCACAGGCTAGCTCCAAGGAACTAAAAGTGTTGTAGAGTGAACAGTGAAATGACCCCGAACAGGCGAAGAGATGCTGGTCTGTCAACTGTACGGTAATGCAGTGATCCACTGATCGGCCATTGTTTGGTCAACCTGTTCAAAGGTTACTGTTTTATGTACCTGCTTGCTATTTCTATTCTGTGCGTGCTCCATATTCTTGTTGTGTGAGGGTCTGCTGCAATCTGTCATTGGGGAAGGGTGTTGAAAGATGTTGGGGTGCCAGGGAGAGAGAAGAGGATGCTCAAATGTGATATCCTTGCAAAAACAAATAATACCAGGGCTACTCTACTGAGCTTTACCTTCTCATTTAATAATTTAGAAGAGGACAAAGATGCAATTAAAAGTAAATGAAGCTTCCATTACAGTGGCGGGTAGCTGTAGTAACATGGCGTGATTGTGTTGTCTTGTGTGCAGAGAAAGGGGATCATGTAGAATCTTGACGTGTCTGAGTACGTATGTTCTGAGTGGGCCTGCTGTAGAATGCTAGGGGTGGATGTGGCAAGAACTTAATGATGTGTTGTTGAATGTTAGGATCTGTGTGCTGGGCCTAGGTGGGCAAGTCACACTTGGAACGAGTATAAAGCCCTAGCAGGAGTCATAATTCTGTGGTTATAGGATAAGAGACTAATCGGAATAGAGAACTTTTCTGCTCTCCTTTGGCTCCAGAATGCTCTATGCTGTAAACCAGTGTTTCGTAACCTGTGGTCTGGGGACCCATGCGGGTCCACAGTGCCTACTCAGGGGGACCGCGACTGCATACAAAGTTAAAAAACATTTAAAGATTAATAAAGTGTATATAAATAAAGAAGCCAGTGTAAAATTGTAAATATTTAATAAATGAGACAGAATTTGGAAATAGAAGCAAAAAATTAAATTGAAATTCTCATACTGATTTGTGGGAGCAGTTCAAGTGCATCAGACAGAATATAGTATATTTGATAGGTGGTATCAACTGATCTTAGAAAAGTTCCAACATGCCTTTTAAAATTCATGTGTTAATTATTTTTTATATTTGTTTATTAATTAAATACAATATTTCATCATTTGTATTTAATTATTTTTGACGAATGCTTGTTTACTTTTTGTGTATTGTTTTGCCGTTCAAATTATCAAAACTGATTAGTTCTAGTCCTCTGGCTTCCAGTAATGACTCAGCGAGGGTCTGTGAAATCCAACAATGATTCTGTAAGGGTCCTGGGGTTCCAGTAATGATTAAGTGGAGGTCCTCATAAGTCATATTGCTGAGAATCACTTCTATAAACCGTGCCCTCCAGCAACAGCCTGAGTCAGTACATGAGGGGACCCCCACTATCTATTCTCTCTGAAATGGAGTCTCAAGGCCGATTTCTATGAAACAAGAGAACATTGAGGCTGCATTACACAACTTATCTCCTCCGGAGACTCAGATACACGTAAGCAAATACAGTGCGTGGGTTCATGAAGAATGCTTTAGCCAGTAGCAGTGGTAGTTTATTTATCTACCACTGAAAGAGCGACCTTTGAACAAACTGCCTACGGCATTTCCTGTGATTGGCCTTAACTATAAAATAATGACATTTGTGACTAAAGAGACTATGAGGTTGTACATGTCTGTGGTCCTTCTTATTTAGTAATGTTCAACGCAACTCAAGGGAACGCTTGGCTACCTAACTGAATCCATATGGTTCACAGTACACAGAATATTTGCCTTGGTTTCATTAGGGCTAGGGGTTGGAACTGGATAATCGGCCCACACTAGCCGTGGCGTAAAGATTGTGGTATCCAGGTCAACGTTGTGGGTTTAGTTTGAGCCTTACTAACTCTCCAATCTAAGCGAGCCAAGCCAGACTTGGGCATAGCTCTGGTCAAAGGCCTGACTCTGGCTCAGACCAACTGGACGACAAGCCACAGATGAGCCATTATGTTTTACATTATTATAATTTTTTTGGCAGCATATTGCTCTTGTATAGTGCATACTTTGAACTAAGTAGTATCCAGGTGTTTATTATGGGTCATGATTTAGAGCTATCGGGCCTGAGTGTAGGAGGCTTGCCTGGCTTATAGTGGGTACATGATGGTACTTACACCTTGTGCCAGGTCCAGTTATCCCTTATTAGTAGATTAGTAGTGTTCTAGCAGCTTAGGCTGGTAGAGGTAGCTATAGCAGCTTAGGTTGAACTAGGAGACATGCAAAGCTCCTACTATACCACTTATATCATATAGCACTTTATCACAAGAAAACACAGTACTCAGAGTTACTAAAAATAAAGGTACTTTATTTTAGTGATAATATGCCAAAAGTATCTCAGAGGATATACTCCCTTAGGCGGTAAGTAAAATGCAGAAAAAATATACACAAACCAAAATCAGGTAAGTAAAACACTTAGAAAAGTAGTGCAAACACTGTAGAACACAATAGGATGCAATAGGAGAAAATAGGCCTGGGACAACACAAACCATATACTCTAAAAGTGGAATGCGAACCACGAATGGACCTCAGGCCTAGTGTAGTGTGTAGAGAGTCGCTGGGAGTGTAAGAAAACACCAAGGATGTCCAAGATAGCCCGCCCCAAGACCCTGAAAAGTAGGAGTAAAGGTTCCCTACTGCCCCAGAAAGACAGTAAAGTCGAGATAGGGGATTCTGCAAAGACAACAACTGACTGCAAAGCACTGAAGACGGATTCCTGGACCTGAGGACCTGCAAAGGAAGGGGACCAAGTCCAAGAGTCAGGCAAGTGTCTGGGGGGGCAGGAGCCCACTAAACCCCGGATGAAGGTGCAAAAGAGCTGCCTCAGGGTGGAAGAAGCCAAAGATTCTGCAACAACGGAAGGTGCCAGGAACTGCTTCTTTGGTCAGAAGATGTCCTACGGAGTGCTGGGGGATGTGGAGTTATTTCCATGCAGAAAGACTGCAAACAAGCCTTGCTAGCTGCAAGAGTCGCGGTTGAGTATTTTGGGTGCTGCCAGGGCCCAGGAAGGACCAGGAGGTCGCCCCTTGGAAGAGAAGACAGAGGGGGCGCTCAGCAAGAGAGAGAGCCCATGCAGAAGCAGGCAGAACCCGCAGAAGCACCTGAACAGGTGTTCAGAAGATCTGAGCACAGTGGTTGTCTCAGCACAACAAAAGAGGGTCCCACGAAGTCAGAGGTCAACTCAGCGAGTTGGGCAATACAGGACGGAGTGCTGGGGACCTGGGCTGTGCTGTGCACAAAGGAAGTCTAACAAAAGTGCACAGAAGCCCTAGCAGCTGCAGATCATGCAGTACACAGGATTACTGTCTGGCGTGGGGAGGCAAGGACTTACCTCCACCAAATTTGGACAGAAGGACCACTGGACTGTTGGGGTCACTTGGATCCAGCTCCTGTGTTCCAGGGACCACACTCGTCAAGCTAAGAGGGGGACCCAGAGGACCGGTGATGCAGAAGATTGGGGCCTGCGTTAGCAGGGGGAAGATTACGACGACCCACAGGAGAATTCTCCTTGGCTTCCAGTGCAGGGTGAAGGCAGACAGCCCTCAGAGCATGTACCACCAGGAAACAGTCGAGAAAGCCATCAGGATGAGGCGCTATAATGTTGTTGGTAGTCTTTTTGCTACTTTGTTGCGGTTTTGCAGGCGTCCTGGAGCAGTCAGCGGTCGATCCTTGGCAGAAGTTGAAGAGAGAAGTGCAGGAGAACTCTGGTGAGCTCTTGCATTCATTATCTGACGAGAAACCCACAGGAGAGACCCTAAATAGCCATCAGAGGAGGATTGGCTACCTAACCAGGTAACAGCCTATCAGGATGGGTCTCTGACGTCACCTGCAGGCACTGGATACTCAGAGGTCTCCATTGTGCCCTCACACCTCTGCATTCAAGATGGCAGAGGTCTGGGGCACACTGGAGGATCTCTGGGCACCACCCCTGGGGTGGTGATGGACAGGGGAGTGGTCACTCCCCTTTCCTTTGTCCAGTTTCGCGCCAGACCAGGGTCTGGGGGATCCCTGAACCGGTGTGGACTGGTTTATGCAAGGAGAGCACCATCTGTTCCCTTCAAGGCATTTCCAGAGGCCAGGAGAGGCTACTCCTCTCAGGCCCTTAACACCTATTTCCAAAGGGAGAGAGTGTAACACCCTCTCTCAGAGGAAATCCTTTGTTCTTCCTTCCTGGGACCGGGCTGCCCAGGCCCCAGTGGGGCTGAAACCTGTCCGAGAGTTGGCAGCAGCGGTAGCTGCAGAGAAAACCCCAGAGAGCTAGTTTGGCAGTACCCGGGTTCCATGCTGGAGCCCTGGGGATGCATTGGATTGTCCCCCTTCTGGTATTGGGGTGACAATTCCATGATTCTAGACATGTTACATGGCCATGTTCGGAGTTACCATTGTGAAGCTACACATAGGTATTGACCTATATGTAGTTCACGCGTGTAATGGTGTCCCTGCACTCACAAAGTCTGGGGAATTTGCCCTGAACAATGTGGGGGCACCTTGGCTAGTGCCAGGGTGCCCTCACTCTAAGTAACTTTGCACCTAACCTTCACTAAGTGAGGGTTAGACATATAGGTGACTTCTAAGTTACTTAAGTGCAGTGTAACGTGGACGTTATTTCACTCAGGCTGCAGTGGCAGTCCTTTGTAAGAATTGTCTGAGCTCCCTATGCGTGGCAAAAGAAATGCTGCAGCCCGTAGGGATCTCCTGGAACCCCAATACCCTGGGTACATAGGTACCGTATACTAGGGAATTATAAGGGTGTTTCAGTGTGCCAATGAGAATTGGTAAAGTTAGTCACTAGCCTGCAGTGACAATTGTAAAAGCAGAGAGAGCATAGACACTGAGGTTCTGGTTAGCAGAGCCTCAGTGATACAGTTAGGCACCACACAGGGAACACATACAAGGCACACTTTAGGAGCACTGGGGTCCTGGCTAGCAGGATCCCAGTGACACAGGCAAAAAAAAACATACATACAAGTAAAAATGGGGTAACATGCCAGGAAAGATGGTACTTTCCTACACTGAGGCAGCGCAAGTCCTTCTCAGTGCCTGGCAAAAAGGTGTTCAGAATAGAATACATGGTCTTACAGCCTACACCCCTGATTTGTTTTAGGTGAATGACAATTGTGTGATATATGGACATAATAAAAAAGCTCAGAAAAGCACGAAAATTCAGTTGGTTGGCATTTATGAGACGCGCAAAATTTTAGTTTACATGTTTAAGCCACGTCCTAATTTACAAAAGCCACGCTCCATTAAGGGACCCCCAACCCACTTTTTTCATCCCACTATATCCTTGACTGGCTCGAATCTTAGTACCAAGCAGGTGACAAATCGTCCATAATTTTCATGGACTGTCCGTAAATTAGACCTAATGTCTGTTGTCCTTGACAGATATCTTAATGGACAGCATTTGTCCATAATTCAGCCTTTCAGCTAAATGAAAAAAGTTGCATTATTGAGCTTCCCTAGCTGGAGTGAAAAGGAGGGAGTATCTTGTGCTGTGCTGAGGGAGTGGCAGACAGATAAAAAAGAAATTGCCTTCCTGACAGGGTGCCTGCTTCCCCAAAGAAATGCAAATGTTTGCAAATAGTTAATCTGTAAATGTAAAAGGTGCTCTGCAGACAGTCTAGGCATTAATTGACGGAGTTACTTGAAGCTTCCTGAAGAAAAATACATTTTCTTTTTGAGGGGTATTGTAAAGGTGTTCCAAGCTGAGCTGTGGAGTTTGAGCTTTTAATGGACAGTTATAATGTATGCATGAGCTATAATCTGCATATTACTTAAATCTATACTTTAGAAGCACTTTTTATCTTTTATTTAAATGTATATGCATGTTTTGTGGCAGCCTAAATTGTACTATGTGTAATGTACGTTTAAAGTAAACACTTAAGCATTCACTGTTCTTTCAGGGACATTCTAGCACTAAAAGTACATGTCACCCTTTCCTGCTGCACAAATCAGGGTTCAATTTAATGAGTCTCTTTTTGCACACATAGACATCTGTAGTGATCATATTAACTAATAGAGATTTCATAACATAAAATAGTGCATTTCCCAATGATTAGTTCAATTTTAATTAATTTTTCAGTTAAGGTGTCCATAATTTTATATTTATTTACTTGATAGTAAAAGATCAACAAAATTGTTACAGAATATTTTGTTCTTTTTATCCACGCCTTTGATTCCGCCTACGCGCTCACTGACCCAGTCCCCATTTCAGTGTCTATACTTTTTTTCATGCACTTCAACCACTGCATTGAACAGCTTAGAGTTCGGCGAGCCAACAACTAACAAGGAGAGCAGAGACAGAACCAAGCCAAGGGCCTCACTCGTATTTTAGAGTCTGTGAACAGGCCGAGCCCTGATTTGTTTGCTATGTAAATCATATAACTAACATCAGTTAAAATATGATAAAGTTGCTTCAAAATTCAAAAGAAGAGTATTTTGTTAATGTGGAGCATTGATGTTAATAGGTCATGTTATAGTCTATTAAATCAAATGCAATAGGCTTTTGTACAGTTGGCGTTCGGAACTCAAGCATCTAAAAGTGATTTCAAATGCAGAATTGAAGACAAAAGTTTTGGTGAAGTAAAATAATTCCTTAAGATCACACAATTTAAGCACGAGAAGTCGCGATTTATCTAGGTTTCTAATTTAACTTTGTACAAGTCTACCAGGAAATGGGTATGTGTTTGACTTTCCTTATGCTAAGGCTTCGGTTTCACTACTTTGTGCATTTGTCTGCAGTTTTTATATAGTATGAACTCACCCAAAGGTATTCAAACACTTTACATGAGCACCACTTGCATTACACAAGGTCAAATCCATTGTTTATTGGCAAGGGGAGATTAAGTGATTTGCCCAGAATCACAGGATGTTGAGCCGATGCAGAGACTCAAACCTGATTCTGCAGATCCAGTCAACAGCCCTAGCACTAACACCATATCCTGGGTAGATTGAGGCAGGCAGGAGGAAGTCCTACGTACGCTTGGTTCGTTATGGGCTTGAGGTTCCAACAGGACCTTGAACTGAGCTACAACCAGGCTTCAGGCTCAAGCCTGCCTCAAGCTTTCAGTGGCTCATCCACCTCTAGTATAGCTATATAATGTCTAAAAAGCCAGTGATATTAGCATTTTGTGTCCTGCGTTCTCAAACCTTCGTTATGGCCCCTTGTTTTTTTAGAGGTTACATACAGGGCACAAGTCCTAAAAACATAAGTGTTGGGAATAACCGAGTTAGGCAGTATGCAAGTGACGTATTGGCATGTGACCTCACAGTGCTTCACACCATGGTGTGTGACCTCACAAGAAGTGACATCATATCCTAAGACCTTACACATATGTTTAGCAAGCTTATCTTGAGTACATTTGACCGCATTTCAATATTTAACAAATTAGATTCTGTGTCAGGGTTGTGCCAAAAATGTGAAGCAACCCTCATGCAAAATCTGGGCTTCAACTAATACATTTAGTTTTTAAAAGCCTGCCACAAAGAAACTGCCAACAAAGAGAAACATGGCAGTAAATATATCTCCTGCAAAGCACATTACCCTCTTCCTGTGCCCTCGTTACATAGCATGATAGTAGCCAGGTATTGGATGATAGATCCCATCATACAATTATAGGAGAACAGTGCTTGGCTATTTATGAAGAATTAGCACACCACATTTACATTTTTCGGTGTAACAATCTGACCCATAATAAACTGCTCATCTCCACAGCCCTGCCCAGTCACCGCTGCCTTAAATATCAGGGTAGGGAAGCTGAGTGATGAACCCTGAGATACTTAAAAGAAAGTGTCCTAATGTGGACATCTCAATAGTGTGTGGGAGATAGGTGCCCTTAGACCACTGCCTTGTGTAGATGCTTAGATATGGCATTAACAACTAGTATATAGAAAGTGAAAGTTTATGTGTCAGGGTGGATTACAGGGGGAGAGTAGCATCCCTGGTTCAGGCTTAAAAGCCATCCACCAAACTATCCCATACCTGTGCAATAAAATATTTTTGCAGACCAGATCATTCCTTCCAGTGTAACAGGGTGCTCTCAGATCGAAACCAAGAGAGCAAGACTTTGGTCTAACTTACGATAGGCAGAAGAAGTGAATCCTTCCAGTGCAGTGTAATATTGTGTTATGCTGGAAGAAGAGACAGTTCGAGGAACTTGATGGATGGTTTCTCAAAACTAGGGCTGGGAAAACCCCCAATAGGACAACTTTGGGGGAATTTGTTAGTGCACAGCTCATTGTGGTCAAAAGCAACTTGAGAACTCTCTGCAGTAGGAAAGGAGTATGGGGCAAGACTAAAGCATATGAAGCAAATTGACATCTAATTGCATACAGTGAGGATATGCAGCTGTAGCTCCCAAGTATACTTTGTTAATTCTACCAGGTGTAAGGTGGGCTTAGTTTAGAATATTAAATTGAAAATACTTAAAACGGGAGCCGTGGAATACTTTTGGTAATAGTCTCATATTTCAGCCCTGTCCGCATTGTACAGGGGTTTTGCTATGTCAGTCTCCTGGTTAGTATGGAGAGAAGCCCTGGAGTGTTGCAGGAGAGCTCTGTACACCCACCTTATCAGTTTCTGCTAGTCCCTAAGGTGTAGAGTTCTGGTACACCTCAAGTGGGGTGGGTGCTAAGTGGCGGATATGAAATATGGCATTTCATGTTTATTGTAGTCTGCGGTAAGGGTTTGGAAATCTAGTAGCTCGTTGTCAACAAGCACATTTCCCAGTTTTGAGAGGCCTGCAGCATGCTGATGACATAGTTGCCCTGAGTGAAGCTGTTCTGTGCGAGAGGGGAGGCGTAGAAAAGTTACCTCAGGAGAGTAGGGCTTCTTCATGTTAGCGAGTTTACGGGTTCTAATGAGGTAAGAGAGAGTTGTGCACAATAACCTCGGTGGCATTTGGTAGAATGGTCAGTAAGAAACAATGAGTAGTGCAGTAGGTGTTCCTTAAAGTCTTTACAGATAAGCCCGTCTCATGTAGGGGGCAGCCAGACAGCCAGCAAAGCACCAACTGGAACTGTGCAGCGAAATATTAGCCTTTTAAGTCTGGAAGGGCTAATCCATCTGCAGTTACAGGTAGAATTTAAAGTGGAAAATGCTACCTGGTGGCGACAAAGTCCAAAAATCAGACGTGGGACGTGTTGAGGTGTCTGAAGAAGGAAGTAGGGATGAGCAGGGGAAGCTTATCCCTACATCCTTCTTAAGACACCTAACTAAAAAAGACACTAAAATAATAGAATCGAATGGAAGGAGTGATGCTCTTGACACCGTGCTCAAGGGTGTTAATTTTCTATAGAACAGGGGCATAACATGCTACATCAATGTAGCATACCCAGAAGCAATAACAAAGACCATAGTGAAGAAGTAGTGTGTAGAACACAGTAAATAAATACACTGATAAAGTATTGAGTATGTCCTCTAATTGGATGTATTGTATTGTAATAATATTTATATAGTGCTTGTGTCCTAAAACTGACCTTTTGTCCTGAATTTTGACAGTGTCCTGAATGATTGTCCTGAATTTGACCCAGTGGCCTGAATTTCTCCAGTCCTGTCCAGAATTTGCCTCCATTCCAGGTGGTCAACCTAGTGCGAAGCCAGAGCCTTAATTCAGGCCTCCACATCAATGTGAGGATTGCCCACCTCTACAAGTGGTCTTCGTTGGGCTGTCAGTGCGAGCAATGTATGAGCACAAGGCCTGTGCACTGCATAAGCCTCCGGGGAGGTGAAAACATGGGCACTGTCTGCTGGTTACACCAGTAAGGAGGATTGCAAGGTGCGGGTAGGCTGATGTGTCTTCTTGTTGAACTTTGACGTATCTTGCTGCTCCTTAAGCAAGGAATGCACCCCTGTCCCATCATGCCTGAACAACCTGTTTTCGACTCTGTAAAAGGGAAACTGAAGCTTAAAGCAGGAATGCACGCACCTATTTGTGATTGCGGTCGTTTTTTACTTCCTTTGGAGCTTCACTTCTCTTCTCCTATTACTGATATCTCACAATTGTACCCAACAGCGCCTTTATTGCCTTATGGGGCCGTGTCCCTCCCAGCTGTGGTGTGCATACAGCTTCATCTACTCGCTATTCACAGGTACCTGAAATCACGGGGCAACGGACAGGAGTGAGCGTCAGTCAAAGTGCGTCACAGGGGTAAAGTGTGAAGTGACGAGAGGCGTTTGCAGGAGGAAAGTATATTAATATAGTCATCCACGGTCTGTTTTCAAAGACATCACATCCGTCCTTAGGCCACGGGTGACAGGCCTCGGCTAAACTTCTCTCTCGGCCACTGACTATGCTGGCTACAGTTGCGCACATTAATTAGGAGGTATTTTGGTCAGTAGCTGCGCAGTGAAAGCGCATCGCATCATTATAGACCAAAACCTTTATTCATTTCATCGCGAAAGAGCCAATCACTCACTTGAGGAAGGTGCAGCACAAAAAATTGTGTCGCTGGAACAACTTTCAGAGTGGGGATGTGGGACATCAACATCACCTGAGGTAACTGTGTTAAAGTTACTTTCAATGCAGGCTCCCTCACGCTAATTCCAAAGCAACATAGATGGGAAAAGACTTCCATCTCAACGGCAGTTCCGCCCACCACTCTGACATACATTTAAAACAAGCATTTGCAATGCAATGGGTCTTCCGTTTACTCGAGATAGAGCTGTTAGCGTTGTAAATTCCTAACTGGACTTTTCTTGTTACATAAAATTGAAATGAGCCGTGAGCGCGAAAGTGAGATACAAAAGGAAAAATAAGTTTGCTCGCAGTCAAACATATTGGCAAATGTGCTTTTATCCATGTAATAGTGTCGGTCCCCAAGGCTGTAACAAAACCGCCCCAAGGCGGGACAAACTTAAAGCATTTACCAATGTCAAAGGATTTTTGAAAGGCAAGCCCACAAACGAGTGATGGTTACAGGCTCACATAGATACCAACACCCTGCTATGCTTGACCTAAAAATGCTTCTAACTTCAGATAGCAGGCTTTTAAGCATTCTCAGTGTGCTGGCTGGTGACTGTTCCTTCCTCTGTTACAGCATCACAAAAGAACCTTGAATTGGGTGATTCTCCACATCTGTGAAGCAGCCAGCAAAAACATGAGGTGGCTTCTTGATGTCTTTGCTGCGCAAAACGTGCTTCTGATTCTTTTTGCTAGGGCTGAACTCATCCACGCACATTTGCCTGCTGCCCCACTTTTGGCGTTGCCAGCCTCCACTGTCCTCAGGGCCAAACATATGAAGGGGGTCCTTGTTTGGAACAATCTTCATAATAGTGTCCATTTTCTGCTTATTCACGGCCTAATGAGTACATGCTATATTCAATTTAATGTTACATTTTCAGAACTCATATAAGAAAGACATGCTATACAATTACTTACACAAATATTTAAATAAAATGCTACACCGATTATATTTGTTTAATACATAGTCTGTTGCAAGGTCAGAATGAAGCCTGTACCTCAAGTACCAAAGATGGTTGTCATCCTGGACTGTAGAGTTCCTGAAACTAGAGATAACTTTGCCCAAAGACACTAAATAATGCAGCACAATAGGCACATGAGCATTAAAGGCTTCCAGGGGCAAAATACCAGGAAGTGGCATAACATAAGACCCCCAACCCTCACAATGCTTTTTTGTGGGGGGCAAGTTCGAGAGTCCCCCCACTCAGCACAAGTGGTAGGCGATTTTCCAGGGAGGGGAGCCTTCCATGTATTTTGCAGTAGGGGGCTCAGGTTTTGTTATGCCACTGATGCCAGGGCACTGCCAATGCTCATAAACACTAAAGGTGGCAGCACACTCATACTCTACACATTATATCACTCTTTGGCACTAAATGGCAGTACTCTCCGGTACTAAGTATGGCTGAAATCTTATCCACCACAAATGCAGAGCTACTAAGACCTGCATTCTCAGACAAAACAGAAGGCCACTCTCTCAGGCACCATAGATGGCAGTGCTGCCTATCATTAGAGTTAGCTGTGCTCGCAGGCACAGAAGAGAGTACATCTGAGGCAGCCTTATTTAAAGCTAAGGTTAGCTTTAATATCAGCAGCTCTTTCTCCCTTAACAAACTTCAGAGGTTAGATCAGACATGCATAGGGTTCTGCGAAATGACTAGCACACAATCAGTAGGTGTAAATTCATGTCAAATATGGTGAGGTCAGGTTCACTATAATTCCGGCACCCAGGCAGCAATCCATACAAAACAAACTGTAGTATTAATGACTGGCAAATAGTTTGTATTTCTAAATAATATTATTATTGAATATAGAATGAAGACTATAGAAGGCACATCAAGCAACTTGGGAGTCAATCTGGCACCACTGGTAGGAATGGGGCGATAATGCATTGCATTACCTTGGGAGAGTCCATTTCTCATCTGATGACTTATGAAAGCTTACTCCCATAGTACTAAATTCACAGCTGTCGAAGGACCTGGTTGCAAGTACAGGTGGGTGGTGAGCTCTGCTCCGCTGGTGAAGGTAACAGAGTTTTTGACATTACACTTGGAGCGTGGAGTTCGGCCAAAAACTCTGCTAGCCCGGCAGCGGAGTGGAGCTCACCAGTGTGCACACTGTGCTAGCGCTGTGTGGGCCAAAACTGGGCTGCACTTTACACTCAGCCAAAAATGAAAAACAACATTTGCCCTAGAAAAGGCAAGTAGACCCCTAGCTAAGGCTTTGCTTTCTGCCGATCGGTGCGGATCTGCTGAAAGCTGCTGCTGAGGGGCTGCACCAGCGCCAGCTCTGGATCCAGGCCTCCCTCCTTCACTATACTCAGCTGCCCAGGAGCAGGGGGCAGAGGGCGGCAGAGAGCTAGGCCGCTGGCAACGGGGACCCTATACCCAGACAGCAGCATTCAGTTCAGACCCTCGTTTCGCTTTCTCTTCTATGTGCACACGGTGCCGGCACTGGGCAGGGACAGGATTTACATATGAGGGTGGGAGGGGGGGTGTTCTTGAAAAAAAAAAAGAAAACTTGTAGTCAGAGCTCCATTTGAAAAGAACCTGTCTCCCCAGAGTCCCTGGGAAAGGGAGGGGTGTTATGGGGTATGGTGCTCAGGCCAGCAGGGAGAGCGGGAGATGGGGGGGGGAGCATCAGCTGCTAAATGGTAGGCAGTCCAGCAGCCCCTGCCAGATACAGATATGTGTGGCCTGACAGAGTGCCTTATTGCCCAGTGGCAAGCAAGGCTAGGCACTTTGAAATACCAGGCTGCTGGCTGTGAGCTGGTTTTCTGCTGCTAGTGCTGGGCTCTAAAGAAAGGGCAGTCTCTGAGGCTGTGTGTAAGTGCAAAGGAAGTGATTGAAAGGCTGGTGCAAGACAGGGGGTGTGCTTGGCCCTCCGTAGCAAGTTTGTGAAAGAGGGCAGTTGGTGAAGAGAAGTGTGCAGGTGTGGTTGAGAGCAGAAGGCTCCAGGCTGATGGGCTGTGTCAGCACAAGAGGCCTGAAATAGCAGCTTTCACTGCCTACGGCATACCACCCTGGCCTGAAGGCGCCCGATCTTGGAAGTGCTAAGCAGGGTCAGGCCTGGTTAGGACAGGCAGCATTCCACCGAACAGACAACTCAGCAGAATTTTACAGAGTTTAAACCTAACTCTGCAGAATTCCACGGAGTAGAACTCTGTGAGCTCTTCCCACCCTTAATTTTAAGTTGGATGTTAGTTTTCGACACGTATGTAAGTCAGAATTATGACTTGAGGGTTATTTAATGCATCCAATATTTATTGGATGAGTTCAATAGCTCAACCTTCATTAAATTTCAGCAGTTCAAACCTGCAGAAATTTAACAGGGGAAAAGCATATGGTATTTACTGTATCATGCAGATTTGTGATGCATTAAACACCAACGTCTGCATTTTATTCCCAGAAACTTGTAATAGGTGCTATTTATAGCATTTGATAAATAACGTAATCCATGGTATCATTATTTATCAGGTGCGCAAAAAGCACCAGTACTCGTAATCAGGCCCCCAATGTTTTCTGAGATTAAATACCCTAATGTATTCTTAATAGACATTATTTGTAGTAGCTCCTAGTAGAAAAGTGGAGTATTATGTAGTGAGGCTAGTTACGTCTCACTATGCAATACTCTCACAATTCCACAAACTGGGTCCTATGGATTCACAATAATAAACCCCTAGCTCAGTCCTGGTAGCGTGACACAGACGAGTCAGGCTTTACTAGAGGTGCTAAGCATTTCAGAGCATCATTATGGATGATAATCAATTGACACAACTCAAAAGAAATCAGACAATGGAGGTTAATCAGGTGTGGGTCCCTGGACCAAGGTTCACCAGGAGTACAGCTTTACCTGGCTCATGCACCGGGGTGCAGGGTTGTCCTGCTGTCCTTGGTTCCGAATGTGGGAGCTCTGGGTACTGGATTTAAGCCTTAAAAAGTGCTGGCGAGGAAACAGATGCAAGAGCTCAACAACGGGGCACTGAGGTGGGTGGTTGAAGGTGTTACAGGGTTCCCTGAAGGTGCAGAGGCTAGCAAAGGTGTGGATAGCCTGGCTGGCCACCAACAAGCCTTGGCAGTGAGGAACATAGCGTATGGAGACTTCGTCTTACTGGAGTCAAGTGGAAGACAATAGCAGTCTTAGGCTTGCTGGAGGTCAGGACTACATTTCACACAATGCGCTAGACCATTTACTTTGGGTGATCCCTCGGTGAGCCCGATGGCTAGTGATTCTTTGATTCCAGGAACGTGCTGGTTCCTGTGGGCTGCAGGGGACTAGCACCTCTATAGTCCTAGGGATGTCTGGAGTTGCCTTTGGTGCTCAGAGAAGTTCCTCTTGACTTTGGAACCAGTCTCGAGTCCAGGATGAGTCGTAGCTTTTCAGTTGCAGGGTGGTTGCCACAGGTGCAGAGTTTCGTGCCTTTTCTTTGTGCATGTCCTGAAGTCGCAGACTCGGGTCTCTCTCTCCTTGAGTGCAAGTCGAATCAGATCTGAGATTCTGGTATCAGGGGTGCCCTTTAAATCCTAAAATTAGGGGGTCTACAGGTGTGGGGACCAGTGCCCATGGGCTACTAGCCACAGCAGCTAATCTGCCCTTGTAGTGTCCACATCTGGTAGGTGTGTCACCTTTCCTACCTAGAACCTTCTGTTTTGCCACTTTTCAAAATGGCAGAACCCATCCTTGGGCATACAGGCTAGGTTGCCCACTCTAGAGGTGTGGATAACCTTCTGGTGGTGTAGGCCTCCCGACTACCTAATGTTCCCACCTGCCCATTGGCAAATGTGGCTGGGAGACAGGGGGACGGCTTAGGGCTGCTCTGGGGGATGACCTACTTGCATATCAGAGGCAGTGTGTGCTTTGAACCTCACCACTTTGATGTGCCACTTCACAAGCCACCCTGCCAGAGCGTGAGGTGACACTGCTTACTCAGGCAGATCTTTGTTTCTGACTCCTGAGAGTGTTCACACTTGGTTGCAGGGGAGGAAGATTCCTGTATTGGTGGTGATGGCTGCAGGGACTGCTGGACAACCAGGGGGGCAACGTTTCAGGGAGCTACCTGGGTGCATGTCACATTACATTGGAGTTTGGATTTGAGCCAGGTTAAACGAGACAAGTTGTTTGATACCAAACATGACATACTTTAGCAGGCCATATTGGAGATGGTGACCTTTGGATGCCCAGGTGCCAGCCTAAGTTAACCTATGGCCCGCTGACCACTTATAGTAGCCTTCAACAGAAAAGGCCCATATAGGGGCATACAAGCTTGCCGTTCTAGGTCTATACTCTTAATATAAGACACCGGGTCTTCTATGCTCTGGAAACCTACCTTAGAGGTGATTGGCATATATTAAAAGCAGTTCTTTAAGCTTGCCACACACGGTAACGGCAAAAGTCAAACTGGAGCAGTTTGCACTGTTCCCGCAGTCTGCAATGGCAGTCCTGTTGTCATAGGTTTACTTGGGTCATTCAGGGTGGCACAAATAGTGCTTCCGGCCCTAGTGAACCCTTTAACTCACATGCCCTGGGTATCACTAGTACCAGTTACTAGGTACTGATAAGGAGTTGTTAACGTCCTTGCCAATTGGGGATACCAATTCACAGTCATCATGTTTAGGGAGAGAGCACTGGCATTGGAGCATGGTTAACAGGCTCCTGTGCATTTTCAGAGTCATTACTATCAGCATTAGGGCAAAAAGTGTGGGAGAGACAATACAACAAGGGCACTTTCCTACAGATACTTAGGCTAGACTGCTACATTTAATTTTTTATATTTAACCATGCAAGGGAGGTTCAAATGACCAAACCGTTTTCTCATTGAAAAGGGAATACACTTCTGTTCATGTCAAGGACAAATGTTAGCTATATGGTTAAACACCTTACATTTTTTTCCAGAGCATAAATGTTTTTCAGTCATACATCAAGTGTTTAAAAAGATAGAATGTACATACTTGCTTACTGTGTTCATAGTTATGCATTAGGACAATTTAACTCAGTTGAACACATGTAACATTAGCTTGCAACTGAAACAGGTTTACTCTCATCTTGACTGGTGCAAATGTATTGTTGGAAACTCTGAACTTCACACAATTGTTTTTTAAAGATTTAGGTTTGTGTATCCAACATCTCGGTTCCCCCCAGTACGAGATATCACACGAAGGTGAACTTGGGAAAGCCTCCACCAGGGCACAGAGAAGGAGTTTAAGCACGGTGACCATTGGTGCACAAGCATGTCAGGTATATTGCGCTGGAGCTCTAATTATATAACATACTGTGTGTGTGAGGGACATGTTCACAACTTGGCTCTGAATAACATATCTATATATCTATCTCTACCTTATTCAATACTCTTCATTCCGTCAACTTCAGAAAGAGCAAAGGCTAAATGGTCCTGTAGGATTTGAACATGTGCGCCCATGATGGATTTTTGAAGTGTGAAGATAAGTCCACTGAGTCCCCAAGTCATTTGAAGTCTCTTAGTGTGAGAGCCTTTTGCTCTCTTTCAGCTAGTGTTACATTAGGAACAAACTGAAAAAAACTTGCAGTTTTCAGTTTTTTTAACATATTGTTCTTAGTCCTCTGATGAGTGTATTTCCCTATCAGTACTGCTGTGAATCTATCAGCACTCTTCTTGTATAATGGAATCAACTTACAAGCACCTACTACTGATGGTTTATTATATTACAGAATGTAGGAATCTATGTGTCAAACTTTGGCATTTTTTTGGATCTTATCTGCATCCAATTTAGGAGAGAACCCTAGTTGGGCAATCTACTGCTGATATTTATCATGTTAACTACTCTGGAGAACCAACCCCAAGCAATTTTTAATGCGTCTATTTTGGTTAATCTGTAGAGAATTTGCGACTCTATAAATGGAATTCTGAAAAAACTTTTTTGCTTAACTGAAATATTTAATATTTTATACCATCATATTAGGTTCTAGCAGACCACAGGCTTGATTTGCAGCAGGGATTTCCCTGTTCCATGTTTATGGTGAGGTGCTTTAATATACAAAAGCGCTAGTTACTCACAAAGCTTTGTTCACATGTGCAGAGGAATGGACAAGTTTGTGCAGTTGCCACTGAACAGCTGGAAGCACTGAACACAGAGATGTGATGCCTTACTCCTATAGAAGATTTGCCCACAAACCTGACTGTCTGCAAAGGCTGATAAGCAATGGTGAATAGTCAGTAGTTGTATGTTAGCAAAGTCTGATATACAAATGACTGTACCTCAGCCCTTCAACCGTTTTAAAGGTTCCGACAGGAGAAATGTCCCCATATATCTCCTCAGGGCCCAAACAGACTGGTCCAAATTGTAAAGAAGACTTGGAAGCGAGGGAATATCTTATCTGTAGAGGAATGGGAAGAGACTAAATGGAATGCACATGTTATTCCCTAGCAATGACTCAAACGCAAGAAGTAGTGAGAGTGGACTAGCAACAACAATCACTCATGAAATAAACCTCCACCAGGCAGCTGGCTATATAATGCTGCTTCTAAGTGTATGATTTAATGTGGCTTTAAGTCTGGAAGAGTCATGTGCCTGTTAACTCTCTACACCAATCATGTGTTTGCTCTTTTGTATAATGCCAAATACCTTTGCTTACATATGCTTCAGCGCACTCTAAGGCACCAAACACAGATGACATAAGATTTCATACACCGCAGAGTTGGCTTAGTGTGGTGCACACACACTGCAACCCATTTTAGCCAAAGACCCCAACTTTCCATACACCCACCTATGTTGAACACAAAAAATAAAACCCATCTAATATGGGAATCCTGGGTGCCAGCATTAGAGCATTACACCCTAAAATTGCACCAGGCTAAGCAGCATTCACTCGTAACTAATTTGGTGTGACTGTTTCTTTGTATTACAAATAAACAATTTGTAATTCTGCACAGCGCCTGAATATATTTTAAAAAAGGCCCAGAACAAGCTCACATTTCTCATCTGCCATTTGGTCCTTATTTTAAATAGTGTGACAGATCAATAAATAGAGATTTTGTACGATGGTCACAACCGGTGTATGGTGCAAACCAAAGTTGACAGCTCTGTTTCTGCCAACATGCTTCCGTGAACTGCTTCAGATTTTGGGGCACAAATGTATGTAACACTTGGGAGGCAGCGATTCCACTGGAATGGTGATGGACGTACAAGACACCACTCAGAAATGCAACAGTCCGCCCCTTTAGTGTATGTTAACACTGTCTTCAGACTGAACAGGCAATGTGGTTGGTCTGAGCAGGCGTGCTCACCTGAAGACCTGAAGCTCAATGTGCATGTCCAGCCTAACCAGACATAACTGTTAAAGTCACAATGCCATCTTTAACCCATTCTGCACAAGCTTGAGGGGGTAAGTGAGTCGTGGGCTGAGGAGCTGGATGGCAAGCAAAGAAAATAATATGAAGCAATAAGTTAATTGGTTTTAAATGATAGGCAGGCCATTTTCCATCACAAAAAGAGGTGCCTCCCCTGAAAGGTAGGACCCTGGCCCAGGGCCCACTTTGCTCATGCCTTAAAACGTCTCTGATTGCGCCGGCTTGGAGTTTATTCACATCAATATGTACAAATCAATACTTGTGTTCACTTTTTAGGACAGAGCTTGTGGTTCTTACATCTCTCCAGAGGATGGCATGCGTTGGGCACATCTTTGTGTGGGTATGAAATATTTTCAGTTGTTCCTTTATGTTGCAGGTTACAAGACGAAAAGAGGCGAAGGGAAGGAGAAACACCCTTTCTTTACCCAGCCCCTCGCAAGCTCACAGCAACCCAAAGTGACAGATTAAGGCCTGAGCTCTAAATGTCAGGTTACAGCATGAGACAACGTTCTGACCCATATGCAAGTTACAACACTTTCCTAGTCCACAGTGCTATCTTATCAAGGGTTGTGATAGACTAACCTTCAGCTTTATCAGTTGTGAGACCGTTCCTTATCAACTGAGTAGCCTTTCAACTTAAGTCTCTGCGTGCCTACCCCCATCTCATAGCTGATTTGCTTGACGGGTGATTGCTTGTTGGTCGGGGCTGCCTTTGCCCTTGGCCACAAAGGCTAATCGGGTTAGCAATGACATTGGATGATGTGCAGGTTGTATCAGAACCCCTGTATCTGAACCCCTGCACTGATGGTTAACTGGGGTACCAGGAGAGGCATTGCTGGGTCTGCCAAGGCAGATAACATGAATCAAGAGCATGTTTATCAGAGTCCACACATATGTCTTCTGTGTTCGTGAGAATGGGAAGTCAGGAGCTCAACTTTACCAAAACCTTGGATAGACATGCATGTGTGAGCACAGCACAGATGATCCACACTTATTGTGGCTGGGCTCACACCTTGTTAAAGTCTGCCAGAGCCTTCGTGATGCGAGGGCTCTCTATCATTTTCATGCTCAGCAATTTAATAGCCAAATACTCTACAAATGTCATGTAAATCTAGGCCATATCAGCCTGTGTATCGTATTTCATTTCAGTACCTCCTGTGAATTTTCAGTTGATACACCTACCAATTACACTGAGATGCAGTGATGTGAATCAATTTTGCAGAATCACTAAACATAGTAAATCTAGTTGGACAATGCATAGTTTTAACATGGGTACACACACAAATGAATATGGAGAGGTTCACACACCTCACATCAAGAAAAAGCTATATAACTGTACACACAAATATCAAACAAGATAATTGATTCCTACAGGAAATGTGTCCTTCACGTATCCCTGAAGCATGGAAGGTTTTTCATGTGAGAAAGACCACCTTGGTTTTAGGATACCAAATGTTGCATTAAATGTGGAGGCCAGTGATCCACTTTAATATACAAAAAGTAATGGATAGTAATGGATAAAATGCTTAAGTTAATCTCAGGTAATTACTCTTGGCTGTATCCTAGTCCATCATTAAGTTTCACACTATGCCATCACAGTTTAGAACCAGCCATATGCTAATTCGTCTTGACCCTGCTCCAATGGGTACCATTCAGTCCAAACCACCTGGTCCTCCCCAAACTGGGACACAAACAACCCAAGGCATCTTTTACCTTTATTAGGATTCATCAGTCGGGTGTAGCTTGGTTCCAGTGGCACAACATGCATGGGATTCACATATGACATACTTGTCGCGCTTAGGGTGTCAGACTGAAGTATTAAAAAAAGTGATGGATGGAATGTTTGAATTAATATAAGCTATTGTTAATTACTCGGGACCATGTCCCAGTAAAGTCCCCTGTTATTTTGCACACTCTGCCACCTTCATTTGGACACAGCCATATGCAACTCAGGCTTGACCTTGGTCCAGTAGGAACAGTCCACCCCAAACTGCCAGGCTGGTCCTCTCTGAACTGGAACACAAGCAATGCATGACCGGTTTCACCCTTATTAAGGCTCATCAGCCAGGTATAGCTTGGTACCAGAGGCAGCATCTGGGCATAACCGTCCCATTTAGGGCATCACCAATGGCATAACAAGGTGTTAGGGCCCCCCCTACAAGGTGTGTGAAGGGGACCCTTGACATCCACATGTTTTGTCTGCTATAGAAGTTCAATATACATTTTCTGAGAGCCCATCTAGAATGAACAATGCCACTTTGGATATTTTAAAGGATGGTACAGCAGGAGCTGGTGTGAATGTAGGAAAGCGACAACATCTACTGTCGATTTAACCATATTCAGTTCAGATGCGAGTTTCACCTCCTGTACTTAACAACCTTGCATGCTGCACTCCAAAGGGCCACCCGGTCAATCACAGCAGGAAAGAACCTTATGTAGATAAAGACTGAAATCTAACTCAAAGTTTAAATAGGCAGAGAACTGATCAAGTCTCTCCAAAGTAACCCTCAAGCTTGCTTTATGCATGTGGTAAACCCAGATTTTTGGGTGAACTGCAGAGTTTCCTTGCAAGAGTAAAATACATTAGAAATCCTTGCAAAACTCCTCACAGGCCATACCTCCAAAAATTTGACAATATAAATGGACACCTAAATGCCAACAGGACTTTGGTTCCCTGAGGAAGTGTTATGTGAAGCACCAGATCCCCAGGCTAAGGATTTCACTAAAGTTCCACTTCTGCAAATCTGGATTTGCTACACCACCCTTCTTTGTAGACGAGGAGGGAGTGGTGAACATGTAGCCTTCACAAGCAAGGCTATTTGGTACTGAAATAAGTAACTGATTAGTGACTAAAATGAATGTTTTGCAATTGTCAAGGTCTATAACAAGTTTAACTGCTACATTTGGCTAATGATTCACGTACTCCACAATGACCTCTCATTTTCAGCGAACACAAAGGAAAAATTCCATAGTATTGTGAATGGTGCATTTCCCTCTGCACTGCCTTACCAAGAGGACTTGATGACCAAGGGGCTGAGTAGAGAATGTACGAGAACACATTTCTGAGGATGAGGAGTCTCCAGGGATGTCTGATCAAGTGCTCTGTTCAGTATTTCACAGTTCTCCTACCTCTCGACCCAATTGACGCCCTGACTGCTATTCAGGTACCAGAATACTTTCTTCAAAGCATGGCTCTTAAATTGTCTCAATCTTCCTCTCCGTATGCATCAGCATGTGTCTGTGGAATCCAAACAGAGAATGGTGTGATGGGAGCTCCTCTGCAAGATGGGTGATAAAAGGGCTACAGTAGAAGAATCACTGTGGTCAGCAACATGTACTTCTTACCATTTCCATCCCTGTCCCACCAAAGTTAGACTGTAAATCTAGGTACGTTTTGAGAGGGGGAGGCTACCAAAAGGTTTAAAGAAGATGCTCATAAGAAGTTCTGGTCATACGCCAAGAAGTCACAAAACCACATTGGGCATGACCATAAACATTATAACAAGGTTGATGTGTCTGCAGCAGTGGCGGCTGGCAGCTTTAGGAGGGAGGGGGCGGGCGGGAAGCACACACACTCATTCTTTCACACACAGACACACACACACACGCACATCCATTAACAACACTCATAACATTCAAACATGCACGCATGCACCAAACATTCATTTTAAAAGTTCACACACACTCATTCTTTCACACACAGACACACATGCACACACATCCATTAACAACACTCATAACATTCAAACATGCATGCACCAAACATTCATTTTAAAACATCGCACACACACACTTACCTTCAGCCTCCAGGTCCCAGGAGGGTTGGGACTGCTGCCTTCCCTCGTTGGCTGGAGGGAAGGCAGCAGTCCCAGCCTCGTCACAGAGTGGGATGGGGTCAGTGAGACTGCTAACCCCACCCCACTCTGTGACGAAGTTGACACTCGCCCTTGGCGCTTCAGGGCTTAAACCTGAAGCGCCCAGTTCGAAGTTAATGGGTGACGCTTTCCTCATCACCCAGGGGAGGGCTTCGAGCCACCTTTCCTGAGCTGAGGAGGGCACGCCCATAGGAACTGTGACCTCTTCAGCCCAGCAAAGTTCAGCTCAGGCAGCCAGGAGTCTGTGCAAATCGCGCATGTCTCACTCCTGGCTGTCTGAGCTGAAAATGAAGAGTGTCTGTCAGGCTGCCCTTTGTTCAACCTGACAGACACTCTTCATGAGGGGCAAAAGGTGGTGGGGGGTGGCCCCTTCGCCCTAAAGGATGGGCCGCACCTGGTCTTCAGGGATTAAACAAGCTGTCAATAGTGATATGAAGAAATGGGAAGTGTGGAGTGCTGTCTCAACCCAGCTTTCACGGCAGGACCACCTGCTGACATCATTTCCTACAGCCCGCTGCTCTCACTGTGTATCAATGCCTGCCCAGCAACAACTTCTGCTCTCATTTTCTGAGAGTCCAGCTGCTGCCATCCCTGCCCTCCGTCATGTTTCACTTGCTGTCCTCCAATGCTCTCCTGACATTCTGGGAAAAAGATGGCGTATTGAGAAAAGAAGACAGATTCACTTCACTGCCTCAAGCAGGCGCACACATACCAAGGGTAGCAAAATTTCCGATGCTCATTATCCGCATTGTAAATAATGAACAATTACTTCTCAGTCTTTTCATAATCAACCTACAGACCTGCTAATGGTGCCTGCTAAGAAATTCCTATATAGTGTTAAATCAATGCAGGGATGATTTGAAGATGGATATTTACTTGTAGAATAGATGAGAAGTGAAACGAAGATTTTGGCCATATTACAAGCTTCTGGGCTTTGTTTTGGTTCATATGTTTTTCAAGTATGGAGGAGGGCTGGGCCTGTAATATATTTAACCAGTGCTGTTCGGAGCAGTCCATCATCTTTGGAAAGGTTCTGGGTGCACATGCAGAAAACGCAAGACTGGATTAACCATTAAGCAAAATAAACACATGCTTAGTGCATCAAGGGAAGGGGGCCAACACAGAAATTTTCCATTGCCAGATTTACCAGGGACCATATGGTGCAAAACTGCAAATGGCGCAGCTGAACCAGGTTCCACAAAAAAGGGCTCCCACAATAAATTAAACAATTACATACATATGTATATATACAATAATAATAATAAAATAGTAATAATAGAGGTTAAGCTTGGGAATACAACAAAATTAACATGTGCAGATCTGTATGGATCAGCTGTGCACTTCATGCGCTGAATTTAAAAGATGTGAAGCAGCTGCAAAGGAAATGCTACAAGATGTTGATTTCAAAGCAGCTCAAACTCGCAAATGTATCTGGAAGAAGCTACCAAATGACGGACATGCTGCACCAGAAGTGTATCTGAATGCCAGAGATACAGTTTGTATCACCACCTTTTACACGATTGTTGATCAACTTTAAACTGAGATGAGAAGAAGAGGAGAGATAAACAAAGAAATAGCAGAAAGATTTTATTTTCTAGGTGATGTGTCACATAATGTCAATTCATTATGTACAAGACATTGAAAGATATTCTCAGTGTTGTCAGAAGCTGATTTATGCTTAACCAGAGACTTGAACACTAATTTCTCAGCTGAGCTTCAGCAGTTTCACTCATTTGTGCGTCATATGTTCAGTGCAACACAAAATGTAAAAATAAGATTCAGTCATGCTGAACTTTATAAAATAATTGTAGAAGACAATATTGAGTGTGCCTTTCCAAATGTAGACATTTGCTTTTGTATATTTTTAACCTTAATGGTCACAATTTGCTCACCTGATGGTTCATTTTCTCAGCTGAAATATAATAAAAATCCCAACAGAACAACTATGCAACAAGGCAGGTTAAATGCCTTATCTCTACTAAGTATAGAAGCAGATGTGTTATGAAAGATTAGTTTTCAGGTTCTGATAAAAAAAAAAACTTTGCATTTAAAGAATGTAGGAGAACACTTTTCAAATATATTTAAAGTGGAAGCATACAAAAATAAACGTTTTTTATTTATTTATTATTTTTATTTAATTATTTATAGTTTTGTGTCATTTCGAAAAAATAAAATTTTATTTTACAGTTTATTTTTGTTTATGTTTTGAATTAGATATATATGGGCACTGAAATCTTTTAAGTGCTTAGGGCATCCAAAGGTCTTAATCCAGCCCTGAGAGAACGCCTTACAATCCCAGTGCTGGTGCTTCACCTGTGCAAATTGTAGCGAGCCACCACCGGGACATTTGCTTCCCACATACAAGTAAATCTACTCTGGGGTGGACTATTGTAGGGGGAGATTAGGTGTGACAGTGGTGCACAGCCCTCTAGGGAGACAACAGCAATGGCCTATAGTGGCAGGATGGAGTATGGAAGTATGTCATGGGGTCAGAAAGCAGTGCAGGGGCACACTGGCTTTGGTGGGAGGGTACAAGTTCCCAGGAAGGAGCAGCATAGTATCCACTGGGATTAGCAGTTGTGCATAAGTGGAGTGGGGAGGTAGGGGGGGCAGTAACAGCAAATGCAGCAAGCTGAAGTGGATGTAGCAGGTCGCACTTACGCAAATAGTTCACAATCAGTGGGAGATATGGTTAAGTGCAGGCCTATATGGGGGTGGACTGCAGAATCCAAGAAGAAGAAAAGGGTCAGGTTCAATGGAGGGAGGCAGTAGGGATTTAAAAGGGGAAGAGCAGCTCAGGCAAGGTGAGGATGCAGTATAGTTCCAAAGCTGTGGAGTGTCAGCACTGCGTCACATGGTCGGGGTTCATAGCAGGGAATAGCACAGAATCCAGGAAGGGAAGCACCAGTGCTTAGTTTGTAAATGAAAAGGTGCTGGTGCCCAAAGCCCTCCTCTTAAACAAGTGGCTGCTGAGGCAGCGTAATCCTGAAGCCATCTCGGGCCCCATCAATCCATTTACAGCCACTCCCTGTCCCGTTCAGCTCACGCTTACAGGTTTCTGCTTTCTCCCTTTGGGACACTGTTTTGTTTTTCTCGTTTGTCTTTCCCATATGTATTTTGATCGCAGTAAATGCTTGAGGCAGAAAAATAAGTGCTGGCCCTCAAAATTAAGTGCTGGTGCCCCGCACCGTAAATAACAAGCACAAATTAAGCAGTGAGAAGAGCACAGCATTCACAAGGAATAGTGGTAGTGCAGAAAAAACACTTTATCATTAGGACAAAAGGGAGTATGCACTGGTTTACATAGATAATTTACCCAGGCCTTCATCCCGCACACATGCAGACAATGGTATCAGAGCCCCCCAACATATTCATTTAGTTTATAATGTATACCAATTGCTTTTTTGTTAGAGTCATTTTGTTGAGCACTATGTTTCACCATGAAGTCAATTTAGAGCGCTTGCCCACCAGAAGGGCCATGGGCATTTAGGTAATTGGGTGGATGGCTCTTTGATTTGTGCAGCTCAGCCCCTCACAGAGGAGGGGAGGGTTGTCCCTAGTATGATTTCCTGTGGTGTCTCAGCTCTCCTGTCTACAAACGCTGCAGTTACGAGGAACATAGCACATAGAAGCAGACAGCAGTGGCAGTATTAAGTGCTACAAGTACCTAGGCAATGTCCTACTTTCAATTGACAGGCAAAGGCGGGGTCATACTTTTCCTTCTCAGGTTCCAAATCACTTCAGCTCTGGCGGGTGATAAGACAGCTTGGCTAAGCTGGGGCTCTGGTCACAACCAGCAAACAATTCTACATACCACCACTTCCTAACCCTCAAACCCAACAATGCAGACAAACATTTAGGGTCTGCAGAGAAGTTTTCCAGAAGGGATTCGCAGCACTCTGAAAAGAGGGGAACTGAATGTTGTGCCTTGATTGTAAAACTCTGAGCATGAGGCCAGTTGGCATCTTTAAAATTCTTCTTGGGGTCTCAAGAGAGAGTGACTGGACCTTTGGGGAAGCCCGGGACCTCCTAATGCTGCCCTATTACTCTCTTCACTTTGGAGCAGTCACCATTAACAGCTAACAGAGGGTAGAAGGGCGAACCTCTGGGTACAAGGGACTTTAGATGTGCTTTTTTAAACGTATGTTAGCTGTTTCTTGCTGACCAAGAATATTTGAGGGGGGGGAAACATCACTAACAATGCAGTCAATGCAACACTCCGCATTGACCACACTGCCATTACCACGCATATGCATTTACTACGCATGCGTTTAACACGCCTATGCGTGGTAATGGCAGAGAGAGCAGGACAGACGGAGCAGGATGGAGCATCAACCAGAGAGAGAGAGAGAGGTAAGTTGGGCCGGATGGGAGGGCGGGGGTTGGGGTAGATTTTAGGACAGGGTCAGGGGGTCGGGTAATTTTTAGGACAGGGTGGGGTAGGTTTTAGGGTTCAGGGTGGGGTGGGTCAGCGGTCACGGTAGTTTTTAGGCTAGGGTAGGTTTTAGGGTTTAGGGTGGGGGGGTCGGGGTAGGTTTTAGGACAGGGCAGAGTGGGTTTTAGAACAGGGTAGGTTTTAGGGTTTAGGGCAGGGGTAATTTTTAGGACAGTACGGGGTAGGTTTTAGGACAGGGTAGGGTAGCTTTTAGGGTTTAGGGCGAAGGCGGGGCTTGGGGTAGTTTTTAGGACAGGGCGAGGTAGATTTAGGGCAGTGCAGTGTAGCTTTTAGGGTAGGGGCAGAGGGGTGGGGTCGTTTTTAATACAGGGTAGGGTATGTTTTAGGGTGGGGGTAGTTTTTAGAACAGGGTGGTGTCGTTTTTAGGACAGGGTATGTTTTAGGGTTTAGGGTGGGGTTTTTAGGGCGGGTAGGTTTTAGGAGAGGGAAGGGTAGCTTTTCGGAGAGGATAGATTACAGGGTTTAGATCGGGGGTTGGGGTAGTTTTCAGAACAGGGGATGGTAGGTTTTAGGACAGGATAGATTTTAGGGTTCAGGTCAGTGGTCGGGTAGTTTTTAGGACAGGGAAGGGTTTAGGGCGGGGTAGTTTTTAAGACAGGGTGAGGTAATTTTAAGGTTTCAGGCCGGGGGGGTCAGGGTAGTTTATAGGACAGGAAGGGGTAGCTTTTAGGACAGGATAGGTTTTAAAGTTTAGGGCGAGAGGGTCTGGGTAGTTTTAGGACAGAGCGGGGTAGGTTTTAGGGTTCAGGGTGGGGGGTCTGTGGTCAGGGTAGTTTTTAGGATAGGTTAGGTTTTAGGGTAGGGGGTTGGGTAGTTTTTAGGACAGGGCAAGGAAGGTTTTAGAACAGGGTGGGTTTTAGGGTTTAGGGCAGGGGTAATTTTTAGGATAGGACGGGGTAGGTTTTAGGACAGAGTAGTGTAGCTTTTAGGGTTTAGGGCGAAGGCGGGGGTCGGGGTAGTTTTTATTGCAGGGTGAGGTAAGCTTAGGGCATGGCAGGGTAGCTTTTAGGGTAGGGGCAGTGTGGTGGGGTCGTTTTTAAGACAGGGTAGGGTATGTTTTATGGTAGGGGTCGTTTTTAGAACAGGGTGGGGTCGTTTTTAGGACAGGGTTGTTTTAGTGTTTGGGGGTGGAAGGGCTGGGGTAGTTTTTAGGGCGGGGTAGGTTTTAGGAGAGGGCAGGGTAGTTTTTAGGACACAATGGATTTCAGGGTTTAGTTCGGGGGTTGGGGTAGTTTTTAGGACAGGGGAGGGTAGGTTTTAAGACTGGATAGATTTTAGGGTTCAGGTCGGTGGTCGGGTGCTTTTTAGGACAGGGTCGGGTAGTTTTTAGGACAGGGTAGGCTTTAGGGTTTAGGGCGGGGTAGTTTTTAAGACAGGGTGGGGTAATTTTAAGGTTTCAGGCCGGGGGGGGGGGGGTCAGGGTAGTTTATATGACAGGGAGGGGTAGTTTTTAGGACAGGGTAGGTTTTGCAGTTTAGGAAAGATGGTCTGGGTAGTTTTAGGACAGAGCGTGGTAGGTTTTAGGACAGGGCAGGTAACTTTTAGGGTGGGGGTAGGGGGTCCATGTAGTTTTTAGGACAGGGTAGGGTTTAGGGCTGGGGTCTGGGTAGTTTTTAGGACAGCGTAGGGTAGTTTTTAGGACAGGGTAGGTGTTAGGATTTAGGGCAAGGTGGGGAGTCGGGCAGTTTTTAGGACAGGGTGGGGTAGGTTTTAGGACAAGACAGGGTAGCTTTTATGGTTTAGGGTGGGGAAGGGGTAGATTTTAGGGCAGGGAAGGTTTTAGGACAGGGTAGGTTTTAGGGTTTAAGGCAGGGGTCAGGGTAGTTTTTAGGACAAGGTGGGTTTTTTTTTAGGACAGGGTAGGCTTTAGGGTTCAGGTCGGGGCCAAGGTAATTTTTAGGACAGGGTAGCTTTTAGGGTTTAAGGCTGGAGGTTGGGGTAGTTTTTAGCTTTCAGGGCGGAAGTCCAGGTAGTTTTTAGGACAGGGAGGGGTCGTTTTTAAGACAGGGTAGGTTTTAAGGCAGGGGTCGGGGTCGGGTAGTTTTTAGGAAAGAGTGGGATTGTTTTTAGGACAGGGTAGGTTTTAGGTTGGGTGGTCAGGGTACTTTTTAGGAGAGGGCAGTGTAGTTTTTAGGACAGGGTAGGTTTTTCAGTTTAGGCCAGGAGGATTGGGGTAGTTTTTAGGACAGGGCTAGGTAGGTTTTACAGTTTAGGGCAGGAGGGTGGGGTAATTTTCAGGGCAGAGAAGGTTTTAGGGTTTAGGGTGGGTCGGTTCGTTTTTAGGACGGGTGGGGTAGTTTTTAGGACAGGGTAGGTTTTAGGGCAGGGGAGTTTTTAGGACCGGGCGAGGTAGGTTTTAGGAGAGGGCAGGGTGGGGGGGTTAGGGCTCAGGGTAGGGGATGGAAGGGGCAGTTTTAAGGGCATGGGCGGGTGGAGTATGGTGTCATGTGTAGGGGGTAGGGCGGGGGAGAATTTACCACGCATGTTCCTTTACCCAAACATGCTTTTACAACAAAATTTGTTGTAAAGGAATGTTTGGTAAAGATGCGGTCGTTGTATAGTCCGCGTTGTAAAGGCATGCATGATATACGCATGTGTTGTTCCATCATACATCCTTTGAGGGCTGCTAGCTGAGTGAGCGAATAACGATTGACCTGTGTCTGTTGGGAAGTGTGACATTTGGGAGAAAAACAACCTGACTAGTAATGTCCAAATAAGTGAGTGAGAGTAAATGACAGATGTAGCGTCCAGGTCTGGACAGAATAATTCACACAAGCTTTCCAAAGTGGACAGTATACCAGACTGGCCATTCACAATTAGACTCAATACTCTAGATGTGGAACTTGAAAACTGTCACCTTATTTCTACTGGGACCTCCTGAACAAGAATAATGTTTACAGATTTGGTCTACAGCAGTGGTTCCCAACCTGTGGTCCGGGGACCCCTAGGGGTCCGCAAAACCTCCTCAGGGGGTCTGCGACTGCTTAAAAATTTAAATAATATTAACAAATTAGGTCTTCAGCTTTCAGTAATGGCTCAGTGGGGGTCCCCAGATTTCAATAATAATTCAGCGGGGTCACCGGGTTCCAGTAATGATAAAGCGGGGGTCCACAGAAGTCAAAAGGTTGAGAAAAGCTGGTCTACAGAATAGGAGACGTACTTGTGACGTACTTAAGACATGGCTTCCGTACCCTTGGAACATGGCTTCAGATGTGGCGTAATATTCCATAGGTGATCTCAGTTGTCCAGGCGAGGCCACAAGACCTGGCACAATATTGTCGATTACTTTTCTGGCAAGGGACACAACACTGTCAATGTGACATCCAGAAATTGACCCCTAGCCCGATAAGACATTCATATCTGGTTACAATACTCCTGATAGATGCCTCCCAAATAATACATAACTCTGGAGAAAAAGTATTTCTATTGATTTGTACAACAGAAGCACATCCTTTGTTTTATTTGTTACACCTCTTCCTATATATCTCACACACAGAAACTCCAAAAGACATGCAGTTACAGGACCGATGGTGAGAAGTAAATGGTCAAGAACCAGCAAAGAGACCAGAAGGACTCCAAGTAGATAGTAGGATGAATGTTGCTGTGCGTAGGAAAAGGAATAACCAGCGGAAAAAAGCTTGAGGCTGACTCTTCCCAGCCCTACCTGCCTTTTACTGGCACCAGCTTGATAAGGAAGCCTTCCAATTTCACTAAAGTACGCTGTGCTTTTACTTCTCATGAAAAACCAAGAAGATGGTGGAGCTTTGGGGGAGTTTTTAAACAGGGCCTTACAGGTTTTGTGGTGGCCCACGCCTCATTCTTGGGCCCCACCGCAAACGTTTTGGCAAAGGAGCCCGCAGATTAGAGGGTTCAACCAGGAGCGTGGATTCTGAACCTCCCAGATGTGGGGAGTGCCAGCTGTTTGTCAGTGTTCCAAGCAGGAAACCCAAAACAATCAGGTACTTGTTCATGACAGCTACAGAATCTGGAGCCGTCCCATGCATGGAATTAGGGTATGGCTGAAGTAGTTGTGGACAAGTATGCCAGGCATCAGAGTGACGAGGACACTCCCGTTTCTGCCAGTCTGAGCAGGTCCATGGAGGGCACAGTGCACTAATGGAGCCAGAGAGCAGTAAGTGATAACTGTGCCCAGGCTGTGTGCAAGATTGTTAGGAGAGATTAGGTCAAGCTTTTCTGTAGTCTTCATGCCGCCATACATTCATACCACTTTCTGCCTATATCCTTTTGCTAAGGTTTATTAATGACCGAATGAGGAGTTTGGTCTAAAAGCCCCATAAATGTCACTAGACGCACTCTCTGTCCACACACAACTAGTATCTGAGTACTACGAAAAATGTGAATTATCAGATTTTTTCTATAGGGAATGTAATTGGCTCCAGACCGAATGTCAGTTGACACGGGTGTAAGAAGCAGCAAAATCCTGGGATCTGAGGGAGGGGGACAAGGCCAACCTTGAGGTGCTAGCACAACACACCTCATATAAGGTGGCCTTACTACCGAAACCTACAAGTCTCTATAAACATGCATACAATTTTTTAAAAAAATAATAATACACTGGTGAAAATAAGAAAGGGTGCAAAATATTGGCTTTCAAAATAGTATTAGTTGACACATATGTCTTCTAGCACTGAGAAGGAACTGTTGGGTAAAGTGGATACTACCTGGGAGCCCAGTTGATGTCCTAAGTCATTGAGTAGGCAGTCCTGGAGAAAGGTCAGACTGAGGATGTCCTGTAACAGTGACAAGCCGCTGAACAAAAGCTCCTACTGAAAATGTCCTCTAGTGCCGAAACTGCAGGAGGAAGCTGACTGGGATCCTCAAGCGGCTCGAAGGCACTGCTGGATAAATAGAAAGCTCACACTGATGGAGACCTCTACTAGTGAGAAGACCCTGCAGCATCAAGCTCTTGCAGTAGTTCTCTAGAACAGTTTTGCTTTCACCGTCCAAGTTCCGGTGAAAGATTGAAAGCTGTGTCATTTTTACCCTTGTGACTGCTATCACTTGGTTTCAGGGTTCTGCTAACTGGCAGGTCTTTCTGGTACTTCTAGGTCTGGCAGCATAAGTGAATTCTCACTCTTCTCTAGTGAATGCCAATGCTGTCACCCAGCTGAGCCTTATGCTGTTAAATACCTTGCTTGGTGGTGGGCAGCCAGGGTCACTCTAGACCAGGGCAAAGTACTGCTGGTCTGGTGACAAGTCCTGAGGGCTTCCTAACTATGCATCGCTCTAGGGATGGGTCATGGGGAGCACCCAGTGCAGGAATCGATAACACAGCGGTGGAGCGTTGAAGCCAAAGAGGCCAGACTGTCACAGATGTGACCTTACGCAGTACTGCCCATCTCTTCCCTTCACCACGAAGTGCTTTGAGCAACGGTTCCATCTCTAGACTTCATATGAGCACTGATAACCAATGGCACGTGGAGGGCAGGAGACTGCGTTTGTGGGTACTAAGGTCAATAAAAATCTAAAGGGGCCTTTTGCTACCAGTTCCCCCAACCCCCATGCTCTAATCCCACTAACGCTGTATTAATGCATCCTCCGATGGTAACAAATCATTACCCCACAAACAAAACCAGATTGCAATTGGCTGCATAATTTCTAATAAACTATTCCATTTATCCTAAGCATTCAATACCATATATGAAGTCACTTCACATCATTTTATGAAGAAGCAAATTAATTTGCCGAAATAGTTATCCTGTGGTAAACTCTTCCTTTTCCTTCCAGTTTATTCCTCCACAGTGCTGCAAGGCCATAAGAATGGGAATACAGAGCTATATAAATCCTTAATAAAACATGGTCTTCGAAAGCATCGAGTTATGACTATCAGTCCGAATTTCACCAAACGAGGTGGCCAGACTTCCTCCACGAGCATTCTGAAACCATGGAGGCTAAAATGGACATTTTACAACAGTATTGTCACATAAATTTGATAAAAGGCGTAAATGCTGAAAGGGCACTCCTGAAATATCATTTAAAGGTGTTCCAGATAGCACGAACATGAGACTTCCCACATTTATTGCAGGTACAGGTGCACCTATTGAAAAAATGACGGGAATAATGCAATGTAGAATAAGTTCACATTCTCGCTGTTCTGCGTATAAAATGAAAAATACAAATATAACACATTTACAATATAAATTCAATAAACCTGCAATGATTTGCAGATCACAATTATAAATTTCAGCAACGCCAACTCAGCCTTCCAATGTTCCGGTGTCAGTGAACTATATACCATTAAATTGGGTATTAGAAACACTTATTACAGTGCTTCAAAACAGCAGATTGTAGAATTGCGTGTTTTGTAAAAAAATAAGAAATATTATTTATTATGTGTGAGCTACCAACTCCTAGAATGTGGAACATCTGGAGATCTATTTGGAAGTTTTGCGATGCACCAATGTGAAATGATACATTTTTCTTGCACATTGAAACTGAATTGTTCCTAGGCACTCTACATTTTTTGTATTTTAGTATATAGAGAAAAAGTCAGATGATCATTTGCCCATGATGCCAACAGTTATCCAAATGGTAAAGTCAATATTTCAACCGGTGCCTTCTGGTTCTGAAGTTTGAAAGGTAGCAGCTACATTTTATGTCCTCCAAGTGAACTTCCAAATAAATAGTTAATAGCAACCCACAACTTTCCATGCCAATTTTACAAATTGGAAATTTACAGAAGGAGGGCTTAAAGACGCGCAGCTTATTTGTATGCCCCTGCTTCCTTTTAATTTTAAAGCTCTGTAAAGCAGACCAATTCGATGCTTGCAAAGAGTCAACATTTCTGCAACAATATCTGCATATTCTTGGGGCAAATATTAGGAATATAGTCGGTGAACCACAAAAAAGGCAGTGTACCAGACTGTTCAAGTGCAGTTTGTGTTTACACTTTACCTATGGCCATCCTTTCCCATCTCCAACTTGATATCCAAGAACATTCTCAATTATTTGAAAAGAAAACAAACAGTCTTTATTTATACCAGACAGGATGTGGAAAGAATTGCAGAAAATGCTCCCTTCAATTGCTATTGGATCCATCAAATGAATGTCATGTTGTTTCTCACACGGTGAAAAACAATATTGTTATCATGCACTTAACCTTGCCTGTGCTCCTATAACAACGGATGAACAAAAAAAGTGACCTCCCATTGCTTCCGTGTTGCCTGGAACACTTGTGGATAGTACGAGGCCATGCTCAGGCAGAAGAATAGATTTATTTTTCTTTTACTTTGCAGCAAACACAAAGTAAGTGAAATCTGCTCAGTGCCACGTCCACCCATATATCCCCTCTATCCTGCCCCGGCTTTCATGCCCATGTCGGCTACACTGCGTTCCATCATTGCCGAGGACCTTGGACTTCAAGTGTTCATCTAGCTTTGAGTTGCAGAACGTCTATGGAACTTTGAGTAGGCTCTGAATGGAGGAACGAAAGGAGACAATGAAGTATTTTGGGCTTTTTGGTGAATACACCGTGAGTGGGGATACGGGACTGACAGTCATGGGCAGTGTGGCTATAGGACTGAGTTCCCAATAATATTGCTCTTAGGTTTAGATTACAAAAATGTGTTTGTCAGGATAAAGGACCTTCAAACATTACAAGTGTGTTCAGACACAATGTAATTCAGTGGAGATAATTTAAAGACGCAGTAGTTACCATTACACAAACACCATTAGAATGTAATTATTTTTGAAGCCCTCTATATAAATATATGAAAGGGCCGAAACAGTATTCTTTTCATTCATACTTCAGAAATTTGATAATCAAGATGAGCATTGACCAAAACAAAAACTGAAAAAAAGCAATATTACTGTTTTCAGTTCCACCATTCAGTTATTCAGAGGTCAACCGATTGCTCTCATTCTGACTAATTGCCTACATCGTGAAGTTTATTTAACTCCTGTAACCACACTCACCTGATTAAATGACGGGAAATGTAAAAGTGTTTGTGAGCAAGGCCGTGCCAGCAATACTTATACCACTCATGGAGTTTGATCCGGTTTATGGGCTTAGGTAAGATTTCATTTCAGCAGTGAGCAAACAGCAGGCTGCCAAACCACAAGAAGCACCAGAGCTCCCTTCATCAAACATGGTTACTGCTCACTGGGAAATAACATGACTGGAGTCACCTTTTGTACACATTTTCTCTAATTTCTCAAAATGTGTACTTTAATTATCCAAACAGTCCGTCTATTTCAGAGCCTCTCCTCCTTGGCCCTCTTTGTTCTACGACAAGTTCATGCTTCAACACCTTTGTTTGAAAATGTAGTGTTCTTGCTGCAGTGTTTTTCCTACGCTTAGCGTGTATTGGGAGTGTCATGATATCCCATCAAAAGTTCTGATTCTTTTATTTATTTACACAGCACACACATACCCAAAAGTCTCATGGAGTAAAAACTGAACATAGAAAGCAAAACGGCAAAATGCTAGACTAACTCTGGGAAGGGACCTAAGGAAATTAGCAGGTCTTCTAATTGTTATGACAAGTTGGTGTCAGACGTAAAGAAGGAGAGGATTCAAGAGATCTAGAACTTGTACCAAAGCACACGGACAAGGGTTTGAGCAGTACAGAATAATTTAGATTAAAGACTAGGACCAGTAAACTGCAAGTTACACATGGGACAGTAAAAACTGAATAATTAAGGCAGGAAATCGTGGCCTACATGCAGGCATATCTCATAGACCCACCAGGAGCGTATCCATTGTGATTGACCCTAGTGGAAAGAAGGAAATGGGCCCCCTGGTTCCCAAATGAGTTAAAAAATACAGTTATAATCAGGATCCAGTCAACCCCTCAGGCCCGCTTGGCCCCGGTGCCACTGCACCTGCTGCACCAATGGAAGCTATTCCCCCAAAACCCACTGAGAGTTGTGAATGTCATCCATTCCTCTACCGTTTGCCAGAGTAGCCTACACATATTACAACTTCTGACCCCCAGTACAGCTATGTTTTGGCTTACAAATGAAGTTAATTGTCTTAATTGCATGTATGCTAGGCCAAAACCCAGACTGCAGACATAAACCACAGGAAAAGTTCTCATACATGACCTCTATGAACTGCCTCTCTCGCTGTAGCACCCTTCATCTTTCTGTCAACAATTCCTTAGCCTTCCTTGGGCTGGCACTGCTACATCTCTCAGTCCACACCTGCAAGCAGCAGTGCCCATGCACCAGGGCGCAATTAGACCTGAACTTGGAGGGTGGGGGACTAACAGGTCAACCAATGAACACGGGGCTAACATTTTACACACACTTTAAAACATTTGGAAGTGAGCCAAAAAGTAGCTTCTACAGATTTCAATCCTAAGCCGTTTTTTTCAAAGTTATTTCAAGACAATGGCCCATTATGCCAAATGTCCGAAAAAATCCTTTCTGTGAAATGATGCACTTATACAATATTTTGATGTTCATCTTCAAAAGGTTGTCTAACTGTTGATCAAAGGTACATTTTCTGTCTACTCATCAGGACATTGTGACATGTGCTTTCTTGAGGCTGCACACATGCACAGGTCTAAGAACATTGAGCTTGGTGGGGTAACTTGATGAGTGATTGGCAAGTTTGGTTTTGATTCCTAATGCCTCTTATCTTCCTCCTGGGATTGAGTAAAAGCGTCTCAATCACTTGGCAATAATACCACCTGTTAATCACTCTGACAGGAATCAGTGACAAGCTAACTCAAAACAAAATAGTTGTTGTCTCACCAAACATTGAGCAGTTCTCATATGAGAGGGCTGGATCCATGGGAGAAGCCGCCAGGCCTAAAGAGCTGACATAAATAGTTACCTTGAAATAACTTTGCAACAAATGGAGTTCTAGCATACAAAGAACACATGCATCCCATCAAGTTCCAGAGCACACAGAAAGTGTGGCTGATGGGCATAGTCTTGCAAAGAGGCTCCTCCACCAGAAACAGAAAAAGGTGCCACTTAATAGCATATGTTAAAATAACAGCAGCCATGCTTTTATTTTGTTTTGAAGCTCGAGCATATGAAGTGTGAAATTCACTAAAATATCAATGCTGTTTTTAAATCCTGCAGGGGCAATGTGCATGATATACTGAAACACTTGTTACGAATTTCTCCAAAATTCATTTTAAAAGAATGACCATATTCTTTATAATGGTTATCCTAAATGCCTACAAACGTCTATACTAATTATAGCAATTAAACTGGCCTGAGTAGAGAAAAGAGATACCTTAAATGGGCCACAAGAGAGAAGCAAGGCAGACAACATGGGTACCAGTTTTTCATTGTAACACTGAAACAAACAGCGCACAAAGTACTGTTTTCATTGTGAAATGTTTTTACATTGGTAACATTATACCCAATATTAAGGTTATGCTGCTTTTGACAGACCCAGGCTTAAGTTGGCGCAGAATGTGGATTCACAAGCATTTTGCTGCCAAACTTCACTAGTTTGAAAAGGCAGGACTCAGTGATGCTAAGTCTACACATGATCAGTACTGCGTATTGCCTTTGCACAGACCTCATGATGGAGAAAAAAAACATACACACAGGGCATGTGTTAACGCAAATTCTTCATCTGTTTGACAATGTACTCTAAGAAACTGATCATAGAGATGTTTGCTTTATGTGGGAGAGGTGTGCCTCTGGTTAGACATAAAATATATGTTGAGGCTTCCTCATAGCTGCGCTATATCTCAGACAACCCAGGGGTCAAGTCCCAGACACCCAAGCTATCCCTTGGTTGATGAGCTCCATTTCCAAAGGGCAAAAGCCACAACCCAACAATGTTCTTGATTTCTTCTAAAATCAGCCACCAGCCCTATGTTTAGTGTCTGAGAGCACACACTAAGTATACTGAAAACCTAAACATGCAAGATATTATGGAATGTTGCATGCACTGACTTTTTGTTAAGTTAAAGTGTGTTTAAGTACCCTCCTGTGTAATTGTAGATGTGTTGGGATGTGATAACTAGGCCTTTAATTATTTTTCTTTCTTCCCTGTCCTTCTTGAATATCTTGACATTTGTCACTATGGTTTACTAATCCACACACACACTTCAAAGATGTCATTTTCTCCTTTGAAATGGGTGTTTACTGTGACTTCAGATTGTATCCGCTTTCATAGTGACAACAGATGTTATCTGTTTCCAGATGTATTTTCACTAAGACATGGATATGGGTGCAATTGCTTTCTTTATGTGATAGCATTTTGCCAAATGTCATATTTATTACCCTTTTCATGCATGGGGAGATTAACTAATTAGCTCAGAATCACAGGAGTGTTGTCCAGAGACCAAAGCCAAAAGGTCTTGCTTTTGAGGCTATGGACTCTGCTATTTCCTTCTGTCCAGGCTTTACAGGATGGGCATTACTGACGCTGGCAATGATCTGTAACCATGATATTTGGCAGTGTGGCTGCTGTGCAGCATGGGAAATAATAATAAGAATAAAAGGACTATGAGGCATCCAGCACTAATGCACTTTAAAACAAACGTGCATTGGCCTTAGCAGCATCATAGAACTTTCTTTAATTAGTTTTAGCCACACTAAAAAATATCCTTCCTGCTGTACTGCATGGCTACAAAATATTGCCAAAGCAAATAGTTCTCATAGGAGAGGCCAACTGGCTTTGCAACTGTTAGCCAGGTTTGGCCTCACCAACATTGCACTCAGGATCAGAGAGCTCACTGGTTTTTTCTGCATTTTAAATACTTTGGAAATACTTTTAAGGATGTTTTCATTGAGGCCCCATCTGGCAAGTTGGCACACATCAGCTAAAGATCTGCGTGTGTCCTGGAAGCAGCAACAGGCCGGGCTGAGATGCACGATGGGGGGCAATGAAGCCATTTTAGCCCAATGAGTGTTGAGGGTCTGTTATACAATTCACATGCATACCAACTAATTCACATGCATACCAACTAAAACACATGCAGCTGTCCATCTCTTGACATTGCTTGGCACATGCAGTTGTGTGCAATGGCACAAGCAAGTCCTGACTAGTAGACATTAAAGGCCTATCAGACACAAATGTATGGCTTTGATCCTGGACACATCTACCACTGTATTCTGCCACATCTGTCTATCTGGGCGAAGTCAACTGCAGGGACCGTCTTCCTCCATAAATATTCTAGACCTCATTCTATTATCTTGTGCGATATACTGTCGTGACTGTTTACATGACTTCACATGTTCTGCTCTGCTCTGATAACTCTAAATTTAAATATATTTTTAAAAAGTCCCATTCCAGGTCCCAATGAGGAGTGGCTCAAACATGGCTCCCAGCCGTGCTGGGCATCTACAATTAGGTAGGTGTGCCTTCTGCGTACAGCACATCAGACCACCAACACAACAACGAAACCCTCTCAGTCTTGTCACGAAGAAACAAGTGATACAAAGTTAAACTCCACAATCAAAGTGAAAAGGATTCTACAAGCCTACATAAATACCACAGGCCCCATGTATGGCATCTCAGGCAATGAGGCCTAAGGCCACCCTTTCTCAGCTATGCCACATGCACATCACTGGTGGATCAGAAAATACAGCGCGCCCCACTAGAGGAAACAAAAGCACTTCAATTGCATGATGCAACTTGTTAGCAACTGCAACCTCTGAAGAGGAAGCCAGAGGCAGGCCGACTCAAGAGCCAGATTCACCTTGCATTGAGCAAAGGAATCTGGTCCACCTGGCCACATGAAACCCATGAAGCACATTTAAAGTGGCTCATTTGAAATCTGTGAAATAAAAGAATCCGGTAGCAGCATTCCAACCCCCCGCACCTCCCCCAAAAAACAGACCCTCCAGCCCTATAAAAAAAGGGGCTAGTTCCAGGAAAGCGTAACAAATATAAGAAGCGTTCCGTATGGAGTGATGCCTTAGACACTGATCCCGCGCACAGCCCACATCTCGGATGGTTTTCCCCTTGTACCACCACAGCCTTCTCCTAATGTGGTTCTCACCGTGGAAGGGTCTGACTTGGTGCTTCCTCTATAGGAAAGGGTCGTGTGCTGTGCACCATTTTGTTACATGACATGTAAGAGAGTAAATCCTATTCCGCTTTATGCTGCTTCACAACACATCATGAGAGCATGTGGGAAATTATTCCACCTAAATGTCAGGCTCCATCAGGACATACATTTCCATCGCAGAAACGGTCCCCTGAAGTCTCTGTGACTGATATCTACATAACGGACATAAACCATAATTAGCAAAGAAAGTGCCTCTAAAATATGTGTCCATGGTCTGCTGAACCGGCGGAGACTCGATCTGGCTCTGGCAAGAGCAGACACCCACTAGGCCTAGGGACTGGAGGGTTTTATTGAACTAAACACGTTCCGGGAATGCGCACGTGAAAGGCATTCTCCAGCACGAATTCAGGGGTCAGCAAGACAGTGAAATCCTTGCCAACGTGTTTCTTGCATTTGGACGCCATTCCGATTTAGCAGTCTAGAGTTTCTAAAAAGATGGAACACGCACGTGCATTGACTAAGGAACATTTTCAGAGAAACGGGACTGTGGCAGTGCTTAATTTGTGTTCGTTGTTTCCGGTGCTGAGCACCGGCACTTATTTTTGAAGGCCGGCGATTATTCTACTGCCTCAACCATTTGCTGCGAGCAAAATACACATTTGGGAAAGACAGAGGAAGAGAAAAACGAAAACGTGTCACAATGGGAGAAAGCAGAAAGCTGCAAGAGTGAGCTGAAGGGGCAGGGAGTGGCTGTAAATGGATTAAGGGGCCCGAGATGGCTCCAGGATTACGCTGCCTCAGTATTCTGTGCTCGCACATTTAACTGCAGCAGCCGCGTGTTTCAGAGGAGAGCTCTGAGCACCGGCACCTTTTTATTTACAAATTAAGTACTGGACTGTGGAGATGGGCAGGGCTGATTGTTCCAGGTCATGGGAGTCTGGGAGTTAGCCTGTATTCAATCTTCGAGATTTTTAAGTCGCTTGCCACAGTTTTGCTGTGGATTGCTGCTCACAAATCTACGGCTTACACAAGGATAAAGGTTTGTGACAGCGAGAAAAGAATCCATAATTTATGCAAAAGCTTTTCCAGTGATGTTAAGTCAGAGGACTCACGGACACTTCAGTGCAATCTGCTCTCGAGGGTCTGAAAGGAAATCCTTTTGTACTGAGCAGCGATGAAGACACTGAACACCCACCTTAGTTAGTCTGTTTTACAGCCCTGAGCTGTTACTGGGCTTGAAAATAATTGTATTATACCACTTCTCAAGGGATAATAAAAGAACTGAAAGCCATCAACTTGATGCACTCGAAAATATTAGCGGGGGGGGGGGGGGGCGTAGGTGTGAGATACAAAAAGCAATCAGGAGGGCACAGCAAGGAAACGCTGCAAACAAACAAGTATTTATATTCGTGCATGAAGTCATTCCAGCTAGGGTCATAGTTATTCAACTTCTCCTTTTGCAACATCATTGGCACTGTGGCCAACGGTCATAGGCCAGTCACTCTGCTCTCTTGCAGATTTCCACAATCTCAACATACCAGTTGTTGACACCATTGAAGTGTGTATTTAAAAAACACGTATGGCATAAGAATGGATTTGCCAGCGCTCAAGAAAGCAGATTTATAAGGATTTTCTACGTGGGCGCCATTATTGGATTCAGCCCTTGAAAGACCTTTTGTTTATACATGCTAAAGTCATAGGAGTGTAGGTAGCCTTCTCCGATACCAGCCACTTTTAAGGAATCCACTGGAGTGCAGTACTTGGGGAACACGTGTTATTGGAGTAACAGCAATTCTCAGTTTCTCACCCCCAAGCAGGGTTGCATGACAGAATATATTACACAGAAATATCGCCTGACATACGTATCATGTCCTAAACATTGTTTCCATGAATACTGCCCACCGGGTGAAGATTTACTCTGAAGATGCAATCTTTGACTATGATCTCTTGTACCACACTTCAAGTAGCTCATTTAACTCTTCCCCCAACCTTTACAAACCTTACTGCATCCTTTCACATCTTCGCATTTTACAAACACTTCGGAGCTCTTCGAAGCACTCAGACACTTTGAAGTAAAATGCTTAAAAATGGAAGGGGAATGCTGTTGAAAGAAAGGCGGTCGTAAAGGTCTGCCAAGAGTCTTTCTAGAACCAAGATTCCTCGTCGGACTGACATTGTATTGGCATATTATTGTTTTAACATATTAGATGTAGCAAAGAGATCAACGGGTTCCAAGAAAAACATCCTTCAAGTGAATTTTAGGGAAGCACCCAGCTACAGTGCGATTTTGTTGTGAAGAATTCCATGAATGTCTGGAAGCCTTGGAAAATGCACATGGTTTTTAAGTATCAGTGCAGTAAATATGGACATTAAAGGAGGTCAGCACCTAGTGATTTGAAAAGCTTCTGACATACAATTAAGTGTCCTAAAATCCAAATCACTCCTGGGAACGGCCAATTTAAGAGCAGGCCTTAAAAATGTAGGTTTTGTATCAGCACCCCACAGAAAATCAGAAATAATACACCTGCCGTTTTCCCTTTTTCTTCAGCATGTGCTGGCAAGTTTACAAAAAACATAAACAATCCCTTTGGCAATGCTCCTGCATAAGTAATATGTATTTTCCACCCTACACTATTGTTAAACAAATACTGTATGTCACAATCCTCCTTTATTTCAGAAAATACTTCCTTGTAGTTAACCGCCGAGATTGTAAAAAAATCCTCTTTTTATTTTTATGACCAAGTACACAATTTAATCCCTTCAGATTGACACAAGTGCATCGATACATTACCGCCCTCCGGGAAATCGTGTCTCTGTGTGGACTAGTGGCAGACTGTATTGGACGCTGTTCAAATTCTTTCAGTTTTTTTAAACATATTTGCTTTTCTTGGTTTGTGACTTGGAAAGGTTCTTCTCCTGCAGTCCTTGCTTGTTTACATCCAGAAACGAATTTAATATCCTTCTTTGGTTCTCTCGGTGGGTCTAGCCATTCAGGGTAATCTATGGTGACCTGCTCTCCCCGATAGTTGTTACTGTGTGACACCTTTAGTAACCTCTGAATGTGCTCTCTTAGCTGTGCCTGTTGGAAGTTGGATACATGCCCCAGATCCTCCTTTAGTTTCATTCATTAGGTTTGTGTCAAGGGCAAAACGAGTCATATAAAATATATCCCTGATGAATGAAAAATGTTTGCTTGGTAACAAACACTTTGCTCTAAAACACTGGCCTACAAAACTATGTTTTCCTATCACTGGCTAAAGAAGGCCCAACTCCATCTTGTATTTCTATGTGCGCATGCTTTCATTTATAACTGTCGCTATACGTAGCAAAATGTGCCAAAAAGAAAAGCTTTGTTTATGTGTTGTTCCTGGCGAACTCTAGAGGTCGCTTTTATCACCATGTAACTGTTCAAGGTCCTTCATGCCTGTCCGCGGTAGGACTAATCTACCCAGGACGTTGTCATTGCTTTGAGTTCAACTAGATTAGTGCAGTCATATCCGATGACATTAAGCCAAAAAGGGACTACTTATTATTTACTAGGGTATGATGCTTACAATCGTAACGTTCATTATATTCTGTATGGTGATTTGCTAAGCTTATGTAAGTAACATTTTTATCACCTTATGCTGACTGTGGGGTTTCCACTGAGTAGTTTCTTATAAAAAATTGGATCATTCTGAAGGTGAGCCGGATTTAGCTTTTCTTGGTGAGTTGCACATGCTATGCGAGAGCTGCTTAAGCAGACATCGGTTTATTTGACTTGTGCATAGAACTTTGATTTTTTAAATATTATTTCCGAGGCTTGGTTTAATGTCAGCCCTCTTGCGGTATTTGACTTCAACGTAATGCTATTCTTCTAAACAAGATTTATTATGCATTTTGACTGAATTTGAGACTAATCATATTTTGTCTTCTGTAATGACAAATCTTTAATAAGCCTTAATGGTTTCTAACTCATATACTTGTCTCAAGAAGGTTTAATTTATTGATTGAGTTATTTGATTTTCTGCTAAATCTAATCTACATAGGGCCACATTTTTTCATTAGTCCTTGGGGATAAAACTGCTCCTGATCCTTCAAGGCTACTTTATCTTCTATCTTATCAGATTATTAAAGACAGAGTCAACAGTTGTCGTGATTTCTCCAAATGGACAATCCCATGGTCTATGAGTTGGCTGTGGCATCGGTACCACCTTCTTGGGAGCTACTATGCTGGACAATAAAACCTGGTTGAAACTTTGGGCCTCACCCACGTGCCTCTCCTTTGGTTACAAATACTGAAAGGTGGAATACCTGTAGGCATTTAAGTTTTGGAGCACATCTTTGTTATTCTGGGCCACTACCTCATTTGTTTCTGGTTTCTCTTTTCAAGGAGATTTGCTCATAGTGAGCATAACGTGTCACTGGCTCTTCAACCTCAGACATTCCGGGAGGATAGATCTTTCATTAAAAGATCTAACCTTGTCATTTGCGAGCAAATTTTAGATGGCATCGCTTCTCAAGGTTGAACACGTATGTGGCCTGATGTACTGTTGTGCTTTGCAGTAGTTTGAAACATTTAGGTGTTTGGTGCATTTTGACCAACTGGTAGGTAACACTGCCACCGTTATGGTAGAGAACTGTCTGCTCTCTAAACATAGGTTTTCAGTGAGAACTAGTGTCCCTTCGCAAGAGTTGCTTAGCAACAGTACACTCATGGTGGTCATGTGCCACACATGACTGGTGGATGACTGCCCAATGTAATAGCTGAAAACGGGTTTCTTCCTGGTGCTTCCAGTCCTAGCAGTAGCTGGCAGAGGGCTTAAGGTGGATCTCCCACCTCAGTAGTCCTGGTCCTGCTACTCTGCCTTGCTCTTTGTTTCCAGGACAGCAATTATGTCATGCTGGCTCCTTTGTCCAGCACTGGATTCATGCCTTCCAGTTACCACAGAGGAGCTACGAACAAAGAAAGGAATACAAGTAAAAAACAAGTGCTGCTGCTGAGGCAGTCTCAGTGAGTACGAGTGAAGGACAATGAGTGAAAGTAACTAAGTTTGAAATTGTGAGTGTGAATTTGTGGAGTTGAGAGTGAGTCAGGGAGTGCAAGGGAGTTAGAAAGACCAAGGGAGAGTTAGAGCGAATTAGTGGGTGAATTAAAACGAATTAGAACAAGTGAGGAAATATGATTGAGGAGTGTGAGTGAATTAGAAAGGGCAAGTGAAAGAGAATGAGTGAGTATGAGTGAGCGTGTGAGTGAATTAGGCTTGTGGTATGGTCACAGGCCATAGCATGCTTAAAATTACTCTTGAATTAGAGGCACACATGGCAAAGTTATGGTACTGGCATGCTGGAGGCAATGTTTGGTATATTTTACAAATGGGTCATCCATGGCATTTGGCAGCATCAATGGCAAAATCCTGTTGCTGACACAGTGCACATAATTATTGGCATTAGGGGGTCCCTGTGACATCTGTGTGGCATCCATGACAAAAATGCTGGTAAATTCACATTGGAGGTACGTGGAGGTACGTGGGAGGGGGGCTCATGGCTAGGTTAGTAAAAAATGTTTCAAATCATGCTAAGCATGGGGGTCTCACACACACACAGTCTCTCTCTCTCTCTCTCTCTCTCTCTAAGTATCCTCTAGCTTTTTAGCAAGTCAGAGTGAAAATTGTGGTTTAAAATGCACAATTTGACCTTATTGTATTCCAGATTTTCTCAATGCAATAAGCTCCCCACACTTGAAACCGTCATAGAAGACGTGAGGCTCACTTTGACTGCTCAGTAGAATTTGAGCTAATTATTACGTCCTACCATTTTCAAAGATCACCAGCTGCCACTGAAGGTAAAGACTTTGACAGGGATAATTATGTACAGTTAAGGTTTCTGGTAAGTACTTGGAGCATTCCTGACAAAGAAAGCAATTTCAATAATCCATGCATCGATACTGTGCCACAAAAGGTTCAATGCATACAACAAAATGGTTAGAAGGGAGATCATGGCAACCCTGATCTGTACATCTTGCTATAATCTTTATTATAAAAGGGATATGTTGCCCAGTGGTAATTGCCAATGGGTAGTTCTAGGTAGGTAAGTGTTTCCATAGGAAATGCCTTTTTTGTTTTGCTAATAACTTTGGCACCATTTGACAAATCTTCATGAAACTGTCCAAAGAAGTGCTACTTTTTGTCTAGTTTGTGCATGGAAAGTTTCAGGGTGATCTGCCAAGCAGGGGCAAGAACAAAGGGTGTCCTAAAACAAAAAATCTCCAAACTTTTGCCACAGAATGTTTTGAACAACTCTACCACAAAAACTGCTGAACAGAATTACACCAAATTTGGCAGGAAGTTAGTTCTTGATCCAGAAAGCGTGTTTTTTGTGATTTGATGTAAATCTGTGTAGTAGTTTTTGAGATATTAAGGAACAAAAATATTTGTATATAGGGTCAGTTGGGTTCCAGAAACTCTCGGGAGAGTCCCATGAACCCAAGTTTAAAAATTGGAGCATTCTTATTGGCCTAGGAAACTTTTTTTCCCGTAGGTCAACTCCTTCCCATAGAGGTAAGGCTCCCATGGGAGCAAGCGCTCTGACTGGCTGCCACCAACATGAAGAGAACGTTGCTGGTAGTCATAACAGGACTTGGGGACTTAAGTCCCCTGTCCTGAGTTGTATGTGGAAAAAAAACATAGGGGCAGGGTAGGGATACCAGGCCTCCCTAGGACCTGTGGGGGAGGGGTGGTGGACCACACCTGGGGCCAAAATCTTAAAAAAAAAAAATTTAAATGCCCTTCAGCATTTTCTTACTATAATTATTTGGGGAGGAGGGCTCGTTCTCCCCTCTCCAAGCAATAGATGGGCCGTGAGGACCCCCATCCACCAGGGCCAAATGATAATTAAAGGGGAGGGGGTGTGTGGCCTCCCTCCCTGAGTCCCTAGTCACCCCAGGAACCCCATCGCCAAATACATTCGTTTAAGGGAAGGAGCTGTGTGGTCTCCCTCTCCAAACTGTACAAGGCCCCAGGGAACCCACTCACTGGGGCCAGTGGGACACAGTACTTTTCCCTAACCACAGGACTGCAGACAGGGAAAGAAGTCTGCTCCTAACCAGCTGGAGCTTTGAAAATGCTCCTGTTGAGTGGGAGCACACTTTGGATTCTCTGTCTGCACTATTGCCCAGAGGAGCAAGCAAAAACAGCTACTCCTTCCAGGTGGGAGCAACACTGGCTCCCACAGAATGCAGGGAGCTGGCTGGGGCAGAGGGGGCCCTGCGGCTCTGCTCACGGACCCAAACAATATGTTTTCTGGGTGCCGCAGGTGGGTACCTGGGCATCACTTAGACTTTCAAAGGTCCTGGAGGATGGGGTCCCTGGTGCCTAATTGGGCTCAGGGATGGAGGCCATGTGCCCGTTCCCCTAAAATAACTGTTTTCTGACCATGGGGGATGGGATCCCCGGGGACTCTTAAGGCCAGGGATAGAGAGCCATGGGACCTTCCTCCCATTTTCATCATGGGCCCCGTGGGATGGGTCCCCGGGGCTTCTTCAGCCTGGGGGAAGGGTGCCGGTGGATGAGGTCTCTGCGGCCAATAGTGGATTAAGGAGGGGCCTGCATACTCCCTTTAGTTTTTTTTTTTTTAAATAGTGCCCGAGGGAAATGGGGTACCCAGGGCCAAGAGTGCCTTGGGGGGGGGAGGGGCAAAGGGCCAAGTGCCCCCTTCCCCTTTATATAAAAAAAAAACCCCAAAAAACAACAACAAAAAAAACACACCTCAGATGGTTTCCCCAGGGCCACTAGAGGCTCTTGGTGAGGGACTGCGTGCAGCCCCCCTCTTAAAAACAAAAGGCTCTGGGGTAGGGTGGGGCGATCCCCGAGGTCAATGAGGAGGAGAGGCCGTGCAACACCCTTCCCCCCTCGGCTGGGAGTTGACTGCCCACGTTGGCTGCAGCCAACCGCATGTCATGCATGGTAGAAGGCTTTGCATGGTGTGGGGTTGCTTGCCACGCACGGGGTGGGGGTGCGGGGGGGTGTGGATTTACATGCAGTAATAAATTATTACTTTATGTTAAAAAAACTGAAATTCACAGAACATGGCAAAGGTTAAAGCAATGTTATAGTTAGGTGAAAATTTCTGTGACAGCCTAATGTTTTAAGCTAAACAAAACACTGTCATTCACCAGTTAACGTTACCTCTAGTAACTATAACTCGTACCCTAAGGGTACTATAACTTGCATGCACTGCTCATTTCCCCAAATATTGCATCACTCGTGACATGTTCTATCATATAATTAATAACATCAATGCAACATGTAAAACAACATCATTGCTGACTACTGTGCACAGCAGGGGCACAGGTTATAGTTACACAGGATAACTATAACTGGTGAATTTCAGAGTTTTTTTTTGTTTTATAACGTTACATTCTCATGCAATTCTCATCTATAGAAAATGTCACTTTAAACTTTGGTTTGTTCAGTAAACAAAAACAAAATATTATATATATATATATATATATATATATATATATATATATATATATATATATATATATATATATTTGTGCAGCCACATTGGTCAGTACACAGGCCGGGGCATTCAAGGCCTATATTCAGTTAATGAAGAAAGGTGAAAAAACAAAATTCAGGAGTTTTATACAGAAATCGCTAATGTTTGCCTTCAATTATTTTTTTCCTCAATCAAAAACAATTTTCACTTTAGCAATGTTACATTTGTTACATTCAATAAGTTCACTAAAACTTTTACATTAGAAAGGCCAAAATGAAATTGAAAAAAATCTTCCTAAATTCCTTTATTATCACCAGCAGAATGATCTGCATAAATAATAAATAGCTATGTAACCAAATCTTTGAAAAGTCAGCCTTAAGGAAAAAAAATGGGCCTAAACCTTTTCACTAACTAGCATATTAGTAAGACTTGGGAGTTTTCATTCTCTAAGCTGAATTCATAGAATGCTGTTTAATATTTCACAAACTATTTAAACTTCTACTTTTACCAGCCACAGATAATAATACCCTAGAAGTGCCCTATGCAATTTCACAGTGAGTCAGTCTAAACCTTATGCCTTTTTTGTTCAATGGCATCAGATAACATTAACAAATCCTGATGTTAAACATTGTCAGACAGAGACAAGTGTTCTTGTACAGCTGGGGTGCATTACTGGATGTACCATCGGAATTGGTATCATGTGAATAGTCTTGGGTAAAAATCCATAAATGTTCATGAACACCTCAATTAGTTATTAGGATTCTACCACTAACCTCCCTGATTTAATGAGTTACTTTTGGAGGTTATAATCCTTTTATGTTTGTGGGCTAGGAGTCTGTCTTGCACCCAAGTGGAGTCACTACTTCTGCACCTCTGCACTGTAAAGCCTGTGTTCAGATTTACAACTTACAAATGTTTCTGGCAGCCATACAAGTAGCTTCACTTATGATCATAATCATGCTTCCGTTTTGTCTACGCAGGCCTCAACCTTTTAGCATCAGCAAATTTCCCCTCAAGTTCCCAGAGCTATTTAAGCTTGTTGTACTTGTGCCATTACGTTTGTTTTGTACCTGATGATTTTACCATACAAATCTTTGTAGGGCATCCCGTATTATGGGCACTGAGCTCACAGAAAAGATGCTAATATTGGAGATGATCATTACTTCAGTATTAATAGTTCCAGTAACTTTGTCATTGGTTGAAATTGATGTGCATGTCATCCATTATTTACAATAGGAATCTGCATCCACTAGTAACATGATGGTGGGAGCAAGATCAAGGATGTCAATCACACTAATCATTTCACTCTGCAATCTAGACATGACAATCTCATAATGAGGTCAATGCAAGAATAACTTTTATAACTATAATTACATGTTATAACTATAATTATAAAGAATATCTCGCCTTCGGCTCTGGCCTTTATCGCGGGAGCGGGCCTTTAATAGCCGGTAGAGCCTGCTACGGCGGGTTCTAAGGCTATATTAGAACATTGGAATGTTGAGAGCTCCATTGAAGAATGGCTAGTAGAAGCCCGGAGATATAACATTCCAATGTTTGTCTTCATGTTTCTCCCTTTTTAATTGAGGACATTCTACCCTTAGTGGGTGGAATGTTCTAATAGCCTTATTGCCCTTCTGCCTTAGGGTATAGCTGTTGTTAAAGACCCTCTCCCTTGTTATAGCCCCATGCCTATGGCTCAGGCTCATGGACTTTAACAATCAGTATAGCCCTTGGCATTGGGTTATAAGGATATAAGAGCAATGCAGATGAACTATAAACATGTTCAGCCAGCTGCAGTAAACATCGGACATCTGACCAGTGTAATATATGTCTTAATGTTCTTAACATTTTTTTATTCAAGTTGTACAGTGATAAGAACTCTTGAACCTATCATTAGATTGTTCTAGTGTTAAGTTTAAATTCACACCAAAATGGAGCTGGAAGGCTGGATCTCTACTTATCCACTATGATACGCTGGTCATCAAACCTTATTTTCACTGGTAGCCCTGCTTCTTGTCTTTACAGGTAATTGCAATTCTTTGTTGTCTTTTATGTCTCGGTTTTGCTTCTTGTTTTAGATTTGCTTATGTCTTATATAACATCATAAATAAACTTCAAATGCCACAAGTATGCATGATAAAGTATAATAATAACTTCAAAGTCATAATAAAAAAAATTACAAGTATTTTGCATGAGAAGTTAAAAAATATCATAAAATCATAGTTAGGCACAGGGGTGGATCTAAAACACAAAACAGCTCTAATTCTTTTTTTTTATACCAACCTAAATCGTATTTTGCAAGCAAGCCTACGGAGTGAGTCCAGCCCTTTCAGAAGGGTGTTAGGGCAATACCCATCTGAGCAAAGTATGAACAAATGGAGCCAAACAATGCATTTTAAAGTCATAAGATATCAGGTATATTGGTTAGAAAGCCAGAGATTTTGCAGACCTTTATTGTGAATTATTCCAGTACCCCAGTATGTAAAGGTTCATAGCCAGGCCAGTATTGCCCCTGTTGGAGTGGTGAATACCCACAGTCCCCAGAGCACCTGCTGTAACTCAGTTGTCGTTATGTCCCAGTACATAAAGCACCATTCCTAGGCAAGTGTCCACAATGTCCCAGTACGTAAAGCACTTTTGCTAGGTCAGTGTCTATAATGTCCCTTTGTGTAAACTGCCATTCCTAGGACAGTGCCCAGAATATCCCTGTATATAAACCACCATCTGTGGGCCAGTATCCACAATGTCCGAATGTAAACTACCATTCCTAGGCCAGTGCCCACAATGTCCGAATGTAAACTACCATCCCTAGGCCAGTGTCCACAATGCCCCAGTATGTAAACCACCATTCCTAGGCCAGTGCCCACAATGCCCCAGTATGTAAACCACCATTCCTAGGCCAGTGCCCACAATGTCCCAGTATGTAAACCATAATTCTGCGGCCAGTGTCCTCCATGTCCCTTTATGTAAACCACCATTCCCAGGGCAGTGTCCACAAAGCCCCAGTATGTAAACCACCATTCCTAGGCCAGTGCCCACAATGTCCCAGAACACCAAGTCTATGCTTAGCCAGGTGTCCACAGTGCTTCATTGTGTTATGCGCTATCCTCAGGCCAGCAGCCACAAAAGCACAGCGTCTAAAGCATCATTCTAGGGAAAGACATTTCTGCCACTTGTAGGACAGACTTGCATCTCTGCGGTCAGTGCGTGTACACCGTTTTCTGGAAGGGATTCGACCTTTCGATCTGAAGGCTGCAAAGATCTCTGCGACCGGTAAATTAACCGTCTGTTCTGTTTCTTAAGTAAGTATTGGAACTTGTGACCTACAGATTACACCTAGGACTCTTTAATAGTTACATTATTGTTATATGACAGCTCACTAAGATTCTAGTCTGCCACATGCAGATGAACGTGATAGAGCTGATCCTTTTTTAATATGTTCGTTGTTTTCCCATTTACTCTCCTATGTTACTCTTTCATCTCCTGGTTGTTTTTACTACACCATCTCTCCTTCCAGATATTCCACCATTTTTATTTTGGCTTATTTCTCTCTTTTCATCAGGTTCACCTTACACTGTTTGTGTTCCAGTTGTCTATCTCCGTCTCCTGTGTTAAGTAGCTTCTTTCATTTTAAGAAAACCAGGGGCAGGGGCTGATGGAGGGGAAGGGGCGGGCAGCCTCGTGCACCGGTATATCAACCCATGTTCCTGCCCCTAATGCCTCCGCTCGTAGAATGGGCTGTGGCTGTCTGTGGCTGGAGCGACAGTGCTCTGAGAGAGTGAGGCCGGTAGACAGGTAGGTACATGAAGCGCGGACACCTTTTCTTGCAAAGTTACTTTCGGGGTTCGAAACGTAGTGCCTCCAGGGCTGAAACAGCCTTTTGTGCCTTTTGTAATCTAAGTATCGTTCTTTGGGTCTCTTCACTTATAAGTTTCTGTATGGGACCAAAGTTCCCCAGGCCCATGCGTTTGTGCTGCTACAGTCCAGGTTTTTTTCCCTTTGAATTTATGGGGCTTGTGGTCCTGTTTTATAAAGGAATAAATAATACTACAAGTCCCAGAATTCAAAGAAAAAACCTGGACTTGAGCAGCACACCAGCATGGACTTGGCAAACTTTGCCGGGCTGTATTTTTTTTTTTTGCCCTTTCTTTTCTCTGAAATTCATAGTATCCGTCTCCGTTTCTCTGTCCAGTAGTGGTGGATGAAACATGTTGGCAAAATGTAAAACACATGAAGTACACCTGCAGTTTATGTTTTTCGTACGGGAGAAATTTGCAGGGATATTGTGAATCTGTTTCTCTTTGCAAACGTCCACATATTTCAGTTTCTATAAAGTACATTGCAAACGGTTTCATTTAGTGGCACGCGAAACAGAGTGAATAACTGAACCAGAAATGCAACTGTGCCGATGTGGAAATAACAAAATAGAGCAAATTTTTCGTGCAGTTTAACTTCCGCACTCCGCCACAAAGCTCTGGGGGCCACCATTATTGCCTATTTCCCCCTCTCCTGCTCACACATCCATAACCCGTCACGCCCATCTGAAATACGAAAACGTTGCTGACTGAATAAAGCTAAGTTTTGTTGCCATTTTACAGAATAAGTAGCAGATAATGGAACATTGCACTCGTGAAGTAACGAATGCGGGGGTGGGAGGAGTGGTCGATTGGTCGATCAGAGGGGTGGGTAGCCCGCCTCATCTGTATTTGTGGCACTCGTGGTTCAGCCCAGGGGTCAAGTGAAGTAGGAAACTAAAGGCAAGATCTGCAGGAGGTAGAGTCAGTAAGGACCCACGCCTTAGAGCTTGGAGCACTACCCCATATTCTGAGTCTGAGTCTGATTGGGCCCCTGCCCAGCACTACCTGCAACAACTGCAACAATGCTGGGGATCCGGAGGATCCCACGTTCCCCACACAATACTACAAAGTGGCGACGAGGGCCAGCCTGCTCCTGGCTGACAACTTCATGTCCCAAGGTGCCTGCCCATGGCTGCCGCGTGTGCGCTGCGAAGGAGCGCGAAAATCATGCCGGGCAAGCCACGCCACCAACAATGTGAGCACACAGCAAAGGGAACACTCCAAGGGTACTATGCCTCAAGTGCACCAGCGATGAGTAACAGGATCATGAGGAGATCAGGTTAAGGCCCTGGGACCCAGCCCACGTTTACAGCAGTGAGGGTAGGTGAAATCCCCATTTCCACCTACGGGGGGACAAAATCACAAGGCAGCAAGGCCTCCCACGCGGCAAACACCAATACAAAAACAAATAAAAACAGGTGCACAAAAGACAAATAAGGCAAAGGTGACACCACCCGTTAGATGGCCTGAAGCCCCCACACATGCAGCAAATCTGTAAAGGCCCAGCGACAGCGGACAGAGTGCCCAACTCCCAGCACAAGTGCCCCCACCAGCTGACCAGGAGGCAAGTGACTCACCAACAATAGAGTGACCCTGGGTTCCTCATCAACACAAAAATATACCCAGAAAAGGAAGGAGAGGACGCACGACATACGCCACCAAAGGGGAAACCAATATATCCAACATACCTCCCAAAGATTCATTCATGCAAAAGCGTTAAGTTGGAAAGACTGAGTAGAACAGGAGGGCCTCTACTTCAACGCAATGAAGACAGAGGATGAGAGAAAACGTGTCATGATTGTGCACCTAACAGGCAAAGAAGTACACTGAATCTCCCAGAAGCTACCAAAAGTGACCCCCAAAACACATCTGACCCAGGAAATATCGCTCAACGCGTATATTGCACCCATGGGCAACCAAGTCTATGAGCGATTCATCTTCAGGCAAGCCAGGCAACAAGAGAATGAATCCCTTGATGTATTCTACACAAGACTCAAAGAATTGGCAAGCACCTGTGGCTTCACCGATGAAAGGGAAGAAATATGAAGCCAAATCATTCAGGGCTGAGCGACAGCAAAACTAAGAAAGTGCATCCTGGAAGAACCTGGACATTCCCTAGAAGACATTCTAACGATCAGCAGAGACAAAGAGCTATCCAAAGCACAGGAATCTCATTTGGAGGCTGCTCTGCAAAAGAGAAATGGTTAATGCCGTCAGATCAACCTCTTCCCCAGGAAAATACCCAGTGAAAGGACGATCACCAAAGTCATGTGGATTCTGTGGTGGCCCCACACACCAATCCAAGGACTTTCCTGTTAAAGAAAAGAGATATGCAGTTTGTGGTGAGTACAACCACTACGCAAAAGTATGCCTCTCTAGTAAGTTAAAGCCAACTCAAGCCACATCAACAACCTAACAGACCGTAATAGTGACATGGACGAGGAGGAGAAGGAGGCAGAACACACGGTTCATCCTGTGTTCACCATAGTGACAGCAACCCCAAATCCGCACCACCTCCTCCAATGTCAAGTATGTGTGGGCACGCATTCAGTACTTGCCACATTAGACACTGGTGCCTCCATCAACTTACTATACAGGGAATTGTACCTGAAGCTGCAACCACCAGGCCCCTCCAGAAAACACTGACCAAAGTCTTAGCGTATTGTATTGTATTGTATTGTAATCGTATTTATATAGCGCTTACTACCCCTGACGAGGTGTCGAAGCGATTTTCGGTGAGTAGCACGCTACTCTGGAACCCAATAAGAATTAGTGATGGATAAGTATCGGGAAATAATGAGTACAGTTTTAGTATTATTATGAGTTAATTTGAGCCGCGGATATGAGAGTTTGTTAGTTAGATTGACTGGAGTAATGGAGGGGTGGAGGAGGAAAGAAATCCAGAAGTGTTAATTGGGAGTATATCCTTAATTTACTCAACCCAAAGGCTTGGGATGAGTAAAGGGGGATGGAGGAGGGAAGAGTATGTGGAAGGGTTAGGGAGAGCATAGTAGCAGGGTGAGATAAATGTGGGAGAATTTAGTAGGGTTGTGTGGGAGGTCACGGTAGTAGAGTGACGTTTGGTGAGTTAGATGTGGAAGCAGAAGGAGGAGCTTAGGGAGAGTTATTTAGAAGATGAAAGTAGTAGAAAGGATTTGAGATGAGTCAGTGAGAATGGAGGATAGTTTGATAGAGACATGACATATGATGATGGGTAGATAAGTGTGATAAGATGAGAGCAGGAATTCATAGATATCTAGTATAACAACCCACCCAGGATCCATGCAATGACCCACGAACATGCCAAGCACAGAAACAACATATATACATACATACATATATATATATATACACATACACACACACACATGAATACACACACATATGCACAAACAATACATAATTAGAACCATGGGTAAAATATACTTAGTCAAACAGGTTTAAAGAGTGTGTGTATTTTACTGTTATGACATAGTAGCGATACATATTTTCTAAAGAAACTATACATAATTAGAAATATACACATAATCTGAAAAAAATATTTATCAACATAGGCATATGCAGTTCACAGTTGTTTGAATATGGTGGTTATGAAGGAAAGAGCCAACTCTTGAGTAGTTTTCTGAAGACAAGAAAGTTATCTGCGGCTCTTATAGTTGGGGGTAATGAATTCCATAGTTTGGCTGCTTGAACGGAGAAGGATGTACCACCTATAGTCTTTTTCTTGTATGGTTGTGTTCTAAGGCGGGGTGCCAATCTTGAGCGGAGGTTTCTCTGTTGGATGTATTTGGTTATTTTGATTCTGATAAAATGCGGTCCTGTTCCATGTATAGCTTTGTGGGTGATACAAAGCAGCTTGAAAGTGCATCTTCTGGCAATGGGTAACCAGTGTAGTGCTCTCAAGGCAGGGGAGATGTGGGCTTGCGGCTTTACATGTAATAGTAGCCTGGCTGCGGAATTCTGTATACGTTGTTGTTTTTTTCATAACAGATAGAGATGATCCATGGTAGAGACCATTGGCATAATCCAGTTTGGATAGTACAAGCGAGATAGTAGCTTGCACCTTGTGTGGAAATCCGAGGTGGGGGAAGATGCGTTGTAAAGTCTTCAAGGTGATGAAGCTTGTTTGTGCTAATTTGTCCACTTGGGCATTCATAGTTAACTTGGAATCCATGGTGATTCCTAGGTTTTTAACTTCCTTGGATTATTGAGGAGGTGGTCTGAGATCGTCAGGCCAGACGCACAGAGGGTCATAAATTTTCTAGTCACCACATATGAGTATTTCTGTTTTGGAGGTATTTAGTTTGAGATGGCTCCAGGTCATCCACTGATCAACGGCTCTGAGGCAACTGAAGATCTGTGAGTTTGCAATGTTTTTGGGGCATTCTAATTTAAGTAGTATTTGTGTGTCATCTGCATAGTTGTAGCATGTGAGACGGAAATCATTGATCAGTTCTGGTAAAGATATCATATAGATGTTGAAAAGCAAAGGTGAGATGATTGACCCTTGGGGGACCCCTGCTTTTGTGAGGTAGGGTTTGGATGAGAAGGGGGGCGAGTGGATGATATTTGATCTTTTTGGAAGATAGGAAGTAATCCAGTCGAGAGCAATCCCTTGTATGCCGGCTTCGTGGAGTCTTTGAATTAGGGTGTCATGGTCAACCGTATCAAAGGCAGCTGAGAGGTCCAAGAGAAGTAGTGCAGCAACTCCATTTCGGTCGACTGTGTTTTTAAGATCATCCCAGATTGCTATGAGTGCCGATTCAGTGCTTCTTCCTGGGCGGAATCCAGTTTGGAAGTCTGAAAGTATAGAATTGTCTTCAATGAATTGTGACATCTGGGCGAATGCTGCTCTTTCTATCAATTTGCCCAGGAAAGGTCCATTTGTGATTGGTCTGTAGTTGTTGGGGTCTTGCGGGTCTAGGTTTGTTTTCTTTAATAAAGGTTGTATGTATGCCTTTTTCAGGTCTACAGGAAAAGTTCCTGAAGTTAAAGAGTTGTTAATGATTCTTCTTACAGGTGTGGCAGCAGAAGTAGATAGAATGTTCTTGAAGATTTGTGGTGGGCAAGGGTCAGAAGGGCAACCAGAAGGTCTGCTTGCTTTGACCAAATCCGTAAATTCATCCTGGGATATTTGTTTGAAGGACTGTAGAGGTTGGGTTGGGTTGGTTTATTCTTAGAGGATATTTTCGGAAAGGGGTTAGTGCTGATGTTTTTCTTCTGTTTTAAATAGGAGTCCAATGTGTCTGCCTTGGTTATGTAGTGAGTTGACAATTTGTTTGTGAAATCTTGAGTAGTGGGATGACTTCCTTCCATGCATGTAGGTTTTCGAAATTCATTGAGAATTTTATAAAATTCCTTGGTTGTAGATTGAGCATTTTGAATTCTGTCTGAGTAGTACCTTTTTTTAGCTAGAGTAGGTGGAGTACCGACCTGGGTCCAGCAACCCTGCAGACTACCTGTCCAGACACCCCAGTACAGCTACTCTGGGTGAAGACAAAACACGGGAGATGAAAGAGCATGTCCGGTACTTAGTAGACTGGTTCTGCCCCTTGCCCATCTCAATGGACCAAATCCAACGAGCCTCGGCCAAAGATGAGTGTCTACAGGAGGCCCTGGAAGTGGTGAGAAACAATGAGTGGCTTCGGTTTAAAGAGAGGGGGGCCCCGAAAACACCCAAGGTGCGGCGCATCATGGAGAGCCTCTACCATGTCCACCAAGAACTAGTCGCTGACCCAGAGGGATACCTGCTTCGTGGACATAGACTGATTATTCCAGCCAGGCTCAAAGATCAGGTCATACAACTGGTCTTTGCACGCCACCAGGCATGGTCAAGACCAAGAATCGGCTGCGCGGTTAAGTCTGCATCCCACTCATGGATGTGAAGGTGGAAGCCCTGGTGAACTCCTGCCCCTGGTGTCAGGCCACCAGTGCCGCTCCAGCCCATTCCCCAATGATAACTGAAATGGGGTCCCAGCAAACCTGGGTCTGTGCCAGTATGGATTTCGGCAGCCTACCTGATGGAAGATAAAATATGGTAGTCATAGACGACTATTCCAAATACCCAGAAGTCTAAACCATTTCATCGCAAGGGGCTCACGAAGTGCTTCCTAAGCTGGAAAAGATAATGGCCACACACAGACTGCTCAGAAAACTGAAAACCGACAATGGCCCACCATTTCAAAGTCACGAGATGGACGAATACCTCAAGTCCTGGAACATCATGCACCGAAGAACTACCCCAAGATGACCGCAAGCCAATTGGGAAGTCATACAATTTATGAGGATGCTAAACAAGGTGGACGACCATAAAGTCCTCGCTAAAAAACAACAATCCAATGCCCATGAAAGCCAATGTTGTGAAGTAAGACGTTCTATGCTCCACATGGGGGACCAAGTGCTCCTCAAAGACTGATGTCCGGGGAGCAGGTTTTGGCTCCCGTTCAAGAGGTCCCCATGGACAATCACACACTTATATGGCACCAGAATGACTACTTGGTATGGGAATTAAGTGGTATCCATAAATATTTCACACTTTAACAAGTTCCATAAGCCAATGTTCCCGTGCACAGAGAATGAACAGGAGGAACTTGCCGGAGAGGACGGAGACCATATTGCACTAGGGTCCCTGCCTGACCCCTTGGAGAGTCAAGAGGGATCGAGCGTGAGACAAGTCACCCTCGTGACATCCCAGATTCAAGCGAGCTGGAAGAGGCCCCTACCCTGCCATGTGGGAGGAGTGAATGAACACGATACAATCTGCAGGCCAGTCCAGTCCCCTCTACTCGGCTAAGGAACCACGTAATGTATCAGTGACCTTACCTGGACTACAACAGGGGAGAGGGGAGGGTTGGTCTAATCTTGAATATGTTTTGAGTCGTAATTTTTCTGAAACAGTGGAGGAATGTAACATCGCACTCGTGAGGTAAGGCGTGCGCGGGGGAAGAAGGGTTAAATGGTTCCCATCCAGCAGAGTGGGTGGCCCGTGACAACCGTTGTTCAGTGGCGTAACAAAGGCTCCCGCTGTAAGCGGGGTGGGCTGATCTCCAGGGGGGGCCCTCAGCACAGTACCTTGGCCTGGAAGCTCCTGAGTGAGTTTGGGGGAGGGCCCCTCCATGTACGTTGCAACTGCAAAGGGGCCCCGTCAAGTTTCGTTATGTTACTGTCGTGGTTTAGCCCGGGGTTACGTGAAGTAGGAAATTAAAGTCGAGATCTGCAGGGGTGGAGTCAGTAAGGACCCACGCCTTAGAGCACGGAACACCAGCCTATATTCCGAGTCCAAGTCTGATTTGGCCCCGGGGCCCAGCGCTACCTACAACTACGGCAAACTGCGACAGTGCTGGGGACCCCGGAGGACCGCACGTTCCTCGCACGATGTTACAGATTGGTGGACGTATTTATGTAAATCAGTTGCTCAGATCTAATATTTGTGCGGCACCTAGTGTCAGAAAAGTAAAACGTTCACTGCAAACCGCCGTGGCATGCCTAAAATTCAACATGAATGGGTATCACTTTTAAAAGAAAGCAGTAGAATTAAATGGAGGAGTGGAAAAACAATATAGGATTAATAAAGTCGACTAATAACATTTCCCCCTTAACTGAATATTAATCATATTTGCGATATAGGATTCCAAACGCAGCTGGATATACAAAGGGCACGCCAGAACATGAACCCAAACACTGATGTCAACGTTGGAAGTCAGCCATTGGTTGTGAGTTGCCAAATGCCTGACTCCAGCTGTTCTGTACACATAGAGCATTCATTGGCCGCACCGCAATGATACCAGGCGGGGAAAGGCTTTGAGCCACTGCTAGGAGATGAGAGCCCAGGACTGGAGAGGACACATACTCCCCGAAGGAATTTAATGAATTGAAAATCGAATTTTTACATTGCTGGTGGTTCAAAAACAAGATGAAGATCGGCGACTACGTCGCAGAGTTTTGGCGCCATCAGTCATAAGAGAGTAAAGAAGAGCAGAGCATTTTCACTCCTTGATGGGCCAAAACAACAAACGAGTGTGATTTTTAGGGTCAGTTCCGAGCGGTTATCAGACCTTCTCACAGTTTGTCCTCCTACCCACGGGACAGTCCACGCACCAGTTAAGGCCCCTCTCTGCCTTGCACTCCCCTAGCTGGATTGTTCTGCCACGAGATTTCCATCTGAACGCTTCCACGGGCTATACGTTAATGAAAGCCCTTCTCGCGTGTGCTGGTACTCAAGGCCGCGCTGCCACCCAGACGTTGCATTTTCCCAGCGGGCTACAGGCTCAGGGGCTGTGTAGTGTTTGCCCCACACTACAGGCTGCTTTGGGAGCTGGATGGTCAGCCCTAACCTTATTCTAGTCTCATCCTCCAGCAGAGCGGAGCTCATTTTACAAGGCATGTTTGGTTTCTAGTCCGGCCCTGGTTGTACATTTTTCCAAGTGGAGAGAATTCTCAAACCTTGTTCTATGTTAATGTTCATAGGGCAGGTAGAACAGCCTGGGCTGAGATTACACCACCTCTGTGGATTCTCTTGTGCACCCTTGAAGCTCCAGCTGTTCACCCATACTGTATATAATGCTTGACCTACATGCCTTTCTGTGATGTTTCATCTGGGTATCTGCAATTTCTGAAGACTATGGACCCCTGGTCTGTCCTCAGAATGGGACCACAGAATGCGTAGAATCATTTCATGATATCAAGGTTATCTGTCCCCAGGTTTTTTGTTTTTTTTAAACACAGAAATAAGTTAATCTCCCCCTCTTAGCAAGGAGAGGTTTGGAAGTCTGTGGTACATGGCAGGTTAGGCTCGATTTCCTGCCCAATGTTAGCGACCTCTTAACATTATTAAATTCATATCAATTGCTATGCAAGGATGTAGACATGTGAGTGAAAGTGTCTCAGATAGTGATCGACAAAAAGTATTAGAGGAGACACTCTCCTATATTACTTTGCAAGATTATAACGTTTTACTGGAAAACGCTAAACTCTTTTTAAGCTGCGTATATTCGTGTGTTTATTTAGCTGCAAACATTTATAATATATTATCATTAAAAAGTGTTAGGCATTGAAAATTATCCCCACTTGTATCCACTTCGACAAGAGGAATATTTATTGATAGGTGTCTTTTAAAATCTATTAAAGCAGACTAGTCAAGTGAGCAAATCAACGAAGCATCGATTGGATTCTAGTTTTACTTTTTAACGATATTTTCTTTTTGTTTTAATAAAGAAAACACAAGGTGTCTTGAACTCAATGACTATAATACAGAATCTAATTCGAAGGAGCACATTATAGTTGACAATTTACAAGGAGGGGCATCTGTAATGAAATTATAATCTCTACCTTGAACACATTCCTATAGTTCATATTCAGTCCTCAAATGTCCCCATTTTTTCTGGGGCAGCCCCCACTTTCACATGGATATTGTTCAGCAAGCACTTACCAGTACATGCTTGAACCCTATATCACAAAAGTAATTTCTTCTGGCTGCCCCAGAGTCTGGATACATCTTGCGTGCGATCATTAATCCAATATCACATGGTGTTTGGACATATGTGCTTCCTAAGAATATTCATTGTCCATTATAGAGTAACATATCCCAAGTAATGGTTAGGAGACACCATCAACGCTGTGCAGCCAAGTAACAGTCATGATGTAATACAGGGAGTGCACCTGTGGACTCTACCCTCATTCGAAAACAAAAGCCAAGTAACACAGAAGGTGGCAATTGGATAAACAGCAAGCAGACCAACCAGATGAATGAGAAAATATATATTTGAAACGGTTATTCAGTTAAAATATTGTAACATGATTTAAAAAAACAGGAGGGATTACCTCTAAACTGTGCTTCATTTTATTTGTGTGCATGAATGTCATTCAGTCGAACAGATACAAACGTAATACTGATAACAGCTTCACAGGGCAGTCATACTGGTCCAATAACTCTTACCTTTTATGAAAGTTTCAAATATCAACGATGAGCTGTTTGGGGTGGAACTTCCTTTGGGGCGTCTGGAAGAGCACAGAAAATATTATTATTGAATCTATCCTTTGTACAAAGCAAGTTACAAGTTCAGAGATAGCTGCAGACAGAGGAAGCAAAAAGATGGCTTTTGAGAGGTGGTAGATACTAAAGCACCTTTGCATGAAAGGGAAAGGCAGGCACGGCAGCCAGGGTAGTAAAGGCTCAAGTGAACATTACGTGCACACCTGCAATGTCTTTGATCCCAACTTTCAACAACAGGTTAGAAAAGGAGACTCGACAAGCTTGTACTATTCAATAATATCAATGGCATGACGTAGCTGTGATTTATTTCATAACGTAGCAGAAACTGGGTTGGTGGAAATTGTAGTTTGACCCGATACCCAGCTCATACCCTCACATAAAGAGGCATGAGATTAATCAAATAAAGGTGCTCTATAGGTGTTTTTGCACATTTACCACTGCACTTTGCACACCATTGCCAGAGGAGAGTGTTTGTTTGAGTGATAACTTGTGCAACCATTTGTGGCCACAGAGCCCGAGGGACGTGTAAAAAAAAAGAGGGTTATATGGGAGGGCAGAGTGTGGTTTTGAACCCCACCAGAGTGCTGAACACTTGTTATGTTATGTTTTTGTTTAGGGCACACTTCTGACTAGAAGTGATGGCTCCACAGAGACAACTGGTTGAGGCAGAAATGACATTTCCCATGAGGACGGAGGAGCTAAAGACCCCCTCCTCCATGGTCCAACATCCCTTCATGAAGGGTGTGCATTCTGATTGGCTGATAGAGCTAGGGTTCTGACTGGTTCACAGGGTAAGTGTTTTTATTGGACCTAGGGCTTAGGGTTTGAGTTCTGGCTGGTGAATAGGGCTAGGGCTGTGATTGGTTCCCAGGGCTATGGCTCACATTGGCTCTAGGGTTGAGGGCTAGGGTTCTGATGGGTTAGTGTTAGGATTCTCATTGTCCCAAGGTCACCTGATCATTATGGCTATTTAACCTCAGGGTTCAGTGCGCCCAGCCTGGGAGTCCAGGCAAAGGGTGACAGGTTATGGGTGTTGCCTGTTAAAGCCGGGAAAGGGCCTAAGGCCAGGTAAACATCTAGGGCCAGATGTATCAAACATTTTTGCATTCGCAAACAGTGCGATCTGCAAAATTTGTCCGTTTGCGAATGCAAAAATGCCTTTCACAATGTATGAAAGGCATTCGCAGCGCAATTTTAAGGAATCACAAAAATAGCGATTCCTTAAAATTGCGACCCCATTTAGAGAATCGCCAATTGCTATTCTCTAAATAGGAAATCTCAAATAAGGAATTCCTTTTTGCGATTTCCAAAGCACATGTATCAAACATTTCCTAAATGCAAATTGGGCATTTAGGAAATGCAATTTCCACCAAATCTAATTTGGTTATAAGCATGTGCAATTTAAAAAAATGCTTTATAAATGCATTTTCAAAAGTGACATGTAGCGCACAGATGCCCATAGGGCATGTGTTGGCTTCACATGTCCGCAAATATTTTTTTGGGGTGCATTAGAGGGGGCCTTAGGCCCCCAGCACCCTGGGGTTTGCATTACCTAATTTGGGAATTCCTAACTGGAATTCACAATTTGGGAAATGCAAAACCTTTTGCACCTATTGTAGGAGGCTGGCCTGGCTTATAGTAGGTACCTTGTGGTACTTACACCCTGTGCCAGGTCCAGTTATCCCTTATTAGTAGAATAGAGGTGTTTCTAGCAGTTTAGGCTGTTAGAGGTAGCTATGGCAAAGCAGCTTAGGCTGAACTAGGAGACATGCAAAGCTCCTACTATACCACTTATATTATATAGCACAATATAATAAGAAAACACAATACTCAGAGTTACTAAAAATAAAGGTACTTTATTTTAGTGACAATATGCCAAAAGTATCTCAGAGGATACCCTCACTTAGGAGGTAAGTAATATACACAAATGATATGTACACATACCCAAAACAGGTAAGTAACAGTAAGAAAAGTAGTGCATACAATGTAGATTCACAATAGGATGCAATAAGTAGACATAGGCCTAGGGGCAACACAAACCATATACTCCAAAAGTGGAATACGAATCACAAATGGACCCCAGGCCTATGGGAGATAGTAGAGGGTCGCTGGGACTGTGAGAAAACAGTAAGGGTGTCCAAAATACCCCACCCCAAGACCCTTAAAAGTAGGAGTAAAGTTACCCTATTACCCCAGAAAGACAGTATAGTCGTGATAGGGGATTCTTCCAGAACCACAACTGCTACCAAAGCACTGAAAATAGATTCCTGAACCTGAGGACCTGTAAAAGAAGGGGACCAAGTCCAAGAGTCACCCAAGTGTCCGGGGTGGGGGGGAGCCCACTAAACACCAGATGAAGGTGCAAAAGGGCTGCCTCTGGGTGGAAGAAGCCGAAGATTCTGCAAAAACGGATGGTGCCAGGAACTTCCCCTTTGGTGAGAAGATGTCCCACGGCGTGCTGGAGGTTGCAGAAGTGTTTCCACGCAGAAATACCGCAAACAAGCCTTGCTAGCTGCAAGAGTCGCGGTTGAGTATTTTGAGTGCTGCTGGGGCCCAAGAAGGACCAGGATGTCGCCCCTTGGAGGAGGAGACAGAGGGGGTGCTCAGCAACTCAGAGAGCACCAACAGAAGCAGGCAGCACTCACAGAAGTACTGGAACAGGCACTTAGAAGATCCGAGGACAGCGGTCGACTTAGAGTCACAAAGGAGGGCACCACGACGTCAGAGTCCAACTCAGCGAGTTGGGCAATGCAGGACAGAGTGCTGGGGACCAAGGCTAGGCTGTGCACAAAGGAAGTCCTGGAAAAGTGCACAGAAGCCAGAGCAGCTGCAAATCACGCAGTACCCAGGTTTGCTGTCTGGCCTGGGGAGGCAAGGACTTACCCCCACCAAATTTGGACAGAAGGGCCACTGGACTGTGTGAGACACGTGGACCCAGCTCCTGTGTTCCAGGGACCACGCTCGTCAGGATGCGAGGGGACCCAGAGGACCAGTGATGCAGAAGTTTGGTGCCTGCGTTGGCAGGGTGAAGATTCTGTCGACCCACAGGAGATTTCTTCTTGGCTTCCAGTGCAGGGTGAAGGCGGACAGCCCTCAGAGCATGCACCACCAGGAAACAGTCAAGAAAGCCGGCAGGATGAGGCGCTACAATGTTGCTCGTAGTCGTCTTGATACTTGGTTGCGGTTTTGCCGGCGTCCTGGAGCAGTCAGCGGTCGATCCTTGGCAGAAGTCGAAGAGGGGCGTGCAGAGGAACTCTGGTGAGCTCTTGCATTCATTATCTGAGGAATAGCCCAGAGGAGAGACCCTAAATAGCCAAAAAAGGAGGTTTGGCTACTAAGAAAGGAGGCTTGGCTACTGAAAGAAGTAAGCACCTATCAGGAGGGGTCTCTGATGTCACCTGCTGGCACTGGCCACTCAGAGCTGTCCATTGTGCCCCAACACCTCTGAATCCAAGATGGCAGAGGTCTGGGACACACTGGAGGAGCTCTGGGCACCTCCCCTTGGAGGTGCTGGTCAGGGGAGTGGTCACACCCCTTTCCTTTGTCCAGTTTCGTGCCAGAGCAGGGCTGGGGGATCCCTGAACCGGTGTAGACTGGCTTATGCAGAGATGGGCACTATCTGTGCCCATCAAAGCATTTCCAGAGGCTGGGGGAGGCTACTCCTCCCCAGCCCTTCACACCTATTTCCAAAGGTAGAGGGTTTAACACCCTCTCTCAGAGGAAATCCTTTGTTCTGCCTTCCTGGGACTGGGCTGCCCAGGCCCCAGGGGGGTAGAAACCTGTCTGAGCGGTTGGCCGCAGCAGCAGCTGCAGTGGAGACCCCGGAAAGGCAGTTTGGCAGTACCCGGGTTCTGTGCTAGAGACCCGGGGATGCATGGAATTGTCCCCCCAATACCAGAATGGTATTGGGGCGACAATTCCACGATCCTAGACATGTTACATGGCCATGTTCGGAGTTACCATTGTGACGCTACATGTAGGTAGTGACCTATATATAGTGCACACGTGTAATGGTGTCCCCGCACTCACAAAATTTGGGGAATTTGCCCTGAACAATGTGGGGGCACCTTGGCTAGTGCCAGGGTGCCCACACACTAAGTAACTTGGCACCTAACCTTCACCAAGTGAGGGCTAGACATATAGGTGACTTATAAGTTACTTACGTGCAGTGAAAATGGCTGTGAAATAACGTGGACGTTATTTCACTCAGGCTGCAGTGGCAGTCCTGTTTAAGAATTGTTTGAGCTCCCTATGGGTGGCAAGCTGCAGCCCATAGGGATCTCCTGGAACCCTAATACCCTGGGTACCTAGGTATCATATACAAGGGAATTATAAGGGTGTTCCAGTGTGCCAATGAGAATTGGTAAAGTTAGTCACTAGCCTGCAGTGACAATTGTAAAAGCAGAGAGAGCATAAACACTGAGGTTCTGGTTAGCAGAGCCTCAGTGATACAGTTAGGCACCACACAGGGAACACAAACAGGCCACAAACTTATGAGCACTGGGGTCCTGGCTAGCAGGATCCCAGTGACACATATCAAACACACTGACAACATAGGGTCTTCACTAGGAGCACTGGGCCCTGGCTAGCAGGATCCCAGTGAGACAGTAAAAACACCCTGACATATACTCACAAACAGGCCAAAAGTGGGGGTAACAAGGCTAGAAAGAGGCTACCTTCCTACAACTACAGGCCCATATGGATGAATGGAGTCGCATTCTCTATTCGCGATTCGGTAATAGCGATTGCGAATTTTAAGAAATCGCTATTACAGTATCGCAAATTTCATACATCCCATTTTTCATTTCTTAAATAGCGATTCTTAAAATTCGCTAGTTAAGAAATGCAAAACTGATTTTTGATACATCTGGCCCTTAGTACTTCAAGAACTAATAACCCTTAAAAACCCACCTATTCCACAACACATCCCTCATATACAAACTCTAAGAAGCTTTAACTACTAACAAATCTCTCCATGAACCCTTTAACCACACCACTTATCACAAACAATGCAATAATTAAATAACTACACCCAAGTAACTTATATAAACAATGTCACTTGCCAGAAAGAAACTAAAAATCAAGGGAAGGTGCAAACGTATGATCACAAGGCTCCCTGACAGTACCTTCTCAACATAGCCCTCTGCATTCTACGCCACACCTCTCTAACCAAACAACCTCCAATCCACCTTCAACAGCCACAAGCACAGTTCACCCCCAAACCAGGAACCATAAAGATACCCTATCCCCCTCTACCTTTTTACAAGACATGAAGAAGAAAGAAACACACCAACTAAACTCTTCAACGCAGGATCCATGAACAAAAATCACATTAACATATGTGACCTCATACAGAACCTCACCTTTTTTTACAGAAACATAGTTCAGCAAAGACTCTGCACCCACATGCCAAGAAGCCATCCTTCATTATTTTCACATAAACAAAATCTCAGTGCCAAGAATTGGAGGAGGCCTAGCTGTCATTCATTAAAAAACACTACAAATAACAATCATCGAAAATCTCATCATGGTAGCTATGAACCCTTAAAGATAGGATGTCACTGAAATCAAACTATTACTTATTTCTTCCTCCTAATTTATGGACAACCATGTAGCAATGCCAACTTTAAAGGACTCCTACTTGATACAATAACTAACACCCATCTGGACCACCAAAACCTATCTACTCTAGGAGACATTAACATTTAATTTGACAAGAAAAATCTAACAAATCCAAAGCCATAAGAACTACCCTTGAAGTTTTCAACCTACAACAAACTGTTTCTGGCTCAACTCGCTGCACAAGACGCAGCCTGCATGTCATATTTGCACTCTTAGGACAAGCTACAGTTAGAGACAACTCCCCGTAAGCTGGATTGTCTACAACAGAATCACCTTCAAGATCCACACACCTATCAATAACCTTAAAATTCAAAAACACCAAAAACCACTCATAACGACAATAGAAAAAACTAGACGTTCTACAACTTAACACCCACCTTGAAAAAAAAAACATAAACATGCAGCCAGAAGACATGCACACATTCTAGAACTGAATCTTGACTGCTCAGGACAAACGGATACCAACAAAAGCGTCATTGAGAGTTGACCACAAAAAAAACATGATCACCCAAACTCAGCACCCCAGGAATCTATAGAGATATCCTTTGTTCAACCTGTGCAGGGGAAGTAGTCAGATGTCCACTAAGCAAGTCCCTGAAACAATGTTCATTCCAACCTGAGTTCAAAACATGCTACATCAGACCTCTCCTCAAAAAGAAAAACCTCGACCCATCTGTTCCAGCAATGTACAGGCCTATATCAAATGGGCCATTCTTAGGAAAGGTTGTGAGAGAGCAGTGTTTACTCAACTCTACTTTTATTGAACAATATGGCTTACTGTTAGACCAACTGTCCATTTTCACACAACACAGAGGCATAGAATCAGCCAACATATGCATCTCTGATGATCTAAACTTAATTGACAAAAACTGCCTTATTACGTCTGGATTTAGTGGCTACATTTGACACTATCCACCACCACACACCACTGCAAAGACTTCACCATATTGGAATCCATGAAAATACTTTAAAATGGATTGCTTCTTATCTCACAAACAAAGTGTAGCCTACCTACCCCCTTTCACACCATCCCATCACACACAACACTGCGGCCCAAGGGTCCCTCATAAACCCTCTATTATTCAACATCTATCTAACCCCCTGACAAAATCTGAATAAATCATACAATCATACAACTATACAGATGACACCCAAATCATTTAAAAAATAGATAGCCCCAGAGACTTCCACAATTCAAAACCGATAACTCAATCAATCAATTTTTGTAGAGCGCAACTACTCAGCCGTGAGGGTCTGAAGGAGCTGGAGGGGTAGGGGGTGGGGTGGTGGGGGCAGACAGAGCCTCATTCCAAGAACCACTTCTTGAGGCTCTTGCTGAAGATAGTGAGTGAAGGACTTTGTCTGAGGTGCAGGGGTAGGTTGTTCCAGCTCTTTGCTGCGAGGTAGGTGAAGGACCTTCCTCCAGCAGTGGTGGTTTTCCATATGCGTGGTATGGTGGCCAGTGCTTGCTGGGTGCAGCGGAGGACTCTGGCAGGGGTGTGGAAGAAGAGGGGGTGGTTCAGGTAGGCTGGTACGACGTTGTGTATGGCTTTGAACATGTGGGTGAGTAGCTTGAAGGTGATTCGATTTTCTATATTACTATAACTGCCTTTGTGACATAAACACATGGATGTTGAATAACGATCTAATGTCAATACCGCAAAGACAGAGATTAAGAATGCCTTCTACACAATAAAAATACTATATCGCGTCTTCCCATTCCTTGCATACCAGCATAAACTGGAAGCCACCCTCACTCTCGTAATCTCCAAGCTTAACCATCCCAACAGCCTATACCTTGATGCACCTGCATTCATTAAACACACAATGCAACTGATCCAAAATTCTGCTGCAAAGCTTCTTCTCTGCTGTCACCCAGGAAAACACATGACCCCAATCCTGCAATTGCTCCACTAGCTACCTGTAGCTAAATGGACAACATTCAAGTCACTCTGCATTGTCCACAGAGCCTCCCAATGAAATGGACCTCTATATCTACAAGTTAAATTCACGCATTACAAACCAAAAAGTATACTGTGCTCCAGACTTGCACCATTTATCATACCACCTTACAATAAGAAATTCATAGAAGGCACTGCTTTATCACTACAAGCTGCCAAGCTCTGGAACTCACTATCAATCAGCATTAGAAGTACCCATGGGCAAATACACTTCCGAAAAGTTGAAAGCTTGCCAATTTTCTAGATAACTGCACCACCTGCATCCAGACAACAGAGCCCATAAAACAGTCACACTCAAGTGCAATCCTCAGCTTACAACCCATGAATCGCGAACAACTCAAACTGCTTTCATTACTTAGGTAAGAAAAAAGAGCTGACCTATGGTTCACCGTGGCATTATTTAGCTATGTAGTTCAGGATATAACAGTTATTGCTTCCAATAATACTAAGACCATAATATGGGGCAGTCAGCATAAAGTAGTAGCCTATACTTATTACATTTATATAGTGTGTATGCTGCAAGGGTTGTCTATCACTAGCAGTGTACAGCCAAAAAACAAACATCACCAAAGTAACAGGCATGGAATAACTGAAGAGATCCGACACACTTTTTTGGACAATTTTGGAGGACTCTAATATAGGCTATTCTCTGCAGGCCCCAAATATCTCTACAATCTGAACACAAAGAAACACTTCTTTTCATCTCACAAGGACACTTGGATATGGGATGATAATAAAAATGCCCATCCCTACAAATCTCTCTACTTCTCTCTTCCTTGAACTCTATCCTCCACACAAACTCTCAGAATAGACAATCCAGTGCATTAGCCAGTTTAGCAGACTATTTCTTAGGAAATACCATAAAGGGACCTGCAGAGTTGTTCAACCTAACAACATGCTGAAAACCTTCAAATTGTGTGCCTGTCTCTTACACGTCCTCATCCAAAACACTGCTACGCACTGCTTCCCATAACATGATAACCGCACCTCAGAGGTCATTACGCATAACAGAAACACTTCCCACATAGAATCAAACATCCTTCCATCCACACACACTACACACATGGAAGTGTTCTCTTGTAGGCAAGTGCTTCAGAACCCCAAATAGGGGTAGTAAGCACTATATAAGTGTTGCAACAAAATACATTACAAATAACAGCACAATCTGCACATTTGCAGTGGGCACTTTCCAAGATAGAACAGCACCATGATCAGTGTATAAAAGGATTTTGATGGGGGGTGTAAAATGATGGCTTGAGGAGCCTGAAGAGAAACTCCTTGGAAATATTAGTACCTACTGAAGAATATTGACTTGTGCTGATCAGATGCATCACTTTCACACAACTTTCAGACTCACTCTCATTTTTAGCACTCTGAAGTTGCTATATAATGAGGTGCAGTGCTATATGAAACTTCAAAATAAATGTGTATGAGGATGCATCAGGGCAAACTGCACTCACTGAAGCCAGTTGATGTTTTGCAAACTATTAACAATGAAAGCAAAGTACAGAAGAGAGGGACTAAATAACTATGAGATTTACATCAGCATGGATAATATGCCTAGGTCTAAGGAAATGAATACATATTCCAGTGTATTACATTGTACCACCTGGGTCTCAAGAAACAGATCTTACAGACTATCAGTTAAATGCTTTTTCTACAGCTGAAAGGTTGTACGGGAGAAGCTTTCATGGTATAATAATAAGTATAGTGCTATGCCACAGTGCACTTTAAAGCGGTCAGCGCACCCCATTAGACAATGCACTGCTCAACAGCTGCCGCAATCTTATTCCTGACCTGGGTGCAGACCATTAGTGAAAGGCTGACAGGTTGGTCCATCTTTCACTTTGCGGGTGGCAATGAAACCTGCCTTTCAAAGGGAGCCAGAGATCCTCCTGCAGGCAGGTGCAGGGAGCGCCTACATCCACCTGCTGAGGGACGTGATCCCTACTTTCAGTAGGCATTCTGAGGTCACATTCACCGTGTGCCACCTTTGTGGCACACACTCTGTCTGCCCCCCTGGAAGCACTTTTGCCTCTGGCAAAGCGTTACCTTATTTAAAAGCCTCCATGCAAATGAGTGACCGACGTCTATAGGCTCAGATTTCATCAATGCTGGTTGTATTTTATAATGCCATAGTGAGCTTGCTTCTTAATGCTCTCTAGTGCTATACTTTTGTGTAAAGATTTATTGAGCATTTCTACAATTAAGTCTATTAAATCTAGTGAACGATTATTTGCCAGACAAGGTGGAGTCAAGTATGGAGATTGGAGAGTTTAGCTATCTCTAGGATTGTTCCCTTGTAAATGTATGCACTTCAAAAGCAAGGATGCTTCTGTACTGCCCAGGTTCTCTGACACTGGTGTACATTATGCAAACAATAGATGCATTTCGTTGTTGCGGTCATGCTTTCCATTAATTTTCAATAAACCAGTAATAGAAAAGCAGTTTACCACATAGTACATGTGGTGGTGGCCATCTTGGAGCATCCTAAGTAGAAACAGTCACAGTCACATCTGGCTGGAGCATGAAAAGTATCTGACGTCGGTGCTCCGCTTGAGTGATTGTTGTTCTAGCAGGTCAGCGCTTTAAGTACCGAGTAGGACTTCTTGTAGATTCATTTTATTTCTGTAGAATGTAGTTTTCCTGACTGGTTGACACTGTTTTCAGTCCGGCCTCGTTTATTCTATTTTGATATATTAGAAGTTGCAGTTCTAGCGAGAGGTGTGCATTTTCATTGAAGTGAAGGTACTCACTTAGGAGCTTGCAGGTTCGGAGTACTGACCTCATTTTTTTCAGATTTCTCTGGTGCTTGGTAATAAATATTCTGTTGTATAGGAGGTGTCTGGCAAGCAGCCTGCCTAACCTACTAGAAATCATTTTAACTATTTGAAATCCATTTTCTAAAAACTATAACACCAATGATAAAAATAATAATACCGAAGCTAAGCTATCTAGTACGTATTCCGTTTTTAGGTGCTGTAATAACAAGAGTTACAATTAAGCTATTTGTACTGCACACAAGTTACGACCTTGGCAGGACGGACAACAAAGTTTGCCTTGCCGGGTTCTAACGTGTGCTCTGCAGATCAAAGCCGCAGTTGGGAATGACCTGAAGCTCTGAGCCAGGGGGCCGGAAAAAAGGGATCTGGCATTCGAGCAATCCAACATGTTTCATTTCAGTCATTGTCAGCCATTTGCCAATGAAAAAGAAATAAGGCCTTCAGGACATACATACAGGAAAAAAGAAGAGAAAGACAATTTGCAACTGAATCATTCCAGTATATTCTAAAAGGGTTTATCGGGCTCAGATAATTCGTCCAACTCGACCTGCAGTTACAAAGAGGTTAAAAAACAGGCATTAAATAAGTGGGGGACTTGTAAAACAGTTTCCAGAAGGGATTAACGGACCACTTCGAGCAGGCCCATAAGCAGGGGCGTAGCTTCGTCAGTATGATGGGGGGGGGGGGGGGGGGGGGAGGGGAACTCAGATTTGTCCTACAATCCGCCTGGCATATAATGTTTAAATACATGATAGGACAAGCAGGGCACGAGATGTCCTAAGGGGCAGTGGAAAGGGAAAATAATGCGGATTTGTAAGATTACTAAATAAGAAAACAATTTTTTTAGCAAAATAACCAATATTTTTGAGGACTTTCAAAACAGAGAGGGAGCTAGTATATGTATGCTGTTGTCTGTGTGTATGTAAGATTCCTGGTGAAATCCAACAGACATCTCACCATATATATATATATGAACATCAATAAGAAATGGTGGTCATGGTAAGAACAGTGCACTTCCCACAAGTGTCTGAAAGTAAACGTAGATCAGTATATGGTGGTGCAATGTGGCCCAATGGTCTTACTACCAAAAGACAAAAAATGTATGCATCTCATGACATCTCACCATACCCAACTGGAAGCACCTGCACCCAACTAGTTATCCGAAAATACATTTATTAAGGGGGCGCAACACCTGAAACACCCCCCTACACTAGCACCCCTGCCCAGAAGTTGTGTTTTATGCGTTCTCCATTTTCCCCCTTTTCCCTGGCCTTTCAGAGGCACAGACCGAGCAGGAACATATTGCGCCTTGTAGATTTATTGCCCTTCTCCTATCACTAGTCAACACTCTCCATTCCATATTTACAAGTAATACTGCTGCACTTCAGCATATTTATAGGAAAGCTGCAATTAAGCATTTAGTCCCCAGCTGCCTGCTTTATTGACTTTGAGCACATAACAAACAATGAGGCAAATACCCTCTAACCCTTATGACCAGGGTAGTAAATGCAAATAGAAAAATGGTCAATGCAATATGACTTTTAACACCACGGAATTCTGTCACAAAAATTATACACTCACTCTACCGAGATACACTAACTAACACGTATGACGTTATTTATGCTATTTGGTGCCCCTGTGGACTAGACTACACAGACTACACAGAAAGTTAAGTGCAGAATCTTACAACACAAGAGCAGGATCAAATGCAAAAAGCCAGGTGCCCCGTTGGTTGAACATTACGAAACACTACAAGACAAGTGCGAAGACATCAAATGGCAAATAGTTGAACAAATCTCGTTGGGACTAAGGGGAGGAGACAAATAATACATCTTATCAAAACGTGAGCTATTCTGGATAGAGAAATGTGGCACTATCAGAGAGGGATGAAACACTATTGAAGATTGGCGCCACTCTTCCCTTTGAGATATATGTGTAATGGATACACATACACAAGGCTTGTGTGTAGTGACAATCTTTTGCCTTCAGGACAATCAGGGCCCTTCTCGCTCCTTCCACTTTTTCATCCTGTCATTACCAGAGTCCTACACTAAGAGCCCGGACACTTAGGATACTGGTCTTTCTACTGCATTGTCACCTCATAACTGCCAGGTGGAAACACCGCACACCAGACGCAGACATTTGTATGCCTTACTATGACCCTTATTTTCCGACCATCCTCTGGCCGCTCCGTGGGTTGATACGCAACTATATTAAGCATACCCACATCACATTCCGCGCGACCGCACTGTGCCAATATGACCACTTTTGGCCACATTTTTGTTAATCGCACACACCACACACCACACACAGTGTGATCCCCTCAATAATATGAATAACCTGAGTTGTACAGACACATACTGAACACATAGTGTCCCGTGCGATGGCCGCCACTTATGATAACACACATCAATATATACATATATTGATACATGCATTCCCATACTACATTATGTGCGCCCGCAATTGACTATTATGACCACCTGTGGTCTGTTCCATTAATTTTAAACTTTTAAATCGCATATCATATACTGTGTGATTTCCTCATTAATCTATTCATGCTAAATTGCACGAACACATAATTCTTCGCGCAATGATCACCACGCATTTTTGACACTTATGTAGCGCACCCACGCTACATTTGGTGCGACCACACTTGACCGACATGATCATCAGTGGAGCACACATCTCTTCATTAGTGGTACAGATAGACACTGAATAGACTGTGTTTCCCCTTTCCGTGCATAGTCTACACGGCCCATAAGCATACGCGCCTAGCGGACCGGAAAGGGGACCTTCCCTTCCGGGTCAGCCGGCTGGCGGCCGTACGATTCCATAGCCGCTTGACATCATAAGCCCCAGCACGCTGATTGGTCGATTCTTAGACCAATCCCATAAACATACATACATACATACATACATACATACTTATGCGCGTAGTGGACCAGAAAGAAACCCCACCCCCACCCCTTCTTGGTCCGCCGGCAGGCGGCCGTATGATTGCATTGCCGCTTGACATCACCAGCACCTCCTAGACCAATCCCTAGTGCGAATGCTCACTCCAAGATGGTAGCGAAGCATTCTTAAGCCAGCACGTCGCTATTACGTGTGGCTTGCTTCTGAATAACACACAATTCATCATGCGCAGCCGGGAGTTCCATGATGGTTTGCCCTGGCCCGTTGAAGTATACCATCATATTCAATCTGACTACTAAGTGTTCAAAACCCATACATAATAATATATTTAGAATTCTTCTTTCTTTGATTAGTACACCCTTAAAACACTGGCAAGTTCGCACATCCTTTGTTAATTTTAGATAACCTGAGCCCTGGATTTCATTGATGAATGGCGCTCTAAAGGTATTTGACCTGGAATACAATGACCTACCACTGGATAATTACTTGACCCCTAGACCTCGGGACACAGTGAAGCAATTACATGTAAGTGTTAATTAGCTAATAGATGAGTATACTCCATACACTCATCATATAAATAGAATACCACATCTATTGCTATTTTCCTACCAGGAAGATGTCCCTGACAACCAGATTGTATTCCCACACTGGATTTTAGGTGAGTGCTACCGACTTGAATTTCCCTGTCCTGATGATGACCCAATTTTTATTTGTTTCTGCAACTGGGTCGAAACGTCGACATATCTTTGAGTGTGGAATATAGAAATATAAAGGACTTTTATGCGTCTTCAGGGCTTCCTGGACTGACGGAGCCACTAGAAGTCCATAATATTCTTAAAACCACCCTTTGTACATACTGTGTATGGATCACCTTCACTTCTTTGCACTTTTTTTCACCTTCACTGCTTTGACTAGGAGAACCTATTCAGACAAATACAAACTTTATGTCTAGAATAACATGTTTAAAGAAATATACACCTTATGTCTGGAATAACATGTCTAATGAAATATACAATGTAATACATTTCTATTAATGTCACATTGTTTGTACGCAGAGAATTACTTTAGTCATAGGATTACCGAGGAAGTTTAGTTTACTTCCCCCTTGCATTGACCATTATTGACTTTGAGGTCATGTGCATAAACAGGGCACACTGCAGCTCACAGAGAGGGCCAAGTGAGTAAGGTGCCAGCTAGATGTGATGACCAAACACAGGTCTTTGGGGGGGGGGGAGGGGAAGGGTGCGACCTGTGCCGCTGCACCTGGCGCTGATCTGGGTGGGCTCTCTGCTTAGAAATAACTTATACGTTTAAAAGTACCTGCTGCAGAGTTACTTGTGTGAGGAGAAGTTTTCAGGCAACAATACAAATTTCAAGAAAACTCTGATTTCTTTCCAGCAAGAACATTAATCACCAGAGTGTTGTCTAATGACAGTTTTGACTCATGAAGCAGCACAAGGGGTTAATATGACTGCTGTAAACAATGTGTACCACACAGATCACAAAACTGTACTTTAAGTGGATAGCTCGGTGGGTTACTCATTTTGACACAGAGATCCTTCTGTTATTTGCAGTTCATAAATTATAATCCTAATATAGCACACTGAGCTATGAACTGTTAAAGAGCCGCATAAAAACTGCATGATACAGTCTAAATATTGTTTTTTTCCTCCAGTATTTCAGTACCCTAAAGTTGCTAAAAAAAAAATGGGGTTGTTTATGTAGAATACATTCTTATTAGTAAAGCCAACCTCAACTACTGTAGTACATTTTAATACATAAATTTGTGCTTCTCAAGACCAAACACTCTTAAAATATACTCCTACTAGTATGGGTGACATTTGATTCCAACACCTTGCAATCCTTGTCTTATGTAACATTTCCTACAGACTGATTTACACACCTATAATTCATTGTCTCTGTATAATGTGTATGTGATGAAAAGTGCTCCTACGCCCTATACTGGTATGAGTAGCTCTATCAAATAAATTAAAGGTATGCAAGAGAGGGGCTCTGGAACAATAGAGGGCACTGGTGGAGGGCGGTAGTGAGAGAATTTGTGGAGAAGAGTGGTCTCATTGCCTGCTACCAGCGCTAAAGCCAGCTGTGACCCAACAATTTAACGGACGAGCCGAGCCAGAGCTGAGTCCCGAAAATGTTTGCTATGGAATTCGTAGACCAAAGCAAAATATTATATAGTCTCTTCAAATTTCCAAAAAGTTATTTCCTTAGCGTGTGGAAGCTCTGACATTAACACTCACCTTATCTGCACCGAGAAGAACTTTATTAAAAGTGATAATTTTTAAAGATAAACCTTTAGTGAACTAAGAGGCAAGAAAAATGTCACGTGAACCGACCGAGATTATTATAGCATAACATTTCTCATGTTAAGGTTTTTTTTTTTTTTAAACTTTTTGCAACTTTCTGTAGTTTTTATTTTGTGCGAACCTGAGCAAAAGTATTTGAGTGCTTTAAATAAGCACCCGTTACATTACACAAGGTCACCCTTCATTGTTTACAAGGATGGGGAAATGAAGTGATTTGCACAGAATGACAGGATACTGAGCAGATGCAGAGACATGAACTAGGTTCCCCAGGTCAAAGTTGACAGGTCCGGCCCTAACGGGAATTCCCGGGTACAGGGAGGGAGACAGCAGAAGCCACATGAAAGCTTTTGGGCTTAAGGCAAAGTTTGAGCTTTCAGTCGTTTGCCCAACTCTAGTGCCAGCTATGATCCCGAAGACAAGGTAATTAATTGCAGCATCCCCCTTTTAACAAATTGTGTGATCCTTGGCAAAACAAAGAATTAGCCTATAAATAAGCAGGCACAAGCGTGCTTTTCAATTAGATGCGTGGAGCTCGAAACCTGTGTGAACTGTGACAGACTAGACTTCCTAGAATCACTGCGCTGACTCTTTTGTAGTGCTGCTTCATCCTGGTGATTTGTCTAGTGCTTTACACCAGCCTCATTTCACTCAAAGCACTTGCGGTCGGGAAGGGAGCCGAAGGCACCTATTGCCTGTTAGAGATGGGCAAGCCACTGAAAGCTGAAGGCAGCTTCGAGACTGAAAGCTGGCACTGTCTCAGCTCAAGATCCTGTTGGGACCTCGAGCCCATAATGAGCCAAGCTCTCGTGTCCCTTCTGTCTGTCACCCTTGCTTTAAACAGGATGTGCCATTATGGCCAGAGCTGCTGACTTTGGAGCTGGAGAACAAGGTTCAAGCCTGGCATCTGCTCAAGTTCATGTGGTTCTGGCAAACCATTTAATCTCCCTGTGCCTATAAAAAATGAAGGTGACCTTGTGTAATTAAGTGGCGCTCAAATACCTCCTGGCAGAGTTTGTGCTATATGAAAAATGCACAGAGGTAAAAGCAAAACCTTAACAAAATAAAACAAAAGACAAACCAATGTCCATTTAGTGGTTTACTTGTACATAGTGAAATCAGAAAACTTCGATAAATGACATATTTCATGCTTTTTATTCAAAAATCTTATTTCACCTTAACTTCTATTGCTTCATTATCACATGGAAAAGCACTTTCAAATGTGCGAATTCAGAATACCACTTGTACAAACAACAGCTCTTTTAGAGTTATTAGATTATAATGTTGCTCTACAATAAGCTGGGCCATGTACAAGGTTAAATGACAACTGCCTTGCCTCTTAGTTCACTAATGGTTCATGTTTAAAATATATAACTTTTAATAAGTACTCAGGCCTCCAAAATTCTATTCTATTTGCCAACTCTATGGCAACTCATATTTTATCAGGTCCAGCTATTTTTAGGACCTACTCAGGTGTTCCATTCAGTAAGAAAGTGCAGGAGCAATAAAGGTGTCTTTAAATCTTATGATCTTGTCACATTAGCTTTGTGTTCAGAGACAGAGGTCAAAAGTCAGTTTGTCTTACAATTAATTTTCCTTCTGACTGCAGAGTTCCAGGATTTTGTAAGGTGAATTCTCTGACCTGCTGTACAAAGAGTTATTTAAATATTGTGTGTGCAAACATTTCAAAATATATTTCAGTAGTTGTGAAAGCCTATTTTTATACTTCTTTGTGATATTTTTTTGTAAAGGATGAAAACAAATCACAACACTTTGCTTGGTGATTTACAAATTATAAATATGTTTTCTGAAACCCAATTTTCAAAGATTATTGGTATTACACTATGAAGTATTCTCAGTAAAACAGCAAGTTAGTGGAATGGTTTTAGGACATGTCTTTGAAATGTACTGTCTGTAAATGACAGTGTGCTGCCACATCATGCTTTAGAAATATATTTATTAAAAGTGAGTGTTTAAACATAAACTGAGAAACACTCCTGCCCTGATGGCAATGTTATTAGTAAACTAAGAGGCAAGTTGTGGATCATATGTGCCCTATATTTTGGCTAGATTCTTATTATACATGGAACAAACATTTAGCCTATTTAATCAAACTAAAGAGTTTTATTGTACAGCAGAAATGTTAAGCTCACATATTTGAAAGTGTACTCGTATGTGAGCATGAAGAAAAAGGGGACACTGTAAACTGAAATATTTGCCTAGGATCACACAATTTTAGATCCATTTACGGGTCAAGACATTACAGTCATGTCAAGTAGATTATTCAAGTTACTCGACCTGCAGATCTAGTAACATTTTTATAGTTTAAGGCCTGGTACTTCTCAAGTAAATTGCTACAATGTGATGTGTTACTGTCAACACTTCCACACATTGAGGAAATATGTTTTGTTTAATTTTGAAAAAACTTTATCATATTTTATGTGTTGTTTATTGTATGATTTACAAAGCAAACATTTTCAGAACACTGCTCATGCACGAGCTCTAAGAGCCAAGCCAGACACATGGCTCAGCGCAACCTGTTAATTTGTTGGCTCTCCCAAGTCTCCTGCCTGGTCATAAAATACTTTTGTGTTCAGAATTGTTAATGAGTGCTAGTAAGCAAAGAAGTCTCATGGTGACTGTGTAATCGACTCATTCTAGTGGACCATGGGTTTATTGATTGGGTGAGCCAGGGGGTCACTTTTCACTTTGTCTGCCCAAAAAGAATTCGGCAAATAAAGGGTATCGCACTAATGCATTACTTGAGATAAGGGGAAGCTAATCTGATTTGGCAGATATTATTGAGCCAGAACCGGGATCAGAGCATTTCCCACTGAAATATACAGATTTTGTCCTTGTTTAACTTGTCAACACAAGACACATTCATCAGCGCTTGAACATTTCCAGCTATAATTCTGAAGAGGCAAGCTGAAGGTAGGAAGGCCATCAACAAAAGGCCTAATTTAATGGGCCTTCTGGCCTTCTTTTGCTGGAGACTCATCTCAGTTGGGAGCTATCTAGAGCCTATCACCTAGATGCCAATGCAATTGAGGGAAACAGAGGCACCCAGCTTACTATTACTGCACAAGAACATAAGAGAAACTAGGATTTGGAGGAAAGCTTTTGACTTTGTTCAATCTCTGTACATATGAAATATGCATGCACTGTAAGAATGTCCGTATTAGCAATGAAACTAATATTGATTAAATAGTTCTTACTGGGTGAAATTGGATTAATATTTGGGGTGGGTGACTACCAACCTCAAGGAATAATCATAACCCTTGTCAGGGGCAACTCTCAAAGTAACTAAATTAACCTGAGCTCAACCCTCTGGTACTTATGGCAAAGAGCAGACAAGCTTAACGTCGGGTGATATGTAATGAATTTGTGCACTACCAAAACATAATTAAGTAAAAATGCAAAACAATAAAAATTGTAATTTCAAGCAAAATAGATTGAAATATAATTTAAAAAAAGGATACCAAACATCCAATAAAGAGATTTGAGTTGTTAAAGATGTAAGGGAAAATAGTGCCAAAAAGTGCAAAGTACCAATGACAGTCTATGACTGTAGCAGACTGGGACCTATGTTGGGCTGACCATGATGAAACACAGGTCAGATACACCAACTGGGTTTGTCCTGGTCAAAGATTTTACCTTCTGAATTAGTCTTAAGTCTCAATCAACTAAAGGAGTACATTTCTAAGACCCTGCAGGACCAAAGTGGGGGCACTTAGAGGCTTAGAGGGTGTCAGGCAGAGGCCAAAAGCAGGATCCAATCTATTTCCAGTTGCCATTGGTCATCTCTGTACTTCCGGGAAGAGGCCGCCTGCAGCTGATCTTCCTGTAGCCACAAAGGTGGTCGGCCAACTGACCCTTGGGGTCCACCTCTTTGTCCTGTGTACAAGGAGTGGCAGGCCTAGTTCTTCAGATTTTCTCTCAGGTCACAAGAGCAGGTCTAGCTCCCTTCTAATCTTCTGCAGGTGTCTAGAAAGTTTTCAGAAGTGGGTGCCTAGAGGTGTCACATTTTTGCCTGCCATGAGCTAGTGGGTGTGGGGTGACTCCTGGCCGCTCCCTAACTAATGGTGTAAAGCCCCCAGGCAGTAGTTCATTTTTGCCTTACTCCAAACAAGCCCAAAATGCAACATGTCAGGGTAAATCCAAGATGGTGAAAATCTTCTCCACACTCAGTATGGGCTCTGAGGGCCGGTTGTGCATGGGGAGTGTACTTTGGTAACCATAATATCTCCCCACATCTAACACTAAAATCCATTTTGATATAGGCCTTCTCCCTGCAACAAACCCAGAGACAGACACCTAGCATGACAAAATATGGGTCCTCAGCAACCAGACAACGGATACACAAGATTATGTCTTGGCATCCTGTTCTCGCTTTCAAGCATGCCCCAAGGGTTACATATGGCTCAACAGACCTGCCAAGCAGTAATTGACACTGTAGTGTCATAAACGATGTCCATAAACCCCACCCTGCATATTCTGTAGCGTTTGGCGAAGTCACCTCTGATCATTGAGGCCAGTGATGGTTTGCTCCTGGGAGGCATGTCACACCCATTTAAGGCTGAGCACAGGCAGGGAGCCGGCAGAGATTTTAACTAGTAAGCCCTTAAGCTGCTCAAGCAGGTAAAGGGTAACTTTCTAGCAGTTACCTTTCATTAACATTTATTAAAAATCCAAATTCTCCACCTTGTTGCATTTCTATTAAAATAGTTTTGTACTGATTTTTCTAGCTGTTCTCATTGCTGAGATAAAATATTTTATTCTGAATGCTTTCTTTTTCTTTTTTTTTGCATGGAACTGCTAGGCAGGCCAGAGTGAAAACAGCTTTTAGGGCCTTGTCTCTACAGGGAAATGGCAATATTAGTTTTCTACATGTCCACTTTTATATACCATGAAATCATACCTTGTGGGCTACAAGGCTCACAGTGCATGCTTTGCACTGTTCCTGTCAGGCTATATTGGTAGGCCTGAAGCCATGTTTGCACTCCAACTACAGTAGATGGCACAACAGGTGCTGCAGTCTACTAGTGGACTTTAACTTCACATGCCAATGTACATTTTGTACCATGCACTAGGAATGCAAGCTAAATATACCAATTAGGAGTATGCAAATGTAACCATGATTACAGGGGTAGCACAAGCACTATGAAAGTGGTTAGCAGTGGTAAAGTGCACAGACTTCCAAAGTCAGCCAAAATATAGGGTCCAGCAAAAGGCGAAAAATCTGGAGTGAGTTTGCGGAAAAGGTGGATTTGATACACTACTAATTATTTATAATTTTAATTTCATTTTTAGCACTGCTCATCCCAGTGTAGGGAGTTGGATCGCTTTACATCACACACATACATTGCACAGAGACAGTAAATCATACAAGAGTTTAAAACAACAAATTGGAAATATTACATAAGACAATAAGGATTAGAACATGGAATCACAATATCATCCGTAACTGTAGTCCTATTTTAAGAACGCCTGGAGAAACACAAAATCAGGATGTAAGATGTAATACTATGGTAAAGGTTGTCTGTACTAATATAAGATTTCTTAACTACATAAAGCAACTCAGTTAGCAACCTTAGAATAACAATAGATTGAGGTAAAAACAAGGTCTTAAACTCATGCCTTGCAGTTTGCATGCATCTCCTTGATGCTGGTCAATAGGTCAATTTGCTATATTAGAGTGACAGCAGTTTATGAACAGCAATTTACAAAACGATCAGTGCCAAAAGCAGTAACCGACTGAGCTAGTTACATAAAAAAATCAAATCTGTGACCTTCATGTTACACACAACAGGCACATTAATCCCCATGCTACTTTGAGTCAAAACTGAAACCAGACAAAACACAGATCTCTCCAGCATGTGCATTAATTACCAGAGCTATGTGATGGGTATTATCCGCTGAAAATTGCCGGGTACACAAAGATCGCTTCATCAGCCACTTAACCACATGAGACATTTTAAATGTATTCTCTTTCAGCCAATTTAAGTAAACCAGAACAGGTTTATTGTCACCTTTGTTCTTGTTGCCAATTTATTTGTGGAATTCTTTCCTAAAATAAGTGTACAAATCAACTTTTAGAAGTCGCCCTTCTTAACACCACCCCTTTCCCACTGCCACATTTTGGCTGCTCAACTATTGGGTAGCAGGAGTTATTTTTTCCCCATTTCAAACACTGCAGGAAAAGGCAGCAAAATATCCTGAAACGCCCCTTTTCAAAGAGAACACAAAACAGTTATAGCTCAGCAACTACAGCAACAACAAAAACACAAGCTTACCTCATAGCAGTGAGGTAACACAGCATCAATCACCTGGCTCTTTTTTTTGCTTTACTATAAACCAGCTCCCTCGTGCAAATGCAGACATGTCCTGGGATGCCTTGCCTCTGGTATCAGTCTTCCTTTCCTTCCTGCGAATGCACCTCACCCAGTGAACTTGCCAAAAATGTATATATTTTTCACACACACGCTACTTTCTGAAGAAGTTAGTCAAGGCAAGGCCTGCTTCCCTAATACAGTACTTAGGGGTGTAGCCTGGTCAGTAAGACTGGAGGCTTGTGAATTTCAGACTTTCCAAGAATATAATGTTAAAATGCATTATATCAAAAGCAGGGCGCACGAGAGGACCTTAAGGGGCAGCGAAAAAGGGAGAGGAATGTGGTTTGATAGGGGTACAAAGTGAGAGAAATCATAATATTTTGTAAAATATGCAACATTTTTTGAAGACTTTCACAGGGGTGTGGAATTTATTAAAATATCTACTTGTCCAGGGGTCAGGTTGCTTCTCAAATCTACTTGTCCTGTAAAAAGATCTACTTGTCCCTTTGATGCCATGTAGTGTGGTGCCAAATTATGGCAGCAATCTCATTATGTAAGAGCTCTGATAATAGCCTCTCTGATTATGCCAGGGCTACTACCACAGTAGGGCTTGAATACTTGCAGTTTCAATCCCTACTGTAGCAATTTCCTTATTTTGCCACCTTTCTGCATATCTGCATACTGGGGCTGGAGGAAGCGGTAAGCAATAGTTCCAGGGCTGGAATGCCTTTGAGTCTGCAAACCTACTAACCTGCATGTTTTAAAGATTTTCACCAGTTTCTCTCTAATATTTTCCCATAATAAGAAAGGTTGGACATTTACTCCTGACAATGGCAGAATCAGAACTTCTTCCAGGGTTGGGAAGAAAGTGGCTGGAGGGAATATGAACTTGCAAATGCTCAATAGATTTTCACATGAGCAAATCTATACATGCGTATTTACCCATGCTAAAATTCACAAATATTTTATAGGGGTACGACATATACCATGGGTGCACTTTTGTGACTTTCTTTAAGAATTTGGGGCCACATGTAGGTAGGTTCAGATTTGCGACCCGCAAATTGCGAATCAGAGCGACTCGCAATTTGCGAGTCGCAAATCCGAGTGTATGATGGTCCCTGACACCTTCTGTGATTCGCAAGGGCTTCGCAAATGCCCACCTCATGAATAATCATGAGGTGGGTTGCAATTTGCGACCCCCTTGCGAATGGCAGCCCTCACAGGGATGGTGGCCTGCTGGAGACAGCAGACCACCATGTCTGTGACTGCTTTTCAATAAAGCAGTTTTTTTTTTTTTTTTTTGTAATGCACCCCGTTTTCCTAAAAGGAAAACGAGATGCATTACAAAAACGAAAAATTTAACGTTTTCGTTTCATTTTTTCAGAGCAGGCAGTGGTCCGCAGGACCACCTCCTGCCCTGAATTTTTTTTTACAGTGACATTCACAATGGAGAAGGGGTCCCATGGGGACCCCTTCCCTTCTGCGAATGTGTTAGCACCCATTAGAAATGGGTGCAAACTGCGATTGGTTTGCGCCCGCGTTCGCAAAACAATCCTACATTGCACTGTGAGTCGCAATTAGGAAGGGAACACCCCTTCCTAATTACGAGTCGCAAACCCGTTTTGCGATTCGGTAACCAGGTTACCGAATCGCAAAACTGGGTTTGTGCATCGCAATGTGCTTTTTGCACGTCGCAAACAGCAAAAGTCGCTGTTTGCGACATGCAAAAAGCTACCTACATGTGGGTCTTGGTCCCTAATTAGGTCTGGTGTTAACAAAGACATTTTGTTTTTATTAAAAACTTCTATTTCTCTCTTTCGACAGGCTTTACTGTGAGTGATCGCATTCTGCTCTTCCACAAGGAGCATATTGGCACACAAAGTAGTTTTGTTCAGTGTCAGGAACTACAGTGGCAATCAGTGACGTAACGAAACTGGAGGGTGCCCCTTTGCAAAGAACATGGAGGAGCCCCCTCTCCCGACTCACTCAGGGCAGGTGCTGTGCTGAAGGGGCCCCCTGGAAGGCAGCTGCGGGGCCTTTGTTATGCCACTGGTGGCAACGTGTGCTTTTAGAGTTCAAAAACGTTTTGGGGGGGTGTTGCCAGTGTTTGTTACAATGTTGAGGGCCTGGTAGCTCCCACAACAATAAGGTGTTACAAAAGCCATGTCAAAACAAGACACGCATTGATGAAACTAAAAGACTTATAAAAATATGTCAGATCAGTTGGCTTTGTCAGTGTTTGTTTATTTTCATGCTTCCCATAATCGTGTTGAAAATGGTTACACTGATTTTCCATTAGAAATATTTTTGGGAAATACTAGCATGCATCAAAACATTTTACTAAATGACACTTCATTTGCATCTAATCAGAGAGCATTCTGGGAGCATTATACTTAGCCTCATAGCCTAAACTTTTCAAACATGTATATACACGTTTTTTTTTTTTTACTGGAACCAACGTCAGTAGTGAAGTGTGACCTTAAAACATTTATTTACAGCACTCACCCTAATAATGAAGGCTTTCAAATAATGAACCATAAATACAAGTTCGAACAGCATTATCTTTTGGAAACACATTACCTCAACTGCAGAGAGTTCCACTCTCTGTAAACAGGCAGCCAAAGGGTTTGTGCTGCAGAGGGTTGGGCCTACTTGTCCCAAGGACAAAGTAAACATAAAAACTTGTTGCCCTTGACCCCAAACAAGATGTCCCGGTTGGGCAATAGGAATTCCACATCCCTGCTTTCAAAACCGAGAGATGAAGAGTGTGTAAGTGTTTTTGTTTGTGTGTATGCAAAAAGTCCTGGTGAAATCCAACAGATACCTCACCAAACGCGAATGAAAGCACCTGTACCCAACTATTTACCAGAAAATACACTTATTAGGGGGGTGTAACACCCAAAATACCTCCTTGAATTACTGTATAGAGTTCCTGAGCAGCGTGCTGCCCTGGATGAAGCACTTCAGCATCTTTTCAGGGGTAGCCAGTGGAGTAGCTTCAAGGGAGGGTGCGGTGTTAAACCCCTAATAAATGTATTCTCTAGTAAATAGATGGGACCAAGTGCTTTCAGTCTAGGATTTTTACATGCAAACAAAGCCTAAAATGTACACACACACACACACACACTCTTTCCCTCTCCTCTCTGTTTTGAAGATCTGATAATTGTTGGTTATTTTACAACATAATGCCTTTAAGTAAACCTAACACTCTGCACTTCTAACCCTTCCCACTTCCCCGTAAGCCCGCCTCATACTCTGCTTCTCAAATAATGCATTTTAACATTACATGACAGAGTGATTGTTGGAAAATTGGAAGCTCACATCCCCGCCCCTCTCATCCCCCATTTCACTGGCCAAGCTACGCTCCAGGGGATAGGAAGCGCTATATCAATGCAATTGCAGCAAAACAGAAAATAGGTCGGCCCAGCAGGCCACACTGTGCTCTATTCTTCTAAAAAATCACCCCTGTCTGATTGCATCGTCTTAGAAGCATGCTTTAATGGAAAGGAGATGTTCGATTTGGAGTATTTTATGACCACAGGTTATTTAGCCTTGGTTCTGGTCTCAGGCTTTGTTGAGAATAAAAGGGTAATTGGTTCTGTTGGGAGTCAAAGGCTTTGACATGGATCTGACTTTGGCAGGCGCATCCTGTAGCAGCTTTGCAAGGCTGCCATTGGGCCCCTAACGTAAGTAAGGAAATTATATCCACTCCACTGGTTGGGTTGTAAAAGAAACCCACAAACAGGCTAAGGTGGGAGCCTCACATATCTGGGCACCGCTGTCAATGCCACATGATAGCTAAGCCCCCGTGTTCTGCTACCGTTAAAGGCAAGCAAAGGTCTACTTTGAGTATAGTTTTCACCCCGATAAGGCCCACTGCTGGAGAACACCTCATAGGGTGATATGGATTCACACTCGGTTGGGTTCAAGTTAAAGTTTATTTTAAATGTGTAGTTAATTAAAATCAATGCATCATACATACACTTAAAAAAAAAAAAAAGATAAAATACAAATATATACACATCCCCTCCCTCCTTACACTTTAAAAATGATCAAGACTTCCCATTTTAATCTAAAATTCCTTCCTGATGTAGACGTGCAGTCCAGCATGTCTAGCAGTGACTTGCATAGTATATTACATAGAAGAAGAATTTTGTTAAATGTTATAACTGGCAGTTTTCCCCTATTTCGATGGGTATATTATTGTCGTATAGTGTTTGTTGTATAATACATCTTTTTCCGTGTGTCCCACGTCTTTATACAAGTAATCCTAAAGACTATAAAAGTATAGTTTAGGTCCGATTAATTTTATCTAAAGCGAGGAACAAAAAAGAGTTTTCCTAGAATCAATATAGGACTATAAGTCTACAGGTACATAGGTTACATTTATACTATTTTTGAACTTGTAGTAATTGTTTTAGATATCAAACGTAAAAACTTTGTAAATTTTGCATTTAAACCAAAGTCTGAAGGTTTGAGGCACAAAATCACTGCTTGTCTACAGGACCGTGTTCCCCTTTGGTTGAATGCTACCTATATTAAGACTTTTCGTTCATTTCGTAGGTTGTTACAGATGCAGAGCAGGTGAGTTATATCTTCCAGTCTGCATCCGCACATCCTACACTGAGGAATTGTTTCAGTGCACTCCCATGGGGGTCGATGTGCATCACCAGGAATAATGCCAAATCGATGTCTGATGAAAAGATCCTTGTCAGCTTTTGACCACCCAGCCTCCAAATATTTCAGAAGTTTGTACTCATTTATTATAATCCAAGAGTGTGATCTGGTAGCTAATAGGCTCTTATCCAAAATTACCGATCTTTTCTTCACTGTTCGGTTTAAAACATTTTTGAACGCTTCATAGGAGAGATTTGAGTTCCATAGATCTCATACTTCCAAGCCTTCTAATGCCTGATCTAAATACTGTCTTGACTTGGCTTTAGGACTGGAACTAATCTCCTTCCAGAGTGCTTGGCAAAGCTGATTTTCTTTCGTTAGCTCTAAGAGTTTCCAGGTTTTGATATAACTGGATTTCCTAGCTAGGCACTGGTTTAAATATACATACTCCAGCCTAAATTGTGCTTGGGAGGTATACCCTGGTAACTTGAATAGAGACCTAAAACTTTTCCCAGTGATTCTGTTTAGGATGGTAGCATCTTGTCCACACAGTGCTTCACTACCGTATCCTAAAGTCAAATTTAGTTTGGCTGCAACAATTTGCAGCAGTGGACGGTAGCTAGGGCTACTAAGAAGCTTCTTCAAGGTGTGAAAAGCAAGCAGTAGAGTGTTTCCCTAATGATATAGTTCCTGCTTCTGAGGTAGAAAAGACCCCCGTTCGTCAAATAGTACACCCAGGTATCTATATTGGTTTACTTGTTCCAGTAATCCCCTTTTGGTGTACCATTTTTTATCCTGGAGATTTTATTACTGATTTCCATCACTTTGTTTTTTTCTGATTAATTTCCATTCCATTCTGTTCAGCATATTCCCGTAACCTGACAATGAGCCGACGTAGTCCTACTATGGTTTGACTCAGAAGTACTACATTGTCGGCGTATAACAAATTGGAGATGAGCGTGTCTCCAACCTTAGGGGCGTGGGCATTCACCTTTTTTAGGTTCACGGTCAGATCTGACAGAAAAAGATTAAAAAGAAATGGTGCCAGCACACAGCCTTATTTCAGACCTTGTTTTGTCTCAATTTCCCTTGAAAGGAAGGAACCGTACCCTATCTTAACTATAACCCATGTATCTGTATAACAGCTGGATAGCTTTTAGCAGATTTCCCGGTTTTCCCCAGGAGGCTAGTTTCTCCCATAGAAGGCGTCGCTGTACCAAATCAAAAGCCGATTTGAAATCTACAAAGCACAGATACAAGGGTTGATTCTTTTGTTTACATTTGTCAATGACAATGGAGAGAGTTAGAATATCTGTGGCGTTTCCTGGGCCCTTTGCAAAGCCTGTCTGATTGGGGGAAATAATACTGTTCTCGGTTGCCCACCTGCAAAGTTCCTCCAGTAAAAGCCCAGCATAATATTTGGCCTCTACATCCATTAAGGTAATCAAACGATAGTTCTCAGGATAAAATATACTACCTCCTTTCTATATCGGGTGGATTATGGCTCCCCTCCATGATCTTGGAATACTTCCTAGTTCTGTACAGTTGTTGAAAGTCAGGACCAGTTCTTTTCCCCAAAAGGCTGGCTTCATTTTGAACAGTGCGTTTGGGATCCCATTTGGACCTGGAGGACCTCCACTTTTACTGTTCTTTATTAAATTTACAACTTCTGACGTTGTAAATGTAAAATTTCCAGATTCCTTTTGGAGAGAAGGGGGCTTTAATATAAATCCTTTTGGGCTTGACTCATTTGTTGTATCGGTTTTTGATAGTTCCCTTTTTTCCACCAAGATGGTGGATTAAATAATCAGACCATACGGATTCCGAAATATTGGAGCTAGTCAGGGTCATTGGGCTTTGTTCAAGTCATTTACCATTTTCCAAAATCCCTGTGCATTTGATTGTTTGCTTAGAAATAAGGCCTTGGTCCAAAAGACATAATTTTCCTGTTGTTTATGATCCCATATTTGTTTCCGATAAATATTATTTAGATTGTTTAGGTCAGCCGTCACACGGAAGTCCGTTTGGTTTGTCTTATATAATCTCAGGAGTCTGTTTCGTTGTCTTCTTAATTTAATCATGTGTACTGAAAATTTTATATTCTTGGTTGTTTTTGCTTTTACTTTCTTTTGATAATTCTTTTGTGATCTAGCTGTGAGGAGACCAGCTGCAAATCTATCCAGGAACGTCGACCAGATTTTTGTTGCGTCCCTGGATGTATCGTTATAGCAGTGGTCAATTGTCACCATTGACCATTCTCCAATGGATTCCATTGATTTTTCAGTCCATCAAAGTTTTTAGTAGTTTGTTGTGGTAACATCCCTTGGTGCAGTCAGTGCAGAATTAAATATGGGAACGCCACATCCAATCTCCAAGCATTGTTGACCATGGTCACTCTTATCTGATTTTGTGATGTAATACTTAGTAATTAGAGTAAGTAGAAATAAGGAGGCCACAGTGTAATCAATTGTTGCTTGAGTTCCGGTGACATAACAGGTGGTTGCCGGCGGAGTATCTTGGGGAAATCTGCGGATTAGGAATCTGAGCCCCAGGGTTTCAAGATCTTTTACCAACTAAAGTGCCATTGTACTGGGTTTTCCTCGCTCTATTGACCCCATTGACTGCTGGGGTACTGCCCACAGATGATCTTGCATGATAGTTTAGGCATCCCTTTCTAAGAGGGATTTAGTAGTTTCAAGTTAAAATCCCCAACTATTAGAAGCTCCAGGGATCCCAAATCCTGATGGGCAGTTAATATTGTATCTGTCAGTTTGGAGGATATGTGTTTCTTAGATCGTGCATCTGGGTGGATGTATAGATTTATTAGCAAGAGAGGGCTCAAGTGTTCTTTATTCCATCCGTCTAGCCTAACTAGCAGGAGGTCTTCATTTTCCTCATATAATCGTGAGCATGATATATTTAACCCTGCTGAAATAAAAATTGCTAATCCCCCCTTTGGATGGCCAAACCTTTTCTCCCTGATTGCTGGGGAAAAAAACACCATAAATCCGTCAATTGCGAATGGGTGTGTAGCCCAAGTTTCCTGCAGAGAGACGATATAATTTTTTAAAAAAATAAGTTTGTCAGATCTTTTTGTTTGATATTTGATCTAACCCAATCTATGTTCCAGGAGCAGACTTGAAGGGGCTTGTCAAGTGGAGCTAACCGCCCCATGGGGGCCCGGCTGTTCGGAAGTCACTGACGATTTTCTAAACGGATTGCTTCCGACATCCAGCCCAAATCTAGCTGCGACAAAGGGTGCGTACTAGATTCTTGGAACCTCAGTTTCTATTTGGGTTCAAGCCCTCAAAACAGTGCATGCTAAGTCCCCATTTCATCTGTGCACATCATGCAATGTTACATTATATAGTCATTTATTAAGGGCACTGTTGCCAGTTAATTTCCTAGAGCTGACTATAAGAACAGTGGTGTTGCAAGGGTGCCATAGGCCCCAATACAAGCAAGGGAAACAAGCCACCGCATTAGTGTTTTGCTAGTAAAATACTGCACTAAAAAGGGTTCAGTGCCCCCCTCTCTGCTCACACACCCTCCCCCAGGCCTGCTTGGTCTTCTACTGCTGCACCAGCTGCACCTTTGATAGCCTCACCACTATTCAAGAAACCAATAAAACAAAATGTGTAAAAGTTGCTATGGAGAAAACAAGTTTGAATTTATTTTGTAAAGTAACTATATCAAATTTGGGGTGCAAGGAAAGGGTCCTCTTACAGTGCAGGGCCTGAAGATAAAAACTACTAAACCAGAGTCCTTCCCGTTGGGGTCTTGGGACAGTAAAAACAGCATGATTCAGAGTGGAGAGGACTTCATCGATGATAGAAGGTGTTGTCTGGGTCGGTGCGCAATTTTCTAATACATTCTGGGATTTTAAGTTATACTCGTTATGCGAAGTTCCTGAGATTACACCATTAAAGCTAGTTGCATAAGTAAATTCTGTCAGGTAAAAATCCTATTCGGGGAGCATGGGTTCAACATGAAAGCCCAGATCGTGAGCCGCTGTTGTTCGCAGCCCTTGGGTTTTTGGTGCTTTGTTTTTTTAGCACAAATAGGTGTCCCTGGGACCAATATGGATGTGAGATCACATCACACTTAAATAGAGTGCCAAATAGGAGATTTCCATCTCGCCTAATTTTGAGTAATTTTTCCAAAATTTCACATAATTATGCAAAAGGAAATTACACAAATTCTGCACACGCCTACTGTTTTCCATCGGAAAATGAGGGTTCATGTCACCAACGCCAAAATGGGCAACACAAAACCCTTTGACTCTCACAGTGGCTATCTTATGCGCTTGGCTCCATGCAGTCTTATGAGCAGACACTGGAAGATTCAGATAAAGTTCATACTCATCCTATAATGGGAAAAACAGCTGTTTTATGGCTTTCTATGATGAATCATGCAAAACTTGATGACGCACCTCAAGGTGCAAAAGGCTGCCAGAGGAAAATTAAAAATGAAAGGTCCTTGTATAGCAGGATCTGCTATGATTCTGGGCACTGTGAGAGTCCAGAGTTGTGGCTTTTACATACCTTCTACTAAGCTAAGACTTAAAATGTCACTTTCTCGCCCAAGGTCTGCTAGAGCCTGCGGTTCTGTTACAGACTTAGGCACCTTGAGAGTCCCAGGATCAGTTCAGGCCCTTCGTACAGCCGTGGGACAATGATCTGTTGAGGCAGCTGGCTATGCTGCGGTAACCCTGCCTTGAGTCACTCCAGTCATTAGTTTTTACATGCCACTGTGTAGTATTAGAATGTTATGCAGAAGATGTATCGGGCCTTTAGAAAGGGAGTGTGCTGGTAACTAAGGAGCACACCTGGGAGAGAGGCTGCCAGGGAGGATTCATGCTGGTAACCATGGATCCAGCCGGTAAATATGTATCTAGGACAGAGGCTGGTCACCAGGGAGGATGCTCTACCAGGCGGAACCTTATCTGGAAGGAGGTTTCTGGCAACAAGTAGGGTTCATGGGAAATGAGTAGTAATCGATTAATTGTATGTTGGTGTTTGTTTTTTGCATCATGCAGTATTGTGGTGGGCATTTTGTTATTCATATGCTTATGAGATAAAGAGGACCGCAAATGTGGCAGGAGGTAAACTCATGAACTCCAGTTAACACTACTGGGGCTCCCAAAGGGCACCTGCAGCTTCTTCAGATGAGCCAGACCACTCGATGGAGTCAAGGGACTGAGACCATACCTAGGCAGCTCACACATCAATACTTGGTCCAATAAGGAAGAATGTGAAACACAAACCATACTACGTGGCTCTCGGGGTTTAAAAGGCCCATCGAGTGTAGAGAAAAAAAACTCTCTATGCTCAGTCCATCAGACTGTTGCTTCGTTTTAAGGTATCAGCTAGGTTTTTGAGATGCATGTAACATCATTCACTGGACGACCCCTTTAGAAGTTAGTCCGACTTCGAAAAGCGTTTCAAGAAATAACAAATCAGGGCTTCAAAAATCAGCAGATCTGTGTCAAGTAGAAGTCCCTTGATTTGCTTTGCCGACAAAAAATAAGAGGCTTCTTAGTAAAGTGTGGTATGGTCTGACATAGCCTGCAATTATCATGAAAAGACCGAAAAACAACATGAACCATGGTGAAAATGTTCAAGCCAGCTCTGCCTGCTGATGGCCACAACTAGACTCGGGCCTTGGAGTCTCATGGTCACGTCAAAGCTGCACATCCTGCTCTGAAAGGCGGCTCCTGGCCTGTAGCCCACTCGGCAGGTGCCAGAGCGGAATACTTGCCCTCCCTGTCCTCCACCTCCTGGTACTAAGCAACATTCTTCCCCTATCTTTGTAGCTCTAGGTGTATAACAACGACCAGATTCCATACAAACTGCCATGACAGGCACAAAATACCCGCTGCCAACAGTGTGTATGTGGCAATGCACAGAGCCGTCACCATCTCTGTTGGCTCCCACAGCAAAACATGTCGGTGACCGTGACATGGCCAACTGAAATGGAACCTTTTTGTCAAAAGTTAGAGTAGATGAAAAAAATTGGAAGATAGAGCTGTGGGGGACAAAGGTATGGGATACAGAGAGAGGTGGATAAAAGGAAAAGTCATAAAGGAAGGTGAACAGGCTAGAGGAAAACAGTCTTTTTTACATTAGACAGAGCAGATGAAGAAAGGAAACAATCACTAGCAAATTCAACAGGTGTCTTCATTTGGTAACCTGCTGGCTTTGCTAATTGCCTTTGACAGTGCTCTGCAGCATCGCCAAAACATAATAATAATAATAAAATAAAGTGCTATGGCAGTTGTGTTGTTCTACCAATGTGCACATGCATCTGAATGGATGCATGCACCAGCAGGATGACATTGGCAAAATTTGATTTAATTTTTTTATTTACTGATTCAAAATGGCATATGCCACTTGGACTGATAAATATATATATTTTTTAAATTAGCGTGACAGTGCTAATCATAAAAAAAAATTAAAGGTGTTGAGGGAGATGTGAAATCTCTGTACGTGGATGGACACCAGTAAAGAGGCTATGCTCTATGACAAACATAAGATGGACAAGGCAAAATATCAAATAAGAAGCAATCAAATGAGAAAGGCAATGAAGCTAACCAATGGTAAAAAAAAAAAATCTGCATGTTTGAAGCTCACTGTAAGATCTTGGTAAGCTGACAGCAGGTGTTTTCGCAACCCAACAGCTTGTGTTATTTGGTAGGGTCGACCAAAAGAATTCTGAACATCCGGCCAGTACAGAAACAATAAAAGGGTTAATATGGATCCACACAGACTTGCTGTAAGCACTATCTGCATGTATTGTAGGGACTAATAAAATGTGTTTACACAAATGAAAGTAATGCGCCCCTGTGCCAGTGGAGGCCAACTACACATGCCAATACTATTGGATTTCCACAGCAATATCTAGAGCATCTGTTCATCTTGCCAAGAGATCCTAACGTACACGTTTAATTTGGATGGCGCTACATGCCAGCAAGAGCAACCCTAATATCCATGCCCCTTCCCACTTTCCTTTGTGGCCTAGCTCTTAGTTAGCATCATTTTACATTTGCTAAGTGCCCAATGTCTTCTTGAATTGCTGGAAGGATATTTCCCGTTTTTTGGTTAAAGAAGTAAAGTAGAGAAGTATGTTAGAACTCGGTTTACTCAAATACAAGTCTCACTAGCCTGAATGATTAGGTTTTAACATTTTATTCTGGGTTTTGTTGACTTATGCTCCGGGTCCCATATTCACTGGTGGTTCGCTTTCTACAGCCGTGTGTGCTCTTTAAATTATCAACGTGGGAGAAAATCAGCATGTCTGCAGCTGCTTTCATAGCCACCGGACCAAGGGCCATATGTACGAACACATTTTCCCATTGACACAGAATGGGAAAAACCCTTTGCTACATATGGCCCCAAGTGTAGCTGCATGCCGAGACTGGCATATCTTCCTTAGGTAATATATTCTAAATGTGGACCCCAACTCTAATTTAGGATTGCATTGTTGGACTTCCAAGTTGTTACACCTGACTTTTGAGAGATTACACTTCAACCACAAGGTCTGACACTTTTCATTTATTTATTTTGGGAGCATTTCTCTAATGCAGGCCTGATTCTCAGAGTGTATCTGAGTGCTTTACAGAGAGCAGGGTTTTAACTGGCCATTCTTACTCCATAACGTGATGGGAGATTGGATGGACCTTTACAAAAACAGAGATAGAACAGGTCACATCACTGTTGCACTTACACTCTTTAGGAAGTGCCATAAATTACAATTATTAGATAATTTACAGTATTTATATAGCGTAATGTAAAGGGGGAAGATCTTAAGGATGGGTGGTGCGGTGAAAAGAGTATCCCTGATTTCTTTCCTCAAGATTAGAAGTTTTGGAGCTTATCTTTGAGAGGACATTCCGGGTGAGGTGTGAGAAGGGAGAAAAAGCGTTTTTCATGTTTTTGGCTTCCTGCTTCTGAATATTTGTGGGATTAATTGATTGGTGCTGCTGGAGTAGGGCATGGACAATGAAGGAGCATTTTGTAAGGTCTTTTGGATGTTGCATTAGGATCCACATATGATGTGCCCTGAAACTGGAATTAATGGAGGTTTCGGAGTTTGGATTGATATGGTCAATTTGTGTTCTCTACTGATTGGTTGTAGTGCTTCCAGGAATGCAGCTTTGAGTGAGAAAAAAGCACAGTCACTGCGATCACTTAGCAGGGATTTGTGCCCATCAAGGAGGCACAGCAAGCAGTTGCGGCTCAAATGCTCGGAAGGGGCGGCGCGCAGGGGGATGATATCGGGAGGCAATAAATATTAAATAAAAAATACAAAAATACCCTCTCTGCTGCTTCCTCTCTGGTTCTGCAGGCACAGGCTCCCAGCCTGCACTGCGCCAATCCTGACGTTGCTCAGAGCAGCTTCAGGATTGGCAGGGAGCTCCCAGGGTGGACACTCCCAGACAGACTGGGAGCCTGTGCAGGCTCTCTCCAGCCCAGCAACCGTGTTGCTGGGTTGGAGAGAGCCCTGTGCGCATGTGTGTTTGGCTGGCCCGAGACAGCCGGCCAAACCTACATGCGCTTTGAAGGGGAGTGCTGTGCACTCCCCCTCAGTGCATGTCACTTCATGGCCTCGCCCCTTTACCAGAAAACAATCATAAACAGAGTTTATGATTGTTTTCTGGTAAAGGTTGTGCAGCTGCCACTGCTGGTGGGGGGGAGCGACGCTCCTCCGCCCAAACGGAGGAGCCGCCACTGACAGCAAGGTCTTCTACGATCATGCAGAGAAAGGGTGATCTTTCCTAGGAGGCCGATCAGGTACTGGGATGACTCGACTTTCTTGTTGAAGTTTTTTGCAAGAAAGGCTGGTTGGGGGGGGGGGGAGGGGTTAGTGCGGAGACTAAGGGATTTTGAAAAGGGAGAGATTGAAATGGTGTAGTTGCATTTTGTAAACTCAGCTCAAACCTTGCTACAGTAGGCTGCCACAAATAAGCAGCACAAAGGATATTTTTGTGGGATTTGGGTTTCGTTAAGTGGTGGGCGTCAGATAGCACTCCTGAGAAAGTTGATTGTCAAGTGCAAACTGGTGTCAAGAAGTATTTTAATTGCTAAAGTGCAACATCGATTTGCATATACAGACTGAGCATAACAAGGGCTAGGACATAGCCTTTGTCAGAACCCCATACAGAGGGCCATGGGCAAGCAAGAGCAGCTGGGCCCAAACATATGTGGGTTGAGGCCTTTTACTCCTGGGGCCATCTCACACATACAACACATTTTCTTTGTTTACACTGGGCAAACCTTTTAAAAGGTGCGCCTGGCACAAACAAGGAAAAGGCGCTGTATTAGCATGAATGCATTACCCCATGGCAGTCGTGAACTCAAGCGGCCTTGTGGGCAACACATTCAAGTGAAAAGCAGAGTGGCTGCTTAAAGGCAGCTCCATGTTTCACTGTGCAGGTGGTAACCCACCTGCACTTCTAAGGGGGATTAGAGATCCCCTTGTAGGCAGGTGCAGTGAGGGACTGCACCCGCCTGCAAGGAGATGTCTGGAGGGTCCATGGGACCCCCTTAGCCCCCTTCAGAGGACTTCCATCAGGGGCGCACTGACAGTGTGCCAGCTTTTCGGTGGCTCACTTTTTGTGTACATTCTTACAGCTTCTTTGCCTCTGCGCCTGGGTCTATTATACATCGCAGGTGTAGGGGCAAAGGGATTCCCTCATTTGCATCCACGCCGCCATGAAAATGAGGAACACCTCTGGTATAGCACTGGCGCTATATGTGTGCCAGCGCTATCGGTATTACAGAAGGGGCCACACAAGCATCGGCAGCCCCTTCTTTAATACCAAAGCACCCCAGGGGCGTGCAAAGCAGGCACACATGCCTGTTGCACCCCCAGGGCACTTCTGTAATATGGCCCCTGATGTCCCGGGGCCCAGTCTGCTAAGGATCCTGAGCAGCCGAGCCAAGTATCGCTTTAGCACTTGACTTAGTGGTAGCGCGGGTCGAGCAGTCCAAGGCTTCTTCAGTGGGGGGGGACAAATGGGAGGTAGACACTGGGGTGTGAGCACAGACTCACAACTCAAAACATTCAGCAGAAATAAATGCTTGTCAAGTCAAATACTTTCTTTTATGAAAAAAAATTGTATTGACTGGGGTGTGAGCACAGACTCACAACTCAAAATACATTCAGCAGCAATAAATGCTTGTCAAGTCAAATACTTTCATTTATGAAAAAAATTGTGTTTATATACAAACACAAAGTAAAATAAGACATTCACAAACAATACACACAGCGCCCAGTGTCAGATAGTGTTTTAAAGGCGGGTTCCAGAGTCCCACTCCCCCTCTCCTAGTGGTAGTGGTTATTTCCCATACACTATAGGTGACAATCAGGTTAGATCCCACTAGTAGTCTGAGTGGCAGGAGTCCGACTGATTCTTTATTAAAGTCAAAAGTATTCTAGCACCAAAGCGCTGTCTGACAGGCAGTTTCCTCCAGGGCTGTCTTGCCCATCAATCAGTCTTACCCAAACCAGGCTGAGTGACTGGAGTCTCTGAGCCCGTCCCTTTCATGGGTGCTGAAGCTGCAGTGGCTGCCTCTGGTAAGTCTTTCACAAGCATCCCAGGTCGAGCTGTGGTTGGGTGTCCTTATGTTCCTCCCACACATCCTGCAACATCAGTGGCTGGAGGGGAGGGAGCGTTTCTTCATGCTCCTCCAATGCTGGTAAGTTTCTTGGAATCCTCCCCACAGGTAGCAGGGGGATGCGAGACTCTTGATGCTGGTCCTCAGTTAGAGCTTGGATCTTGCTCAAGTCACCATGGTGGCCTCCTTCCTTCAATAAAGGTCTCAACCAGACCACACCCCTTGCCTTGTTGCAATGACCGTTCTGGCATAATAGGGTCATTGTTCCTCCGTTGTGCTCGCCATACAGCCTGATTAGCACAGCAGCAATTTTCATGATGGTCCCACCTGGCATATGTTGATAACTACTTGGTTGGGGGAGGGGAGATTAAAAAAAAGTGGACTTTTACCTACATATAGGCAACAGCCTGATCGGTACAGCAGCTGCCTTCTCACACCTCACTACAAGGATCTAATCACCGGTATGGGACTGGACTGGACGTCGCTCCCTTTAGCGCTCTCCTCTTCCTCAATAGGCACACTGGCTTGGCAAGCAGGCAGGTGCTGGTGCTCCATGCTCCAAGAACAGGTCGCTTTGGATATCCTGGGTGATGTCCCCTCACCCATCAAGGAGACTAGCAGGCCTTGGCCCTCAATCTTGGTCACAGGCAGAAGTCTTGCAGAACTTCTCTTCACACAGCCTGACTGGCTACTTGACAGGTGATAATTTGGGGTTTCAAGCTCCCCTTCCTATAGTCCATTTTCAGCAGTTTAAGTTGGGACTCTGCTTCCTTTGAACTGCCCTCTCCTCCGCCTTGCCCTTCCTCCAGAAAGTGGTGTGCCACAGCAGAAGGGACTGATAGCCCCCACACAACTAAACAGAGGCCATGGCATCGACTAGAGGTTCACACCTAGATTTCAGCCACAGTGATCTGTGTATCAAAGGGTTAACCCAGGGCCTCAGTCCTACTCTTTAGCATTCTGTTACCAGAATCATCTTCTTCCTGGGATGTCCCCAGGACCCTTCCCAGAAACCACTCTCTGAATCATAGAGCACCCTTGGAAGCGTACTTAGAAGCTTGGTTCTCTCTTCCTCCAGTGTATCCCCACCCAACTTACAAGAATGCAGCAATACACAAATCTGTCTAGGTACCTCCGCTCATCATGTTCCTCCAGTCAGACCATGGTCTCCCAAAATGGAACTCAGAGTCTTCTACGTATTGTGCCCTTCACACGCACACATTCACCCAGACCATGCATATAATATTCATGCACTGAACTATCCCTGTATTGTACCAATTACAGGCACCCATACAGTCAGTACAGTTGTACTACACACGCACTGCACAGCACTCCACACAAAACTGAATGTAGGCCAAAGGCCAGTTAAACACACAGCAGTGTTACATTACATGAGTGAACCTGTAGGCTGTACTCCAGTGACACAGGTAAAAAAAAGACCTGTTCACGCCTACTGATCACTACATGGTATGCTGCCACCACAGCGCTTTTGCGACTTAACTCCTGGTAAAGGACACTATGAGGGTAGCACTTCGGTGACTCTCCTGGTCAGGGTTGGACTGGCCTATACTGTAATCAGGCAGTGCGCCATGGGCTAGTCTGATAGATCAGTCTGTGGGACATTTGTTTTTAGACATGTGTGGCCTGTTTTTAGACAACGTGGACCAGATTTTACTTTTGGTTTCCCTGATATTACCACCCATGCAGTCTCACATACCTTGCAAAATATCCATACAGAGTGCCTTTAAAAGTTTAAAATTGACCTGGTTTGCAAATGTGGGCCACTTTTTTAGCTATCTGATTCACTAATGGGGCCACTTTTATTTTGATGCTGGGGTTTATTTTTTGTCCCAGTCCGAATCTGCTCCCGGTCCAAAAAGACCACAATCCCTGAGACAGGCCTATGTTATGGCACACACCCATGACAAAGAAAATAAGCATAATGGATCTGGACATCATTACAGTTGGGGCACTCTGGGCCGAGATGTGCGTCCATCACCATGGGAGGGACTTTACCATTCCAACACCCTTGATGGACCCTCCATGGCAGATGGGAGATCTTGAGTCAACATGAAGATGTCTAATAAAATAACCAGTTCATGGTGTCGATTTTGAGGAGGACCAGCATCCAAGGATCTACTTGTTGTAATTCAAAGCGTATCTTTGGGTAGAGTTGTGGTCTCAATATTAAATCATGGGCAAAAGCCAGATAGGTAAACGTTTAGTAGGTGGCATTGATCAATGTGATTTGGAGAGAGCTGCAGTGCTACTGCTTTTTAATGAATTGTGCCAGGAAGGAATGGTGAGTGATGGGCCAATAGCTGGCATGGTCATCACGGTCTAACTTGTTTTGATTTTTAGTAAAGGATTTATCTGGTTCTCTGGGCAGATTTCATGGTTCCTGAGGAGAGAGGTGTTCACAATTTCAAGTTACTGGGGTATAGTTGTGTGGGAAAAGTGTCTGCTGATTTATAAGGAGAATGCCATAAACATGGGATGTTGCCACGAGAGATCAAAAGGTGTCAGAGTATCCTTGGTAAATTCCAAAAGGATTACCAGGGAGACATGGGATGTGAGAGGGGACTATAGTGCACTGTGTGAACTGGAGAGATAATTTACGATGCATATGGTTTCAGCTTTAATGGTAAAGAAATCGTTAATGTTGGTTGCTATCTCAATTTAAGATAGAATGACGAGGCAGGAATGAGTATGTTGCTTTCGTGTTTTGTCTCAGTGGTGATTTTAGAGCAAGTACATCCATCATTACACAGACTGTGCCTTTCTGGAGTTTACTTTTTATCAACTTAAAAGCTCTTGTATTATGTTTTGCACTGTTTGTATACAACTCTCATGTGCATACCAACCCTTCTCCCTCCTACCACCACCACAGCACGTCCATCTTCAGGCCTACTGAGTTCCTTAAAACCTTTCTTCCTAAGTTGCATATATTTTTCCCTCTAGTACTGCAGGCTGTTGTGAAACAGCTTCCATTTTATCATTGTTTTTGTATCAGGGCTGTAGTCATATGCTTATGGCCAGATAACTTTGCTTAACTTCATTGATTAGCTATTCTCCTACTTGTTCTAGGATCTCTGTGTGTTCCTCTTCTAAGCCAACTAGGTACTCTCAGCCAATATATCTCATTTCTACTCCGTACCTGCTTCCTCACTATTTCGTACACATTTGGCTACTGAGCCTCCTGTGATATTGATCAAACATATTTTTATGTTTTTGGCCCCATCTGCCTTCTCATACACACCATAATGCTGTGGTAGAGCAAATAATACGCCCTCCAAGTATATTAGCAGACAGTCTTGATTGGAAGTGCTTCAATCATCGCTTCTGCAACTCTGCATCTTTCATGGCTGCATGGAGGGGAGGTTAAGGTCTCCACCTGATCTTCATTCCTGGAGTTTTTGCTCTACAGGACTTATAAGCGTACTATCTCCATCATTCCAGTAAGACAACTTATGTGGTCCGGCTGATCCTAACTTAATGGATTCATGGGACGCTGTTACTAGGTCACTCATACTTTCTTCTTGAACGCTGCCCCAGAGTGGAACACTTCACTCCATATGCTGCTAGCTATGGACATAGTTTCTACTACACATCATGCAGATTCCAGAGTCTCAATTTCATCAGTTCTCCTATGGGCAGGACATTTACTGAGAGCAATAGAGGGAAAAACACACAATGCAGGATGACAGGGGTGGATAAAGATGGAAACATCATGTCTGGAGTGGCTGGTACTGAATTAAAGAGGCACGAGGTGGATTTAAGACTAGCAGCCTTGGTATCTGGCACACTGACATTTAATTGCACACAGCTGCATGTTTATGAGCAGAGCATTCACACTGGCACTCTTCCTGTTACAAGTTAGGCACTGCCAGCAGCCGCCTTTTTCAAGAGACCCGAGCTCAAGCAACCATTTTCATTGGACACCTACCAAAGTCCAGCAGCTGTTGTCACACTTTAAAGAGGTTGGGCGTTAAGCACCTGTTGTGCTATCAGTTCTCAGTGCTCAGCTTTCTTTTTAAGGCCACTTACCAGAGAATCATCCTGCTCTTTCCTCACCAATTTAGTTATGGATTACATCTTCCATGTGTTTTTTAGCTCTGTTATAAGCACAAACTCACAGTCAGACTGGCCAATAGGGTAATTCCTTGCTATGACAACAAATATTCCCTGCTGCAAGCTCAAATCCATTAAGTCTTCTATACTTTGCAAAACATTTATAAAGTTTGTCTTTACAAGTTCAAAACTGCCCCAATTTGCAAACATGGTCCACTTTTTAACTTTACAATTCACTAATGGGGCCACTTTTATTTTGATGCCAGGGCCAATTTTCTGTTCCAGTATGATCCTGGGTATTGGAGTGCATTGAAATAACATAAGTTTAATTACATAAGGTCACAATATTGGTTTTAGGCATGGGGAGATTCAGTGATTTGTTCAGAATCACAGTATGTAGTGCTGTCAGGTCGACCCAGGTTCCCCAGTTACAAAACTGGCAGCTCAGTTACGCCACATCCCCACTTCTCAGACTGGCTCTCGTGCTGCACTCACTTGGCTACCTGGTGCACAGATTAGTCTCTTGAGGAGGGATGGGAGAAGTGGTCCTCTGCTGAGCTCAGTTAAAGGCAGCTGTCGAAGTGGGCAGCATCTGAGGGGTACTACATGCCCATACTTTTTTTTTAATTTAGAGAAATAGTTCCCCTAGTTTTTAGGAAAAGATAATTGTCCCGGGACAGTTAATTCAGAGAGTTGAAAGGGAGAGACAGACCGCAAAACAAGCATTCTTGCCAGGGTGCCTGCTTTCCTGAAAGAAATATAAATGTGCATAGCTGGTTAATCTGCAAATGTAAAGGGTGCCTAGACGCTAATACTGACTTTAATTGATGGAATGCCTTGAATCTTTCTGATGATACAGACTTTTTAGTGATATCTAAGGGAGTTGCCAGCTAAGCTGTGAAGTGTGTGTTTTTAGTGGATTGTGATAAAAAGGCAATGTGCTCTGTACAGTCTGGGTATTACTAACATTTATAATTTGAAACAATTTATCTTAAACCTTATTGCACATTTTGTAGCAGCCTATCTTATACTATGTGTAATGAAAGTTTAAAATAATGACTTGCATATTCCCAGTGCTTTCTGTCACAGACTGGGACCTTGTAGCACTAAACATACACAAGTGTCTATTCTCTATGCACCAAGATTCAATTCTGTGGCTCTCTGGTTACACACAAAGACCTCTGTAGTGCATGAACTAATCGAGGCTTCATAATGTACAATGTACAATAGTGCATTTTCTACTGATTATCTTAACTTTAATTTATTTTCCATTTAAGCTGTGCCTTATTTTACATTTACTTATCTGAACAGGAAAGAGCAAAAAAAGTTACAGATTATTTTGAATTTTTAGCCACGCCTTTCACCCAACCTCTACGCTCAATCGCCTCACCCTCATTGCGCGCATAACAGTTCCCATAATTTCTTTTAATTTTTAATGCACTACGGCCTCTGGTTAAAGGGCACACGTTCAGTTGCTCCTACTTCCAGAAGATGCTACTTTCCAGGATGAATGGTTGCACCTTTCATTACAAATTACAGGATGTCACTTCTGGGTCGCTAATTTTTCAATTTGCATTGGACTGTACTGGGTAGTGAAGTGGCACAACAAAACCAGAGGAGATTCCCTCCGCAAGGTACAGTAAGGATCCCTTTCGCTTGAAAATCCACCTTTGTCAGGGGTGTAGTACAGGCCCCAGCAGCCTGGGGAGTTAAGGGGGTGACCCTTCAGGTCCCCCTTAAACCTTCAGTGGATCCCCATTCAGCCCAAGGCAAATGAATATCTGTGAGATATGGGAGCAGGAACATAGCTTGGTCAGTAAGATTGGGAGTTGTGATCTTCAGATTTCACAACAATCAAGCAGGGCATGAGGGGGCAACATTTTTATGACCTTCAAAACAGGGAGGGAGGGAGGGAGAGAGACGTAGAGGGAGAGAGGGACAGAGATTTCATATGTAAAAATCCCAGGTGAAATCAGACAGACCTCACCATACCTGACTGATAACCAGGCCCAGTTCTAGCGGGTGAGCCAAGTGGGCCAGGCCCACCCAAACATGACCTTTGGCCCTCCCAGTTGGCAGAAGTGGCCATGGATAATATACCTGTGAAATGCTTCCTTCATGTGGGCGTCCTAACCTTGTGATGTTTTTTCACTGTGTTCACATCAATTATCAGTGAGGGGTAGGGTTGCCACATTTCCAAAAGAAACATTCCGGCCATTTGTTGTAGTTTTAAGAGTGTGCAAAGGCCTAGACATGATACTAAACAGGACTATAAGTAAAATTTAATGAATTGATTTGTAACATTACTTTTCTGTCTGTATTAACTTTATTTTTAGTCAGGAAACTTTGCAGCTCCAGAATTTATTTAAAAAGTATTTTCTATTTATATTTGCTGTTTGAAATGTGTACAGATAAGGGCTAAATGATTAGCTTTAGGTGATTTTGCTATTTTTTGCACTGGCCAAGACATGAAAATACTGGTGGTGTCGGTACAAAACCTGCCAGGTGGCAACCCTAGTCAGGGGTCATTAAGTAACCACTAGAACACCTTTTAAAGCTCATTGTCTTTATAAATACTTTTTGAAATGTGTACTGAAAATGGGAAAAAATGCAGGCTTTAGGTGAATTGTTTCTATTTTGTACTGCCTAAAACATTAAAATTTTCATGTCGGAAGAAAATGGCCCTGTGGCAACCCTAGCTCGTTTCTGAGGCAAGCTGCAGTTGGGCGGTATTTGTTAGGGAGCGGGGACGGGGTGATGAGGCAGGTGCAGTGGCACAGGGCCAAGGGTTGCGGGTGTCCTTCTGAACCAACCTTAATTATGTCAGTTTCTGTGTGGGGGTTCTGAGAGTGTTCATCAAGACTTTAGGCCAGTGCAAAGTAACACAAAGTGCAAAGTCTTGCTAAACTATTTGTTTTACAGTGTAAAACTTCTTTTACATTGAAAAATAGCCTCAAAATAGCACAAATAATTATTTGTGCTGTTTTGCGCTACTTTGCACCATGTGAGCATGTGATGAGTGGTACATGGACGTTCTCACTCTACAACCCAGTATTTTGACGCAAAGTCCTTTCTACTAAAAATATTGGAGGGGGCTTTGCACCAAAACATAACACCTTCTTGAGGCATGTGTTAAGTTGGACAAATGTTTTAATTCATTCTAATTTTTTTTTACACTCTGCATGTGTTTTGTACTTTGCACCCTAACATTAAATGTCAAGTACAAAATTTATGCTAGACATCATGCACATACTTTTGCACTATGGAGCTAGGCAGCCTGTCTGTGCACGAGTGCTGGCAAAGAGAGCATCAGCGCCATATTTTATTAGATATGGTTCTACAACGCTTTCTTGCGTGGTGCAGTGCAGCATAGCAACTCTGGTTGCAGTGCTGCATGTCGATATATTTTAGTAAACATGTTCCCAAATGTTAGGGAGTGTGCTTGAGTCAGTGAGTGAGCAAAAGAGTGACTGCAAAAAGCGAGAGTATGTGTGTGAGAATGAATGAGTATGAACAAGAATGAGTGAGAATCAGTGACAGTGAGCGGGCACAACTGTGAGTGAGAACGAACGAGAGTGTTATTGTGAATATAATTGAACATGAGTGAGACTGTGGTGTTTTGCTTGTGAGTGTCCCCTTGACCGTGGAATACTGAAGTTAAATCCTTGACTTAAAGAGGCACTGGAATACGGAGACAGTTCTTTGTGTGACAAGCACCTATAAGAGAATGCTAGCAAACGAGGGCACACTAGAGGCATATGGGACACCTACGACAAATGCTGGCATTGGCATACTGGATGCAATTTGTGGCATGGGGCAACTTTGGAATATTGCTGGTGTACTGAAGAAAATTCTTGGAATGGTGACCACTCATGTCAAAATGCTGGCACATTGAGGCTAATGTTTGGCATAAAGTGGGACAACCATGGTATACAGGAGGGGACAATTATGAAACGTGCCGACCCTGATATTCTAGAGATGATTTTTGGCATTAGGTTCACCCACAGGTTGTGAGTGGCACTAATGGCAAAATTCTGGCAGTGGCATATTGTATGTCATTTTTGGACTTAAGAGCTTAAGAGTCATATATGGCATATGGGGAGCACCCATAACGATATGCTCTATCTGGCACAATAGAGGTATGTTTTGTTGTATGGGAGCACCTGACGCATATTTTGAAAAAAGTGGGTTAACTCTTGGAAGCATCAGGTTAAACTGGCTTGGCACAGCATGAAAGACTTGAAGATTTAATCAGTACAGAGCCTATGGGCTTTTATCAAATATATGTGAAAACCCTACTTTAAAATACACCATTGATCCCCTTTTTTTCTTTTTAATGGTCATAAGGGGAGACCCCCAGGTCCCTCCCTAGAAGATGTCAGGCTTACTCACATCACTCTCTACAATTTAGGGCAAGTATTACGGCTCACCAGTTTTTTAAAAATCACCCGCGCAACTCCAAGAACAGCAGGCAAACAGTTTCTCTGGGGCCGAGATAGTATAAGTTAGTGCAATGTGCACGATTCTGATTAAATAAAAAATGAACTAACGAACAAATGTTTTAAACAATTCATTGTGAGTTTCATTATTGTGAATACAAGAAAAATTAAGTGTCTGAATGAAACGTTCACTTCTGTGCTTCACATGAGTGCAGGCGCTTTAAAAAAAATGTATTAACAGTAAAGTATAATTTAGGATAATAACATAGTTTATATTCAATATATGGACAACTCTACTTCAATTCATATAAGTTGACATAACTACTATTATTTATTTACATTTCTTTTTTCTCTCCTGATTTAGCAATACATTTCTCATTGCAGTATATAGTAGGGAAACTATTAAATAATGACAGTTTGTGGTATAAATCATGTAGGTTCCCACTGCTGTTGTGTCGTACCCCATCCTCTTCAGAGGAACACAATTTTTCAAGTAATACAAAGAGAAACCATTAATGATCTCCTTGTAGATCACATCAGCATCCTAATACAAGTGGTATCTAAAACAGACATTTCTCTTTGTTCTGTTATTAAACCAGTCATGATTTTATTATGGCTTTAATTATAACTTCCGTGTTGTCAATCATTGTGATGTCATCAAGGTTAAGGATATGTGACATTATTACGTTACAAGATTGAGGGCCAAAGGTCATTTTATGTCACTTTCTGGGATGCTATTATGGTCAATGATATGTGATGTAATCCCCGCTCCCCCTGATGTTTTGGTGAATCGACGTCCAAGTGTAAATCTAGGGCTTGTAGGCTACCTCCAGAATTAACATAAATTGGACCTGTCCTGGCCCACCTGACCGCACCCTTGGCCCATCGGGATAAAAATGTCTGGAACCAGCCTGCTGATAGCACTTTTACCCAATTGTTTACAACAGAAGCTATGCCACTGCTCTGGAGCATTTCTTCACTATTTTCGGTGCGGGTAGGGGAGCATCATTCCGAGTTCCTCTACTTATGCTTGATGACCACCTCCCACGTTCATGAGGTTTCACAGACCGAGCTACAATACACAGCCAGTCACTTATTTCTTGCTTCATCTCTCGTCTTTCCCCCTCTTCTCGCATTCCCTCGCTTTCCATTCTCTCCCCTTTTGATGCGTCTACCACTCTTGAACTGTCCCGTTGTCTTGCTTGAACTATAGATTTACTAACCCAGTCTGGTGGCGTTTTTGTTATCCCACATTGTGTAATTCTTCAAAATTAGGTAACTGCTAACTACATTTTTAAAAACATTGAAAAGAGATTGTGTCTTAAAAGTTGATAGGATCTATAGATCTGCGAAATTGAATCTATGCTTGCGCAGCAGAGAAAAAAAAGGGACAATTTGGGGGTACTAGTAGTACCTGACAGTGGTCCTGTTTGCTACGTTATGCTGTGAGGTAAGAAAAATCAATATTCTGCTTCTGGGTGTGCCTTGGTGGGACATCTTGGAGAAGTAAATGGCAAAGAGGAAAGCATATCACAAGAATGTGTATCCTATCAACTCTAAGTCGCAGTTATATTAGAAGAAATGCATTGGATAGTGGATTGACCCACTTGAAAACCCACAAGGTTTTGTTTCACGACCCCACCCACTCTATTAGTGACATGCTTCATCATCGGGTCTCACCCTAAAACCAGGATGAGCTCGACCATGTTTCAGGGAACAATTTGAGATTTCATATCCAAAGGGGTCCTATATAATAATACTTCAGAACACCTGTTTATCCCCTTTTAATTGTGGTCATCTGGGATATGATTAAAAGTAAGGTTTGGGTGAGAATGGGATATAATGACTGTCCTCCATATATCTTTGTCGATATGTTTCAGCCTTTTATGGAAGGCCCATACAGGTCCAGGGATTTCATCAGGACAGTGCTCATAAGCGCCTCAGAATTCACATAAATGTTGTCAGTCTTTTGTCATACTATACTCTGTAGTGGCATACACCACATAACATACAGCAAGGAAGAATACTTGCTCCATCAAATGGATAATTTATCATCATTCCTAAAATGGAAAGAATTTGTGGGTTCAGACCTCGTTATTCATATATAAATCACACAACTTTAGAGCATGTGGAGCAGCACACTAAGGGACATCCAGACAAGAATGCACTGCCGTGTTCCCTTTGGGAAAGACATGCATTCAGAATTACAGGATGTGCAGACATACAACATGTGGACCACGTGATACTCGTATGTGCAAGGAACAGCACATCAGCAAAGCATGTTTAATTAAAGTGTTTATACACTTAAACGTGTTTAGTCTGGTTTCTTACTCTATTTGCGGATTTGCATTATGCAACATAAGGGGGGGCATGCACCTGTATTCACACACTGGATTGGGTGTCGGGCACAATATGCAGGGCATATTTTTATACTAAAAAAGGGCGGAAGAGTACAAAACAACCGGTATATCTATGAAGGCGTTGTCTGCTCAAAAAAACGCCTGCCTGTTGCAGCCATTTCAAGTGTCATGGAAGACAGACGTGGCAGTGCTGCGAAGTTTGGTTGAGATGGGATGCACGGATCCTGGTTGGCATAAGCTGGGGAACGGGGGAGGGTTCAGAAGGCTGGATCAGGTGCCTACTGGGGATTGGAGTAGTGCAGAGGTCTTCAATCTGTGGGTCGCGACCCCCAGGGGGGCCATGGAGCCCTGGAAAGGGGGTCGCGCATTGGCCCAGACGATCGTTAACTTTTATTGATTGAGTCTCCTGTGCCGTGAAAGGAAGCTGCACAGACAGCTAAAGAAGCCATTGTGCTTGCTTCCTGAATGAAATACAAATGTGAGTTAGGAGTTGATCTGCAAATGTAAATGGTAAAATAAACAAATGTAAACAATGCTTTGGAGCCGGTTCTGGCTTTAATTGATCCAATCACTCAAAGCTTTGTGATGACAAATATTTGTTCTCTTTGAGTGGTGGTGCAAAGAAGTGTGTTCTTTTAATTGTGATTGTATATACAAAGAGCCAGATTTATGCTGGCCTTGCGCCATTCCAATACCACATTAGCGTCATTTTTTTTACGCTAATGTGGCATTGGAAGGGGAAAAAAGCTGCGTCATATTTACAAAGTGTCGCAATGCTTGTATTGTGCCACTTTGTAACCCCTTGTGCCTAATTATGCCTGCGCCTGGCATAATGTATACAAGGGGGGCATTCCGACACTAGGAGGGGCCGTAAAAATGACGCAAAAGAATCTATGAGATTCCTTTGCGCCATTTTTAACAGCATTTAACGCCAGCTAAGTGCAGGCGTTAAAAAGAGGTTTCCATTGATTACACTGGGCCTCTGGGTGCTTTGCAGGATTAGCATCATCATTTTTTACTCTAATCCTGCAAAGGGCCGGACTAGCAAAAAATAATGATGACGCTAGTCATCCTAACTACCACCATGATGCTCCGTATTTTAAATATGTTGCTATGCTGTGGCGTTAGGGGGGGCACAAGAAAAGTGGAGTTGCACTAAGTGCAGCACCACTTATCATAAATCTGCCCTGTAGTGCTTACTACCCCGGAGGAGGTGTTGAAGGGACAGCTATAAAACCAAATAATTACATATGGTCTGGTATTACTTAAATCTACATTGCGGAAATTTTATCTTTAACCTTTTTGTGCATTTTTAGTGCCCTATCTTACACTTTGTGTAATACAAATATAAAATAATGACTTACATCTTCACAGTGCTTTCTGTCACAGCTGTGACCTCGTGGCACTTAAAATACACAAGTCACTATTCTCCACTGCACCAACCAAGATTGAATTCTGTGACTGTCTGGTTACACACAGACCTCTGCAGTGCATTAACTAATAGAGGTTTCATAATGCACTACAGTGCATTTCCCAATGAGTAACCACTTTGTATTTATTTTTCCTTTCAGCTGCCTGTTATTTTATATGTAGCTACCCGACAGTGAAAGACTTAAAAAAACATACAGAATATTTTGGGGCATATCTGAGGGGCTTGCACCACCAGAGCATCACTTTTATTGATTCTCCGGCAGCACAAGCCTCTCATTCATACCTACGAGGCGACGCACAGCCACCCTACGGGGCTTTGCATGGCCTCATAGATATGGAGTATGTCAAAGCAGCACAAGCCACTGCGTTGCCTTACACTGTGTCAAAGAGGCGTTCCATGGGTGTTGCAGTGGGTGTTCCCATGCAACACCCTAGGATTTTGACGCTGCCCAGATTAAAAAAATCACAAACTGAAGCAGTGCCAAAACCGTACGCAGGCGTAATGAGTAGAAATGTTTTCATTTCTCCTAATTTTTTCTCTCTTTCCATGTGTGTTGCACTCTGCTGCACACATGGAAAAAGGAAAATACCTCTCAGGATTGCTTTTGTTCAGGAAGGTGCCTCTTCATGCACAAAAACAACCCTGCCTACATTGGCGCTACGCAGCGATTTGTGCGCCAGCGCAGGGGGAAAGGGCATGAATGCACTGTATTTCATAAATACTGTGCATTCCTGCCCTTTTATATTGGCATAGGGCAGTGTACCCAGAAGACTTGCGGCGCTGTCCCACGCCAATTCCTCATAAATGAGGACCTTTGTTTTTAGCCACACCCTTGACCACGCCCCCACACTCACTGACCTTTGGTTTGCTAAACACTGTTTCATATTATTTTGTCACCGTAAAAATGATTTGCAGTGGGAATTGGGGACGTTTATGATTGTCGATGATGAGGAGTACCAAGTTCTAGAAGTTTTTGTAAGGAGCGGGTCCTTATGCCTAAAAAACGTTTGAGGGGGGGGTCCCAGCATCAAAAAGTTTGAAGACCTCTGTGGGACAGTTTTGCATAGGGAGCCTCTAGGCTCTCCAAGTCAGGCAAGTGCTAGGATTCTCAATAGGGAATAGACAGACAACTGCATAGCAGTGCTGCTCTCCTGACAATTACCCTGAGCGGCACCAAAAGATGTTTTTTAATCTACAAGAGCGAAAAACTATGCATGGATCCTAAAGTTAAAATAAATAGATCACTGTACAGCCTCGTGTTGAAACTTTGCACATCCTTGTATCTAGGGAGATCAGAATAATGAGATGTTGTGACCGTGACATTTTCAACATAAATATGGGTTTCTTTTTCTTTTTTTTTTTTTCATTTGCTTTATTTCGGTAAGTATAAATACCATAAAAGCACATCACATTTGACAATTTCATAATTAAAAAAAGAACAACGAACTACATAATAGACAGTTTTAGTCATAAAAAGTTAAAAAAGAAAAAAGAAATGTTTGGGCATAAGCATTTCCCTACTGTAAAATCACACTTTATTATAGATTTGCGTAAAAATACATAGTAGGTATTAAAAATCAAATACAGACCTGGCCAAACATATCAGATAAAAAAACATTTCTATTTAAAAGTGTAAAAGTATCTAAGCAGAACAAATAAAAAGGGCGGAGGGGAGATGCGTCTAGGCCAATTAAAATAGTAAGTGCATACAAAGATAGATTCATCAATGACTGCTCCCCACATCCGTTGTTAACTCTTCCTCTATTTTTTTGAGCGTGTTCAATCTAATATGCCAGATTGAATCTAAATATTTTGCCAAACAGCAAACCACTAAAACAGATGAGTCAGATTTAAAAATTCTCAGAGCCAGCGAACAATTTTTAAAACCCATTTTCCTGCATAAAGGAATAATCCAGCGGACTCTTTGTTTGTGGTATGCGGGGAATTGGAAGAGGATGTGGGTTATAGATTCTTCTCTGGCGCAGCCCATCGGACACATCTTAGAAGTGCAGCTAGAGTTAGACCATTTATATGTAAGGGTACGCAAAGGAAGAGAGCCTACCCTAAATCTAATATATAATGCACGAACGAACGGAGAAGAAACTATGTCCATATATTGTACAAATTCGTAGTGGCATTTGAATTGTAGGAAATTGCCCGTCATGGAAGATGGCGAGACAGCAGACAATTGTGAAAGTTGGACATAGAGCCAAAATGCATCCTTTAATATCTGTATTGCATTTTTTGGGATAGATAGCGGGTCCTTCCAATAAGACCCCAAGCCAAGTAGTGAGAAGGTCCGTTCTACGTATACACACCACTTGATTTTTGGGCTGGTGTTGTTGGCCATCAAATTAGCTAGCCCACATCTATAGGGGGCGAGAGAATCTAATGACCATAGACGAATCCAATATAACAGGGGCCTAAGTGCGACGATCTGGCTGATGGAGGGCAAATTTAGGTCCATTCGTATTGGGAGCAATGGAGTGCTGGAAGGAACTCTTAGCAACGACCTTAAGAAGGAGTTTTCCACCTTTGTCAGATCATCTAAGCTACAGTGGCCCCACAATTCGGCTCCATAAATTGCTCCCCCTCTTGCTTGTAATTTGTAGATTTCAACGGCGGGCGTCATGGCAAAGCTAGGAGATCTAGCTGCGAATCTTATAATGCCACTCGCTCGCTGTTTCAATCGTAGGGTGGCCTTCTGGATATGACACTGCCACTTATGCAAGTCTTCTAATTTCAAGCCTAGGTAATCAAAGTTGCTGACTCTTTCCAGCGCAGCACCCTCTAAATAGATAGGTCGTCGCATCCTGCCTTTTTTGTCCCCAAACACCATACACTTAGTTTTTGATCGATTAATTTCGAGGCCATGGTCATTGAAAAAATCCATGAACCTCGAAAGCAAAGTTGAGAGACCTGTGGCTGTTTGGGATATCAGCAGGGTGTCATCGGCAAATAGAAGGCAGGGAATCTTCTGCCCTCCTAGTTTAGGGGAATCGTTGGAACACTCCATAAGATAAGGAATACATGCGTTTATAAAGAGGAGGAATAAGGTAGGGGCAAGCACGCAGCCTTGTCTTACACCACGAGCAGTAAGAAATTTTTCAGTTAATTCACCTTGGGGGCCCCATCTGATTCTTCCATAATTGCCAGTATAGAGATCTCTGATAATGTTTAAAATAGGGCGAGGGACTCCTGTTTTGGACAAGACTTCCCACAGTTTGTGGCGGGGTACTAGATCAAAGGCCGATTTTAGGTCAACGAATGCTACATATAGATGACCTAATTCTACATCGACAACTTTCCATTTGATAGAAATAAAATGGAATATCTGATCTATTGTGCTAGTTTTTTTCTCTGAAACCCGCTTGAAGATGATTTAGGATTTGATTTTCTACTGTCCATTTGTTCAGCCTGCTCAACAACTGATAGCAGAATATTTTTTGAAGGTTGTCGAGGAGGCTCATAGGTCTGTAATTTCCCGGGATGTTCCTCTCTCCTTTCTTGTGTATGGGCACAATAATTGCGTCGTTCCATGATTCAGGATAAATTCTGGTAGTCAAAATGGCATTAGAGAGCCTATTGATATATGGACCCCAGGTGTTCTGGTCCACTTTAAACATGTCAGAGGGAATATGGGTTTCATGCACTTGCCACATAAACCATCATCTGCTGCATGAATTTCTCAAAAGGATCAAACATTAAAATGCCATGTGTTGTCGCGCAGTGGAAGACCCTCTGCAGAGGTTAACTGGTCACCTTTCATTTGCCGATCGCTGTATTTAAGTACTAAACTGATATCAATGAGGTGATCCCTTGGCCCAGACAGGGCTATCATTTGTGAAAATGTAAAAATATACTGCCACAAAACGTGTTGCATTACGCTATGTAATTTGCATTTTCTTGCCTCACATTTTAGTCAAACCTGTCATACAAGGTTCCCCTGCTGCATATTTCCCGGGGCCCTGGCTAATAAGAACGTGCCATACACTGGAAAGACTGACGCCGTTGACTCTCTCGATGCCGCGCGGCTATGGAAACTGCCGAGAGCCAGAGGAGGTCGGTCCGTTGCTGTCAGTCATAGCCTGGGCTCCACTAGGGTGGCAAAGCCTCGCCCTTGCTTTAGCCTCACATCCCCTAGACTTGGCTCTCAGCAGCTGCTGCCGTTAATACCAGATACTGCTGATCTGGGCTCGAATAGAAGCCCAAAACTGTCCTCTTTTGGAAGGCGAAGTCCAAAAACCCTCAAGTGACACGCCAAAGACATATGGAACAGAGGGGGAAAACAAATCAGGCCAGAGTCGTGTACAATAAGGGCACCTGCTCGTTCCTTTTAGGAGTGTGTAGTGTTGGGGCCCTAGGCCCCCATGCTACTAAAATGGACGACATGGACACAGTTGCTTAGTAGGTATAACTGGGCCTGTGCACGTGCACCCGGCCTTTTTTATAGCCAGGGTCACCTGACCGGTGATGCCTGTGTTGGGTGGGTGTGGAGTGTATGTGGGAGGCCAGCCCTCAGCAGAGAGGCTGGCCAAACACTAGAACGTGTCCAGCAGGACACTACATTCCTCCAAAACTTTGAGGAACAAAAACAAAGTCCAACCTGCAAGAGAAAAACACAGTAACAAAAACACCACCATCAGTCTCTCGGCCTCGAGAATGCAGGCCGCAGGATTGCAGTGGGCAGGTGCAGCTGGGAGCACACGGATCCTTCTGCACGAGTTCATGATTTAACCAGTCACAGCCAGGCATGAACCCTTTGTGGAAGAAGTCCGGACTCTGACAGTCAGATGGTTGGTTAAGTGTCCACTGATGCGCTGTGGTTCAGTCCTGTGGGCACTCGTGGCAGGGCTGGTGGTGTTTATAGTTCAATTTGTTTGAATAGGGCGTATCATTTGAATTGGGGGTGTCATTCGAATTGGGTGCATCACGAGCATTGGTGGAGTCCACTGTGAATCTGGTTGCCGAGACATCCTGGCTTCACGAAGGCCAATCCCTCGAAAACGGATGACATCTGTGATGGCGTGAAGTCCTCCTCTAAAACCTTTGTACATCCTGACACTCTGATGGCAGAGCTGCTTCCAGACCACCTCTCGTTTGTGGACTCTTCACTATGGAATTTCCTCGAGGCCTTTTCGATGGGTTTTCCACGGGATTGGCATGGACTGTGCTGGGCTGCGTGTGGGCCATCTGCCGGCCGCTGCAAGCTCTCCGACAGGAGCCATGGTCAAATCATTCGTGCAACCACAAGGGTGGCTGTTCCGTGGTCAGGGCGCTTGCCGACATGGATCAGGTGCATGCGGGCTTTCAGACGGTCTCAGGGCAATTGTCTATCACGTCGCCAGGAGGGTGTCAAGTTGGTGTCATGTTAATTCACTGAAGACAGTCTTGGTGTGCTGTGACCTGTTGGGAGTCTCCATTGCACAGCCCTGTTTGTCTCTTTGACTTCATCGGTGGGGCAATGTCCAGTCCTCTCTCAAGCTTGAGAGGCCCCTTGCCTGGGTTGTCACGGGACTGCTTGTGGTCTGCGCTGGGGCTGCTTGTGTGCCACATAGGGCAGCTGCAAGACCTCCTAGGAGCCACTGCCTGGTCGCTCATGCAATTACAGGGGTAGATGGGTCTAGGTCACGACTTGCTCTTGTCACCGAGAGCAGGATACAGACAGGGCGAGCAGTTGGTCATTGGTTGACTGGTTCTTCAGAGCATTAACGCAGAGGTGTAGGACTCCAGTCTGGTTGTTTAACTGCTCCTTTGATGGACACCGTGATGCACACTGCAATGATGATGTTTTGCCATTTGGAGACCTGGCCGAAAAATGATGTTGCGGGAGTGAGGGTGATTGGAGTAACTTCGTCATAGCGAGTGCAGTCTTTCTCTTGCTCATGCGCAGATGCTAGCAGTGGTGCCATCTGCTTCGAGCAGCCGATGACAGGTGGCTTGGATGGTCACCTTTGACGTGTGGGGTAAGTACGCGGTTCGCGCTTGGCGTCTTACATTTGGCACTGCCGCCGAGCTGTCTCCAGTGACGTCACCGCACCCCGGTGGCTGTCTTGTCTGTGGGTGCACTCTTCCTTTGTTGTGTGAGTCCTCCATCTCTCCACCCTGTTGACCTTCCGTTCTTGTTCTTCTGTGGTCGTCAGGTGTTGCAGTGTGACAGGTGATGTCACACAGTCTCCTTTCTTTGTTGCAGTGTGACAGGTGATGTCACACAGTCTCCTTTCTTCCTTATTCATAGCGTTGTGCTAAGCCAAGCTTTCTTCTCCTTTGTTGTGGTGTCTGGCCACTTGTCTTCCTTTGGTGTGGACCTTTCGAAGGTCCTGTCCTGCCGAAGGACTAGGGGCTCTTCCACGTGTTGCAGTGGTGGCATCGTGCCACTCAGGGTGTGCGACTCTCCTCTTGCCTGCTGCGAGTTGCTGCTGACTCCGTCTTGAGGCAGTGTGGGGGAGGACACTCCTTGGTTGGTCTCAGGCACGTTGCAGGGCAGTGACGGCGGGTCACTTTCTTTTCCGCTTCCTCTTCACTTGAGGGCGCAGTGCTTGCGCCTCAAGACAGTGCTTTCTTGGCACTGGGTCTTGCTTGAACCGGGGTGTGCTTTGCAGGGTTGGTCGCTTCTGATGACCTCCTGTGTGATGGGCCAACGGTGGCCATCTTGCGTTGCAGAAAGGCCGGCTGGCACGGCCTCTTGTCCCATGCGTTACGTCACACTCTTGGGTGCTCTCTCCAATTTTGCGGGCGTTGTCTTAGTCGTCACGTTCTCTGGTGCAGCTCTCTGCACACGTGACATAGTCTCTTTTTTCCTGGGCGTCCTTTGATATTGCCTGGCATGTCCCTTTCTTGTCCTGCAGTGATGTCCATCACTGCTGGGGCATGTGGCGTTCTTTCAGCGGTGGTGGCGGACGGCCGCCAGGGGCTGCGCAGTCCATGCGCGCTCTCCTCGTGCCTCACGTGGCACTTGAGTCCATTTCCCGCCGTTGCAGCTTGGCTGGGACAGCTGCAGTCTTCTCCTTCCCTATTCAGCGTCGTCCGCGTCGCTTCCTTCTTCCTCGCCGTTTCCGTCTTCTGCGCCACTTCCGTCCAGGGGCGCACTCTTGGTCTGGAGCAGTCACTTTCTGAAAGTGCTGCTGTAGACTTGTGTTAGAAATGGGGTTTTTGGTTGGCAGTCAGGTTACCTCCTGTCCAAGCAAAAGCCCTCACTCTAGTCAGGGTAAGTCACACACTATCCAAGATTATCCTGTGCCCACCCTCTGGTAGCTTGGCACGAGCAGTCAGGCTTAACTTAGAAGGCAATGTGTAAAGTATTTGTGCAATAAATCATACAATACCACCATATAGCACCACAAAAATACACCACACAGTGTTTAGAAAAATATATAATATTTATCAGGATAATTGTAGGTCAAAAAGAATAAAGTTGCAATGGAAAATTGTAGAAATATCACAGGGAAGTGATATAGAGTGTCTTAAGTCTTTAGAATGCAATACAGTGTCTTTCAAGCACAAAGTACCTGGTTTCTGGTGGAAAATCTCCTCAGAGAGCCACAGGAGAAGAGATGCGTGGAAAAAGGGGTGTGTGCGTCGATTTCTCCTCAGCACACACAGACTGGCGTCGGTCTTTTCCACGCGGGGAAGTCGGGCGTCGTTTTCCGGCGCGCAGACAGTCTCTTTTTGTGGATCGCGGGGATTACCAGATGTCCCGGGTCTGTGCGTGGATTCTCCTGCTTGTTTTCCGGCTGCGCGTCGTTCTGCGGGGCTGCGCGTCGAAGTTTCGATCTCACGGTAGGCGTCGCGTCGATTTCTCCTTGGAAGTCGGGCGGCGTTGTCCTTGCGAGGCCGTGCGTCGAAAGTTTGGTCTCACGGCAGGCGTCGCGTCGATTTCTCCTTGGAAGTCGGGCGGCGTTGTCCTTGCGAGGCCGTGCGTCAAAGTTTCGCACTCACGGTGGGCGTCGCGTCGATTTCTCCTGGAAAGTCGAGCGGCTTTGTCCTTGCGAGGTTGTGCGTCGAAGTCTCGATCGCCCCGAGGGCGTCGCGTCGATCCGCGTCGGTGTGCGGCGTTTTTCTCGCCGCGAAACAAGCTGTGCGTCGAAAGTTTCGGCGCACGGAGCGTCCAAGTGAAAGGAAGAAGTCTTTTTGGTCCTGAGACTTCAAGGAACAGGAGGCAAGCTCTATCCAAGCCCTTGGAGAGCACTTTCACAGCCAGACAAGAGTTCAGCAAGGCAGCAGGGCAACAGCAAGACAGCAGTCCTTTGTAGAAAGCAGACAGGTGAGTCCTTTGAGCAGCCAGGCAGTTCTTCTTGGCAGGATGTAGTTTCTGGTTCCGGTTTCTTCTCCAGCAAGTGTCTGATGAGGTAGGGCAGAGGCCCTGTTTTATACCCAAATGTGCCTTTGAAGTGGGGTAGACTTCAAAGAGTGGCTAAGAAGTGCACCAGGTCCCCTTTCAGTTCAATCCTGTCTGCCAGGGTCCCAGTAGGGGGTGTGGCAGTCCTTTGTGTGAGGGCAGGCCCTCCACCCTCCCAGCCCAGGAAGACCCATTCAAAATGCAGATGTATGCAAGTGAGGCTGAGTACCCTGTGTTTGGGGTGTGTCTGAGTGAATGCACAAGGAGCTGTCAACTAAACCTAGCCAGACGTGGATTGTAAGGCACAGAAGGATTTAAGTGCAAAGAAATGCTCACTTTCTAAAAGTGGCATTTCTAGAATAGTAATATTAAATCCGACTTCACCAGTCAGTAGGATTTTGTATTACCATTCTGGCCATACTAAATATGACCTCCCTGCTCCTTTCAGATCAGCAGCTGCCACTTCAACAGTGTATGAGGGCAGCCCCAATGTTAGCCTATGAAGGGAGCAGGTCTCCCAATAGTGCAAAAACGAATTTAGGAGTTTTACACTACCAGGACATATAACTACACAGGTACATGTCCTGTCTTTTACCTACACAGCACCCTGCTCTAGGGGATACCCAGGGCACACATTAAGGGTGACTTATATGCAGAAAAAGGGGAGTTCTAGGCTTGGCAAGTACTTTTAAATGCCAAGTCGAGGTGGCAGTGAAACTGCACACACAGGCCTAGCAATGGTAGGCCTGAGACAAGGAAAAGGGGCTACTTAAGTGGGTGGCACAATCCGTGCTGCAGGTCCACTAGTAGCATTTAATCTATATGCCCTAGGCACCTGGAGTGCACATGACTGGGGACTTATAAGTAGATTAAATAGTTCAATCAGGTATGATCCAAAGTTACCATGTTTACAGAGAGAGAGCATATACACTTTATCACTGGTTAGCAGTGGTAAAGTGCGCAGAGTCTAAAAACCAGCAAGAACAGTATCCAAACCGAGGAGGGAGGCAGGCAAAAAGTTAGGGGTGACTACCCTAAGGCTGTCAGGTCTAACATGTGTCCCCCCCAGCTGAAAGTGGGGAGAGCTACCCGACCTCCTGGGAGCTCTCATCGCTAAGGCGGAAGTACCTGGAGAGACCATCAGCATTGGCGTGGTCAACCCCTGGGCGATGTTCCACCGTAAAGTCCATCCCCTGTAGGGAAATGGACCACCTCAGAAGTTTTGGATTCTCACCCCTCATCTGCATGAGCCATCTGAGGGGCCTGTGGTCTGTCTGAACTAGGAAGTGAGTCCCAAACAGGTAGGGCCTCAGCTTCTTCAGTGCCCAGACCACAGCAAAAGCTTCTCTTTCAATAGCACTCCACCTCTGTTCCCGTGGTAATAGCCTTCTGCTAATAAAGACTACCGGTTGATCTTGGCCCTCCTCATTTAGCTGTGCTAGGACTGCCCCTATGCCATGCTCTGAAGCGTCTGTCTGCACGATAAATTCCTGGGAGTAGTCAGGGGCCTTGAGCACGGGGGCCGTGCACATGGCTTCCTTTAGGGCGTCAAAGGCTTTCTGACAAGCCTCTGTCCAATTCACCAACCTAGGTTGCTTCTTGGACGTGAGTTCTGTCAAGGGGGACACAATGGTACCATAGCCCTTGACAAACCTGCGGTAGTATCCGGTGAGGCCTAAAAAGGCTCTCACCTCAGTCTGGGTTCGAGGTGGTTGCCAGGCCTTGATAGTTTCGATCTTGGCCTGGAGTGGCTGCACCTTGCCACCACCTACTAGGTGTCCCAAGTACACCACGGAACCCTGCCCAATCTGGCACTTACTAGCCTTGATGGTCAGGCCTGCCTGTTGCAGGGCCTGAAGCACCTCCTCGAGGTGGAGCAGGTGTTCCTCCCAGCTGGAACTGTAGACAGCTATGTCATCCAGGTAGGCTGCACAGAAGGCATCCTTGCCAGCCAGGACCCCGTTAACCAACCGTTGGAAGGTAGCGGGGGCATTTTTCAATCCAAACGGCATCACCCGGAACTGGTAATGGCCGTCAGGGGTGGAAAAGGCGGACCTTTCCTTAGCCCCCTCAGTCAGGGCGATCTGCCAGTACCCTGAAGTAAGATCAAACGTACTCAGGAACTTGGCAGCGCCTAGCCTGTCCACGAGCTCATCAGCTCGGGAGATTGGGTGAGCATCAGTCCGTGTGACTGAGTTGAGACCCCGGTAGTCCACGCAGAACCGGAGTTCTGGCTTCGCGCCTGGGGCAGTAGCCTTGGGGACCAACACCACTGGGCTGGCCCAGGGACTACTGGACTTCTCAATAACCCCTAGCGTCAACATCTTGGAGACCTCCTCCTTGATGCTGGCCTTCACCTTATCTGACAACCTGTAAATTTTGTTCTTCACAGGGAGACTGTCACCGGTGTCAATATCATGAACACAGAGGTGGGTTAGTCCCGGAGTAAGGGAGAAGAGGGGGGAGAACTGCTCCAACAGCTCATAGCAGTCTCCTTTCTGGTTTAGAGTCAGGGAGTCAGACAGAATGACCCCGCTTACGGACCCATCACCTTCTTGGGCAGAGAGGAGGTCCGGGAGAGGTTCACTCTCCTCTTCCATTCCTTCATCTGTGACCAGAAGCATGTTGATCTCCGACCTCTCAAAATGAGCTTTTAGTCGGTTCACGTGGAGCACCCTTAGGGGGTTCCTAGGGGTTTGGAGGTCCACTAGGTAAGTGGCCTCCCCTTTCCGCTCCTTTATTTCAAATGGGCCAGACCAGCGGTCCTGGAGAGCTCTGGGCTCTACTGGCTCCATTACCCACACTTTGTCTCCAGGTTGAAACTCTACCAGAGTGGCCTTCTGGTCATACCATTGTTTCATCACCTCTTGACTGGCCTCCAGGTTACTTTGGGCCTCTTTCCAGAAGCGGGTCATCTGATTGCGGAGGGCCAACATGTAGCTGACCACGTCCTGAGGGGGTGTCTTTGGAGCGTTCTCCAATCCCTCCTTGACAATGCTTAAGGGTCCCCTGACGGGGTACCCATAGAGAAGCTCAAAGGGACTGAACCCTACCCCCCTCTGGGGGACCTCTCTGTAAGCAAAGAGAAGGCATGGTAAGAGGACGTCCCATTTACGCCTCATGGCCTCAGGGAGGCCACCAATCATGCCTTTCAGGGTCTTGTTGAATCTCTCCACAAGCCCATTAGACTGGGGGTGATAGGGTGTGGTGAACTTGTAGGTTACACCACACGCATCCCACAGATGCTTCATGTACGCGGACATGAAGTTAGTGCCTCTATCAGACACTATCTCCTTGGGGAATCCCACACGGGTAAATATCCCCATCAGGGTTCTGGCTACCACCGATGCAGTTACGGTCCTCAGAGGGATTGCCTCTGGGTACCGGGTGGCATGGTCCACCAAAACCAGGATAAACCTGTTGCCTAAGGCAGTTTTGGGGTCCAAGGGGCCAACAATGTCGACGCCCACCCTTTCAAAGGGGGTGCCAACGACAGGAAGTGGAATCAGGGGGGTTTTAACCCTCTTTCCTGCTTTACCACTAGCCTGGCAGGTAGGACAAGCCCTGCAGAATTTGTCTGAGTGTGTCCTCATTTTGGGCCAGTGAAAGTGGGTGACAAGCCTGTTGAAGGTCTTGTCTTGTCCCAAATGTCCTGCCAGGGGAATGTCGTGAGCCAGACCCAGTAGGAAGGCTCGGTAACATTGGGGGACCACCAGCACACGTGCTGCCCCAAAGACCGGAACCCTAAGCTCACTGTAGAGGAGATCATTCTCCCAATATAGGTGGTGAGTGCCAGAGGCGTCACCTGCTGCCTGGTTTAAGGCTTGTTTCCTCAACCCTTCTAGAGTGGGACACTCTTTCTGCGCCTTGCAGAATTCCTCCCTGGTGGGTCCACCCTCAACTTGCCAGCCAGCAAGCTCCGGTAAGTCACCTAGGGTGGCAATGTCTTCCCCAGTTGGCTCGGGAGTCTCCTCCTCAGGAGCCCCGTCAGCCACTGTGGGAACTTCTGGGGCCGGTTTCCCGCGCCCCTCGTCCCTCCTCTTGGCAGCTCCCTGGGCCATCGTTCCAGGCTCCAGATGCCCTTGACTTCCCTCTCGGTCAGCCATGGACCGGGTGGTCATGCAGACCCACTCAGGTAACCCTAACATCTCCAGGTGAGATCTGAGCTCTACTTCTTTCCAAGCAGTATGCTCTAGATCATTGCCTAACAGACAATCTACAGGCATGGCAGGACTCACAGCTACTTTCAGAGTACCAGAGACCCCCCCCCACTCAAAGGGAACCCGAGCCACCGGTAGGTGACTCTCGCGATTGTCAGCGACTATGACCTGGTGGAATGTATTAGGGATTATCTGCTCTGTGGACACCAGCTGACTCTTGATAGTAGTCATACTGGCTCCTGTGTCACGCAGAGCCTCCACCTTCTGCCCATCAATGAGGACCCACTGCCGGTACTTGGAAGTATTTTTAGGCATGTGGACCTTGGACATCATTTCTCCTTCTCCCAGGGACACTAGGGAAATCTCTACCTGCTCCCCAAAGCTAGTGGGGTCCATCTCCCCCCCGAGTGCTACACTAGTCAACCCAGGTACCTGTCCGGTAGTGGACGGTGCCCTCTTGGGGCACTGTGGATCGCCTTTGTAGTGACCATATTGGTAACACTCCATGCATTTGGGGCTAGATTTTCCTGACCTGTCAAATGTCCCTGGTTTCTTCCCAAATTTGGAAAAGGAAGGGTTGCCACCCCCTCCCTGGGAATTCTTTTGGGGGCCTTTAGAGAGTTCCTTATCTGTAAGTTTATCTCCCCCCTCTTTCTTCTGTTGGGAACCCTGACCACCTTTGTGGGAGTCCCCCCCAGGTACCTTTTTGGACACTCTGGTGCTAACCCAGAGGTCCGCCTCCTCAGCAAGCTTCCTGGGATCAGTCAGCTTACTATCCACTAGGTGCTGGCGCAAATCGGTATAAGTAACATTAAGCATATGCTCTCTCAGGATCAAGTCATATAAACCTTTATAATCTGCTACTTTGTTGCCCCGCACCCATCCATTCAGTGCCTTACTAGAGAAATCAAAGAAATCTACCCATGTTTGTGTGGTTTGTTTGGTGCTGTCCCTGAACCTCTGACGGTATCCCTCAGGGGTCAGCCCAAACTTGGCAAGTAAAGTGGCTTTCTGGAGTGGGTATGTGTTTTGATCCGGTGGATCCAATGTGAGAAGTGTGTCCCTCCCCAATGGCGGCACATAACCCCACATAGCTACCCCCCATTGCCCTTCAGGAACCTCATGAGCCCTTAGTGCAACTTCATAAGCAGCTAACCATTTATCTATGTCATCTCCCACCACAAAACTGGGCACCGCATTTTTGGGTATACGAACCTTCTTTTCTCCAGCAGGTCCTGTCTGTATGCTGCCACCATTATTGCTGGATTCAGACTGTCTTGCCTTGATCTCCAGCTCCTTGAGACTCAGTTCATGAGCCAACAATAGTTTCTTTTCAGCCAACGCTCTTTCAGCTTCCACTTGTTTGGCTGTTCTTTCAGCTTCAATCTGTTTGGCTGCTCTTTCAGCCTCAGCTTGTTTGGCTTCTCTTTCTGCCCTCTTCTCCTCCTGTTGTGCCTCAATTTTCAGTTTTGCCATTTGCAATTGGAACTCCCTTTCTTCTCTCCTTTCCTCTGCGGTCAGGCTTTGCATGGAGACACTGCTCCCTGGTCTGGAAGGGTGCACAATTGCAGTGGTAACACCATCCATAGATAGTGGAAATCATTCTGAGGGGCCATTTTCTGGCTCCTCTTCCTCATCATCCTCTAAATGGGCTTCTGCCCAGGCCCTCAGCGCCACTTGAAAGTCCTCCTTTCTGGAGGCCCCTTGGGTGGGTACCCTTAATGCCCTGCAGAATCCTCTTAGTTGTTTGACCGTGTATGTATCCAACTGGACTAGGTCAAAGTCCCCTGTCTGAGACCCAGTCAGAGACATGTTGAGTGAGGATTTAGTTTTTGAAAATTGTCAGGAAAAAACGGATTTTCAAAAAGAGATAAAAACCAAGTTGACCTTCAACTGTGGGTATGTAGTGAAATACTTAGCTACTGTATGTCACTGCACAAATACAAGTCCTATCCCACCGCTGCCACCAATGTTAGAAATGGGGTTTTTGGTTGGCAGTCAGGTTACCTCCTGTCCAAGCAAAAGCCCTCACTCTAGTCAGGGTAAGTCACACACTATCCAAGATTATCCTGTGCCCACCCTCTGGTAGCTTGGCACGAGCAGTCAGGCTTAACTTAGAAGGCAATGTGTAAAGTATTTGTGCAATAAATCATACAATACCACCATATAGCACCACAAAAATACACCACACAGTGTTTAGAAAAATATATAATATTTATCAGGATAATTGTAGGTCAAAAAGAATAAAGTTGCAATGGAAAATTGTAGAAATATCACAGGGAAGTGATATAGAGTGTCTTAAGTCTTTAGAATGCAATACAGTGTCTTTCAAGCACAAAGTACCTGGTTTCTGGTGGAAAATCTCCTCAGAGAGCCACAGGAGAAGAGATGCGTGGAAAAAGGGGTGTGTGCGTCGATTTCTCCTCAGCACACACAGACTGGCGTCGGTCTTTTCCACGCGGGGAAGTCGGGCGTCGTTTTCCGGCGCGCAGACAGTCTCTTTTTGTGGATCGCGGGGATTACCAGATGTCCCGGGTCTGTGCGTGGATTCTCCTGCTTGTTTTCCGGCTGCGCGTCGTTCTGCGGGGCTGCGCGTCGAAGTTTCGATCTCACGGTAGGCGTCGCGTCGATTTCTCCTTGGAAGTCGGGCGGCGTTGTCCTTGCGAGGCCGTGCGTCGAAAGTTTGGTCTCACGGCAGGCGTCGCGTCGATTTCTCCTTGGAAGTCGGGCGGCGTTGTCCTTGCGAGGCCGTGCGTCAAAGTTTCGCACTCACGGTGGGCGTCGCGTCGATTTCTCCTGGAAAGTCGAGCGGCTTTGTCCTTGCGAGGTTGTGCGTCGAAGTCTCGATCGCCCCGAGGGCGTCGCGTCGATCCGCGTCGGTGTGCGGCGTTTTTCTCGCCGCGAAACAAGCTGTGCGTCGAAAGTTTCGGCGCACGGAGCGTCCCAGTGAAAGGAAGAAGTCTTTTTGGTCCTGAGACTTCAAGGAACAGGAGGCAAGCTCTATCCAAGCCCTTGGAGAGCACTTTCACAGCCAGACAAGAGTTCAGCAAGGCAGCAGGGCAACAGCAAGACAGCAGTCCTTTGTAGAAAGCAGACAGGTGAGTCCTTTGAGCAGCCAGGCAGTTCTTCTTGGCAGGATGTAGTTTCTGGTTCCGGTTTCTTCTCCAGCAAGTGTCTGATGAGGTAGGGCAGAGGCCCTGTTTTATACCCAAATGTGCCTTTGAAGTGGGGGAGACTTCAAAGAGTGGCTAAGAAGTGCACCAGGTCCCCTTTCAGTTCAATCCTGTCTGCCAGGGTCCCAGTAGGGGGTGTGGCAGTCCTTTGTGTGAGGGCAGGCCCTCCACCCTCCCAGCCCAGGAAGACCCATTCAAAATGCAGATGTATGCAAGTGAGGCTGAGTACCCTGTGTTTGGGGTGTGTCTGAGTGAATGCACAAGGAGCTGTCAACTAAACCTAGCCAGACGTGGATTGTAAGGCACAGAAGGATTTAAGTGCAAAGAAATGCTCACTTTCTAAAAGTGGCATTTCTAGAATAGTAATATTAAATCCGACTTCACCAGTCAGTAGGATTTTGTATTACCATTCTGGCCATACTAAATATGACCTCCCTGCTCCTTTCAGATCAGCAGCTGCCACTTCAACAGTGTATGAGGGCAGCCCCAATGTTAGCCTATGAAGGGAGCAGGTCTCCCAATAGTGCAAAAACGAATTTAGGAGTTTTACACTACCAGGACATATAACTACACAGGTACATGTCCTGTCTTTTACCTACACAGCACCCTGCTCTAGGGGATACCCAGGGCACACATTAAGGGTGACTTATATGCAGAAAAAGGGGAGTTCTAGGCTTGGCAAGTACTTTTAAATGCCAAGTCGAGGTGGCAGTGAAACTGCACACACAGGCCTAGCAATGGTAGGCCTGAGACAAGGAAAAGGGGCTACTTAAGTGGGTGGCACAATCCGTGCTGCAGGTCCACTAGTAGCATTTAATCTATATGCCCTAGGCACCTGGAGTGCACATGACTGGGGACTTATAAGTAGATTAAATAGTTCAATCAGGTATGATCCAAAGTTACCATGTTTACAGAGAGAGAGCATATACACTTTATCACTGGTTAGCAGTGGTAAAGTGCGCAGAGTCTAAAAACCAGCAAGAACAGTATCCAAACCGAGGAGGGAGGCAGGCAAAAAGTTAGGGGCGACTACCCTAAGGCTGTCAGGTCTAACAACTTGCCTTCATCCAATCTTGTTTTCCTTTAAAATAGAAATAGGGTGCAGTACCAACTTTGGCCACTGGCTGCCAGTAGTGCACTTCTTTTCTACCTTGAAGACAGTGTTTCCTGTTACCGGGCCTTGTTGTCTAAAGCAGATGCCGGTGAAGCCATGCTGAGGAGCCATGCTGCGGGAGGAGTTCTTCAGTCTGGTGGGGGCTTTTGCGGGTATCCAGAGTTGCAGGTAAGTGCTGTTTTCCTTACTTGTACACTTTTCTTTCTTCTTTTCATCTTTTTTCAAAGATGCACAGCCTTGTCTGAAAGCAGCATGCAGACGGCACGAAGTTCAGTGGGGGGTTCCGGGCACTGTTTTCAGTGGGTGCGTGTCAGCACCTCAATTCTTTTTTGTTCCTTAGGAGGTGGGGGCGCGGCCCTGGGCAATTTGCTTTCCTTTAGTGGTGCATGCCAGCACCAACACGGATCCCTCGTTGCGGCCGCAGCAGCCGTCGTTTGTGCTGCGGGCCGTTTTGCCGGCATTATTGGGGTGGGGGCAGCCCTGGGCATATCTTGTTCGGTGCGCAAACAGCACCATTTGCTCTACGGCGCGGGAGCTTCACTTGCGCTGCCGGGCGTGTCTTTTCCCTGGTACCTCGGAGCACCATCACATTCCTGCAGGGAAGAGGGGGGGGGGCGGCCCTGGGCATATTTTCTTCGGTGCGCGAGAGCACCACTTTCAAAGGAAAAAGAAGCGACCATCCCTGGCCACAATGTGGCACCTTTGCTCTCCTCTTCTGCACGGCGCGCGACGGTGCCAATTTAAAAGGAGAGAAAAAGGGGGGGGGGGGGGAGGGAACGGCCCCAGGTCATTTTCTTTATTCGTGGTGCCCGATTGCACCATGTATTATACGCGCAGCCGCAGCAGCCTGACACGCTGCGGACCGCATTCTTTCCTGGGGGTGACCGGCCCCGGCCATTTTTGGCCCTTTCACTTCTCTTCTTCACAGTGCTGGACAGTGCCTTCGCCAATATGCTGTGGGCCGCGCTTTATCCGACTCTGGGGGGTGGGCTCAGGGCATGTTCCTCGGGGGCACAGGGAAAAGGAGCACTGCGCGCCTCGCAGCGCTTTAATTGTTTTCGGCGCCCGCAGCCGTTCTGGCAGTGCTGCGGACGCTCCGATTGACAGTACTCACCCCCTCATTGACACCGGTTGGGCTGGGGCTGAGGCTGCGACGGCCTTCTTCTCCCCCAGCACATTGCAGAAGATGCTCCTTGCCACGTGGGATCGGACCCTCTCGTCGCCAATGTAGTGTTGAGGCCCTAGGCCTCCATGCTACTAAAATGGACGACACGGACAAAGTTGCTTAGTAGGTATAACTGGGCCTGGGCACGTGCACCCGGCCCTTTTTATTGCCAGGGTCACCTGACCGGTGACGCCTGTGTTGGGTGGATGTGGGGTGTATGTGGGAGGCCAGCCCTCAGCAGAGAGGCTGGCCAAACACTAAAACGTGTCCAGCAGGACACTACAGAGTGGTAGTTTCGCTTTTAACATTTTAATGACGGGCTCAAAAAGTTACAACATTGAAAGTGCTGTTGAATAAAAAGCCATGACTGGCCTGAGGTGTCCCATGAGACATGGGCCACTTGGCAACTATGTCAACAACAAGGAACTCTCTGGCTGCCCTGGTGAGGGAGGGAAAGGAGCAAGAGCGGGAAGATGACAAAAAGGAGGGGAATGCAAACTTAGTGAGAGTGTTACCTTCTCATTCTGTGGACACGGACCTGGAGGGGAAACAGGCGCTTGTACACAGTGGCGCAATGATAGAAATTGACGCTTTACATGTGGGGGGATTTTAAGATTTTTAAATCGGAGAGGGGGGGGGGGAGTGGGGGTGCTTTACCAGTTGATAAAGAATTCTACTTTCCAAGTCCTGAGTCAGTAGTGTTAGTAAACTCGAGTAATGCATAATAGGATGAACAAACACGTTATCCCAGTCAATCCAGCACCTTCCCCCCCCCCGCCCAGAGGGCAGATCACTGTAGCATTGGCCCTTGTACTTGGGCCAGCCCACCCTGCACTGTTTTGCAGGTGCCGACCATAGGATACCCCTCATGCCTGGGCCATATGTAATGGCCCAGGCAGGATGTATCCTAGGGTATTTAAGCGCAGCGCGAAGGCGTGAAGTTAGGTTTTTGTTGACGTGCAACGTATTTATGCCAGCGAAGAGTAATAATAAAAACAAAGTGTCCAATCAACCGACCAACGGCTTTGGTGTCGTTCTTTATTAACACCACAATGACCAGACAATTGGCGACGAGGAGGCAAAGCCCGCTGCCTCACCTGCTCCAGGTCGTTACCCCTGGCTCTCTGCACTCCTCCTCCTCGGATGGCCACCGAGGCACTGCCTGATCGACGGCGCTCCTGCGAGTGTCCCAGGCCACCAGCACCACTCCTGCTAACTGACTTGTGGCAAATCAGCACCACCAGCCCGCCCTCCCGCAGACCGCCCGGAGCTGCGGAGCCTACAGCGAGCTCCCCTTCGGTGGACCTTCTGCGGCCCTGCATGACCTGACCCATACTGCTGTGGGTGTTGTTCTAGACACGTCTGTCAGCCCCTCCCATGGCCAGGACGTGCCGACAGACGTCCCAGGCCCATTTACTGCCTGCCTCTCCCAACTCGCAGGCTCACCACCCCACGTGCAATGCCTGCTTACAGTGACTGTCTCACCCCAATGCCTGCCAGCAGCTGAAGGAAGACCCCGCCCACAACTCATCCTGCAAGCACCTGCTCAGCCTGTATCCAGTGGGTGTGAAGATTTTTTTTTTTGTCTTATCCTTCCCTCGCCTTGCTGCTCCGAGTGCCTGGTCACCTCCACCTTGTCCTGACTGTAGTGCCAGCGCACCTAACATCAACGCCGTGGCGGGCATCCCGGCCCTAGAGCCATTGACTGTCACCGGTGCCCCGCCCACCCAGGCTGCTAGATGGAAGGCATGGCTGGAATGCCTTGAAACCTATTTCGAGGCCCTTGAGGTCAAAGATGAACAGAAGAGGCCCCTACTTCTCCACCTAGGCGGGGCGGACATCCACAAGATTTCCAAGTCTGTGCATAAAGCGAAACCACACACGTACCTCACGCTGAAGGAGGCAATCACTGCACACTTCGAGCCCTATGCCAACCCGGACTAAGAACGCTTTCGCCCTAGTCAAGCGAGTCAAACCACCAACGAGTCAGTTGATGTGTTCTATGCACGCTTAAGAGAGCTAGCCAACACGTACACTTTGCCAGACGAGAAAGACAAAATTAGGGCTCAATTCATCCAAGGCTGTTCCTCGTCCAAACTTCGGGAGCGCATCCTACAGGAACTGAACATGCAGATGAGACATCCTCACCCTAGGCTGCTCACAGGAGTTGTCCAAGACGAGAGCAGCGCACATGGAACAGGCACCAAGCATTCAAGTAAAGACAGAACCAGTCAATGCTGTTACAATAGTCACACAAAAAAAATAAGAGTGACGCCCAGAGAGGTAAACCCAGAGACAAAGTCTGCAAATGGTGCGGCAACCCACTACATCACCCAGCAGGCTGCCCAGCCCGAGCAAGTCATGTAGTGCATGTGGTAAGCTAAACCACTTTGCAAAAGTCTGCTGTTCCGTGCCAAAGGCGCCCACCACCAGGAAGACCGTCCGGGCAGTGACTGCATCTCCCAACACCGCATCAGACAGCGACATGGACAACGACCAACAGGTAGTTCATGCCGTATACACTGTCGGCCACTGACTGCCCAGGTGTCAGGTAGAGCTGCACCACCAACGTGTTTCCGCTCTAATGGACACCGGGGCGTCGATCAACCTCATGGCCGACGACGTATACTGAAACCTCACAGAACCACTGCCACTGAGACCCACAGCAGCGCAGGTCCACGCTTTTGGGAGCAGACGCCCACTTGACATAGCTGGTGTTTTCACCACGGACATCACTCACGGGGACTCAAAGATCACAACCAAAATCTATGTGTCACAGGAAGGGACAGGATTCTTGCTCAGCTGTAGCGCTTCTCAAAACCTCAAGCTAGTGCAGTTTGCGTTCAGCATCCATGCCAGCGGGCTGGAAAACCTGCTAAATGACTTTAGCCCGCTGTTCGAGGGCATCGGATCCCTAAAAGGCCCACCCCTCAAACTCCACATAGATGAATCAGTAGTCCCCGTGGCCCTCAGGCACAGGCGGGTAGCCTTCCATCTACGGCCCAAAGTCGAGAACGAACTCCTCATGCTAGAAAAGGCTGGCATCATCAAACGGATGCCGGGCCTACTCCATGGGTGTCCCCCATTGTGGTTCTGAAGAAACCCAAACACCCAAACGGAGTCAGAATCTGTGTGGACATGCACCTCCCCAATCAAGCCATCGGAAGGGAGAGGCATCTGACTCCAACCATCGATGACATCATGGGAGAACTCGCAGGGTCCAAGTGGTTCTACAAAATGGACCTTTGGTCAGGTTACCACCAGATTGCCATGCACGCTGCCTCATGCCCAATCACCACATTCTCCACCCATACAGGCCTCTGGAGGTACACCTGCTTAAATTTTGGCATCTCCAGCGCCGCCGAAGTATTCCAACACACAATCAAGGAAGTCCTAGGAGGATTCGTGGGAGTCCTAAACGTCAGGGACGACATCCTGGCCCATGCCCCAACTCTGGAGGATCATCTAACAAGAGTACGTGCTGTGTTTGAGAGGATGTGAGAGCGAGGCCTAATGCTCGACAAAGACAAGTGCGAGTTAATTAAGAAGGACATAAGCTTCTTCGGCTATCGCTTCTCGAAGCATGGCATCTGCCCAGACCCCTCAAGGTCCGTGACATCTAGGAAGCCCCAGCACCCACATCCGCCTCCAGAGTCCGTAGTTTCTTGGGGATGGTCACATACTGTGGTCGGTTCATAAAGAACATATCAGACCTGACTGACCCCCCTTCGAGTGCTGACCCGAGCCAACAACCTGTGGGTCTGGAACACTGAGCAAGAGAAGGCTTTTGAGGACATGAAGAAGGCCCTGTCCGCGGGAAACCACCCTCGCCTTTTTCGACCCCAGGTGAAAATCACAGCTGGTGGGAGATGCCAGCCCCACTGGACTCGGCACCGTCCTGATGCGGAAACAGGGCTGCGGAGACTGGGCACCTGTCGCGTTCGCCAGTCGTACCCTCACTCCGGAGGGTTTGACAGAACAAAAATATTCCAAAATAGAGCGGGAAGCCATCGCCATCCACAGGGGGTGTCGCCACTTTCACATCTACCACTACGGGAAGGCCTTCACCCTAATCACGGACCTCAAACCGTTACTACCGCTCTTCAAGGGGTCGTCCTAGAAACCTCTGCCAGGGATCGAGAAGTGGATCCTGCAGCTGCAGGAGTACGACTTCAAGGTCGAGTATCAACCGGGCACCCGAAATCCAGCTGACTTCCTGTCCCGGCATGCCCGCCTGGCTACCCAGCAGGAAGCGGAAGAAGCACAGGAGACCGAAAAGTATGTCCGACTAGTGGTTGACCGGGCTCGCCCACTGCCCATACCCTTTACGGAAGTGGTGGAAGCTACCAACCAGGATGGTTGCCTGCAAATGGCCATAGAAGCTGCTAAGTCAGGAGACTGGTGTCTGCTGCAACACCCAGCGGCTTTCCGCACTCTAAATGCCGGGGCAAGCTCCAAGCACTTTTCAACGTCAGGCACGAGCTGTCCGTGCGCGAAGATGGATGCCTGCTACGAGGATCCCGCCTCGTACTGCCCACCCGCCTGACGTCTAGAGCAGTGGTTCTAGCACATGGAGCCCCCCATGCCAAGTCAAAAAACAGGCTCAGGAGCGAAGTCTGGTTCCCGGGGCTAGACCAGCAAGTGGAGGACGTAGTCAAGGGATGTAGTAGGCCTCCTGACCCCCCAGCGCCCGTCATCACAGAAGATGGCCCTACCACCCCGTGGGAAAGAGTCAGAGTGGATTTCGGGAGTCTGCCTGACCGGTCCCACATGCTTGTAGTAGTGGATGACTACTCGCATTATCCTGAGGTGGAAATCGTGCAGTTCACATCAGCTATGGCGGTCATCCCGAAAATGGAGAAGCTGATGGCCACACACGGCCTATTCGGCAAAGTCCGAATGGACAATGGGCCCTCCTTCAACAGCTGGGAGTGGTCCGAGTTCCTAAGATCACAAAAAACCCGACACCGCCGCATCACACCCAGATGGCCGCAGGCAAACGGAGAGGTGGAACAATTTGTAAAAACCCTAACAAAGGTGATCCGAATCGCCGTAGCCGAGTCACAGAACATCAAAAGCTCCATTTACACATTCCTCTGAGATTACCGGGTCACACCCCATGCCACCACCGGGGTTGCCCGAAGCCATCTCTGTTTTGGTCAAACTGCAACAGACACCATACCACACCACCCAGCATGGGCAACGCAACCAGAGCCCCACAACCACTCGGCCCAGAGGAGATCACGCACCAATGCGTATGCCTTGAGAAAGCGGCGAGCCCTCGGTATCAGTCCAAGTTGGAGACCCCGCCCTAGTCAAAGACCGCCACCCAGGAGGGAAGTTCTGGTTGCCGTTCGAAGTCGACCAGTAGGAGGTGATCGCAGTAAAAGGGACTATGGTGACTGCAACTAAGGGATCAGAGATTGTGGCACGAAATGTGTCCTTTTTCAAATGGCTCTCGGCCGCTACCCGGTCAAGAAGAAACATCCAAGGCAATGCAACACCCGTAGAGCCTGATGACCAGGATGCCGCTCAACTGTGCCTTGGCATGCCCATTTTGGAGGAGCACCTGACAGCAGCAACCACTGTTGCCGACCCGTGAGAAGTGTCACGCTCCCTGCAGCCCGAGCCACCAAACACTGACACAGAGCCCTGACAGCCAGGTGGGGGGGCACGGAGGTGGGCGTTATCCACCGAGGCAGAACCCCAAACCCTCCAGACGCTACACTGACTTGCAGTAGACTTTGACTCTCCCACCCTGTGACCCAGGGATGGTGCGCACTGGGCACGCTTACCCCAGTCTCTCCAAACATCCTTTTCATCATTTATGTCTTGTTCTAAATTGTGTTTTGTTTTTCTGTTTCTCTCCAGTTGGGGAGGACTGTAGCGTTGGCCCTTGTACTTGGGCCTGCCCACCCTACACTGTTTTGCAGGTGCCGACCATAGGATACCCCTCATGCGTGGGCTGTATGTAATGGCCCAGGCATGACGTATCCTAGGGTACCTAAGCGCGGCACGCAGTTTAGTTTTTGTTGACGTGCAACATATTTATGCCACGGAAGAGTAATAATAAAAACGGAGTGTCCAATCAACCGACCAATGGCTTCGGTGTCGTTCTTTATTAACACCGCAACGACCCGACAGTCACAAGCACAATCATGTTAGATTATGATAGGCGGGCACCTTGAGCAAAACTCTGGTCTCTATGAACCCCCCTTTGCTGAATGATACATTTGCCATCCACTGATTAACACCACCTGGGAATATTTAATGTAACACTAAACTGTACATATTAGCGCCCAGGATGTGAGCAATAGAATGTCATTGACGTTCCCGTCACACCTCGGTGCTTCCCTGTTCGTGCTATCAACTGGCTAAAAACGTGGACCCTCCAAGACCTTACTACCCACTTCCCCTGTGCCTCCCTCCTGCGTCACTACACCGTAGGTCACCCACTGTACCACTTCAATCTCCCGGCCCACTTCGCTTTCACCTCCTTGCCAACTGCACCTCTCGCCCTCGTGTGCTTCATTGCCCTCTCCACCCCTTAACCACGGGTGCAACTAGGGGCCTCCTCTTTCCCGTGCACCTGAATGATACCTGAGTCAACCTGCCCTACTCCCCCACAAACACACTTAAGTCCCAACAGTGCCAGCCCCTGCCCCGCATGCTGCTACACGTGGGCAGCAGTGACCCCTGTTATTTAAAGTTCCTAGAGCCAATATTACCTTTGGGATGAAGCTCTAAAGGAAAAACTGTAAAATTCCAACCGATTGGCTTTGTCAAGTCTGGGACACAGAAGCAATGCCCTGGAAGTAACGTGTTCCGGGCCACTTAACCACAGCATTCCATCTTTTTCTCTTGGGAAACAAGCACAGAAAGACACATTTTAGGGCGTTTTATGTGGTTTCATAATAAGTATTTGAAGTATTACATACTCCTTTGAAAAGACGTGCAGTACTGTGGTTTCTCCAAATGAACAGATGGCCTGCTTACAAAATGCACAGAACCTTTATATTTCAGGTTAGGTGAGATCACAGGGTTCTCGGGTTACGCAGTTCCCTGCACGCGTAGCCAGGGCCGGCTTTAGCGCTGGTGGCACCGTGTGCGACAGTCTTTTTTGGTGCCCCCAAACCCATGACCACCACCTCGGATTCACTCACTACCATCCAACAAATGTGCTCCTCATTTCTCCATAGTCCCCTTTCACATACGTCCATTTGTTTTAAATAACTTGTAAAGGCAGGCTATACTAATCCACTTAGCTAGTCACATAAAATTAAGTTCCGTTCTTTGCAGCAGGCATATTAACCCTCTACGCTACTTTATGGCGGGTCAAAGCTGTTGCTAGACAACCCACATCTCTCTCCCTGGCAGGAACAATAATCACAAGAGGTGTCTTGACATTTTAATTGTTTACTGAAAGTTGGATGTGCAGGGAACATTCCAGAAGGTGCTTTTAAATCCAGGTTTTGTAAATTATTGTTAAACACAAGGCCCCCCGGAGGTCAGCGCCCACCCAATCCAGGTCAGCACCCGGTTTGGCAACACCGCTCGCCCTGTCCTAAAGCACGCCCAGTGCATAGCTCATCAAGTCCAGGTATTTTTCGATGCAAGCTGGGAAGACTTTTATCATGTTGAACCCATAAAACCAGAGGTTCAGGTCCCACAGTATAAAGACAAAGCTAGTATTCGATGAAAAACACAGTCATGAAAGTGCGAACTGTGGAGCTCTGATGTCGCCCTGCACAGCCAACCCCTTACATGGCCTGGGGATCTGTCTGCTCCTTAGCTATCGATCCGTGCCCCTGTTCGCAGAATCCTCACAATTAAATCGCCTAGAAAATGTGGCACACTACTAAAGGGTGTACGGGGGGGGGCACAGAGTGCCAAACGGTTAGGTAAGGCGGTGGGTTAATCTATTGCTAGGCAATGTAAAATGAAATGTGCGGCAACCCGTAAACACAATAAAAACAATTAAAAACACAATTTGCGATGCCTGCATTTTTATGATGGTATTGGGTCCCGTGACATCATCGCGGGGCGGGGGGCGGGAGGCACAGTCCCTGTATAATGAGGCGCGCTGGCCTCAAAGGACAAGGGGGAGGGGTGGGATTCTGACAGGTTGGGGCCTTGTCAATGGAGGGTACCGGGGGGCGGTGTGTATGTGTGTGTCTATGGGGGAGGGAGGTGCAGGTGGGGGAGGGGAGAGTTAGATCTGTCCAATTAATTGAGGATAGTCCCCGAGGGCCTGTTACAAGCAGTGTCTGCGCACTTGACAACCCCTGGAAAACACATTTCCACCCATTACTCGGAACTATTCATGTCTGTTTGGGAGTAAATGTGCAGCTTTCGTGGGCATTCTGTTCACCTTGCCAGAGAGGGAATCGTGGTGAGTGACATCAAATAGCTTCGGGGAGACTGCAACATCTTAGTTTCTAACTTATTAGCCTAGGTCGAGATAGTATGATCATGTCAATGTTCTAAGCTCAGGGCTGCTGCGGCCCAGAGCCGTAACACAGAAAGCAAAATTTGTGTATTTAGTGCGTTTCATTCATTCTATGCTACAGCGATTGTGCTGGACTGTATAGGATGTTGCACGCAGATAAATGGAAGCAGAGGAAAAACAAGCACTGGTAAAACCAACGGGTCCATCCTATGCCACATCTACTGGATTTGTCAATGATTGTTTTAGCCATGTTGTAAAACAGCGCAGCCGCTGTGTACCATGGCTGAAAGTACACAAAATAAAAGAGCTATGACGTAGTCAATGATGGCCGCCTAATAGTGTTTTAAAAAAAACAAAAAACAAAAACTTTAAGGCAGGCTGTACAACAGCTTTGCATCATGCCTACGAACACATTACATCCAACCTGGACAGAGGAGTGGGTGAAAGAGGAGGAAGAAGGATGTGGTGCTACAATCAAAGATGTCGAATTCGGAGCTGGGGAACTAGGCTCGAGGTCACCTCAACATCCTGTAATTCTGGACATGAGTGGGGGGGACAAAACTTGAGGGGGCCCCCTGCAAAGTACATTGAGCCCCTAGTGACTCAGTCAGGAGCTGATTAGTTATCCCATTTTCCAAGGACCTTTCTGCTTCCATTTACCAGTTGCTCAGAGCCTTCCATGCCTCCTCCTTGTTGGATTAAGGGGCGGTATGCCGCCCCAGGCTGTGCTTTTGCTCTGAAACCCTTCCCCAAAGTCTGGAAATATTTCACACGGTGCAGAAACACATCCAGAAGTATCTCCTTCGCAATGGCGAAGCAGCGCCGCCCTATGGCTCAGCCAGCAGCACGTGAAGGGAGGGGCAGGGCTGGTCCAAGGGAGGTGAGGAGAGTGCACCTAAGTGCGCATGTGCGATTGGCCGGTCGTATCAGGTTGGTCAAACACATGCACACTTAGGTTTCTCCAGCCCAGCTGTGTTGAACAGCTGGGCTGGAGAAACTGCAACCTGGTGTTCCTGCCCCTAGTAAAACTTCAGGAGAGGAAACGTTTTCGGCATGGGACCGGTTAATATGAGTGGTCTCAGCAACCAGCGAAGCTGCTTAAGGAAAACAACAATGAAAGAAGGAAGGACTACATTTACTACAGTGCTAGGGGGCCATGCTGAAGGCACTCACCTGTGAAACATTCTGTGCAGCTTTATCTGAGTGCTACAACAGTCTATGTTTATACAGAAAAGAAAAGTTTGTTTTAACATATACTCAGCGCCTGGGTCATTCAGTTGTAACAAGTTTAGGGAGGGCCAATTTGTAAGACATGCCCCGTGCCACTTTCAGGTGTTTCATGATTATAGTTAACGTATAAAAGCAGGACACTGAAACTGAAAGAAAAAATAAATCAAATAGTTTAGGTTGCATCAGCAGTAAATTTGGAGATGGGCGAGCCATTGGACGTTCGAGTCAGGTGCCTGGCTCTCGCTTAGCTCAAGATCTGCTTGGTATTTTGAGCCAGCATGCATTGGTAAAGCCTAGAGGTCTCACCTATGGAAGAGCTATTAACTTTGCCAATGTGTTTTAGCCATGTTATACACCAGTGTGGGCAGCTCTTCAGCATGGCTAAAAGTTAGTGGCGTAGAGGAGAGTGGTGTGGCATAGAGTGGTATGCGTAGAGTGGTGTGTCACAATGCTGTTAAATGGAATGGCATTGATTAGAGTGGCATAGATTGCAGTGGTGTAGAGGGCAGTGGCATAGAGTGCAGTGATGTAGTGTGGTGAAGAGTAGAGAGGCATACAGTGCAGTGCAGGAACAAAGCAGAATGGTGCAGAGTAGAGTAGCATGCCATAGAGTAGAGTGGAGTGATGCAAAGTAAAGTTGTGTAGAGTAGAGTGCAGTGGGGCAGAGTGCAGCATTGCAGAGTAGAGTGTCTTAGAGTTCAGTGGTATAGAGTAGAGTGGCATAGAGTACACTGGCATATAGTGTAGCAGAGTAGGGTACAGTGGTGGAGAGTTGATTGGCATAGAGTGTATTGGTTTTGAGTAGAGTGGCATTGAGTGCAGTGGCACTCTAGAATGGAGTAGACTGGCCCACAGTGAAGTAGAGTGGTGCGGAGTGGCATAAGAATGAAGTGGCATATAGCAGATTGTTTTAGATTAGAGTGAAGTGGCATGGAGTTGACTGGTGTGGGGTAGAGTGGCATAGAGTGCAGATTAGAGTGGAATTGCGTACAGTGCAGTGGTGTAGAGTGGAGTGGTACAGGTTACATTGCACTGGCATAGAGTATTAGTATAAAGTGCAGTTACTGAGTGCAGTGGTGGAGAGTGGTGCGGAGTAGAATGCAGTAGCTTGGACTGGCACAGCATAGATGGCAGTACTTTAGAGTGAAGTTGTATAGAATGGAGTGGAGTAGACTGAAATGGCACAGACTGGAGTAGAGTGGCATTCAATGCCAAGGCATAGAGTGCAACACCGTACAGTAGATTGTTTCAGAGTAGATGGAAGTAGTGTAGAGTAGAGTGGTGTAGAGTAGAATGGATTGATGGAGGGTAGAGTGCAATGGTGTAGAGTAGACTGGCATAGAGTGCAGTGGTGCAGAGTAGATTAGAGTGGCTTGGCATAGAGTGCTGTGGCATAAAGTGAGTTAGTACAGAGTAGAGTTAGAGTTCACTGATGTAAAATGCAGTGACATAGTGTGCAGTGTTGCAAAGTAGAGTGGTATAGAGTGGAGTAGAATGGTAAAGAGTAGAGTGAATTGGCCTAGACTGGAGTGATGTAGACTGCCATGGTACAGAATAGAGTGGAGTAAAGTGCATTCACGTAAAGGAGAGTGGTGCATGGTAGAGAGGTGTCGCGTGAAGTGGCGTAGAGTGGAGTAGTGCAGAGTAGACTGCAGTGGCTTAAAGTGCAGTATGAGTGGTGTAGTAGCGCACTGCCATTACAGACAACACATTTTCAATTTAAATGAACATTACATTTGCACAGGCATACAGTTTTACCGATAAAAGTATCCAACGCACAAACAAGAATGTGTGGAAAAATCATCCCCTAGTGTATTGATTTATTTTGATCATATTAAAATATTTGTTTTCACCACACTTCAGAATTATAAAAATTTGCTTTTCTATGTTTTTCTAATTCGGGTATATTCTGTAATATCTGCCTTTTTCATTTACAGACATTTACATTTTGCTGTGTGCCAGAAAAAAAAGCCTTTCTTTCACAGCAAGAATTCCCTCACTTTGAAGACAAAGAAATAGAAGTAAACACTAAGCTCCCCCTACAGATAAAAGTCTGACATTTAACCCCAGTCTGTGAATGCACAGCAAATGTGACAAGAATTTTTTTTAAAGGCTTGTTTACAGAGAGCAAGCAATTGGTGAAAGAATACAGTAACTAGGGTATGCTCCACGTGGGGGGTGGAGGGGGGGCGAACTCAAGCTGGAGAGTCTCAAACAAATAAAGCCAACAAAGAGAACCAAGCAACTGTGAGTTACAAGCCACAAAGCCTATGGTAAGAAAAGGGCAGAAAGCATTCCCAGGGAAGCTTTCAGAATGTCTCCCAGATGTTCTTAGCAAACCAGACAACTGCACAGTCCGGTAGGATTCGACCCACAAATGGGCCAAGCCTTCATGTTCCATGTGACTCTTGCTCCGCACACTTAGCTCAATCCATAATCCCCTCTCCCCTTTATCTATAGGAGGATTTGCACAATATGAAGCAAAAGAGCCTATGTTCCATACCAGGTTCCCTGCTTGACCAGTCTGTGTGATCGGAGGCAATTACCTTATTTCACTGTGTTTCCTTTTTATCCCACTGGAGGGTACCTTAAAATACATCAGATTAGGATGACCGCTGTAAAAAAATCCTTTCGTATGTTTTATTAAACTTTTATATTGCTCCCTCCATCTGTAATTAACCCCAGTGACATGTTAGGTAATATGACAACAGACATGCCTTTTGGTTCTCTAATAGCACTAATGTCAGGGCGGATGCGTGATGGTGTCAGAATATGAAAGTTTCCAGGCTGTTATTTAGAAAACATCATGTATGGTTAATGTCACTGAATGAAGTAAAACAATTTATTTTGCTAAAGTGAAATGTTTTATGTGTTAAAGAAATGCCCTTTTAGAATGTTAAAGAGTCTTTGTTATATTTTGTGGGACGATTTTCAAGCCTGAATATTTTGAGGGTTCAGCTCCTGTTATGGCTTTTAGAGTCAAGCGAGGTCAGACCCATGACTTGGCCGTTCCTACTTGACGGCTCGCAGTCCTAACTTTGTAGAAGAATGAATGCCGGTGCTCAAAGCTCTGCTCAGAAATCTGCGGCCCGCACTGTAAAATGTAGGCATGCCAAAAATCACAGCTGTGTGGTCTTGAATCCACCCCGAGCCTCTTCAATCTACTGCCAGAATCCCCTGGCCCTTTTATCTCAGTCCTGCAGGTTCCTGCTGCCTTCTTTTGTGACAGTTTTTCTTCCTCTTCCTTTCTGCTTTGTGAGTTTTTACCTCTCTTGCTTTCGGGAAATGTCTGAAAATGAAAATTAAGAGCTGGTACTAACAAATGAGAGCTAGTGGCCCCACAAGCTCAAACTAAGCAGTGATGGTTCACCCACCTCTGATTTCATTGTCAGTGTTACCTCAGAAACAAAGAAAGAGGCAGTAAGTACTCAAAACAATGCAGCATTCCACTGGGTAACCTTACAACTAAAACCGTAACATGAAACCACATTTTACAAATAGTAATGTGTATATACATCGATTTTCTAACTTTTAAATGACAAAGAACAATACCATGCAAGAAAGAGTTTCACTCACCCAGAACTCTAAAGTTTTGTAGGTCCATGGGTTAATAGGAAGATCCTGTCAAGATGTTTGCGTTGGACTCTGGGACTTGTAGTCCTCTTTATCCCATTATAAAGTCAAGGCTACAAAACGCCAGAATGTAAAGTATATAGAAGTTGACTAGCATTGGCCGGGCAGACTTGAAAGCTCTGCTAATATGATTATTGCCCCCGGGTGGACAGCAAACCTTGCCTTCTCTCCAGGACTCAATAAATAAGTTGGAGAGCGCCCCCACACCCATCAATTTGGCTAACTTATGTTCACCCGCAACACCTCTTACCAAGAGAGAAGCATCCTCGGCTCTCGTGAAATACATCTCACCTAGAGAGTGGTGCCGACGTGAGTTTACTCTAAACGACCATTATGCTGAAACTGATTCTGTCAGGGTAAGTTGGGTAGGGGTTCCGAAGGGAGAATCAACTTGACTTTGGTGTTGGGGTCGGGATAGGAAGCGTCGGAATGCTCCCGACTCTGCCGAAGGAGCCCTATCCAAGCGATGTGCAGATCCTGGGGAGGTCACTATCTGGGGGGTGGGGGAGTGAGGGTGTCGGACACTATCCGATGCTGGACCAGATGCTGAAAAGCCACTCTCTGAGGAAGGAGCAGTATCCGGAAGTGTGTTCCAGACCCGGGAGGAAGGGATGTCCATGTCTCAATCGGGGTGGGAATGTGTGGGCGCGGAGTAGGGTGTGAGGGGCAGGTGTAGTCGTACAGGGGAAGGGGAGCTCGGAGGCTGATGTTCGTGAGGGCGGTCTAAGGGGGCACAACTCTCCTCACCTGTCTTTCCAGTTCCATCACCGTTCTCTCGCCTCCCCTTCGGGTGTCTCCTTGCTACTTCTGCCCCTGATCATCCAGTATTTTTACGTTTCCGTTGAGATTGCTTCTCCTACTGTGTCTCTTTTCTCCTCCCCCTCGTCCTTCTGTTCTCTCCCAGCGTCTCTTGTCTCCCGAGTCCCCGGTCTCTGCCTTCTTCCCCTTTCCACTCACTGTCACCGGCTGTGACCGACACCTCACCCGGCCTATCAGCAAGCCGGCTTTGGAGCGGGCTGCCTCCACAGTTTCCATGGCAACGAAAGCGAGTCGTTTAGGACCAGCTGGCTCCAGCTGAGAGTGAGCAATGTCAGCATCTCCGAGCACAGGTGGGGGAAGCCCCGTAGGTGCGTTGGGGGACCGATACACGTAAGGCGAGGCGATACTGTATTGTATTGTATTGTAGGTATGAACATAGAATGCAACATGCACCGTAGAAAGCTTACGGAGAAACAAGGAAACGGGACCACAGAAAGATAAACGATTGAATAGCCGGTATATTGAGATATGATTGTGAGTAGGGCATAGTCATAGAGAACTGGACTCGACTAAAGAATTTAAAATGTCTTTGTTCCAAGGATTATTGGGCTTTCTTACATTGCTTAGGTACATACAATCACTACATCACACAGAAACAACTCAAATAGACAACATCTGTTAAAACAAGACACAAGCATTCCCAAAATTCGTTTAATATTTAACCTAACCATAAATTAATTGAACCAGAATTTGCACCAACCCTATGGAAACGAAAGATGAACTGATCCAAAACTCATGCTGTATAAAAAGAAAGTTCTCTAAAACATGGACACAAATGTGAAAGTAACTGGAGAATATAGTCAAAACATATTGGACTTCTTCTAAAGCAGCACAAGAAATGTGTCATATCCTCTGTCTGTTCTGGCACCGGGGAAGCCAATGACAGAGAAATTTAACAACTAGATATAAGTACACATAAAATCTTGACCTCTGTTAATTCTTGGTTAGCAACTAAGTTTTTGAAACAAAACCTCACTAAGGCAGAATTATTGGTCGCTAGAATTTGCATTGACAACTGGAACACCACATTCTGGCCAGCAATTATGGCTCCAGCGCTGCTTCTGCAAATACAAGTCTGAAACGTTGGCGTCATTAGGGAAGCCAATGCAACTTTTTCAGAAAACACAATTTCCACAGGTACCACCAAGGACCACATTATATCTATCCTCATTCAACTTCATTGGCTACTGGTTGAACCGAGAACTCCCTTTGAGTCCTTATTGTGCATAAGGTTCTACAAAGGCTTCCTCAGTGCTTAATTTGAGCTGGTGGTTGCCATTGGAGGCCACAGGCACTTATTTTTCAACGTCAGGTATTTACCTAGAGCAAGAGATTGAACAACACACAAAAGGGAAAGAAGGTGGAAGATAAAGATTGAAAAAATATCACAAAGGAAGAAAGCAGAAACTTGTAAGAGTAATATAAAGGGGCAGGGAGTGTCTAGTTCGTGAAATAAAGGAACATGAAGTGGAATCAAGGCCACATAGCCTTGATAGTCGGTGTAGGAAAGTCCCCCCCTTTTGGCATGGTTACCCTCACTTTTTGCCTGAAGTCAGTGTGCTTTTTTACTGGGATCCTGCGAATCAGGGCCCCAGTGATTGGGCTCTCTCCTCCAAATTTGGTTGTTTTGGTACTTCATACTCCCTACAATTGGCATACTGGTGTACCCTGTAAGTCCTTGGTAGATGGTACTTAAGTACCCAGGTCATTGGTACACCAGGGATCTCCCATGGGCTGCAGCATGCATTATGCCACCCTGGGGAGCCCATGCAAACTGTGTCTGCAAGCCTGCCATTTGCAGTCTGTGTGAAATGCACCCTTTCACTGCTGGTCACTACACCAGGTCACTGTAGGTCACCACTATGGTAGGCCCTTTCATCCCAAAGGGCAGGGTGCAGGTCCCTGTGTGTGTGGGCTCCCCTGCATGAGCAGAAGTGCCCCTACAAACTCCAATTCCAATTCCCTGAACTTCATTAGTGCCGGGAAGCCATTTTATCGGTATATTGTCCACTACCTGTGGTCCTGCTATATCATGGTATATTAACTCTGAACCTGGGCATGTTTGGTATCAAACATGTCGGAAATCATACCCTAATACTGATTCCAGTATTGGTGGCATGATCCCATGCACCTTCGGGGTTCCTTAGAGGATCTCCCAGTTCTGCTCCTACCAGTCTTTCAGCATCTGCAGACAGCTATCCAGACACAATTCGGCCCTCCTGCTGCTTGACCAGTTTGAGCAGAGGACAGCAGGACAAAGGAGGTACTGTAGGAGAGGGGTACAACCTCCTCTCCTTTGGATATATGTGTTACTGGGCTGGGGAAGGGTAGCCTCCGCGTGCCACCGGACTGCTTTGAAGGGCACATTTGGTGCCCTCCTTGCATAATCTAGTTTGCACCAGTCCAGGGGCCACTGGTCCCCACTCTGGCGCAAAGCACACAAAGGAAAGGGGAGTGATCACTCCCCTGTCTATCTCCACCCCTCGGGTGGTACCCAGAGCGCCTCCAGGTGGCAACTTGGTTCTGCCATCTTGTAACCAAGATGGGCAGAGGCCCCTGGGAGCATCTGACTGGGTAGGCCAGGTAGCTGATGTCAGTGACCCCTCCTCATAGGTGGTCACCCCAGAGAAAGACAAACCACCTTTTTGGGCTATTTAGGGACTCCTTTGTTTATGGGTCCCCAGATTCGCCTTGCAAGACTCCGCCAGGACCTCTCTGCAAAGAAATATTCTGCTACTGGCCTCTGGAACTGCTGCTGGGCTACACAGGAACCGGACAAGACTGCACCGCCTGAGAAAACTTCTCCTTGCAACATTGTTTCCATGGCTCCTGTCAGCATTCTGCAACATCTCCAAGACTGTGCATACTCTGGGGTCAGCAAGACTTTGCACAAAGACGCAGGACGGAATCCCTCTTGGAGTGAAGGATTCACTACTCCGCATCCTCAGGCACCTAAGGCAACTATGTCCGGCTGGTGGGATCTTTTGTTCATCAGATCATCAAAGATTCTACAAAACAGGTGGTGGTTCTGAGAGATCCCCTGGGTTCTTTCTTCGTTCTGACTAAGGTGGGAGACTGTGAGCGCTTGTCTCTGCCACTGGGACAGAACCCCTGTGCATCGCAGCTGTTGCACCAACCAAGGCTTGTTGACTCCTGCTCCAAGGGATCTTAAGGCTCCAAGTAGCCCCAGCCTACAGCACTCTACCTCTGCAAGGACAGTCTCCTCGCTACAGCTACAGCGACGTGGGACTCCTCTTCAGGTGTGCTGACTGAGCCTCACTGTGACTTACTGTGCCTGCTGACAATGGGTTGCTTGTGGGGGCTCCAACTGCTTCTTCTGGCTCTCTTGCCTTCTGAGGGTCAGCCTGGACTCCCCTCCAAGGGTCGAGTCCCCCAGGACTTTGGTAGTCCTCAACAGCTTTGCAAAACCTCCAACTGCTCCTTTTGCATTTGCCTGGCTTGTTGGTGGTCCTCCTGACCACTGACCCATCTGCAATCTGGCGACTGTAAAGTGACAGCTCGTAAGCAACTTCAGGGACTCCTCTGCAGCTCCTGGACCCCACAGCTGGACTTCATCCATCACCATTGACCCGGATCTTCAGCTATAGAAGGGTGGGCATTGGTCCTCCCCTACCTGGCCACTCCTGTGTGGACTGGACTCTGTCCTCCTCACCTGCAATCCATTCTTGGGTTCCACTGGCCTGGTCCTGTTTCTGCATTTCTCCAACCATGATGTCCCCTATGGGAAGACAGGGTATCTTACCTCTCTGCACCCGGCTGCTGGGGATCTTCTAGGTACTTAACTTTTGGGATTCCACTCTTCCCCAGCCCTTGTCTAATTACTCCATACACTCTGGTGGAAGACACACTTTCACATTCCATTTTTTTTAGTACAGGGCCCTTGCTAATTTATGCTTTTTCTGAGTACTTACCAGTGTATATTTTGTGAGTTCCTACCTCCAGTGGGAGGTATCCCAGTGGTAGTCTAATTTCGGGTGCCTATAATAAAGTACCTTTACTTTTGCAACACTGTGTGGTTCCTTTCATTTGTGATAAGTTACTGTGTGACTATTGTGGTATTGCAAGTGCTTCACATGCCTTCTAAATGAGTCTTGGCTGCTCACTCCAGCTACCCTAGAGAGCCCTGGAGGTCTAGACACTGTTACACCATATACTCAGGGTTGCCTGGACCCAGTATTAGGTGTAAACACCATAGGTGTCCACCACACAGTGGCCAGATTCCTGCTCTCGGCTGCTGAAGGCAGTGGGCTTCTGAGCAGATGAGCTTTGGGTACTGGCACTCATTCTTTGACAAGCTAAACACTGGGCACGTTCCTTCTCCTTTAGCCGCTCGATTGCACATTAACACCCTCCCTGAAGCTTTATGTTTCTCTGGCATATTTCTGCCTGATATTTCTTAAGCAAGCATGATCACCTTTGGTGAAAGGGCCTTTTCTATTGCAACGGCCAAGAAGAGAAACCTTCTTATTGTGAAATTACGCTCACTAAGCTTTTGGTGTTGTAAGAGACAATTAAAAAAAGTTGCTTTTTAAAGCCGCATTTAAAGGACCTCAAGCCAGTTTGTGTAACATTACAACTTTCCTTAGTGAATAGTAATTACGTTTAGCTTCAAAAAGAGACTGTGTAGGTGCACCTAAGCAGTGCTACATATGATAACACACCCAGTTATTACCATAACACTATAAGTTCCCATCTAATCTTAGGAAAGGGCATTTTTGACAAATATCCTTGGGAAGGGACGTGGTTACTGTTGCAAGAAGTGAGTCAAATTTGTTTTGGAGCCTAGGTGATCGAAGTCAGAATCTGAGAAATGTCATTGCTTCCATTAAATTATTTTACCAATATGTTTAGAGAACTCAAGTTTGTCCACGGTGAAAGGAAGACCCAAGGCAAGTAATTCCTCAATAACAAAAATAACATTATATCAAGAAGGCCCACTTCAGTCCCCCTAATCACATAGCTCAGTTCATTGGAAAGCCCTGTTGAAAGAGTCAAACACCATCGAAGACAATGCAGATTTACAATACGTTAGTACTCTGGCAATAGGATGCCCTATGAGATAGGTGCCAAATACCTGCACAGTTTGCTGGTACATTTCTCTTTCGACAATATTGTCACTACTGCTTTGTCAGTGTATGTAATGCACGTCAAGTTTGATGACTTCCATGCAACATATCTGAATGCAGGCTCTAACTCAGTGCAAGAACAATCCTGCCTTAAAATCCTATTAGTATTAACATATGCTTTTCATATAAGTGAATCAGGCATACTGCCTTTGTTTTAACTTTTCATAGTAAGCAAGTCAGACAAATGGCACCTGACATAATATTGCCCCAGTGAACCAATTGGACCATTATCACTGGCTTGTCATAAATAACTCAGTGTTACTGAGTTGAGCACAAACATTTTCACAAGGCAACCATCAGGTATAGCAAAAACAACAAGTGATGGACGGAATGCTGAACATTGTCAAACATTCACCCCCAGTACAGTGATGTGGGCCTAAATCCATCGTTTTTTTGCTGCCCATGCCATTCCAGTTTGGACCCAGCCACATGCAAATCAGTCTTGACCCTGTTCCCCATGGGAACAGTCCAGCCTGAACTGCTAGGCCAGGTCTTCCCTGGACTGGAAACAAGCATCCTGGGACCGGTTTCGGGGTTTCACCCCTCATCAGCCAGGCTAGCTTGAATCCAGTGGTATGGGAAGCACGGGACCCAACAAAGCAAAAACAAGTGATGGACGGAATGCTGAACATTGTCAAACATTCACCCCCAGTACAGTGATGTGGGCCTAAATCCATCATTTTTTTGCTGCCTATGCCATTCCAGTTTGGACCCAGCCATATGCAAATCAGTCTTGACCCTGCTCCCCATGGGAACAGTCCAGCCTGAACTGCTAGGCCAGGTCTTCCCTGGACTGGAAACTAGCATCCTGGGACTGGTTTCGGGGTTTCACCCCTCATCAGCCAGGCTAGCTTGAATCCAGTGGCATGGGAAGCCCGGGACCCACGTCTGGGCATACCCTTCTCACTTAGGGCGACAAAGCAAAAACAACAAGTGATGGACGGAATGCTGAACATTGTCAAACATTCACCCCCAGTACAGTGATCTGGGCCTAAATCCATCGTTTTTTTGCTGCCCATGCCATTCCAGTTTGGACCCAGCCATACGCAAATCAGTCTTGACCCTGTTCCCCATGGGAACAGTCCAGCCTGAACTGCTAGGCCAGGTCTTCCCTGGACTGGAAACAAGCATCCTGGGACCGGTTTCGGGGTTTCACCCCTCATCAGCCAGGCTAGCTTGAATCCAGTGGCATGGGAAGCACAGGACCCACGTCTGGGCATACCCTTCCCACTTAGGGCGACAAAGCAAAAACAACAAGTGATGGATTAAACCCAGATCTATGACTGGGGGTGAGTGTTTGACAATGTTCAGCATTCCGTCCATCACTTGTTGTTTTTGCTTTGTCGCCCTAAGTGGGAAGGGTATGCCCAGACGTGGGTTCAGTGCTTCCCATGCCACTGGATTCAAGCTAGCCTGGCTGATGAGGGGTGAAACCCCGAAACCGGTCCCAGGATGCTTGTTTCCGGTCCAGTGAGGACCTGGCTTGGCAGTTCGGTCTGGACTGTTCCCATGAGGAACAGGGTCAAGACTGATTTGCATATGGCTGGGTCCAAACTGGGGTGGCATGATGAGCAAAAGAACGATGGATTAAACCCAGATCTATGACTGGGGGTGAGTGTTTGACAATGTTCAGCATTCCGTCCATCACTTGTTGTTTTTGCTTTGTTGCCCTAAGTGGGAAGGGTATGCCCAGATGTGGGTCCCGTGCTTCCCATGCCACTGGATTCAAGCTAGCCTGGCTGATGAGGGGTGAAACCCCGAAACCGGTCCCAGGATGCTTGTTTCCGGTCCAGTGAGGACCTGGCTTGGCAGTTCGGTCTGGACTGTTCCCATGAGGAACAGGGTCAAGACTGATTTGCATATGGCTGGGTCCAAACTGGGGTGGCATGGTGAGCAAAAGAACATGGATTAAACCCAGATCTATGACTGGGGGTGAGTGTTTGACAATGTTCAGCATTCCGTCCATCACTTGTAGTTTTTGCTTTGTTGCCCTAAGTGGGAAGGGTATGCCCAGACGTGGGTCCCGTGTTTCCCATGCCACTGGATTCAAGCTAGCCTGGCTGATGAGGGGTGAAACCCCAAAACCGGTCCCAGGATGCTTGTTTCCGGTCCAGTGAGGACCTGGCTTGGCAGTTCGGTCTGGACTGTTCCCATGAGGAACAGGGTCAAGACTGATTTGCATATGGCTGGGTCCAAACTGGGGTGGCATGGTGAGCAAAAGAACAATGGATTAAACCCAGATCTATGACTGGGGGTGAGTGTTTGACAATGTTCAGCATTCCGTCCATCACTTGTTGTTTTTGCTTTGTCGCCCTAAGTGGGAAGGGTATGCCCAGACGTGGGTCCCGTGCTTCCCATGCCACTGGATTCAAGCTAGGCTGGCTGATGAGGGCTGAAACCCCGAAACCGGTCCCAGGATGCTTGTTTCCGATCCAGTGAGGGCCTGGCTTGGCAGTTAGGTCTGGACTGTTCCCATGAGGAACAGGGTCAAGACTGATTTGCATATGGCTGGGTCCAAACTGGGGTGGCATGGTGAGCAAAAGAACGATGGATTAAACCCAGATCTATGACTGGGGGTGAGTGTTTGACAATGTTCAGCATTCCGTCCATCACTTGTTGTTTTTGCAACCATCAGGTATACACTCACAAAATGTACGCTATGTGTAAGATACAGTAACATTTGTAAAATACAGTTCACAAAACAACATATAAATATGTCATAGTGCGAAACATCTAACTTTAGGGTTTGTCAAAGGAGTTAACAATGCCAAGATTCTTTCCTGGAAAGGAGATCTGTGGGATTACATGTAACAAAGTAGTGTGCAGCAACAATCCACCCTGGAATGCCCATTGGTTTTGGCATACACATTTGACAAAAAATTCTGGTGTAGTGGCTTTGTTATACCTATTCATAATAAACAGATCAGACCAATGGGACCTGACAAAACATTTCCCAATGAATCAATCAAGCCTACTGCCTTGATCTTTGGCTTCTCACCCTAACAAAGTCAAACCTTATGTATACCGTATGAGCTTTCCCAAAAAGAAAAACAATCACTGTTTAAAAAAAATAAAAAGCGTGTAGAGAGGAGGGTCAACATGTGGGCACAGCCTAAGCCCCTATCTCAGTAGCTCTTCTTAATGCTCCTTTCTGGTGATCACACAATGTCTGGTGGGAGCTCCAATGTCAAGCCACACCAATAATGGATGTCCTTTCATGGTTACATACTTCTCATTATTGGCTTCAAGAGAAGACCCATACGGTAAATGTTATAATTGGATGAGCATAATTTTTGATGTGTGGATTTCTTTGGAATTTGGCATAAAATAATGATTTAATGCTAGACGTTGACACCAATAAGGATTTCAACTGGTCCCTGTGGAAGCTGTAGAGAAAAATAGAATTATTAATGGCATCAAAGACTGCAGACAATTATACAGTGACAACTCGGTTTCCAAGTAGCTGCACACTGACATTCTTCATCTCCCCATAATTTGCTGATTGACTACATGCAACTGACTTTAGGCACTGACAATGAACCCCCAGCAGCACTCATTCAAATTTCCTGTGGATTATCCGAAGGTATAGTCTGCACATTGACTCTGATCCTATTACTACACCAAGCAATCAGCAGCTACAGTTTGATCCACTGCATCACACTCGCCCCTTCAACCAAATGCAAGTACCATCTACCCTCTCATAGCTGCAATATCCACTTTTCTTCTCCCCCTTGAAGGCATTTTCAGGCGAGTCAGAGACATGTCAGCAACCATAATCTACCTCCTCTACCTTGTATCATAATCCTACAATCACTCTTGGCTCAGTCATAGAACTCCCCAAAATGGATCAGTCTCTGAACTCAAATCCAAGTAGTCATCATATGTTCCCATCTCCAGTACTCACCGACATGAAAGAATCCTTGGTCACAAAACACAGGAATCACCCTGGCTCCCAACCCCTGCATTTACTGAGCCTGATCCCCAACCCTCCCTCGCTGCTGCAGTCATCAGCAATCTCTGAAATTAGTAAATTACTGTTCCAAAACAGTTACATTGTCCCATAACTCCCTTGCCTTGTCATCTCTGATTCTGGAACTAAGTAACAAACATATCAGCGCCCCAGAGCCCGCATGTGCGGTGTGGCTGGTGATTGTAGGGCTGAAACGGCTTTGGGGGTTTGATTATCTAGATATGTTCCATGTCGGAGTGTGCATGTCTTACTTGTATGTGGTTGTCTCTAATGTGCTTTTGTGTGTGTGTTTACGTATGTCTATATTTGTATGTGTTATGCTTTTTCTCTGGAATGTTTTGTGAGTCTCTTCTCTGTGTGTATCTATTAGCCACATATCTATGTCTGATGTGTGCACAAGTCCTCTGTATGTATCTCTTATGCCCTGTATCAGTAGTTTGTGCCTGCTGTGTGTGTGCAGTCTGCTTTGCTATCATTGGTGATTCTTACGTATGTCTGCTGGGTGAGTTTATTATGTGAGCCATTATTATTAGCTCTGTGTAGGCCTGTTGTGTGTTTTGTGTGTGTGCACCTGCTGTAAGTTCGGTGAGTATCTATCTATCTACTATCTATCTATCTATCTATCTATCTATCTATCTATCTATCTATCTATCTATCTATCTATCTATCTATCTATCACCAAGTGGTGGTGTTTTTTGTTTAGCTAATAACTTTAGCACCATTCGATGAATCTTCACACAATTTTCCAATAAAATACGATGCTCACTTCAGCACCGTCTGGAAAGTTTTGGGGTCATCTGTCAAGCGGAGGCTGAGGAAAAAGGGGGGTCCCAAAACGCTTTTTCCCCATTCATTTTTCCATAGGGATTTTGAAGAATGATAGCGCAGAAACCACTGGACAGAATTACACCAAATTTGGCAGAAAGGTAGCTCTTGGTCCAGAAAGTGCCCTTTTTGTTATTTGGTATAAATCCGTTCAGTAGTTTTAGAGAAATTAAAGAAACTCCAAATTTGTATATATAGGGACACAAAGGATTCGCGACCACTCCTGATCTCTGAGATCTGATTGGCTGCCAACACTTCTGCAAGGAAGTGATGGCAGCCATGTTGGGACTCGGCTTCAACTGTGTCCCAGAAAAAAATAAGAAAAGGGGCCAGGGTACGGACACCCTCACCTCTTTGCTCTGGTGGTGGCATCCCAGAGGAACCCACCTAGGGCAAAAAAGCAACTTTTGAAAAATTTTCAGCAGACGTCACGATGGATCCACCGAAAAAATACACCCCAAGCTCCAGCTCCCGTGCTTGTTTTTTAATGAGCCCCCGGGTGGGCCAGGTCCTAGGGGCATTGGTATTTTAATGTGGGACCCCCCCTGCTGCCCCGGGAAGCACCACCTCCCCAGGGCTTTTATTACATATAATGCAGGGGGCCACTTAACCCCCCGCCCCAGCTGTCCCGGGACCACCACCTCCCCGGGGCGTCAAACAAATATGTTGAGGGGGGCAGTGCACCTCCCTCTGCTGCCCCAGGGACTACCACCCCCTGGGGCATTAAACACATACTAATGGGGGGGCCTGGAGTCCCGGGGACCACCACCTACCCGGATCTATGCAAAAGCAGTGAAGAGGTCTGTTCTGGACCCCCAAGCCCTAGGGACCACCACCTCCCTGGGGCTATTTTTGCCAAAGGGGCCCCCCTCGAGGAGCCACTGATGGCCCTGGGGATTGCCACCTTCCCCAGGGCCGGCTCCTGCTATGTCCCAGGGTGCCCACTCCCGACACTTAGCTGTTTGCTGTGGCTTGACAGCAGCTTTAACAGCTGCTTCCAAGCCACAGCAAACACTCTGCTCACAGCGATGGAGAGATGTCAAACAGATCTCCCTCGCTCCGAGCAGAGGTTTCCTCTGTCACCCTACCTGAAAAGATGCAGGCAGGGACACAGAGGAAACTCCTCTTACAGAGAGGAAGCTGCTTTATCAGCTCCCTCTCTCAGTAACAGCAATGCTGGCTTCTGCAGGAGGTGGGGAGCCATCTGGGGCCATGGGGGCCTTCAGGCTCCCCCTATGATCCCCAACATTGTGACTGGATGCCCTGAGGGGCACCCAGGTCACATGGCCTGGCCCTGGGGGATTGGGTCCCCAGGGCCGAGATCAGCCCTAGGGAGAGGGCCCACCCAACCCCCCTCTAAAAAAATAAATATATATTTAGGCTTGACCCTGGGTGATGGGGTCCCTGGGGCCAAGATCAGCCTGGAGAAGGATGCCGCATGGCCCCCCTCCCTCCCATAAAAACATCTTAGAAGGCTGGGCCCTGGGGGATGGGGTCCCCAGGGATGAGATCGACCCTGCGGAGAAGGGCCACGCGACACCCTGTCCCACCAAAAATTGATAATTAGTCCAGGCCCTGGGTTATGTCCACATGGTTGAAATTGGCCTTGAGGAGGGGAGCCACGCAGCCCTACTTCCCCCTCCAAAAAAATAATTAGGCGGGCCCCAGGGGATGTGTTCCCAGGGGTTGAAATTGGCTGGGGAGGGGGACATGTGGTCCTGCAGCCACATACTGGTCTGCATGGCCAAAGGTAATGCCCAACACAGGGTTGGGTGGGTATAGAGCCAAGTGCCGCCGCACAAAGGCGAAGGCCATGTGCTTTGGTGGTTTGATTAACGTATAATACTGAAAATTACTTTACGTTAAAAAAAACAAAGAAATTCCCTGAAAAATCTAGAGGTTACAGGGACTTTATAGTTAGGAAATAGAATTTAAAAAAACATTGAAATTCACTTAAAAAAACAAAGGTTAGAAGGACGTTACAGTTAGGCTCACATTTTAATTGTTACCATACCATAGAAATTCACCTGTTATATATAGCAGAGTTATCTGAACTATAACTCATGCCCTAAGGTAACTTTAACTCACGCCCTGGCCATGAACTGCTAATTACCCCACAAATTACGGCACTCTTGACATCTTTGATAACATCACTGATAATATCAATGTAATATTTGCAGTACAATTTTTGATGAAAAAACTGCATGGCGGGGGAGCAAGGTAAGACTCTCAGCCAGGGGAGTGCAAGACCAACATACTTTGCTGTACCGTAATTATGCAAAATTACAGTAAAATTGCTTAATTACATGAAAGGCACCTCACACTCAGAACAATACCTAAATATACAGTTCAGGTAAAAATTCAACTTGAAAATGTAATTATGAGTTAATCTCCAGTTGATCGTTTTCAGAATACTGTAGGTCAAATTCTAATTTGCAGTAGTACGCTTAAGAATCACCTGAAAGTTCCACTTGGGTAAAAAAATCTACCTAAATTAGTTGTTGACAACCCTTGTTAAAAGAACTGCTGTTCGCACTCAAAACACTGCCCCTTGTATTTGGCTTTGTATTTTTGCGCTAAAAAATGACTTGAATGGTCCTCTTGGTTAAACAATCTACCCGAAATACCACTCATGTTAAAAAATTACCTGAACTGTACATATTTTCCCTGAAATTAAGTGATGTGGCCTAATGGCATTATCTCAGTAAACTTGCACACATTTGTTACACTAATTTACCAAAATTACTGTACTTATACCAGCATAATAATTTTTTTGCCCAAACCTAGTCTAAACTTCACTCCCAAGCTTTCTCTGTATTGCCTCGTTTCCTGAGAGAAATGGTGTCCTCAACGTATGGCCAGCAGGCCATTTGAAGCTCAGCAGCCCTATCCTTGCGACCCATTAACCTTTCTCTGGGAGAAAATTGGCAAAGATCTGTTATTTCTTCTAGCCTAGCAACATCGTTTTGTCATTCTGGGGTTTGTTTGTATTATCAGATCAATTTGTTTTATGATCAGGTCTATGCTGAAATGACTGCAGAATCAGAACAAGCATAGGTAAAGTCAATAGGTCTTGCCTGCACAAAAGCTTTTGGCTTTGGCAATGTGTTTTAGCCATATTGTATCAGTTTGGCTGCTGTTCTACATAGTTAAAAGTTAGTGGCGTGGAGTGTTGTAAAATGTAGTTGGGGAGTAGAGTGTTGAATAGTGGAGTTGTTGGAGTGTCACAGAGTGGAGTGGAGGGAAGTAGAGCTCAGTGATTCAGTGGTAGATAGTGTCATAGAGTGGAGTAGTGTAGAGTGGGGTAGAATAGGGTGGAGTGGATTGAAGTAGTCGCATTAATTGGATTGGGGTAGAGTGAAGTGGATTGAGTGGAATGGGGTGGATTGGAGTGGGTGGATTGGATAGGTTGGATTGGAGTGCGGTGGGCTGGGGTGGAGTGGATTGGATTGGGATGGGGTGGATTGGAATGGGGTGGATTGGAGTGGGGTGGATTGGAGTGGGGTGGATTAGATTGAATGGGGTAGGTGGATTGGATTGGAGTGTGGGGATCGGACTTGAGTGATAAGACTCAGGGGTGGATTGGCATGGGGTGGATTAGATTGAATGGGGTAGGTGGATTGGATTGGAGTGTGGGGATCGGACTTGAGTGATAAGACTCAGGGGTGGATTGGCATGGGGTGGATTTGATTGGAGTGGAGAGGGGTGGTTTGGGGTGGGGTGAATTGGAGTTGGGTGTGGTGGTGTGGACTGGGGTGTATTAACTTGTATTGTAGTGGATTGGATTGGAGTGGGTAGATTGGATCAGACAGGACTGAGGTTGATTGGACTGGAGTGGGATGGGATGCACTGATTTGGACTGGGTTAGAGTGGATTTGATTGGGTGGATTAGATTGGAATGGGTGGAATGGTTTAGATTCTAGTGGGGAGGATTGGGATTGGATTGAGGTTGGATTGGATTGGAGCATATTGGATTGGACTGGAATCTGGTGGATTGGTTTGCACTTGGGTGGGTTGGAATGGGTTGGATTGGAGTGGGGTGTATAGGAGTGAGATGGCTTGGAGTGGGGTGAATTTATTTGGGCTGGGGTGGATAGGATTGTGTGGGGTGGGATCCATTGAGTGGAGTGGGGTGTATTGGAATACAGTGGAGTGGATTGGAGTTGAGTGTATGGGTTGGACTGGAGTGGAGTGGGTTGGATTGGAGTGGGTTGCACTGGAATTATGTGGAATTGATTTGTGGGTGGATTGGAGTGGTGTAGATTGGACTGGATTGAATTGGACTGTGGTGGATTGAAGTGGAGTGGATTAGGGTGAAATGGATTGGAGTGGGGTGGATTGGATTGGAGTGGGTTGGGTCGGATTTGAATGGGATAGGTTGGATTTGAATGGGGTGGGATGGAATGGAATGGAGTGAGTTTGATTGGTCTGGGGTGGGTGGGTTGGATTGGAGTGGTAGATTGGAGTGGTGTGGATTAGATTGTGTGGGGTGGATTGGGTTCGAGTGGGGTGGGTTGTGGTGGATTGGATTGGAGTGAGGTTGATTGGGGTGGATAAGATTGGTTTGGTGGAGTGGACTGAATTGGTGTGGGTGAATTGGATTGGAGTGGGGTGTGGATTGTGGTGGATTGAAGTGGGATGGATTAGGGTGGAGTGATGTGGATTGGACTGGATTTGAGTGGGGTGGATTGGGTTGGATTGAATTGGGCAGTACTTGAGTGATGTGGTTTGGATAGGTTTGGTGTGGGGAGGATTGGATTGGGTGACTTGGATTGAGTGTGGTGGACTGGAGTAAGGAAGATTGGTTTGGAATGGGGTGGATTGGTGTGGGGTGGATTGGATTGGGTGGCTTGGATTGTGGTGAATTGGAGTGGGAAGGATTTGATTGGGGTGGATTGTTGTGAGGTGAATTGGTTTGGGGTGTATTGGGAGGTTTGGGGAGTGGTGGATTGAAGTGGATTGGAGTGAGTGGTTTGGATTGGAGTGGTGTGAAGTGTATTGGGGTGGGATGGATTTGAGTGGGGTGGATTGGATTGATGTGGGGTAGATTCATTGGGTGAGGTGAAATGGATCGAGTGGGGTGGATTCGATTGGGGTGGATTGAGGTGGGGAGAGGGGGTGGATTGAAGTGGGGCAGATTGGATTGGGGTGGGGTGAAGTGGAGTGTGCTGCACAATTACACGTTAAAGCATAATTTAGGAAATTACACATAAAGAAAAAAATTGACTTTGCAATATTTAGAACTCATCTTTTGAGAACAACTATAGCCCACTACCAAAAACAAAAAAAAGAGTGCAAAGTCAGAAAAGAAGATTTGGCAAAATAAAAGAAAAGCGTTAACTACATATAAAATAAAACTTTGCAATTGTGTTTGTCCTGCTAGGCACGTTTTGTCCAGTCACGCTCCTTCTGTTTGCAGGGCCCTAGAAGTTAAAAAGAGATACCTCAATCAGGTCCGGAGTAGTGAACGGGCGCTGAATACATTGAATCAATCAGAGCTTGTTCACTGCTCCACAGAAAGGAAAGAAAAAGATGCTAGGTTTGCAGTGACCAATTCCAAAGCTGTAAAGAAGAATGCCACACAATCCAACATATAGTAAACCAGGAGCGGGCTCCAAGCCCTTTTTGTTAACAACAGTGTCTCGCAAGTGAGACAAATGCATTAGCGCATTCTATTGTAGGCTCGACTCTAAAAATAAAGAAAACATGTTGGGAAGTTATATTTTGTGTGTTCTGGTTATGGACTTTGTTTCGTCTATCAACAAGGCAGCCCTCCTCGTAGGTGAAAACTTAACTGAGCGGACTGTGGAAGTGCATTAAAAAGGTATGGAAACTGTGGACATAGCTACAATGGGGCTGGGGCCTCAAGAAGATTGGTGTCAGCACATTGTTTTCCCATTTTCAATGTCTCTGCAGCTCTCATTATAACATCTTTTGTAGTGCGCCTGTTTCCCAATGAGTGGCAATTGTTGCCCAGTAGAAATGAGATGCTCGCATATGCATTTGAAAGACTGTTTGTGCACTCTCTCCCACTGGGGTGTTCAACTCATGATTTTCTACATGAAAAAAGGAGGGAAGTCGGGATCTACATATAATTTTGCATTTCACAAGTCTGCCAATTGGCCCTACAATATATGATACCATGGATCATTCCCAGTTTTCTAGCCAACAATATTTTACAATGTGGAGCTAATAATAGTTTTATTATGGGCTCAAAACAGCAGCATGCAAAGTGCTAGTGGCTAAAATGCCATAATTGGCCGAAGGTATTATAGTTGACATGAAACCACTTGTAAAAAGGTAGTGATAGTCACAGAGACATCCAGATGCACGCCTGCAGAGTGTTCCTCTTTCATTTCTATGGGCAAACCACTTTCCCCAGGGTTTATAGACACTGTCAGTCATCAGAGATCCCCGTTGTTATCCGTTTTCTTTGTCTGAGCATGTGACCGGGGGTTCTGTGTCTCTTTACGTCCCATTGTGCACCTCTGTATGAGCTGAAGTTTGTCTACCTGTGAGCGGCAGTGTGCTTCTTTAAGGGCTGCTGTGTTGGGTGTATTACCTTCAGGGTCTGAGTAGGAGAAGTCATGTCACTCTTTGTCAGTCGTGTGTGTAAGGGAACTTTGACTTGGCAGGATGTCCATAAAAGCACTGCTTCTGCATGCTGCCAAGGGGTTCCTCTTGCAGCCAGACACAGGAAGGGACTAAAAGAGGATGTTTCGCCAAAGCCAGAGTCCCAAAATAAAGGCACAGAGCTAAGTGGAATCATGAATCCAGAAATAAAAGATTAGTGTCTGCTGAATAATAAATCCCAGCACAAGGCGAGAATACTTACATGAGGGCAGTGGAAAACGTTCAAACGGACAAATGGCTGCCCCATGCATAGAACCCATGACAGATGTGTTTTGACTGCTGTAAACTGAGCACAATACCCTCTCGAGATGGTAATTCAGAATATAAGGATTTTGTCATTTTGCGTCATACATACTACAGTAACCTTTCTGTTCTCCTTACGCTCTAGTGCCCTAGGAGCCTTTTATCCATCAGCCACTTACCTATCACTGTCCTCTGTACACATCCGATTTTGAACAGGATCACATTAGATGTAAAAATGACCTTTTCATCCTCCGCTCTGTCACCCTTTCTCTATCGCTTTTGTTCCTTTGTCTGACTCACTTCCCTCTAGAATCCTATCTTCTTTCTTTTATCATCCCTTCTCTCTCTCACATCTGGCTGACCCACTCTTGCATTCCCCTTCTCTCACTGTTCACTCCTACAGATCCAACCTACTCCCTTTCTCTGGCGTTCTTTCTCTATATCTCACTCTATATATATATATATGACCTACTGGCGGTTGTCAGTAGGTAGTTGTAGTTAGGATAATGTTTTCCATAGATAGAGCATTTTTTGTTTTGCAACAACTTTGGCGCTGTTTGACAAATCTTAACATTTTCAAAATGTATACTTTTCTTAGTTCAGGTGCTGTGTTGAAAGTTTCGGGGTGATCCATCAAGCGGGTACAAAGGAAGAAAAGGGGGGGTCCCAAAACACTTTTTCCCCATTCTACATCACTGGGGGTTTTCAAATTTTTTAACACAACTACATCCCGAACTGCTGAATGGAATTGCACCAAGTTTTGCAGAATGCTATCTCTTGGTCTAGAAAGAGCACTTTTTTAGTTTGGTGTATATCCGTTCAGTAGTTTTAGAGATTTTTAAGGACAAAAAATATAGATATCTAGGGACACTGATCCTCCGCAGAGCCACCGCAGGTCCATGAGCCACAGGAAGAATCTGATTGGCTGGCCGCAACCAGTTGCAACAAGTTGTGGCCGTTATTTTGTTTTTATCAGGGAATGGTCCCTGGGGCTAAAATGTGGGGGGCAATGTACATGATAAGGTCAGGGTAGACCCCTGGGGGATCATATAAGTATGCCATGAATAATTTGTAAACAAAATGCATAAATTGTATTTGTGACTTTTTTGAGATCCATGGATCCACCCGCAGATTCCCACAGGGGGCCGCAGAGCTTGGAAAACATAAAAAAAAAATACTTTTTTTACATTGCCCATTTCAGCCCTGCGACATTTCCCCTATAAAACAAAATGGCAGCTGCAGTCGTCCCCGGGCCTGAAATGGGGGTTGCAATGGACTTAAAGGGGTCAGAGTAGAGTTTCTCTGACCCCAGGGGGTGATAGAAATGCGGTAAAATTGTAGGTAATTCACTGAAATTGCATAAAACCTTTTTTTTTTTACATTTTAAATAAATCAGTGGATTTACCTGCAGGGATCAGCACGGCCCCTGGTGTAAATTTGCGGGTGGATCCACGTATCTTATATATATATATATATATAAATACTTGTTCACACACTCAGGCATCCATAGAGACAACCTCACACTGTCACAGACACTCGTCACACCCAGTGTCACAGCCAGACACACACTCTCACATCCAGGTTCCAAGCCAGACACATACTTTCACTCCCACTCTCACACCCAGACACACCCTTTCACACCCAGTCTGACATTCTGATGCACCCTCTCACACCCTCTCTCACACCCAGACACTCTCAGACCCACTCTAATCCACAGTCCAGCTCGCTGTGCTCTGAAGGGACGGGGCAGCGTTTGGGGGTGGATGAAGGGGGAAACAAAAACATTTAATTAAAAAAAGTACCTGATCCGGTGCTGTGCTGCACCGCTCCTCTTTCCCTCGTCACTGCAGGCAAATGCTTCTAGCCTGCCCTGTGGCCAAACCTTATGCTGCTCAGAGCACGGTTAGGATTGGCTGGGAGTGTCCTCCTAGGGCACTCCCAGGCAAACTGGGGGCCTGTGCCTGCTCTCCCCAGCCCGGCAACACAGTGCTGGGCTGGAGAGATTACAGACGGCCCGAGACGGCTGGCCAAACACACATGTGTACTGAGGGGAGTGCACAGTGCTCTCCCCTCGTCCGTCTTCCCCAATGACCAGCCCCTTTAACAACGAAAGGATAATAAACCTAGTTTATTATCCTTTCGTTATTAAAGGATTTTCATGGGGTGCTGCTGACAAGGGGGTGACGCTCCTCGACCACAGCGGAGGAGTCGCTGCTGCTCTCACATCTAGACAAACACTCTCATACCCCAAACACTCTCATACCCATCCTGCCAGACACACACTTTCACACCCACTCTCACACCCAGACATATCCCCTCACACCCAGACACAGTCACACCCACCCTCATACAAACAGACTCACACCAACTGTGACATCAACACAGGCACTATCACACCCACTCTTACACCAAAACGTATCCTCACACATCCACTCTCACACCCAGACAGACACTCTCACTCCCACTCTCATACCAGCACAGACACTCTCACACCCAGACAGAAACTCTCACACCCGCTGTGTAGGAAAGTACCATCTTGCCTGGCATGTTACCCCCATATTTCACTGTATGTATGTTGCTCTAGTCCTTGTGTCACTGGGACCCTTCCAGGCAGGGCCCCAGTGCTCATAGTATGTGCCCTGTATGTGCTCCCTGTGTGGTGCCTAACTGTATCACTGAGGCTCTGCTTACTAGAACCTCAGTGTTTATGCTCTCTCTGCTTTCCAAATTTGTCACTGCAGGCTGTTGACTAAATTTACCAATTCACATTGGAATACTGGTACACCATATAATTCCCTTGTATATGGTACTGAGGTACCCAGGGTATTGGGGTTCCAGGAGATCCCTATGGGCTGTAGCATTTCTTTTGCCACCCATAGGGAGCTCTGACAATTCTTACACAGGCCTTCCACTGCAGCCTGCGTGAAATAACGTCCACAGTTTTTCACAGCCATTTACCACTGCACATAAGTAACTTATAAGTCACCTATATGTCTAACCTTCACCTGGTGAAGGTTGGGTGCCAAGCTACTTAGTGTGTGGGCACCCTGGCACTAGCCAAGGTGCCCCCACATTATTCAGGGCAAATTCCCCAGACATTGTGAGAGCGGGGACACCATTACACACGTGCACTATACATAGGTCACTACCTATGTATAGCGTCACAATGGTAACTCCGAACATGGCCATGTAGCATGTCTAAGATCATGGAATTGTCACCCCAATACCAGAATGGTATTGGGGTGACAATTCCATGATCTTAGACATGCAGGGGAAAATTCCATGATCCCACGGGTCTCTAGCACAGAACCCGGGTACTGCCAAACTGCCTTTCTGGGGTCTCCACTGCAGCTGCTGCTGCTGCCAACCCCTCAGACAGGTTTCTGCCCTCCTGGGGTCCAGGCAGCCCTAGCTCAGGAAGGCAGAACAAAGGATTTCCTCTGAGAGAGGGTGTTACACCCTCTCCCTTTGGAAATAGGTGTGAAGGGCTGGGGAGGAGTAGCCTCCCCCAGCCTCTGGAAATGCTTTGATGGGCACAGATGGTGCCCATCTCTGCATAAGCCAGTGTACACCGGTTCAGGGATCCCCCAGACCTGCTCTGGTGCGAAACTGGACAAAGGAAAGGGGAGTGACCACTCCCCTCACCAGTACCTCCCAGGGGAGGTGCCCAGAGCTCCCCCAGTGTGTCCCAGACCTCTGCCATCTTGGAAACAGAGGTGTTAGGGGCACACTGGACTGCTCTGAGTGGCCAGTGCCAGAAGGTGACGTCAGAGGCTCCTTCTGATAGGCTCTTACCTCTCTTGGTAGCCAATCCTCCTTCCTTGGTAAGCAAACCTCCTTTTCTGGCTATTTAGGGTCTCTGCTTTGGGGAATTCTTCAGATAACGAATGCAAGAGCTCACCAGAGTTCCTCTGCATTGCCCTCTTCGCCTTCTACCAAGGATCGACTGCTGACTGTTCCAGGACGCCTGCAAACCGCAACAAAGTAGCAAGACGACTACCAGCAACATTGTAGCGCCTAATCCTGCCGGCTTTCTCAACTGTTTCCAGGTGGTGCATGCTCTGGGGGTAGCCTGCCTTCACCCTGCACCAGAAGCTCCGAAGAAATCTCCTGTGGGTCGACGGAATCTTCCCCCTGCTAACACAGGCACCAAAAGACTGCATCACTGGTCCTCTGGGTCCCCTCTCAACCTGATGAGCATGGTCCCTGGAACACAGCAACTCTGTCCAAGTGACTCCCACAGTCCAGTGACTCTTCAGTCCAGGTTTGGTGGAGGTAAGTCCTTTCCTCCCCACGCTAGACTGCAAAGCTGTGTACTGCGTGGTTTGCAGCTGCTCCGGCTCCTGTGCACTCTTCCATGATTTCCTTTGTGCACAGCCTAGCCTGGGTCCCCAGCACTCCGTCCTGCAGTGCACAACCTTCTGAGTTGGCCTCCGACGTCGTGGAACCCTCTTTTGTAACTTCGCATGGACTCTGGTTCACTAATCTTCTAAATGCCTGTTGGGGTACTTCTGCGGGTTCTGCCTGCTTCTGTGAGGGCTCTCTGAGTTGCTGAATACCCCCTCTGTCTCCTCCTCAAAAAGGTGACATCCTGGTCCTTCCTGGTCCTCAGCAGCACCCAAAAACCTCTACCGTGACCCTTGCAGCTAGCAAGGCTTGTTTGTGGTATTTCTGCGTGGAAACACCTCTGCAAGCTTCATCGCGACGTGGTACATCTTCCTTCCAAAGGAGAAGTTCCTAGTCCTCTTCTTTCTTGCAGTATTCCAAGCTTCTTCCATCCAGAGGCAGCTTCCTTGCACCTTCATCCGGGGTTTCCTGGGCTCCTGCCCACCCTGGACACTGTCATGACTACTGGACTTGGTCCCCTTGCCTTGCAGGTCCTCAGGTCCAGAAATCCGTTATCAGTGCACTGCTGGTGTTTGTTGTTCTTGCAGAATCCCCCTATCACAACTATTGTGCTCTCTTGGGGTAGTAGGTGTACTTTACTCCTACTTTTCAGGGTCTTGGGGTGGGGTATCTTGGACACCCTGACTGTTTTCTTACAGTCCAGCGACCCTCTACAAGCTCCCATAGGTCTGGGGTCCATTTGTGATTCGCATTCCACTTTTGGTACATATGGTTTGTGTTGCCCCTAGACATATGCTTGCCTATTGCAACCTATTGTAATTCTACACTGTTTGCATTACTTTTCTGACTCTTACTTACCTATTTTTGGTTTGTGTACATATAACTTGTGTATATTACTCACCTTCTTACTGAGGGTACTCACTGAGATACTTGTGGCATATTGTCATAAAAATAAAGTGCCTTTATTTTTAGTAACTGTGTATTGTGTTTTCTTGTGATATTGTGCATATGATATAAGTGGTATAGTAGGAGCTTTGCATGTCTCCTAGTTCAGCCTAAGCTGCTTTGCCATAGCTACCTTCTATCAGCCTAAGCTGCTAGAAATACCTCTATTCTACTAATAAGGGATAACTGGACCTGACACAAGGTGTAAGTACCTTTGGTACCCACGACAAGCCAGGCCAGCCTCCTACACGCTGTCACACTCAGACAGACACTTTCACACCTGCTCTCACACCAAGACATACACTCTCACACCCAAGTTGCAGGGACGTTATAGTTAGGAAATTGAATCTAAAAAAACCCCACAAAAATTCACTTAAAAACCAAAGGTTACAGGCACATTATAGATAGGTTCTGAATTTAGTTGCACAAAACCTTAGAAATTCAGCAGTTAGAGTTAGTTCAAGTAACTATAACTTGACCCCCAAAGTAAATATAACTTGCTATCTCACCATACACTGCTAATTACCCCAGCTATTGCAGCACTCATGCCAACTTTTATAACGTCAATAAAAATATCAATGAAACATTAGCAGTCAAATAATTGAAGAAAAAAGCTGTGCATGGCGAGATCGCAAGTTATAGTTACTGAAGAGTGCAAGTGAATCACAGTGTCTTAAAGTTGTTTCCTCAAAAATGTTACTGCATTTATTACATAGGTGTTATCAATTATGTTATCAAAGATGTCATGAGTGTGCTGTAATATGTAATACAAGGGTGCAAGTTGTAGTTACCTTAGGGCACGAGTTATAGTTACTTGAAATAACTCTAACTATAACAAGTGAATTTCTATGGTTTTGTACATATAAAGCGTGAGCCTAACTATAACGTCCCTGTAACCTTTGGTTTTTTAGGTGAATTTCTATTTTTTTAATTCTGTTTCCTAACTGTAAGGACCCTGTAACAGGAGCAGGCTCCTAGAGGGCAGCAGGGTGAAAAAAGCATTTTCGTACTGTTTTTTTTCTCCATGTGATGTTCTTTGTTAGGCAATTTTTCTGTAAATTATTTTACCAGTAGGTGGCACTGTTGGTTCACAATTGACAGCAGTAGCCTGTGGATTCCCTCAATTGTGATCTCTGGTCTCCCAATGTGCTATCTGTTTAGGGCTTGGTTGGGGGACCAGTTTCTGTAGGTTGTTTTAAAGATTGCCTGGTTGCAAATGTATTTTTAGCTTTCACTCAATCACTAGATTATTCATTTAGTGTTGTTACGGAGGCTTTTTGCAGTAATGGGATTTTAATATTAGCCAGGACAGTGTGTGGCAGGCTCTTAGTCAAGCATGCCGCCCAAACAGGTTAAGCGTAAACTTAATGCTGAAGCAGTTATGGGACGTCTGGATGCCATGGACTGGGTTTTGGCCCTCATACAACCAGCATTGATCTCACTGGCACAGAAGGAGGCTGACGGCAGTCAGCAATGTGACCAGACTCCAGTAGTAGTGGAGGACCCTCCACCAGACCGGGAGGAGCGCCTGGGGAGGGCAGGGGTCCCACCAAGATTAGCATTCCCTTTGGTTCCAAAAAGAGCTAGGAAAGTTACAGCCAGGGTTGGAGGAGAAAAGACCGCCACAAAGGGGACACTTGGGGGGCGGGCACCGGTCCACAACTGAGGGCAGACAGACACTCAATCAGAAGTCTCCAGCAAACCTGGGAGAAACCAGTTCAGTAACGGAGCAGGATCCTGGGGGGGACCTAGTTAGCCACCTAGCCAAAGTGTTGCCCTGGCTGGCATGGTTGGACAATGCCTCACAGATGGACCTAGCAGGAGAGGGGTCACCATTGCCCACATGGAGGGGCTTGGCAGGGGGAGCTAGTTCCAAACTACAAGGAGGCACAGCTGAAATGCACAACATTCCCTGAGCCCCCCTCTACTGTCCCCCTCACTATCCCAGCAGTAAGAAGGCTTGCCGCAAGTGTATCACCAGCAGAGACCAAAGGTGAGGGCACGACCCAATTGGGTGGTATACATGACCATGTGCTTTTTCCCAGGGATCAGTTGGTACTCCACCTATCTGAGGAGATGAGGGCAAATACTCAAAAGGGGGCATATGTTGATATTTTTGAGCTAGGCATTGTGAAGCCAGCAGAGGAGGTGAGTAAAGACAATAAGGACTATCCTCATAAATGGAAGAAGTCTAATGTTTATGAGACTATTATTCATTGGATAAAAGGGATTATTATTTATCTGTCCATCCTGCTAGAGAAATTCCCAGATTTGGGCCCACAGACTGGGTATCACTTGAATAAGATAGTGGGTGCACATGAGGAATTTGGAGGGTCCGGTTAGAAGAAGTACGATAAGGCATTCCGTTTGAAAAAAGCAACAAATTCCTCCATGTGTTTGGATCAGACTGATGTGAATGCTTGGTTGCGTTGTATGAAGCTAAATAAACCTGAGGCCAATGGCCAGTCTCCTTTTCAGGGATCGCAAAGGGGCATATTAGGCATTCAACAAAATAACATGTACTAGACCTCAGGGGTCTTGAAAATGTATGCACAATTGCCATTGCAGTATGGCAGGACACCCTGAGTTCAAATGTTTTAAGAAATCAAAAGAAAAGGGTGGGCAGAAGTGAGGATGCCTCTTCCCTGGTCATAGGTGACCCATTGCCTGTGTCTCTCTTGGTTTTGAATCATTGGCTCAACTTGTATTCATGGCATGAAGGTTCACAACTGTTGTTCGAGGGTTTCTGCTATGGTTTCAGGATTCCAGCATCAGGTGTGCAGGGCCCAGAGTTTTGCAAAAGCCAGCAGCCCTTAGATATTGCACAAGGGGTGACTGAATGGAAGATATTGAAGAAACTTGGTATAAACTTGATTGCAGGGCAATTTGACAGCCCCCATGCTTGATGGTTTTGCCTGCTCCCCCTTAGGGCTGTTTCCTAAAGAGGACCGTGGTGAATTTAGGTTGACACACAACCTCTCAGCCCCTCGTGAAGCGTCTGTACATGACACAATTGACCCAGCGCTCTGCTCAGTCAAGTATGCATCTCTTGATGGCTGCTCTGTCACTACTAAGGCAGCTGGGTCTAGGGACCCTCATGGCAAAGGCAGATATAGTCAGCCTTCAGGCATTTACCAGTTCACCCTGATGACTACCATTTGTTGAGTTTCCAGTTCAGGGGGAAGTTCTATTATGACAGATTCATGCCCAGTTTCTTGTGCGTATTTTGAACAGTTTAGTAGCTTCTTGGAATGAGTCTTTGCACAAGTATCAGAGTTGTCTGCTGTCAATCATTACTTAGATGACTTCTTGTTTCTGGGACTGAGCGGCTCTGACAAGTCTGCTAGGTCCTTGGCTACATTCAAGTCTCTGATGGCTGAATTTGGGATACCTTTAGCTCAGGAGAAGACAACAGGGCTAGCCACATCCTTGAATTGAAATAAATTCAGTGAAAGGGGACTGTAGACTACCCCTGGACAAGGTCCATGCTTTCCAGGCATCCCTGGAAACTTGCCTTGGGGCCAATAAAGTCACTCTGCGCCAGTTACAGGTGTTGGTAGGTCAACTTAATTTTGCCTCATGGATCATTCCAATGGGTCGCCCTTTCTCCCGCTCTATTGCTCAAGTCACGTCTGGCCTAAAGGAAAAGCACCATAGGACACGCTTGTCTGCTGAGGTAAAACATGACTTAAGGATTTGGCTGGCATTTCTTCATGACTTCAATGGGGCAGTTGTATGGCCAGCACCTCTACGTTCCAATCAGGAAATAGGTTTATTTACCGACAAGGTGGGTAGCATTGGTTTTGAGGCCATTTTGGGCACCAGTTAGTGCACCTAAGCCTGGCCCCTGTCTTGGCGGGAGTCAGGACTAACCAAGAACATCACCTTCCTAGAGCTTTTTCCCATAGTGGTAACACTGCACATATGGGTGGACCAATTTTGCAATCAATCTTTGTTTTTTTGGTCTGATAAAATGGCAGAGTTTCAATACATTAATTTCGAGCATGCCAATATAATTATTTAAAGCTAAACATGTACCAGGTGTTTTTAATAATGCAGTTGATGCCTTGTCTCATTTCAAGCTATAGGAGTTTCGGCGATTTCACCCAGGGGCCGAGTTGGAACCCACATATTTCCCGGGACAGCTGTAGAACCTTGGAGCTCATCCTTTGGGGATCTAGTGGCAGCCAGCCTTGCATCAAAACCAAGAAGGGAATATGAGAAGGTGTATCTTAGTTACATAGCACACACCTCCAGCAACTCCCAAGCGCAGCCTTGCTCATTGAGTAGTTGGTTGGGTTTCCATGAGACTTACGAATACAGGATACATCTGCGGCAAGTGCCAGGCATCACATCTCAGCCATGGCCTTTTTTACTAAATTAGGGGGGGTGCTGATTATCTCCGATCCTTCCTTATCAGGCAGGCCCTCAAGGGGTGGCAAAGGTTGGAGGGAACTATCACAAACCAGCGGCATCCCATTGATGTGGATAAATCCCTGGGGCCCTGGGCAAGATATGTGACTCTGATTATAAGGCCACCCTCTTATCAGCAGCCTTTGCGCTCACCTTTTATGGTGCTTTTCGGGTCTTTGAGCTCACGTCCAAGTCTAAGCCAGACATTCATGTGTGATTTTAGTGAATCATGTTTGCTGGATTGGGGGTGACTTGATAATTACTATACAACGCTCAAAGGTGGACCAGTTGGGTAGAGGGGAACACTTAATATTGGGGAGGGCATGTGACTTCTGTGGTTGCTCAGTACGTGCAGTTTGCAGGTACTTACAGATTCATCCCTGCGTAGCCTCCACCTCCTTATTTGTTCATGCATCAGGGGTGCCCTTCACGAGATATCAGTTTTCCCAGGTATTACACAAGGCCTTGCTGGCGGCTGGCATTCTGGGAAAATTTAGTTCCCACTCCTTCAGGATAGGGGCAGCGACATCAGCAGTGGGGGGCAGGGCTCAATGCCAAGACGGTCAAGGGGATTGGGAGGTGGAAGTCAGATTGCTATAAGCGCTAACTTCATCTCCATGTGATATAGAAATGTTTTTGTTGAACTCAGATGATGACATATGTAAAAGGTGCTTTTTTTTTTGTTCCTAGATCCTCTCAGTTTTCCATTGAGCACATGGATCCAGACAGTGTTTATGTCCTTAGAGATTCCTTTATGCGACAGGCAAGCAGGTCTTCAGTTTCTTAGGACAAGGAAAGGAGTTCTGTGCCCATATGGTCTTTGTCAGCTCATTGAGGGGGTTTTGCTCCAACAGCTACCACTGCCAGTGCTTATCATCCTTCAAACAACTTGGCTACACTGGGTAGAAGAGCATTGTTTGAGGACCTGATGGTTGAGATGGCGTACATGGACGTCATGGTGCTCCACGAAGGCCCTTAACGAGTCAGTCAGGAGGCTGAACAGCCGAATGAAACAGCTCCTCAATACATCAGTGCTAAGAACTATTGCTCAAGGGTGCCTTCGAGGGGAGGCAATGTTTCACAAGGATGGAGTTCACCTGTCGGACAGCGGGCATGAACTGTTTGTTGAGAATCTGGTGGCATTTGCAATACAGAGTATCTCAACGTTGAGTATATCAAATCTTGGGGGAGGCCTGGCTGGTCGGGGAAACCAGGCCTGTGGGAGGGAAGGAGTCATGTTTGGGCACAGAGCAGATGGACAACCTTGACATCAAGAATAGAAGTGCAGGCGAATTCAAGATGGAAGCAGAAGCCTTTTGGCTCAAACCAGGGCTGGGGGTGCTCTGAGGTGTAGAGAAGGGCTGGGGTATGACCACTACCGTGAATTTCCATAGCCTCCCACAGTACCCCATTACATGGCCCTGGGGGTTTGGGGGGATGGAGACTGCGCCAGGGGTCCAAGGTATGGTCTGGTTGCCCAGGACCGTCCCCCATCGGGTGCCAAGAGGAATCTCTTCTTGGGGTTGGTTCTGGCATGGTTTTGTTTTGGGGCCAGTTTTCATGTTGGCCCACGCCCCCTCTATCTTGAGGGGGCAGGTGAGTTTCACCTCTTGAAGTGTAACTTGTTTTCGAGGGAACGCTGCCCCAGTCAATGCCACAGGTGCCTGGTGGGTGGTCAACCATGACTCCTTTAAGAACTGTTGTTAGGAGAAACCATGTATTAGTTGTCCATAAATGATTTGAGATACATATTGTAAATAAGGATTCAAGAATACTGGAAAAAATGTTATGTTCTTTTATGTCATGTTTATAAAGTTGTAATAAATACGGCCTAAGAATTTTATTTATTCTCTAATGCAGGAAAGTCTCCAGCTTGTTTTTGTCTCCTGGAAGGGGTGGGGGCAGAAAAGTCCAACCTTGCAGGGGAGGGGAGGTGAGATTGAAAGCCTGGGTGAATAATTTGGTTATTCGGGATAAGTCTTGGTACGGGCCCCCACCTGTTCCTGTGACCTTCCATCTCTTTTTGTTTGCTTTCTCTCTGTTTGTTCCAGGATGCACTCCACACCCCAACTCTGAGGTGGTAAGAGTAGCAGGCACAGTCTTTGGTGATGCTCTAGTGCCCTTAGGACCCTTTATCCATCAGCTACTCACCTATCACTGTCCTCTGTACACAGCCGATTTTGAACACACGTTGTTGGAAAATGGGTTATTGGTAGGGCAGGTAGGTACCTACACCTAGCAACAAGCCACTAACCTCCACATAGGTACAGTTAGGTCTCAGTAAATTAATCCCAGCTCAACCCTTGGTAGCTTGGCAACGAGCGTCAAGGCTTAACTTAGGAGACAAAGTGTAAAGCATTCAAATATCACAAAACAGTAATTAAATAAAACACAGGAAACAGTTTAAAAATCCAAAACAAATTTATAAAAATAGTTTATATTTTTATCTTTAAAATGACACAAAAACGATTAAAATCGGTTCAGGGGAACCGGAGATATGAATTTTTAAAGAATTATTACTTTTCTAGCGCTTAGAAACAAAAAGCGCCAATCGGGTCATCTGGTTGCACCTCGACCGGGGCAAAGTCAAACTTTCAGGCCGACCGCGATGGAGCCCTGCTCGGCTACAGGTCACGGGAGGCCTCGGTTAAAAATGTTACCTTCTGACTTAGTCTTTATTTTGAAGTTTTTCTTCACCGGGACGAACCTGCCAGTTGAATCCGACCTCCTGGAGCCCTTGTCCGGATACGCGATGTGGGTTTCCTCGGTGGAGACTTTTACCTTCGGACTTAGTCGTTTTTTCGAGATGAAAATCCTTCGACCGGGGTAAACCTGGATCTTGATCCGACGTCCATGGAGCCCTTCTCGGATACGATGGCTGGGAGGTCCCGGTCAACTTTTTACGTTCGGACTTAGTCTCTTTTTTGGATGTGTTTCTTTACCGGGACGAACCACGAAGTCAGGCCGGGTCGCGGTTGAGGCAAGCCGGCTAGAATTTCCGCGGCGGGTCGGTCCCTCTCTGGAGCTTTTTTCCAAAAATTCTCAAATCTTTTCCAAACTTCTGGGGCTTCACCCAGATGTTCTTTTAAGGTTCTTTTGGGGTCCACAGCTCACCCCAAGGGTCCAGAAGTTCTGTGATGGTCCTTGGGGGGTGCGGACTTCAACTCCCAGAATGCACCTGGCGCAAACTCCTTTTTGGCCACTGGACAGTGGTCAGCTGGTCGCTTTCTTCAGGAGTTGGTGCAGGGGACTCTGGTTTAGCAATTTTTCACCTGTAGCAAACAGGGAGTCCCTCCTTGAACCAGTTGAAGCCAGGCAAAGTCCTTCTTGTGGTGAAGCCCAAGTGTGCAGCTGGTGCAGTCCTTCTGAGTGCAGGGTCCAGGTGCAGGCCAGGGGTCCAGCAGGGCAGTCCTTCTTCTTCTTTAGTTCCTTTCTTGTTGAATTCTGGAGGGGATCTGAGGTGTGGGTGCAGGTCTGCCAGTTTTATCCTTGCTCCTGGGTGAAAAGCAGGGGGGCCCTGGTTCTCCAATCAGGGACAGGGTCGCCCCCCTGTGATGACCACTTCCTGGGAAGTGTGGCAAAAATCCATCCCAGAAGGCAACAGTCTCTAAAAATCCAACATGGATGAATCTGATTTTTGGAGGTTACATCTGGCTGAGCCCACCCACTGGTGTGGCTAAAAATCATAAACACACCCCTCTCCTGCCCTCTCCTAATCTAATCAAGGGGGCACCTAATTGTCTGGGGTTGCAGGATGTGGGGGTGTTGCTGGGTGCTGCAAATGTCCTTCTCTGCCTTTGAAGACCAGTTTGGCAGCCCTCCCCCTTCCTGCCTCACCATCTGCTGAGGGGAGATTCTCTCCCCCAAGCACATTGCTTTGTGTGAAGCCTGGCCACTTCACACCTCATCAAGGCAGCCTGGCAGAAGCTGCTGCAGGCTGGCCAATCAGAGCACAGCAGCAAAAACAATGCAGAGCTGAAATTGGCAACTTTTTAGGTAAAGTCTAAACTTTTTACCTGAACAAGTTATATTAAATCCCACAACTGGAAGTTGTGGGATTTATTACAACAATTAATTTGATACCAAATTCTTGGTATGTAACATTTTAGGAGACTTTAAAATTTAAAATAAAGTCTGCCCATTCTAGCCTATGAAGGCCATTTACTTCAATGAGGGAAAAACGAATTTGGCTGTTTTTACCTCACCAGGGCTTATAAATCTATTTTTATAAAGTCCCTGCTTATAGTTACATGGCACCCAGCCCTAGGGGCACATAGGGCACACCTTAGGGGTGACTTATATGTAAAAATAAGGTAGTTTAAGACTTTGGAAGTACCTTTAATTCCAAAGTCGAATTTGCATATAACTTTAATTTAAAAGCAGCCAGCAAGGCAGGCTTGCTTTAAAAAATGACACTGGGCACCTCAGCAGTGCACCTAGGTGTGCACCACCTATGCTGTGGTCCCTAAACCTACATGCCCTACCATATACTAGGGACTTATAGGTAGGTTAACTTAGCCAATTATAATTAGCCTAATTTGCATATCCATTTTACACAGAGCACAGGCCCTGGGACTGGTTAGCAGTACCCAGGGCACCATCAAAGTCAGGAAAACACCAGCAAAAAGAGGAAAATGGGGGCAAAAAGTTATGGGGCCTCTGCAATCAGCCCTGTTTTCTCACACACGTTAGCTGTAAAAATTATGTTTTTTTTAAGGTAAGAAACATTCGGTCTTTAAAGCCACGTTGCTTGGAGTTTACACATATCAGTTCCTGGGAAATATAATTAAGGCACAGATGTGACATTTTCAGAGTTTCTCCAGTTTCCAACTTCTTTTTGCACCAGATGGTTGGTAATTCTTTCTTATGGTGGAATCGTTTTGTACGTCTGGCTTGACAGCAAGCTGTCTGTATTACCTACTGTTACTAATTCTTTAAAAGAGCGACATAGGCACCACCCTGGCGAGTATTTCTCTCAGCTCATGGTATTGGCTGTTTGGAGTATCATTCTGCCTTGCTTGCATTACAATGCACGACGGACTTGGAACACTCCATGTACATGACAAACCAACATTAACAAAGCCAAAAGGTCTGGATTTATTTTGCCAACAGACGCACATGCAGTTACATACTTTCACACCTTGAAGCCAGACCTATTAGCTTTGCCAATGCTTGCCTGATATGTCTCCTAACAAGACACACTTGACTCTGACATCAGCTCCGTGGGGGAACCCTTGCAAATGTTTTGAAACTCAGGTGCATTAAACAAGAGAACAAAGGAGCCCTGCAGTAGGTTCACAGGAATGAGTTGTTTGTGCAGTATAAGAAGTAGGAATTGAAATCATAGAGGTGAGTTCTCCTTAGATTTTTTTCACACCGTTCGGCTGTGAATGGTGGTTGGCTGACGGAGCAGCAGGGAAATCCAGGATGTAGGACCTCGAAATCCACATCAAACGAAAGTTAGGAGTTGCCTATTCCACTGCTGTGCCGGTCCACCTTAGAACATCACAATATGCTAGTGGCACTCGAGCTCAATTGTTGTCTTGCTTGTCTGTGTTTCCTCTGGAATATGGGTTGCTATAGGACTGGTGTGCTCTTCCATTGCAATAGTGTTTTTTCTGCCGATAACTGAAGACCTGGAATTGCCTGGCTATAGGAAGAAAGTACAAGTTCAGTTTACATGTTTTTCAGTGAGGAATATAACTCTTTGGCTATGTGCAACTCTTCCTCCATGGGCCCATGCAATCAGTCTGGTTATTTCTTTTCAGCCTTGTAAAGGTTCTTTCTCGGATTGATGCCCCATGTTAGGTGAGATCCCCAGGATTATCATCTTAACTTGTGTTTTTACACTGTAAACCATACCCCAGGTGACTATTTCTCTTGCTTTTATCCCAACCTTTATAATGAGGACAACCAAACTTCTTGCAGTCCCCTCTTTCTACCAGTTTTCCTGTTCATAAATCTTGAATGGTCAAACACTTCCTTCATGTCATCCTTTAAAAAATACATGAATATTCGATGCTTTTGTATTCTCTTAGTCATCCTCATATCTGTTTATATTTGCTCTTCTTACTATGGAAAATGTTGGTGTAATTTTTAATTTCTGAATAATTATAGCTTACATTTTTATAAGTGAATTTCAGCAGTCAAACTGTTTTAGCTTGTAGTACCAAACAAATCGGAAATTCTGTTTTTTTTTACCATTCTCGCCTGATTCATTTCTTCTCAAATTGTTTTTTTATCACATTTGGAATATTGTTGTACATTATGTGTCAGCTACCCAATAGTGTCTTCTACAATTTCATCTGTCCTTTACGGACCAGTTTCCCTTCTCATTTTCATTCCCATAATATCCGGTTCATGTTGCTCCGTTTCTCCATTTCTGTCATTGTGTCATTCACTTCTTGTCTCAAATCGTTTTCAGTTTCATGGTCTTCACATGTTTAAATTACCTACTCTTCCACATCTCTTGGATTAAATTACCCCAGTCAGCCTGCTTGCTCTGGTCTGGTCCACGTGATCTTACATTCTTCGTCCCCCCTTTCTCCCTCTAAGGTTCGATCTTTCTCACTGCTAACCCCTCCACTTAGATTCTCCCTTCCTACTGCAGTTTATGTGCAGCTACCATAACTTACTTTAAAATGTTTCGTAAGACAGTTTTTCCATTATGCTTTACTTGTAACTACCACATTAAGGCCCGTATTTATACTTTTTGACGCTAAACTGCGCTAACGCAGTTTAGCGTCAAAAAATTTAGCGCCGTCTAACGCCATTCCGAAGCGCCATGCGGGCGCCGTATTTATGGAATGGCGTTAGCCGGCGCAAGCAGACCGGCGCTGCCTGGTGTGCGTGGAAAAAAACCACGTACACCAGGCAGCGCCGGCGTAGGGGGAAAATGGCGCTAGGGCGTCTTAAAATGGCGCAAGTCGGGTTGACGCTAAAAAATCGTCGTAACCCGACTAGCGCCATTTTTTTTCGACGCCCATCCCCCATCAACATGACTCCTATCATTGTAAAGATAGGAGTCATGCCCCCTTGCCCAATGGCCATGCCCAGGGGACTTATGTCCCCTGGGCATGGTCATTGGGCATAGTGGCATGTAGGGGGGCACAAATCAGGCCCCCCTATGCCACAAAAATTAAAAAAAAAAATACTTACCTGAACTTACCTTAATGTCCATGGGATGGGTCCCTCCGTCCTTGGGTGTCCTCCTGGGGTGGGCAAGGGTGGCAGGGGGGGTCCCTGGGGGCAGGGGAGGGCACTCTGGGCTCATTTTGAGCCCACTTGTCCCTTAACGCCATCCCTGACCCAGGCGTTAAAAAGCGGCGCAAATGCGCCGTTTTTGGCCACGCCCACTCCCGGGCGTCTCTTTTGCCCGGGAGTATAAATACCACGTAAAGGCCTGGGAGTCATTTTTTAAGACGGGAACGCCTCCCTTGCATATCATTAACGCAAGGAAGGGGTTCACGCTAAAAAATGAAGCACACTCCGGGCACTTTGGCGCCCGAAGCGTCTAACGCCAGAGTATAAATATGGCGTTAGTTGGCGTTAGTTCTGCGTCGAATTTGCGTCGAAAAAAACGACGCAAATTCGGCGCAACCAGAGTATAAATATGGCCCTAAGGCTCTGCCTGTAAGAGGCTTGTTAAAGTTCCTTCCCTGCGTAAGCACCGGTTTGCTCAGGAATCGCAGTAGCAAGAGGTGCGATGTTTATCAAAGGTCGCACCCTCCATTACATTTCAACACGTCAGACCTGCTGGAATTTATCAAGGAGGAAAAGGCCAGTATTTACTGGGACGTGGATTTTGAAGCCCTACGTATGTCATTCCACAACAGCTCAGAATATGATTTAGTCTTTGCAGCTAATAAATTAGGAACACCTTTTGTCAAATTTTTATCTGAAGGTAAAGTGGTGAAAGTTTTTTTTGCTCTGAGAGCCCACCTTAGGAGCTTTCTGGTTAATCACAACTGCCACTCAGGCTCGGCTCCTCCGCAATGGCGAAGGAGCGTCGCCCCACTGGCTACGAAACAGCAGCTGAAAAATGAAACAATATTTTATCATTGTTTTATTTTTCAGCTGCTGGCTGAGCCCGCATGTACAAGGAGGGGCAGGGCTGGGCCATGGAAAGGGGGAAGAGGAGTGAGTGCACCAAAGTGTGCATGTCAGTTTGTCCGGCTGTCTTGGGCTGGCCAAACCGACATGCACACTTAGGTTTTTTGGAGAAACAGCACAGACTCCATTGCACTGTCTGAGCGGCAGACCAAGCTGCTCAGACCAATCCTGGTGCTGCTCTCATGCTAAATATAGCATGAGAGCAGCACCAGGATTGTGTGGGGAGCCTGTGCTGGTGTCTCAGGGACTGCTGGGACACCATCCCCATCTGGAGAGAAGGGGAGCGAGGCGGCTGGCGGCAGCAGGACAGTTACTGTTTTTTTTATTTTTTATTCCCCCACCCCTTGAGATTTGTGGTGGCTGCCACTGCTGCCACTATGTGCCAGGTTTCGTTGTACTAGCATTAGTGCAAAGCATTCATAAATTTGGGCTAAAGTGTTATCTTTTAACAATAATAACACTGTGTAGAAATTGTCAGTCATCCTATGTGATTACTACTTTATAGTCTAATCGGACAAAGGGCTAAAGAACCTCACACAGTAAGTACAGACTGCTCACCCAAACTACCATTGGCGCGTCAATTATACATAGGGGTTCGTGGCTAACACTTCACAGTGCAATAGTTTCTTCACTGGGGCTATAAAGAGCATTACTGTGCCTATACATTCAGGGACAGTGCTATGTTACGGTTACTACACTGGTCACCATAAGAGGTCACAAAAGGCATCAAGTTTCACTTCAGTTGCATCAAAAACTAACTTATTTTACAGGAATGGGGAGCACTAAAGTGGGAAAATATTATTTTCACAGAGGCTCAATGCATTTATTTATGTTGTGATTTCATTTGCTTTGTGGGACAAGTTTATATTTATGCCCAAGTACAGTGTTTAAAAGCTTTATAAACACTTAATAAAAGAAATACATAAAATAATGCCCTACAAAAGTACAGCCAATCACTCATTGGCTGCTGCAGGACCTGATGAAAAAGCCTGACAACAGGCCAGAATCAGACAAAGAAGCATAATACACATTAAGATATAATTATTTTATTTTAATACACAACAAAGTCCATGTTTTCGCTCCATTGTAGAAAATGATTCCAGGTTGTGTTCTTCTCTTATTTTGTGATGCAAGCCACAGTGTTCAAGGATTTTAGAAAATTCAAACTCAACAAGCGTCTATCACTCACTCTCTGTGTCATCTGTGACCAGTCCCTTCACTTCTGCTCTGCCGCTGAAACTCTGTGTGACTTTAGATGAGCCACTCAGCTTCCTTGTGTTTTATTCCATTGCTGGCTGTGTCGCTGATCACAAGTATGACTTCAGAAAAGTCACTGGAGGACATCCATGTTTCTTAATCCCATTCAGACTATGTTGGTTACTTAAAGGGAGACAGAAGAAAAGTAACTGAACACATTCCCTGTGTCTCAGTCCATGCAAGCTATGCTGCTGATTCTGTGAATAAACTCAGCTATGTCTCCGAACGTTTTCTTCTATGACTACATTGGTAGTGTTGATGCTAACACTGTGTTATCTTGGATGATTGAAGAACATTGTCCACAGATGATGTCACAATATCGAGTGACTGTAATTTTGTATCCTGAAAATCGATTATTGCAATATTGTAAAGGCAAGTATAGGGAGGTAAGAATACATTTGTGATTGTGAACTGCAGGTCTACGACCCTTGAAGATATACACTGTCACATATACAACATTGTGACAGAATAACTATATTAAAAGACAAAAGAACCTAGGCCCGTATTTATACTTTTTGACGCTAATCTGCGCTAACGCAGTTTAGCGTCAAAAAAATTAGCGCCGGCCAACGCCATTCTGAAGCGCCATGCGGGCGCCGTATTTATAGAATGGCGTTAGCCGGCGTTAGCCGACCGGCGCTGCCTGGTGTGCGTGAAAAAAAAACACGTACACCAGGCAGCGTCGGCGTAGGGGAAAATGGCGTATGGGCGTCTAAAAATGGGGCAAGTCAGGTCGAGGCAAAAAAATCGTCTTAACCCGATTTGCGCCATTTTTTTTCGACGCCCATCCCCCATCAACATGACTCCTGTCTTAGCAAAGACAGGAGTCATGCCCCCTTGCCCAATGGCCATGCCCAGGGAACTTGTGTCCCCTGGGCATGGTCATTGGGCATAGTGGCATGTAGGGGGGCACAAATCAGGCCCCCCTATGCCAAAAGAGAAAATTAAAAAAAATACTTACCCCAACTTACCTTTTCTTCCCTGGGATGGGTCCCTCCATCCTTGGGTGTCCTCCTGGGGTGGGCAAGGGTGGCAGGGGGTGTCCCTGGGGGCAGGGGAGGGCACCTCTGGGCTCATTCTGAGCCCACAGGTCCCTTAACGCCTGCCCTGACCCAGGCGTTAAAAAGAGGCGCAAATGCGGGTTTTTTTGCCCCGCCCACTCCCGGGCGTCATTTTTGCCCGGGAGTATAAATATCACGCACATGCCTCGGAGTCATTTTTTAAGACGGGAACGCCTCCCTTGCATATCATTAACGCAAGGGAGGTGTTCACGCCAAAAAATTACGCTAACTCCATGAACTTTGGCGCTAGACGCGTCTAACGCCAAAGTATAAATATGGAGTTAGTTTTGCGTCAAATTTGTGTAGAAAAAAACGACGCAAATTCGGCGCAAACAGAGTATAAATATGCCCCCTAGTGACTGAGATACAAGGAATGTACTGAGTTTGCCTACTGCTCATAATACAGCAAACAAACACAACACATACTCGAGCTCTCTTTCAGTAGAGCTTAGCACGTCGGTCCTAGTTGACCCATCATGACAATCAGCTCCTACAATTTAGGTTCTGATATGACCGTCTTCCAGAGTCCATGATGCAAATTTATTTCACAAAGTGATCTTTGATATCAGTCTCATTGGTGTCACAGACTGAAAGGTGTAATTGTTCTTCCCCATAGTAGCACAGGGATCTGGGGAGACGTCTGAGGTTGTCCTCCTGAATCGCACCTACTTCATGATCCTCCTGCTTACTGTACCCTCAAAATATCATCAATGAATAACACAGTGCAAAGTAGAGTCCGCAGTTGAGTCAGAGGTTTCTTGTCCCATAAATGGCTGTCACCGAAAGCAGAGCAGAAGACTCAATCAAGTTTGGTGCATGGTCCATCTCAGAAACGAGAGGGGTTTAATCAAGGAAAATCCATATTCTGAGACAAGAGAGTCCAACAACAACATACATTTTAAAACAAGAGGTCCAATTTCCCAGGAAGTGATTTAATTTCTTAAAAGAAACAGCAAGACATATTTACATTCAGTGTAATGGTGTTGCAATTTGGGGATCCATAATTATTGTTAAGAAAAAGTTTGTCATGAGGTATGACCCCCAAAATATAAAAGTTATGGCTGAGGATGCCAGATTCCGTTGAGAAGGAGTTCCCTGTTTACGGTCTGCCCCAAAATTCAGGAGAGGCTAAGCCTACATTAGGTCCAGCACTGTGTCATTGTAGCTATTTCTAAAATAAGGAGACATCCATTCTTTACAGGAATTGCTGATAGACTTCAGGGGTCAAGGACACTTATAAGACATGTGCTGAAGAAAATGGGTTTAAAAGAGGCATTGGTCCTTTGAGAGGAGCCTGTTGGGTAAAGCACAATCTTCAGTCATGAAACTGTTCAACAAAACCAAGCAAAGTTCAGAAAAGGCCGATGGTAAGCTGTGAGGTAACTGCACTGTTCCCCTCTCTTGGGGGGATGATGGGAGCAGTATCAGAGGTCGTCTCCTCCTCACCATCGCTTTCAGCTGCCTCCAGGCTCCCAGCCACGGACGGGACAATCTGGACAACCTTCTCCTCAAAGTGCACCTGCTTCCTCTTGTTAAGGATGTCTGCTGCGTCACTGGCCTGGCCTCCTGTGCCTTCAGGGGCTTTGGGGGGAACCTTGTCCCGGTTGACCTTCAGGATGCTTTTTACTTGTGTCAGAAGCGAGGCCTTGCGGTCCTTGAAGGTGCTGTTAAAGGTGTAGGTCTGCTCAGTGTCCCCGGCCTGGGTCATCGACACTGCCGTGGCCGTGGGGTCACGGTACTCCCTACCCTGCTCAAAGCTTTCTTTCTCCACTGGCTTCAGCTTCTTCTTCTTGCTGAGCAGGAAGTATGCTGCCCCGGTGATGATGAGCATGGTGCCTGTGGAGAAAACAACAACGACATTTTTAGAAATACTCATTGCTGAGGCACATATTTTTTCCACAGAGCTGGTAAGCGGGACTGAAGTGCTGCAGGTTCTGGAGGCACAGCCACATTACTATCAATGCTATAAATTCAGTTACAGGCCCTGTGGAGTGTTATAGGCCCGATGGGAGAGGCCACTTTTGTTTCTAAGTTATTGTTTAAAAATGATCACGTTTTATAAATGTCTATGCAGAGGTATAGTTAATTAACTAAGGTTAAATGCTTCGGCATGCTAAAGAAATACAACTTTTTGAATTTTGAAGAGACTTTCCCATATTTTTACATTACGTTTGTTGCATGATAAGCATGCCAAAGGTTTTCATTGTTTGCCTCGTGCACAGACTCTTCGAGCCAGGCAGACTCTTGACTCGCTATGCTGGTGTGCCCACCTTTATTTGCGACTTGGACTTAGTACATGGGGCTGTTTGTCACTAGATAACATGATTTGTAAAAGGCAAGGACTGGAAACATGGAGTCCTACCTACATGCACTTATTTGACAATTCTACTATAAAGGTTTCTTGCAGCAGAGACACAAAAGAATATGTGCAGTGAAAATACATGAATATAGTAAGTAATCCCAGAATAGGAACCCCAGGCTATTGTGTTGAACCTTACAGTAGTTTTGAACTGACAGGGAGAATTAATAGGTCCAGGAGGGATGGGAAGGGGTGGGGCTTCAGGTGGGGTGTGACATCCCCCAAATACATCCTTATGCTTGGTAGCGGGGCCTGACGGCCTTGAGTCAGGTTTGCTATGTTTGTGTTGTTTTTTCTCATCATTCTCAATTGACTAAGAGCTTTTAATTTGATCATTTTTTAGAGCAGAAACTCATATGCATATAGAGACTGGTTTACTAAAAAAAGTAGTTAATCTGCACCAATAGAAGCAGTGCTTAATTTGTGCTTGTTGTTTCCGGTGTGGAGCACCAACACTTATTTTTGAGGGCCGGAGATTATTTTTCTGCCTCAAGCATTTTCTGCAGGCAAAAGACACATGTGGAAAAGACGGAGGAAGAGAAAAATTAAAAACCTTCACAAAGGGAGAAAGCAGAAAGCTGCAAGAGTGATCTGAAGGGGCAGGAAGTGGCTGCAAATGGATTGAAGATGCCCGAGATGGCTTCAGGATTATGCTGTCTCAATATCTTGAGCTCGCACATTTAAATGCAGCAGCCGCGTATTTCAGAGCAGAGCTTTGGGCACCGGCACGTTTTTATTTACAAATTAAGCACTGCATAGAAGGGCTCATTCACTGGGTGCAATCTGCTATTTTTTAAATTTAAAAACACTAGTAGGCTTAGAAGGCTGGGCCAGTCTCAGGTTTTCATGTATACTACTGGCAATGACGCACCCAAAAGGTGATGGGAGGAATGTTTGCAAAGAATCCAACTACTAACACTCGCTTGAGGAAGCATTCCAACCCATTGCTTTTCACCCACTGCCCCACTCTAGACAAAGGCCCACCTAATGCAAATCAGTACTGACCCGTTCTTCATGGAAACAGTCCATCTTTAACCAAGGTCATCCCACCCTTCCACCCAGCAGCCTGCTGATTTTTTGTTGGGAAATTTTAGATGAACGTCCCCCTGACTAAGCTACGCCCCTCATAACTTGCGTGACTCACCTGGAATAGTAACATGCCAAACTAAAACAGGGTGTAGGAAGCAGGCAACGGAGAGCAGCGTGTACCCCAGAAACTTCTGGAAGCCTCCCATTCGAGCCGTTTTCTCCCAGCACACAGCCATGGTGGATTCCGAAGGGCACCTGAAAAAGAGAAAGAGTCGCCACTTCAGGATAAGAGGAGCAGGTTCTGGCACCCCAACGTCGCTTCCTGCCACAGATGTACCCAAGAGGCAGAAGGTTTGACCCAGGCTGCAGGCTTTGCTGTATTAGCCTATGTAAGGTCCGTATCCTATGGCAGAGTTTCCTCTTGTGAGCAGTGCCTCACCAACCCTATATTGGACCCGGTTGTGATCCGTGGTTCATTTACCCTATGAGAGAGTGCCCTCGTGTGAACCGTGGATCTCTTACTGTATGATAGAGTGACCTCATGTGACCTGTGGATTTCATACTTTATGATACAATGATCTCATGTGAGCCTTACCGTATGATAGAGTGACCTCATGTGACCTGTGGATTTCATACTGTATGATACAATGATCTCATGTGAGCCTTACCGTATGATAGAGTGACCGCATGCGACCTGTGGATCTTTAACTTTGTGTTATAGCAGCCTAATGTGAAAAGTGCATATCTTCCAGTAGATCTCTTCTCTGTGTTAGAGTAGCCTGAGAAATGGATATCTTCCTCTATAGCAGAGAGGCCTTATGTGGGCAGTGGGTCCCATCCTTTGGGGTAGAGTGATCTCGCATGAGCAGTGTATCATTTACTTTGTGCTAGAGTAGGCATACGTGAGAAGCGCGTACGCATACGTGAGAAGCGCGTACCTTCCCTATAGTAGGGTATCCTCAGGTGAACTGTGGCCCGTATTTATACTCCATTAGCGCCGAATTAGCGTCGTTTTTTTCGACGCAAATTCGGCGCAAAACGAACGCCATATTTATACTTTGGCGTTAGACGCGTCTAGCGCCAAAGTATGGGCAAATAGCGTCATTTTTTTGCGTGAACGCCTTCCTTGCGTTAATGAGATGCAAGGAAGGCGTTCCCGTCTAAAAAAATGACGGCGACGCAAATGCGTCGTATTTATACTCCCGGGCAAAAATCACGCCCGGGAGGTGGCGGGTCAAAAAACCCCGCATTTGCGCCACTATTTAACGCCTGGGTCAGGGTAGGCGTTAAGGGGCCTGTGGGCTCAAAATGAGCCCACAGGTGCCCTCCCCTGCCCCCAGGGACCCCCCCTGCCACCCCTGCCCACCCCAGGAGGACACCCAAGGATGGAGGGACCCACCCCAGGGACATTCAGGTAAGTTCAGGTAAGTATAATTTTGTATTTAAAAAAAAAAAAATTGGGTGGCATAGGGGGGCCTTATTTGTGCCCCCCTACATGCCACTATGCCCAATGACCATGCCCAGGGGACAGAAGTCCCCTGGGCATGGCCATTGGGCAAGGGGGCATGACTCCTGTCTTTACTAAGACAGGAGTCATTTAAATGGCGTCTGGGCGTCGAAAATAATGGCGCAAATCGGGTTGAGGCGATTTTTTTGCCTCAACCTGACTTGCCCCATTTTAAGACGCCCTAACGCCATTTTCCCACTACGCCGGCGCTGCCTGGTCTACGTGGTTTTTTTCCACGCACACCAGGCAGCGCCGGTCTGCTAGCGCCGGCTAACGCCATTCCATAAATACGGCGCCCGCATGGCGCTTCAGAATGGCGTTAGACGGCGCTAAATTTTTTTACGCTAAACTGCGTTAGCGCAGTTTAGCGTCAAAAAGTATAAATATGGGCCTGTGTATTTCATACTGTATGGCAGAGTGACCTCACGTGAGCCGCAGCATCTTACACTATATTAGAGTTGCCTTACGTGGGCAGTGAGTCTTTTCCTCTAAGACAGAGTGATCTCACATGAGCAGTGGGTCGTTTATTCGGTGCTAGATGGCCTTCATTCGAGCAGCATCTCGCAGCCCACAGAAGAGGCCTCCTGTGAATGGTGGACCTCGTCCTCATTAGGAGGAGGTGCTTTGGGTGAGCTGTTACCTCTGCTACAGCTTCTTTCTTTTATTTTATTTATAATTTGAAACATCACTTACGTAACTAAAATTACTCAAAGACAAGCTTGTTCATAACGGAAATACAAGTATATTAAACAAGAGCTAAAACGCACAATTGCACATCACTCTCTAACACTAGTAGCTTCATGCAAAAAATTGCAAGCCTTCAATAATTGACTGGCATTATTTTCAATAACCAAAGCTCGAGAGCAGGTTCTGTGAGATTGCTTAAAGTATTTCTATGTTAATGAAAGGTGTTTAAAGGAGCGTGCTATTGATTCACAAGATCTACAAAGCTTGCTATCCACAGGATTCAAAACCCAATTCCTGTCAATTCAGGAACGGAATCTTTATCTCAATTAATCAATCTCAATCAATCAGTGATTTGCATCGCGCTGCTTATCACCCATGGGGTCTCAAGGTCCTGTTGTGAGGGTGCCAATCAGTCAAAGAGCCAGGTCTTGATTTCCCTCTTGTATTCGGTGAATGGGCCTGCCTGAGGTGGGTAGGTAGCTTGTACCAGGTCTGCGCTGCGAGACAGGAGAAGCATCTGCCTCCCACTGTGCTCTTTCTGATTCAGGGGTGGCGGTGAGGGCAACATGAGAAGATAATAGTTGTCTAGTGGGGTGTAGAAAGATAGCCGGTGGTTGAGGTAGGCTGGTTTCATATTGTGCAGGGATTTGTAGGCGTATGTTAGGAGCTTGAGGGTGATGCGTTTGTTGATGGGGAGCCAGTGCAGGTCGCTAAGGTGGGCAGAGATGTGGCTATGGCGGGGGATGTTTAGGATGAGTCTGGCTGCTGTGTTCTGAATTCTCCGTAGTCTTGCTTGGAGCTTCTTCGTAATACCGGCGTAGAGAGTGTTGCTGTAGTCAAGTCTCCTGCTGACAAGTGCGTGGGTGACCGTCCGTCTTGTCTCAGTGGGGATCCACTTGAAGATCTTACAGAGGAGGCTGATAGTGTGGAAGCATGATGATGAGATGGTGTTGACTTGGCGGGTAATGGACAGCATGGAGTCCAGGATGATGCCCGATTTACGTGCATGGTCGATGGGCGGGGGGGTGTCTCCAAGGGCAGCTGGCCACCAGGAGTCATCCCAGAGGGAGGGAGTTGGGTCCAGGATGAGGATCTCTGTCTTGTCCGAGTTGATCTTGAGGTAGCTATTTTTCCTCCAATCGGTGAGTCCTCTCATTCCGTTGTGGAAGTTGCTCTTGGCTGTTGATGGTTCGTCGATGAAGAAGAGAATCAGCTGTGTGTCGTTGGTGTAGGAGACTATGTTGAGGTCGAGCTGTCTAACAATTTTGGTGAATGGAGCCATGTAGATACTGAAGAGGGTAGGGCTCAGGGAGCAGCCCTGGGGTACTCCACAACAGGTTTCTGTAGGTTCCGAGAGGAACGTCAGGAGTCTGACTCTCTGGGTCCTTCTGGTGAGGAAGGAATGGATCTATTCCAGGGCCTTGCCGCGGATGGCGGCGTCATGAAGTCTGGTGCATATGGTGTTGTAGGATATGGTGTTGAAAGCAGCGGAGATGTTGAGGAGGATGAAGGCAGCCATGTCTCCTTGGTCCAGTAAGGTGTGGATGTCATCCGTGGCAGCGAGGAGGGCAGATTCAGTGCTGAGGTTGCTCCAGAAGCCGAATTGGGAGGGGTCCAGAATGTGGTTTGACTCGAGGAATTCTGTGTGTTGATGGCTTTTTTGGTTACCTTGGCTGGGAAGGGGAGAAGAGAGATGGGTCTGTAGTTTTTCACATCTCTAGGATTGGCGGAGGTTTTTTTTATTAGCGGTTTGATCTCTGCATGCTTCCAGTCATTCGGGAAGGTGGGGGTTTTCAATGGAGCGGTTGTTTGTCTGGTATAGTTCGGGGGTGATGGTGGTGCTGCTCGGTTGAAGATGTGGTGTGAGCATGGGTCAGAGGGTGCCCCAGAGTGGATAGCGTTCATGAGCTTTTGGGTGTCTTCCTTGGAGATGGGGGTCCATTGGCTCAGTATTGGCTGGGGATTGGTGTCCGTGGAGGTGCTGGGGAGACGTGGAGGCGAGATTTGCCTCTCAAACTCTTTGTATATATCCTGGATTTTCCTGTGGAGAAAGGTGGCGAGGTTACCGCAGCGGTCTTGAGAGGATGGAATGTCTATGGTGTCCATGCCGGGGTTCGTGAATTCCTTGACAATGTTAAAAATCTCCTTGCTGTTGTGCTTGTGTGGTGCTAATGCGCTCCTGGATGGTGGCCTTTCTGGAGGCTCTGAAGTGTTGGTGGTGCGTGGTGACCATGTCTTTGCCAGCTGTGAGGTCTGCCATGTTTTTGCTGTTCCTCCATTTTCGTTCGAGTCGTCTGCAAGTGTGTTTAGAATCTTGGAGATCGGCTGTGAACCAGCTCGGTTTCTTGCAGTGCTAGTTTCCAGTGGGTTATTTTAGGATGGCTATGGTGTTTGCGTAGTTGGCGATCCAGCGGTGGAGGTTACAAACTGAGTCGTTTGCGTCTGAGGTCTCTGGTGGAAGGGAGTGGCTGAGTGGGCCGGTGAGCTGGGCTTTGGTGACCTTGCTCCAGTTCCTGCAGTGGGGGTGTGGTGGCATAGGGTGGTCTTGGTGAATGTGAGGTAAATGCAGTGGTCTCACCCGATAGCAAATGTAACTTCTGTAAGTAGGGAGTGTGTTACCCAGAGCAGTGGTATAACAAAACTTTAGGTGGCCCCCTGCAAAGTACATGGGGGGGCTCTGGACACACTACAGAGCGCTCAGGGCTGGGTACTATGCTGAAGGGGGCCCCTCGAGCTTGGGGCGCCCTGCACCCAGAGTCTGTGGGGGCCTTTGTTATGCCACTGACTCAGAGTAACAGTGCATGGAGTGAGAAGTGAGTGTTTCATTCATGGTTCCAATGCCTTGTACGAGAAGAGTGTGTAGCCTTGTCCGAACAGCCAGTATTTTACTTTGGGTAGTAGTGCCTTGTCTGAGCAGTGACTGTTTTAATGAGGGGATAACAGTACTTGTTGTAAGCAGTGGCTGTTTTCTCACGGTAGAGGTACCGTCTGTGAACAATGGGTGTCTTATTAAAGTAGCAGTGTAAGCATTATGTTTTTCTTGAAGTAGTAGTGCCTTTTGTAAGGCTGGGTATTTTATTCAATGTAGCATTGCCTTGTGTGAGCAGCGGGTGTTTTAATCAAAGTAGCTGTGCCTTCTGTGATCAGTATATGTTTTACTTGAGGTGGTAGTGCTTTATGCAAGGTTTGGGTATTTTACTCAAGATAGTAGTGTCTTGTGTGAGCAGTGGGAGTTTTATTCAGCATAGTGAGCAGCAGTGATGTTACTCAGGGTAGCAATGTCTTGTGAATGTTTTATTCAAACCATCTATGCTTTGTGTGTGCATTGGGTGTGTTATTCAGGTAGGAGTGCTTTGTGTGAGCAGTGGTTTTACTGCTAACAGTGTCTTGTTTGAACAGTCGATATTGGACACTGTAGCACGGGTGCTTTATGTGAACATTAGATGTCCTGCTAAGGGTGCCAGTGTCTTTTGTGTGCGGTGGACGTGTTACTCAGGATAGCACTGTCAGGTGCGAACAGTGGGTATTTTACTCATTTAGCAGTGTCATATGAGAAATGAGTGTTCTACTCAGGATAGCAGTGCCTTTAGTAAATGTTGATGTTTTACTCCGGGCGAAGAGCCTCGTGTGAACCGGGAGTGCTTTACTGCGGGTTGAAGTACCTTGTGTGAGCAGTGGATGTTTACACCATAGCAGAAGTGATTTATATGAGCAGTGGCTGCTTTACTCTGAGTAGCAGCATTTTGTGTGAACAGTAGGGGCCAGATTTACCAACATTTTGTGTCTTTGTTGCATACATTTGTGGCTCAGCCACAATGCAAAATGCTAAGAGGTATATACAAAGCTGTGCAAGGAGTGATTTGTGTTGCCATGCGTGACTTTGTAATGAAATTTAAGCAACACAGCGGCTTGCCTGCATTGTGTTACGTTTTGTTCTGGAAGGTGTTCAATGTGTGGAGCATGGGCGTTCTTTTTTTACAGGAAGGTGCATTTCCCTGCACAAAAACAATTCTCCTTATAACGTGGCACCCTCGGAACGTGGTGAAGGGTGCGTATGTTGGCCTAAGACTTCCTGAAGTGCGCCAACTCTATGACAGAGCATAGGAGCACCATATTTTAGAAGATATGCTACTTTTATCCTCTCTCTTTTTTACGCAATGCAGCAAGTTGCCTTGCTGCACTCGGTTGCGTGAATGGTTAGTAAATCTGGCCCTGAGTGCTTTTCTCAGAGTAGGATTGCCTATGTGAGCAGTGTGTTTTTACTCAAGGGACGGATGTCTTGTGTGAGTAGGAACTATTTTACATTATTGCAGAAGTGCATTGGTGAGCTGTGTGTGCTTAACTCATCTAATAGTATCCTATATGAAGTGGGAGTTTTACTTTGGGTAGTAGTGCCTTGTGTGAATGTGGATGTTTCAAACTGGGAGACCAGTGCCTCGTGTGAACAGTGGATGCTTTACTGGGTGTTGCAGTACCTTCTGTGAGCAGTTGGTGTTTACATCATAGAAGAGCTTTATATACGTAGTGGAGGTTTTACTCTGGGTAGCAGTGCCTTCTGTGAATAGTGAGTGTTTTATTCCTTGTAGCACTACCTAGTGTAGGCAGGGATTGTTTTACATTATTGCACAAGTGCCTTGTGTGAGCAGCGGTTGTTTTACCCAAAAGTGCCTTGTGTGAACAGTGAATGTTTATAAAATTCCAGAAGTGCTTTAAGTGGGCAGTGGATGTTCTAGTGCCATGTGTAATAAGTGGGTTACGTATGTTTTAGCTAAGCATGGATTGCATCATATGTGGCAGCGTTGCAGGTAAATATTGAATGCCTCACGTTTGCTAGAGCAATAGGTGAACTTCATCTGTGCACCTACTTCCATAAGCATGGAAGGAACAACCTTTTCAGAGCTGCAGGAAGACATTAAAGTCAGTGGCGACCCACACAACTAAAAGTAGTGGGGTGGGTGGAGAGGGCACGGGAAGTGCAGGGGGAGCACGCTGGGTGGGGCACAGGGGGGTTTAATAATAAAAAATACACTTACCTGGTGCTGCTGGCCATCTCGTGCTCCTATTCTCCCTGGTCCCAGCAGTCCATGGGACAGCATCAGAGACTCCTTGTGCAATCCCTGTGCTGCTCTTATGCGTTTACCAAGCATGAGAGCAGCTTGTGGATTGGCCTGAGCGGCTGGTTTACCGCTCGCTCAGGCACAGGGAGTCTGTCCTGTTTCTCCAACCCAGCTGTGCAATACAGCTGGGTTGGAGAAACCTCAGTGTGCATATCTGTTTGGCCGGCCTAAGACGGCCAGTCAAATTGACATAAGCACTTAAGTGCACTCCACTCCACACCGCCTCTCAGCTCCCCCCTCCCATGGCCCAGCCCGGCTCGCCCTGCAGAAGCTGGCTCAGCCAGCAGCTGTAAAACAAAACAATAATAAAATATTGCTTTATTTTCAGCTTTTGGCTCTGAGACAGTGGGGTGATGCTCCTCCGCCATTGCAGAGGAGCCACGGCTAATTAAAGTACTCATGGTACACCTCACAAGTGACTAAGTTACATGTAATCATACAACGCCTCACTTGGATCAGAGCTTTGTGTCAACACTAAACACCTCACCTGTGCAAGACCTGTGTGTATGCCTCAAGAACCTCATCTATCTCAGTGCCACATTCAATCATGAGAAGCTGCACCTATGCCACTTCAGTAAGCATAGAAAAGTACCCAGGACCCTTATATCTGATAACAGAACCAGGGTATCCCATGCAAACAATACAACAGTTCTGTAGGTCTCTTTTCTCATACAACCATGAAGTTACCTTAAATTAAACGCTCTCTCAACATCCAAACTAATTTTGTGTATTTATTTTCCAACCAGGTGTCATTTATCACATACAATTTTATTGGTGCAGACAGTGCAGTCTAGGCTGACAATCACGGGCTGCAGACGTGCCAGGGAGCTGCGCTGCATGGAGGTTCCCAGATTGAGTCGGACCCTTTTTTATTAGGTCGAGCCAAGGCCGTGTGCAAGCGATGTTTCTCAACATGTTGTAATCATGTTGTCGACATGTTGTAATTTGTGGGCTTGCAACACTCCCATCACTTTCATTCATTCCTTGGCCAGCCTTTCGAAAGTTCCTTGGTTTCGTAGGTAAATGCTTTACGCTTGTCCCGCTTTGAGGCTGCTTTGTTACCGCCTTGGAGACTGACCCTGTTACATGGATTATTGCACGATCGGCAATATACCTTAGTGTGGCCGCACTACTTTTTTCTTTTGACTCGCTGATCCGCGCTGCATAGCAGTATGTTGTTTCTTCCTCTTCCTTGTTTTGGGCATGAAACTGTTTGTTTGTGGTGAATGTGCACAAAGGCTGCAAGCTGGAGGGGGTTATTTTTCATGTATTTAATTATTTTTTTATAAAAGGTTCATATAGAGCAAACTCGTTTGGAGTAGCGATTTACATTTACTTAACAAGTTTAGCAGTTGAAAAATATACAAACTGGAGCATTTAAAACAGAAGAAAACACAGAAATCCTCAAAGTGGCTATCCCTGCACAGTGGGAGAGCTGATACTACAATATTCACTGCACTCTAGAAACTCTGCCCATAATGCTTTGCGGAACATTTGTTTTTCAAAACATTTTTGCCTATAACTCACAGTGTGGTGGCCTTAGGACAATGGGACCATCATCAAAATGTTCAACACGATGCGCTCTTTTGGTCTAGGTCATCTCGGGGTCCCCACACTAGGTTGGGGGGTCCAAAATAGAAACCTCTCCCACCATTCAGTGTTTTTGTAAGCTCTCTCATGGCTGAAAGAACTGTTGTTTTACAGCAGGGAGCAATTTGTTTTTGAAGGGCCTTGTTTGTAGTAGTATTGCAGTAGGCTTGAAAATGTGTAGGGCACTATACCCTCGAAGGGTTACATATATGTTTACATTACATTACATTCTTCTATTCTGTTTTCATGCCATTATGCTCTCTAGGGGCTGACTATATTATTACATGACCATGTTTCTTACAAATGCTATTCTTATTATGGTGTCCTCTAGGGGCTGTTCTGAGCATTACAGTCAAGATACTACAACATTCTCTGCACTCAGAAACTCGCCCCATTATTCTTTGCAGAGCATTCCTTTTACAATTTTTTTTGCCCATAACTCACTGTCTGGTGGTCCTAGGACAATGGGATAGCCATCAAAACGTTCAGTTTGATGCTCTCTTTCAATCCACACTAGGTAGGGAGATCGCAAAATAGTAACCTCTCCTACCATTCAATGTCTTTTTAAAGTTCTCTCATGGCTGAAACTTTTCTTTTACAGCTGGGAGTAGTTTGAGTTCTAAGGCCCTTGTTTGTAATGGTATTGCAGTAGGCCTGCTAGTCCTGAAAATGTGCATGCACTATGCCCTCTAGGGGTTACATATATGGTTACTCTGCATTACTTTCTCAGTCCAGTCATGCATTTACAGCACCAATAGGTCTAACTCAAGCAAATACAACACCTATTGCATTGCAAATGCTTGGTTGAAATTGGAATTGAGAAGCCAACTACAGAGGTCTCACTCCAGCATGTGACGGAGGTAAGCTTGGAAGTATTTTGCCAGGTGGCATGTCTATGTCCTGAGGAGATCCACGTTATCTTGGGGGTGGGACGAAACGTTGACGCTGTAAATGGGGATTGTCTAATGCTCAATGAACTGAAGACTCTAATCAGAATATATTCTGAACTGTGGATCTGTATACATTTTGCGACACCTAGATTGTACACATGTATAATTTTTCATATTTAACATCATTGCACCTATGAGCCTTGGGGCCGACTGCAACACTTAAAACCGTATGTGATATATGACACCTGTTTGGAGAATAAATACACAAAATCAGTTGTAATGTTGAGAGAGAGTTTAATTTAGGATATCTTCATGGTTGCTTGGGAAAAGGGACCTGTGGAACACAGTATGCGTTTAACTTACCTGTGCTAAAACTGCAGGTAAACATAGAACACAACACCTGTTGATGAGCTACAGATAATCAACGAAATGCCTTACGTGGCCCACAGGTTAGAAACGTATTAAATACCTCACCTGTCCCAGTGCTACATGTCATCATGTGATACCTCTCCTCTGTCAGTGCTGCAGGTATGTACTGCATACCTCACCTGTATCAACACTGCAGGTAACTCAGGAAACACCTCACCTTTGTCAAAGCTGCTGGTAATCATGAAACACCTCATCTGTGTCATAAATGAAGGTAACATGAAATACCGTATCTGCTTTATAGCTGCATGTGTTATAACTGAAGGTAATCATGAACTACCTCACCTGCTTCATAGCTGCATGTAGTCATGAAACACCTCACCTATGTCATAACCCCAGGTAATCATGAAGAACCTCACCTGCGCCATAACCGAAAGTAATCAAGAAGTAACTCACCGGTGTCGTCAAGGCAATAATCATGAAACACAACCTGTGCCATAATTGTCGGAAATCGTGAAACACCTCACCTGTGTCATAACTGCAGGTAATCATGAAACACCTTACCTGTGTCATAACAACAGGTAATCACGAAACACCTCGCCTGTGTCATAAATGCAGGTAATCACTAAACACCTCAACTGTTGTCATACCTGCAGGCAATTATGAAACACCACGCCTGTGTTATAAATGGAGGTAATCACAAAACACAACACCTGTGTTATCACTGCAGGTAAGGGCACGAGCCTTCTGTTGCAGACCTTCAGCTATTGTGGAATATTTGACCAGTGAAAAATTGCAGGTAAGCCATACCGAAAGAGCAACCGAGACTAGTGGTCTCCCACAAACCAGTGCAAGCTGTGGAGCGTCCAAAGAACGAGGGATACTATCGGAAACCCAGACCCCAAACAGATTATATCAGATACCCACTATCATATTACAAATCAAAGCTATGTGTGGGAATAATGAGGTGTACAAAATAGGTGTACTCAGGAAAGTATGAATACGTATTATGAGACACCGTGAGACCGCTGGGCACGATCAAACATTGATTTACAAGCAGGTCAATTTGGAAATATGCAGGAAGGGAGAACCAACTAATGCTAAATTACTAAATTATGCAGTAAGAAAAAATAAATTATATGGCATAATGCAGCACATTTACAATAGCATTACCAATTTATGATGTACTTTTTACACGCTAACATCATCAGTGCAAAAGTTTCACCTAATTAGTACCAGTATGACACCTAAATACAGCAACAGAAAGATAACCTGTCAATCTTTGTAAGGGGCATTCCTCTGCGCAGCAACACGCGTTTCTATTTTTTTAGTAACTTTTGATCCATTTGAACTAAAAATAATTGTTTTGGTAAAATCTGCAGATTATGCAGCGATTATGTGCCAAATGTGGTAAGCCCATAGTTATGTATAAAATGCAGTTACCACAAAATCGCATGATTCAAGTGACCCTGATTATAAGATACAAATACAAAAAATACAGTGAAACTCCGATGCAGTAGCAACTGCTAGACAGCCATGAATTAAGGACTTCTAGTAGATACCCTGACACAACAGTAGTTGTTAGACAACAATATGAGACCGACATATAGATGCACATGGCTATGATCACACACTCAAAAAGCAAAACATGCTAAGGGACACAGAAAATGGTCACCATCAGACACAAAGAGCCCACCTGACAGTGAGACCCCGAGATCAAACAAATTCTTAGACACCCATACAACAAATTGCAGTTTGAGACACCCAGTGACCATCATGGACTATAGGCACCGAAAAACTAACGAACCCAATCAGACTCTGAAACACCAACAGACACTATCAGACACCTAATGACCAACAAAACACAAAGGAAAAGGCATCAAAAGACTGGAAGGGCACCCAGCGGCCAACAAAGACAATCAGATACCCAGACGTCACCGTACACTGGTAGGTCCCTAAAGGGCATCAGCCACTACAGGAAGCCAAATAGAAATAGCCAAAGTGATACCTCAACGAGTGAGAGAGAGTGACAGAGGAGGATCGAGAGAGAGAGAGCGAGAGCGAGAGAACAGAGAAAGAGAGTTTTTCTATGCGTAGTATTTACTTTATGCGGAAAAAATATGCTAAACTGAAACTTCATAGTGTTTCCTTGCTTCCATGCGACATTCTCAATTCAGAGATGAGCTCTTGAAATGTTGGTAGCATTGCAGGAATGTCTGATGTGTGCCCAACTCTTTTGACTCTATGGCAAAAAATCAGAAAGTGAAGACCCTCCCTCTTTCACATGTTTTCTCCCACTGGAGATTTGTTGGCAAAATTTCGTGAAATATCAGAAACTGTCTATACGTTCAGGTTCCATTTCAAAGCGAAGCTTATTATTACTGAAGATAGTCGAATAAAGTCCTCAATAAACGCACAGAGCGTTGATGCATTTGTGACTGTATCATTGTAGGCTAAGTGCGTCCTCTGCTGGCCACATGTTTTGCTGCAGGGTGAACCCTTGTACTCCGGACCTGATTATGAGTGGCTCGGTTAATTCCGACCCATTCCTAAACCCGTGTTTGGCCTTTGGTCGGAATTATGAGTTAAGTTTTATTTAACACATTCGATAATTATGGGCTGTCTTAAATAACTTTACCTTTGTTAAAATTCGACAGGTCCAAGCTGCCGAAATTTAAAGGGGGGAAATCCTACTGCCATAGCATGTTGATATGGTGCGTTAAACGCCAAAATCCCCATGTTATTACCAACAAACTATAATAAGAACTATTTATTGCACCTGATAAATAACACACCCCGTGGTATTATTGTCATTTGCAGTAAATGGCATCAACACTCGTAATCAGGCCATAAAAGTCTTAAAATAGATCATTCCCACCAGGTAGCAGAAGGAGGTGGAGTCAAAACACAGACGGTGCCTCACCAGCTTCTTGCGGCTCTCTCCGAGAGCTAGATCCTGGGTGTTTGTGCCGCCGGGGAATAGACACCCACTCCATCCTTGCAAGTATGGCACAGTATGGCCCCAGTTCTGGTGGTTCACCTAGCCACTTAAATTTCTTGATCATGTATAATCACCTCTTACCTCACTCTCCCCTCTCTATTACTCTCTCTCACTTCCTTTTCTGCCTTTGTAATCCCTCTGTCTTCCTCACTCCTTTACCTTCCCATCTCTTTCCCCTCGTCCTTTCTTCCCTTCATACCTTATCTCTGCCCCTCGTCTCCCTTCATCCCTCTCTGGGGGTTTTCTTTCATTCTTCACCTCACCTCAGCCAATAGTGCTTTCCCTCTCTTTGTTTCCTTGCGCTCTGGCCCCTTTATCTCCCTTTATTCTCTTGCTCCTGGCTTCATTCCTCTTACATCATTCTGTTCATCTCTCGCCTCCATCATTCTTTGTTAACTGGCGCTCCGGGGTTGGATCCTGGGAGCCCACGCCATGGCTGGCCAAATAATGCACACACCTGCGAGTTGCCCCTCTACTTCTCTCGGGTAGGCTTCAAAGTATGTACTACACTTGATCCAAAATGCACCTACAAGGTGTATCCTGGCACCTCCCTTGGCACATTAGACAGAGTATAAACTGTGTCACAGATGTCTCAGCAAGTGAAAGATAAATGCATATCTGACCGTGTCTCTTCCCATATTTACTCCCACACCCTAGCACAGAAGCAGCTTCACTCTTGCGGCGACATGGGCGAGGCAGTTTGTCACACATACATGACTGACATAGAAACACTTTGCACATTGAAAACACACTTCCTATCCATCCTCACACTTGCATTTAATACCTATGTCCTATCCATCACTGAATTTTGTGTAGGTTTAGGCAGAGGCACAGCAAAAAAAAATGACAACAGGAGCACAACTCTGAGCCTCAGCTCTAGTCTTCAAGCATGAAATCATACACTACATATGTGGCCATATGACAGACACATATCTGTAGAATTACTTATATGAACAGTTACAGATTTACTGTTTTTGTTTTGTCTTCTCAATGAGGAATTGTACATAGTGTACAATCTTGCACTAGGAAAATGCAGTCCAATGTGCAAATGCACTTTTCTTCTCAAGTGGGTTAACATTTCCCCCTATGGTAGAAATCTCGCCCCATAGACCTCTCCAAGACTCGAGGTGATCTGCTCCCTTTATCACCTTTCAATTACTCCAGCCCTTTATGGAGTACACATCAACCATTTCCACGGAAGGGAATCTCAGAAGGTTATGAGTGTTCAGAATGCAAACTGCTCCTTGATGTATCTACTCCCCCCACCTGAGCTTGTATTTTACTATTGCATTTTTCTACATTCTTGTGGCTGAGAACTCTGCAGTAGTGAAACCATTGGCTGACATACATTTTCTATAAATTACTAACGCCATAAATGGAACCATTTCCCCAGTAAACATAGCTATAGGACAAAATCGTTTTATGATTCAGGCCCACACTTTTCCAACCTTAGTACCTGTACTGAATACCATGCTACCTTGCTTTAAAGGCACTGCAGGCCATGTCAAGGGTGTGAGGCGCTATATGAATGAATTTACATCACATTTTACTCCTCTCTACATTCACCCTATTCGATCTGTATTGCCTGCATTTACTCTCTTTCCCTCTTGCCCTTTCACTATCCTTAAGTCTCCTCCACATCTCCTTCCTGTCACTCCCTAATATAACCCCATAACGTTGTATTTCTAAAGCAGTTGTTGTCCGGACCATGGTTACCACCAATGTGCACCCACAGCCTGACAGCTGATTGGCCGCGCGTGCCCTACCCCTTCCTGGCCTTCCTTAAGCATGGGCTGTGCACGAATAAAGCCGCAGTACTTACGAGCAACACCGGGACAGGAGCAGGTGCAGGAAGAAAGTCAATTCACATATGGAGACCGCTGCAGCCGAAAACCTGGTGGAGGAGGGAAAGTTAGAGCTATGACTGCAGGACAGACAAGTAGCCTGTGAGAGCAAGGGTGGTCACTGCAGAAGGAGAAGGGAATGGAACGTGAGAGAGATAAGGTGCCCAGACCTTCTGGATTTACCCAGACAGTCCTGATTTTCAGAGGACTGTGCCATTGTCCCCATGCTTTCCTTAATTGTAAATGCATGTCCCAGTTTTTGGGGCAAAAGTCAAGTCATCCTGCAAAGGAGAATTGAAAGGTATATTCTTGTTAAGTAATTTATCTGTTTCAGGCAGCGCAGGATGACGTCTGCTGCATGCCTGTTGCAGCAGAGGGGAGACAGAGCAGAGAGGAGGGCATGGGGCTCTGGGTAGATGTTAGAAGTATTGCCATAGCTAATGTTATAGAGGTGTACCTTGTAAATATGTGTGAGTGCGCAGGCACACAAATACAGACACACACACACTCAATGCATAGCTTCAGGGGGGGTGTTTGGGGTATTATCCCTCTAATAAATGCATTTTCTGTTAAATAGTTGAGTACAGGGTATGGTGAGATGTCTGTTGTATTTCACCAGGAATTTTTATATACACTCAGACAAAAATGCACACGCTCACTCTCTTTGTTTTGAAAATCCTCAAAAATATTGGTTAGTTTACAAAATATTCTGGCCCATATTTATACTTTTTGACGCAAAACTGCGCTAACGCAGTTTTGCGTCAAAAAAATTAGCGCCGGCTAACGCCATTCTGAAGCGCCATGCGGGCGCCGTATTTATTGAATGACGTTAGCCGGCGTTAGCCGCCGGCGCCGTCTGGTGTGCGTTAAAAAAAACGACGTACACCAGGCAGCGCCGGCGTAGGGGAAAATGGAGCTTGGGTGCCAAAAAATGGGGCAAGTCAGGCTGAGGCAAATTTTGCGCCGCAACCCGATTTGCGCCATTTTTTTTTTACTCCCAACCCCCATAGAAATGACTCCTGTCTTAGCAAAGACAGGAGTCATGCCCCCTTGCCCAATGGCCATGCCCAGGGGGCTTCTGTCCCCTGGGCATGGTCATTGGGCATAGTGGCATGTAGGGGGGCACAAATCAGGCCCCCCTATGCCACCCAAAAAAAAAAAAAAATTATACTTACCTGAACTTACCTTAGTGTCCCTGGGATGGGTCCCTCCATCCTTGGGTGTCCTCCTGGGGTGTGCAAAGGGTGACAGGGGGTGTCCCTGGGGGAATGGGAGGGCACCTCTGGGCTCCTTCCGAGCCCACAGGTCCCTTAACGCCTGCCTTTTGCAGGCGCTAAAAAACGGCGCAAAAGCGGCCGTACGTTATTTTTTTTGACCCGCCCACTCCCGGGCGTGATTTTTGCCCGGGAGTGTAAATACGGCGCACATGCCTCGGAGTCGATTTTTTAGACGGGAACGCCTACCTTGCATATAATTAACGCAAAGTAGGTGTCCACGCTAAAAAATGACGCAAACTCCATGGACTTTGGCGCTAGACGCGTCTAACGCCAAAGTATAAATATGGAGTTAGTTTAGCGTCGGAATTGCGTAAAAAAAAACGACGCAATTCCGGCGCAAAGGGAGTATAAGTATGCCCCTCTGTTTTTTCTCTTAGTACTCCTATCAAGCTGCATTCCTCCTCCCTCTTTCCATTACCACTTCGGCCTCTCTCATGCACCCTACTTGTTGTATAATGTATTTAAACATTATGGGCCTCATTACGACCCTGGCGGTTGGCGGTACACTGGCGGTAACACCGCCTGCAGACTGGCGGTGCACCGCCAGTGTATTATGACTGTGGCGCTTTAGCCACGGCCATACCGCCGGCCCCTCCACTTGACCGCCAGGCGGTCATAATCCCCAACCGCCATAGAAAGGCTGGCGGTAAGGGGGACTCGGGGTGCCCCTGGGGGCCCCTGCACTGCCCATGCCAAGCACAGCCCCATCGCGCGTTTCACTGCCTGAATTTCGGGCAGTGAAATGCGCGACGGGTGCTGCTGCACCCGCTGCCCATCAACATTGCCGCTGGCTCTATTATGAGGCGGCTGCAATGCCCCTGCACTGCCCATGCCAAGCACAGCCCCATCGCGCGTTTCACTGCCTGAATTTCGGGCAGTGAAATGCGCGACGGGTGCTGCTGCACCCGCTGCCCATCAACATTGCCGCTGGCTCTATTATGAGGCAGCTGCAATGTTGATGTGACTTGTCTACTGGCCCAGCGGAAATGTCAAAATAGGGAGCCACAAATACCGCCAGCACTGGCGTTATAGTGGCACCTGTGGCTTAGGCGTTCTTTTTGAAAGACCACCAAAGTCGTAATGAGGGCATTTATGTCAGCATGGCTGTCAGAAAATCTGAAGATCACTCCCCCAGTCTTCCTGACCAAGATACGTCCCTCTGTACACAAGCCAGACACAGAAGTAAAGTTGAAGCTCTACTCCTATTTTTATGTCTGACCTGTCCTGGTTTTTGCTACCCAAAATCTTGGCATCCTAGAGGGACGTTACTGCAGCTAGGGAGAGTAGCAAAGACTGCATGAGTGGTTACTGCTGGGAGAGAGTGAAGACATGGAGCTGCCACTTCAGGAAGAGAGGGGAGGGAGAGTTCGGAGCAGTTACTTCAGGGAAAAAGGAAAGAGAAGGAGCATCAGTGTTGTTACGGTAGCAGGACTGGTAGGGGAGTAGAAGCGATTGCTCCAGAGGAGAGAAGGGAGAGAGGGTTGAAGTAGTTACTGGAGGAGGGGAGAGATGGAGGGAAAGTTAGAGTGGTTACTGTCGCCTGTCATGGAGAGAGTGGAAGGGCAGGTAAAGTGGTTACTGCAGCAGATAAGAGGAGTGAGTTATCACAGCAAGGGTTGATGGAGGACAAGTTGCTACAGAAGAGAAGGAGCGAGAGAATGGTTCCAAGAGGAACTGAAGATGTAAATGATGGAGAGGAGAGAGTGAAGAAGAAATAGAGAGGTCAGCAGCAGAGAGGAAGAATTGCCCCCAAGGAGTGAATTGGTAGTCAAAGTGGATCCTGTAGAAAGGATAAAAAGAGACAGAGGGGTTGTGTCTTGTAGAAGGACAGGGAAAGTGGACTGGCGGAGTTAGACTGGTTCCTGTATGAGGTGGGTGGGTGATGGCTGTCTCTGCAGGGCAGATATACTCACAGCAGGTAGTAGGCCAAGCTTTGGAACTGCCCCAGCTGAAGCGTCTCGACTCCCACTCCTGTCAGCACTAATGTAAAGAGAAGAAAAAACTGTTCAGTGACCAGGATTACTCATAAAGTGTTACACACCAAGAAGTGATATATTGCAACATATTATCCTATTGAAGCTTTCTCAAGATGTCTGTAAGGCAGTGCCCCTGTCACGTATTCAACACTGTTTCCCATCCTCCTGCGAATGGAAAGCATGCTGCACAATGACTGATAGACACATAACATGCACCCATATTCTCTACACGTAGGGTAGCTTGTGTATATGTTGCTGCCCATGTGACATAGTTGTCATCACAAAACAGGCCATATTCATCTTGCATACGCCACTGGAGCTAATTTGTTCTCCCAAAAACCGGTGATATTTGATTATTATTCCTAAGCGCTCAATTTCGGGATCTTGGGCTTTGTATGAGTCCCATAGGATTATGCCTACAGAATAGAGATACACCATGTCAAATCACACTTACACCAGACAAGGTTCAAAGTCAAACCATGAAGGTTTATTTGAGATACAAACTTCAGAAGGCAATTGGTCAGTCAATTCAAATCAAAATGTTGATAAATTCTCAATATACAAAATAATGAGAACTAGTATTGGGCTCAGTTTTTATTCTAGTTAAATATCCAGAAGCAGGTACGATGGAGCACCAGGCAAAATCATGCACCAGCAAGAGGTCTGACAATGTCTGTTTCTGCAGGGAATAGGGACGAATCCCTAAAAAAACTCTAAGTACTGTATGAAAAAGCAGGCCGACATAGAGACTGTTTTGCAAAGTAGAGGGAAAGTTGCTGCACACATTCCTAAAACAGCATGTTCCCTAGTTTTTCCAAACAAAGAAATAGCACTGCCAATATGGTGTGAAACAATTGTTACATCACAGGATCCAACTGTAAAACAGAAAAGATATCACATGGAAAATTACTTTTGCTCTATTACTAATAAACAACACTGTATTACGCATCACAAGCGAAAACAGACACATTAAACATTATATATGCAACCTCTGCTAACCAGAGGAAGAGTAAAGATATAGGCGGTCATTCTGACCGCGGCGGGCGGCGGTCGCCGCCCGCCATGCGGTTACCGCCGAATGACCGCCCCGCGGTCAAAAGACCGCGGCGGCCATTTCAACTTTCCCGCTGGGCCGGCGGGCGACCGTCAAAAGGCCGCCCGCCGGCCCAGCGGGAAAGCCCCTGCAACGAGGAAGCCGGCTCCGAATGGAGCCGGCAGAGTTGCAGGGGTGCGATGGGTGCAGTGGCACCCGTCGCGATTTTCACTGTCTGCTATGCAGACAGTGAAAATCTGTATGGGGCCCTGTGAGGGGGCCCCTGCACTGCCCATGCCAGTGGCATGGGCAGTGCAGGGGCCCCCAGGGGCCCCACGACACCCGTTCCCGCCATCCTGGTTCTGGCGGTGACAACCGCCAGAAACAGGCTGGCGGGAAGGGGGTCGGAATCCCCGTGGCGGTGCTGCAAGCATCGCTGCCATGGAGGATTCCCTGGGCCAGGGGAAAACCGGCAGGAAACCGCCGGTTCCCCTTTTCTGACCGCGGCGTTCAGAATAGCCCAGGAAGCACCGCCAGCCTGTTGGCGGTGCTTCCGCTGCCCTCGGAATGACCCCCATAATCTGCTCCTTCCTCCAGGACAAAATAAATGTCTGCCCTCTCTCTTCATCTTGGCCATCAACGGGCAAACAGCAGGTCACCAACAGCACACAAAGGGGCAACAACCTTTCTGCATCACAACACTGCACTGGACAACGGCCCGCTTCGTGTCTCAGTGATGTACCAGAGTGACGGCCCTTAATCTTCTACGCAGCCACCACCAGGCATATGGGGGTTGCTGCCAGCAGCACTCAGACAGCCTGATTAATGCAATGGTTCTCAAGCTTCCCCACAGTCTCCAGCTGGCATACAGGGACTGCGAACAGGAGCACTTGGGCAGGAGGCCCGATCGATGCACGGTTCTCATTCTTCAACGGCTGCCCCCACATGGCATAGAGGAGCCGTGAACAGCAGATAGCCTGATTGGTTCAACAGTTCTAAACGTCTCACTCAATGTAACAGTCTGCTTCAGGGGCCTACTTAAAAGGATCCCCTCTAGACCTTGCTCCCTCCAGGCACTCTCCTCCTCCTTGCATGGTCCCGAGGTCTCGGGAGGCAGATGCTGGTGCTCCAGGTTCTAGGGTTAGTGGTCTCAGTTCTTTGTAGATGATACCCTGTCGCCCAGCAGAGAGACTGCAAACCTCAGCCACCCATCACAAAGGCAGAAATCATGCTGAGCTTCTCCATGCTGATGTACAGCTCCACTATGTGAATTTTGGGAGGCTCAAGCTCCCCTTTTTATAATCCATTTCCAGACATACATATGATTTAGTGTCTTAGTCTTTGAAGTTCATGTTGTGGGGGTGCCCCATTTGAAGGGCCCCCTTCTCTATCCTGCAGCAGGTGTGGCTCCAGTTATGATACCCAGACACACAGGTCATGAGAGTGACTAAAGGATCACACCTGGATGTCATCAAAATGTTACAAAAGCTCCAAGCCCTACTCTTTATGGTTCCCTTATCAGCCCCACTCCTTTCCTGAAATATGCCTAGGCCCCTTGACCTATCACCTTTCCAAAATCAAAGAACCCCTTTGAAGTGCACAGGAGAGCCTTGCTCTCGCCTTCTCCAGTGTGTGTCCCACCAGGCTCTCAGGAATGGAGCAATATTCAAATCTGTCTCGGGGACTCCTCCACCTACAAATGCCTTCCTCAAAAACCTGGGCTCCCAATATGGAACCCACGTACCTCCATGTATTGTGCCCCTCACAGGCATACATACATCACTGCACTCACACATGTGTGCTGCACAACGCTACACGCTAACACCATGTAGTTCAAAGGTGAGTTAAGCACACAGCAGCGGAACTTTACATGAGTAGGCAGTAGGTCCCACTACAGTGGCACAGGTAAAAAAGATTGTTCACTCTACTGAACCTTATTACTAAAACACGATATGCTTCATCCACTGCGCTCGTGCTACTTAACTCTGTGATTAGAGCAGTAGCACTTTACGACTTAAGAAGGTAGCGCTTAGGGCAACTCTCCCAGTCCAATCAATCCGCAATCCATGAGATAGATCTAGGTCATGGCGCACACAGATGATCTGTGTTCGCCCTCAAATAAAAATCAGTAGCCTGGACCCAGATATTGTTGTAACTGTGGAACCCAGGGCAGGGGTGTATGTATGTCCCCATGCAAGGTATTTTTCAGGTCCAACAAATACATTTTAATGCATTTCACCACCTAATGAAAGGTGGGTGAAGCACCCAAGCCTCAGGCTGTACATATCTGTTGTAATGGCAACAGCATTTCTGAGGGGTTGATCTAGGTAAGGGGGAGTTCTCTCAAAGGTTAACATGGTGATCCTAAGAAGAAATTAGATCAGAGCTAAACTATGAATAGAAGAAGCTACGTGAATACTGCTTGAGGGGCAAATCCAAAAGTGAATTTTTAAAATTCAGCGGCATATTTAAAAGTTGCGCTGAATTAGTGTAATTTGTTTACGCAAATTCAGCGCAAACTTAACTCCATGTTTATATTTTGACGCTAGACCCGTCTAGCATCAAAATATTGGAGTTAATGTCATTTTTTGGATGCGTGAAACTACCTTGTGTCAATGAGATGCAAGGTAGGTGTTCCTGTCCAAAAAATGACTCAAATCCCCATGCGCCTTGTTTATCATCCCATGCAAAAATGGTGCACGGGAGGAGGCGGGCCTAAATAATGGCGCTGGTCCTGCTTAGCGCCATCATTTAACGCCTTGGTCAGAGCAGGCATTAGGGGACCTGTGGACACATTTCCATGGTCAAACACCCCCACCCACACCAGAGGGACACCAGAGGATGGATGGACTCCATCCCAGGTAAGTAGGGTAAGTAGAGGTAAGTATTAAAAAAATATTTTTAAAGTGCCAATGGCGGCCCTGAAATGGGACCCCCTACTTGCCACTGGTTGCAATGGCCATGCCCAGGGAATCCTTGTCCACTGTGGCGGCCATTGGGGTGGTGGGCATGACTCCTGTCTTTTATAAGATAGGAGTCATGTGGTATGGATGGTTTTGCATCTGGAAATTATGCTAGTCTGGTTAACAGCATTTTCTTTGCCTCTAACCAGCCTTTGAGGCAAAACCCCCTTCCTCCGAACAGGCACCCCTACCAGGCCAACATTATTTTCTCAGAAGCTAGCCCAACCTTAGTGCCGAACTGCAGGATTCCATAAATTTGATGCCCAGCTTGCACTCTGGAATTATGCAAGTTGGCACTATACTTTTTGATGCAAAACTGCATTTGCGCAGTTTTGCATCAAAAAGTATTAATATGGGCCACAATCACCAGCACAACCAATAAAGTTCAATATGCAGTCAGAGGTGTTATTGTTCAAAAAGATATCTCTTCAGTAAGCATTTAGATACACGGTACAAGAAAAATCTAGGTCCACACTGAAAGACAGACATCAGTAGCCCTTAGCCTTACAGAAAATATCACCAGATGCAGGATTGACTCCAGAAGTGCTATGTTAATGCATGTGCCAATGTTAACTAACAGGGTATTTTTGTTCATTATAATCTGGTCTTATAGATAAAAGTCCCACATATGTTACCCTAAGGCGCAAAGCTAGTCTAATAGCATATGGCAGTTTTTGTGATCCACAGGCCGTCACCTGGACCACTGAAAGCTCAACAATGACACACTAATGGTCAATATCGTCCTACTTAAGTATCATATGAGAATACAGACTCGCAATAATGTAAAAAATATTGTCAAATGTTCTTCAATTGTGCACCAAACGAGTTCCAGATCTGTCACTGTTGCTACAGCTCTTTACAAGGGATTGTGGCAATCAGACTCCTATAGTTTGATAAGGTTATGACCTTAGCAGTCCAATTTTTTTATGCTTCTGCTTGCATGATTCCTTGATGCTGCTACATTAAGGTTAAAACATAAGACAACATCTGTAGTATAATACATTACTTGAAATCACATTCATTTCCAGTGTCACCAGGATTGCTAAATCTTTGGTATTTCATGCTTAATGCAATCAGGAAGTACAACAGTCCTGTGTCTTGCTTCCTGAAGTTCGTGGATCAAATGTTGTGGTGCCCCAAGGATCTTTGTAAAACTTTGCTCATTGTATTTAGGGGTTAGACCACGAGCTCAAGCAAATGGTACATGCTGGGTTCCAGTCACGCATAGCCAGGATTTTCCAGTTTCCTTGTAATGCCCTTAGCTAGCCTGTAGTTAACAGTGCTGAGGAGGTGATATCTTTGGTTCAGCTTTATGCATTTGAACTTTTCTTCAGTTGAAGATCTTCTTGTGTACAGTGGTGCAAGTGTAATGGAACCCTGAGGCTGTAGGCCAATGCCACCTGCAGATTTAAAGATAAGAACTAAACAAATACACAGATTCACTAAAATCTTACCTGAGGAAGAGAATAGTTATATAAGTTTGCCTGTCAGCACATCCTAGCTTTTGAGAGAGTATTAATTTTGAGGCAGTTAAAAACTGTTTATTAAAAAAGAGTTGTTTTGTTCCTTCTTAAATTAGGCCTTGTGGCAGCATTAGTTGAATCACGAGCCTTTTGTAATAAAAAAAAAAAATCATAAACTATTAGCAAATATATAGTTGTTTATATTCATTGAGAGACTGGGGTTAGCCCTCTTTACCAATTGGTGTGTTCTACTGTAAATTTTACCATCTTCCTCTACAGCACATGCGTGGGGCAATGGCTCAGCCATTGCTTTTCTTGCCCTATGAGTGAAGGCATTTCAATTGAGCACTACTTTACTGTCCCTATGCTTTTTTAGCAGTTCTTGAGGTTTAAATAATTCAAAGCCACATTTTCTTTGCATCAACAGGAATGTTAGGCCCATATTTATCATTTTTTGATGCAAAAGTGGCACAAATGTACAAAATGTAGGCCCAGATTTATACTTTTTGAAGCAAAACTGAGCAAACACAGTTTTGCGTCAAAAAGGTTAGCGCTGACTAGCGCCATTTTTTAACACCACCTGGGCATCATATTTATACTATGACACTGGGTGGCGCTAAAAATTGGTTAGAGTCATTTTTTTTAGACATTAACCATTGCACCTTGTCGTAAGGCAAAATGACGTTAACGGAGGAAAAATGACTCTAATCCGGATTCTGACATATAAACATGTTGCAAATCGTTAATGCACCATTTTTGCCCGCAATAGCGTCAAATACAGATGTAAACAGAGAAAACAGTGCAAAGAGGAGGCAAAGTGGAGCCAGGAAGCCAGGAGAGACCCGAGGGAGACCCCATTCAACCAGGAACCAGCCAGGAGGATACCTACAAGACCCAGGGGAGGGAGAAGAAAAAGAGAAAGTGTTGTTTCAGCGCAGAGGAGCACGAAATACTGGTGAGAGAGGTGACGGAGTATCAACTCTTCGTCACCTCAAAAATGCCAATTGGAAGGAGAGAAGCTATCTGGCAGCAGATAGTGGAAAAGATAAACAGTGTGGCAGAGGTCAGGAGAACTGTAACTGAGTGCAAGAAAGGCTGGCATGACTGCAAGTGACGGACAAAGGAAAAAATGGCAAGGAACAGGAAGGCAGCACTGCAAACTGGAGATGGGAGTCCAGCACCACAAGTGGACTTGGACAAGATGGAGGAGATGTTTGCAGCGGTCATCCGGGAGGAAATCGTCACAGGAATCGCAGGACAGGACAGCACAGACTACCAGGAAACACCACAAATGCAGGGTAAGTTGCATGGGGGGAAAGTTATGCTAAAATGTTAAGTGCAAGAAGGGGGAAGCACATAGAACTCACATAATGCATGTCAAAAGAGCACAGAGGGACACAATGCACATTAAAGAAGTTGCACCATGCTGACGTAAGCTACACATGTACCTACGCCTTGGTAGTGCCATTCACAATGACATACCTGGACATACGTTGAATACCAGGCCTAAGTACCTACATGTACATATGCAGCACATGGGATGGATGGCATGTATAATCACTGTGCCACTGGTTGTGTCATCACAACATCCCTTGCATGTAGTCATATCAACACCACCAACACGACCAAGACCTCAGAGACCAGGTAGTCAGTCAATACCATTCCTGGGGTTATGTCATAGTGGTGTCCTTGCAGTAACATCTTGCAACTGCCTTGCCTCATTGCCCAAACGCATGTGTGCTGCATCTCACAGCACACAAGTCATTACAACTGTCCCAACAGACATGTGCCAGTAGCACCACCACACCGCACATAGACAACACATCCACATGAGACAGCCACCACTCCATCATGCAGTCAGGGTGTTCCTGGGTGCATGGAACAATGAACTGAACAGGCGCTGGGGGAATAGCAGGCTAGACCTGTAGCATTGGTAACATGCCACTACCCAGTCCCACTAAACTGAAGTAGTGTTGAACCACACATCTTTATGCTCAACTGAAAGGTGCACCTACAGAAAATATGTACCATAGAAAGCAAACAGTAGGTCACAACAGTCACAGGCCTAGCCCACAACTACTCTGACAAAACCATGTCAGACACTTGGGAATGGGGAAATAAACACACACATACAGCACCGGGGGTATGACTGTGAACATAATGGTGTACAATTCCACTGCGACGAGCGGGGGATGGTGCATGGGCAAGTCTGGTGTTGTAAGAGTGCCAGTGCAGTGTACCCTTTGCGCTTGGCAGTATGGGTCTCACGTTGGGATGGCAGCTGAAAATCTGTCTGCTCATGGTAGCTCTGTGGGGCACTTAGCACAACATTCTTGATGGATCAAATAGACTCAATGCCACTTTTGGGCTGCATCGGGTGTGACAGGACATGTTGCACTCAGCCCTGCAAATCAGGCAGAGGAAAAGGCAAAGGGCCAGGGCACGGGTGTCCCTGCACTGCCCATGTCAAGTGCATGGGCTGCGCAGGGGCACCCAGGGCCACACCACATCACAAACAACCTTTGCATGGGGGTTTCACCACCATGCAAGGGCTGGTGGAAATGCAGAAACAGACCTGAAGGGTAGTGTTGAACGTAATACTGGTCCGGTGTCACAGGACAGATGGCCTAGCCAGCCCGGAAGCTGCTGGAAACCTGCCAGTACCAGGCAATTGCCCCATGGGGCATTCCACATTGAAAACAGTTGCCACTACCGCCTGTGCTGTTGGGGTGGCCAAATACACAATGGCAGGCAGGTGCCCGTAGTACTGATGCACTTGAAATGAGGGACCAATATGACTAACTGCAGAATCACCTCTAACTAGCTTCAAGCCCTGATCTAAGTACAACGCCTGTTAACTGGCTATGTCCATAGACTCATTTACCATCAGACACTGTCACATACAGAATGATGTACACAGCAAATATTTCATACCCATGCTGCCCATCCCTAGTCTAACCCTGTGCTTGTGTCAAATGAGCTGTACTGTCACCATGCTGCACTCATGTATCATAGGGCAAGGAGGGCTGCATTGAGGGGGAGGACATAGGTGTGTAGTAAGACAAACACATCTACACAGACAGATGAAACTGAACTCTGCCAGGTCCACAAGTGCCATGCAATGGAGCACACATATGCAAACAACAACATGAGAAGCCATCAATGGTAACAAGAGCATAGTGCCCTGGAAATGCCATCCCTGGGGTGGTGCAAGGTCTCTGCACTGCATGGGTGTATGTGAAACATGTAAGATTGTGACAGGTGAAAATTGCCATGTGTGGTGCTGTGGAATGAGCACAACAACACCCATTGCAAAGCCTCACCATGCAAATGGATGCATAGGGAGGGTAGATAGCGAAAAGATGGTGTCAAGCCACAAAAAGGATAGACATTACACTTAGAAGATATGACGCAGCCAATTGTGCCAAATGGGCTTCCCTTCATGTGACAGACAGGTGGGGCATAGGGCTGTAGACTGCTGACATGATGTACAGGAACAATCCTTTGGTACTAAGGGGTGCATCATAGGCCCATAGTGCCACAGGACGCTCCTGTGGCACTAAGCACTGCGCCATATTGCAAGGTAGCGTTATGCCCCTTTTTGTGGCTTAACGTCACTATGTAAATACGGTCCCTTCCCACGCAGCACTGTGCGTGGAAGGGGCGTGCAATGGGTGTTGCTGTGGGTGTGCCACAACAACACCCATTGCATTATGATGCTGCCTCAGATTAATGGAATTTTGTAAACCTGATGCAGTGCCAAAATCTAACAACACCCCCAGGGGTGGCATTAGCGGTGCAACAAGGAGGAATACATTTATACCTCCTTGTCTTTTGCTTTTCTAATGTGTGCTGCATTCTGCAGCACGCATAGGAAGAGCAAAATGCCAGAAATGAGTGTTTATGTGTGTGAAGGTGTCCCTTCCTGCACGTAAACAATCATTTGAAAATTACGCTTTGGCACTTCAGTGTGCACTGCATTCTACAGCTCACACAGAAGTGCCAAAGCACCATTAGTGATTGTTAATGTTCAGAAAGGGACACCTTCACGCACATAAACAATCACACCCCTCAACACATACATCCTTGCACAATGGTGCAAGGATGCCTGCATTGGCAGCTGAATTTTGCACCATTGCAGGGGGACAACACATATGTGCACCGTATTCACTTACATACAGCGCATCCCTGCATTTCTCAAGTGACGCAGCGCTTTGCTGCCAATTTTTGCATAGCACGGTGCTGCACCACTTTTCCATAAATCTGGCCCTAAGATGACAATGAGCCTCAAATATCAAGTCAGTGAAGTGACATATCAATTGCCACAACACAGATAGACTGATTTTACACCATCTCATTGCAGAGGATGATGGCTCTCCTGTGGATCTGCCTGTTCTGGAGTACCCTGATGATCTGGATGACCAGCTGGCAACCGTCAGCCAAGAGACCCTACAAGAAGTCCTTGTAAACCTCCAGACACCACCTCCAGTCGCAAGGAGGAGTATTGATGTAGCAGACATCCCATATGCCCCACTTAGGACCCCAGTAGTACGACCTGCCAGCACCGAAACAGCTGAGGACTCCGAGGACCCAGGGACCAGCTTTGAGAGGACAGTGGTAGGAGTCCAGTGGGAGCTGGCCAAGGAGGTACGGGTGGGAATGCAAACTATGGCATCCAGGCTGGAGGGGATGCACACGTGTATGGTTACGGCTACTGAACAGACTGCAAGCAACTGCCCTCCCAAACTGGCATCAGCATGCTTGAGGACAAGATGGACTCCATGCACTGGGAAATGGTCACCCTCAGGGCAGACATGGCTGCCTACCACAGGGATGTTGCTGCTATACTACAAAATCAGCAGCTCCTCCTTGCTGCAGTGATGACATGTGTAGTTCCACAGATGGCAGCTGCTGGGAACTGGGAGTCCACATCTCTAACCACTGAAGGGTGTGTGGCCTGCTCTACCTCCCCACTACCACCATCAAGGGTAGAAGATACACCACACACATCGGAGGATGAAGATGTGGAACAGATCATCTTCACCTGTAGTAGTTCCCGGTAGCACCAGCCCATGCCACATGGGCAGTGTTTTCCTTTGTCCTGTGCTTGACATCATGCCCGTTTTATCACTGTTGCAGATATGCACTCTTCACCAACACACTGTTGACCTTTCTGCTGTGGACTGCAATTGTCTCTAATTTTTCAATTGGCAATTTATGTTCCCCTGCACTGAAAGACATTTTACCAAAGCATGTCCCATGACATGTCCTTAAACCCTGGACTTGTGTTGTGTCACAATTGGATGGATTCTACTAAAGGGATCACAGACCTGGACATTGTAAATATTGCACTATGACACTTGTAATTAAACACCACCTACACAACCAGCATGTCTTTGTGTGTTGTGACACATCTACTATGCTTTGAAATTATGATGTGTGTATCATGTCTTTATTCAAAGAGTGTCAGCACAAGAGTGCAGGAATGTGGGGGCACATATCTGTGCACATTGTACCTACATGACGAACGTCGATGATGGTCTCATCCCCTAATAGCAATTCATTGAGCATATCAAAAATGTTGAACATATGTAGGGTTCACCCACCACATACGGCAAGAATGGCTGTGAAACAGTTCTCTGGCAATATCGTCAGCTGGAAGTACCAATAGAACACATTGATGTGAAACAGAGGGACTCAATCTCATCTGTAATTGCCACTGGTCAGTTTATCAGGATAGATATGAAATGTAGGCTGTTGTCAGATGTCCCACAGTGCCCAACATTTTGACACAGACCCTAAACAATGAAAGCTGAATTACCACACCTACCTGTCCAATACATGGTCAAAATAGTCACCTTGAGTGGTGGGTACACTGGATGGCAGATGCATAGACAGGTAGATGTGTTGTAGCTGCCAATGAGACAGCTCAGTTGTAAGAAGGAGATGAACATGTCAAGAGAGGGGTCTGGAGGCAGGACGGAATCCCTAGGCCAACACACAATTTTCACTGTACTCCCATGGGAAGACCCCGAGACCCAAGCATAAGACACATGAAGTAAGGGAGTACCCAAAGAATTTTAATTATAATTTAACTAAAATAAAAAGAATGAAGAACACCTATCCTAACCTAACCTAACCTATCCTAACTATACATAAACCAACAACTGACCCTAACTACTCTATGCTAAACTTACCTAACACATTTAACAGCACACTCTAAACATTGGTCCCCCCGCCCCTCTTATATCACGAGACACATGCAGGATAACATATACTAAACTACACATAAACTACCTATAGCTAAACAAATATATATTTTTTGGTCTATTTTTTTTAAATGTGTGTATATATATATATATACATATATATATAAAACACATAAATGCCCCAACATCAACCCCCAACCACATAGTAAAATGTAAAAAGTAGAAAACCCACCCCCAAACCTACTTATCCTAACTAAACTACTAACCTAACCTAACCTGACACTAACCCCCTAAAACCCACTATAAAACATTAAAACAAATGGAGAGGAAGGGGGCTGAACTAGGGGTGAGAGTCATTAAGCCATTCACAGATTGGCCCTCTTGGGTTTCCTCTTGAAGAATTTGAGCCTCTTGGTGTTTTTCTCCACCTCCTTCTCAATACTGTCCAACTTTTTGAGGACCAGTGTGACATCCCTCTGTAGGTCCTTAAGAGCATTCATGTCCATGGCAGCAAGTGGGGTCGGCTGTGGCATGGATGTTGAGGGTGCAGCAGCTGGGGCTTTTGTTTATATTTAAATTACTGCATTTACCATGATGCCTTGGGGCTATTTTCCGCTTGAATGCAAGGCAGTGTGCTCCCTTTTTCTTTTTGGATGTCTAAATGACGGCTCCCGTGAGCCTCTTGCTGATGAGCACTGGCGATGCACCTGTGCGCCTACTGAGTGGTACAAAAACCTGTGAAGACGTTTGGCGGCATTTCAAGCGACCCCTTCAGTTACATACGCTCTCTGCTGATGACGGCCGAAAGCCAGAAACACGTGTCCAGAGATACGGCACTCGCTGCACCTACCTTAGGTGAAAGACTTTCTACAGCGATACGGCACTTGCTGCACCTACTTAGGGTGAATAATTTTTTGAAAAATTCTCTCTATTTATATTTAAATGACTGCATTTACCATGATGCCTTGGGGCTATTTTCCGCTTGAATGCAAGGCAGTGTGCTCCCTTTTTCTTTTTGGATGTCTAAATGACGGCTCCCGTGAGCCTCTTGCTGACGAGCACTGGCGATGCACCTGTGCGCCTACTGAGTGGTACAAAAACCTGTGAAGACGTTTGGCGGCATTTCAAGCGACCCCTTCAGTTACATACGCTCTCTGCTGATGACGGCCGAAAGCCAGAAACCCGTGTCCAGAGATACGGCACTCGCTGCACCTACCTTAGGTGAAAGACTTTCTACAGCGATACGGCACTTGCTGCACCTACTTAGGGTGAATAATTTTTTGAAAAATTCTCTCTATTTATATTTAAATGACTGCATTTACCATGATGCCTTGGGGCTATTTTCCGTTTGAATGCAAGGCAGTGTGCTCCCTTTTTCTTTTTGGATGTCTAAATGACGGCTCCCGTGAGCCTCTTGCTGACGAGCACTGGCGATGCACCTGTGCGCCTACTGAGTGGTACAAAAACCTGTGAAGACGTTTGGCGGCATTTCAAGCGACCCCTTCAGTTACATACGCTCTCTGCTGATGACGGCCGAAAGCCAGAAACACGTGTCCAGAGATACGGCACTCGCTGCACCTACCTTAGGTGAAAGACTTTCTACAGCGATACGGCACTTGCTGCACCTACTTAGGGTGAATAATTTTTTGAAAAATTCTCTCTATTTATATTTAAATGACTGCATTTACCATGATGCCTTGGGGCTATTTTCCGCTTGAATGCAAGGCAGTGTGCTCCCTTTTTCTTTTTGGCTTTTGTGATGGTGGCAGCTGTGGCCCCCAGCACAGCTGTGGTGCTTGGTCCTCCCTGTGTGGGCAGTATGGGTCCCCCTTGGGTGAATGCCCGCCACTCCCCAGTGGATTGCTCCGTGCGACAGCGGCGTGCCATCCCCCGGAACCCAGATTCCACTGCCAGTATGTGCCTATAGCGGACCGCCCTCTTCTGAAAAGCCCACAGTTCCTCATTGTTCATGTTGGCAGCTGTTAAATTGAAACAGGCAACCATCAGTGTCAGCATTGTGTGGAGTATGTACAGATTATTATTTTACAATCTACATTGAATTGCACCATATGTGGCCAATCCATAGAATATGGAACTCCCTGGTATGAGGGGGACTGGGTGATAGATACATGACACTACCCTGGTGCTCTGCAAGACAACTGACTCAGGTATTCTACCTTGTCCTGCAAGGCACACAGGGGTACTTTGTGAAGGACAAGAGGCTCAATTTTTTGTCTGCAATGATCATGCATTGAGTACTCCATGACTGATGTGTCAACGTTGTCTGGTGGTATTAAATGCCCCATTTGGCAGTGCCCCCTAAGGTGGGTATGCCCCCTTTGCTAACCTAATGGCAGGAATAATGTGTGTGAAATTGTGACAATGTAGCGCTATACATGAATTGCCCTACTTTGTTATCACAATCCAGTTAAATATGGTATGCTGGCAGTGTCTTGGCTTATCAAACATGACACCTGCTTGGGCACAGGTGTTGCCATGGCCCCTGAAATGTGTGACTTAGTGATGGTTGTGCATGACTCACCAAACATCTGACTTGCATTGGTAAAATGGTAGTATATGTGAACTCCATGTCTATACTGGCGCAGTTACACTTCATTCTGGTTGCATGCAACCTGTCCACAAGCATTGCATGCAGCACACCAACACATCTGCTACTGTCATTCAAGTGTGGTGAACAGTAAATAGTTTACCAATGGGAGACTCACCAACAGGGCCACTGATCACCACACCAAGATAGTCAGGCAGATCCTGCTCCCTGGCCACAAGATCTGCCCAGCGATGCTTCAGCTGGTGCTCTTTGCGGCTGCTGCAGTACACCCTCTTCAGGTGATGAATCACTTTGCCCTACTGCAGCCGCTTCGCCTCCGTCCAGTAACCCTGGGTCACAAAGCCCTCCATCTCCAACATTAATGGGAAGTAGTGGGCTACAAATCACACAAAGCCTCCAAGCTCCTCTTTCCCCATCCTAGTCAGCCTCCCCCTAGCAGATATATCTCTGAGGTACAGGTTGACAAAAATTATGATTCTAAATAAATATAAAGTAAAGGCAATGTAAGGCCAAAAATAACAATCACAACTAATACAACTTCACAACTATCCCAGACAGACACCCCACAGTACAAGTACAATGAAAGACACAAAAAACATACAAATTTACTTACACTGGGACAAAGCATAGTCAAATACTACAAAAAACACAACAGGAGAGACACCACAAGATACAATACAGAGCAAGAACACACCACCAACTCCAAGACACAAGCACAGTCAAAAGAGGCAGACTGTAAAGAGAAAGTGAAAGTACACCCACTGCACCATGCCTGTAAGCAGGATTTCCTATTACATCATTTCCTGTCCCCGTCCGTCACGTTTTCTGTTATGTGTGTATTTTTTTGACACATCTGATATTTGCGTGAGTATTTCAGACGCATGACCTACGTGCGTCTTTTTTATACGCAGAACCTTTATACGTCAATTTAACAGTAAATCAGCATTGAGATGAGTGTGAAGGTGGAATTCACGATAAAGGCCCATGGGTCATATACTTTGCGTTTGCGGATGTTTTCGAGGCATTTGCGTTTTTTTTTTTTACTCCATTCCTGATTGCATGATTTTGTCCATTGTCTATGTATGCACCCTGTATCAACATACAAATGGAATAGGCTGGCTGCAGTGTGGCCTTTTGTGTATGGCCACATGTGGTAGTCAATACAACAATGTGATTAGGGTTTGATTGGTCTGTTACACCAATGTGTGTGTTACAGAATCAACAGCATGCAAATGTATTCACATCATGCATATGTATGCATGTGTGACAACAGTGTATCTACATATGTATGGCAGTCAGTACTATGCAACAGTTATGGAATGTAATTGTGAATTGTGTTTACTTATGTAATGTTTGTAGTTGTCTTACAGAGCATTACATTTCAGACGACATACACAGCTCAGGCATTGTTGATGATGGTTGATGAATGCTATCTAGCAAATGTTACCTGACAACTGTCTCCATATGTAGATCTTGAATTTATGGTGACTTGTGTGTGGACTACACATATGTCTGACATGTGTACATATTTGGTACACACTCTACCTACATTCCACCCTTATCATGTTTTGAACACAATAGTTCAGATCAAAGTCATTACATTTAGCAGTGTTATTTTAATTTTTGTGTGGTGGACCTGCAGTCCTAGCTGCAGATGTTCTCATCCATTCTGATGTGCATTCCACAGACGTGCCCGTCCAAAGTGTGAGGTCATGTGTACCGTGTGTCAGGATTGGGCCCCATGGCAGTGGCAGTACTGGTCTCCATAGACGTACGGCGCAGGCCCAATTTCTTCCATTGCTTGTCGTACCTGGGCTAATCATGATGACCTTTGACACCAATGATATCCCACCCTTGTCACACATGCTCCATGCAGCCATTGCAAGTCTCACACTGAGTTGTGTCAGTGGTCTGTTCAAACATTACTGTCTCACCATATTTTGACATCTACTGCCTCATGTGTGGGCCCCTTGTTTACCTCCTTTTTGGACATGTTGGAGTTGTGTGTGATGATCTATTGATATACAAGTTGTCATCATGGATGTAAATAATATTTTGTGGTCCATAGATTGTGTCCTTCAGTAGTCACATTCAAGTGATAAGGCTATTTGTGATATGTATGATAGTAGCAGTTCAATATTACTCATCACATGTGATGTTGCTACTGTACTCAGCAGATTAGTGTTTGTGACATGCTCCCTGAGGTTAGACTCACAATCCTGTGGTATATGTTGTGTAGATTGATGCGACCAATGTCAGATTTTGTGAATAAGTGAGGTGTTTATTCACAAAATGTACAAAGTGACTTACGTGATTATTAAGTGAAGAAGTTCTCAATGATGTGCAGTCTGCGGCGTATCTTAGCAGCTGTGTTGTGCTGTTCCCCCTCATTTTCTTCTCCACCGTCCTCCTCCTCCTCAGCCAGGTTATCAACCTGCTTATATAAGGGGACGTTCATCCGCACACACACATTGTGCAGGATAGCATATGTTATAATTATCTTGCAGACGATGTGTGGGGCATATATGAGGCTGCCTCCTGTGATGTCCAGGCACCTGAATCTGGACTTCAGGATGCCAAATGTCCTCTCCACAATAGTCCGTGTCCTCCAATGCCCCTCATTATATGCACGCTCTGCTGCTGTGCTTGGGTTGGGAAATGGGGTCATTATCCATGTCTGTATGCCATAACCCTGATCCGCTGCAAAATGTTAATGGAGTAAGTTGTTGTTAAGGCTTGCAACAGGAAGGTCATGTAGCATGGCAGTTGATATTTTGAGCTGGATGTGACTCATATGTATTTGTGGTATTGTGTGAGTTCCTATCCTTGTGTAATGTCTCCTCAGCACTAGTTTGTTAGACATGACAATCTTGTGTTTGGCTCAAGGACCTGGGACATCTAATTTGGATTCCAAACTGATGGTCATAAAGTATGTACCTTGCGTTGTGTAGTGCACCTGTGTCTTAGTGTGCTATCACTAGAGGGGACATGACACATCCTCACAACACAATGGGGTCAGATGTGGTGGCAACATGGTAGCACTACAGAGTTTGGACATCCCATCCATGTTGACATGTGTCATTGCAAATGATGTGTGACACTTAGGGGCATATTTATACTCTGTTTGCGCCGGAATTGCGTCGTTTTTTTTTACGCAATTCCGACGCAAACCTAACTCCATATTTATACTTTGGCGTTAGACGCGTCTAGCGCCAAAGTCCATGGAGTTTGCGTCATTTTTTTGCGTGGACACCTACTTTGCGTTAATGATATGCAAGGTAGGCGTTCCCGTCTAAAAAAGTGACTTCGAGGCATGTGCGCCGTATTTACACTCCCGGGCAAAATTCACGCCCGGGAGTGGGCGGGTCAAAAAAAATGACGTACGGCCGCTTTTGCGCCGTTTTTTAGCGCCTGGTCAGGGCAGGCGTTAAGGGACCTGTGGGCTCGGAAGGAGCCCAGAGGTGCCCTCCCATGCCCCCAGGGACCCCCCTGTCACCCTTGCCCACCCCAGGAGGACGCCCAAGGATGGAGGGACCCATCCCAGGGACATTAAGGTAAGTTCAGGTAAGTGTTTTTTTTTTTTTTTAAATGTGGCATAGGGGGGCCTGATTTGTGCCCCCCTACATGCCACTATGCCCAATGACCATGCCCAGGGGTCAGAAGTCCCCTGGGCATGGCCATTGGGCAAGGGGGCATGACTCCTGTCTTTGCTAAGACAGGAGTCATTTCTATGGGGGTTGGGAGTCGAAAAAAATGGCGCAAATCGGGTTGAGGCGAAAAATTTGCCTCAGCCTGACTTGCCCCATTTTTTGGCGCCCAAGCTCCATATCCCCCTACGCCGGCGCTGCCTGGTGTACGTCGTTTTATTTCACGCACACCAGGCAGCGCCGGCGGCTAACACCGGCTAACGTCATTGAATAAATACGGCGCCTGCATGGCGCTTCAGAATGGCGTTAGCCGGCACTAATTTTTTTGACGCAAAACTGCGTTAGCGCAGTTTTGCGTCAAAAAGTATAAATATGGCCCTTAGGGCCTTTGAAATTGGTAAGTGAGAATGCACAACACGTCTCCAAAATTGGCTCCACTGTCCTGCAACATTTCGACTATGCAAGAATGCAACATGTTACTTGGTAACCTTTTGTTGTCCCCTGCGCCAGTTCCTTAGATACAGCTGTGCACCGACACTACCTCCCTTGCACCAGGGTACTTGGCTAGCTGCCTTGTGGAGATGGATGTATCTGTGCAGGAAGGGACACTGCCTTATACATATACTGTTTTGATGGCCAATTGGCTCTTTCTGTGTGTGCAGTAGTATGCAACATGCATAGGTCCCTTGGTGATCCAGAGTGGCAGCTAATGTTTGTGGCAGCCATGAGGTGTCCATGGGTGTGTATCCCATTGTTACAGGATGATCACCATAACTACCAGTGTCTCTCCTATCTTCCAAAACATTAATCAGCATTTATACTATCGACACATGCACAGTGCAGGCTATGGAATGGAGCTCAGCTACTTAGCAAATGTGTCCCTTGGCACAGTGCATGTGAGGTCAGTGATGTACTGTTTTCTCCTACTGGGTCCCACTATGACATCCATGATCTGCACAGTCTGCCAGTGACTCTGCCCAATTTTGGGCCATTTATTGTATCCGGTACAGACATGATGGTGTTGTGAGTCAGTGAGTGTTGCATGCGAGGTGGCACCACAGTAGATGTGGTACCACTTCTCACACATCTGGCACATATTATGTGATGGCATTGATCTTGTATTCCTGTGTGTGAGCCAATGCGTCAGGCAGATGTCTCTGCACACTACAGGTAAGTCAGGTAGGTGTTGATGAGATGTAGTTGGTACAGCTGCAAGTTGTCTGGTATTAGATATTTGTTCTGGCAGTGATTTGCACTGCATGATTTGAGGGATCTGTGCCTATATGGAACATACATGGCATGGTGTATGCCATTGACATGTCTGTGCTATTTTTTGTTTGGTGTACTGTGTGTGAAGTGTACGTGATAGGCAACCTGTGGGCAGTTGTAGTGGTCTGTGTAGTTCTACTGTAAGCCAAAGGGTACATGTCTGCACCTCTCCTTCCCGTGGAGTGTCTGTCAAGTTGTGGGTGTGTTACGTACATGTGGGTGTATGTGTTTGTGGTATGAACTGATTGTGCTGTGCTGCAGCATGGTACATATGTGTTGTCACCTGCACATGTGTGTTACCCTGGCCATGTGTTAATGTAATGGTGTATGTCTTGTATGTCAGACAGGGTTGGTGTGTTTTGTGTATAATACTAGATTTGTTGACTTACCCACAAGTAGGCCATTTCCAAATTCTTCATCCTAGAATTGTTCATTGATCCTGCTATGCCGGAATATGTAGGCATCATGACACTCCCAGGATACTTGGCCAAAAGTTTATTAATAGTACCTGGTGGTCCACTGTGCCCTGCACATTAATGGAATGTGTGTGCTTGCCATTCAGGTATAAGTGCTCTGTTGCTGCAGGTGGTACGAGCCGGACATGGGTGCAGTCAATTGCACTGAGCACATGCAGGAAGCCATGGATTTGATAGAACCCCTGTTTGTTCTCCTGCTGCTTTTGCTGGGTGTTGGGGAAGCTGATGTGGCATGGTTCCCTCCCCATATTCCTGGGGTTGCTTCTGGGAATGTTTTCCTTAGTGATTTGTATTTATTAAGTTATGTATTTTGAGCTTGAGGTTCTCTTTCTGTTTCACATTGTGATTTCTGAGCTACATATTTTGAAGTGTTATGATGTATAGCTTTATAGGCCATAGCGTTCGCCTTGCTCCTGTTGATATTCACTTCCTCCACACTTCATGGCTTATTAGAAGTCACAATGGCTTTGGAAAGCTTTTCAGAAATTCCAACTTTGTTTGGGGAAAGCTGTAACCATGACACTGCCACCTCAAAATGGAACAAGCTCAGGGGCTCACAATGGGCTCCTAGACTCAGAAAGAGGAAAATTGTAATATTCTGGACTGAATGACCCGGGGGGCTGGGAAAGAGTCAATTGCATTTCAGATAAGCTAGCTGTAAGGCTGTCTTTTTTCCGGCACTACTAGCCCTCCATATGTGCTTCTGACATGTAATTTACTTAGCTTTTCTCAGCCCCTCTGACATATTCAAATCAACCTGATGTGTGGCCCATTCGTCATTGTTGGCCTTTTAGAGGTGAGCCTGAAAAAGTAACTTACTTTTCCTCGCTCCAACAGAATTTCAATTATGGACCCTATGTGTGACAGATTCATCTTTACTCCTAACAGTTTTTGTGTGGGAAGGCTCACATGTGACTGACTCCTGTCAACATTACCACCTTTACCGACACTGATGCCCTGACTTACAAGTCATTTTCAGCTGTAAACTACATCCCGTTAATTATTCACCTGTGAGGCTTACCTATTAGTATCTTGCATTGTAGTGGTAGGACAATGTAGTCAGGTGCGCCTCCTCCATTAGGGTGTAGGAACGTTTCTATCCCCCCCCCCGCCAGCAGCGGCAGTTGCAAAACCTTTTCAAGAAAAGGATAATAAACTCTGTTTATTATTGTTTTCTTGAAAAGGGGCGGGCATTGGGGGTGACGAGCACTTGTGAGCACCTTCAGAGCACATGTGTGTTTGGCCGGCTGTCTCGTGCTGGCCAAACACACATGCGCAGGAGGCTCTCTCCAGCCAAGCAACACATTTGCCGGGCAGGAGAGAGCCTGCACAGGCTCCCAATCTGCCTGGGAGCACCCTGGCTGGGCGCTACCAGCCAATCCTGACCCTGCTTTGAGCAGCGCCAGGATTGGCCGCAGGGCATGCTGGGAGCCTGTGCCTGCAGCCTGGAGCTATGAAGGACAGAGGAGCGGGGCGGCGGAGGAGGTGTTTTAAAAAAAAAATAAAAAATAATTTAATTGTTATTTAGTCCTCCCCCTCCCGTGCGCCACCCCACCCCTTCTGGTTGCCGCGAGCCACAAATGAATGTAGTTCAAATTATATAATTGCCAAGCAATACAGTCAACACACAAACCTAAACCTCTTTCGAAACAGCAAATATTTCCTTTCTACCAACTTACACCTCCCTCTCACAAATTACAGCCATCTCCACACCAGCATGAATCTCTTCTACAACAGGGAGCACACACACACCACACAAACAGCATAAATTTCAGCACACCGTGCCAGCCCACAACTTCTCCTCTACTCCCATATGCACTTACTCAGGATCAGTGCTAATCACATCCAGAGCACATACTCAAAAAGTACTGCACATACAAACCATGCAGCCATCTTCTGAACATCGCACAATGACTGTAAACAACAACCCCTCTTTTGCCAGCATACACCTCCAGCACACACCTCCTCACCACCCGCTACCACCTCACATAGGACCATAACCAACAACATGTGTGCATCAGTACAACCTCTTGTGCTACAGCTCACATCTGGTGTTCTAATAAACACAAATACTCTGCTCACCGGTCATAGCATCCGCCCCAAAATATATACCAAGACCTCACCGACCTCCGGTTTAACAGGTATTATCTATCCAGGTGTACAGGGAACATTTGGAAGGGGCTAGGTGTCACGGCCGGGTCCAGTTGGGTGATGAGCCCTTGGGTCATGTAATCTACTTAACCGGTGAGGGGTGATATTAATCACAGTGCACATTGTTGTAGCCAATATAGCAAGGCACAAACGCTCCAATTCCTTCCATTTATGCTAAGTATGGACTTCCATAAATACGGTAAGAATATAAACAGCCACAAACAACTCTCCCTAAGGCTTTCCTAATTTGCTGAGCATTATCTAGTCTAGTGGAAGAATTCCACTTTAAACAGAGAAGCCACAAAACACTCCTGTAAGAAACACTACGGAGAAGAGTCGCTGCTGTCCTTCACCCACAAACCAACAATTGCGTTTTTTCACAAAGTCCTCAAACTGCATAACAGAAATTGTCTGGGCAGTGTGAAAGAAGGCATTTCCAGATATATCGGTGCCTTTAAAAGCGCAGTAGAGCCTGGGGCAGTATCATGCATGTTGGACTTGCTGCAGGGAGGCCTGGCTGGGAGGACCACGGGTAGGCTTAACGCAGGTATGGCACTGACTCTGCAACAGTCACGCCGCCCTTTCAAAGGCACCGGGGTGACTGGAACCCTTCAATTTCCCTATAGGCCGGCCGACACCAGATCGAAAGTGCATGATGCACCAACAGTGTTTACAATGAACACAATCTAGTCGTAAATACATGACATAAATACATGACATTGGCGCCTCAAAGAGACAGAGGCTCGTAGTCCGGTTAATAATATGGGGACGAGCGCCATGTTGTGTGTAGTGTGGTGTAAACACTCCTAGGGGGCAGTGCCTGTGGGGTGAGAGACTTTAATCAGAACTCAGGTCGGCTTGTGAGCTGAGGAGCGTTCGAGGTCACATGCAGCCAATCTGACTCCCAAGCAGTGGGCGCGTACCAGGGGCGTAACATTCTAAATAGTTGAGTACAGGTGCTTTCATTGGGGTATGGTGAGATGTCTGCAGGATTTCACCAGGATTTTTTTACATACATGCAAGACAAAAAGCACACACTCTCCCTCTCAATTTTTAAAGTTGTCAAAAATATTGGTAATTTTACAAAATATTATGTTTTCCCTCAATGTTTTCATACATTACATGCCAGTCTGGTTGTATTAAAATCTGAAGCTCACACTCTCTTACTGACCAAGCTACGCCCCTGCGGGTACCCTTCCTCACCCCCACTTCACCCTTAAGATGGACCCGTCCTAAAAAGTTACAGGTGCCGTATCCACCAGCGCCCAAAGTCGTAAACGCCCTTGGCGAGGCACCTGTTTCTCTTGAGTGCTTCCTCTAGTCACTAGTATAACCGGCTGTCCCCGACGGCGGTCAGGCTAGCATGCCTGCCATACAGTCATAGAAAACAATACTACTGGGAAAAAAGACACACTCTTCGTTTCCTTTCAGGGCTCCAACAGTTTCTTTGTTTACTCTCTAAATATTTGCTAGAGGCTCTGTTATCAGTAAAGAAAAAAAGAAATGAACATGCTACACTTTCGTTCTCTTAGAGAGAGAGAAAACCGCCTGTGCGGAAACAAACTCCGAACGGTAATACATACTTGCCACATCTCCCCCTTTAAGTGAAAGTCACGCTCGAGTTTATTAACACTTTAGACAAGAAGTTACGATTACATCAGTGCTTTGAGCAATAGCAAAACCAGCATAATTCTCCTCTGAAATGTGTCGTCTGACCTGTTGGCTTTGCCTATGGTTGTTGCTGATGTTGAACAACATCACCCAAAAAACATCCCGAAAACAAATTCTGTGCCCAATGTGATGCATGAAGCAAACAAATGAGATTGACATGAACTCCACCCAGTGATAACCAAAGGGGTGACTCAAGGTCCACTTAAAGCTCACTGGACAGATTATATTGTACACAGAATGTTTTTTAGACAGCAGAGAGCGGGTGCTTCCTGTGGGACCTAAAAATTGAAACGAACTGTAAAAGCCTCCTGTCTCTAGCCCTAACCCTTCAAGGGCTATTCAAACAAACACTTTTATGGTTATGAGACTGTTCTACGGTTGTCAAACCAGTTCCGGAGTCTCGACTGTGGTTCACACCCCAGCCCCAGGTCAGGTTTGAATTAGGTTTGGTAACACAGATAGCAGCTATTAAAGTTGTATTTCTGCAGCGCGTTTGCAGAATCGTGAGTGTCGAGGAAGAGACCTTAAGGCCTATATTTATACTTTTTTAGCACCGCATGTGCGTCATTTTTTGCAAGGTTTGCGCCGCTTTTGCGTCAAAAAGTGGCGCAAATGCAGCGCTAAAAAAGTATAAATATGGGCCAGTATTTGTTTGAGAGGTTACTGGAGAACTAAAGAATGCACCATCAGGGGCGTAGTAGCTATCAATGGTGTAGCAGGCGCAATGGCACTGAGAGCACTGCATCCCATTTATATCTGTTGCTACCCACCTTGGGACTTTGGAACCCAATTTCCATATTTGCCTGGGAGCCCTGGGCACCCTTGCTACCTCAGGGTATACCTTCCACTTCTCTTGGCCAGGTCCTTGTTATAACCTCTTAATACATTGGCTGTAAACTCCTTCAAAGAAGAGATTAAAAGTTAGACTAAAATGATCTTGCAAGCTCTTGATTTATGTAAATATGCTACTTATATAATTCAAAATCATGCAAACCCTTTACGTCCTTTGCAGCAACACTCAAGGTTAAAAATTATTTTAGAATTATGTAAATTCCGTTTTTAGGAAATCCAGCAGAATCAGCCATCTTCGTCTGAAAGGGGTGGGCTTCTGTGGACTGAGTTTATTCAAGAATAAACCAGTTTTGCCCATGTTTTGTGTCTGTAAAGCACTTTTACCAGAAAGAAGATAGTGTTACATCAGGAGTTCCTGCAACGTAGGCTAAATGCTTGTAAAGAAACTGCGTCATTTGTTTTAAAAGTGTTAACCCTAAGGTTTTCTGTAGGGTAGTTAATCTTTTGAATGTGGTTGGTAAAGCAATGATAACTGTACAACGGTCTGTCATACTGGTGTACATATTTAGCATCCTTTGAATTGCTTGGTTTATGTAGGCTATTATGCTTATTGGGTTTAACTTTCTCTATTTTCAATTTTGTGTATCAGTTGTGCGTTTTTATGTGTGTTTTGGGTTTTTGATTTCGTACTTACTCTTGTTCTTTGTGTTTTATTTTTAATTGAGACGGTTTTAATTGATGCAAGAAAGATCACCTTGTTCCGTGGCTGGTATCAGCTGAAAAACTCTTATGGGTTCAAAGAATCTCTGCCAGACTGTATGTCAGAGTTCAGCACCTTGGATAGCTCTAGCACCATCAAGAATGTTGAACACTTTCACATTGAAGCCTGACGGGGGCCTGGCTCACAACTGCTACCTCCTGGTGCAAGAGTAATGAAAAGCACTTTGAAACAGGTACCCTCACTGCTCCTGTGTTGACCCATAGATTAGCTTCTGCTCTGTACTCCCCATGGCTTATCAGTAGTATAAGGGGATACCTTCCATAAACCTTTTGATCACGTCCCATGGTGATGTAGGCAGTGACGTAGGCAATGACGTAGATGCTGTGACATGGTGTGATGCTGTGTTAGTCACATGCCCTGATGCTGTCACTAGTGTGTTGATCTATGGGCTGTGTGAAATGGCGGTTGTGCAGGTGTGCGGCATGCTTCATGGCCTAATAGGACAGGTCTGGGCATCTTCATGCCGGTATGATGGTTAGGCTGAAATATGCCTCCTCAGAGGGAGGAGCGGTGGAAGTACAGAGCCCCCACCCACCCTCCCCAGAGTCTTGCATAACCTAGAGGGAATGTACTATGGTGACTCTTAAAAAAAAAAAAAAAAATCTTGAAGCCCACATGCACAGAAAGGGCCAAGCAGGGTGTATATGGACTTAGAGCATGACCTTTAAAAACACAAGTCACAGTTACCTAAGGGGGTTAGCTGTGTGTAAGGGGGGATAAGTGAGGCCTAACAGAACACGTGGGGGCCTTCAGACCGATACGTAGTTTGTAGAGGAGTTGCTGACCACCACCCCTAGTATCTTTTCTGGCCTAGGTGTTACTGCTTATGTCAAACAACAAACTTTCAACCTAGGTTTTTTGCAAGTCAGAATGACCCATGGGTGTCTTCAGACAGATATGTAGTTTTCTAGAGGAGTTGCTGCCCACCATCCATAGTATCTTATCTGACCTGCTTGTTGCTGCTTACGTCAAACAGCGAACTTCCAACCTCTGTTTTTGCAAGTCAGAGTGACCCATACAGGCTAACAGATGTCAACGTTGAAAATGGTAGCCCCATGGTGAAGTGTTATGAAAGTGTAACCATAAAGCAAAATATATTTCTGAGCCCACCCCTCAGCAATACCTTTGCATAACTAGCTTGGCATAGCAAGTCCAAAAAGCCCCCATAGCGACCATACACACAAGCATCTCACAAGACTCTTTTTGTGAGCGGCGAATTGAAGCTGCAGAAAGGAGGGCTACCAGGACCAGACAGAGAAAAATATGAAGGACAGAGCACAAACTGGTAGTGCAAACCAGCTTCTACTGAAGGTAAATAACTATAGTCGGTTTGTATATTTTTGTAATGTAATTCCAAATTGCTGTTGTCTCTAGCCCCCTTTCCCCTGGCCACATAGAGCATATGTGCCATTTACTTTGAATACTATTATCTAAGGGAGTGTTTTCTATTAAATTTATTTATTATTATTATTATTATTATTGTTATTATTATTATTGTTATATTCTATTTATGTGGTGCGCAAAATGTGTTTTAATTATGATAAAATGGGCTATGGGTGCCCATCATGAACCCTTGCACCCTCAGCAGCCCCAGGGGCTAGGCTCACGGAGGGTGGGAGCACAGGACCAGGTGCTGCCACCCCAACTGACCATTACCTTAAAGGTGGGGTATAAGTGTGTCCTGCATTTTAAAGCACTTTGGGGGTCACCACAGACCCCAGCACCCCAAAGGACTGGGGGAAGCCTATGGGGCGGTTTGAAGGGCTAACTGAGGAAGCTTACTATTTAAAAGCACATGCTGAAAAGTTCTTTGTGCATGCAGTCTTCTGGAAATAATAACAATTGTCAAGATACCTCTTATAACTAATGTGCCTACTGAGAGCTGTAGTTTTGACTCTTCATAAAGTAGCTCTGAGGGTTAAGACGCTTGTTGCAAAGAACAGGACTATATGTGGATAGCTGAGCGGATAGGTAAAGCCAGCCTTTACAAACTCTTTTTAAAATGATAATAATGTATGTGCAAGGACTGTGGCGAGGTGTGGGGGTACAATGATTATATTGGTGGTGTAGGGGGTGCCAAAAGACTGTTGTACGGGGCCACAGGCTGTGAGCCCGGGGCCCCCTGAGAGAACGCATGCAAAGTTACATGATGGAAGGTGGAGGCATTGCCTAATTTGTGCTTGTTGGTTCCGGTGCTGAGAATCTGCACCTATTTTTTGAGGGCTGGCACTTATTCTTCTGCCTCAAGCATTTGCTGCACGCAAAAGACACATTTGGGAAAGATGGTGGTTGAGAAAAATGGAAAAAGCACCACAAACGGAGAAAGCAGCAAACTGCAGAGTGAGCTGAAGGGTCAGGGAGTGGCATAAATGTATTAAAGGGCCTGAGATGGCTTCAGGATTATGATGCTTCAGTGTTCTATGTTCCCACATTTAAGTGTGGCAGCTGTGTGTGGGGGTGTCGCCGAGTCGCTTAGTGCTCGGGACCCCCGTTATTAACTTAAGAGACCTACTCTCACAGACCACGTGGTCTCTGAGAGCATGTCTGTTAAGTTCATAACAAGGGTCCCCGAGCACTATGCGGGTTGGGGACCCCCGTTATTAACTTAACAGCCCGGCTCTCAGAGACCACGCAGTCTCTGAGAGCAGATCTGTTAAGTTAATAACGAGGATCCTGAGCGCTTTGCGGCTCGGAGACCTCCATTATCAACCTAACAGATCTGTTCTCAGAGGCCGTGCGGCCTCTGAGAGTGGATCTGTTATGTTAATGGCATGGTCCCCGAGCGGCAAAGCGCTTGGGGACCCTCGTTATTAACTTAGCAGGCCTGCTCTCAGAGGCCCCAGGCTACACGCACGGCTTCTGAGAGCAAGTCTGTTAGGTTAATAGGAGAGATCCTCAAGGGTTTTGAAGCTTGGCAGTCTCTGTTATTAACCTAGCAGACTTGCACTCAGAAGCCGCACGGTGTAGCCTGTGACCTCTGAAAGCAGGCCTTCTAAGTTATTGGCAGGAAGCCTTGCACCTCGCTTTTGACACCCTCCAGGCCACCTTGGTGTTAGAGGGAGTCTAGTGCGAGGTGGGAGGCCTAATGCCACCTTATGATGCAGGAGGATGACACAGATGGCGCGAGGTACAGGCCAGAGGGCCCTAGCCTTGCGAGCTTGGGCCCTCAGGGCCTTACAGTATAAAATAAGGTTGGGGCCCTTGGACCCCAAGCACGAGGCTCAGGGTCCCCAGGGGCCTACCTGGAAGAGTTTTTTTATTTTTTATTTTTAATAAAAAAATAAAATAAAATAACAATAATAACAAAAAACAAACAAACAATTACTAGAGGGACTACAGGGCAGAGGACCCAGAGCACACTGTGTGTGTCCTTGTGTGCTCTGTGTCCTCTGCGCTGTAGCCTCCCAGCCAACCACACAACTTATCAATGGTATGGGTATTGAGCAGCAGGTTCAAGCCCCACAAACCCCTATCTACTCACCTTAGGTTGGTGACCTGTTGTCCTTGGGGTGGTGTTGAGAAAGATGCAGGGACCCCCATGCTGCATTCACAGCCTGCAATTTTTCAAAAAGACTGTGTCTAGGGTGTTGGAGCTGGCTCTGCCTATCTGCTCCACCCTCTAGGCTGGAGTTTAGATTGAGCTCCGCCCCTACACATGGTTCAGAGCATTGGCAAGCTAGGGCGAAAACCTGGTGTGGATCCTAGGATCCGGCTTCCATTCTATTGTGCATGTATATATTCAATGAACTGTAATGTTTTTAAATCGTGTTGAGGTATATATTTTTATTATTAGTGTAATTATATGATGTTATAAAGACTAGAGGTGGTATTGTAATATGAGTAAAATAAAGCTGTCGAGCCCCTGGAAATATATAAATAATACCTTATTGAGAGATTCCTAGATATTATGTTGCCAGCAGCGCCGCTCTGTGGACTTTTTAAAATAAACAGTGTATGGTTTTTGAGAAATGTGAACAAGAGGCTTTGTGTATTCTACCTTCAGAACCATGTAAGGGAATGAAACTGTACTCTTTAGCTAACATTCTGAGTGAGCTGACTTAATTGTGTATATCATTATTTGAGTAAATGTTTTTACAGGCTTATAGTATATTTATGAATGTGTTATGACCGCACCATAAAAATGAATGGAGGTCTAAAATCAAGTATGTCTCTTTTGTACGTAGGATCCCCAAGAGCAAGCATCGACCCGCAATGAAGTGGATGCCTTTCAGCAAGGTACAGCTATCTGTAGTTTTCGTTAGAGAACCGTGTCAACGATCTAGTCTTATTACCTATTTTGCTTTATTTCTAACAATGTTTTCTGATACTTTTCTTTCTTTATACATCATTTATACACGCCGAAGTTCAGACGGCTGTCAAAGCTCTACAGTGGATCCTAGAGGATCAAGACGCAAAGTCTTCAGCACAACAAGATACAGGTGTTCACCAGACAGTCGTCTCGAGATGTGTTTGATGCTGTGAAGTTTCTAGAAAACCTGTCTAAGCTTTTACAGAGCAAGGCTGAATTAATGGCTTATGGGACCGTCAGAATCATTGCCCTCGTTGTTAGGGGTCGTGAGGGCAGTGCTTCCAGAACCTTAAAGAGTATCATGTACAGTAAAATCATCGACAAGAAATATCAATGGTTGCCCGACTTTAACACTGGAGCTACCAATATGTGTCTGGTGGTGTGCATCACAGGGTTGTTGGTGGACCGAGCTACCCCAGACAAAGTCATTATGTCTATGGCGGCAGCAGCCCACGAGGCACTTCAAATACCACCCGACAGACTGGTTGGTATTGGACATCTGGGCCTTTTTGAGAACCATTTTCCTGTTACGGTAAAAGTTCTGTACCATAGCGGTTCATGGAAGTACTTCACTACCGATGAGCGTGTGAAAAACAAGACCATTTATGTGCTACATCACGAAAACCACTTTTATGGTATCTTGAACCTGAAGGGTTTTCTAGGAGCCAAGTACGTGTGCGAGCATTGAGACCACATATGCACAACTGGACCAGACACCAGTGTGAAATGCACTGTAAAATGTGTCAGAGGGACGGGTGCGTCGACGATGATGCCCAGAAGGTGAACTGCTCGACGTGTAAGATGTTTTGTCGGTCACAAGACTGCTTGAATGTACACATCAGCCTTGCACAGTGCGTCCGTAAATCAGACTGTCAGGCTTGTGGGCGCTACAAGGCTGCCAACCATGATTGTAAAGGTATGCAATTCCCCAGGTGTAAAGGTTATTTTATAGCTAGAACAGCACACGAGTGTTGCATGCTCGAAGGCTTCCCCCATAAAAAAAAAGAAGACTATATCGTATTCGATATAGAGTGTACTCAGGAGACTGGTGTGTGTAGGAAAGTGCCATCTTTCTTGGCATGTTACCCCCATTTTTACCTGTATGTCAGTATGTTTTTGCCTGTCTCACTGGGATCCTGCTGGTCAGGACCCCAGTGCTCATAGTTTATGGCCTGTGTGTATGGTGCTTAACTGTGTCACTGAGGCTCTGCTAACCAGAACCTCAGTGCTTATGCTTTCTCTGCTTCTAAATTTGTCACTGTAGGCTAGTGACTTCATTTACTATTTTCAATTGGCACACTGGACCCCCCTTATAAGTCCGTAGTATATGGTACCTAGGTACCCAGGGCACTGTGGTTCCGAGAGATCATTATAGGCTGCAGCATTTCTTTTGCCATCCATAAGGAGCTCAGACAAACCCTTCCACAGGCCTGCCATTGCAGCCTGCATGAAATAGTGCACACATTATTTCACAGCCATTTTCACTGCACCTAAGTAACTTATAAGTCACCTATATGTCTAACCTTCATTCACTGAAGGTTAGGTGCAAAGTTACTGAGTGTGAGGGCACCCTTGCACTAGTAAAGGTGCCCTCACATAGTTCAGGGCCAATTCCCTGGACTTTGTGAGTGCGGGGACATCATTACACGTGTGCACTACATATAGGTCAATACCTATATGTAGCTTCACAATGGTAACTCCGAATATGGCCATGTAAGGTTTCTAAGATCATGGAATTGTCCCCCCATTCCAAATCTGGTATTTGGGAGCCAATTCCATGCATCCTGGAGGCTCCACCATGGACCCCCAGTACTGCCAAACCAGCTCTCTGAGGATTGCAATGCAGCTACAGCTGCTGCCACCTCACAGACAGGGTTCTGCCCTCCTGGGGTCTGAGCAGCTCAGTCCCAAGAAGGCAGAACAAAGCATTTCCTTTGGGCGCAGGGTGTTACACCCTCCCCCTCTGGAAATGGGTGTTACACGCTGGGGAGGGGTAGCCTCCCCCAGCCTCTGGAAATGCTTTGAAGGGCATATATGGTGCCCTCCTTGCATAAGCCAGGCTACACCGGTTCAGGGACCCCCAGTACCTGCTCTGGCGCAAAACTGGACAAAGGAAAGGGGAGTGACCACTCCCCTGTCCATCACCACCCCAGGGGTGGTGCCCAGAGCTCCTCCAGTGTGTCCCAGACTTCAGCCATCTTGTTTTCCAAAGTGTGGGGACACTCTGGAGGCCTCTGTGTGGCCAGTACCAGCAGTTGATGTCAGAGACCCCTCCTGATAGGTCCACACCTGAAAAGGCAGCCAATCACTCTATCAGGGGTATTAAGGGTCTCTCCTGTGGGTTCTCTTCAGATTCTACTTGCAAGTTTCCAGCAGGAATCCTCTGCAACTACTACTTCACCCTCTGACCTCGGATCAACTGCAGACTGCTCCAGGAACCGCTGTAACAGCAACAAAGTATCCAGGAGGGCTACTTTTCCACTGCTACATCAGCTCCAGTCAGCAACTGCAACAGTTTTCACGGTGTGCACGCTCTGAGGACTCCCTGTCTTCACCCTGCACCAGAAGAACTGAAGAAATCTCCCGTGGGGTGACTGAGCCACTCCCCTGCTCAAGCAGGCACCTTCTAAGTCGACAACCGGTTCTCTTGGACTCCTCTCCTGTTGAAGAGCATGCTCCTTGGAACACAGAGGGTGCACCCCTTCAACACAGACTGTTCTGAGGTCCTGCTGTCCCAATTTGGAGGAGGTAAGACATTGCCTTCCCCGAGAACGACAGTACCCCTCTGCACAGCGTCTTCTTTACCTCCTGAAGACTCTGTGCACTTTTTACAAAATTCCTTCATGCACAGCCTGGCCCAGGTCCTCAGCACTCTATCCTGCGATGCTCAACTTGCTGAGTTGACCTCCGGTGGCGTGGGACCCTCCTTTGTAGTGCTGCACCAATTGCATTTTGCACCTTCTTTGTCCCCGTGTTCTGGGACTCCCGTGGGTGCTGTCTGATCTTCTGAGGGCTCTCTGAAGTGCTGAGAACCCCCTCTTCCTCCTCACACAGAGTTGAGGCCCCCAGGTCCCTCCTGGGTCCAGACAGCGCCACTTTGATGCACAATGCGACTTTGCCGGACCCAAGGCTTGTTGGAAGAATCCAGTGCTGAAACTCACCTGCATCGAACTTCTCTCCATAGGACTTCCTGTGCATCATGCAGGAACCCACTGACGACTTCCTTGGGTGCATTTATGGAGTCTTCATCCAACCGGGGACTCTTCTTTTGCACCCTTTTCTGGGTTGGCAGGGATCCTGTCCTTCCTGGAAATTCTTTCGACTTCTGGACTTGGTATCCTTCCTTCGCAGGTCTTCAGGTCCAGGAATCCACCATTTGTTGTTTGCAGTCTTTCGTGGTTCTTGCAATAACTCTAATCACGACGTGTAGTGTGTCCTAAGGAAACTTGCAGTACTTTACTCCTGCTTTTCTGGGCTCTGGGGTGGGGTATTTTTCTTACCTTTGCTGTATTCTTACCCTCCCAGCTATTCTCTACACACTACACTTGTCTAGGCGGGAATTTGTAATTCACATTCCACTTTCTTAGTATATGGTTTGTATTGCCCCTAGACCTATTTTCTCCCATTGCATTCTACAGCATTTACTATTGTTTGCACTATCATATGGCTAATTACTTACCTTATTTTGGTGACTAGTGTATATATTGTGTATAACACTTACCTCCAGAAGGAGTATTGCCTCTAAGATATTTTTGGCCTTGTGTCACCCAAATAAACTACCTTTATTTTTGGTAACACTGAGTATTGTCTTTACTTGTGTATAAGTATTGTGTAACTATAAATGGTATTGCAGGAGCTTTGCATGTCTCGTAGTTCAGCCTAAGCTGCTCTACTATAGCTACCTCTATCAGCCTAAGCTGTTAGAACACTACTACATTTCACTAATAAGGGATAACTGTACCTGGTGTAAGGTGTAAGTATCCAAGGTACCAACTACAAGCCAGGCCAGCCTCCTACATTGGTGGTGCAGCAGTGGGATAAGTACTTGCAATTGCTTTACCACTTTGTTACTAGTGCTTTTCACAAGAAAAGCTTGCCACAACACATAGAGCTATACATAATATATGCCTAGAAGTAATTTCTAACTTTCTAAAAAGTTCTTAAAACTTTGCAAAAGTTTGACAAAGTTCCTGATACATTTTCTTCTTTTTTTCTAAAATGTTAGCTCAGTTAGTCTACTAACTTTTTGCTCACTTTCCTAAACTTTTTCTCTTTCAATATGTCTTCTGTAGAAGCTACCCCTAGAGTTGCAAAAAACACCTATGAGAATCTAAACTTTAAAAGTTTGAGGGGTCTCTGTATTGAAAGAAGTTTAGGGATTGGGAAGAACCCCAATAAGAAGTTCCTCTTAAATCTTCGCCTGAAGGATGACCAGAGACTTAGCACTGGTCAGGATCACACAGAGGGGGGAGTAGAGGAATATTCCTACCAGGCAGGCTCAGAGGAGCACACTGATAATCCTGGGGAGGGTCCTTCCACTGATCTGTCCAGTTAATAGGCCCCTTAATACAACTGGGAGTGGGAAGGGTTCACACACTAGTAGGGCTCCCTTCACACCTAGAGGAAAGGTCACTAGGGTGGCTCAAGTTAGGGACAGATCAGCCTCTGTAAATTCCAATATTACTTCTGTCTCAGAAGTATCCCACAATTCTAACCCTGAGGACCAGTCCCGAGATAGGGAACTCAGAAAGCTGAGGTTAGAGGAGGCCAGACTGAGGCTACAGCAGCAACAGTTGGCCTTAGACAGGGAATCCCTGGCTGTGGAAAAGGAAAGGCAGGGCTTGGGGTTAGTTCCCCATGGTGGCAGCAGCAGTTTTAGGAACTCTAATGTTAGGGAACCCTCATTTGATTCAAGAAATCTGCATACATTTGTCCCTCCTTACAAGGATGGAGATGACATATACAAGTGGTTTGCTGCACTTGAGAGGGCCTGTAAAGTTCAGAGGGTCCATCAAGTTCAGTGGGCTGCTATCCTGTGGCTATCTTTCTCTGGCAAGGGGAAAGACAGACTCCTTACTGTTAGGGAGGATGATGCAGATAACTACCACATTCTTATAAGTGCACTCTTAGATGGTCTGGGCTTAACCACTAAACAATATAGGATAAAGTTCAGAGAGACCTGAAATGAGTTATCACAGGATTGGACAGATTTTGTAGACTGTTCAGTGAAGGCCCTAGAAGGTTGGTTAAATGGCAATAAGGTGTCTGACTACGAAAGCCTATATAACTTGATTCTGAGAGCGCATATATTGAATAATTGTGTGTCTGACTTGTTGCATCAGTATCTTGTGGACTCAGATTTGACCTCCCCCCAAGAATTGGGAAAGAAGGCAGACAAATGGGTCAGAACAAGGGTGAACAGAAACATTCATACCGGGGATGACAAGGACAGCAAGAAGAAGGATGGCAAGTCTCATGACAAGAGCGGGGACAGAGATAAAAAGTCTTCTGAGTCTTTGTTGGGCCCACAAAAATCCTCTGGGGTGGTGGGCACAAATCCTCTTCTCACAATAATAAAAAGCCATGGTGTTATCTCTGTAAAGCCAAAGGTCATTGGGTAAGCGATCCCACTTGTCCAAAAATAAACCCCAAACCTCCCACCACCATAACCCCTACTGCTTCCACTAGTGCCCCTAGTAGTAGCAGTGGTGGTGGGAAGAGCACTACTAATAGCCACTCAAAGGGTGTAGCTGGGCTCACCATTGGTAATGTAGTGTGGGTTGGTCTAGTTAGGGAGATCACTGAGGCTATTTTAGTCTCTGATTGTGGCATTGACCTTGCCACCTTAGTTGCTTGTCCCTTTAATATGGATAAGTACAAGCAACTACCCCTGATAAATGGTGTTCAGGTTGAGGCCTACAGGGACACAGGTGCCAGAGTCACTATGGTGATGGAGAAATTGGTTGCCCCTGAGCAGCACCTACTTGGTCATCAGTATCAAGTGACAGACAGACACCCATAGCTACACTGTTAGCCACCCCATGGCTATTGTGAATCTCAACTGGGGGGAGGGGGGGTTACTGGTCCAAAGAAAGTTGTGGTAGCCACTGACTTACCTGTGGAATGTCTGCTAGGCAATGATTTGGAGACTTCAGCTTGGGCTGAGGTGGAGTTGGAGGCCCATGCAGCAATGCTGGGCATTCCTGGACATATCTTTGCTCTTACTAGGGCTCAGGCCAAGAAGCAAAGAGGACAGGAAAACTTGGATCCTGGAACAATGGACCAAGTGCTCCCAATAACTAGGGCTAGGAAGGGCAAACCCTTGTCCACTATCCCTCCCTCTCCAGATGATTCACCTTTTGAGGAACAGGAATCCTGACATAGCTGAGCTTTTGGGTGCAGGGGTCCCTGCCAGGGAGGAACTGAGTGTGGCACAGCAGACCTGTCCCACACTAGAGGGTCTCAGACAGCAAGCTGTCAAACAGCAGAATGGGTATGTCAATGACAGCCACAGAGTTTACTGGGAGAATAATCTCCTCTATACTGAAGCAAGGGACCCTAAACCTGGTGCCACCAGGAGACTGGTCATCCCCCTCCAGTATAGGGAATTTCTTCTAACTCTAGTTCATGACATAACCTTGGCTGGGCATTTAGGCCAGAGAAAAAACATGGGACAGACTTGTTCCACATTTTCACTGGCCCCATATGTCAGAGGACACAAAGGAGTTTGGTCGCTCCTGTGTCATCTGCCAAACCAGTGGCAAGACTGGTGGCACCCCAAAGGCCCCCTTAATCCCACTGACAGTGGTTGGGGTGCCCTTTAAAAGGGTAGGGGTTGACATTGTTTGCCCCCCTTGACCCTCCAACAGCTTCCGGCAATAGATTTATTGTTGGGGTGGTGGACCATGCCACAAGGTATCCAGAAGCTATCCCCTTAAGGAGCACTAAAGCACCTGCAGTAGCAAAGGCCCTCCTAGGAATCTTTTCCAGGGTCGGTTTCCCTAAGGAAGTTGTATCAGACAGAGGTAGTAACTTCATGTCTGCATACCTCAAGGCAATGTGGAAGGAGTGTGGTGTTACCTAGAAGTTCACCACCCCTTATCATCCACAAACAAATGGATTGGTTGAGAGGTTTAATAAAACTCTCACAAGCATGATCATGGGACTCTCTGAGAAACTCAGAAGGAGATGGGATGTCCTCTTGCCATGCCTCCTTTTCACCTACAGGTAGGTACCCCAAAAAGGAGTGGACTACAGCCCCTTTGAGCTCCTATTTGGTCACCCTGTAAGGGGTCCCCTTGCTTTTGTTAAGGAGGGCTGGGAACAGCCTTTAAAACCTCCAAAGCAAGACATTGTTGACTATGTACTTGGCCTAAGATCTAGAATGGCTGAGTACATGAAAAAGGCCACTAAAAACCTTCAGGCCAGCCAAGAGCTTCAAAAGCAATGGCATGACCAGAAGGCTGTCCTGACAGAGCACCAACCAGGACAGAAGGTGTGGGTATTAGAGCCTGTGGCCCTAAGAGCACGCCAGGACAAATGGAGTGGACCCCATCCCATTGTGGAACAGAAAGGTGAGGTCACCTATCTGGTGGACCTGGGCACTGCCAGAAGCCCCCTTAGGGTGCTTCATGTCAATCGCCTTAAACCTTACTATGACAGGGATGACTTTACCCTGCTCATGGCCACAGATGAGGGGCAGGAGGAAGAGAGTCCATTTCCCTGACCTCTTCTCCAACACTGAAGCTGATGGCTTAGTCGAAAGAGTGGTTCTTGCAGACTGCCTCACTGCTGAGCAGAGGTAGGACTGTAAAAATCTCCTAGGACAGTTTTCTGAATTCTTCTCTCTTATACCTGTTACAACTACCTGGTGTGAACATACAATTGATACTGGAGACAACTTACCTGTCAAATATAAAATTTACAGGCACCCTGACCATGTCAGAGATTGCATTAAAATAGAGGTTTGGAAAATGTTAGATTTAGGAGTTATTGAGGCTTCTGATAGCCCCTGGGGCAGCCCAGTGGTGCTTGTCCCCAAACCGCATAGCAAAGAAGGAAAGAAAGAAATTTGGTTTTGTGTGGACTATGGGGGTCTTATTACTGTAACCAAAACTGACACTCACCCTATAAAGGCAGATGATCTAATAGATACACTGGCATCTGCCAAGTATCCAAGCACCTTTGATTTGACAGCAGGGCACTGGCAGATCAAATTGTCAGAGGATGCTAAAGCAAAAACTGCATTTTCTACCATAGGAGGGCATTATCAATTCACTGTTATGCCCTTTGGCTTGAAAATGCACTTGCCACTTTCCAGAGGCTGGTGAATACAGTTCTCCAAGGTTTGGAAGCTTTCAGTTCAGCATACTTAGATGATATTGCTGTATTTAGCTCCACCTGGGATGACCACCTGGTCCACCTCTGGAACGTTTTGGAGGCCCTGCAAAAGGCAGGCCTAACTATCAAGGCTTCAAAGTGCCAGATAGGGCAGGGAAAAAGTGGTTTATCTGGGCCACCTTGTAGGTGGAGAACAGATTGAACCACTGCAGGGGATGATTCAGACCATTATGGAGTGGGCTCCCCCTACTATACAGACCCAGGTCAGAGCCTTCTTAAGTGTCACTGGGTATAACAAGAGGTTCATTAAGAACTATGGCTCCATTATTGCCCCTCTTAATGACCTCACCAGTAAGAAGATGCCTAAAAAGATATTGTGGACAGCTAGCTGGCAGAAAGCTTTTGAGGAGCTTAAGCAGGCAATGTGCTCTGCACCTGTCTGAAAAGCCCAAACTACTTCAAAAAATGAATTGTCCCAACAGATGCCTCTAAATTAGGGGTAGGGGCTGTACTATCACAACTTAACTCAGAGGGCCAGGAATAACCTGTTGCTTTTATCAGCAGGAGGTTGACCCCTAGAGAAAAGCGTTGGTCTGCCATAGAGAAGGAGGCCTTTGCTGTGGGCTCGGCCTTAAAGAAGCTGAGACTCTACTCGTTTGGGACTCACTTCATTGTTCAAACAGACCACAAACCTCTATAATGGCTTAAACAAATGAAAGGTGAAAACCCTAAATTGTTTAGGTGGTCCATTTCCCTACAGGGGATGGACTTTACAGTGGAACATAGACCTGGGAGTACCCGCTCCAATGCAGATGGACTGTCCAGATATTTCCACTTAGACAATGAAGACTCATCTGGACAAGGTTAGCCTTATTGTCCCTCATTTGGGGGGGGGATGTGTAGCATCTTTCTTGGCATGTTACCCCCATTTTTACCTGTCTGTCAGTATGTTTTTGCCTGTCTCACTGGGATCCTGCTGGTCAGGACCCCGGTGCTCATATTTATGGCCTAATGTGTGTGTGTATAGAGCTTACCAGTGTCACTGAGGCTCTGCTAACCAGAACCTCAGTGCTTATGCTCTCTCTGCTTCTAAATTTGTCACTATAGGCTAGTGACTTCATTTTCCAATTTCAATTGGCACACTGGACCCCCCTTATAAGTCCCTAGTATATGGTACCTAGGTTCCCAGGGCATTGGGGATCCAGGCGATCTTTTTAAGTATCTATTTGCCCCGTCTGACGACGTGTTCAGTTGCGAATTTATCGACAATGAGAAGGCCGTTCTATGCTGGATATATGCCAAAGAGTACCCCACAACGTTTAACAATATAAAAATATCTTCATAGCGTGCTGCACAACCACTCACGCTCGTGTAGAGCTTTACAGGTTGCTGGATAAGCTTCAGGATCATTGTTTGTACCACAACACCAACTCTGTTATTTTTGTGAGTAAAGAGGGTGATGAAGATCCTGCGCTAGGTGATTATCTATGGGATTTGATTAGCGAGCTTGAAAAGGATGAGTACATACTCGAGTACACCTCCTCAGGACCGAAGATCTATAGTTACCAAAACTCTAATAACAAGGATGCATGAAAATCAAAGGTATCACTCTAAACGTCAGCAATACGGTTAAAATAAAATGTTGACAGTCTGAAATGTCTGGTGCACGGGAGATTGAGAAAATTTTAAAGCAATAGTCGTAAATCACCCTAGCATAGTCAGGTCTAAAAAAAGGTGGGAAATTACAACACAACCGTTGTTTAAAACCCTGCAAGTAGTGTTTACTAAAAGGGTCCTGACCGAGGACTACAAAATACTGCTGTACAGTTATTAAAATACATTGGAGGGGCGAACCCCCAACCACTATGGACACCAGGCTGCTACACACATTCTCCTGAGTTTTAGCAGGTCCCTCAAACAGAGGTAAAAGTTATTTTATAAAAAATCTGTTAGAAAATGCTCCCGGTGTTTTATCTCAGACCCCTAACAACATCGTATGGCTTTATTTCTGCTGGCAAGATCTAACTATCGCTAACGTTCCAACACATCAGATTTATAGAAGGCATCCCCAGAAATCTCAACAACAATGACTTGTTACCTAAACACCTTGTAAACATGGTCATTGTGGATGATCTCATGCGCAAAGGCAGGGACCACCCCGTGATCGAGAGGGCTTTTACTCAATATTCACATCATCGTAATCTAAGCATATGATACATTGTGCAGAACTTGTTTTACAAGGGTAAGAGCAGTCATTCTATAACTCTCAGCGCCTCATACCTGGTCTCATTTAAAAACCCAGCGACAAGCTTAAGATATCAATTATAGCTAAACAGATGTACCCCGGAAAAACGCAGTTTTTCATGGAAGCGTTTAACGACGCTACCACAAAACCCCACAGCTACTTACTGGTAGATTTAAAAACCAAAACTCTAGAAGACTACAGAGTATGCTCTGGTATTTTCCCACCTGACTTACCAGTCGCTTACATGCCTAAAACAGTCCCCAAAGCCTATAAAAAGACCCATTAAAAAGACTTTATAACATTTACACTATAAACCTTATAATGTAAGGTCTCTACCATGCCTGTGTGGCTACGGCGTAATTTAGACCTCCTAAAAATGCTGGTCACAGCCAGCCCCCTGAAAAGAAAGGCTATCCCGATATCAACGAGCCAGTTCCTCGTGCTGAAGAAGCACCACATTATTAAGATGCTCAGCAATAAAAGAGCGTTGCTCCTTTCTCAAAGAAACTGGTCAAACAGTCTGGAGGTTTTATAGCGGCACTGCTGATTATAGCTACAACACTAATTACAGGTCTCCTATAAAGGACCTGATGGCGCACGCCCAAAAAATTTACCTTGTGCCTCACCAACAGCGGGAGAATTTGGGACCTTTCACCATTGACATCTGGGACATACGCAGAAATTAGATGCTGTGTCTCGATACTGAGATCAAAGCCATTTTGAACCGAACCGATTTAAAACCACACAACAAAGCGGGGCTTTACTCAGGAGCCCTTCAAAACTTTTTACAGTATTACAAACAATGGAACGCTGAAAAAAACAAACTGACTCTGTATACCCCGACATGGAACAGCCGCCAGCAGACCTGGTAGCACCTTAAGTCCCAGGATCCCCAGCCCCCACGGATGCCTTTGTCGAAGACCTTTTAAAAAATATAAGGCAGAGGTATAGAAGGGTGGTGCAAATGCTGCTCCATAAAATGACTGCTACTAATGATCTGACCTCTTGGAATGACCGGGGTGAATTCATTTACAAGGGACAACCGGTTGCTGGATATAATCTGGTCAGAGGTCTCATGCACAGCAAAACACTATTGACCCAAGACACTCCTAGAGGATGGGAGCAGTTCCTACACGCCTCTGCAGAACTCTACATCCTTCCACTATCGTCGGTAACTCCAACCACCGGCAAAGGCTTGAAAGTTTGAAAGATCTGACCCCTGGTGTTTTTACCATGAGTCCCACTGTGTCGACAACGTCTTTCTTTCCGCAGCTAACACCGTCTAGGAGCAGCGAACCTCTACCTATGGAGCCTAAAAAGAGACTGTTCAAAATAAACAGTTGTCTACTGCTCTAATGTTATCATGACATTTAAACAGTTGTACAGTTTTGTTAAAAGGTTCGCGTCTTGAAAGATTTTTGCTTCATTTATTTCTTTACCCTTGTAAATGTTTGTGCTGAAAACTGTTTGCAATAAACACTTCTAACTTTTCAACAGTCGTCAGTCATCTTTTTTTAAATGGTTTTAAAATGTGGGGCGTGTGAATAAAAAAGGCACAGTCCGAATTCATGTTTAAGATATTTTATTTTAGACAGTCATCAGAACAAATAGAGGCATTACAATGCCTTACACTTTTGACAAACACTGTATTCTGTTTCAACAACGCTCAACATAGTCCTTGAGTTTTCATTCACATATTTCATAACAATACCGTTGTTGATTACTTGATCGTCGGAATACAGATTTAAAACATTTCTAAACGTCATACCCTCAGACATTTTACTAATACAATATATACAGTGTTCCCCGTATGTGATGGCTAGAGAATCCTGTACATTCATCTTGTTATACTCGACTGTGGGCGATGCTTTTTTAACACATTTAAATATCGGTTTTGTATAAATGTTATGCTCTGGGAACTCTGCCAAACTGTCAGACACTATAACCTTGTCTACATCCAGAAACAGGGCCGCCCAATGTGTACAGCCCTTGCAATGCGGGTCAGTGTTAAAGACAAGTGTGCGGGGTCTTTCTGGGCCTAGCTCCCCCAGTAGCCTGTCACTAGGAAATACACCTAAAAAGTATTTCTTAGTGTATTTATGCCTGCTTAAGAAGTCACGTATCTGCACAGTGTCCATTTTACAATCTTTTAATGATAGTCAAGCATAATCTGTTGGGCGTGATTGACTTGGATGATGCTATTGAATAGAGAGAATACAACCATTTTCACGTTGGTAGCCAGCGCCTGTGTAGAGAGTATTCCAGCTTTTAGATTTACGTTTTTGATCAAGTTGTAGTGGTCTCTGTCTTCCATGTCAGGAGTCAGGTCGAACGCAAACAGCATGTAGCCGGCCCCATACCCCTCTCTTGAAACAACGACTCCTGAGTCACGCAGGTGTTTCCCCATTATCGAGACCAGACCGAGATATTCCCTGACAAAATTGAAGGTTCCAAAACAAGGGGTAAACGGTTTTGCTGGGATAACAGCTCCCTCGTGGACCAAAGTCATGTAGTTGATGTCGTAGTGCTTGATGTTGAAAGGGTTAGAGGTATAGAGCCCGCTAACAGCTATATTGTCCACAAACCCTATGATGATGAGTTTCAGGAGTTGCCCCAGAAATAGATTTTGCTACTGCGTTAATCTAGTACCGGCAGGGATGCTGAATATCTTCAGAGCCACTCTTTCGATGGCATACTTGCCATTCGATAGTTGTAAAGCTTTGGCGTGGGTCAGTGTGATGCTCAGTGTCACTTTCACTCTCTTAACAAACAGGCTCGCCGACAATACAACCAGTTTAGACTGTTCCGCATAGCCGCTGATGAGACAGAACGCGTCTCTGTTGCGGTTGAGTTTGATCTTAAGATCAATACCTTTGATGAGAAGTTTATCTTGTAAGGAAAAGTCTGAAGGTATGCACCCCAGGAGGTCAAACTGTCTACTACCTACGGCAAAGCTGGCTCTTTTTTTAAAACCATCATTTCCCCCGTCCAACGCTGTATCCTCAAAATGCGCTTGAGTATCTTTGTAGAAGAGCCCCGCTGAAAGCTGTGTGTCTAGGGCTTCATGACTGTAATTTAGAATACTCTCTATGTGGAGCCTGTAGACATATATGTTATCACTTTGCATGATGAGTCGTTCGCCCTGGTTAATGTCCACCTGATTAAACATGGTTGCGACGGGGTAGGCGATCGGCACCACTTTAGTATTGGCCTCGATGTTGGTGCCGTTCGCTTTTGTTATTTTTCAGACAAGGTGTAGCAGAGTGTTGTTGAGATCCAAATACATATCTGTGGACCCTGACACAAAAAACTCTGTCAGCGCCAGAGGCGTCCGAGCGGCTACAGGCGATACTTCCATGAAAAAACTGTTCTCGATGCTGGTCTGTGTGGGTTTTAGAGAAAACAAATCTAGCTCAGATTTGGCACATTCACCCAAGGCGCAGTGTACGAAGGCCATAATAGCTTATTTAAAAGATATTCGCACTAGAGTGTGTTCTCTTCTTCTTCTTGGAAGATCTCTTCCGTCTTACAACTCTTCTTATGTGTGTGCCTTTTGAAGAAGTCCTCTGTTTTTTTATAGGGCAGACCTCTGCGCCTCAAAGCCATTCGCTTCCTTTTTTAACTTTAACACCAGCATGCACCTTGTACAACAACCCAACTCCTTCTTGGGGCTGTTTGTTCATGCGCTTGGTGACAGGCGACGTTACAGAGCCCACAACGTCATGGGCTATGTTCGTAGCCGCAGCTTTAACGTGAGGTTTTGCAATTTCATACCCTCTTCTCAAAAAAGGCATGGCTCTTCTAAACAAACTCCGAAAGAAGCCCCCCAATCCAGCCCGTACATAACAGGGGCCCCTTGAAAGTGGGGCAGCGATCTGCCATAGCAGGCCTGATCTCTATAATAGTCCCTGTACATAGAGGGGTCCCCATATGTTTTCACGATGACTATCGCAACTGCCTAATAGTCACCGTCACGGCACAACCTTAAATGAAGCTTAACAATAACTTTCCCATATTTTAAGAAACACTTTTCTTCTAATGTTATCCGACACCAGGTGTATATTTGCATACGCTTCAGTGCCTGCTATGGCTCTGTTGATTGCGCCCATCACTGCCGCTACGCTGGAGTAAAACCCGTGCAGGAAACTCACGGGGAGGCTCAAGAAGTCCTGAAAGCGCTTTAGGATAAATTTTGCCTTGTGCTGTGTAAATGTATTCCACGTTCTAGGGTACTTTATCTCCGTTAGGGCCACCTCCCGGGACCCTTTGAGGCCCACCGGTTTAGCCAGTTTCACTGTATAATTAGAATCTGATTGTCAGGGAACACGCCCTTCGAGGCGTTGGACGGCAGAGTAATATAAAAAGGTGAGGTCTCCATCTTGGCGCTTACAGCGCGACCTCACACCCTGTGCAACGAGCTGTTGAAAACCCAACTGTTAAATTTCTCAGGCCACCACCGAAATTTGACCAGCTCCTGTCACTTAGCTCCGCTGCCTTTCATTTTCAGAACCTTTTCAATCCTGTACACCCCGTTCGGATCGTAGGGCACCTTTTGTAACTCTTCGTTATAAAAGACACCTGTTACCTTTTCCCTGTCGCAGTTCTTCAACTTGTAAATATATACGCCTTCTTTCAACTCCACACTTTCCACTATAAATATCTTGTCACTAAATGTTTGTAGGTAGCCTTTGGTGAAGACACCCTTCAACTTTGAAACCCTGACATGATCCCCTTCTTTTAAAACAGGTTTCTTGACCCTCGCTGCGAGACGACTTCCGCATACAGCTCTCCACACCATTAACTAATTATTAGCCGTTACCTCCGCGGGAGACATTTTGATGGTCTTGTGGTAATTGGCGTTATAAACATCTATAATACACTGTAGAACATCCACGTATCTGTAGGTATTGTTGGCTGCGAAATATCACCACATCTTTGATTTTAAAGTTTCTGTTAAAACGCTCTACATCTGCCGCTTTTACCTCAGTGTGCGTTACAAAATGCTGAACAGCGTGCTGCTTTATTAATTTCTGAAAAGTTTTGTTTAAAAATTATTGAAGATGACTTTAAAGGCGGCGGTGTCGCTGGTACCACTTTAATCATTTAACGCTTCCGCATAGGCATACTTGGACAATACGTCTATGACTGTTAATATGTACATTCTCAGAACTTGAAGACTGATTATGTCCTCCTGCCACTGATAATCTAGCTGCGCACTAACGACTGTGGCCCTCCTCTTAAAACGTCTCCTAGCTGGTTTGTGGAGTGAATACACCTCTTCTCCCGATAACCAAGTCTTCACCCCTGATTGGTTTACAGATTCATATTCAACTCGAGTCCTTTTAAACAGAGTTTCGGCGCTTTCAAAGCTTCCAACCCCTAGTGTATCGTAAAAAAGCTTCCTTAACACGCCCTTTGACATGATAGCTGTTGTTGCAACCCATGAAGTGAAAGACGCCTGTTTTGTGTAAGAACATTTTATTAAAAAAAATATAAAAGTGTTTAAGCACAACATGTACTTGACATTTCATGGTACATAGCTTATTGCTGTCAACGCTGCTGGACTCAATGAGGCCTTTTGACTACGTATACATAGTATGACACATGTTACACATACTACTCAGAGCCGTTCCTTTTGCTAGGTCGCATGGTCGCAAACTTTGGTATTTTTATTTTTATAGGTATACACTCAATAGCTCTAGACATTACTTCCTGCTCCCCCGCCTACAACTCTGGATGCTCAGGATACTGACAGCATTCAACAGTTCATACAGTTCTAGGTTGGACAATACAGAACCTTTATTTATGAAATAATCTTCAGTAATAAATTCAAAAGCACAGTGTAGCCCAGTCAATGGTGAAAGTCTTAACTCACGCGCACAGCCTTTGTACGCGTTCCAGTATTTATCCATTGCGGGTAGCCATGCGTTGATACACCAGTTGAAAATACACACTGGTCTGTCGCACTGCAACGTAGCAGGAGTTTCCGAAATGTTCAGATAACGCAGAGTCACAGGGTGTATTTCAGCTATTCTTTCTTTAACCAGCACATATATCAACCTTCCAATACAGATGTATCCTGGGTGTAACTCATAGACATCTTGCACCACAACACTCTGATTCTCGTCCTAATAGGGAGTAAGTATGTAGCGTTAAATAACACGGTTCTGTTCCGCTAACCGCGACCTCTGTATTTTTTTGTGGGACTAAAGACCCCATTCTTCTATTTTTATAATAAGTATCACACATTCGTCTTTCTATAACCCTTTCTATCAATCTTTTGTCAAAATAGTTACACAGCCCCTGCACACGTTCGAGTTTTGAGCAGGGCTCAACCGCGTATCGCATCTCATTGACCACTGCTGCGAAGACGTTAATCATATCAGCGTGGACACATTTCTTCACAGCTGACAACCCTTAACAACTTATATACCTTGTGAGGGTCTAATCGGCTACATATGTGTCGAATTGTTCTTGCAGTGTACGGCTCGTATTGACAGTCATGAGCCTCCTGCTGTGGCTCGTTAATTTTATGCCCGTAACATAGGTTATAATAGTCATGTTTTACACATGTGTTCACAATGGTCGCTGCACAACCTTTAACAGGCCATATGGCGTTGTAGGGTACGCTTTGAGTTTCCTTTTCAAAATCGGTGCTATTGTAGGTGTAAACACATTTCTTACGCGGCTCCTTGTTCTTGCTTGTAATACTTTCAGACTGTCTGGAACAGCATAAGAAGTAAAAATTTACGTTGTTAACCTTTGGCGTAGACCCCTCTAGAGCATCTCTTTTTGCGGTTGTTTTCAACGGTTCAAACAGAAACAAAAGACAAACTATTATTTAAAAGTATGATATCAGGGTATACACGATAACCGTCTATAACGTTTTTTTTACTAACCTCAGCATTTTCGCTACACTCTGAGGCTGCTCTGAAATCTTGCAAGTCGCATAGGTCCATTGGTGTATAAGTGGCTTTGGAGTTTACACTTGCCGGCTGTACGACGACTGCCTCTGGACCAGGGTCCTCCTGAAAGCCCATATCTTCAGAGACTGGAAAATTCGGTGGTGCTATACCTTTTTCATCATCTTCAGTGTCGATGAAGTTGATTGCATCATTTAATTTGTCTTTCGAGGCTTCGCTGCTGCTGCTGTCAACCTTAATAGGGAATATCAGTTGCGGCAAATTCTTGAGGCTGAGCTTTTCAAGCCGCTAGCAAAGTTTCTCTTGAAAACTGGTAACGTCGGAACCCCCATCTTTAGGGGCAGCCGGCTGTGCATTCTCATCCAACACCAGAGGTGTTAGGGTCCGGTAATATCTATTGATAGTGCTCTGGGCCCCTGAGGCTTTTCTGGTGAGAGGATTGTATCTCTTCATAATGCCTTGACAACCTATTTCATCGATGGTTCATGGTTTGGAATGCTGCTCTAGCCGGCTCCTTATATGTATTCAATGGTTCAAAAAGAACATATGCCTCTACAACACATAACGGTCATATGCTCTCCTTGATGGCTCTGATACGTTGAAGGGTTACACGTAATGCTAACCATATGTCACGACCTTTGCAGCATTTGCCCAGCCCCTTTTTTTGGATTAACCAGCAGTGTGGAGGTTTTGCCTTACAATCCCAATGCTTCACCCTGTGAGGTGGCCCCCCCAAGCAGCCATTTGGTCCTGAATGTCTCACTTGCCCAGGCTTGTCCTCTTGGGCCATGAAGCATGCCACACACCTTCACAGCCACCATTTCACACAGCCCATAGACCTACACACTAGGGAAAGCATCAGGGCACGTGACTAACACGGCATCACACCATGTCACAACCCACGTGACTCACCTACACCTACGTCATTGCTTACGTCATCATGGGGCGGGGTACCCACGTCATTGCCCACCTTATTGTCTACATCATCACGGGGTGGGGCACCTGTCAAAAAGTTTGATGGAAGGTATCCCCTTATATTACTCTTATCAATAACTGTGGTACGGTATGAAGTAGTCTATCGATCTTGAGTGAACTTCTGCTGTTGAATAGCTCCTGTGCCTCACCTTGGTGGACTCCACAAAATACTCCCTTGTGGATTAGCAGCGCCTCCAGTAGGTTTGTCCTCATTTATGGGAGTACGGCTCCATTACCCACTAATAGCTTGGCAGAGCCTAATTGAGGGATGCCCTTTGGGTGGAAGCCATGCATCACTCTCTGTAGGTTTGACCTTGTCATACTACTGATTTACCTTTATATCCCCTGGTCGACCTCACTGATGCACCTAATGGCAAAAATCACAGATGATACTGTCCATCAAAAGAGGGTAAGTGTCTCTCTGCAAGACCCAATGCTTATGCACAGCGACATTTAACAGATGCAACACCCCGTGTTTATGCACAGTGACATTCAACAGATGCAACACTCCATGCTTTTGCACAGCGACGTCCAACAGAGCCGGCTTACACAACATAACCAAACACCATGAACCTCTCCTAGCATGTGCCAGACAGGCCAACAACATTTACGTGGTCAGAAGCGATCCGGGGAGTCTGGATTTTTTTCTGATCCTCCTGGACCTGCGTTTGAACACCCCCAGGCAAAATAGTCAAAGAGCCATAGAACCTCATGTAAAAAAATGACTTTTACTTTTAATCATGGTTTGAGTTTTTGTAGATTTCCAGCCCTGCACAGTTCTTTCAAGATGGAAACTTACAAGGTAACTGGTAATGATCAAGTTAAATCTGTATTTGGTCTATTACACTCCTTGCTATTGTTTATTCCGAATATGCTATTTACTATTGGTTTACCCGGTAACACTGCTGGCCATTGGCTTACCCAATAACTCAATTTGCATTTGTTTTTCAAATATGATATTTGCTATTTGTTCACCCAATTACACTTTCTGATATTGGTTTACCATATTTACTGTTCATTTACCCTACTATGTTACCTGTCATTGTTTTTCCAAATGCTCCTATTTGCCATTGGTTTACCAAATTACAAAACATGCCATTTCCTTACACAGTGGAGCTATTTAGTGTTGGTTAAGCCAAGCAAGTTTTTTGTCTTTGGTTTATGCAGAGATGCAATTTGGTATTGGTGTAACCAATGGTTATATGTCGGAACCATGGGTGCCTAAACCATCCGTGGCTCAACAACGAGGTCGGAACAACAACCTCGTTCTAAACACTAATGCCTTTACCACGAATGCGTTTACAATGATTTTACCGTTGTAAACGCATTCCTGGTAAAGGCATTACCAATCACCATACACAACCCAGCATGCTTCAACCCCAGCTCCCCACCCCACCCCTTAAACCTAAACCCCTCCCCTCTTCCCCCCTAAACCCTAATCACCCCCAGCGCCCCACCCCACCCCACCCCAAAAACTAAAAATACCCTGAGTCCCCGCCCCTAAAACCTAAACCCTGCCCCCTAAACCCTAATCATCCCCAACCCCCCACAAAACAGCCCCAGTCCCAGCTCAACTTACCTCCTCCTTCACCGCGTCCACTCCGACTCCCTTCTGTACCTTGACCACGCATATCCGTTGTTCAGACATGCGTGGTTAATTAAGGTACCAAAACCAGGGAGTAGTGGAAAAGGAAAGTGTTGTTTCGCTTTCGTTTTTCACAACCTCGTGGTTCCAGACTCGTTCTTCCGGGTGTTTCCAGTAACCAATGCCTCTATTTCCCATTAGTTTAGCCTACACTACTGTTGGCTATTGGTTTCCCAATCCCACTGTTTCCGTTGGTTTCCCAATGCTGCTATTTGCCGATGGATCACCCAGTCACAGTGTTTACCATTGCTATACCGAAATAATGCTATTTGTCATTGATTTACCCAAAGCAGCAGTTTTCCATTGGTTTGGCAAATGAAGCAATTTCCATGGGCTAATACGGTGATACAATTCGCTATTGGGTTACCCTAGAATTCTAGCACCTGTAGTACAGTTTGAGTTTGAAAATAGTGTTTCTTTTGACGCACTTTTAAATTAATAAAGTGGATGGGAGAATGAGGCCTGTCAGAGCAGGTGATTACGAGAACAAACAACCCTCTGTCCAGGCCACAAAGAGCCACATGCCTGCTACAGTCCATTGGTCGCAGGTGAATGGAGGAAGGGTGCTGCATTTTCCTTATTCTCTTGCAGCCAGCGAACATCCAGCTGAAAGCTGAACACCATGCAAGAGGTTTGTAACCTGGTACGTGAGAACAATCAAACGTTCATAACTTTAAGTTTCCTCCTAACTAATCGTACATTGAATGAATTACTCTCATCTTTGCCTGAGCCAAAAAAGGCACGGAAAGAAAAATAAACTACAAATCTACAACAAGATCTTGTATTGCTCATTCTTTCACGATAGAATGGCCCATGTACATACATTTCAAGTGCATTGAGCAATTCTATTTTTACAGCACAAGCCAAGGTGCATTCAATTGTGTTCTGAGCCCCACTGGAACACCATTCACTCGATGGCCCCTTTAAGCATATCACAAGGCCAGGCTGACATTCTACTGTGTTTTGACACTTTTGAGACATGATTCAATTTTCGGCTCATTTAAATACAATTCAAGGTCGGGTGCAATTCTGTAGTGTTAAGAACATCACGAGTCGCCGGACACCCTGTTACTGCTTCAGGCCCATTTAGTGTAGATAAAGACAATGAAAGTTGTCTTTACAAAGTCGTATATCGTCTATAAGCACCACCCAATTGGCATTCCAAAATGTTCCTTTGTCTGGTGGCTTCTCCTTGAGTTTCGACACCTATTCTGATATCATTCATTCGGTGGCCTCTTTAAGTTCAGCACAAGGCCAGGGTGCAATTCTGCCGTTGTAAATAAGCAGAAGGTTAGGGTGTGATGCCACTACTTAAAATACAGCACAAGGCCAGGGTGCAACACTATCTTTTTAAACGTATCGTTTTTTTATTCCAGAGTGGTTGTTTAAGTGCATGGATGTGCGTGAAATCTGAAAGTATGAACGTTTGTGATTTGAAAGTTTGTGAGTGTGTGTGGCTTGAAAGTTTAAAAACTTGTGATTTGAAAGTTTGTGAAATAAAAAGGCAATTCCCGAGGCCGGTCCTGGAGGGTGTAATTGGGCTTCATGGCGTTTACTGTTAAATGCGCAGTCCCACAACTTCTAGAATCAACCAATAGCCACTGTGTCAGAGTAACTTGTAGATGATGTATCTTAAGAGTAACTCCTAGCAGCCAGCTAATATACATTTGGAAACACTTGTATGTGATATAACTGAAGAATAACTTGTAGCAGCCAGCTGTTGTACCATCAGAGTAACATGTAGCTGATATACCTGGAGAGTAATTTGTAGCAACCAGGTGATTTATCTTCGAAGTAACTTCTAGCTGGTTTACCTTCCGTGTAACTTCTAGCAGCCAATTGATGTATCAGAGCATCGTGTGGCTGATGTATCTTTAAAGTAACTTGTGGCAGCCATCAGATATACCTTCAGAATAACTAGTAGCAGCCACTGGATGTACCTTCAGAGTAACCTGTAGCAGGGAGTTCATGCACCTTCAGAGTAACTTTCAGCAGCCGGCTAATATACCTTTGAAACAACCTGTAGGTGATATATGTGCATAATAACTTGTAGCAGCCGACTGATGCACCTTTGGAGTATCTTGAGGCAACCAGCTGTTATACTTTCAGAGTAAATTGTAGCTGATATACCTGCAGAGTAACTGGTGGCAGCCAGATGATGTTCCTTCAGAGTAATTTGGACCTGTCAGCTGCTATACCCTCGGAGTAACTTGCAGCAGCCAGCTCAGGTACCTTTACAGTAACGTGTAGCAGGTATACCTGCAGAGTAACTTGTAACAGCCAGGTGATGTATCTTCAGAGTAACTTCTAGCTGATGTACCTTCATACTGACTTCTACCAGCCAGCTGATGTACCATCAGAACGTCCTGTGGCTGATGTATCTTCAAAGTAACTTGTAGCAGCCATCGGATGTCCTTTATACAGTAACTTGTAGCAGCCATTGGATGTACCTTCAAAGTGACGTGTAGCAGCCAGCTGATGTATCTTCAGAGTAACTTGTAGCGGCTAGCTGGTGTACCCTCAGAGTAACTTGTAGTGGATGTACCTTCAGAGTAACTTCTAGCAGCCAGTTGATGTACCTTCTTAGCCAATAATGGCTAACATAATATTAAAGTAACTTGTAGCAGCCATCTGATATACCCTCAGGGTAAGCTGTAGCGGCCAGCTGAGGTACCTTCCGAGTAACTTGTAGCAGCCAGGCGATGTACCATCAGAGTAACTTATAGTAACGTCTAGCAGCCAGCTAATGTACCTTCACAGTAACTTGTAGCAGGCAGGTGATGTACCTTCAGAGTAACTTGTAGCCGATGTACCTTCAAAATAACTAGTAAGAGCCAGCTGATGTACCTTCGGAGTAACTTGTAACTGAGGTACCTTCAGAATAACTATTAGCAGCCAACTTATATACCTTCAAGGGAATGTGCAGCAGCAAGCTGATGTACCTCCAGAATAACTTGTAGCAGCCAGTTGATATATCTCCAGAGCAAATTGTAGCAACCATTTGATGCACTGTAAGGAAATGCCTTCCTTGGCATGGTTACCCCCTGACTTTTTGCCTTTTGTTGATGCCAGTTATGATTGAAAGTGTGCTGGGACCCTGCTAACCAGGCCCCAGCTCCAGTGTTCTTTCCCTAAACTGTACCTTTGTTCCCACAATTGGCACAGCCATGGCACACAGATAAGTCCCTTGTAAATGGTACCCCTGGTACCAAGGGCCCTGTGGCCAGGTAAGGTCTCTAAGGGCTGCAGCATGTCGTATGCCACCCGGGAGACCCCTCACTCAGCACATGCACACTGCCTCACAGCTTGTGTGTGCTGGTGGGGAGAAAATGACTAAGTCGACATGGCACTCCCCCTCAGGGTGCCATGCCCACCTCTCCCTGCCTGTAGCATAGGTAAGTCACCCCTCTAGCAGGCCTTACAGCTCTAAGGCAGGGTATACTATACCACAGGTGAGGGCATAAGTGCATGAGCACTATGCCCATACAGTGTCTAAGCAAAACCTTAGACATTGTAAGTGCAGGGTAGCCATAAAGAGTATATGGTCCAGGAGTCTGTTAGTCACAAACGCCATAGTTTCATAATGGCGTATGGATGAAATCTGGGAAGTTTGGTATTAAACTTCTCAGCACAATAAATGCACACTGATGCCAGTGTGGGATTTATTGTAAAATACACCCAGAGGGCATTGTAGCGATGCCCCCTGAATACCAGTCCAAATCCTAGTGCCAGGCTGACCAGTTTCTGCCAGCCTGTCACAACCAGATGAGTTTCTGGTCACATCGGGTGAGTGCTTTTGTCACTCTGTGGCCAGAAACAAAGCCTGTACTGAGTGGAGGTGCTTCTCACCTCCCCCTGCAGGAACTGTAACACCAGGCGGTGAGCCTCAAAGGCTCATGCCTTTTGTTACAGCACCCCAGGGCATCCCAGCTAGTGGAGATGCCCGCCCCTCCAGCCACTGCCCTCACTTTTGGTGGCAAGGCTGGAGGAGATAATGAGGAAAACATGAAGGAGTCACCCACCACTTAGGACAGCCCTTAAGGTGCCCTGAGCTGAGGTGACCCTTGCCTTTAGAAATCCTCCATCTTGAGTTTGGAGGATTCCCCCAATAGGAATAGGGATGTGCCCTCCTCCACTCAGGGAAGAGGCACAAAGAGGGTGTAGCCACCCTCCAGGACAGTAGCCATTGGCTACTGCCCCCCAGACCTAAACACACCCCTAAATTTAGTATTTAGGGGCGACCCTGAACCCAGGAAATCAGATTCCTGCAACCTACAACAAGAAGAAGGACTTTTGATCTGAAAGTCCAGCAGAGACGACGGAGACGACAACTGACTTGGCCCCAGCCCTACCGGCCTGTTTCCAGACTCAAAGAACCTGCACAGCGATGTATCCAACAGGGACCAGTGACCTCTGAGGGCTCAGATGACTGCCCTGAACCCGTAGGCCCAAGAAACTCCTGAGAACAGCGGCACTGTTCATAACCTGCAACAACTTTCCAACTTTAAAGCAACTTTCAAAGAACCCTCTCTTCCCGCCGGAAGCGTGAGACTTCACACTCTGCACTCGACACCCCTGGCTTGAGCTCCAGAGAACCAACACCTTAGAGTGGACTCCCAGGTGACCACCACGACGTGGGTACCCTGAGTCGACCCCACTGCACCCCCACAGCGACACCTGCAGAGAGGATCCAGAGGCTCTCCCTGACCCCGACTGCTTAGTAACAAGGAACCCGACTCCTGGACCATGCACTGCACCCGCTGCCTCCAGGACTGAGAGGAACCACCTTCCAGTGCAGGAGTGACCAGCAGGTGGCCCTCATCCTAGCCCAGTCGGTGGCTGGCCTGAGAAGCCCCCTGTGCCCTGCCTGCATCGCCTAAGTGACCCCTGGATCCCTCAATTGCTTTCAATAGCAAACCTGACGCCTACTTTGCCTACTTTGCCTACTGCACCCGGCCGCCCCTGTGCCGCTGAGGGTGTGTTTTGTGGGCTTCTGTGTCCCTCCAGTGCTCTACAAGCCCCCCCGGTCTACTCCCCGAGGACACAGGTACTTACCTGTAAGCAGACTAGGACCGGAGCACCCCTGTTCTTCATAGGCGCCAATGTGTTTTGGGCCCTCCTTTGACATCTACACCTGACCGGCCCTGTGTTGCTGGTGCGGTGGCTTTGGGGTTGCCTTGAACCCCCAATGATGGGCTGCCTATGCCCAGGAGACTGACTGTGTAAGTGCTTTACTTACCTGAGAAACTTAACCAAACTTACTTCCCCCAGGAACTGTTGATTTTTACACAGTGTCCACTTTGAAAATAGCTTATTGCCATTTTAACCAAAACTGTGTGTACTACTGTTTTAAATCAAAGTTCTATACTTACCTGTGTGAAGTACCTTTAATTTTATGTACTTACCTCAAATCTTGTGGTTCTAAAATAAATTAAGAAGAGATATTTTTCTATATAAAAACTATTGGCCTGGAGTTAAATCTTTGAGTGTTCCTCATTTATTGCCTGTGTGTGTATAACAAATGCTTAACACTACCCTCTGAAAATCCCACTGCTCCACCACACTACCACAAAATAGAGCATTAGTATTATCTAATTTTGGCACTATCAACCACTAAGAGGAACCCTTGGACTCTGTGCACACTATCTCTCACTTTGAGATAGTATATACAGAGTCAACTTCCTACATGTACCTTCAGAGTAACTTGTAGCAATCAGTTGAGATACCTTCACAGTAACTTGAGCAAATGGTTTATTTACCTTCAGAGTAACTTGTAGCTGCAGGCCGATGTACCTTTGGAGCTACTTGAAGCAGCCACCTAATGTGCCTTCAGGATAACTCCTAGCAGCCAGTTGATATGCTTTTAGAGTAACTTGCATCAGCCAGCCGACATACATTCAGAGCAACTTGTTGCTGCTATGTCTGCAGAGTAATGTTTAGCAGCCAACAGATTTACATTCTGAGGCCACTGGAATTATGCGAATGTGCGACTGCAGTGATTTTCGCCTAATGATAAATTTCCTGCATTTGCCATGTAATCCATCATCTGCCATAAAATCTGCAGATTTTAACAAGGGTAAAAATTTGTTTCTAGCTCATGCAGTTAAAAAGTTCCTAAAAATGCTGCAACATGTGTTGCTGCGCCGTAGAAGGCCTTTTGCAAAGCGGGACTGGCCACTTTTCTGTTGCTTATTACTATAAATTGGTGTTAAACTGTTACTAATGAGGTGCAACAAATGCCCAAACATTTCTACCATGTTTAAAAATTATGCAATAGAGAAATTGTACCATTATAAAATGTCCCACATTATGCCGCATAATTTGTCATTTTTTATGTACAATTTACTCAACCCTGCCACTTAATTGGGCCCTCACCTGCCGAATCATTCCAGTTGCCCTGAATATAACTTCAGTGTACCATGTAGCAGCCAACACGTGTGCTTTCAGAGTAACTTGTAGCTGCCAAATGATGTAACTTCAGAGTACCTTGTAGCTACCAGTTGATTTACCTTCAGGGCAACATGTGGCAGCCACCTGATGTACCTTCAGTGTATCTTGTAACAGCTAGCTGATGTACCTCCAGAATAACGTTTAGCAGCCAGCTGATCTACTTTCAAAATAACTTGCAGCAGCCAGCTAAATTATCATCAGAGTAACTTGTAGCTGATATACCTGCCAATTGACGTGTAGCAGCCAGCTGATGCACCTTTAAATTAACTTACAACAGCCAGTTAATGTACAGAGTAACTTATAGCTGATGTACCTGTAGAGTAACTTCTAGCAGCCTGCTGGTGTGCCTTGAGAGCAACGCATGGCAGATTTACCTTCAGAGAAACTCGTATCAGCCAGCTGATGGACCCTCAGAATAACTTGTAGCAGCTAACTTAGGTACCTTAAGAGTAACTTGTAGCTGATATGCCTTCAGAGTAAATTATAGCAGCCCAGTGATGTACCTTCGGAGCAAATTGTGGTTGGTGTACCCTCGGAGTAGTGTGTAGCAGCTATCAGATGTACCTCCAGACTAACTTGTAGCTGAAATATCTTCAAAGTAACCTATAGCAGCTAACTGATGTACCTTAAGTGTAATGTGCTGCAGCCAACTGATGTACCTTCAGAGTAACTTGTAGCTGATAGACCTGCAGTGTAATCTGTAGCAGCCAGCTGATGTACCTTCAGAGCAACTTGCAGTGGCCACCTGATGTACCTCCAGAGTAACTTTTAGCAGTTTGCTGATGTACCTTCATGGTAACTTGTTGAAGCCAGTATATACATATGCCTTCAGAGTAACTCGTATCAGCCAGGTGATATGCCTTCCAAGTAACTTCTTATAGCTAGCTGATGCACCACTAGAGTAACTTGTAGCTGATGTACCTTCAACTTACGGCTATCAGCGAGCTGATGTACTTTTAGAGTAACCTGTAGCAGCCAGCTGACATAGAATAACCCATAAGCAGCCAGTTAATATATCTTCAGTGTAACATGTAACAGCCAGCTAACGTACTTTGATGCACCTTCAAAGTAACTTCTTCCAGTCTGCTGCTATGCCACCAGAATAACTTGTGCCTGATGTACCTTCAGAGTATCATGTAGCAACCAGCTGATGTACCTTCAGAGTAAATTGTAGCAGCCACCTCATGTAATCTGAGCGCGACCTGTCTCCCAGCCCATCACTCCACCATCACACTGCTAGGCACTGCTCCCCAAGACAGGGTAAATGCACCACCCTGGTCACTCACGCACAACACCAAAAGATTTCCCACACATGCCCATAATAAACACAATTCCAACGCAATACATTGTAACACATGACGAAAGTTCCTGTCTGCTGTTTTAAACAACACATTGATAAGGATAGCGTGTAAATCAGGGCAATACGATGGTGAAGCTGTCAGCAAAGGCCAGTTGCCATGGTGCTGTTCACAAATGACAATGGTAGGACGGTGTTCTTCCAATTAGGCCAAAAATGAAGTGGGCAGAAGCCATATTTGTTACTGCTCACAGTAGTATATCCGCCAGAGAAGGGGTGGGGGCGTGAACAGACATTGGGGGTTGTTGTCTCTGTAGTGAGAGATCAAGGCCTTAAAGTGGAATCCCTAGCCACCAGTGGTGCAACAAGTGCATTGGCAATAGGTCAGAGGCGTGTGAGGGGTTCTCTGCACCCCCTATAATGTCTATCCTTTAGCACCCAGTCACAGCCCGGGGCCCATAATATTGTTTTGCACTGGGGCCCATGACGCCCATACTAATGCTCTCCACCAATGAGAGGAGACAAGGAACGAATGGGTATGGGTGACGTGCACTTTCCCTTCACATCATAGCGAGGACGTCACCAGCAACTGAGGCCAACAATGAAATGGGCTCGTAGACTAGAATCAGTTTTCAGTGGGGTGGTCTCCATGGCCTCTCAAGCTCCACAGCTGTTTGTACTCATGTCCTCGACGGTCATAGGTGAAGAGAGTAACACTACTCAGTGTACATGTAATCACAATACTTATGGACTTCACGTGCCATTGCAGATAGCCTATGCTCCTTCCTTTGTATGCGGTCCCAGTAGGCCATATACGCCCTGGTGGGGCCCCGGCGGAGGGTGTGGGGGGGGGTTGGGCTGTCATAGGGGGTGCATCAGTTGATAACGCAAAGCTGACACCATTGCATGCTGCTAAATCGGACTGGTCTAGATAAAGGCCCGTCCTCTCATTCTGGGCACTGCATTGTGTGGTGGAGCAACCCCCATTGTGCTAAGTCAAAAGAGGACGGCACATCATCTCGCTCCCTCCAACGCCGCAGATATTTAGCTCCCAAGCGCGCAGTCTGGGTGTACCTACCTACCTGTACCCTTCGGTAAACCCTTTCTGCGGTGCCTTCCACATCTCTCCAGTTGTGCCATACGTGCCCCCCACCATCTCCTCTCCAAAGGGTTAATCCCTACATCATAACATTTTATTTACCGCTGATACGATACGATTGGAATGGGCATCAAAGCGCTTTGCTATTTTTACTACGCTACAAATCGAAACATGGCTCAGTTAACCTGCGCTTTATAAGAAAACGAAAGTAAAGAAAAGAAAAACAAGGGAAATTTTGACCACATTATCTCATTTCCTCCCTCGGAAAGGCATCACAGGCTAAAACCTACACACGCTGGCCTAAGACTGTAAAATAACTTTCACAGGCTTTTCTCACACTGTATTCTTCCTCAGCCAGAACCCGCCTAGAGGAGAATCAGTTTGGGTGCCTCTGTGAGTCTTCTGATTTTGCTACCAGACACATACCACAGCAATGGGCAGAATGCTATGAAAAATAACCAGACCTCTTGGCTTTGAAAACACTTGTTAGCAGAATCAAATAAATGAGTATGCACAATGCTTTGTTGGAAATAATTAGAAGTGATCAAGTTTGATTTCTGAAGAATTAGGAGACTGTGAATTAAACATTACCATGGTGAGTGGGAGGGACAGTGGTCTTCAGAGCACCTCAGTCCCTCCCACTCTCCCCTTCACGCTACTTTACTCTGCAGTCTCGAGCTCTACGACACACTTGTGCCCCTTTTCTCCCACCTCTTTCTGAATAACTTCCATTTTTATCTCTTGTGCACCCTTTCAGTCTTCCCTTTTACATGTACATCTTTTCATCTCTCCCACTTCATCACACACACATGCGCGCACGCACACACCACAAACACTCACTTGCAAACAATGCATTTCTTTTTCTGGGCTCTGGCCAAAAGAAGAATTATTCTAATACCAGAGCTTTGTTTCAAGCAGAAAAAAATGAGCATAGGTAAACTACTCTGTAATGGGCCATCACTAACATGTTTTGTCATTTATGTCTAAGTTGGGAGTAATTCTCAAAAGGGAGGGACTCTAAATAGTATTCAAGACCAGCACATCCGCTTCTAATAATCACAATGTGGATACTTTTACACTAAGGCCTGCCTGACCAGAATTATATGTTTGGCACAGTGTTTAATTTGTAAATAAAAAAGGTGCGGGTGCCAAAAGCCCTTCTCTTAAACACGCGGCTGCTGTGTGAACACGAATACTGAGGCAGCGTAATCTTAAAGCCATCTCGGGCCTCTTCAATCCATATACAACCACTCCCTTCCCCTTCAGATCTAGCAGCTTTCTACTTTCTCCCTTTGTGACGCTTTTCTGTTTTTCTCTTCCGGTCTTTCCCAAATGTGTCTTTTGCTCGCAGCAAATGCTTGAGGCAGAAGAATAAGCCCTGGCCCTCAAAAATAAGTGCCGGTGCTCAGCACCGGCAAAAAACAAGCACAAATTAAGCTCTGGTTTGGCATCATGTATTTGATTGTATTTATAGATAAGTAACAGAATTTAACAGCAAGGTTTAAATAGGTGTAGTCATATTTAAACTTTGCAAATTTTATTGAATAATTGTGAAAAATTTGGAGGGGTGCCCCAGTAATTATTTTTTCACTAGGGGGGCGCGGCATTAAAAGTTTGAAGACCACTGCCTTAAGGGTTCTTAGAGTCATTGGTGAAAATCAATCAATCTTTTTGCCTACGAACCGAAAGACATGATTATAAATCCCGATATAGACTCATTTCAAACTCAGTTTATAACGACCAACCGGTTGGAAACCACAGCAGAACCCACCCCTCTTAGAGCCCTGCTGTGTCAATTCACTATACTCTAACCTGTGGGCCCGCACTAACGGAAAATGTTGTTGAGGGCTGTTTTGGTAGTATTTATCTGGCCGTTTCCTCTCCTGATCTCTCCTCCCTGACTCTGACTGGTTCTCCAGTATATTCTGTGATACAACCTATGGTTCCCTTCCTACTATTAAGTTATCCTGGGCTATGGTGGTACTCTGGGCGTCTTTGCTGCTGGTCTGAGAACAGTAATGATGAATGGAAGTAACTATGGGCTCCATTCACGCCTTGAAGACCCCTTAGGAGGACAGCAACTTGGAGGCTTTCAGTGGCCTTCATCTCACATTTCCATGGACCACTGTCATCGAATGTGCAGACTCTGTAACTTAACTGATATTTTATTCTCAGCTCTTCTGCATCCCCTTCCACTGGGCCCTCTCTTCTGCACATGACTGGATCCTTCCCCTTTTGTCTCCCACTATGTGCCCCTCAGATCATCAGTGGATCGTTCTCTGCCTTCAAATCACTCAAACTCTACTTTAATCACACCAGGCTAGGCATCCCATCCTCCCTACTCTAAGTACACCACCCTAAGCACCCCATCATCCTTACTCTAATCACACTACCCTTGGCACCCCATCCTCTCTTCTCAAATCACAACACCCTAGGCATACCATCATCCCTACTCTAATCAAAGTCGCTCCCTTTCTTTCCTCTCAAGTTATTGGTAGCACCACTTCTCATTCACATGTCCCCAGGCTGCCTTCTCAGTGAATCCCTCTGTCCCTCCATTTCATCCTTCCTCTTCCCTTACATCATCAGGGGATGTCCCTTCATTTCTCCCCAGGAGCCCTCTGGTGGTTGTTCTGTGTATTAAGTTGATCAGCCCCTTCCATTAATGTTCAAGCAATTGACTTTAATGGCACCACCCTAGGCATACGAAGGCATCCCATTCCTCCTTGCTCTAATTACACCACCCTAGGAACCCCATCCTTCCTACATTAACTGCACCACCTTAGGCATCCCATCCTCCCTACTCTAATCATGTGATCCTAGGCACCCCATTCCTTCCTACTCTAATCACACCACTCTAGGCACCCCATCCTACCTACTCTAAGCACTCCACCCTTGAAACCCCAATCCTTCCATCTTTAATCACTCCACCCAAGACCCCTCATTTATTCCTACTCTAATCATGCTTTTCTAGGTCCCCCATTCCTTCCTACTCTAATCATGCTGCCCTAGGCACCTCATTCCTTCCTACTCTAATCATGCCGGACTAGAAAACCCACCCTCCCTACTCTAATCATGCCACCTTAGGCACGCCATCCTCCCCTACTCTAATCACATGACCTTAGGCATCCCATCCTCCCTACTGTAATCATGCCACCCTAGGCAACCCATCCTCCTTACTCTAATCACCCCACTCTAGGGACATCTTAAGGATTTTGTGGGCTCTGGGTCAAACGTATTTTGAGGGCCCCTGTTGGTAACAGTTTTGAATTTATGATCCAATTTCAGCTCTTTCATGCCCTTTTTGGTCAGGTCACTGACAGCGTGCAGGCCCACTTGTCCAAATTCTAAATGTGTTAATGTATCCCTATCCAGGGATAGTGAGGTGTGCTTTCAATATTTTAACACAGCAGCAGCTCACTAATATGCACATAATCTCGGCTACACCCTCTTATTTCTCTCATGTGAGGTCCTGTTTTGATCTGAAAATATCTTAATGGCTGTTGCATGAAAGATAAACACAACATTTCTCTGCAAAATATCTGTAATAGACTCTCACACATCACCCACATTAAACATAATATAAGAAAAACCGTATTTAAAACAACATGTTTAAGAATTATTCACGGTCATTAGGACAAGGCTCTGCGGAATAGAGCTGACTCTATAAGGGGGTGGAGGGCTGAGAAGTTGGGGCACAAGGCCAGCTCCCACTTTGCCCATCCCTTAAAACGTCTCTGCCCACCCCAGGCATCTCATCCTCCCTACTCATCACACCACCCTTGGCACCCTATCCTCCCTACTCTTATCACACCACCCTAGGCACCCCATTCTCTCTACTATAATCACGCCACCCTAGGCATCCTATCCTCCCTACTCTAATCACATCACCGTAAGCATCCCAAGGCATCCCATACTCCCCTCTTTAACCACGCAGCCCTAGGCACCCCACCCCCTTACTCTAATCAAAGTTACTCCCTTTCTTTCCTCTCAGGTCATGGGTGCCGCCCCCCCTCACCTCTCCCCAGGCAGCGCACTCAGTGGATCCAACTCTCTCTCTACCCCATCCTTCCTCTCCCCTTACATCATTAGGGGATGCTCCTTCATCTCTCCTCAGAAGCCCTCTGATGTTTGTTCCAGTAGATGGGTCTCTCCCACAAATGTCCAAGATTCTGACTGAGCCACCCTTCAACATCTACTCACCGCTCCCTCATTTATTAGTCTATCACTCCCCTATTGCTTGTGGTCCCTCTCTAAAGCCCCCTCGCTTTTTGGTGGACCCGTGTTATGGCTTACCCCAAATCTTCGTCCATGCTAACTAACCCTTGCCCTTCGTAAAGAACGATCTCGCAGATACGTAGCATCAATGCCGACAAGGCCGGGGTCCTTACCTGCTGCCGTGGACACACCCAGAAACCTGCAGACTCCCTCCAGGACCTTCCAGTACAGCTGGGACTTCATGGTCTGTCTTCAGAGGCTAGAGAGGCCGGGCCAGTCCTTTCATTCCTGTCCCGTCGTAGAGACGACCGTGGAGCCCAGCGCACCCACTGCTCAACCAGTGATGCTTAGGAGACCAGCATCACCCAAGGTCTCAGCACGTCCACAGCCTCACCAGTGACCTTAGTCAGTTCGGGTGCAATGGGGGCGTGACCTTCACGAGATGGACAGCACTTGCGGTCCCAGCACATCTACGGTCATACAAGTGACCTTCATCAAAGTCTATCAGTTTAGACTGTGTGTGTGACTTGCCGAGGCCCTAATAATCTCTGTGCATTGCATTCACAAACCCCAGTGCGACGAAGAGCACCAGAGATTCACGGCACACCCACAGCCTCACCAGTGACCTTCAGGTGCTGACTGAGGGCGGAAAGCTGGCTGGGACACCTGCAGGGTGTTATTGCACAAACACTAACCCTCAGGAGACGGAGAGCACGGAGCAGGTTCCTTCCAAGTGTAACCAGTCAGGGCTGGTCCAGCACCCCTCGGCACTGATGGAATTCTACTGCGCTTCGCTTCCCTCGCGCTGTTTTACCAATGATGGGGTTTAATCATTAGCTGGACACGCACCTCTGGCCAAGGAGGGGTTTGCAGGCTCAGGAGGGTGGGAGGGCTCCGGTGGCGTTAGTCTCTGGTGGGCGGCGGTAGGGTACTGGTGGTAGAAGCATCCGGTCCACAAGGAGCTCAGGAAGGCGAGGCAGGGGTCGGGCTTCGGGACAGTGCCCAGGTGAACCAGCCAAGGGAGTTTGTTGTTTGTTCGATACTATTCCAGAGCCGTCGGATTCCTGCACATAAAGCCCCTTAATGCCTCGAGGCTTTAGTTTGAGATTAACCACACGTGGCGTGTGGGCGGGGTGGTACTGCAGCCAGAACAAGACGCCATTGTATTTAATCGAGGAGGCAGGGTCGAGGAAAGGCCTGAGAGAGGGAGAGAACACTTCAAGGCGCTGCATGCAACTTTCCCACCATAAGGCTGTTAACGGAATACGGTAGTCTAGCTGGGCACCCTGCATGGTTCATGGTCTACTTTTCTTTCAGATGACACTTGAGCGGTCGGAATTAACAGTAAACGTGGAAGTGCATCGCAAAATGATGTTCTCCCCCGGAAAATGTGATTGGGGTGGGGGCTAAATCTCCGATATATCACAAATATTCATTAGCCGTGTGCTGATTGAGGCGCCCTGAAGGGTGAAGGGTTGCCCAACCCTCTAGTGGCTGCAGAGGTACACAGAGCCTGCTGCCAAACCTCCCATCTCTTCACGGAGAGGTAACACGTCACGCAGCGCTTTCTAGCCTGGCAACTCAATGTTTCCATGACGGGTTACATTCACACCACAGCACACTGTACACCCTCAAACCTCTCAACACTTTAATAACAGGTCATACGTCATACAGCACTTTTGGCCATCAAACTACACAATACTTTACTGACCGGTTACACACCATACAACACTTGTTACCAGGTAAACAGCACAACACTTTACTGAAGTGTTAACTATAAGAAAGTGCCCCTTTGTGTATGGCCACCCCCCACTTTTTGTCCCTGTGCTGATGGTTATGACTCTGTTAGTGCACTGGAGCCTGCTAACCAGACCTCAGTGCTCCAATTCTCTCCCTAAATTGGTTTGTCGACTTGGTAATTCTCTATCACCGTAAAAGTCCCTAGTAAATGGTACACAGGGTATAGGTGATAAAGGGGACCTCAGGACTGCAGCACAAGTTTGTGCCACCCTTAGTGACCCATGCAAACTACTGAAAGCGGGCCTGCCACTTCAGACTGAAGGAGCAGTGCAAACTGCTTATGTTCGACTGTGCCCTCAACATGAGTGGCACAGTCCAATGCTCTGCCTTACATATAAGTCAGACACCCCTAAGTAAGGCCTCTGCGGCCTAAGAGTCAGGGTGCATTATATTTAAGTTGCAAGCATGTAAGCACAAGCTTAAATGCCTATATAGTGTATTTACCATTAAGGTGCACTATAAGTTATAGCTGGTCCTTAGGATAACATGGGACTGGCACCCAGGCAGATCCAGGATGCTAGCTCCATTATGGTACTGCCTAGATATGTTGAGTTTAGTATCAACGTGCCTTCTCTCCCTTCACATCAATCTGGTGTCAAGGGACGACTGGTGTGTACCCAAGTGGCACCTTTAAGGCTACTCACCTGTTTGGCCCAACTCCTTTGTGCGCTGGCCGGTCTGCCCCACTTTTCCCATGCCAGATGCCACCAAGACAGGCTTCTGACCTCCTAGCAGGTAGTGTGGGTACTCCCAGGAGTCAGAGACAAAGGCTGAGGTAGGAAGGAGGTCAAATCTCTGCCCGCAGCTGGGATCATGAATAGGCACATCAGAGAGGTGAGCTTTAAAGGCTGTACCATCCCTGATAGCTGTCTGTGCTGCCCCCCGCCCCCCAGAGGAGAAAATAGCCCTTTCCCTGCCCCCAGGCACAATTGCTCATGATCACGTGGGAAATTCAATATACAGGACAGTGCACATCCCCAGCAGGCTGACCACATCTCTAGGGTGAGCAACCCGGTCTCTGCACTAGTTTTAGAATTCTGCCATCTTAGGAGCGGCAGAATAGAGGGATCTGGTTAGCAAATGGTCACCTACCCCATCAGATGGGGTTACCTCAGGGGCGGATTAGCTGTAGGAGCTAGCCGTCCATTGGCCACTAGTCTCCACAACCCTAACTCCCCCTAAATCCAGGATTTAAGGGACACCCCTGACACTAGAATCTCAGATTTGACCAGCCAACTTCGAAGAAGGACAAAGAGGAGACCTTTGTCATCGACAATTGGACTTTGCCCACTGCAGCAAAGCCAAAGAGGAATATTCTGTCCCTGAGGCAACAGACTGAGAGCTGTGTGAATGACCCTTGTCCTTGGCTAAAACTCAGCACTTCTGACCAGATGGACCCCTGTGGACACCAGAAACACCGTCAACATGCCATCCCATTTGGGACCTAGCCATATGCAAATCAGTCTTGCCCCTTCTCCCCATGGGGACAGTCCAGCCCAAACTGCAAGGCCAGGTCTTCCCTGGACCAGAAACAAGCATCCTGGGACTGGTTTTGGGGTATCAGTCAGGCTAGCTTATCAATGTCATGGCCCGCTTGGCTTTCCTCTATCAGCCGTTAACCTCATGCACACCGAGGGACACACTATTGACCTGTTTTTCTCAAATATAAACTTAAGAATGTCTGACCCCTCCCACTCCCATGGAATGACCACCATCTAATCCATTTTGTTTAGGAGGTAACTTCACATGGAAGGTGGAAAACCTTTGCCCTCACTGAAATACCTTGTCCTTTCTCCAGGATTCCTCAGGACAATTTGTTAACCACCTTGGAATACACAGCACCTAACTCTTCTGGCCCATTTGATTCAGACATTCAGGTTTTTGACAACTGGGTTCAATCCTCAGTGGTACAGTTAGCACCCCCCCAGTCACGCAATAGGCAGGGCAAAGCCCACCCGCCCCTGGTTTCGTGAACCGCTTAAGCAGGCAAAAAAACGTGTAAGAAGGCTGAAAGAGCCTGATATAGCCATTACAGGCTGATGGATAACATTAAATACGAGTTAGCACAAAAGGTACACTAATCTAATCAATTTTACTAAATATATTTTTTGTGAGGAAAAGATTGATAAGGCGGATAATAATAATTCAAATGAGATCTTCAAGATTGTAAAAAAAAATCCTTGATCCTGTAGGATGTCACCATAGCGTAGATCCCTCAGCCAAGTGGTGTGAACAACTGGCTTTTTTCTTTAAGAATAAAAATGCAGACATTCAAAGTATTCTCACTACAATGAATCTTCAAGACTTCTGCCATCCTCATCCTGATGACACCAACTATGCACTCTTCTCTTTAGACCTGATTATTTGAGTATTTGAGACCTGCCCTTCTAAATCGCAGATCAGGCTCTCCCTTTGATCCCTGCCCATTTCAAACGAGGCTCCTCCACTTAACACATAAGCTGAAGTAGTGAAAAATGTGAATGATAAGACTGACAAACAGCTGACTCTACAAACTCAAATTAACACAGTAGTTGGCACATGCTTTGGTCTGATGCAACTGGCCAAAATATTTCTGGAAATCTGCTCCTTGACTGTAAGGATTACCGTTCTCTTGGCCCTGGTGGTGTCTAGATTGGACAATGACGATGCCCTTTATGCAGGATATCCACAATACCTGCTGCAGAAATTACAAACTGCTCAGAATGCAGTAGCCTGTCTGGCTCTCCAATTACCTAAGCGAGTCGCAATCTCATCTCATTTGAAGAACCTACACTGGCTTCCTGTTAAAAAAAGAATCATGTTTAAGACCGTGACCCTTATGCACAGGGTTCTGAAATTAGTGCAGGGATACTCCCTGGAGTAGCTGCACGCTTTAGAAATCCTGTCATTCATTCAATCATTCATTAACTTATTCATTTTTATGCAATTATGTGCATACAACAATGTCTGCCATCAAACCTTATAGCACTTTTCTGACAGCTCACAAAGCATTCAGCACTTTCTGCCATCAAACTTCATAGCATCTCACAGACAGGCCATATACCATACAGCACTTTCTTGACTCAGATCATACAACATTTTGCAGTGCCTTCTATTCCCAAGCTCTGCATTGGTTCCAATTAGAGTTATATTGTACAGAGCCCCTCCCAGGCCTCTTCTTATTTAGATGAACTCTGTGTGGATAATGGACCTCTGTCACCGTAGGATTTGCCTTTCACACTATTGCTTTGGGTAACATAGTGTCTCTTCTGTAGGCCTGGAAACAACATAGAATAGTGATTCATAACCTTTTGACCCCCGGCTTAAGCAATTTTGATGAACGTCAAAACAAAACACAAAAATACAGAGACAAGCATTCATCAAACGAATACATACAATTAAATATTTAATTTAATTCGCAAATATATAAAAACACATTTTATTAGGAACATTGTTGCTTTTTCTAATTCAACGGAGGCCACCTATTGTCCATACTATAGTCTGTCTGATGCATTTTCACTGCTCCCATAAATCAAACTGAGTGCACTAACTTCATTTTTAGTGTCCAATTTCAAATTCCTTCTCCTTAATGGAACATCTTAAAGTATTCAATTTTACATTTTGCTTCTTTATTTCTAAACACCTTATTGTTCTGTTAATATTATTTAATTTCCTGAATATCTGCTGACCCTCAGGGGTCCCAGATCACACATTAAGAACCGCTGGCCTAGCAGAAACTTTTTGTCCTTCTCTAGCTCTTGGAAGCACACAGGAGCATCTGGCAGGTGTGGATATAGTGGAACCGACCTGCCGTCCTCCTACTGCCTGCCCCATCCAGACATTTCAGCAAACAACCAGTGGCCTGTTAGTTAGGAAACAAGAATACATTTCGCCAATATGGGTGGGAGGATGATCCTCCCCCATTCCTTCCTAGCAAGTAAGACCATGGAAGATGGTGGGAGATGTGCAGAACTAGTGAAATGGTAAAACATGTTCAACAAAGCTATAATAGGTATTACTGTATATATATATATATATATATATATGAATATATATATATATATATATATATATATATATATATATATATATATATATATATGTATATTTTCTTTTTCTTTTTTTTTGCCTAAAAAAACAAAAATAGTTAAGCTCACATTTTAAATGACAAAACCATAGAAATTCACCTGTTACAGTTAGAGTTATCTCAAATAACTATAACTTGGGTCCTAGGGTAACTATAACTCGTGCCCTCCCCATGCACAGTTTTTTCATCAAATATTTTACTGCAAATATTACATTGATATTATCAATGATGTCATCAAAGATGTCATGAGTTCCATAATTTGTTGGGTAATTATCAGCGCACCGCAAGGGCATGAGTTATAGTTACGTTAGGGCACGGGTTATAGTTATTTGAGGTTAACTCTAACTATAGCTGGTGAATTTCTGTTGTTTTGTACGTTTAAAAATGTTAGCCTAACCATAACGTCACTGTAACCTTTGGTTTTTTACATTTATTTCTTTGGTTGTTTTATTTCTATTTCCTAACTATAGCATCCCTGTAAGCTCAGTTTTTTTCAGTGAATTTCTATGTTTTTTTTTAAAGTAAAGTAATTTTCATTACTATACATTAATCCAACCACCACCCTGCAAGGCCTTTGGCTGCAGGCCCTGCACAGCGGGGGTTGGCTGTAGGGCCTGGTCTGTGGCCAAACACTGTGGCCAACCCCCCTAACCACCAACCCCACAATCCGCACGGCCTTTGGACTTGCGCAGCACGAGTTGGCTGCTGCCTGACTCTCTGACTGTGAGAATAGGTGTGACAGGGTGTATCTGGGTGTGAGAGTGGCTGTGAGAGTGTCTGTCTGGGTGTGAGAGAGGGTGTGACAAGTGTCTTAGTGGGTGCGTCATTGTCTGTGTGGGTGTGTCAGTGGGTACATCAGTGTCTGCGTGGGTCTGTGAGTGGATGCGTGAGAGTCTGAGTGCAGCTGTGAGTGGGTGCACAAGGGTTTGAGTGGGTCTGTGAGTGGGTGCATGAGTGTTTGAGTGGGTCTGTGAGTGGGTACGTAATGGTCTGAGTGGGTGTGTGAGTGGGAGAAAGTGATTGAAAGGGAGAGAGAGAGAAAAAGAGTGAGAGGGAGAGAGATGGACAGTTTTTCAGGCTTTGATGAGTGATACACTTAGAACGAGATATTTCTCGACAAATTGAAAAGGAAATGCATTTGTCAATCAAATAGATTGAAATCACCTTTCAGAACGAACCTTAAACTTTTGAAGTTTAAAAGAAATTAGGAAGGAAAACGACCATGGACACACTTGGATTAGAACCCTCAACTTTCAGTGTGAGGGTCTATGACCTATACTTTTCCACCATTTGCGTCCAGGAGAGGTGGTGGCCCCCCAGGCCTGCGGGGGGGGGGTCGTGCACCCTCTGTGTATTACATTTCATTAGGGCCCAGGGGAGGTGGCGGTCCCTGGGGCTGCCTACTTTCAATGCACAACAAGAATCACTAGGGCGCTTTATTTGGAAAATTTGGTGAAGATTCGTCAAACCGTGCCAAATATGTAGGTAAGTCTGTGGAAACATGGTCCTAACTATAACAACCTACTGTCGATTGCCAGTAAGTAATATATACATATTTGACTTGCCCATATCTTTGGCACTGTTTGACGAAGCCAAGAAATTTTCCCAAAAAAGTGTGCAGAGAAAAAGGGGTGGGGGGGGGGGTTCAAGAAACATGTTTCCCATGTTAATTGCTATAGGTATTTTGAACACAACTACAGCCCGAAGCGCTGGACGGAATTACACCAAATTTGGCAAAAACGTAGCTTTTGGTACGCAGATTATACTTTTTTTTATTTGGTGTAAATCTATTCAGAAGTTTAAAAGAAATTAAAGGAAAATCAAATTAGTATCTAGTGCTGTGTATCCACTGCAATGTTTTCGCGATTATTGCGTCAAATTTGTGAATACGTACACCAACAAGAATTGGCTGGCTGCAACCTGAATAGAAGATTGACGTTCCCATTTTAGATAATGGGACGTGGTCCACAGGACTAAAAAATAAAATGAAAAGTGGCATAAGGGGTCAGGCGGGGAAGTACCCTGACCCCAGGCCTATGATATAGGGGTCTTTGAGGTTGACATTATGACCTTAAAATCAATTTTTTCATGATGTGTGATATTCGCGAATACGTCTCGACACTCAGTGCAGCTCCCCTTGTAACACTGTAACATTGTGACAAATTTGCAAATATCTGCGAAAAAAATTAAAAAACATTCACAGAATTATTCATACACTAATTAATTCACCCATAGTTGCACTCAGACACTCATGCAGCTACTGACAGAGCTACTCAGACACTAACACACCCACTAACAGACCCACACAGACACACAAACCCACTCAAAAACTGACGCACCCACTCACGGACCCACTTAGACTCTGACACACCTATTCACAGACCCAGTGAGACACTGATGCACCCACTCCACACGCACTCACTGATGCACCCACTCACAGACCCACTCAGACTGTCACATATCCACTCACAGACCCACTCAGACCCTGACACACCCACTCACAGACCCACTCAGACCCTCACACACCCACTCACAGACCCACTCAGACCCTTACGCACCCACTTACAGACCCACTCAGACATTGACGCACCCACTCACAGACGCACTCAGACACTGATGCACCCACTCACAGACCCATTCAAGACTGTCACACATCCACTCACAGAACCACTCAGACCCTCACGCTCCCACTCTCTCACCCAGACTGACACTCTCACACCCAGAGACACCCTCCCACACCTATTCTCACACACACAGAGACAGACCTTCGGCTATGCATGGCAGGGTTGGGTGGTTATAGGGGCATGGTTACAGGCCAGGCACTTTAGCCAACCCCTCTCATGCACGGCCGAAGGTCATGCATGGCAGTGGGTGGATTAACATATGGTAATTCAAATTACTTTACACTAAGAAAACCATAGAAATTTACTGAAAAAAACAAAAGTTACAGGGTTGTTATAGTTAGGAAATAGAATTTAAAAAAACATAGAAATTCACTTAAAAACCAAGGGATACAGGGACGTTATAGTTAGGTTCTGAATTTACTTGTACAAAACCTTAGAAATTCAGCAGTTATAGTTTCACGCCCTAAGGTAACTATTACTTGAGCCCTCGCCATGCACTGCTAATTACCCAGGATAGTAAAGCAATCATGACCACTTTTATAACATCATTAAAATTATGGATGAAGAATAAGCAGTCAAGTTTATGAAGAACAAACTGTGCATGGTGGGGGCACGAGTTATAGTTACCGTAGGACACGAGTTATAGTTACTTGAAATAACTCGAACTATAGCTGCTGAATTTCTAAGGTTTTGTATGAGCAAATTAAGAACCTAACTATAACATCCCTGCAACCTTTGGTACTTTAAGGAAAAAAAAAAAAATTATATATATATATATATATATATATATATATATATATATATATATATATATATACATGTATGTGTGTGTTGGGGGGGGGCATGTCCAGGGCCAAAAAGCATTACTGCACATTCCTCTCTACCTCCCAAAGGTAGACTTAGATGTAGCATCCCACATACCAGGACACCGACATACCTTAAAGGGGCTCAGTATGATTTCATCCTCCACACAGACCAGCAGGTCATACCCGCACCCTGGAGATAAGATAGACGAACAAGGTAATTACCCTGATACGGGAAGTCATAAACTAGCTTTGAGGGTTTCAAAAAGGTAAAGCCTCTGTCTAGCACCCAGGGGTGCACTAAAGTTCCTTTGAATCGCCCTAGAATGGTAAAGATATGTGATGGAATTAAACTAATATGGCAATCCAAATGCGGGGTAACGGTAAACAACCTGGAAATCAACGGATACACTGAGGGGCGGGGGCAGACCCATTGTCTTCAGTCTGTACACGAATGATTAGCCCTTCACCCTGGAGACCCCGCCAGCCCCAGCTCTATTGTGAGGAGGAGCACAGAAGAGATAAGCGCCTTTTGTAGATGTTCAGGCTGTTCTGTCTCTCTACACAAACATACTGACAATGACCACCGCTCAAAAACTAGAAGCATTAGGCACACACATCTTATTTTAAGAATGAGACCATCCATCACAGCATGATCTTTATTTTGTCCACCTGGAAATAAGTTTCAGCACCACAAGAAGCGTCATAAATGTCAAGCAAGTCCGCGAAAAGGCTCAGAGGCCTATTATTTTATAAAATCCAAATGAATCAACGTCATTCCAGTCGTTAGACTTACCAGAGGAGTATTTATCAATAATTCAGTCCCCTACGATACTGAAGTCTAGGATGGGTTCTGAATTGAGGGGCTCCGTTCCGGAAGGTCAGAAATGGATGTGCTCCACTGCCCCAGTGGACTACAGTCCGCGATACTGAGAACTATACGGGAGGCATGTGGAAATCGTTGGGCCTCCAGGGAAGTCACTAGTACAGTAGTTCCACTGCAGGCACTGAAGCTTTGCCGTGTCGGCACAGAGCTGGTCTGGGGACCCAAAACCCGGCCTGGCAAAACTGTGCAAGCCAGTCCGCCCCCTATTGCTATTTCCCCAAACTCTCTTCTTCTTTCCATCGGTTCTCTCACTCTCCTTCTCTCATCTTTCTCTTCTCCCTCTCTGACGCATTTTTTCTACCTTTTCCCTTCCTCCCCAGGCAGTTAACTTCGGAAAGCTCGGGAATGTGAAGGCATCGGGAAGGGCTCTAAGCTTCTAAAACTGGTCTCCAAGGGCTGCAGCGCCGTAAGGAAATGCCTGGTGGAATGAGAGGCCTGTCTTGCCCTGTGTGGGCACATTGTGCCATGGGGGGGAAAGTTTTTTCATTTTCAAAAATAGATTCCCAAAGTGGGAGGTGCTGATTGCACAGCCTTTGTTAACTGGTATGTGAACCTAAGATGGGAAGCTAAATCCAGTGAAGATAAAACATATTTCCCGTAACCCAGCCCACATAGAAAAGTGAAGACTGCTATTCAGAGAGTCAAAAAATCAAACTTAGTACTGCCACTGCTTTGCTTAACCTCATTCACATTACCATGCAGGACAAATCCCCATTCATCTGGTCTGATGATTTCAAAATCTTAGTTAAGATTACTTTCTCCAATGTCTCCAATGCTGAAAAGGCAGAGTATAGTTTCACTTCTACCCACTTCTTCCGCTCCGAGAAAAAACTCAACTCAGAATCTTACAAACTCTGGAGGAAAACCACTCCTTGGTCAAGACCAACTACTCCACCTCACACACACAACAATCATTAAACACCACCGTAAACCACTGTCAACAGTTGCACCCCCCCTACCACTGTCTACAGTTGCACCCCCCTACAAAAAGGCTCTGAGAGGAATATATCCAACTCTTGGTTCCTAGTTACTGTTGAACATCTGACAGTGCAGTGCTGCAAATTAGAATCTACCTGAAGAAATTCACCATCACAAGCCTCTTCAATGGGGGAAAAACGCATAAGAACCCTGCATGCAAAAAAAAGAACATTGATCAGACCAAGTACTGAAACTCTCCAACACTCGAACTCTTCACAGTGATACAAAAACTCAATGTGCCATAGCCACAAAACGTTCCCCACAAAACCCTAGCAACCCCTTATTCTCTTTCTAAACCAATAACGTCCAAAATATCAGAACATACTTTTCCCTGGGACCCCCATCCTCAATGACACATTTTCTCCTGCACTCAAATAAACAAAACTTCTAAACTGCAGGTTCACTGAACTGCATTGTCAATACATCTCCACCCTGCTTCAACGCCTTACACTCAGCAATAATTCAGGATATCCCTATTAAACTTACACCTTGGCAAACAACAAGATCCGTTGCTTTAACCATAATTGCCCTGATAGAGATAACCTTTCAATCAGGGGAAGTCCCCACACCTCTAAAACACTCAATCACACATTTGTCATCTTCCAGCTCCAAGCACACCTTGAATATAAAAACATGCTAGAAACTTACCAATATGGCTTCCATTTGGAACATGGACTTTAGTGACCTTGAGGGTACCTCATGGATAACCATTGTATTTCTATTTTTTCAAAATGTATGTAAAGACCTTCACGGACTTCATCTGCATTAACGACTTCCTTTTCCATGCTGCAATGTACACATTAATCTGTGAGTGACAGGGACAGAGAATCCATTCAGATATATCGCCATTGGTCTTAAAGCAACTGCACCTTGAATGGGCAACACAGTAGCTTTAAACCCTGAATGTCCAAGAAAGAAATCTGAGTTATTTGTCCTTCCCACCTCCAGAAGAGAATTGACACCATCTGCCCTACTCTAATCTTCTTTGGTTAAATTGTGTCTAAAGAATAATTGCCAAAAATAGTCACACACTGAGATGATCATGTCAGCATTAACTCAAAAATTTGTGAATTGGTTAAATTTTCAGAGTCAACAGGAAATGCCAGTGAGAAGATATGGTGCTGACAGATGACATGGCCTTGAGCCATTAGACTGAACCATCCCTAAGAGCCTGCACGGTTCTAAGCGGTCCATGCACAGGGAGGCACTGTTACTACACAGACCAGGAATGACTACACAAATCCTGAGTGATAAAATACATTACCGATAACCAGCAAGGACTGTTCACACCCCTCATTACTCCCAGTAAAACAAGTCATGTGACATGTGAGTCAAGATGAAGCTCCTATGGACTCTATAATACCATGGCAATGGCTACATTCAGAAGGTCACTGAAGAGGTAGCTCCCCATAAAAATCACCCACCTGCAGGGCCATGCACTCTCAAAACGAGTCGGGCCAGACCCACAAATGAATGTGGTCTCACAATCACTGTATACAGTGTGCACCTCCCAACAAACATATCATGCTATACTCACCCTATGCCTCTGTCCAGCTCTACATTACTCGAGGTCTCATATCATCTGCCAATCTGGTGACTGGTAAAAACATTTGACCTGTACTTCAGCTGTAAACTGGCCTACAGCTGGTCCATGGTACAGACCGTGTAGTGGAAGATAGAGTGCAATGTTGCACTGTGCCGTAAAGTCAGAGGGAACCAGCTCACATTTCCCCTGAAGTGTGGTGGAAAACAAGTACCAAAAGAAATGAATCACGTCTGCCAGCACATGGCCTAAAATAAATGTTGCTGGAGGGAATGTGTGAAACACAGGGAGACTAGTGAATAGCTGACAATTTCATTGCATTGCACCCATGGCTTGAATGCAATGAACCAAGATTATGGTGCTTGTTGGACTTTTTTGCTTATGCAGGGTCATCCCCAATCATTTAGCCTCCTACCTCCTAATTTTTTCTGACCTGTTGCTGTTGGCTTTTGAACTCTGAGCACTTTACCACTGCTAACCAGTGCTAACGTGCATCTAGTCTCTGTGTAAATTGTATGTGATTGGTTTATCTACGATTGGCGTATTTGATTTACTAGTAAGCCCCTAGTAAAGTGCACTAGAGGTGCCAGGGCCTGTAAATTAAATGCTACTTGTGGGCCTGCAGCACTGGTTGTGCCACCCATATAAGTAGCTCTGTAATCATGTCTCAGACCTACCACTGCAGTGTGGGTGTGCAGTTTTAACTGTAAATTCAACTTGGCAAGTGTACCCACTTGCCAGGCCTAAACCTTCCCTTTTCTTACATGTAAGGCACCCCTAAGGTAGGTCCTAGGTAACCCCAAGGGCAGGGTTGTATGTCCTTGTATGTATGACTGTATGTCCTACCGACATACAGTAATGTGTTTTTTATGTCCTGACAGTGAAATATTGCTAAATTCGTTTTTTACTGTTGCAAGGCCTGTCCCTCTCATACGTTAACATGGGGGCTACCTTTAAATCTGATAAAAGTGTAGATTCCTTTTGGGAGCGGATGGACATGTGGAGTTTGGGGTCTCTGAGCTCACAATTTAAAAATACATCTTTTAGTAAAGTTGATTTTGAGATTGTGTGTTTGAAAATGCCACTTTTGGAAAGTAAGCATTTTCTTGCTTATACCATTTCTGTGACTCTGCTTGTTTATGAATTCCCTGTCTGGGTCAGTTTTACATTTGGGCTGGTTGCACCTCACACTAGACAGTGACACAAAAGGAGCTGGGGTGTAGTCTGCATTTCCTGATGAGCCATCTGTGCTAGGAGGGAGGGGAGGAGTGGTCACTTACACCTGAAAGGGCTGTGCCTGTCCTCACACAATGCAGTCTCCGACCCCCTGGTGAGTGTCTGGGGCCTGGCCTGGGCAAGGCAGGATTTTACATTCAAAAGAGACTTTACTTTGAAGTAGGCCTACTTTAAAGGAGAAATTGCGTATAAGAGGGGCACCCAAAACCACAGACTTTAGATCACTTCTGGACATCAAGAGGAACCTCTGCCTGGAGAAGAGCTGAAGAGTTGAGGAGAAGTGCTGCCCTGCCTGTGACTGTGCTTTGTGGAGCTATCCTGCAGTTGCTGCTTCTGCCAGAGTAAGAGGGCAAAGACTGGACTTTGTGTGCCTTTCATCTTGTGAAGAAATCTCCAAGGGCTTGATTTAGAACTTGCCTCCTGTTGTTTGAAGTCTCAGGGACAGCAAAGACTTCTCTCTGCCAGCACCTGGAGTCTCTGGAGAGACTCCTGCTCTGACAAGTGGTGCCCTATCCAGTCCCTGGGCCCTTGAAAGGATAGCTGGTGGAAATCCAAGGAAATCGACTTCGGACCGACGCCGCTGCTAAATCCGGTGACGCCGCCTGCAAACGACTCCGTGATCTTCGCTGGAACGCGACAACCTTCACAGGCCTGAAGCCGCTGCAGCCCCGCTGAAGTCCGCCACTCCGTGGAAGTCGCCGCACCATGCCGTGACCGACGCCGCTCAAAGTGTGCGGATTAAAAGTTTCGCACAGACGCCGCGATCCCCAACTTCGCGCATCGGCTTGTTTTCACTCTTCACCAAAGGTACTCTATCTTGTGGTCGCACGCGACTCCGTGTCCGGCGCCGCTGGTGTCGGATTGTTGGGAACGACTCTGTTACAACGCCGTATTAACACCTCATCGAAGCATTTTGTGTTTCTAAGTGCTATTTTTTAGTTTAATCTTTAAAAAGTCATAACTTGACTTGTGTATGTCGGGTTTTTGTCGTTTTGGTCTTGTTTTGTTTAGATTAATATTTTATTATTCCAAACTGGTGTTGTGTCATTTTGTAGTGTTTTCATTAAGTTACTGTGTGTGTTGGTACAAATATTTTACACCTAGCACACAAAGTTAAGCCTACTGCTCTGCCAAACTAACAAGGGGGTAAGCAGGGGTTAGCTGAGGGTGATTCTCTTTTACCCTGACTAGAGTGAGGGTCCTAGCTTGAACAGTGGGTAACCTGACTGTCAACCAAAGGCACTCCCGTTTCACTGAGGAGGAGTTAAGGGTCATGGTGGAGGAACTCTGCACACCTCACAGACATTAGAAGTGCTCCTAGAAAGTGGGAAGGGACAAGGGCTGGTGTAGGTGTATTATATATATATATATATATATATAGTATATATACATTGAGAGACGACTGGCCTCCCATGCAGTTTAAGGCGCAACAGGCCTGGGACAGGGACCTGCAGACTCCTTTAACAGATACCAAATGGATACAGACTTGTGCCCAGGTACAAAAAGTGGCCAGTAACCCCAGATCCAAACTGACACACTTTCACAACCCCACCTAACTTACATGACATCTGACAGATTACACAAAGTATACCCCACTAGGCCTTTAACCTGAACCAAATTCAAGTAACAAGAGGCCACATTCTTACATATGACCTAGAAATATATAGGGGCATATTTATACTTTTTGATGCAAAACTGCACTAACGCAGTTTTGCATCAAAAAGTTTAGCACCGGCTTGCACCATTCCTGAGTGCCAGCCGGGCACCATATTAATGGAATGGTGCAAGCCGGTGCAAAGGGTGGACTAGCTTAAAAAAACATGAGATTATCCAGGTGGGGGTGGCAGTATGGGAGAAGGGGGTTTTACCATTCATACCACATGACTCCTGTCTTTAAAAAGACGGGAGTGATGCCCACCAACCCAATGGCCAGCACAGGAAAAAAAGTGTCCCCTGGGCATGACCACTGCACCCTGTGCCAAGTTGGGCCCCAGATGGCATTTTAATTAAAAAAAATACTTACCAATACTTACCCTACACCTGGGATGGGGTCCCCCATCCTCCGGTGTCCCTCTGGTGTGGATGTTCCTGGGGCATGAGGAGGGCACCTGTTGACCCATTCCATGCTGTTTAACCATGGAAATTGGTCCACAGGTCCCCTAACCCCTGGTCTGACTAAGGAGTTAAATAATGGTGCAAAGCAAGCTTTGCACCATTTATCCCCTCCTCCCACCCATGCGTCATTTTAGCATGGGGGATGAATATGGGGCTATGGGGTTAGCACCATTTTTAGACGTGAATGCCTGCCTTGCATCTCATTGACACAAGATAGGTTCACACATCTAAAAAATGGTGCAAACTCCAATATTTTGACGTTAGACGTGTCTAACGTCAACATATAAATATGGAGTTAGTTTTGTGCTGAATTTGAGTTAAAAAAATGATGCAAAGTCGGACCAAATGGTGAATAAATCTGCCCCATAGAGCGCTAATAGGATATTAGGCAGAGGTGATGAAACAACTCACACAGATGACACAGGCTTGTATTTATATGACAGTCTTTATCTGCCTATTGGGCACAATACTGAAGCCCAAACAGAGGATTATACAACACAAATTCACAAAGCTAGGTCTACTACTTGTCAAACTCAGTATACCCATATATTGGTTATTTGACACAAGACCCACTGTCCAAAATTGATCAAAGAATGCTGGAGTGGGCCCTGGCAGAGACATTGTGATTAAAAAGTGTGAGGCCGATGATTGGGCTGTAGAGGATCGCAGGCAGTAGAAAGATATGATGACTTGAAAAGTGGATGATCCTGTGACAGATGATGACTGACATGAGCTAAGAGCAACAGAAAGGAAATAGTCCATATTATAACAATGCGATTATGAGTTAACCTGAGATATCTGAATGTACGAGAGAGGCCGTGCCTAGGAAGTGATGAGGGAGGGGCCGTGAAACAATGTTACTAATGCCTGTATTGACATTATTCCTATGTATCTTTGTTTGCGGGGTTGCCTTTTCTTCATTTTTGGGCTAGTTGGTTTATACATATGTTGTGTAATTGTCATCACAAAAAAGGTGTTAAAAGTATAGGAAAAGATGCATTTTGACAAGTACATTAGGCATGATATTGAACTGGGCCAAATGGAAAAATAATGTGGCTTGCTACAAGGTGAAGAAAAATGGAAACAAAAGTCCAATGAAAGTTCATTTTTTTCCAAGGGTATTCATGACAATCTTTTCCATTAAAAAGTGGATTTTTTCCATTTTCTCAATTGGCTTGTGGACCTCCATAATAGGAGGATTACAGGCAGCATATGAATAATAGATTAGATGAATTGGCACTGTGGGCCTAGAGCCAGCTGCTTGTGAGATGGATGGACCAGAGCACTGGAACAGATTTCATGGTTCCACTGCACTCAAAGATTATGACAATGCCTTAATCGATGGTGGCTCAAGTGACATCAATGATGCAACCCACCATAGGAAAGCTTTCCAAAGGGTGAAGCCCGATTGTCTTGTCATGTTTTTCCAAGCATAGGCAGGTGCATAGTCCAGCAATTCTTCTGGTGTCACTGCAGCAGTTGCTAGAGCATTTCCATATCCAAGAAAGCCTCTCGGGGGGGGGCTATTTATGTATTTCCACAATAATTTCAGTTGTGCAGGACATTCACCAAAAGACTGGTCATGCTTGTAGAGCATCCATTTGTGAAATTACAGACTCCCAAACTCCAGCTCTCACTTAGTTCAGAAAGCCATTTATGTCCCACACAGTGTTCTGGGGATTCAAGGCACTATTGCTGAGCTGGATTTGTGTACTCCATGTTGTTGAGGAATTTGATACCCTTACTTGATCAAGAGGAAGATGACAACACCACCGCAGATCAATAGAAGGATGGTGGCAAATCCTTCAAAATGACTTGAGAACAAGGAATGAAAAAACAAGGAAATAAGTCAAAAAAGAGTTTTACATCCAGGCACCATACCAGAAGCAATACCAGTTATACTAGACACATTGAAAATCATTTGCAAAGTGTCCGCAAAATGACCGGGGATATTGTGTTTGTAACAGTCTCTTTATTTCTGAAGTAATTCTGGCTTTTTGCAAGTTTTAGGACTCATCCACAGAGGTCAAAGCAACCTCCTTTTCTAGTAAAACTGCAAAAAGGTATTTTTCAAAACACATGTCCTTCATAGCAATTCTAGGCCAAGGCCTGGGGGGTACAAGGTTATACCACAACACTGTATTGTTTTAGAAACTGTAATCACATAAGTTTGGCCGGGCTTCAACCCACTGCAGGTGATGCTGGTTAATATTAAATTGTAATCATTATTTAAAAGTGTGTGGGTTACTGGGGTAGACCAAACAGGATTTGCTGGTAAGATACAGTTTAACCCTGACATCAAAGGGTTACACATTCCATGGAAAGAAATAGAATCACACACCTATGGTTCATGGACCAGGGGCAGCCCACGTGCTGCTGGTCCCTCACTGTTACAGGGCCTTCCTACTGGGGTTGGCTCCCGATACACCCTTAGCAGGACATCTGGGGTAGGATAAAACCTTTGCCAGGCTTCTCTCCCACGTCTGTTGACCCTGAATGAAAACAGCCTCAGTTGCATTATGTAGGTCCCACCTGCCAGGCTAGCGGGAAAGCAGGGGAAAAGCAGAAAGCTCTCTTGGTTCACTTGCCTCTCATGGGCAGTCCTTTTGAAAGGCTGGGCATCAACATTTTTCGTCCTTTTGAACCCAAGACAGACCTAGGCAACAGGTTCATCCTGGTCTTGGTGGACCTCATCAAACAGTACCCAAAGACCATCCCTCTGAGGTTGTTGACTGCACCTGCAATGGCTAGAGCCCTTTTGGCATTTTTACTAATGCAGGGTTTCTCAAGGAATTAGTGTCTGACAGAGGTACTAATTTCATGTCAGCATACATGAAGGCCATGTGGGATGAGTGTGGGGTAATCTACAAGTTCTCCACACCTTATTACCCTCAAACCAATGGGCTTATTGAGCGATTCAACAAGACCCTGAAAGGCATGATAATGGCCCTGCCTGAAAGCATGAGGCAAAAGTGGGATGTCCTTTTGCCATTCCTACTGTTTGCCTACAGGGAGGTATCGTAGAAGGGGGTTTGGTTTAGCTTTGTTGAGCTACTCTATGGACAGTCTGTTAGGAAGCCTCTTAGCCTTGTGAGAAAGGGTTGGAAATGAGTTCCCAAGAAAGCTTATCAGGATGTAATCAGCTACATGCTGGCTCTTTGTAGCCAAATGCAACACTTCGGGGAAAACAGCTGAAAACAATCTTGAGGCGAGTCAACAGGTAATAGTATTCTAATATGACCAGAGGGCCATCCAGTTGGGGTTTCAGCCTGATGGGAGCGGGTCATGCACCTTGTAGAGCCCAAAGCTCTCCAAAATCATTGGACAGGCCCACATATGAGTTGAAGGAGCAGACAGGGGATGCCAACTACCTGGTGGACTTTAATACCCCTAGAAACCCCTTAAGGGTGCTCCATATAAACTGCCTAAAACCCCACTTTGAGAGGTCAGAAATCACCATGCTCTTGGTGACAGATGATGGAGTGGAGGAGGACAATGAATCTCTCCAGACCAGCTGTCTTCTAAGAAGCACAATGGGGCAGTAGAAGGTGTTAACATCTTCCCTACTCTGACCCCAGAACAGCAGAATGGCTGTCACCAGTTTCTTGAGCACTTTTCTTCTCTTTGCTCCATCATCCCTGGGCTTACACATTTGTGTACCCATGATATAAATACTGAAGACAGTATGTCTGTGAAGATCAAAATGTACAGGTTGTCGGACATGGTGAAAGCTACCATCAAAGAGGAGACCTCCAAGATGCTGGCCTTAGGGGTGATTGAGCCATCCAGTAACCTGTGGTCTAGCTCAGTGGTGCTGGTACTCATGGCTGCCTCACTGGGTACCACCTCAGATCTTAGGTTCTATGTGGACTACAGGGAAGTCAATTCCATCACTAAGATTAATGCTCCCCCTACCCCACAAGCTCTTGAGCTCATTGACAGGCTGGGTGTTGCTAAGTTATTCAGTACTTTTGATCTCACATCAGGGTACTAGCAGATTTCTCTGACTGAGGAGGCAAAATAGAGGTCTGCATTCTCGACTCCAGAGGGTTCAGGGTGATGCCTTTTTGCTTGAAGAATGCCCCTGCCACTTTTCAGGGATTTGCAAACAGGCTTTTGGCGGGGAAGGAGGCATTCTGTGCAGTCTACCTAGATGACACAGCTGACTTCAGCTCCAGCCAGGAGGAGCACCTGTACCACCTCCACAAGGTGCTTCAGTCCCTGCAGCTGGTGGGCCTGACTATCACGGGCAGTAAGTGTCAGATAAGGCAGAGTACTGTGATGTATCTAGGCCACATGGTGGGCGGGATTAAGGTACACCTCCTCCAGGCCAAAATCAAGCCTATCATGGCTTAAACCCCTTAACACAGCTTGAGGTGAGGGCCTCCCTGGCTCTCAGCCAGTTCTGCTAGTAGTTTGCTAAGGGTTGTGGCATTATTGTGGCTCCCTTAACAGAGCTGACTTCAAAGAAACAGCCCTAAAAGCTAATCTGGACAAGAACCTGTCAAAAAGCCTTTGGCACTCTCAAAGAGGCCAGGTGTACTACACTTGTACTTAAGTCTCCTGAATTCTCCAAGGAGTTCTTTGTGCATGAAGGCACTTCAAGGCATAGAATAGGAGCTGACATAGCACAGTTAAGTGGGGAGGACATAGACCACCCTGTAGCCTTTATTTGCAGGTGGTTACTTCCTCTGGAACATAGGTGGAGTGCTACTGAGAGAGAGTCCATTGCTTTGATCTGGACACTGAAGAAGGTGAGACCATACCTGTTTGGGACTCATGTCTGGGTTCAGACAGACCACAGGCCCCTTAGATGGCTCATGCAAATGAGGTGTGAAAATCCCAAGCTGTTGAGATGGCCCACCTCCCTTCAGGGAATGGAATGTTTATGGTGGAGCACTACCTGTGGTCAGACCATGCCAATGCTGATGATCTTCCACCTTTGTGTTAAGAACTTCCAGGCATTCAGGTAGATCTCCCCATCGTCGGGTGGGGGTGGGGGAGAGACACATTTTAGACCTGTCATCCTTAGGGTGATCTTCCCTCAAACATTTTACCTTACTGCTCCAATTTTGCGGACCTTGTTGTTTTTGGCCTTAGAGCTCTGCTAGTGCGCTATCCTTCAAACATGGTGAAATTGGCTTACACCCAATTGGCACACTTAATTTACTTGTAAGCCCCTAGTAAAGTGATGCTACATGTTACTAGTGGGCCTGCAGCTCTTATTGTTCCATCCACTTAAGTAGTCATTTAAACATGTCTCAGGTCTGCCATTGCAGCCTGTTTGTGCAGTTTTATACTGGCATTTCAACCTGGCAAAGTTAATCTTTTGCCTGGCTTATACCTGCCTTTTTTATACATGTGGCACCCCTAGGGTAGGCCCTAACAGCTGATAGGGAAGAATGTAGTATGTTTAAAAAGTTGGACATGTACTTTTAACTTTTACAAGTCCTGGTAGTAAAAAACCCTTGACTTTTTCACTACTTCATGGCCTGCCTCTCCTATAAGATAACATTGGATTAACATATTGCATTTAAAAAGAGATATTTATTAATTGGGAATGGGTAGGAATGTCAAGTTTCATGTCTAAAGAATTGCATTTTAAAACCAACTCTTTTTCATTGTGAAGTCAGATTTTAAGTCACAACTAAACAAATGCCAAGTTTAGGAAGCTGGCATTTTCTTTCCACAATCATTTGGTGCCTGCAGCCTGTGTCCTCGGTCAGATGACTAGGTGTAGCTGGTAGTGGGTCTTTGTGTATTGCTCCCAGACACAGAGAGAAAGGGGAATAGATGCTGACCGGATGGGCAATCTCTGACCTGCTGAGGGGTTGGGGCTGTCACATACCACACTTGCACATCACAAAGGCTCTGTCCAGTGCACTCACAAAGAGCTTTGGCATTAGTCCAGACAAGCTTGGGCAAGAGCAGGGAAGCAGGAAATCCCAAACACTTCTGAGAGTGGAAACCTCCATAAATGTCTCCTACTTCTATGTGGGCACCAGGTATAAACAATGGAATCTCAGACCAGGGTCAGATTGGGAAGGCAGGCAGTCTGGCCTAAGGCTCACCTGTGGGCCGGTTTTTGTTATGAGCTCTGTCAACCGGCCCAATAAGCCTTACTGTCTTCCCCGCCAGCCCACTGTAATGTGATGTCAGTATAATGAGAAGGCAGGCTCTGAGGGGGTAGCTTGCAGCAGCGTTGATAGGCCAGCACCCCAATGGGGCAAGCACAGATGCCCAGAAGCAGTGACCCACTCCAGTGCCGTGCTGATACACAGAGGCAGCATGTTGAGAGTGCAGCAGCCTGGCTGGGGGTAGGTGATGTGGACATCAGGCCATAATCACCTCTGCCGCCCTGGAGCAGCAGCAGCTCTGTGCTTTTCCTCACCCCTCCCCTGCCAGGCCCCTGAGGCTATTGTTGGGTGAGGGAAGTGAAGCAGCCTTGCTGAAGGCCTCTTTTTGGCATCTCGACCCCAGTGTCTTTCAGGCCTCGGTGGAGGGAGGTGTTTGTTTGCACAGGCCTTGCTGTGAGGCACCTTTCCCAGAACCGAAACTTGAGAGGATGTAATGTTAGGGTCGGAACTACCCAATTTAGAATAATGAAAATAGGTTTGCGTCCCAAACTCAGTTCTACATCCTGTGAGTCTGGGCAAATGACTTAATTGCCCAAGGCCTAAAACAAAAATAAATGCAATCATCTGTAAATTAACTGGTGATCAAGTAATCGCTCTGATTCCATTAGGACGATGTTACGTTATGTAAAACTACATTTACAAAAATATCCTTCTGTTTGGCCATGTTTTAGAAGTCTGCAAAGGCTGGAACATAATAATGAAAGAGGATTTGTTGAATAATAATAAAAACGTCTGGTTTTTAACATGGTTTTTCTGCCTTGGTTTAGTTTAATTATCAGCCACGGACCACTAAGCATCTTTAGACTACACTTAAAACTGCTTTCACCATAGATATACTTTTTAATGAACATATTGATCAGAGTAAAAAAATACCAGCTTTAGGAGATTCTCTATATTTTCGTACCAGCCAAGATATTACAATAAAAGTAATGCTGGTTAAAAATGTCCAGGTTTCAAACATAGTCAGAGCAGGAGTTTTGGCCTTTTGGCCATTTTATTTAACCTTGCCCGTCTGGCCAAAATATGGTTCTACTACGTTTTGTCAATGTTTCTGGCTCTATGAGCTTTGAAATACACAATTTAGCATATATTTCTGTAAAAATGAGCCCAGTGAGATTAACCAAATTGTGTTTCATGAACAGATGAGGTCTGGGAATGTGGGCCACTTTTTTGGAGGTGCCTGGGCTGACATATGACCCCAATCCGAACCTGCCTCAGACCCAACTTTTCAGTACATTTCTGGCCTGTGGAAGACTTGGAAGGTCTACTGTGCTGTTCTGCAACAAAGAAAGATAACCTGCTGCCTTGCAGCCTGAGTGATGGACCTGTATCTTGATTCTAGGACCACCAGAGGGACTTCAAGGCTAGTTGTCTAGCCTCCTGATCAGGGCCTCAAGGACAGAAAAGGCTCCAACAACATTGAACCTGGACTCAGTCTGCTGAGAGTCTTTCCACCAAGTGGGGCTATGCCAATCCTAGAGCCTTAGAAGTGGGCGTGAAGGTGCTCTGCCAGGCCAGCTGTATTCGCAATGCATCTGCTCACACCCACTTTGGAACCTCCACTGCGTGATGCATCCTTGATGCAGGCATTTACATCACAAGCCCATCATCAATGGCATCCTCAACAACAATGCAGGGCTCCGCATAGCAGCCCCACAGCTTCTTCTGAACCACTGTTGTGCGTTGCATCTTTATCATATGACTCTGCATTTCAAGCCCCTTGTCGACAGTCCTCCTCGACAATGATGCAGAACTCCTTATTGCAACCGCGCAGCTTTCTTGAAACCACCACTCCATGTCACATTCTTAATGCGGGATCTTGCAATGGTTGGCAAACCAGGACTTCTAACTTAGTCCTTGTATTCAACTCATGCTTCATGGCAGTGGGCTTGAACTTGTGACTTTGTCTCAGCCTGGTGCGACCAGATAAGCACAGTTGGTGCTTTGTGCTTCCAGACACCATTTTCACTTCCATTTTTGAAACAGCATATCTCCGGTTCTACTGATTAGATTTTTGACGTTTTGATGTAAAAAAAATATATTAATTTCTTCTCTATTTTTCTGAATTGTTGTTGGATTTTTCTTAAATTGCATTTTCAGTTCAATACTGTTTGAAGTGCTACAGAAGTACTTTACATATTGCCTCTAAGTGTGACTGCTTGTGCCAAGCTACCACAAGTTTCAGCACAGGTAATTAGGAGTTTGCTTGTGACTTCATCTTGACAGAAATGGTGGTTGCTGCTTGAGTAGGGTAACACCCCCTCAACCAAAAAGCCAGTGTCCTTCAATGTTGTAAAAAATAGAAACCTGAAGGATGTTACCTGTCCTCCCTGTGGAAATAGAGGAATTTCTTCAGGAAATGTGGATGACTATTAGGAGGAGTAGCCTCGCAATTTATGTGGGATAGCTAGTTCAGTGCATGTAATAGCGTGCATAATGATGAAAACAGTACATTTATTTGTAATTAAATGCATTGTAATAAGGATCTTCACTGTCAAGAGTTGTATATGTCTGTAAATCAGACATCATCCATTTTACAGGCTCAGGGCCTAATTCACAAAGGGCGGCCACAGGTGCAACGGAGACCCAACAGACGCATTTGGGATCCCACTGTCGTGGAGGGACCTTCACAATGGAAAACTGCTGTACGGAGGTCCTGCCACAAGTGCTGGGCCTCCGTTGTGAGCACGGAGGCCCTTTGTGAATTAGGCCCTCTGTTTCACAGTCATGTGAAATAGTACCAGGCATAATCACATAATTCGAATGATGATCAAATGAGGCTACAGTTGAAACAAGTAAGTTTAATATGATGTATAGGAGTGTGTTTACTAACATAGTTTTATTGTGTAGCTATTTTAGGCATGTCGAAGACGCGTTGTTTTAAGCTAAACAAGGCCTGCCGCTGTGCACTTTAACACTGTTAAATTTTATTCAGCATTGCTTTATTTTTCTAGCAATAGCAACATTTGCGGTGCTGTTTTATTTTCTTTATCTTATTGTACTTTCGTCTAGGAAAGCATTACGATCTTAGAAGAACATTTATTTCACTTTGTGCTTTCTCCAAAGGCTGCAGTCAGATAGGGTTGCCGACAAACGTGGTATGCTGTGTCGCTAAAATTCACAGAAAACACATACGTGAGGACTATTTCTTAGAATGTCAGAAGTTTTATTATAAAAACACCCCTTTTGTCCCAGGGAACACAGGGATATTCCAGCCAGGTGATCACAACTGTATGCTGATTGCTGACTCCTTCGCTGCAGCAACCTGCTTAGACGGCTGGACCCCTGGTCCACCTGGGGACTGTGTCTCTCTAGACTACAGGCTTCTTCCTCCAGGTATGAGGGATGATGTACCCCCAGGGGGGAAACCTGAAGGGCATATTGGGTTTATTATGCTGTGCTAAGACATAGTGTAGGTAGGAGAAATGTATACACCACTCCTAGTGACAATATGATAGGACTCTTCTTGTGTTTTACTCTGTTAGTCACCTGTTTGTGTTTATTTATTGTGTTGTATCATCCTAATTATTGCAATACATGCCTTTTTATCTAAGATACAGTTATTTCAATAAATCCTTATTGAACCATATTCTGCCTCTGTTGTCTTTGCCTGTATGAGACCCATTGGTAAATGAGAGAAAGGGAAAGGATCTGATTGACCACGATTCCCCTAAGGAGTCTTCCTTGTCAAGCGCCCGGTTGCCACAATCATCTCGGCCAGAGATGAGGCACTGCTAGGTAGCTGGAGAGCCCGGATTAGGCCGACAGGCATCATGTGGTATGGAATTCTACATAGTAGCCACAATCCATGTGATCCTGTCTCCCAAATCCAGGAACCTCATTAGCATAATGAGAACCTACATGACAGTTTAGTAATGGCTCATGTATGTGAAAGTGGCATCTTGTATAAAATGGATGCTGTTTCTGTCATTCACTCTTTTATACACCCCCTCCCAACTTGTCCTACTGTGAATTTTCCCTCCTCACTAGCTTTACAGAGCGAAGTTCATTTGACATAATGGTTAGTCCACTGTTATGAATACAAAGCTTTAAATTAACCTTTTAGTGTTCTCACTTGTTCCAACTGCAAGGCCCTTCTGCTGTAGGTCTGCAGCATAGATGGGTCTTATTCATTAGTTTGAAATGATATTGTTGAACTGTTCCATATTTTATTCAAACATCTCTGGATGGCAGTAGCATGGAAGATGCTGGATGTTTTCTTAAACTTCGATAGTGCTTAAGTGTTAAAGTAATGATACTGAAGTTTCTGATTTGACCACTTGTTACTTTTGATCCTACCACAATGCATCTGCTGTCTTACTAACGTGTTTGCATGATTTTACATTAAGAACTCCATGATTTTATAGGTGAACCAGAAGCCTTTCATGTTCTATTAGGGATGCTGCCCTATTTCTTTCTGATTTTGCTGTTCATTTTGAGACAGAATGATTTCTGATTTTGGCTACTCTGTGCAACTTTACATTTGAATATTTATGGCATTTATTCCGTAATGCTTGCTTTTTAGATTTCTGTAACAAACTCCTTCAACCTTTCTCTGATCCAGAGCTCAATTATTGAGTGCTCCCAGTTTCTTACATTTGCTAATCTCCTAAACTGATGGTTGGAGGGTGCCTTTTTGTGCAATTTAAATACATAGGAAAACCGTATGAGGTAAAGTTATGGTATTTCGAATTGTAGGATATCCTTGATTTTCGAGTATGTTTTTTGCTTTACAGTCATTAAACATGTACAGTGGACACTTGAACTGTGTATGTTCCTGTATGTGTATAGATTTCTATAATTTAAAACTATTTTATATGATCTCTCTGTGCTTTTTAAACGTGAAAAAGAGGAGTGTTCATTAGTGAAAGACAAGGGGCTATAATGCTAAGATATTGTACTTGATTCAGTATTATTTTTAATAACACACTCTACTTCTGGCTTCAAGGAATGTTTACCCTGCACTCGGGACTCACTGTGCAAGGAAATGATGTGTAACAGAGTGTGTTTTCTCACTCCACTTGCTTTCTGTACAGAGCTGGGACTTGTTTTGCAGTACACTCTTTAGCATACATTTCACTGATATTCTCATGCGCTACAGAGGAAAAGGCTACTTGAATCACCTCTCCTTGGGGTGCTACTCTTAGGAAGACCAGGTACAGTAATCTTCTGCTAAAAGTACCTCTATTGTCAGGCAAATGCCACCAGAAGACTGCTTTAATTGTGTGCAGCATATGCCCCTCAATTTTATATCCAAATTATAATCCCTATTGAGAGGAATTAAGGCCCATATTTATACTTTTTAAGCGCCGCATTTGCGTCACCTTTTGATGCAAAAGCTGACCAAACTTACAAAATACAGTTACTAAAAAAGTATAAATATGGGCCTAAATGTTTACTTGGAATCACAATCTGTATGAAGTCGTTAGTTGGACTCGCCACCAGAAACTCCAGCAGAGTCTGATGCACTATTGTTACTTTTTTTGCACTGTCCAGAAGCTCCCTCACTCCAGCCCCGTTACACAGAAGTATCCATAGCTGCAATATCATGTTTCTTAGAAAGTCATGCCACATTCTTATTTTTAAATTTAGGTTTTGAGTCCCAACCTTTTTCGTCTCTCTTTACACTAACCTCAGTTTCTACTGCATATTCATGTCTGCACCAGGTCTGATGTCTTCTTTCAGTTCATTTACCAACAGAGGCATGTAGAGAATGAGAAGTGTGGCTATCAGAATATTGATACTGTTCTGGCTTTCTAATTATATTGTGGGCCCTCATGTTATAACCACCACGGCCTGACTCCTGAGTTACTGGAGATCCAGTTCTCCTTTTCTCCCCTACCGGTTTCTTTATAAAATAAATTACAAGTTTATCCTTAGAGGAGCTTTCCATCTTGTTCTCAGGGTTGAGATGTGGGGGAGAGAGGTGGTGATTTACCAATATTTTGCATTGGGTTAGAAAATCAAATAAAAATCAGTACAATATTTTAAAATTGTTGACTTTCCATTGCAAAACTTGTTTTGCGCTGAAAATTGCCTAAAAATAACACACATTAGCGCAAAGCGCTGCTTTGCATTAGTTAGGTCAAGGAGCATTAGATGGGCGTTCCCATGCAATCACCCACCCTTTTTGACACAAAACACTATCTATCAAAAATGTGAGGCATGGTTTTGCCAAATAAGTAATGCACCTTACTACCAGGCATTGAAAAGGGAAATATTTTAATTTCTCCTTTCTTTTCCGACTTTCCATGTGTGCTGCACTGTACAGCACTTATACAATGTAGGAAAAGTTTAAGAAGTTGTCTAGGCATTGTAGTTTGCACTGGCAGGGAACCCTTCCAGTACACAACCTATGCTAGACTCTTGCACACACCCTTGCACTATGGCACAAAGGTGTGTGCATGGTGCATGGCAGCATAATCTACGTCGGCACTTAGGAGAGGGGAGCAGACTGCCATATCTCTGTAGATATGGAACTCTCTTGCTCTCTCCCTGTCATGCAACACAGCACAGCATTTTGGGCTGCTGCACTGCATTGGGTGACACTTTAGTAAATCTACCCCATAGTTAAATGGCCAATGTACCCAAAGAATCACGTACCACAGAGTTATAAACTTCAGATTTATTTTTGTAATTCCCATTCACGATCCTGAAAAGAAACTATTGCAAGCCTCTGACATAGAGCAGATGCTTCTCTACGAATGGTGCTAAGGATGATCGAGGAAAATGTACAACAAATTCCCATTCATTTTGTGCCTAAGTCCAGAGCTAGTGCGGCCTTGTGCTAATTTTATACTTGTTTTAATACTTCTGGGAACACTGCTAATGGGGGGGATGTCATGCATGTTAGTGTAGATGAATACATATAAGCTTCTCCAAGCATTGCACTCTTCTTCACGTAGCAGCATTCCAAGAGGAAGACACACAGTCAGTGCTCTCTGCTTATCTTCAGGTGTTGTGGGAGGGTAAACCGCTTACAACTTGTTGGTCTTATGAGAAATCCAGAAGGCAATTTCATCATGCTTCAGAGGCATCTTTCCCATGATAGCATTTAATGCCTGTGGACTGATTCCCTGTACAGCAACCTGTCCCTGCACTACTCGGCCTGCTAACGTTGGTCTAGCATTCATAGTTTGTAGCACATATAGTATGAGTTTCCTCTATAAGGAGACTGTGCAATTTAAGATTAGTAAAAGGTCAGCCACTGGTAGGTTCTCAGGATGTAGAAACTGTATACATCCAGCTATTACAGGACATTGTTACCCCTTTGTTACTCAAGGGTCCCAATCTAACACTCCTGTGTGTGTAGTAACTAACTAGTAAAGGAATTCTGTTGATCTTGGTAAGTCAAAAGGATTTCCAAGTACTGGTATGCCCTATGATGTGCAGGCAGTACTGCTGGTTTATAAGCATGATGAAATGTCCCTAAGACAGTATTAATAGCTTCAAACTCCATCCATGAGCAAAATGATTCAAGGGAATATGCTGCATGTGCAGCTATTACAAATCTAACTGCCACCCCTCCCCTGCATCTGGGACTCCTCTGTTCTTGAGATGTTGTGTAACTACCTCTTGGTAATTAAATCCTATCACAACAGAAGAGACCAGTATTTTAATTGAACAGGTACAATAAAACATGACATTCAAAAACCATAGAAAACCACAGATGTGGACTAACGTTTTAAGAGTTAAGCTTGACTAACCTACAGTAAAAAGGTGATTTCCTTATTGTGTCTGTAGGAGGTAACCATGATTACTAATGACATCTCTATGTACTTGTAATGATGTTTCTTTTGAGTGTGCATATTCAAAGACTTCTCAAAGGTCTATAAAATCTGAATGCTGATATTTGGGTGCCAGGTTGCGTATCCTGAGACTCTGGCCCAGGTCTACATAGTTTGGTTTCCCTACGTATGGATGTCTGGACTGAGTTCAGTGCATCCAGGTTATTGGACCCCACGCAACTCACTGAGCTCACCTGCTGGTGTGGTGTCTGTGCTTTCTGGGTTACTGACAGTTCTGTAAAAAGGTCAGGGATGTAGTAGTAATTCAAGCTGTTCCATCAAAAGGAAAACACAAGGTCAGCTGGGCTCAGCTCCTCTCCTCTCTTTATCGACTCTCAGCATAGGAGCTCATGCCACGCCAGACTGGCAGGACCTCTTGTGATAATCTGGTGTGGGAAGTGTGTTTTGACAAAGTATTAAGTTGTAAATATCAGGAGATGGAAATACTGGGAAATAATATTGTGATACAAAAATATTGTGATGCATAAATATTGTTGTCTACAATATTGTTTTTTCAGGTATGTATTATCCTTGTTAAGAATATTGTTATTGGTAATATCGCTTTCAATAATTGTCAGGATCCAGCAGAAAGTATCAAAGCCAGTGCCAAACAGTAAATGTGATAGTGTCCAAGGAATGGTCCAAATCTAACAGAAGAACCAAGCCAAATAATTGGAGAGCAAATTGGAAATTACCCAATTCCAACACAACCACTGAGGTACCTTTCCCTAGACACTGATCTAGTGGTTCAAGTGAAAACCTAGGCCCATATGTATACTTTTTGCGTGAAAAATGTACTGCTGGCTAATGCCATTCCTACACGCCATGCGGGCACCTTATTTAAGGAATGATGTTAGTCGGCGCTGCGGACTGGTCAGAGTAAACAAAATGACTCAAACCAGGCAGCGCCGGCGTAGGGGAAAATGGGGGTTGTGCGTCAAAAAATGGTGCAAGTCAGGTTTGAGGCAAAAATCACACCTCAAACCGGACTTGCTCCATTTTTTGATGCACAACCCCCATTGAAATTACTCCTGTCTTAGCAAAGCCAGGAGTCATGCCCCCTTGCCCAATGGCCATGCCCAGGGGACTTATGTCCCCTGGGCATGGTCATTGGGCACAGTGGCATGTAGAGGGGCCCAAATTAGGCCCCCCATGCCACTTTAAAAAAATAGTAAAAAAATACTTACCTCAACTTACCTGTACTTACCTGGGATGGGTCCCCCCTATCCATGGGTGTCCTCCAGGGGTGGGCGAGGGTGGCAGGGGGTGTCACTGGGGGCAGGGAAGAGCACCCCTGGACTCGTTCCTTGGTCAGAGACCATAGAAGTGAGCCCACAGGTCCCTTAACGCCTGCCCTCACCCAGGCGTTAACAAACGGCGCACATCAGGCTGTGTGCTCTTTTTTAAGGCCCGCCCCTGCCTGTGCATCAAAATGACACACATTCGGCGCAAACCTTGCCCCATATTTAAACTTTGACGGCCGAGCCCGCGGATGTCACAATTCCTCCGTGTGAGTCATTTTTTGGATGCAGGAAACTGTCTTGCGTTAATGACATGCAAGGTAGGCGTTCCCGCCCCAAAAATGACTTCAAGGCCTGTGCGCCTTATTTATACTCCGCATCATTTTGATGCACAGGACAGGGAGGGCCTTAAAAATGGTGCACAGCCTGATGTGCGCCATTTTTTAACGCCTGGGTAAGGGCAGGCGTTAAGGGATCTGTGGGCTCACTTCCATGGTCTCTGACCATGGAAGGAGTCCAGAGGTGCCCTTCCCTGCCCCCAGGGACACCCCCTGCCACCCTCGCCCACCCCTGAGGACACCCATGGATGGGGGGACCCATCCCAGGTAAGTACAGGTAAGTTGAGGTAAGCATATTTTTTTATTTTTTTTAAGTTGCATAGGGGGGCCCATTTTGGGCCCCCTACATGCCACTGTGCCCAATGGCCATGCCCAGGGGACAGAAGTCCCCTGGGCATGGCCACTGGGCAAGGGGGCATGACTCCTGTCTTTGCTAAGACAGGAGTCATTTCAATGGGGTTTGTGCGTCGAAAAATGGCGCAAGTCCGGTTTGAGGCACGATTTTTGCCTCAAACCTGACTTGCACCATTTTGTGACGCCCAACCCCCATTTTCCCCTACGGCGGTGCTGCCTGGTTTGAGTAATTTTTTTTACTCTGACCAGTCCACAGCCGGCTAACGTCATTCCTTATATAAGGCGCCTGCATGTAGCGTAGGAATGGCGTTACCCGGCGGTAAAATGTTTGACGTAAACCAGCGCCGGTGCTGGTTTGCATCATAAAGTATAAATATGAGCCTAAGGCCCTTATTTATACTTTTGGTGCAAAACTACACTAAAGAAGATTTGCACCAAAAAGTTTAGCACCAGCATATTTATGGAATGGCGCAAGCCGGTGCAAAGGGTAGGCTAGAGTAAAAAAAATGACTTTAGTCAGGTGGGGCTGGTGGTATAGAAGAAGGGTGTTTAGCACCAAAAAATTACTTTAGGCAGGTTAGAGTAAAAAAAAAATGACTCTAACCAGATTAGCATCATTTTTTGGTGCTAAACCTACCATGCCACGTGACTTCTACCTTAGAAAAGGCAGGAGTCATGCCCACCAGCCCAATGGCCAGCACAGGGGAGAAGGGTCCCCTGGGCATGGCCATTGCACCCTGTGCCATGCATGGGGCCCATTACATGGCCCCCCTATGGCACTTTAACAAATAAAATGCAATACTTACCTGTACATCTCTGTACTTACCTGGGATGGGGTCCCCCATCCTCTGCAGTTCCTCTGGTGTGGGTGGGGGTGCCCCTGGGGCCTGGGGAGGACACCTGCAGGCTTCCACCATGGAAATAGGCCCACAGGTTGTCTAACACCTGCCCTGACCCAGGAGGTAAAAAACGGGGGAAGCCTTGCACCATTTTTTGACCCCTCGTCCCTCCCGTGCACCATTTTTACACGGAAGTATAAATATGGTGTTAAGGCCATAGAGTCATTTTTTGCACGGGAACGCCTACCTTGCATCTCATTAAGGCAAGGTAGGTTTCCACTTCCAAAAAAGACTTTAACTCCATAAATTTGGTGCTAGACGGGTCTAGCACCAAAGTATAAATATGTAGTTAGTATATCATTTGTAATAACCATGGGCCCAGATTTAAGAGGACCTAGAACCTTCTTGCACCACACTAGCATCATTTTATTTTGACACTAATGTGGCCCAATGAAGCCAAAATCGCAGTGCTAGATTTACAAAGTGGCGCAATACCATTGTGATGCCTTGCGCCATTTTATGCCTGCGGCAGGCATATTGTATGCAAGGGGGATGTTCCCCTGTCGGGGGGGGTGGGAGGGAGGGTGAGGGAAATGGGGCAAATCTAAAATATTTCTTTGCACCATATTTTGCGGCATTTGTAGCACCTGCATAGAGCAGGCATTGAAAAGAGGCACACCATTATTTATCATGGGCCTCAATGTGCTTTTCAGGATTAGTAAAAAAAATGTGATGCTAATCCTGAAAAGCTTCAAACTAGCATCAAAAGCTTCGACACTAGTTCCCTAACTACCGCCATGGTGTGCAGTATCTTTAACATGGCGGACACATAGTGGCATTAGGGGGCGCTAAGTGGCACTGGATTGGGTACAGCCCCACTTTTCTTAAATGTGCCCCATGGTTCTGTAACCATATTGTTATGCCTTGGAAGAAACAACACATGAAAAAAATAAAGGAGAAAATAATGCAGTGTAACCATATACTTAGCCCCTAGAGAACATTTTTAGGACTAGCAGGTCTACTGCAATAATATTACAAACAAGGCCTTTAAAACAAAACGTCTCACAACTGTAAAACAAAAGTTGTATCCATAAGAAAGCTTAAAAGACACAGAATGGTGGGAGGGTTTATTATTTTGGGGTCTCCACTAACCTAGTGTGGGGACCCAGAGATTATGTAGACAGAAAGAGCATTTTCAAGGTGGTCCCATTTCCCTAGGATCACCAAAGGCTGAGTTAATGCGCAAAAATATTTTGTAAAGGTAATGCTCTGCAAAGCATTATGGGGTGAGTTTTTGTGCTGCGAATATTATAGTATGTTGACTTCAATACTCAGAACAGCCCCTAGAGAACACCACAGTAAAAATAGCATTTGGAAGAAACATGGTCATGTAACCATACAGCCAACACTTAGAAAGCATGACCACATGAAAAAATGGGAAAATTTTATGCAGGGTAACCATATATTTAGCTCCTTTAGAGTTCAGTGCATTATACATTTTCAATACTAGCAGAACTATTGCAAATTATTTACAAACAAGGCCCAAAAAACATAACGTCTCTCAGGAACAAAATAAAAGCTCCAGCCATAAAAAAAAAACTTAAAAAGATAATGAATGTTGGTAGGGGTTATTATTTTGGAGTCCTCAATAATGTAGTGTGGGGACCCAGAGATGATGTAGACAGAAAGAGCATTTTGAAGGTGGTCCCATTGTCCTAGGATCACCACAGGCTGAGTTATGAGCAACAATGTTTTGTTAAAGTAATGCCTTGCAAAGCATTATGGGATGAGTTTTTGTGCTGCGAATATTATAGTATGTTGACTACAATACTCAGAACAGCCCCTAGAGAACACCACATTAAAAATAGCATTTGGAAGAAACATGGTCCTGTAACCATACAGTCAACTCTTAGACAGCATAACCACATGAAAAAATGGGAAAAAGTAATTCAGGATAACCATATATTTAGCTCCTATAGAGCTCAGTGTATTATACATTTTCAACAGTAGCAGAACTATTGCAAAGAAATTACAAACAAGGCCCATAAAACATAACTTCCCACAGAAGTAAAATAAAAGCTCAAGCCATTAAAGGAAAAAAAGAAAAAAAGAAAGATAAATAAATAATGAATATTGGTAGGGATTATTATTTTGGATTCCCCACTAAGGTAGTGTGGGGACGCAGAGATGATGTAGAGAGAAAGAGCACGTTGTGGTCAATGTTTTGAAGGTTATCCCACTGTCCTAGGACCACCGTAGGCTAAATTACGTGCAAACATGTTTTGTAAATTTAATGGCCTACAAAGCATTATGGGACAAGTTTCTGTGCCACTAATATTTTAAAAGGTTGATATGACTGTAATGCTTGGAATAGCCCCTAGAGGACACCACAATGAATATAGCATTTGTAAGAAACATGGGGCCAAATGTAGCAAAGGTTTTTACCCATTCTGTGTCTATGGGAAAAAGTGTTCGTACATATGGCCCATGGTCATGTAACTAGATAGTTACCCCCTAAAAGGTAAAACCACACAAAAAGAAAATGGCAATAAATAATGCAACATAACCATATACTTAGCCCCTAGAGAACATAGGCCCTCATCACAACCCTGGCGGTCAGTGATAAAGTGTCAGTAATACCGCTAACAGGCCGACGGTCAAAAAAATTGAATTACGACCATAGCGAAAACCGGCAACACAGACAGCCACTTTAACACTTCGACCGCCACAGCGGTAGCAACAAACACCATGGCGGTAACCGCTAATAGACAGGCGGAACTCAATGTACCACCCACGCTATTACAAGTCACCAATCCGCCAGCTTTTCCGGGGCGGTACCAACACCAACAAAAGCTTGGCGGAAACAGTGTTTGGAAGGAAAACCACTCACCTCTCGACACTCAACGAAGAACCAGGACGCCATGGAGCCCGAACTACAGGTGTTACCAATGTTGGTGTATCTTCTCATCTACCAGGAGTACGAACGGTGGTGGCGACGACCACGTTGAGTACTGCACCTAGCACACAGGGGAGGGAAGGAGGGAAAAGAGAGTGACACACACATGCAAAACGAAACACCCCCACCACCCACCCACAACAACGCACACACACACATGTCCAATCACATCACAGATACACCCCGTCAACCCCTGGAAGAGCGCAAGGACCAAACTAAATGAGTTTAACTAGTGTAATATTCGAACAATCAGATAGACCAAGAGAACAGCAAATAATCAGTATAAACAAATGTTTACAGCAAGTACACAAGTCTGTACACTGTCCCATGAAATGTCTGTGGACCAGTGATCCCAAAAAGCATGGGCGAAGCCAACAAATGACACCTGCCTCAAAACAGGGAGAACACTGCAGGGGCATCAGGTCGAAAAAAAAAAACAGGCACATCAGGGGGAAGGGGAGGGGGGCACCTCAGCCGGATGATGGGACAACGCCACTGCTCCTCGAGGGGGCTCTACGGCCACTGTCTGGTCCTGGGGAGTGCAAAGCCACAGTCTCTCAAGTGGGTCCACTGCCCACTGCTTGGTCCTGGGGAGTGCAAAGCCACAGTCTCTCAAGTCTTTCAAGTGGGTCCACTGCCCACTGATGGTCCTGGGGAGTGCAAAGCCACAGACTCTCAAGTCTCTCAAGTGGGTCCACTGCCCACTGCTTGGTCCTGGGGAGTGCAAAGCCACAGTCTCTCAAGTCTCTCAAGTGGGTGGTTTGCCCACTGCTTGCTCCTGGGGAGTGCAAAGCCACCGACTCTCAAGTCTCTCAAGTGGGTGGTTTGCCCACTGCTTCCTCCTGAGGAGTGCAAAGCCACAATATATCAAGTCTCTCAAGTGGGTGGTTTGCCCCCTGGTTGGTCCTGGGGAGTGCAAAGCCACAGTCTCTCAAGTCTCTCAAGTGGGTGGTTTACCCACTGCTTACTCCTGGGGAGTGCAAAGCCACCGTCTCTCAAGTCTCTCAAGTGGGTGGTTTGCCCACTGCTTCCTCCTGAGGAGTGCAAAGCCACAATATATCAAGTCTCTCAAGTGGGTGGTTTGCCCCCTGGTTGGTCCTGGGGAGTGCAAAGCCACAGTCTCTCAAGTCTCTCAAGTGGGTGGTTTACCCACTGCTTGGTCCTGGGGAGTGCAAAGCCACAGTCTCTCAAGTCTCTCAAGTGGGTAGTTTGCCCACTGCTTGCTCCTGGGGAGGTCAAAGCCACAGTCTCTCAAGTCAATGACATGTTCCACTGGTTCTGGAGGGGGCTTTGTGCCCAGATTGGTTCATCCTGCCAAGGACTGGGTTAGTGGATGCTTTTCTCCACTGGTTCTGGAGGGGGCTTTGTGCCCAGAGTGCTTCATCCTGCCAAGGACTGTGTTAGTGGATGCTTTTCTCCACTGGTTCTGGAGGGGGCTTTGTGCCCAGAGTGCTTCATCCTGCCAAAGACTGGGTTAGTGGAGGCTTTTCTCCACTGGTTCTGGAGGGGGCATTGTGCCCAGAGTGCTTCATCCTGCCAAGGACTGGGTTAGTGGATGATTTTCTCCACTGGTTCTGGAGAGGGCTTTGTGCCCAGTGATGCTGCTTCTGGGGTGTGGCATGGGATGGGGCTGACGTCCGACAGAGTGGCATCGGCTGTGCACGTGGCGGTGCTGATGGTGGTGCAGGTGGCGGTGGCTGCGGCGGAGATGCTGCTAGTGCTGGCCGTGGTGCAAGTGACTGTTGCGGTGGATGGAGACACCATACCGTCTCTGGCAGCCTCGGATGGCTGATCCTTGGGGATGATGCTGCAGACTGACGTTGTGGCAGCGGCAGTGCAGGTGGCGGTGCAGGTGGCGGTTGGAAAGGTGGTGGTGACTGGGATGCATGTGGCTGCCATCCCTGATGAGTTGGTTGTCACCAGCCCCTCACCAGGTGACATCGTGCCCAGAGGTGATGTGCCCTTTGGCTTGTGGCTCTTCCCCATCTTGACAGTCGCTGCAGGGACCTTGGCACTGTCCACTCTGTGTTTGTGCGGGGCCTTGCTGGGTGGGTGGTGTGACTGTCCCCTGCTTGAAGCCGGCCCCTTTTTGAGCTTTGCAGGTGGTGGAATAGGGTGGTCCTTCTGTTCCGTCGGTGGCACACTGGCAGCTCTGACGGGTGCCCCCTTTGACCGTACTGGAGTAGCAGGGACCACAGCGGATGCAGATTTGGTGGCTGAGGTGCTGGGCTGGGATCTAGACATCCTGGCCCTAGGAGAAGGACTGGGGGGAGGTGTAGGGAAGAGCTCCAGGCTAGCTAGGTACATTTCTTTGGACTTACTGGGACGGGAAGATGGAAGGGGTTTGGGAGTAGAGGAAGAGGTAGTGGTCGTAGGAGGTGTACGTCTGCTGAGTTTGGGTGAAGGTGCATGTGTTGGAGGCTGTTGTGAGGTGGATGGCTGGTGAGTGGGTGTGTGCCGGGGTTTGTGTACTTTGGGAGGAGGGCTCACAGACACACTGGGAGAGGACACAGGGGACGTGTGAATGGCAGTGGGGCGGTGATTGCACATGAGCGGTGTGTAGTGATGGGCATGCTGGTGATGGAGGTAATGGCTGATGATGTAGTGAATGCAGGTGTGAGTGGAGACGAGACAGGAAGGGAGGTGGAGGACGTGGAGGAGGAGGACACAGTGGAGGAAGTGGATGTTGATGTGTCTGCATGGGTATGGTGCTTGTGTGAGTGCCTGTGGGATGTGTGGTGCTTATGTTTACCTGAGCCACTTTTGTGTGTTGATGTGTGTGCATGCTGGTCTGATGGTGTGCTTGCGATAGGCTGAGGTAGAGGGGATTGGGTCTGAGTAGAGGAAGTTGCAGGGGGGAGGCTGGACACAGGGACAATTGCTGCCATCAGTGCTGAGGCCAGAGCCTGAAATGCTCTCTGTTGGGCCACCACACCAAAATGAATGCCCTCCAGGTATGCATTTGTTTGCTGCAAATGCCTCTCGACACCCTGGATGGCATTCAGAATGGTTGACTGCCCAACAGTGAGAAATCTCAGGAGGTCAATAGCCTCCTCACTGAGGGCAGCGGGGTTGAGTGGGGCAAGGCCTGAGGTGCCTGGGGCGAAGGAAATGCCCACCCTCCTGGGTGAGCGGGCACGGGAAACACGCTGAGGGGCTGCTGGGAGGACGGGCTGGTAGGGGGGGGTGGAAGCTGTACCTGTTGTTGCGGTGGGCACAGACGTGCCCGCCACTGCAAGGGAGCTCCACTCAGAGGAGGAGTTGCTGTTGCTGGTGTCCCCTCCTGTCCCCGTCGTGGAGCTCCCCTCGCCCTACGTCCCAAAGGTGCCTTCAGACTCTGTAGATTCACCCTCCTGGGCTATGTGGGATGCAGCTCCCTCTGTCTCCGGTGCCTCTGCTCCTCCACCAGCTGATGCTAATGCACACAAGGACAGGGTGACAAAACAAGAAGGGGGGAAAGACAGAGGAGACACATGGTCAATGCCAGCAACACCACTACCGTTGGCGGACACAACACAGAGGGAGCAGCCCTATGCACTAGGCCATGCACTAGCAGTTAGTAGGAAAATCACTTGCTCATGGGGGACTATGCCTAACCCCATTTGCTGCACACCTGGAACCCACAGGAGGCTGACTAGTTGTAGATGCCCACTAACACTATTGGGGTTGGAGTGCCACAGAGCCTGCCTGACAAGGGACCTACCCTACCAAGTTCGCCCTGGCCTAGGGGAATTGACAGCCCACATCCTCCATCCCCCATCCAGACACCTCGTAAAGTGTGCAGAGTCAGCTGAATGAGACTGAACTCACCCCCTTGTGGCTGCTGTGATGCCCTCAAGCACCCATCCAACTCCGGATATGTCACCACCAGGAACTGGAACATCAGGGGGGTCATGGTGCGACGGGCACCCCTTCCACGTTGGGAGGCCAGCCCCAGCTGGGCTTCCGCCGTCTTCTTGCTCCAGCGGTGCAGGTCCTCCCATCTCTTGCGGCAGTGGGTGCTCCATCTATGATAGACCCCCAGGGTCCGAACTTCCTTGGCGATGGCACGCCAAATACCCTTCTTCTGGTGGGCGCTGACCTAGAGGCAAGGTATAGGATGAAAGAAAATTACTCCCCCGTCCGGTTCGTCATACTCATTGCCCACCAGTTCCCACCCATGCCCTGACACACATACACTCACCATCCTCACATGCAGGCCTCAGCCCCCAACCCCACATGTATCTTCCATCCACACCACTCCATACATTCATGGCCCATGCATCATGCTCACAGTGTACTGACCTGTTTGTCTGGATGACTGTAGAGTAGTGTGTACTGGCGGAGAACCCCATGCACTAGTCTCTCGAACTCCTCCGAAGTGAAGGCAGGGGCCCTTTCCCCAGACACTCGAGCCATTATCGCTTCCAGACACAGGTCACAGCAGCACTTGCAGAGTAGGTCCTCTCCTGTTGAAGGTCAGGTATCAAGTGAGTGAACAGATAGAAAATGGTGGTCACGTCCGCGGCAGTGCGTACCGTCACCGCCGGCGTACATCTTCATTGGCTCCAGGAAACCATAGGGCCCAATGATAACCAATGCTGAATTGCGCAGCGGTCTTCGACCACCTACTGCGATGCTACACAATGCCAGCGCAGTTACCTCATTTCCCCTTGTCCCTCCTTACAGGTCAGGCAGCTGCCATTTCAGGGTGGCACATGGCATGGCACCTAACTGTGTCACAGCACATTTGGGCAGAAATACGGACAGACAACGCCACACACAGATTTACTCACATTACTGCAAAGACACTTGTGCAACCTATGTGGTACATGACCCTCTGCTCACCATTCTCCTCCATAGGGCACATCCGCTGGGGCAGATGATGAAATGGTGTGATCCTCCGGTGTACAGGCCCTTGGTGGACCTGTCGATAATGGAAGCCAGACACATCATTATCACCTACAGACTTGATTGTGCCACAATCCAAGAACTGTGTGACCAATTGGAGCCTGACCTCATGTCAGCTATCCGCCATCCCACATGTGTCCCCCCTCTAGTGCAAGTCCTGTCAGTGCTCCATTTCCAAGCAAGTGGTTCCTTCCAGACAACAGTGGCCGTGGCATCAGGGATGTCTCAGACAATGTTTTCTAACGTGTTGACCAGAGTGTTGTCAGCCCTGCTGAAACACATGCGCAGCTACATCGTTTTCCCCCAGGTGGAGGATTTGCCCACAGTGAAAGCTGACTTCTATGCCCTGGGACATATCCCCAACATAATTGGTGCCATTGAGGGTACACATGTGGCGTTTGTGTCCCCCCGCAGAAATTAAAAGGTGTACAGAAATCGAAAAAGCTATCATTCTATGAATGTGCAGATGGTGTGTTTGACGTACCAGTACATCTATCATGTGAATGCCAAGTATCCTGGCTCTGTGCATGACGCTTAGATTTTGAGGAATAGCAGCATCCCTTATGTGATGAACCAACTTCAGAGGCACTGTGTGTGGCTAATAGGTGAGCCCAAGGTCCCCACACAGTATGTATAGGTGTCTGGGTATGGGGTAGCCCCTAAGGGTTAGTGTGTGTCTAACAGATTTCCCTCAACATTTGCTGGTAACTCTGGTTACCCCAGGCACTCATGGCTACTGACCCCAGAGAGGAATGCCAGGACAAGGGCAGAGGAACACTACAATGAGGCACATGGGTGAACTAGGCGTATTATTGAGTGGACTTTTGGCCTCCTGAAGGCCAGATTCCGGTGCCTCCATCTAACAGGTGGCTCCCTATACTACTCACCAAAGAAGGTGTGCCAGATAATCGTGGCATGATGCATGTTGCACAAACTGGCTTTGTGACGCCAGGTGCCTTTTCTGCAGGAGGATGGGCCTGATGATGGTATTGTGGCAGCTGTGGAGCCTGTGGACAGTGAAGAAGAGGAGGCAGAGGAAGAAGATATTGACAATGGAAACAACATCATCATGCAGTACTTCCAGTGAGACACAGGTAAGAGACTGGCACTGCTTATCTCATATCTGACTACTGTAGGACACTGTATAAGTCAGCCTCTTAACCTCTGTGTATGGGCCCTGACAGTTCACTTTGGCTTTCCTTTTCACAGATCTGGGTACCTCATTCTGCCTTCTGCTATGTTTACTGCTGCCCAACAACTGTCATACATTGGTATGTGCAAATGAACATTAACATTGATATTTGTCAAAGAAGTTGTAATTATACATTTGTGAAAGTACAGACTAACTCCAGATTGTTTTGTGATTCAAGGATAATTATGGGCTAATGTGTATAGGCGTATGTGGAAGGGGCTAGGATGATGGTGGAGGAATGTCCAGGGTAGAGTCCAGTCTCTTGGTATCACAGGTGCATTGTCCAAGGGGGCAGAGGAAGTGGAGCAATGGCAGTTCAAGGTGGGCAGGGTGACATAGTGGGACAGAAGGGTGACAATTAGGAGAGTCTTATTTCCTTGCGGGGGTCTTGGCAATGTTCTCTGTCTTCTGCCTGGATCGCAGGGACCGTTTGCGGGGTAGTTCTCCTTCAGCAGGGGGTGGGCTGCTGGAGGCCTGTTGGTCCTGTGGCGGGACCTTCTGTCCACTAGCGCCGGCGGACGTGGAAGGCTGTTCATCGTTTGGGCTGGTGTCAGGGGCCCGGTGGTATGCCACTGTCTCCCTCATGGTGTTGGCCATGTCTGCCAGCACCCCTGCAATGGTGACCAGGGTAGTGTTAATGGACTTCAAGTCCTCCCTGATCCCCAGGTACTGTCCCTCCTGCAGCCGCTGGGTCTCCTGAAACTTGGCCAGTACCGTGCTCATGGTCTCCTGGGAATGGTGGTATGTGTCTCGTGGAGGGTGGATTCCTTTGGCCTGTCCTCCCCCTGTCGTACAGCAGTCCTCCCAGCTTCCCTGTTATCCTGTGCCTCTGTCCCCTGAACCGTGTGCCCACTGCCACTGACCCCAGGTCCCTGATTGTCCTGAGTTTGTGGGGTTGCCTGGGGTCCCTGTAGTGGTGGTCACACTGCTGATTGATGTGTCCTGGGAACAGTGACATGAGCCCGCTGGGTGGGTGCTGTGGTGCTGTTTCCGAGGGGGGAGGTTCTGTGGTGGTTTGGGACTGTGGCAGGGGAACCGACTGTCCAAAGGTCCCTGATGGGCCAGGCTGGTCATCTTGATCCAGGCGTGCAGAGCTGCTGTTGTCACTGTGGGCCTCTTCTGTGGGGGGACTGGATATGGCTGGCACCTCCTGTTCGGTGACGTTGTGTAGGGGTCCTGTTGGGGTGTAAATGCATTGTTATTGTATCTGTGTGTGCCATCTTGTGCAATGGGTGTGTTTCCCTCTGCTACTGTGCTTGCAATATTGCATTGGCCCTTGTGTGAGTGGTGATTGTGTGCCCTGTGTGAGTCTCTCCCTTGGGCATGCTTTGGTGATGGGTGTCCATGCAGGTCTGTGATGGGTGTCCATGCATTGGTGTAACATGCAGGGCTTGGTATTGGGATGTGTGGGTTGTGATAGTGGGGTATATGTGAGGTGGTAGAGTGATGGGTGTGAGGTTGGGGTTGGGGTTTGTGTTGGCATGCAGGTAGGGTTGGGGGATATAATAGTAAAGATATGACTTACCAGAGTCCAGTCCTCCTGCTACTCCTGTGAGGCCCTCAGGATGCATGATCACCAAGAATTGCTCCTCCCAAGTTAGTTGTGGGTGAGGAGGTGGGGGTCCACCGCCAGTCCTCTGTGTGGCTACCTGGTGTCTGGAAACCACGGAACGTACCTTCCCCCGTAGGTCGTTTCACCTCTTCCTGATGCCATCCTGTGTTCTTGGATGCTGTCCCACTATGTTGACCCTGTCGACAATTCTCCGCCATAGCTCCATCTTCCTAGCAATGGATGTCTGCTGCACCTGTGATCCGAATAGCTGTGACTCTACCTGGATGATTTCCTCCACCATGAGCCTGAGCTCCTCCTCAGAAAACCTGGGGTGTCTTTGAGGTGCCATGATGTGGTGTGAGTGATGTGTGATGTGATGTGTGGGGTGATGTTTTGGGGTGTGTGGTGTTTTGTGCCTGGATGGTGTATGAGTGATGGTGTTGTTTGCCTCTGGATGCTGGTGTTGTCTTTGCTTTTCTCTCTCTCTCTACTTCTTCCAAACATTTCATTGTAAAGGGTTGTGGGTAATGTGGGTGTGTGTTTTATAGTGGTGTGGGTGTGTGGGTGTGGTGGGTGTATGTGTATCAGGTATGTGTATTTTGAATTGTCCAATGTGATTGTGTTTTGTAAATGTGTGTGTATTTTGAGTGCGGCGGTGTGTACCGCCAATGGTTTACTGCGGTTGAATGACCGCTGCGTTGATTCGTAGGTGATGATAGTGTGGGCATATTCCTGTTGGCGTGACGGTGTGGGTTTTGGTACCGCCAATTTATCACTGACCTTTGGTGTGGCGGACTTGTGTGGGTGTCTGCATTGTGGAGGATTTCTAAGTGTGGGTCATAATACCTGTAGCGGATTTCTGCCGTGGACACGGTATGTTGGCAGCCATCAGTGGACTTTACCGCTAGGGTTGTAATGAGGGCCATAGTGTATTACATACATTCAGGATAACAAACCTATAACAATGATGTTACAAACAAAGCCCTTAAACCACACACTATGACCAGCTGTAAAACAAAATTCCCAGCCATGAGAGAGCTTAAACAGATATGAATGGTGGCAGAGTTTATTATTTTGGTGTCCCCTCTAACATAGTGTGGGGACCCAAATATTATATAGACAGAAAGCACATGTTGTTGTGAACATTTTGGTGGTGGTCTCATTGTCCTAGGACTACAACAGGCTGAGTCATGAGCAAAATTTTTTTGTAAAAGTAATGCCCTGCAAAGCATCATGGGTCGAGTTTTCCAAGTGCTGTCAATATTGTAGTATTGGTTCTGCTGTGCCGGGAGAGCCGCTTTTGCTTTGAGGATTTCTATGTTACATAAAGCATTTACCAATTTCAAGTGTTTTAAGGGGAGAGCCTCAAGAAATTACTCTGATAAGGTAACTGTGAACAATGTGACCAGTGCTCCAATACCGCTGATCGACTTCACGCCATTGTGCCTGTTCATGCTGTGAGAGCGCCATGGCCGCCATGCAGCACAAAGTGGGGAGGCAAAAGAAATAAATAGTTCATTCATGCTGAAGTATATCAACAATGGTGCAATAATACATGTAGCAGGAGCAGTCTGCAAGGCGTGACAAGAACAGCCTCAAGGTGGGACAAACGCAAAGCATTTACACATTACATCAAATGATTTTTGAAAGCCAAGCCTACAAACCAGTGAAAGTGATGGTCGTGACTTGGGCGTGGTCAAAAGCCCACAATACTTACAACAGGTTAACACGCTTGCACGCTCGACCTAAAAAGGAAATTCAGGAGACTGAAGTTAATAAGATATACAAAGAAATCTTACCTGAGGAAACTGAGGAGTCGCATTATCAATCCTTCTCTTCCAGTTTTCTGGCTCACACAAGTATAATCTGAAGGAAAAGAATTTATGCAAAATTAGTTACATTGATAACATTAGCATATATAAAGTGAAAAGATTTATGAACAATAAGTATCATTAAGGTTGAGTACAATATAATGAAAAATAATTTGACAACAGATTAAAATAATATTGCTGCACAACAGAAAATGCTTTAGAGAAGCTATATCCTTTAACAGTTCGGTTATGTGAAATAATACAACTACTAGTATTTTCAATTGTTAGCGATAGAGAGATAGTGAAAGATTAGAAAGGAGTTGTAATGTATTTTTGTGTTGTTTTACAGTTTTAAACACTCTCATAAGAAAGCATACATCAGACAACCTGTAGATCCAGATGTACAAGAAGTGACACAGCGTGGCTGCTGTCCCACAATTGGCAGCGCCACACTGCATCACTTTTTAAAACACAGGGATGTGCTGTATTTACAATAATACAGTGCACCCCTGTGTTTCTCCTTGTGCCTGCACTAAATTTGCTGCCGAGCACCACCGCAGCCACCCTTGCATCATAGTGCAATGATGGCTGCTTTGAGGGGAAATTGTTTTTGTGCAGGAAGGGACACCTTCCTACACAAAAACAATCTTCTATGACAATTTGCTTTCTCTATGTGTGCAGCAGAATGCAGCACACATAGAAAGAACAAAACACGCGGAGAAATAAAAACATTTCTCCTTGTTGCGCCATGCTAATGCCACCCTTAGGGTGGCATTAGATTTTGACGCTGACTCAGATTTACGATTTCTTGTAAATTTGAGGCACCGTCAAAATGCAATGGGTGTTGCTGTGGGACATCCACAGCAACACCCATTACAATCCCCTTCCACGCAAAGTGCTGCGTGTGAAGGGGCTGTATTCACAAGGTGCTGTTAAGCCACCTTGTAAATATGTCGCACTGCGCAGCGCCACCGGAGCGTCACAAAAAGTGATGCTCCAGTGGCGTTAGGACCTTGTAAATCTGGCCCGTAATGCCTACATGAACAGAGGATAGGAATATTGAATAGGAGACAGGGAACCGAAGTAAGACAAGGCTGTCTTTTCTTTTCTCCCATCCCCTTCCACTCTTGGGGCACTTTTGTCTCCCAGTGAATGCGGGAACAGAGGGGTTCCAAGTGGGTCCCTGGGAACAGCCAATATTCTGCTACTGTGAAAGTCTAGGTAAGAGCTTCTGACAATAATATAGTTGTAAAATATAATTTTTTTATCATTTTAATGTGTTTTAGCCCATATATTCATTTTATGTGTTACTATGTTTTTATAATTGTTATAATTTAAAAAATATATATTTTGTGATTTTAAGTATGTTAGAATTTTGTGATTGCTAATAATAATTTATAGTGTCATAGCAGGTTTGTAGGAGCATAGGGTGGGAAGGTTGTTAAGTAATATTAATTATTAATTAATCCTTTTTAAGTATGTGATTTATATTAATTATGTACATTAAATAGAACTCATTTATTTTACTTATCTTTTAGGTGCTGGTTGCCACGTTTATAGGGGTATAGGGTGGGCATTTAATTAGGTAATAAGTAAATAACAATTAATTTTAAAATAAATGTTTTTTTAAAGTAAAAGGTGCAAGTAAAGTTGCCCCTCTCAACTAACCTCATTCTGTATTGTAGATAATGAAAAGTGGTGAGAAACCAAAAAAGACTACTGAAGTAGTTTATAAATTTGTTTTGATTTAACAGTATTAATTGTATAAATATATATATATATTGTGAAGCAAAAGAAATTGTGGCAACGCACTCGGTTAAGGCTTGTTCCTTCATTTGATTTTAATCAATGCAACAAAGGATGCGTTTCGACCAAACAGTCTTCTTCCAGGTTTACAAGTCCTTTCTCTCTGTTCACTTATATATTAACAAATCATTATTAACAATACAATACATTATGGGATTTGTAGTGTGTTACAGAAAAAATCTATTTTTTTTGTATATAAATAAATCCAAATATTACATTACCACACAATATTATTCCAAACAAAAAAAAATATCAACGAAAAATTATTTTTACAAAATTAAATTAATAATGATTTTTTAAAGAAAATACTTCACATTTCCAAAAATATATATGAAATTCTCAAGAACAGTTTGCTAACCCATACAAATTATTTATAAATTAAAAATTAATTCTCAATTAATTTTAATATATCTTCGGTGCATTTTACAGAGCCTGATTCACCTTCATGTCAGAGATCTGTTGAATATGTATTCATTTGCCGAAGTGGCCTGAGGGAACACATTGTGAAGAAAATCTCACTACACGGGCAGTTAAGGCCTAAGAACATTTTAACCTTTGGAAAGTCTTTCAGTGCAACAGTATCGAACTTTGGGTATTTCATTCATTGAGAATGGAAGCTAGGAAAGCGCCACGCGCCACTATGGCTACAAAGTTATTCGATGTAGGTAATCAGAGAAGTGAAGCCGAAATGATGACAACGCAAGGAAATATACAAAAAGACTTGTCTCTTAAATATCAATTCATTCAATTAGAAAAATGTTATAAAATAGAAATTAATAAAAGTTGGGAAATAATATAATTGGAGAAATACATAGAAGTGAATAGAATACCAAGAGGCTTACACATATTTACCGTACCAACATATACAGGAATCAAACCAGAGTTATTCAAGGAATGGGAAGAAAATAACAACCAATGCTCATTAAATATGATGAGGATTATTATTAAGTATGCAAAGCTGGATTTAGAAGACATGCACAGTCAAATTAAGGAATTAGAAGAAAAGTTGATTAATTATGAAGAAAAAAATTAACAACTGTCATTAAGAAAGAACATGGGAAGTAAGCTGGACAAATATGAAGCTGTCATACAAGAACGGAAAAAGAGCAATTTCATAAGAGAAGAAAATGATTAAAAATATGGTAGGATTTTGACTTTTGCAAAGAGATTTGAAAGTTTGAAATATGATGCAAAGTGGAATAGTGCAAAACAGAACTTGAATTGTGGTGAAAGTCCAAGTGAATCTGATGTGGAATCGAGTTAAGGAGAAGGATTCTTGGGACATGATGATACTGTGATCAAGAACACTTTTTTATAGGAGATGCAAGTACTCTATTTGGATCAATGATTAACAAGAGGAAGAGGAAGGAACAGAGGTTGAGGTTTTGAAAAGAATTTAGATCGATCAGGAAAAAGAAGAGAAAGACCAGAAGAGCCAAAAGAAACAGAAAATAAACAATATCCTCTCAGGAGCTTGAAAAAACAATAGAACCATCTAATTTAGTAGTTAATCTATCGGATCATAAATTAACAGTAGCTGAACAGCAAACATTAAATAAAGGTCTTTAATTCTGTCCTGAAATCCATTATAATTATGTAGACACTTGAATTGACATTTATAAATTCATTAGAAAATTGAAATTAATAACATTTTATGGAATGCCATCACAAAGTAAAAAATCTAATGAGACTGAGTATACAAACAGTGGATCAGAAAATCTAGAATTATGCAGTGATCAGATTTCAGACTTGGAAGATGAGGAATACACTGAAATGGAAGTGTTGCAAAAATTAAATATTGATATCTATCAACATAAATTCAGTAATTTTAATGAAAAATCTAAATTTTGTTCAGTTTTATCGCCGGGCAATAAAATTTATATTTTTTCAGAACTTGTTTTGGAAGATGTAGAAAGATTGCAAAAGAGGAGACATCATGGACTACGGGAAAATCTAACTAAGAATGATCATTTAGCGTTGAAAAATCTAATGAATAATAATGAAATCATAATTAAACCAGCGGATAAGGGTGGAAACATTGTCATTCTAAATACACAAGATTACATTACAGAAGCTTATAGACAATTGAATAATGAGTATAACTATAAAAACTTACTCAGAACCCAATAAATCGGATGGTTTATCAACTACATTCAAAATTAGATGATTAGCATCAACAATCGCTGCTCAATACTGAAGAGTATGAATTTTTTAAAAAGGAGAATCCAACTTTACCTACAATTTATTTCTTACCAAAGATTCATAAATCACTGACTGCCCTGCCAGGAAGACCAATTGTATCTGCAATTGACTCACTTTATGAGAGGATATCTGATTATGTAGATTACTATTTGGCACCTATTGTAATGACATTAAGTTCGTATATAAAAGACTCAGGGGATCTACTGAGAATTTTAACAAACATAAATTGGAGTGATGAATACTCGTTAGTTACAATTGATGTGGTATCTCTATACACGTCCATTAATCATGAAGTTGGATTGAAAGCTTGTGAATATTTTTTACGGCAAAGAAGCAAAGCAGAATTCGAACACTCAAAGATGTTACTCTCCATGATAGAAATGTGTCTTAAGAATAATATATTCATGCTTAATCATGAGATTTATCAACAAATGTGTGGCACAGCAATGGGTATTTCTCTTTTTCCAAACTATGCCAACCTAGTAATGGGATGGTGGGAAAGGGAAATAGCATGGGGTAAGACTAATGACTTATATGTGGAAAAGATTGCATTGTGGGTACAGTTTATTGATGACCTCTTTGTTATCTGGCATGGGTCACAAGATGAATTTATGACATATTTTACAACTTTGAACACCAGTGATGTTGGATTACAATTTACATGTGAGATGAGCAAAACTTCAATTAATTTTTTGGACATCACTGTTTATGTTGAAAAGGATAAATTAGAGACAACAGTATACCGTAAAAAAACTTCAACTAATAGTGTATTACATGGTAAAAGCTTTCATCCTAAGCCATTGATAAAAAGCATACCATATGGTGAGTTAATAAGAATGCGGAGGAATTGTTCAAGTGAAAAGGAGGTACAAATAAAATTTAAGGAAACAATTCAGAGATTTAAAAAGAGAGGTTATGAAAAAAAATTTTTACAAGAATTTAGAAAGTATGGAAATGATAAGTCGCAATTATGTATTATTCCCAAAACAAACTAACAAAAAAGAAGAGAAACAGGATAAGAACAACTTGAGAATGATAATGAATTACATGAAGGAAAGTGGTCTAATAAAAAACATTTTATGTAAACACTGGAATGTGATTTGCAGAGATCCGGAATTAGGTCCGAAAGTGGGTTCAGTACCTTTAATTACATATCGTAAAGCACCATCAATTAAGGATTATGTATTGAGGAACCACTTTTCATTGAAAAGTGAACAAAATTGGTTAGTGGAACAACAACAAGGATTTATCAAATGTAACAACTGTAAAGCATGTAAGATTGGTAAAACAACCAAAATGATCATAATGCCCAATGAAACTGGAATTCAAATTAAGCATAGAATTACCTGTAATACTAAATACACGGTTTATGTGATTGAATGCCACTGTGGTTTAAAATACGTTGGTAGTACGATTTGTATGCTCAAAAAAATAATTTTGGAACATATTAGAGCGATCATCCATAATGACCTCACCTATGCAGTAGCTAAACACTTAAAAATGCATGAAACTGATAATTGGAAAACTTTGAGATATTATGGGATAGATCACATTCCGAAACATGAAAGGGGTGGTGACAGAACAAGGAAGTTAAGACAATTAGGGGCATATTTATACTCTGTTTGTGCCGGATTTGCGTCATTTTTTTAAATGCAAATCTGTCACAAACCTAACTCCATATTTAAACTTTGGCGCTAGACCCGTCTAGCGCCAAATTCATGGAGTTAGAGTCATTTTTTTCACTGCCATGCAAAAATGATGCACGGGAGGGGGAGGGCCTTAAAAAATTACTCTAAACCGGTTTAGAGTCATTTTTTAACGCCTGGGTCAGGGCAGGCGTTAAGGGACCTGTGGGCTCATTTCCATGGTCCCGACCATGGAAGCAGACCACAGGTGCCCTTCCCTGTCCTCCGGGACACCCCCTGCCACCCTCTCCCACCCCTGAAGGACAGCCATGGATGGGGGGACCCATCTACGGTAAGTAGAGGTAAGTATTTTTTTATTTATGTAAAAGTGGCATGGGGGGGCCTAACTTGGGCTCCCCTACATGCCACTGTGCCCAATGGCATGGGCATGGCCATTGGGCAGGAGGGCATGACTCCTGCCTTTGCTAAGACAGGAGTCATTTCCATGGGGGTTGTGCGTCAAAAAATGACGCTAGTCAGGTTAGAATCAATATTTTTTACTCTAACCTGACTTGCACCATTCTTTGATGCACAACCCCCAGTCTTCCCTACGCCTCGCTGCCCGGTTAGCGTCATTTATTTTGATGCTAACCAAGCCGCAGCGCCGACTACCATCATTCATTAAGTATGACACTGAGCTGGAGCGTTGGAATGGCGGTAGCCGGCGTTAAACCTTTTGACGCAAACCTGCGCTAGCGCAGGTTTGGGTCAAAAAGTATAAATATGGGGCTTAGAGTCTAGATATATCATTCAAATGAGAACAAAAACACCTTGGGGATTGAATGATGATGAGGAGCTTTTTGTACATTTGTAAATTCTCTGTAGCTTTTAATTTGGTACCATGCCGGCATTTGTGAATAATCATTGGATTATTCAAATTAATTCATATTCAACAGATCTCTGACATGAAGGTGAATCAGGCTTTGTAAAAAGCATCGAAGATATATTAAAATTAATTGAGAATTAATTTTTCATTTATGAATAATTTGTATGGGTTAGCAAACTGTTTTTGATAATTTCTTATATATTTTGGGAAAGTTGAAGTCTTTTCTTTTAAAATGTATTATTAATTTAATTTTGTAAAAAAATGTTTTTGTTGATATACTTTTTTTGTTTGGAATAATATTGTGTGGTAATATCATATTTGGATTTATTTATATACAAAAAATAGATTTTTTCTGTAACACACTACAAATCCCATAATGTATTGTATTGGTAATAATGATGTGTTAATATATAAGTGAACAGAGGGAAAGGACTTGTAAACCTGGAAGAAGACCGTTTGGTCGAAACGCGTCGTTTGTTGCATTGATTAAAATCAAGGAAGAAGCCTTAACAGAGTGCGTTGCCAAACTTTCTTTTGCTTCACAATTCAATTGAGGGGACGGTCCACCCTCACGCTTCGCTCCGGCTACTGAGCGCTTTGCTATTTTCGCATTGTTTTGGAAATATATATATATATATATATATATATATATATATATATATATATATACATATATATATATACAATTTTTTTCCTCAAACATTTTAGTGCAAATATTACATTGATATTATCAAGGATATTATCATAGATGTCATGAGTGCCGTAATTTGTGGTGTCATTAGCAGTGCATGGCGAGGGCACTAATTATAATTACTTGAGATAACTCTAACTATAACAGATGAATTTGTTTGGTTTGGTACATTTAAAAGGTGAGTCTAACTATAATGTTCCTGTCACCATTGGTTTTTTAAGTGAATTTCTATGTTTTTTAAAATTTTATTTTCCAATGATAACGTCCCTGTAACCTTTGTTTTTTTTTGCAAATTTCTCTTTTTTTTAACATATAGTAATTTTCATTACTATACCTTAATCAGACCAGCGCCATGCACGGCCTTTTGTTGTGCTCAGCTGGGGTTTGCGACTAACCCCTATAAACATCCAACCTGCGCTGTGCATGGCCTTTTGGTTGTGCGCTGTGGGGGTTGTCTGCAGGGCCTACCCTCGGCCAGTCTCTGCGGCCAACCCCTATACCAACTAAACCCTGCAAGGTCCCCCTCCCCAGGCTGATCTCTGCCCCAGGTACCCCATCCCTCATGGCCCGGACTAAACATTATTTTTTTTAAGGAGGGGGCAATGCGGCCCCCTTCCCCGGCCGATCTTGGCCCTGGGGACCCAATCACCAGGGTACTCCTTCCAAAGTATATTTTTTTGGGGGGAAGGGGCCACAGCCCCCTCCCTAGGCCGAACTCCACCCCGGGGACCCTATCCCCAGGGGCTCAGCCTAAGTATTTCATTTTTTTATGGGAAGGGGGCTATGCGGGCCCCTGCCCAAAGCCGATCTTGGCCCAGGGACCCCATCCCCTGGGACTCAGCTTAAATATTTCTTTTTTTTTTTTTTGTTAGGGGGCTTTGTGCCCCCCCACTAGGACTGATCGTGACCCCAGGGACCCCATCCCCTGGGGCACAGCCATGTGACCTAGGTGACCCCCAGGACACCTAATTAGACTGTTGGGGACTATGGGGGAAGCCTGAAGGCTCCCACGGTCCCACCTGGCTCGCAACATCCAGTGAGAGTCAGCATTCCTGTCACAGAGAGGGAGCTGCTTCCTCTGTGTGTCTGCCTGCATTTCCACAGGCAAGCAGACAGAGGAAACCTCTGCCCTGATAAAGGGGAAGCTGTTTGACTGCTCTCCCTTCATTGAACCAGAGTGTTTGCTGTGACTCACAGCAAACAGCAAGCCGGCCTTGGGGTTTGTGGCCTTCAGACCATCAGGCGCTCATCAAGGGGGGCTGCACCGCCTCTCATCCATGAATATAGCCCTGGGAAGGTAGTGGTCCCTGGGGCTGCAGGAGGTCTGAAACTGACCCCCTTTCTAATTTTAGAGTTTGCCCCAGGGAGATGGTGGTTCCCAGGGTTGAAGGAGGCTGTGCAGTCCCCCACAAACAATTTGTCAAAAGCCCCTGGGGATTGGTGGTCCCTGGGGCTGCCGGTGGGCCACACGCCCCCGCACACAATTTATTAATAGTCCAGGGGAGGTGGTGGTCCCCGTGGCTGCGGGTGGGTCACATGGCCCCCCACATATAATTAAATTCAAGCCCCTGTGCTGTGACGGTCCCCTGGGCTGCTGGAGAGGGCCCAGGCGACCCCCCCTTACAATTCATGAAATCCCTGGGGAGGTGGTAGTCCTGGGGACTCTGGGTAGGCCGGGTAGCCCCTCATTATATTAGTAATGCCCCTGGTACTTTGTCTTGGGGGGTTCAGAATTATTAGCAGCCCGCACTACATTTTTCTTTTCCCTAGATCCGCAGATTCGCCACAAATTGTGGTGAAAATGTAAAAAAAAATGTTTTTTTAGCCCTGGTGGGTTCCTTTTGGACCCCAACACCAGAGATAAGAGGTCAGGGTGTCCGTACCCTGGCCCTTTTAAAAAAATTGTTATTCTTTCTTTCTTGTTGAAGTGATGGCAGCCAATCAGATCTTAGCACGAGATCAGGAAAGATCATGATTCCTTCACGTCCCTATATATACAAATTTGGATTTCCTTTAATTTCTCATAAACTACTGAATGGATTTACACCACACAACAAAAAGGGCTCTTTCTGGACCAAGAGCTACCTTTCTGTCAAATTTGGTGTAATTCCGTCAAGTGGTTTGGGCACTATCGCTGTTCAAAATCCCTATTGAAAAATGAATGAGGAAAATGCGAGCGTCATATTTTTTTGGAAACTTTTGTGAAGATTCATCAAACGGCGCTAAAGTTATTAGCAAAACAAAAAATGCTGTTTCGATGGAAACTAGGTCCTAACTATAACTACCTATATATATATATATATATATATATTCACACATATGTGTAGAGGAGTAGTGAACCCGTACTTAAATGTATTACCTACCTTCCTAAAATTTTGGAGAGAAGTACCACTTCTTGGATAAAAACAGAAAAAAGAAAAACACTGCCTTGTCCTGGAGCACATATAAGAAACAACAGAAGCCTGTAAACTAAGTTAGGACACACGTACAATTCAACCCTGAAAAGCACATAGTCTGGAATGCAATTATAATTTCACTATTATTTAATGTACTTTGTCTATTTACTTTGGCAGTGCATGTTTGACATGGCATGCAGAGAAAGTATTTTTCATTGTATTGTATTGCTGTTCTCTTATACAATTGTGTTTACGTTAAAACTTCGGGTTACAAATTGCAAACATGATCAAAACAGAAACATATGAAAAATGAAGATTAAAGGCAGCTCAAGAAAAATATTATATTTAAAACAATTTCAGCAAGACTAGGGAGGACTGGGGGGAAAGAATGAGTTCGAGAAAACGTGCACCCACAACTAAGTACTTCACATCTTAGAAAAAACATGAAATTGTGCATACTATATAGTTGAACACATAAATATCTGCTCAGCATTTTGCAATATTTATTCACACATTGTCCCAGGAGCACCTTCCTGGTGAAGAATTAAAGAGGTAGGAGGCATTTTCTGACCCTTCCTGAATGGCTGTGGCATAAGGGTGGAAGCGGTCCATGGACAGCAGACCTTCTTGCAAGCGTTCACATTCCCTGCATTAAAGCATTTGTTTCAAAGTAACGTCCCAGGAACATCTCTGTGCACTTCCTGAGGTCGTTCAGGATGAATCCCAAATAGCAGTCTTTTCCTGCGAACTGGGTACTATCCCCACAAGGGGGTGGACAACAGGTCAATAGTTTATGATCTCAATGGTGATGTATCCCTTTGACCCATATCTTTGTGACTTGCAGGAAGTAAGGAATGTCTTTTTCGTGCACCTCTTAAGTGCAATATGGAAAGGGTCATAAAAGATTTTTCAAAGTCAGAAAGGGTTTTTGTAAATTGTGAAAAAGGTATTTTGTGGTCACAGATCATGTGATTTTGTAAACTGCAGACTTTTGCAACATCAAACTACCATGTTTTATCAAACTCAATGTTCTTTTTCTTTATTTGGGCTTTTATTCCTCAAATTTTTGTCACTGTGTGTCAGATCTGGCCTGCCTGCCCATTCACAACACAGTCCTTCTATTAGGTCTCTGTTGTAGATGGTGCACATGCTCTGTCTCGAGAAAAGCATGCTGTATTTACTGTTGTGGGCTTAAGCCCGCCCATAGGCTTCCCATTGGCTGGCACCATTGTTGCCCCATTTGTCAGTCTCCTCATTTGATTCATGGATACATCATGCCTCTTTCGATGTTTAGCCCTCACTGAGAGCACTACCTAACTACTTTTAACTATTCTGCAGTGGACATTTGTAGGGTAGTTTTGGGTCTAATTTTTTAGCTCTTTAACAGCGTGGTCAAACAGATCTTTCCACAAAGAAATGTCCAGTCTGCATGTTGACTTCTCTGTGATTACCTCTAGGGGCTATATGGCACGCATTGCTTCTTGTGATACGACTTCCGTTGCTTGTCGCAGTCCAATGTTGTGACACTCACAGACCTACAAGAAACATGCAGCTCTCCCACGCTGCACCGTGCCTGCTCATTTGGTCCAGTCTTGAGCACAGCTTTCACCGGACTCTGTTCCCCTGCCAGGACACCAGATAATGGTGCTGATCCCGTCCCATATGGCCCTGAATCGGCTGCACAGTGCACCGCTGGTTGTACCTTTCAATCCTGCAGTATTATGGCTGTTTGGGGCATTCTGACTAACCCTGATTTGAAGACTCCGCCTCCATATGGACCAGGAGTGCTCCATTTCTTCAACGGCAAAAAAACAATGCCATTGACAATGCCAATCTATCTCTCCGAGACCAATTGACATTGCCAATGCTTGTTATCATTGGGCATCGCACCTGACCCACCAGTATGCATGCTGCATCCTCACTGTGTGCTGAGTGGCACAATCCAGTCTTCCCACCTGATAAGGTAAACATTTCCCGCCGCCAATCGCTCACTTTGGGTGAGAGACCTGTAGATATATGTGCATGCCGTGAATATTTATAGTAAGAGAGTGACTTCTTCAGTTTTGTTTTGCGTATTTTGTGCATTGTCCATTGTTTAAGCTCGTTCTACTCTTGCAGCAGCACCCAAAGGTGGAGCTCTGGTCCAGCGATATTAGGTTAATGTTCAGTAGCTACATAATGTGTAGGGAGCCCTTGAAGACATGTGGGGGGCATGGAGAGAACGCTTCTATCTGGTTAATGGTTTCTCAGATGGGAATGATGCCAGGAATTTACATGAGGTTCTCCAAGAACTTTTTTTTTGCATCTATTACATACCTAAATGTGTGTACAGTATTCATCAATGCTGTGCAAACGTTTGTCATACATGTTATCACTTACACTTTTAAACATGTAATATGCACAATTCTTGTGTCATTAACAGAGTGCAATTAGTGGCAAAGTGCACCCCAAGGATTTTTGTGAAAGTTTTAATTGTTTACACTAATTTTTAGCAAATACAGTACTCAACTAGTGTGCAATCAATTTTACATATCACATCTTATTCCACTGTTTATTTTTTACTGTTCCACCAGTTCTGCCAAGAAACACACCATGTACTTATAGAGTTCTTTCTATTTCGATCACATGAGTCTGTGCGTAAAATACAATTAATTTTCCTTGATTTTTATGCATTTTATCATTTTTGTTGTTGATCTATTCCTAAAATCTGTCTCCTGAATGTTGTTGACACATTTTAACCCTGTTTAAATGAACAGGCTTCCTCAGGACTAGTACATAGTGAATAATATTTCAAATAAGCTACATTAACTCAAATATATCACAGTTTGAAAAGGTGCATTTATCAAACGAATGGAACATTCAGGAGACATTCTTCAAGAATAGATCAACAGTGATTTGTGTTTCTGGCCGCCCTTTACAATTTTTAAATTCATATTTTCGCACTTCGTAAAAAATACACCTGCACAATACAATAGAATAAATGAGCTAACATGATTGATTTCAAATAATAGGCCCAACTTATCCATCATGAGGAAGGTTAGTTTAATTACAGAAAAGCCAAAATGTGTCAATAACTTTCAAGAAGCCTGATTCCAGAACAGATTTGCAAATACAGGCTCTTCAGGTTAGTAGTTCTGGTCTTCGTGGTCATAAATGTCACCACCCTAAACTACTTCATCTCATTCCTGTGCAAGTATGTCCCAATTCATAACCGACACTCATCCAGCCTTAACATCCAGGCTACACCCAAACCCCCACTTGCGGCTTTGAGATTTCGGTCCTACTTACTGGGCCGCCAAGGCTAGAACTCTCTTCCATGTGAAATGCATTCCGTCTCTCTGTTCACTTCCTGTAAGGCTCATCTCTAGGATTACTTCATGAAAAAATAATTCACATTATCAACGAATGACCTTCACATTCGTTCTGACACTGTAAATATATTCATATGCGAGACATTTATTTACAATTATATGTTTATGTTAAACATCCACCAACCATCAATTAATTTACCTCATCCATTATTCCACATCAAAGCTAATAACTTCTTGTGCATTCTGTTACTCTCGTTGTGTGTGGCATTTCTAATCAAAATGTTCTTCTTGCTACAATAAATAAATACATTTGAAATGTTCCCGTAAAGCAGGAAAGAAATATTATAATTTCTACAGCCTATGGTACTGTAAAGGGTAGGAAGTACAAGATCTTCAACGTAAGTGCTGTGGTGACTCCATTAGAGGGCACGGGTGTACCTATGCATGTGAAGGTGTGTATGGCACTTTTATAAAATGGCTGTGCCCTGACATTGTACATTATAATTGGGACTTTAGGTTTTGCCAGATTATTTAGGGATGTAATGGAGAATTAAGGCTGTATCTGAACACGTCTGGCCGTGCTTCGGCACATAGGTCTGCGTCATAGGTCTGTGACATTAGAAGCAATGCCTGCATATCTGTTTGCTTTGCCTAGGCATTTATGCTGTAAGTTTTTGAGGTTGGGCCTAGGCATCTGAGGCTATGCATGAGCCATGGAACTAGCCCTCGGAATTTGAGGCTGTAGTTTGTCATTTGGGACTGTTCTTGGTCAGTTAAAGGTGTACCTGGGTAGTTAAGACTGTGTATAAGTATATGATGGTTGTACCTCGCTCTTTGAGGTTGTAGTTGGGCATATAAGTGGTCTTTAGATTCTGCATGTATAAAATTCTCAGCTGAAATACGAAAAAACACCCGTAGACAAATTGCACACGCAAAAATTATTTCGTGCGTTTTCCGAGAAACTGCTCCACCTTGCAAAATTTATGAAATGTTGCAGTTTCACTGTTTCATGGAGTTTCATCTGTAATATGAGCTTCCCATTATATTTTGGCGGTTCTGAAACTATACCATAACCATTACATCACAAAACAAGCACAAAATTCTCTGCTTAGTGGGTTGCTTTCGTGACTTTACCTCCTTGTTTCATAAAACACATTTAGGAAATTTCGTGAGCCACATCGTTTTTGCTACTGTGTTCCGGGGGAGGCTCCTCCGCTAAGGCGGAGGAGCGTCACTCCCCTGGATTGTGGGGAAAGGAAAAATAAAATTATAATAACGCTACATTATTATCATTTTAGTTTTCCTGGGAGAAGGGGTGGGGTAGGGCGAGGCTGGGCTGGGCTGGAGGAAGGGTGCCAGAGGGGTATGTGCACTATAAAATGGGCATGTCTGTTTGGTCAGCTGTGTTGTATTGCACAGCAGAGTGGATAAAATGCCCAGGCTCCACTCCCAGGCTGACCGGCGAAGCAGACCGCTCAGACCTATCACGATGCCTCAGTGGAGTCTCTAAAAAAAAAGTGAAAAAAAAGAAAAGGGGCCAGAGTAGGGACACTCTGACTCCTTAGCTCTGGTACTGGGGTCCCAGAGGGACCCTGCCAGGGCAATAATGCACTTTTTAAAAACTTTTATTGCAAATTTGCGACAGTCTCAAGTTCATGGCAAAAATGTAAATAAAAGCAAGCGTGGTCTCCCGTGCTTGTTTTACTAAAGACCCTGGGTTGGCCAGGCCCCGGGGGCAGGTAAAAATAAAAGAAGGGGCACAAGGGGCCCCCCTTCCGGGCTTATTTATTCCCCAAGGACCATTACCTCCTCGGTGCTTTAGCTTAGTGGTATGTGGGGGATGTGCTGCCCCCATGCACCTCGGGGACCAACACCTCCCCGTGGTAAAATGGTTTAATTATAATAGGGGGAGCCCTGCAGATCCCCCATTCCCTGGGAAACACCATTATCCTGGGGCAAAATGGTTTAATTATAATAGGGGTAACCTGTGGACCTCCCTAGGGCTAAAATAAAAAAATGAAGGTGGTTTGTTTCAGACCCCCGGTCCAGGGGGCCACCACCTCCCCTTGGCAAATACAATGTTGGAGGGGGGCCACCTGGCCCCACTCAAGGAGCCTTAGATGGCCCAGGGGACCACCACCACCCAGGGCCAGCTCCTGCTATTTTCCCGGGTGCCCACCCCGGGGAAACAGCTGTTTGCTCTGACTTGGGAGGTTAGACAGCTCCCACCAAGTCAGAGCAAACACCCAGCTCTAGTTGCTGGAAGCAGATGTTTCCTTGTTTCCCTGTCTGCAGAGATGTGGGCAGGGAAACAGAGTAAAACATTGCTCTCACAGAGAGGGAGCTGCATGTTTAGCAGCTCCCTGTCTGTGACAGCAATGCTGGCTGCCACAGGAGGTGGGGAGCTGGCTGGGGCTATGGGGGCCTTCAGGCTACCCCTGCGGTCCCCAGTGGTGGTCAATGGTTGCACTGGGGGGCAGCCAGGTGACATGGCTCGGCCCCAGGGGATAGGGTCCCCGGTGCCAAGATAGGCCTACCTGGGGCAAGTTACATTATTTCAACAGCAGAGGGGCCTTATTATGTCCTCAGGGACCCCATCCTCTGGAGCCCGACCACTAGTGTCTGGGTGTCCTGGCCCCATCTAGGGCACTCAGTGTTGTACGTTGGGGACTGCGTGGGAGCCTCAAAGCCCCTGCAGTCCCAGCCAGCTTCTCGCCTCCTGCAGGAGCCAGCAATACTCTGGCATGCAGGGAGCTGCTAGAAATGCAGCTCACTGCATGGAGGAGCAATCGACATCTGTTTCCCTGCTTGTATGGAAAACTCTACTTCTAGCAAGTGGGAGTTTGCTAAAAGCAGAGCTAGTGCTTGCTTTCACTTTGTGGGAGCTTTGAGCTCCTGCCAAGTGAAAGCAAACAGCTATTTCTGCAGGGTGGGGACCTCGGGAGATAGCAGGAGCCAACTATGGGAGGTGGCAGTCCCTAGGGCCAATAATGGCTCCAGGAGCAGGGCCAAACAGCCCTTCTCTTTTGTTGTGCATGGCTAGCTCGGGGAGGTGGTAGTCCCCTAGGTGGAATATGCCTGGGGGGGCGGGTTGCACGCCACCCTCCAACTTAAAATTATGGATATTTGCCCAGGAAATGGTGGTCCCCGGGGGTACGCATGGCCCCATCCACTGAGCCCCAGCAAGTTGATGACCCCCCCCAGCATCTGTGGAGTCTGTGCATTCCCACATTTCTATATTTAGTTAGCTCTGGAGAGGTGGTGGACCCAGGGGCTCATGGAGCCTAAAGGAGAGGGGACCGCACGGTCCCCTCATAAATTACAATAAAGCCTTGGGGAGGTGATGGTTCTCTGGGCTCACAAAAGCCTCAGGATGGGGGCCCATGCATCCCTCTTCTTTGTTTTTTACATGTCGGCATGCCCACTGGATGTGACCCACCCGGTTCTTTGTTTAAAACAAGTGCAGTGTTTTTTTAAAAAAAAACATTGGCATGAATTTGCCATGAATTTGTGGCATTTTTTTGTAATGCTTTTTTGACTTGGCAGGGTCCCATGGGGACTCTGGGAGACAAGACTAGGGAGTTAGGGTATTCATACCCTGCCCCATTTTCGTTTTTTTCTTCTTTTTTTGGGGGGACTTCGCTGAAGTGAAGTCCCCAAATGGTTGCCAACACTTCCTGGCTGAACAGTGGGCAGCCAATCAGATCTCTGTTCGAGATCAGGAGAATTTGTGAATTATTTGAGCACCTAGATATACAAATTTGAATTTTCTTTAAAATCTTGAAAATTACTGAACGGATTTATACCAAATAACAAAAGTGTCATTTCTGGACAAAGAACTACCTTTCTGCCATATTGGGTGTAGTTCAATCCAGAGGTTCGAGCTGTAGTTGTGTTTCAAATCCCTATGAGAATTAACATGGGAAACACACTTTTTTTAACCCCTTCTTGTTGCAGTGATATTATCAGTGATGCAATAGAACATGCTGTGAGTGATATAATATGTGAGGTTTAACAGTGAATGCTGAGTGTGCGAGTTGTGATTACCTTAGGGCACGACATACAATATATAAATATATATTGTCAAGGTATATTGATGCAGAGTTAAGAATAGTGCGTCTGTACTTTCCTATATGCGCTTATCTTTCGATAATTTGTCCCTCAATATTTTGGCTACAATGCTAGTGTGCCATGATATTCTTGTACTCGATATTCCAGAGCACAATCAGATGAAAATATCTAGGTATGAGGGTATTCCACGTACATGCCACCACAGTCATATGTTTTTTTATACAGTAAGTTGTTCTTGATCTGTTTGTGAAGCAACTGTGTCAATGCAACAACTTCCAGCTGTACTTTGGTGTATCACATGGAGTTTTCTTTATTCATATAGTCTTATTTTATTGCGATTTCTTATTTTTAGAACAAATGTTTATGGTTCATTCTAGGTGGGACAAGTGCTCCAAAGTGCAGCGGTGTGGCTAAGAGAAGATTGGTCAGTGTTATCTGATTACAGTCTTATTCCAAACCATAAACACGTGGTAACAATGAGTCTTGTTATGAGCACATTGACCCTTGCTTATGGGATGTCTCCATCATCAAGAGTGGGGTAAACATTGCTTTGGCGAGGTATGGGAGGGTTTAAACAGCCTTTTCGAGGACAGAGCAAAATAATTACGAATAATTGAGGGTGAATGAAGTCGTTATCGTGTTTCTGCGCATCCTGCTTTGTTGAATATTTGCAGGCCGCGAACTTAATTCCATAAGGCAATACATAAAAGTAATGTGACTGTTTTTCACTCCACATGGAATCGGCCGAACTGGACACTTACAACACACCCCTTCCTTGAACTGGGTTAGGGAGGGTGTGTGAAGTTTAGGACACGGTGCTGCAGGAAACAGGTTTCGTGATGTGAATCACCACCATGGGCCTGGGGCCATCCAAGTAAGGGGTAACAGATCCGTTTTATATTTAGAGATGAATATAGTTAATGCGCTAGTGCTCTCAACACAATATATTCGACAGAAAACAGCGCATACATTCTGCACAGCTCATTTAAGGCCACATTAGAGCTCTGTAACTCCACTACCCCCTCCCCATCCCCCATCCCCACCCCGTGACCTTTACCAAAACCGGGAGCATCAGTAACTCGGGACAAGGGGACAGAGTTAGGAAGCACTCGATGTGGGACCATGAGGACCCCTCTTTGGAAACGATGATTTCCTGGGGATTGGTAAATCCAGTCCTGATTCTATTTAATCTAGAGACTCAACACTGGTTGTATCAGGAGGGATCTTCGGGTGACACATAGAGAAGTGATGTTATAATTTCGGCGCACCTGGTAACTCCAATTACTGGTCGCATCGGTATTAAGGTGGGCGTCATAATTGGGCTATGTAAGGCGTCACGGTGCCTACACGGTACACAGTTCTGATTAAAAATCATGCTACACATGGCTTTTCCCCCAAAGTACAATTTAGATAGAACACTGCACGTAGATATTGGGTATCCACAAATTCACAAGTACACATATTTAGAATCACTGGCCTCACACGCCACGCAACAGCAGTCTTTCCAAATGATTTTTGTTGGTATTTTTTTTTTAAATTAACAATGACCAATTTTGCTTGCAAAAGCGCACTCAATCATCTGACAGAGCAACGTTTTACCGAAAACACACGTGTATATTCTGGAAATTGACAACCTTTAGTATAACATAAGAGAGTAAGGCCCATATTTATACTTTTTGACGCAAACCAGCGCCAGCGCTGGTTTGCTTAATTTTTTTTACAACCGGCTAACGCCATTCCTACGCACCATGCTGGCGCCATATTTAAGGAATGACGTTAGCCGGCCCTGCGGACTGGTCTGAGTAAAAAAAAAGGACTCAAACCAGGCAGTGCCGGCGTAGGGGAAAATGGGGATTGTGCGTCCAAAAATGGTGCAAGTCAGGTTTGAGGCAAAAATCATGCCTCAAACCGGACTTGCGCCATTTTTTGACGCACAACCCCCATTGAAATGACTTCTGTCTTAGCAAAGACAGGAGTCATGCCCCCTTGCCCAATGGCCATGCCCAGGGGACTTCTGTCCCCTGGGCATGGTCACTGGGCCAGTGGCTTGTAGGGGGGCCCAAATTAGGCCCTCCTATTCCACTTTAAAAAAATAAAAAAAATACTTACCTCAACTTACCTGTACTTACCTGGGATGGGTCCCCCATACATGGGTGTCCTCCAGGGGTGGGCGAGGGTGGCAGGGGGTGTCCCTGGGGGCAGGGAAGGGCACCTCTGGACTCCTTCCAGGGTCAGAGACCATGGAAGTGAGCCCACAGGTCCCTTAATGCCTGTCCTGACCCAGGTGTTAAAAAACGGCGCACATCAGGCTGTGCGCCGTTTTTTAAGGCCTGCCCACTCCTGTGCGTCAAAATGATGCTGGAGTATAAATAAGGCACACAGGCTTTAAAGTCATTTTTTGGACGGGAACGCCTACCTTGCATGTCATTAACGCAAGGCAGTTTCCCGCATCCAAAAAAGGACGCACAAGGAGGAATTTTGACGTCCGCGGGCTTGGGCGTCAAAGTTTACATATGGTGCACGGTTTGCACCGAATGTGCGTCAAAATTTTTGACACACATTCTGCGCAACCAGAGTATAAATATGCCCCCAAATCACTCAAAACACCAACCAGCTTTCCCAACTCTATCTGTTGGAGACACTCATTACCTTGCAACAGATACAGTAACACACAATTCAGGACACCTAAAAAAAAGCCAAAATATGCAATTAACTACGATTCAAGCCCCAGCAGCACTTTAGTACACCTGCTAACTATCAGCCATTCGCAATAGTCGGGTAATGTTCATGCATATAGAATGGGAACATTCATACACCATTTTCGTATTACAATCTGGCTGCAAAGATGAATCTTGCACACCATGTATTCTGGTTCATCCACCTAACTAAGGTGCCCCCTCTCTCACCTTATGGGCGATCTCCACAATCCGAATAGATTTCACCCAGGTTGTGATGCAAACATCAGAACGATTTATGAAAGACACCCAGAACTTGCAAAAAGCTTTGCAGTGCCGTGGTTATTACTCATCAGGCCAAAGTCAGTAACACCGTGTTTACTTCGTGTAAAAGGCCATTTATTTAGGACAGGATTGCATATTATCCATAACATTGAATAAACTCAACTTAAAAACTCCACCCTTTGAACCTTCTCCCCAATCCTCCTTCTCACTCATGACCTCACTTTGTCTCCGTTCACCCATCTTCCCCTTCAATTCACGCACATATCCCCTTTTTCCTCAGATCCCCTGCCTGCTTTGTGCATCCCTCACGCTATCATCCTTCATCTACTTCTTTCTCCCCCCTGGAAGGATGGCCAGGCCCGCGTCTGCCTCTCCACTCTCCCCCATCTACTGCCACACAATCACCATCAGCAACCTGCCCTAACTAGCGTTCACCCAGACCATTTTGCTGCCCCACCAGCGAGCCACACTGCAACATTACACAACTTTACACTTTTTGTTTGAGCCACATCTTTTCCCCCCCACAAATCCCCCAAGATTAAGCAAAGCTCTGTAAGGTAATATGCGTTGCCCAACTCGGAGAGGTGCACACCATCCGTCCTGAAAAGCCCCACCTCCTCTTCTGTAATGTCCTTGTGCTTCAGCACCTTAATACCATGCACCCAGCAGAAAACTCTTATTGCTCTATTGAGCTTCCTCCGAGCACTCTCGATAGCCCCATGTTTCATCGCCCCTCTCTACTTCCTCCTGGGCACAAACTCAGTTCAGACTAAGCAGGTACCGTGCATCTTCTGTCAAAGCAGCTCCAGATCCCGTTGCATATGTTGCAGTAAGGTGAGCCCTGACAGTTTCACTAGGTAATTTTCCCCCATTGGCAATAGCAGAAGGTCCGGACAACCCCAGTTTGGCATAATTGAAGGAAGCAAGTTACCCCACCTCATACCTCTTTTCCCCCACCACAAGACTTTGTGCGGCTACTCGGCAGTCCCAATGAACGTTCATAGAGCTGCCTCTCAGCATATTTAGCCGCCCAATGTATGAATGAGTGACCGACCATCCAGGTGACCATCTTCCCACTCCTGGGGCCAGTCAGACGACCTGCAAAAAGAACAAATATTAGTACAACACTACAAACCCCCTGCCTCTGTCATTCCTGCCCTATTCCCGTCCTATTCCGCAGTACCTGCCCTACAAGTCAAGTCCTCACATATCGCTCACAGCACTTAGACCTCCACCTACCAATTCGCTGAATTTGAGCCCAGTCCCAAACTAGCTGAGGTGCCGCTGTAGCAGTCCTTATTCTGAATGAATGCGTCCCATAGCACTGGGCCTGTCTCTCTATCGGTCTCAGTGCCATCCGCAAAACAGCCAACAACTGGAATGCTGTGAGCTTCTCGCTATGCTAGTGGCTAAAAAAGCTGGCCCCACCTGTCGCCCATTGAGACTGAAAACTGATCCACTCAACAACCGGACAAGCAGTTGTGTCCCACCTTTCTCCAACCACACCCACTTCCCCTTTCCCAACTGACCTGTCTTAAACTTCTGAAGCCATAAGCCCAAACGCCCACCTGGTAAGCACACTTCACCCATTTTCACATCTATGAACTTACCTACATCCAAAAGTTCAGACACCCTAAATGCCTCAAGAAACATCCACTCCATGCACAGCCTAAACAAAGCAAGTTTCCGAGCATCTGTACAACAAACCGGCAGCACAACAGTTTCAACAATAGGTCAAACGTAATGGGTTCCCGTGCTGCTTTGCCCGAACCCCGCTCTAACTCTGCCCGACACTTTCAACATTCTACCCAGAATATAATCTTTTGCAGGGTTGCAACCAAAAAACAATTTACCATAAAAAGACACACCAGTCAACTTGCCCCCAATCGTTGCGGGCGACAAACCTCTTTGTATCAAAAACAACACATAGCATAAGTTCGGGATTGCAGTATGTCTGCACTCTGCACCCAAAACTCCCCTTGAAAACATTCAAAACTCTGAAATTCCAACCATGCCAGACGATAACTCTTCCGGGTGGATTCCGCTAATGACATCTCCATCAATAAGCACTCTGTCTGTTCACCAGTTCTACAACAGTCGTGTTGTCCACGTGAAAAACTACTGTCCTGTTGGCAAGTTCGTCTCCCCAAACAGTCAAGGCCACCAACAGAGGAAAGAATTCTAGAAAAGTAACACTCCTGCCTTGTAACATTGAAAGTGCTGGCCACTGCTCTGCACACCACTGACCGTCCCAAAAAAAGAACAAAACCCGAGGCCCTGGCTGCATCTGAGAAGATTTGTACCTGCCAGATCGTGTCATCCTCCCGAAAATTCATGGGAACCCCATTGAACTGTGTTAATAATGTCTCCCACACTCTAATGTCTTCTCACACACCCACCAACACACAAATCTTATGGCGAGGGAAGGAGGTACATGACATAGCTAGTCCCAGGCGCCTGCATAATGTTCTGCCCCCCTGCCCCCACCTCGACTACCCTACAGGCAAAGTTGAGAAAACCCAGGAGCTGTTGTGCCATGCCCAAATCGATCTTGTTCAGAGACCAGACCTGTATAAAAAATTCCAGAATCTCTTTCACCTTCCCAACTGGCAATCGTGCCACCATCGCCTCCGTGTCCAGTTCTATCCCCAAGAATGTCAGCCTGCAACTGGGGCCCTCAGTTTTTTTGGGAGCCAAAGGAACCCCCATCTCCCGGGCCAGTCTTTCAAAGCCTGCCAAAGCCCCCTCTTGGACTCAGCGCCAGCCTTACCCACAAAAAGGAAATCCTCCAAGTAAGTGTCACCTCTCGATGCCCACACACTTTCACAAAAACCCATTGTAGGAAAAGACTAAAAAACCTCAAACAGCACGCAAGAAATGGCACAACCCATCGGGAGTACTCTGTCCACATAGATTGCCCCATCCAGCTGCATGCCCAATAGTGCAAAATCCTCAGGGTGGATAGGCAGGAGCCAAAAAGCCGATTTAATCTCACATTTTGCTAGCTCAGACCCCCTGCCGCACCTTCGAACTAGCCGAATGGCATCGTCCACTGAAGCATACAGTACCCTTGTGTTGGATGAGCTGAAATTCACCCTTAGTCTTTTTGGGCACCACACCCAGAGGGAAAATCATCAAAGTGTCAATTGGCCATTCGAAGAAAGGCCCCACAATTCTACCCTCTGCAACTTCTTTCGCCAATTTATCTGCTACCACCCCAGGCATTTCTTTGGCAGACTGCAAATTGTTTGCCCATCTCTTCAGTCTCGGCCCTTGGTAACTTATCCTGAACCCTTCCTTGAAACTCCAGTATAGTTTGCACGCTATGTCCCCATCCTGGTACATGTACAACCATGGCAGCCGGACCTCCAATTGAATTGGCGTAGGTGCCCTTTGGTGCAGGAGCACCTTGCATCCCTCTACCCCTGGCCGTTCTCCACTGTTGTGCTGGACTGGTGAGCGAAAAGCACTGCATGACCGGGTGTCGTCCCCCACATTTGGGGCACTCATGCTTGAATTTACAAGGATGCCTCAAGCAGAAGCCCTTATTAAAGTTCCAGCATGCTCCCGAGCTAGATATCTGGGGTTGCTGAATGTTACCCGCACCCCACATCGACAGGGTGGGGCTGAAAAGGCTTGTACAGCACTGGAAGGCCACTAACAGGATGCAATGATGTCATGGAATGTGATGAAGCCATCCACTGCATCTATAATTCTGAATCTACGTCCCCCCAAGGTTTATCAGGATTTACGCTGACTTGTGCCCGAAACTCCTCATCATAGTTCAGCAATGCAAAACCCCCAAAATGCATTTGGATTTGCGGATAATATCCATATATTTGATAAGAGCAATGGCCCTTTCGGGAAATTTCTCACAATAGTTGCTGGCATATATCAAAAAGGCTGAGGTCCAATTGTCCATAGTGATCAGTACCCTGGGCCGTCGAGCTAACTCCCACTCCTCTTCCTTGGAGCCCTCCTTAGCCTGAATTTCCCTATGGAGTAGTTTGAAAACATCTACATACTTGTGCCGCCAAATCTTAGCCTGCATCTTGTTAGCCACATGGGAACCTAAAGGCATCACGAGGTCCATATAAGGAAGCCGCTTCTTGTGCCCATCTCCTACCTTGTCATTCCCCTCTTTACCGTCTCTGGTCACTGTTCCCCCAGCGTCACCTGTATTAGCTGTATCCTGTATTGTCTTCTGCTTATTGTCCTGAACCTGTGCCGCACTAGCGCCAGAAGAGTCATGTAATGATTGATCACCGACACCTATGGACTTCTGCGTTTTAGTCACAGCCGTAACTTGACCCCCATCCCAGACAGACCACCAGTCTCCCTTACCTTGAACACGGGGAACCGTTCCCCATGATAGTGGCAGAACCTGGCGACCATGCACCACCTTGTGTGCTGCCTCCTGTAACGTCCCACTGTACACATTCTCCTGTAAGGCAGAAATGGAAGAGGGGGTTGCACTGCTCTTGTGCCCTTTCCCCCTCCCTTGTTCCCCTCTCACCTTGCTTTCGCGAATCTCCCCTTCTTCCCAATCCTCCGATTCATTCTCACAGTCAAGTTCCACAACTACCTCCTTGTCCATCTCACACTCTTCCTCATCACCTTTCGCATCCTTCGCCTCACTCCACTCGTCCTGATCATGTCCACCATGGCGTCCGCCTTACTTGCGACCCGCATGTTCCTGCGCTGTAGAGAAGACCGCTGAAGATCCCTCTATTGCTTCAGACCAACGTCCGAGCCCGTATTGCGCCCCGTTGGCATCACCTCCATTTTGCCAGTCTCTTTCACTGGCTTGGACTCTCAGTGACTCTCATGGCCGTGTGTGCCACTCGTGCCCATCAGGCGGCTGCACCCCGTGGCCACACAAGCCTCTTTACTACTTTCCCGCTCCCGTGGAACACACACTCAACTACCCTGCCCAGCCCTGGGGCCTGACATGTCCCCTGACCCCACTTTGCCTGTCTTCCTCTTGGGCTGCCTTTCTCTACCTAAGGCTTCCTCCCTGTAACTACCTAGCTGGGCCCACCTCTCCTCTGTCTCCGCAACAGCCCACCTCTGTTCTCTTATCCTGGCCTCTATGTCTACTGAGGACCAGACCTGGGCCTTGTGCTGACCTGCTTCCACACATGAAAGCGCCTCTACAACATGTCCTTGGGGGCCCCCAGGGGCCCTGTCTGTTTTGCGCCACCCGTCGCCGCCCCATGCTCCAGTGCCCTGCCCTGTACCACCCCCAAACTCAGGCCACACACCGACTTGGCCTTTTTCTTTCCAGAGGCCCCTCCCTTTCCTGCAGCCTTGGCTCCCTCCCTGCCCAAAGAGAGGCCCGATGGGGGGGGCTGCCCAGGATACAGGGTCCAGCCACCTTGCTTTCCAGCTCTCCTTGAGGGCCACACACCTGCCCCAAGATAGCTGGCCCAACAGGGCCCAATACGAGATCCTCGATGGAGGACCCCTTCCTCCTCCCTCCACTACAGGCCCGGTGTGCTCTTGCAAGAAAGGGGCCATTTTGGAATCCGGGAGGGTGGATGCGTATCACCCCCCCCCCACACTGATTTCCTTCTCTTCACCCGATCAGGTGAAACACACTCTGCAATAGCAGCAGCAACGCCGCTAGAGGCCGCGTGCGTAATACGCGACATGCCGACCCAGGCCTGGTCTAAAACACCAGGCCTGAAAAATTCGGCACGGCCGGCTTCGGCGAGCACGCAAAGTGTTGCCCACACTGCAGCAGCGTCATGGCTCTGAGCCCTGCCGCTTGCGAGTACACACAACCATCACAGCCTACCTGCCACCTGCCAAAAAAGACCGCCACTATTCTACTCTCAACTCGGGCCGGCCAATCTTCTGACCGCGCGATGAGTAGGCGCGGAAGAGGCCGGTCCTTCCCACCTCAAGACTATTTAAACCATACCTCTAATCCCACCCCCACGCACCTCAGCCCAATCCTGTCTCCTAACGCCACTTCCTCTCCCAAGAGACTAGACTGCGTCTGCTCTCCACGGGGCACCCCATGAGGGCTCACTTTTTTTATTTTTAGCGTAGCAATTCAGGGTAACAACCAAAGTTACTGCGTTGATTTTGAGTGTGTGTGCGTGATGTCTAGCATTACTCAAAGAGTATCCTTCCAGAACATACCGTGCCTAGACAAAGTTTAAAACTTTTGCTACTGACACATGTACCATACAGTGCCGCACACATGCAATGAGCGCAAGGTTTGGAGGAATTAAAAGATTTGTAATTGTACACCTGCCTCAAGTAGGCGTCATATTTTCGCACAATGGCTGGTCTATTGTTGTTAATAGCTAAACCTTAACATAAAAAAATAGGTGGTTGCAAGGGAATACCCACATACTATCCATGACATGCCTCTTTGATGCAAAGTAGTGCAAAACAGGTAAAAACACGGTTTGCATTACTTTAAAGGCTGCTTCCAGAGCTAATTACATTTGTGCACTGAAAGTAAAAGGTTTATCAACAGTCTCCATCGGTTTGTGTCACTTTTTGTGACTTCGGCCTGGGTGCGCCATTTGCTCTACTGTGTACTATACAAATGTTAACAGTGACAAAACCAGTAATAACTGTCCCGGGGCAGGGAATCCAGTCAGTTCACTGTTATCAAAGGCTGGTTTTCCTAGCTGCTACATTGACAGGTACATTAGCCGATGCCTACTTATGCTTCAGGAGCACGTGTATGTTGGGAAAACTCTCAATTTTACCAGGAAACCATATTCACCTTAATCAGAAAGTTGTTTTGACTGTGACGAAACGCGACCCAAACAAGTAAGCACTGAAACAATATGTGCCCAGGTGCCCACTGCAGTGCTTGGCTGGTGAAGCGCTGGTTTAACATGTAAACTATGCTGTGCAGGAGGATGCACGTGAGACATTAAGGATGTCACCCGGCCAGACACTCCCGTTTGCCTCCAAAAGGCCTCTGAGTCGAGTTGGAGGAACCAAGGATTGTAAATTAGCAAAACTGGCGCCAAGCACAGATTTCTAGTTTTGATCTATTGCTGAGTTTTTCTTAAGAGTCTGCAGTCTGCAAAGCTTCAACTAAGACCATTTGTTCCAGATTTAATGTAAATAGCTGAACTGTTTATACATTTATTTTATTTGAGGCGAAGAAGGGAGGCGAGGGGAAAAGAAACACTGCCCAGATTTCATTTTCACACTGCTCTGACAGAAAAGTCTTAGAGAACAAGAAGGGAGGGAGGAGTGCTTAATTTGTCATTACAAAAAGAGCTGCACCCACAGTTTTGCTCGGAAGCCAGCTGGCGCTCTTGTAGGTCAGGGTGCTGAATACAAAGGCTCTACAGTTTTGATTTCACCTCATGCCTCTTTAATCCCCCATCACTCACTTCCGGCCTATTTGTCTTACTCTTGTAGGTTCCTTTTCATCCTTGGTTTTCCCTTTGTCACTGTCAACTTTCTATTCCTCCTGCTTTCCCCTTTTGTGTTTCTCTGTTTCTTGATCCGAGTCAAGGTCTGATGAGATAAACTAAGTCCTGACAACCACTGGCTCAAATTAAGCGTTGGAAAAGAGTATCTGAGGAATTCTCCAACACTGGTGGGGCTGAAGGGGTAGTATTGTCGTATTCAATATGGAAACAAAGAAATTATGCTATTTTAAAACTAGAGAAGAGACTGAGGCTTAGATTTATTAAAGCTTTGAGCTAGTTCGTCACAAGATAGCATATGCTATTTACTATCCAGCCTAAAAGGTATTTTATTCTGGGAAAACAGAATTTCCATAGAGCAAAAAACACTTTGCACGACTTTGCATCAAGGGGATGATAAAGTGGCAGATCAATGTAAACACCCATAGGTTTTCATGCAAAGTCCGATCAACTGAGATTGTCAGAATGGGCTTTGTGTCAAAAACTAATTTCTACTAAAAGCAGATACAAAGAATGGGAAATATATTCATTTCTCAAAAGAACCGACACATTTCATGTGTGCTGTAGTCTACACCACATATTCAATGTGTAAGTACTTCTGGTATCCTGCTAGGGCCTTTCTACTGTGGTGTTGGGTGGAAAGGAAAGAGAAGTGGTATCCTGCCGTGCTGCTCTTTCATGACATTTTGGAACCTTGGAGGATGGGTGTTCTCAGAGTCAGCACTTTACTCTAATACTTGGGCTGAGCTGCTCACAACATATGCTCCTATTGGGGTTCTATCCTTGTTTCTGCACTATAGACTGCTCCCTCGATAAATATCCTGTCAACTCACTGTCCTCAGTTAAATGCCAACAAAGCTGAGATCTTACTCTTCAGCAGTGCCCACCAGGTTTGAGATTCCTCCAGGTGGCCACCTTCTTTGGGCTCAGCCCCAGAGCTTAAGAAAATGATAAAAAACTTGGAGTCCTAATTGTTGACTCCCTTTCAAAGCAGGAGCAGGCCAATGCCACATGGGCAAGTGCTCTGGAATACTTAAGCTATTTCGAAGATTCCCATTGACTGACGCAAAACTGTAGTCCAGGCTCTAATTACATGTCGACTGGGCTACGGAAATGCCCTCTATGTGGGCATGGCAGACCACCTGTTCACCAGACTTCAGGTGATACAAAATTCAGCTGCTAAGCCTATCTGTAATAAAGATAGGTTTAGCTCAGCTTCAGCAAGCATGAAGACCTTACATTATCCCACAATGCGCAAAAAAGCCAAATTCAAACCTTTGAGTCATGTACACAAAGCACTTTACAAAGTTGGACCTGCAGTCCTACACTCTAAGGTAGATTTCTATAACCCATCACAAAGCCTGAGATCTGCTAATCTGGCTTTAACTAAAGTCAAATGTGTCAAAAAAGCAAGAATGGGTGGCCACTCTTTTACACACGTGGCAGGTACCCATTGGAATCTTCTGCCCTTGGAACTGCGCATCACTTTCGACCATGTCAGATTCATAAAGAGCCTAAAAACATGGCTTTTTCACAAGTTAAGCCCGATGTACCATCTTTTACGAAAAGCTGTAGTCTTGCACCATGATATACCCCTCAGGATGAGTGTTGTGCTCTACAAATACCATAAATAAATAAAACTTACACGCTACACTGTTAACCTGTGTTCTGCTTCACTTTTCCGACAATCTTCCATTATCAAAGAACCTTATGAAGTTTATATATACACAGAGCATTTGTCTTCTGCAAGGGTAGGCCTCAAGTAGAAGTCCAGTGTTTATCAGCTCATACTAACTCTGCACCATGCTGCGACGCTGTGTGATGCGCGAGGCAGCCTGTTCGTGCGACAGTGAAGAGGATGAGACCAGAAGCAGCCCAATTTTTGTACATATGGTTCTGTATCAGTTTTTCACCTTGCACAATACAGTTCCGCAAATGTAGATGCTGCACAGAGTTGCATGAAAAAATCTGTACATCTTGGGCATAGTGCTTGGATACAGGAGTAATACTGGAAGAAGTAATCTGAAAGTGAAGATGTGTTGATAGATTTGAGGGTTGTTAGAGCATCAGGTAATAGGTAGAGATAAAGAAAGGTGGAGAACTAAGTCAGCGGTCATAAATAGGTATGTGTGTGTGCAGACACAGGCCTGCAGGGACTGCTCAGAGTATGAGGATCACCATGGCATATACTTTGGAGCTCTCATGTAAGTATGATGTAACTGTAGAAGGACACACTGGCATAACAAGTTTTGCTGCAGAAATGGGGAACTGAAGGGTCTTGTTTTTTTGTAGAGTAGTGGATAATGGGACTGCTTTTGTTTATTGTTTGCTCTGCTTCCACTGCCACGCATAGTAAAATTGTACATTCAACATCTTCATGAAATTATTTACGCTACTCAGTTGTAAGCTATGAAGTCGGCAAGAAGGTATTCATGTTTTAGCTGTACAGAAGCATGGTCAGCATCTGCTCCACTGCGCATGTCTTGTCGGCCTGACAGGCCCAGCACCTGTACGTCAGATGCACACTTTTTAGAGCGGTTGCATCAGAACCTGCCTCAGCAATGACATACCAAAGACACTTGGGGCCTGATTTATACTTTTATAGCGCTGCATTTGCATCAGTGTTTGATGCAAAAGCGGCGGAAACTTACAAAATTCAGTTACATTTTGTAAGTTTGTGCCGCTTTTGTGTCAATAAATGACGCAAATGCAGCGCTAAAAAAGTATAAATCAGGCCCTTGGTCGGAGACCACACAACATCCTCCCATTGGCTAAATACCACTTTTTTGTTTTGTTTTTAGTCCATCACTTAAGAGTTTGATAAAGAGGCAATGACATGTTAGGCCGTCAGAACTTGGAGGTAGAGATGGAGACATAATGGGGAGGTATGAAAAGTATGTGACTGAACAAGAAGGATTTGCCTTCAGAAATTTCCTTAAAGTCTGTCAGCTCATTGGCAGACAGAAGTTCACAAAGGGTCATGTGCAGAAATAAGAGGAGGTATGTGTGAATCTGTTGGTCCATGCTAGGATCATGAATCCCTTTAAGTCATTTTATTATGTCAAAATGAGGGTCAGATACAGATCATCTTTAAGATAAGTTTTCAAGTTACCCAGTACTTGATCTGCTTGATAAAGACTTGAGATTTTGGCCCGTTTCCTCCAGTGTGTATATTCTTTTGTGGTCTTCTTTTCAGAGTACTTATGATGTCTCATGTGGTCATGACGCAGAAGTTGCTTTGAGGTGATGATATGCTCAATTTTAGTTCTGGGGTTTCTCCAGAGGAAATGTTTAGTAAGCAACTTTGCTGTTTTGCTGTGAGGGTTGTTGCAATAACCCCTCAGAGACTGGCACAATACATCCCAGAGAAGAGATTTCATGACCTTTGCCATTTGCACAACCATTTTGAAGGTGGTCATGAAGAACTACAGAACACCATTTGCCTCTGGCTACCATGGTGCGGTTTTGTGGTGGGGAAACCGGATATACTTGGCAAGTTTGCAACAACCAGTCCATTGAACACAAGGCCATTCTCTGACTTCACAACACAGACCATGCAAAACATAGAGATGACTATGTTGAGGGCAGGAATGACCACTGAAGCTGAAGAGGTGAGAACAAGCATTACTTCTGGAAAATGCAAGAACTCATTGATATGGTTAAGAGGCGCTGACTACCAATGGTCCAAAGAAGCAAGTACAACTCCTCCAAGATCATCTACGACAGTTCTGACATTTTCAGTTGGGCAAGACTGCTCTCCTTTCTCAAACTTTGGCATATATTTTGTGCATGAAACATCTTTCTAGCAACTCATAAAGGAAATAAAACTACAATTTCTATACCAAGACACTTTTTATGGCAGCAGTATTACTGTTGTATTTGTGTGTCACTTTGACAACATGCTCCTAAGTGCTTTAGGGATGACCAGACAACTATGTCTAAGGACATGAACTTTTTGGTGCAATTTCATCTTGAACGTGACAGAATGCACATACCTCCTTGTCATTTCCTCTCGGTCTCTACATCTCTGAGAGTTAACTTATTACAAAACTGTTTGAAGGGTAGGGTCTTGTTGTGTCATCTTTATGAGATCCTTATATGTCCTTTGCCACAGGGAGATCTGATTTTACAAAATAGCTGCTGTATTCTTCGTCTAATGAATTTTGGGTATCACAGGTTAGCAATGAGAAGACAAGCAAAGATAGAACTCGTCGGGATTTTCATACCTTCCTGGATTGTGAGTGATTTGATTTTAAATGTATAGTTCTGTAACCTCAGACAACATTGTAAGGATTTAGGAAGCACTTTGGCTTTCAGGATTTTTTACAAACTGACACGAATGCTTGACAGTCAGTATAACTGTGAATGACTTCACTTAGGCTAATAGATAAAAGTGCTTGCATTCCTATACCACAACCAGACTTTCTCAGCTTGAAAGTGTGTTGTTTCATGGTGTGTCAGACATTGACTGGCACACAATATCATATGTCTGGGCACTTTAGGATCAGAGTCATGTTGAGCTAGTATAGCATGCATTCTGATTATACTGGTTTCCACAATGATCTCAGGATACATATCTATATTATGCAGTGTACAGACCCTTCGGGTTTTGCGATGCCTACTGAGGCGGTCCGTGACTGTTCAGCAACTGAAATAATATTAGCATTCTAAATAATCATATACACATAAAAAAGTAAAACTGAAAATTTTGTAAATGTGAGGATATTTGAAATTGAAAGCTAAAAATCAACGTTGTATCCTCCGCTTTATTTGTAGGAATGGCACAAGTAAAGCAAACAGTAGTATGGTCGATTGGTGGCCTCAATTGAAGAACCTGTGTGCACTGACAAAAAGAGAGCATGCGTAAGGAGCAAAAAAAGGGACAAAGTGATATGCTAGACTCTTAAAAATAAACACAATTTTTGATGAGCTCCAATCTTCCAATTAATATTAAAAGTTAAATTTTTGGATATATTTTTGTTTCTGAACTAAAGATAACATTCCATAATTTGTGCTTTAGTTTGATGTATACTTGTTTCTGTAGGTGTGTATTTCTTGAGGTTCAAATCATAGTATTTGCTTAGTTGAGGGTCCTGGCTTCAGTGGGGATCCATAAATGTCAAAAGGTTAAGAACTTGTAAGCCTTTTTGATGTGTGACTTGATTTCTTCAAGAGCAGTTTCACTCCCTGGGGAGGATCAATAGGGTTGGCCGCATTTGGTCAGGTTTCTCGGGGAGTTACTGATGGGAGCAAACCTCTAGATCTATGTTGCATAGTAGCTGAGCATGATCCGGACTTAACTAAGAGTTGAGCTACTGCCATGGGGTTGTGCTGATATAAGGGCTTTCATCATAGCAGGACCAGGAGGCATACTGTTTCGGGAAAATACACAACAGAAGTCACACTTATCTTTATTCAGTGTAAGATTCCCCTTGTGTAGTGCTCTGCACACCTTGGTAATCGAATCATTGTGTTCCTCTTTAAAAATAGACGTTGATTTCTAAAAAACAGATGAGACTAAAGAGACATTTGGTGCATAGAATTGAAAGACTGAAAATATTCACAAAATCTTCTCAGCTATAACTGTGAAGAGATAATGCTACACTTTATCCATCCCATCAGCTAAAGTGTTAAGCCTCAACCCCCAAATTAGTCTCTCTATAACACTCCTAGGAAATTGTTCAAAATTATTCATTTGCTAACAATGCATCTTCCTGATGCCTTCAGATGCAACAAATCTCTTTATTCTTCACTTACTACATCAACAAAATGATACAGAAGCTTGATATCTCCTATACCATCTTCTTAATTAGGGCTGAATTTTCCAACCTCCCCATCCTGAATCGTGTACCATTGCAGCCTAAACCTATCTCCTTTTCCTTATCTTAAAGGAAACAATATTCTCTGGTGTCTTTCATACTACACCTCCTCTTACTGTAGTGACCCAATCAACCTGCCATTGCCAAACACCTTGATTAGATCTTTCTTCCTCATTGACTTGCCCCACTAATGCATTTCCTCAAAAGGACATTATACCAAATTGTTTTAAAGCTTTATATGTGAAGACCCACCTATATTTGACCCCTCTACTGCCAAACATTGTAGCTGCAGCTTAGGTCTACCTCTCTATTGCCTCTCTATTCAAGAAACACCTATAGAAGCTTGTTCCAATCTGGTTTCAAGTAATATCTCAGTAACAAATGCACAACATTGTTGGTGATCTGTGATATCCTCCACACTTTTAACAAAGGAAACCTTTAACTCCATATCCTACTGGAATTAACTGCGGTCTTCAATGTTTTCAACCATCAAATTCCACTTGACACCCTTTAAAAAACAGGGTGGGCCTCAGGGAAACTGACCTATACTGTTTTCACTCTTCTCTGTAAGGGCTTTCTCAAATGGTCAATACTGGCAACAGTTTCTCTGCTCCTTCTCCGTGCCAGACAGTGATCCTCATGCCTTGATTTTAATCCTCATTCTTTTTAATATGTGTTGAACCAATGGATAAAAGATCTTGGTTGTCCTTCTACCATTACACCCAATGACAAACAGGTCGATGTAAAACTGGACTCATCTGACTCTATCTCCAATTAAAATCATCACTTCACAACGTCCGCAAATGGATGGAACAAACAGCAGCTCAAATGCAATGTGCCAAAGACCACATTCGTCCACGTAACACTGAAACACAAGCTTGTTTGGCTTGAATTCCTAAAATTGGCACGTATCACCCCAAATCTGGCCCCTTGTGCTAAACCCTTGGGTTTCCTACTGGACTCTAATCTTAAGCTTAAACGTCACATCCAAACCATGGCTAAGTTGACCAGGATCTATGTCCACAAACTCAATATGATAAAGTACATTATCTCCTTCAGGGATCTAAATCTATGGTAAACCTCTGTCCTGACTACGACTTCTCCCTCCTTAGTGGCCTAACAAAAGATATAGACAATCTCCATTCAGAGTAGTACTTCATGCTGTAGCCAGTTGTCTTATAAATACAAATATTAGGAACAAATTACACCTGCACTTGCCTACCCTAAGTGGTTCCTAATCGAAGCGATGTGCTCCATGAGAACCGGCTGCCGCACTTTTTAAGTGTTTAACATCCAACCCCCTTAATATGTTTCCTAGAAACTTTGCTTCACTGGACAGCCTCACTCTCTTTTCTCTGCAAAGACAAAAGATCGAAGTTTTGAAACAGGGTTGGGTGGAGTCAGTTGTATGCATGACAACAAATATAAAACAAGTAAGACATGATAGATGTGCTGCTGTTGAAGTCACCATAGGGGTGCTATTTAATACAAAACCAGGAAAGCCATAATTGCTGGTATAGAACCACAAGAAAGGAAGGGGTGCTTTAGGCTCTGGAACACAATGAAAGAAAGGAACACCAGTTATAGAATCTGGGGAAAGAAGGAATGCTAACTTAAAGAATCACACGTAGAGCATGGGCACTGGCCTATACAACGTCATAAAAGAAAGACTCTACGGACAGAGGACAACTCTAACTTATAGAAACTTGAAAAAAATATGAATTCTAGACTACAGATTTACAGAGAACATAGACACCACTGAGATTTTAGCAACACCAAAAATGCTGTCCCACCGAATGTCAGGAATGAAATAATGTAACATTTGAATACTTTTCATTGATAGACTACATCTGCATACTGCCCTCTTCTCACTTGTTCATGGATACGGGTGTCCATAGTTTGATCCTATTCTAAGGGTGAGATATTTGCCACAACCTATTTGGAGGATTCGGCTGTTTAACCCTATTAGTCTGTTTTTGCTTTATGTATACTTATGGTTATTTTAGCTATCTCGTGCAAACTAATGCAGACTATTCGACATAAAGATGGTGTCTAGTTGAATCTGAGGAAGAGCAGCCTACAGAATCACATGGAATACAGGAATACAGTTTAACCTATGACTGAAAGGGTATGATTACTGGTCTGTTTAATTAGGGAAGACATTTATGCTATTCTATACAAATATCTGAAAAAAACTGACTGGCGTATAGTATCAGAGTCACCTAGGAATGCTACCTAGACTAGAAAATCTACGGAAAGAATGCATTCAAGTCTGTAGAATCCTTTGCAACAAGGGAATACGAGTAATTTGTACGTTCATAAAGGCAAGTATGCTAGCCTTTAGAGTTATAGGAAAGGCGAGAATGATAACATGTGGCATGACATTAATGAAAGAAATACAAACTTGCATAATGTTAGGGAAATAATAGTAGCCTATAGAATCTCTAGGAACAGGAAAATGCTATGCCATGGAATCGAAAGTGTTGAGCAACAAACTTTAGAAAACTCATAAATGCTAGCCCATGCTCAATAGTCTGAGCAACGAAAAAGCAGCTTTGAAATTAATCCGTAAGGCACGTGGGATCGGGCAAATAATAGACGTTTCTCAGCACAGCAGAATGCAAGTAATTTGTGGCCGAAAACCTCCGTTTACAACTGTAAGTGTCTCTAAAGCTTAACATCTATCCACAAAGGGATACCAGTTTGGCCTAAAATTATATTAATATTACACTGTAAAATTCACTAACAAGTGTGTAGAATCATTCAGTAGCAAGCCCCCACATAAGTGATGAAAGGAACAATGCTGGTTTGCCTTGTTAGTTTGTGAGCCTTTACAAACTCCTTTTTATTCCGTCCGCACCCTCCATCCAGGCAATGTTTTGCTCCAGCACGGCTGGGGTCAGCCCCATTCCAGAGTCCAAAGGAGACTAGATCACCTACAAACGTGGCAGAAGTTTAAAAAAAATTTCATGGGTAAGCAAGTCTTCCTAGTGGAGAAATACATTTTTTTTTTAAAAACTGCCCATTTGCACATAAGGCTGCCCTTTAACATGCATATTCTACATTGCACACTATGTACAATTATGCGTCGGGAAAATAATGAGTTATACCAATGTCACCTAATACTGCTGCCCGATGCCCGGAAAACTGCATCTGGCACTACTTTACAGATGTGCTACTGAGAATGTTTGTGAATTGCAAAAATATAGGACGGTATATTCTATTGCAGTTTAAATCTCCACATGTACTTTTGCTCTGTTTTTTGTGATCAGATGCAGGATTAAAAAACAAAGTCATAAAGCTGAGAATTTCACCTTAGCAAGCAGGGCCAGCACAGAACTGGGACCTGATTGTGGGAATCTTTGTCATTAGATTCACTGTAACAACCTCAGCTGTGACCAACGAGAAACTGACAAACCAGGGATCTTGGAAAGTTTGCGAGGTACCTCTCACCAAGACAACTTTGTCAATTGAACAAGTGGCAGGGATAAGACCGCGCAATTGTGGACTGCCAAAGACATCACAAAGTTAGTTCTGTGCTCCATCCTTAGGTTTTACCCGTGATTGACATTCATAGGCCAGGGGTTCTTGGATTCGAAATTTAAAGGTAAGAAGTTGTGGGAACTTTCATTAAGAAATATATCTAAAGCACTTCACAAAGTTCTGAATGTTTGTGCTGTGTCATAAATCAAGCTTAGCGCCCCTTTTAAGAGCCAATCAGAATGCCAGGCATGGCCACGTGACAGCTTATTTTAAAATGCAGTCCACTAGGGAAGTCCTAACCTGCCTTGGACTTTTCAATTGCTGGTGGATAAAATATACTTTGGATCATTAAGGTTCATTTAAAAAACTGAAACCTATCTATTGTGTGCTGTCGTTTCTAGCTTTAATTTTTCAGTATTTGTGCAGTTTTAATAAGTTTGGTCTTCAACAATAGTTAAAAAAGCAAAATATTGTCCTTTTTTTACCATGGCAGAATACTTGACCACCCACAGCTATTCTTCAATGTACTAAAATATACTACACCATTTTTAAAAGTTTTAGAGTGCAATATTCCAATATGAGCCACAACTGAGAAAAGCTATCCGCATCATAACGCCCCCAATATGAGACTTTTCAAAGTTTTAAATTTGCATAGCTCAGTAATGAATAATTCCCACCCATCAATTAGAAATTGATTCTAAACGAATCTGTTATGCCCACCCGCCTACATTTTATACTTTCTCTACATCTGCTAGATAACATATGGTAGTTGCCCTGGTCATCCAATAGAGGATCATATGTGCACAAATAAGAACCCGTATAAATAAATCTTGAAAGCTGGGCTCAAATGCGTTACAATACCTTCTGAGAAATGCCACTGAGGCTTAATCCATTTCAAAGTATTCTCTGCCCCAATGTATACGATACTAACTCTGTCTCAGTGAAATTAATTTGGCAGGATTGTGTAGAAACACTGTAGGAACACATTAAGGGATGGTACTCCTCTGGCTAATTTACATTAATTCCCCTTTCTAGAGATTGCTACAAATATTTTGTGTTCAGCTTTCAGGGGAGGCAAAACTTAGCAAGTATTTATGTATCTGAAGTGTCAACTTGTGCCATTTCTTATCTAGTCATTGTATGTGGCTCACTTAATAGATTAATTATTTTGTGTCCATTGCTATTTTGGGACATACTTCAACGCTAAAAAACAAACTCAAATGGCTGCTGGTCCATGGGGAAATGTGCAGGTATTTGTATGGCCACAAGTATTTGTATGCCTACATGAGAGATTCAGGTAGCACATGGTGTCCTACTGGTAAAAGCAACTCCCATCTCTTTCTTCTTAGCACATTAGGCTATTTAGCAGAGGAGGCTCAACAAGATGATAGGGTACTAGCAATTAGGGGTGGGCAGAACTTGTAGAGTTTCACTCTGCAGAATTCCATGGAGTTATATGAAAACTCGATGAGATTCCATGAATTTTCACAAATGGTCAGAAATCGGCACTTCCCGCTGCTTGTGCTGATGTTTAACGAAGGGAGCTTGTTTGGTGCATAAAAATCAGCGCAAATGGCACCACGCAGCCCACCAGAAGGCTCTGCTGTGCAAGTTGATTTTGCTGCAGCTCAAGTAGATTCTCTACTTGATTGTCAGCTTTCTCACCATGAATTGTCGTGACCACCCGTGACCGTTTGTGGTGAGAAAAACTCACTGGGTGCCCTCCTAGCACCCAATAATTGTGCTAGAGGACACCAGTACCCACTGGCGCTCAGCAACTTGCCATTGGTGAGCCACACACGAGAAAAACTCTGCCCCTTGGTGGGTGGCTAAATTTGGCCGGAACTCCATGTTACAAGCCAAAATGCTATCAACTCTGCCGGTGGAGCGGTATTTATCGCCCACTCCTACTAGCAATGTACATGCTAAAAAGCTCATAACCTGTTCCATGTTATCTAACAGTGAGTTTAGTTTCGTCATAGGCTGAAAACCAAAAACTATGTTTTATTGTACTGTGTTCTGCAGAAAATGTTACCATCATCACTGCACCAGTACTTACAATGAGTGAGCATGGTTCTCAAAGATAATGTTTCTTTGTGAAACCTACTGGAACTTGGTGAGCACATGCTCAAGTTCTATAGGGAATTGTGATAACATTTTAATTTCCTCAATTGTGTGTCCCATAGATGGTTTTTGATTTTCATTGCAGTGTGATATGTCAGTGGTTCTGTGTGGAGTGCTCTAATGGCACTACTTTTATACAAATTCTGTGATCATTATGGTTGGATGTGGTTGTACTCAGCATTGTCAATTAACTGTTTAATAGCTTGCAACCCAGTTCTGTTCTATGAAATCCAATATGGAACTTGTTGAAATGGTGTACCTGCATATGGTTATCTGTCCAAGATTGCTGAAGGGATCTCTCTTCTGGGAGTTATCTGTTTCAAGAGTTTTCCAAATTTGTCCTCTGGAAAGGAGTTTTTTTTATTTATGGTGGTCAGTTGTCGTGGTGGTGAGCTGTGTTCTCGCTTTTATGTAGAAATGTGTGAGCCCCTGAAAACTCTAGCCTGGTGTGGCTCGTCTACAACTGTTGAGTCGGAAATTAGTTGAGCTTTCTTGTAGCTTTTTCCTCCTTCTTGTGCACTCTCACAACAACAGTCTGCATGTCTGGGCGCAGCCGAAAAGGGACTTTCTGTGTATCCAGCTTTTTTCACTTTGACCACCACTTACTGGTCCACTGGGAGCTGGAGTAGGCTTGTAGATGGAGTGACTGAAGGAATTGGTGAAAGGTGCCATGAATTCGGCACCTCAGCCCATTCATCCTTATCCAGAGGGAGGGCAGCACTGAGCAGCACTCACCGGCCGAGATAGTAGACGGCAATTGGATCCTGGCCTACCTGACATTTGTCTATATGGGGGAGTTCCAATCTTTATGTACATGTGGTTTTGCTATTTATGTAGTTACTTTGTCCTCTACCAGAAAGATATTTTGTCAGCTTGCTTTCTCTAAACTCATCTGCGGATGCGTGCTGCAAGATTTAATTCTGCTGAGTCTGAAACCAGGTTCAGTGTCCCACAATAAACATGTACAAAACAATTGCGCATCCACTATGACTACCACCCTTACCATGCGGTTTGCAGATGCAAGGTGCTGGGGTCCCCCTGAAGAGATCATATGTACTATGGAGAATCTTATAATAGCCTACAGTCTAGCCCTGCTAACTGATCACACTATTGTAAATACAGTGCTTTGTGCTCGGCTCAACCACTTTTCTTTTTGGTTTGGGTTTTGATAGCACAGATGAAAAACATGGAAGTTGTTTCAGTAAAACGCCAGGTGTAGTGAACGTGAAATCACATGCCGTTTGACCCTCTGATATCACAGGAAGTTACATCACTTACTCCATGCTCCCACGACATCATAGGAGGTGATGTCACAAGGTCTTGGACCTCGCTGTCATAATAGAAAGTGAGAGAGCTCTGGAAAAAAATCCCAATAACTGCATTATCGACACAAAGACAAAAAATTTACTAGAGAAGATTAAAGTTGATTTCAGTTAACCACCACACATTAAGAATTGAATGGCCATAATATCCTAGGGAAATACCAAGGATATTCCACAGGTGTAGCATCATGTCCTGGGTGCGGTGCAGTCAATCTATGTCAGATGCACAATTGCAGACAGGAATGCCAAATGGAAGTCACAGATCCCTAGGTACAAACATGATACACTCTTGAATAGCTTTTGATTTCTTGTGCAGATTAGAAAGCCGAGACACAATTATCCTTCACCTTCATGCAGGTGTAGCTTTGAATGTCACCTTTCAACCGCGAATGTCCAGCACAGGCTAATGTACTCAGACTCAACTATCATGTACTCAGAGCCCTATATGGCCAGATACAGGCTCACGTACCCAGGACCAGCCCTGGGTCCACGAATACCCTGAAATGCCCAAGGAAATTTAAGGTCAATAAAATATAATATTCCATGACTTCAGGCGGCTAAGCCTTTACTAAGTTTACAAGGCTCCCACAGGCTCAAAATATAGAAAGCGGAGGTATTCAGCAGGTCACTCAGATCTCACAGGATTTGTACAGCTGGGCTGTCCCTAAGCCTAAACAGATTTTACAGGCTCTGACTCCAGACAAGCGAGCTGTTCTTTAGATTTTAAAAAAGCTGGATGCTGGGGTTTGGTCATCAGACTTTGTTTTCGGGTTCCTCACACTTATAATCTCAGGCCTACAAAAATAGGCTAGAGCTTCAGACACCAGAGTAATTCCTCGGGATGAACGTATCTTCAAGTTATAAGCTTCTAACAGAAGAGCTATCTCTCAGGCTTAACAAAACTCAAGGGTTCAAGTTTCAAAGAGCAGAGATAACAGGTTACTTAAATCTCACAGGCTCGGGTGTTTAGGAGCAGACTTATACATCACCTTAAACAGATATTAAAGGATCATGTTTCAAACTAAGAGTACCTCTAATGTTAAATAGATCTTACAGTCTTAGGTCTCAGACAGCAGAGCTGAAATTGAAGAAATCCCTGAGATTACATGAATTTCAATGGCTTAATCAGCAGGGCTATCCGTCTACTCAGAGAGATCTTGTAATCACAGACCCCATACAGCAAAACTGTCATTTGAGGTACAGAACTCAAGCTTTAGACATTTGAAAATTGGTGCATTCCCATAGAAAAAGTGATCTGTGTTATCACCATGAGCATTCAGATATTGTTTAGACCTCTGTGAATTCAGATATATACCACACAGGCACCGCCACCAAGCTGCCTCATATCAAGTGTGTGGTATTCTGCCTGTCCTTGCTTTTTTAGCAAACATACCTTGCACTACGGGACTTTTACGTTTTCACTTCAGCTATAAAACTAAAACAAGTCCCAGAACAGAATGGGATGCTGGGTGAAAGCCACAGCTATCTTAATGTGTCACACATAATATGGGCTTATCTGCAAAATGGTGTATCCCAACGTGAAACAAATGCTTCAGTGAAATGGCTGCGAACCAATGCAACCAGTGCTGGTGGAAACATTAGTTATAGCAACTTGATGATAATACGTTTTTATGGCATTACTGGCTAGAACTATACACCACTGTGGAGTCCCTCCTGAGGGAGCTAGGATCCTCACATGGCAGGCCTGTGCTGTTGGACAGTGAGGCCACATGTTACAGGCTCTCACCTGAGGCTCTGCCTTGGAGCACGCTCTCCAAAGCAGGATTCAATGCCCTTTCTTCAACATCAGAACTGTTTATTTTCCCAGGCACATTTGTAACTAGCTCATTCAATCAAGTTTTTGAATTGCATTACAGAATTTGTAATCCTGATTTTTTTATGATTTAAACAATTCTACAAGTTTCCACAGAAGGGGATTGTGGCACGGGTTTTCAACTGAAAATCCCACTTTGAACAACAAATTGCTCTGCTCCTGGTCAATTCGTATGGTTTGTGCTGTTGAAGGATCTCCCTGGAGTACATTACGCTGGCCAGAGAGAAGCACAGAAAGCACACAAAATGTACAGTTTTTGCACATTTACGCTTTAGCGCCAGCAGAGTGTATTTGTGTTTTTTTTCTGGACCCACCTTTACTCTGCAATAAAATAGGGAAAATAGGATGAAGTATGTCTTTACCATGCTGCTGTTCATCACACCATTTTCATCAATGCACCTAGGGTTTACACACTTTTCTGTGTTTGTAGCATTTGCCGCCACTAATTATAATTTTCAGATGGTGGCGAGTGATCTTTATTTTTTTTACTGTTCTCTGTTAGACAAATCATTTAATTGAGCCCCTTCCTTCCCTGCTCAAATACCAATGACCTCATACAGGTATTTTGATTTTTATATCACAGATTTGCCAGTCAGTGCGTCGGGTCTATTTAATATTTTGATAGGGAGACTGGACCCACAATTCTCAAATGTATTGAAATATAAAATAATATCAAACATATATGACTTGTGTTTTAAAGCAGTTTCCATTTGAGTTCTAAAGATCTCTCCGTTCTCTTTATATGTTTCGAAAAGTATTTTTTCTCCACTGAAATGAGATACAATCCTGGGAAAACTAAGCATATGTCATTATTCTAATTTATTGTCCTCAGCCACGCAGTTGCTGCACAACAGGCGTAGGCAACACTTATAGTGCAAGGACATTCTGTTATTAATAGGTGACAAAGCTCCGTTCCAGTAGAAAATAACAGGCGTATTTTCCCCGGAACAGTTTATTTTAGCATCTATCAATAACTGGAGCTAATAATTCCGAAATGCTTCCAGGTCACAGGAGCAGAATGACCCCATCGTGAATGGCCACGTTGGACACTTTAACCCTGTTGGAGCCTTGCTTTGTTTATAACAAATCATGGAAGGAGGCTACTGAGAGGGTCACTAACAATCTTCTTTTCACAGCTCTGGAGCACTCCCACATATCACAGCAGAAAAGGGAGGCAGCCTCTGGTTCCTATTGCATGTGAGGTCGGTCTTCCATCATTCACATAAAGCAATGTATATACACATAATGTGGGGGACATATCCTACCAAAAATGGTAATGCAGAACTGGGGTGGGGGAGCACTTGAGACCCACAGCCAAGGAGCTGGGGTCGTCAAGCGGCCATATTAGGATATGGAACAGCCGGGCGGTGTTGGGCCTCCTCGCCTTACCCCGCCTTCGTGTGGAGCTATGAGCAGAGGTGGCACCAACTGAGTGTTTAGTGGGAAGAAAATATTGCCTTGTAATGCTACAGTCTGGAGGTCTCCTTTCCTATTTGACTACCATGTCAAATCTGCATAAACGCCTAAAGCCATACTTCATCCGCTAACAATTTACTTAGTCCAGCAGAAACATGAACGAGTGACTGCTCTCAACTAGATGGGGATGCATATATTACTGAAGGATTTTTCCATGTGACCAGATAATTAGTGCAGTACAGTGTCCTCATACATGAATTGCCACAGTGAATTCACACTCACATATCATCCATGCAATTGTACACATTAGGCAGAACAACCCTCACACATTGAACACTGTGCACTTATGACTTATAATTATGCCTTAACATGCTCAATCCAACACTCCCTAATTCCTAACACCTTACAAAAAACACTAATCAAAACAAATTAGACTGAACACTGTACACACATGCAACATAGCAGGCATACACTTTAGTAATGTGTTATCGGGTTCACAACAGTCAAATCATGAAGAAACAGCAAGGTACCCAAAACATCCAACAAAACACTTTAGAGGGAACATTGCACATACACCCTGGACAACAGAAATACTACATATTTGGGTATCACCGTGCTCACTAATTGTAAAGAAAGTACACATACAACATGCAAGAGTATACAGTTAACATAACACAGTACATACACCCAACACAAAAAAATGACATTTCAAGGGTGTATTACCCTGTTCATGAATGCATGAATCACCAAGAAAACAAATACACATCTTACAGAACCCACTGGAAAAAACGCTGCTCATTCATCCGATGCAGCTCCGACGTACTGGACAGTTCGATATTACCATTCTCACAGCAACACTCTCTTTTTGACAAGCCACACAGCTCTCCCCAACACCACTTATTATACAAGAGCCTAAAACCCATACCACAAATCACAGTTAGACCACAATTTCGTTGATTAGCAGTGCAGTGTACTGTCAGAGACCTCATTCACGTCCTAGATCCCAGGCAACACGCATGCTGATTAAGTGGGTGGTAAACATTCAATGTATACCACATCTCCAGACACCTCAATGCTTAATTTGTAATGAAGTGATTTCGGGGGTCCAAAGTTTTTGTTAGGAGGCCACCACAGGGGCTTCCAAAGGCCAAGGCTACCATGAATTAGAACTATCTTATCTCGATTCCACATAATTATGAGCTTTATTCCACCACCCTGCAATTTCTGTCTCTTTCTCTCACTCGTGCAGGTTCAATGTATTTCCTGACTTTTCACCTTGCCCCTGTTTTACTGTCTTCTCTACGCCATTTATTTTTCTATTTTCTGCCTTTCTCTCGCTTTGGGCCCAAAATTAGATTGTGTATAGTGTTAATTTTGCATGTAAATATGTGGATGTTGGATAAGAGCATCGTACCTTGAGAATTTCATGACTTAGTACAACGGGGCACTGAGGAGAGCTGGAGGTAATAATACCTCATTGTTGCTTCCACTCCGGTTGCTTCTGGCTCCTGTATTTTTTCTTCTACCCTTGATTCCATCACCCTTTTTAAAAAGGTTTCACATGGTTTTTAGTTAGTTACTGATCCGATTGGATCGGTAATCAAACAGAAAAAAACAATGTCATATTTGTAGGAACACACATGCATGGTGTGCTTGCCTACAAAATCACCTAGACGGTCGAGTTAAAGGCTATTCGTGCAAAATACGTGCTATATAAATCACTCATGAATTTCATAAAACGGAGACATCATGTACCAGAGCGATTGTGTAATCGTTACACAAAACCTGCTTTGTTCTTTGTTTTACATATTGCCCTTTTTTGGGTTCAGTTGTGGCAGTGGCAGTGATAGAAACTTTTCGACAGATTTCGCTCTGCCACCCCAACTTTTTTTTCATTCTCACTCTCGCATGCTCCTCCTGTTGTCTTCAAACTTCCTCTTGTTTATCTCTAAGTTCGATTTTCGCAGACTCTTTCCTTTTCCCCTTCTGGATTTATCACCTATTTCTTTGTGTTTTCCTTTACATCTCCTAATCTTCTTTATACTCTTTAAACTTCCAAATGTTCTCATCGTAGACTACATCAAAAACCATGAGATCGACGGTCGAATGCTTTCTAAATACTACCAGAATCCCGAACCAATCCAGGACCATATTACACTTCACCCTTATGCATTTTTAATATTACATTTTATTTTATATTCATGTGTATGTTCACTGTTTTCTTCACAGCGTAGCCAGAAATAGATTTTCTTTAGAATTAGTGTTTACATTTAACTTTTATAACAACGTTTTTATGACCAGTCCTACCTCTTGTGCCCGTTTTTGCCCTAACATTAGTTTATTTTAACAGCCACCGCCAGCGCATGCCAAGGACCAGGTTCCCGAGCCCCAGGGCCGCTTTCGCGCCTCCCGCGTTTCCCACCTCCTGTGGTTCCCGCCTCCCCCACGCCTTGCCCCTCTCAGAGGCCTATTTTATGGAGGCTGCAGCAAGGCCTCTGTGAGCAGGATCCCCCAGCTCTCCCCACTGCTGCCAGTGTTGCACACAGCCTCGGACCCCTTGGCTGTTATCAGCCAGGTTTTGCCTGCAGTCCTAGCTCTTGTGCCCGTTTTTGCCCTAACATTATTTCGACAGCCCTCGCCAGCGCACGGCAAGGCCCAGGTACCAGAGCCCCAAAGGTGCTTACCGACCTCGTGTTTCCAGCCTCCCCCACGCCCATCCCGCCTCACAGGCCTATTTCATGGAGGCCGCAGCGCCTGTGAGCAGAATCCTCCAGAACCTGCCACTGCTGCCAGCCTCGCGCACAGCCCCAGACCCATTGGCTGTGATTAGCCAGGTTTTGCCTGCAGTCCTAGCTCTGGTACCTGTTTGTGCCTCTAATATTAGTTTATTTTGACAGCCCCAACCAGTGGAACACATGAACTTCCAGCTCCACACCGACAACAACTCCACTATCAAAGGCACCCTCGCATACAGACCGCCACAACCACGCACCAGACAAAGCTACACCATCTCTGATTTCATCACCCCGCTCACCATTGATTCCAAACGCTACATCTTCCTGAGAGAATTCAACTTTCACTTAGACTACCCCACCAAACTGGGGTGGCATGGTGAGCAAAAAAATGATAGATTAATCCCAGATCTTTGCGAATGGGAATGAATGTTTGCATTGTTCAGCGTTCCATCCATCATCTGTTCTTTTTGATTTTTGCCTAGACATGGGTCCGGGGCACACTATACCATTGGAATCAAGTTAGCCTGCTTGATGAAGAGTGATATCCTGAAACCGGTAACAGGATGCTTGTTTAAGGTCCAGGGAGGACCTGGCTTGGCAGTTCGGGCTGGACTGTTCCCTTGCGGAACAGAGTCAAGACTGATTTGCATATGGCTGTGTCCAAACTGGGGTGGCACGGTGAGCAAAAAAATGATGGATCAAACCCAGATCTTTGCGATTGGGGGTGAATGTTTGCATTGTTGAACGTTCCGTCCATCATCTGTTCTTTTTACTTTAGACTTTACAACATTGGTAAATTGTGGCTGTGTGGGTGAGTGTTGTGTTGTGTTTTGGCATATGATTGTAGGTCTGTGGGTGTATGATGCTAGATGAATGTGCATACAATTGTGGCTATGTCGGTGTACGATGGCAGCTTTGTGGACACTTAGTGGTGAATGTAGTTTGGGTGTAATAATGTGGTTGTGTGGGAGCCTGATAGAGCTGTCTGACCATATACTGGTGGCTCTGTAGACCTATATTTGTAGGTATGCCGTCATACATGAAATTGGGTGTAGGTGGGTTGGCACTATAACGGTGATGGTGTTGCTTGGTGATGCAAGGTGGACACAAATATGAAGGCGGGTGCTGTGGCGTATAATGTAGGAAATTATGTTTACATTGTGTAGAGTGTTCATTTTGCATGTAACTATGAGGATGTTACAAAGAATATATGCCGAATTTTAAGGTGATTTAGGCTAAACGCAGTATGTTTTGCTCTTTACACTAAGTCAGGGTAGCATCTTACCTTGTGAATTTCATGACTTAGTACAGCGGGCAGTGACAAGAGCTGAATATAATACTTCCCTGCTGCTTCCACCCTCAGGTGCTTCCGGCGCCTGTGTTTTTGCTTCTCCCGGTGATTCCACCACCTGTTTTTTTGTTTTTTTAAAAAAAGGTCTGACATGATTTTTTTTAGCTATTGATCCAATTTTACCGGCATCTAAGCAAAAAAAGAGCACATACAAGAGTTTGTAGGCACACACGTGCATGGTACGGGTGCACAAAATGACGTGGATGGTCGAATCAAAAGCCATTTGTGCAAAAAGTGTGCTATATAATCACTTTTGAATTTCGTAAAATGTAGACATCTTGTAATAGAGAGATTATGTAATCTGTTCATAAAACATTTTTTGTTATTTTCTTTTTTACAAAGAGTCTCTCTTATCGGTGCAAGGGTCACAGTATCGATGACAAAAACCTTTCAACAGACCTCGCTCTGACTCCCAAACTTTTTTTCCTTCTCTCTCTCTTATCCTCATCCTGTTGCCTTCAATCTTTTACTTATCCTTTTCCTCTGGTTTATCACTGTTTGTTTTTCACAGACTCTTTCTTTTTCCCGTGCTTGATTTATCACCTATTTCCGCTTAATTTCGTTTACCTCTCCTAACCTTATTTGTACCTTTTAAACTTGCAAATGTTCTCATCATAGACTACATCATAAACCATGAGACCGAAAGTCGTATGGTTTCTAAATGCTACGAAAGCCCTGAAGAGGCAATACAGGACCATATTACACTTTACCCATTATGCATTTTTAAGATTATATGTTATTTTATATACATGTGTATGTTTGATGTTTTCTTCACAGTAAAGCTAACAATGGGTAGTGATTAGGATTAGAATGTTTGCATTTATCTATCATGAATAAATACTTAATAAAATAACGAACAATGGTGAACGAAAGTAGAATTGTGACCCTGCGACATTATTTCACACAGTATTTCTTAATATTAGCATAATTTGCAGATTTCACAAAAATGTTTGTACCTCAAATGGATGAAAACAATGCTATTAGAGAATGTGCCACATAATTTGCATTTTTGCGTTGCAATTTGGATCACCTGGTTGTATAATGTGGTCAAGCATGCTGCATAATCCTGTAGCCTTGACAATGGTAAAAGTCTGTAGGATGGCTTGGGAATGTCCTTATACTTACGAAATCCTTATTTCACCGGGAACTGTGAAATGTTTCCCATACCTCATAGTTCCCTATGAAATATGAGTTTGATACCACTTCATTGTGTGCAATAATAGCATCCAGCACAGAATATATATACATTGCATGTTTGAGGACTTTTATTCTACTAAGTCAACTTTAACTCCCAACACCCTTATTACTTGCAGTAATTTAAAAAAGGAGATGGGCTTAGGGGACTTATTGATTATGCTTATATGTTTGCAACAACATGTATGATAAAGTGACTATCCTTCAAGAATGATATTTTAGGGCATTGGTAAATGGTGGCTAGTTGGGTGAGCGTTGGGTAGTGCTTTGGCATTTGATTGCAGGTGTATGGGTGTAGGATGCTGGATGAACGTTTTTAAAATGCTAAATATGTTGGTATGTGATGGTGGGCACTTAGTGGTGACTGTATGTTGGTAGGTCTGGTTGTATTAATGTGGATGTGTGGGAGCCTAATAGGACTGTCTGAGCATGTACTGGTGGCTGTGTGGACATATATTTGTGGGTATGCAGTCATACATGAATTTGGGTTGGTGGCACTGTAATGGTGAGCGTGTTTCCATATGTTGGTGGGAGAACACAAATATTATGGTGAGAGCGGTGGCATATGATGTGGCAAATTATTTTTACATTGTGCAGTGTGTTAAATTTGCATGTAAATATGTAGATGTTGCAAAGAATATATGTTAAGTGTTGGAGTAATTTAGAGTGAACGTAATATAACAGGCACTCTATATGAAGCCAAGGTAGCATCTTTGTGAATTACATGACTTAGTACTGTAGGTCAATGTAGGAGATGAAGGCTGAAGTCACTTTCATGACTTTTTAATTTTTATGACAAAGCCGCACACATCAGTTAACAGGAACACCCTTTCAACTTTAAATTTGTAGGGGATTTGATTGTTTTTTTGGTACTTTTTTGCTTTTGTGAATTGACCTACTATATTGGTTTTGAGACACAAAGGAGACAAAATTATGATTCTCTTATGAGCTCTAATAAGAGTGAAAAACGCACCAGGAGCTAGTTTTATTTATTCCAGGTTGACTTGGATGGTATTTTATCAATACAAAGCTCTAATACTTTGCAAAGGATGGTAAAGGGCTTTTGTCATTTTTCCACGCAGCGTAGATAGCTATTCTTAAAGAACTTGCTGAAGAAATGGCGTTGCCTCTTTTCTAGCTCATCTAGATGGTATTGTGCCGAACCTTTGCCTAAAACTCTGCTAGCAGACATTTATGATGAGCAGATTTAGGGTATCATTTACAAGAAATTGTCACAGTGTGATTGATGTGCTAGCTTTCTTGCATTGCCCTGTGCCTCCCTAACGACGCCATGGGAGCGCTGTAATTACAGTACAGTGCCCCATGGTGCTCAGTGTTCACAGTTTCATCAGACATTCTGACGCAGTTGTGGCGCTAAACCATGGCATCGCTGGACTAGCATCAACATTTTGATGCTAGTCCAGCAATGCTGGGAGGGGGGAGCATTCAAAACAGCACAGCATCACTTAAATGCCTGCGCTGAGCAGATGTTAAAAAATTGATGCTGTGATGGCGCAGAAAGGTGCAGTGAAATCTTGTAGATTTCACTGCTCCATTTCTGCGGCGCTTTTTGCGGAGGAACGCCTTTCTTACATACATTATACCTGGTGCAGGTATAATGTGGCACAAGGCTTTACAAACTGGTGCAATGGTACCATTGCACCAGTCTGTAAACTCAGTGCTATGTGGGGGACTGTTTCGCCGACATCGCATAAAAACAAATGATGCTACGGCAGCGCAAGGGGCTTTTAAATGAGCCCCTTAGTGTGTTGGTGCTGGTGTAGAGTGCTCTAAATAAAGGAGCTGCTCTCCACCTAAAACGGAGGAGCTACACAGTTTCCTCCTTTTTTTCTGCATAATTTATGTGGCAGTCTAAACCTTAAAGGGCACTGTTTGGACTTTTACTGGGTGGTCCCTTGTGTTTGGGCAAAGCTTTGCTCCTCTGATGAGCGCTAATAAGAGCAAAACAGATATCTCAGGAACTACTTTTAGTTGTTCCTTGTTGGCTTGAAAGGTATTTTATCAACCCACCCAAAAGCTGTAATACTGTGCCTAAAATGGTAAAAGGCTTTTGCCATTTTTCAACTTGGCATCAATAGCATTAGCTAACCCATTGCTTAAAGAATTTGCTGCAAAAATGGTAAATGGCTTTCTCGCTTTTCTAGCTTGGCGTGGAGGGCACTGTGCTGATCTAATCCCAAAAAATGCTGCAAAAAAAAAGGCATTTGAGGTGAACAGATTTAGAGTGTCAGTTTGTTGTGGTGTGCTTCATATATAGGAGCTGCTCTCCACTTAAATCTTGGCAACCACCCAGGACTCCCAACTTCTTTTCTCCATAATGTATGTAGCACTCTCAGCCCGCAAGGGTATTGGGTGTCTGTCTGTGTGTATATCATTTAAAATGCATGAATAATTAAATTATGGTTTTGCTGCACTTTCCATTGAAAATGCATGTTTAATTTGTTTATAGCGTTAGGACAGATGAGCACAAAATTCGGCAACCACATGGCATAGTAACTAAGGTGCTGTATGTCAATTTTTGTGCGGATTCATGTAGAGAAAAAAAACTTAAATGGGAGGGTTCATTACTCATTTTGGCTCTCATTTGAAATTTTGCTCCCGCTTAAAGCCCAAACTACCTGAACATGATAGTTTAACTTTCCTGGGCAAGCCTGCTTTGTTGTTTTTGTAAACCTAGTCATTAGTTATTGAGATATACATGTTTTAAAAAGTTGCCTAAGCAGACTTTGAAGGGTGAACACTTTTGTATATCTCTGACATATGGACTTCAAGGATTTTTGCAATCCAGAAATTCAAAAATGTAATCTGATGGGACAAGGGAGTCTTTTCTACCATCACCCCTTTTGCATCCGCGATTCTAAAGTTAAAAGAGCCGGTCCTAGTGATCTAGAGCTGCCTCAAGACAATAATTTCTCTTGCATTTGCCATTTCAAAATGTGAAGCACACTCCCTGTGTCCTGATCAAAAAAGTGGAAAGGTCATACAAAGGGAAGGCTAAGCATACCCTGACGCCCTGGATTTATTGGGGGTACCCTCAAAGGTACCTTAAGCATACCCTGACGCCCTGGATTTATTGTGGGTACCCTCAAAGGTACCTCCGTGGAGTGCACATAAAAAACTCGAGATTCACCATACTTTGCTATTGTAGACAGCCTTGTCTACACATGTCGTCGGCGGTGATTTCACCACTTGTTTTTTTTAAAAAAGGTCTGACATGATTTTTTTTAGCTATTGATCCAATTTTACCGGCATCTAAGCAAAAAAGGGAATGAGTTATAGTCTGCATTTTACATTGCCCACTATATCAGATGAACTTTAGTTTTTTCCGGTTTTATATTCTCTGAACTATAACTAATATTTAAATGTGTTTTTTCTTCAGTGAATTTCATGTGTGCTGCCCCACTTCTGGGTGCTATAGTACCTATCCTGCACTTCGCAGAGCCTTGTGCCAGGCCTGGCTCAAATTGCGATGCACAGTGGGGGTTGATAGCAGAGCATGCAAGGCCTTGCACTGGGGTTAATTGCATAATTTGCTAACTGTCTTCCTAATTTAAATCAGATTTATCAAACAGTGGCAAAGTTATTAGTAGGGGTGTGCAAAATATGTGTGATTTGCTCTTAGCTAATTAGGAAAAATGCAGGAAAAATTATAATTATGCAAAAAGAAAAATCGGCATTTTGAGATTTATTTTAGCACAAAATGTGTTTGACAAGTGTGGGGACAAGATGTTTTTAAACATTTTGATTCACATTGGCACCTTATGACACCTTTGCCCAAAAATCGAGATACTGGAATCAGGTTTACCTTGCAACCTCCATGTCAGCTGACTGATGCCACACGGAAGCAGCGTGCAGCAATGGTAAGTCACAAGGTGGTTTTGTATAGGGAAAGGTTCCCTTAAAATTTGAGATAAAAAGGACTTAAGGTTGACATATAAGTTGAGAAAGGCTACATAAAAAAAACCTTAAATGAAGTTTGGTCCTTAACAAAATTCGGGTATCTGTATGCCCCCAGCCTTTCCTTCCCTCGCCATGCTCGAGGGCAGGTAGGTATTCATTGTTATTAACATCCCCCATACATTGGAGAAATAAAACAAGGGCTGTGCGTGGGAGCTTCTCACCACCCCCCCCCCCCCCGCCTTGTCAAGAAGAGGTCAATTAGAGTTCTTAGACCCATCACCTTGCTCAGGGACAGGGACTACAATATTGCTCAAGGGCTGCAGTGACCCCTGGCTTGCTCAAGAGTGAGTGGTTGTACAAGAAGTCTCTTCCTCCCTTATCTTGCTCATGGCTGAGGGCTGCTTGTTCATTGTTCTTACTCTCTCCAGGGCCTGATTTATACTTTTTTTTAGCGCCGCATTCGCGTCATTTTGTGACGCAAAAGTGGCGCAAACTTACAAAATATAATTGAAGTTTGTAAGTTTGCATCTCTTTTGCCTCAAAAAATGATGCAAATGCGGCGCTAAAAAAGTATAAATCAGGCCCCAGTGTTCATGAACATAGGAAAACTGTATAAGAAATGTGGACGGCGGGAGTTTCTTATATATCTCCCCCTTTTCTGTAAGATGGGACATCCTAAATTACCCAAAGGGTGGTACAATGTGTGGAAACAATCCCCCTTCTGTCCAAGGGCATGAGCGCATCTGTTGTGAGGCGGGTAGAGAGCTCATCCTCCCCAGGCTCTGCTCTGTTTCACGGCCCTGTGTTTTTGTTGCATGAATTATCTTGTTTATAGAAAAGTTTTATTCATTAACGAAGAGGCATCAAACATAGCTAATGCCATCAAATGGCACCAGGTGCTGGAACTGCCATGTTTTCATTTTTCCTGCAGGACAATTCTTTCTAAAACTTTGAACTCCCTGCTTCAGTTTGTTGACCCAGGACACACCAAAACTGAAGACATGCCTAGGCTGGAGTTTGTATGTTTGCCCTCCTTCCTCCAGCAATGATCAGTACAAACGCTCTCATCATGTCCAAGTGTGAAGGCCTAAAAGAATAACAGGTGCCCCACTGGCATGTGCGCATGCCTTGTAGGACACAGGCTGTAGCCTTCGGGAAATTAAGATCAGAGGGATTGCTTTCGCTTAAACCCAGCAGGCTCACTGTGTGCCAGTCACTAGTTTGTGGCCTGAGGGAAGGCTGTCTCTGAGCAACAAGCCAGCCTCACCAGCACATGCCAAGAGGGATGGGGGGGGGAGGGGCTTGCTCAAACCTGCCACATGTTGCACTTTGTGTCCATGCAATGCTTAGTTAATTCCAAAAATACTGCTGCCTTGCTAAAGGGGGCTTAGGGAGCACCCACTAAAAATATCCACTCAGTTTTGGGTAAATAAAAGGGGAACATTCCTTTTATGTGAGGGCGCGCGGATCTAGAGAACATGGACCCAGATACAAATCTTTTGAGCATCTTGAATTAGTAGAGAAGTCAGTATGAGGCCTTGGACGTCCCTCGCCATTGGCTGCTTCCAGTACGACAGCAGCACCTCCGGGATTCTTTAGTGCCTTAATCGGCTTTCCTTTCCTAGCAACAACACAATCCTCCCAGAGTTGGAAAACGACCAGACGTGAGTGGATTAGCTACCAAATTCAATATATATTTTATCTGAGCGGAGTTAGAAGGGTTCGATTTTAGAGACCTTATTCTTCAGAAGCATCCAGCATACCTGCCAACATTTCAAAACAGGAAAGAAGGAGGTCGTGAAACAATTCGAGCGCGTTTATTTTCCCCATTGACTAACAATGAAACTGATCGTGCAATATAGGTGGAAGACCAAAAATAAAACTTTTTTGGATTTTAAAATCAGGAGACTCCCGCCTGAATCGGGTCTGTTGGCATGTATGATCCCCTCGAACTTGGGTGTCATTCCGTGGTGTGAAACAAAATAATGAGCCTAGTCCAGCAAAATGTGCAGTTAATCTGTCTGCCTCACAAATAAAGTGCTGAGAAAGGCAATAGGACAGACTTTTTGTATAGCAAATACACATAGAAGCTCACAACATAGTGGCATAAATCATACACACATGCACATAGCCCAACACAAGGAAATTTTCAACGGGTATGCACTTATGCATGCTAACTAAAGAACATGCAGCACGAAGGTGCAAGACCAAAACTCATATGTAATCTAGTTCAGCTAGCAGCACAGATTACTATCCATCGGCAGAGACAGGATGATGTGCGCCTGTCAGAAGGGGATATGCATCAGAGGGAGCACTAAGGGGCATATTTATACTCTGTTTGCGCCGAATGTGCGTCAAAATTTTTGACGCACATTCGGCGCAAACCCTGCCCCATATTTATACTTTGACGTCCGACGCAGCGGGCGTCAAAGTTCCACCATGTGCGCCATTTTTTGGAAGGGGGAACCAGCCTTGTGTTAATTATATGCAAGGTAGGCGTTCCCTTCCAAAAAATGACTTTAAGGCCTGTGCGCCTTATTTATACTGTGACGTCATTTTGACACACAGGAGGGGGCAGGCCTTAAAAAACAACGCACAGCCTGATGGGTGCCGTTTTTTAACGCCTGGGTCAGGGCAGGCGTTAAGGGACCTGTGGGCTCAGAAGGAGCCCAGAGGTGCCCTCCCATGCCCCCAGGGACACCCCCTGCCACCCTTGCCCACCCCAGGAGGACACCCAAGGATGGAGGGACCCATCCCAGGGAAGTTAAGGTAAGTTCAGGCAAGTTTTTTTTCCAGTTTTTTTTTGTGGCATAGGGGGGCCTGATTTGTGCCCCCCTACATGCCACTAAGCCCAATGACCATGCCCAGGGGACATTAGTCCCCTGGGCATGGCCATTGGGCAAGGGGGCATGACTCCTGTCTTTGCTAAGACAGGAGTAATTTCAATGGGGGTTGGGCGTCAAAAAAAATGGCGCAAATCGGGTTGAGGCCAAAATTTTGCCTCAGACCTGACTTGCCCCATTTTTTGACGCCCATTTTCCCCTACGCCGGCGCTGCCTGGTGTGAGTCATTTTTTTTTACGCACACCAGTCCACAGCGCCGGCTAACGTCATTCAATAAATAAGGCGCCCGCATGGTGCTTTGGAATGACGTTAGCCAGCGGTAAAATTTTTGACGCACAACTGCGTTGGCGCAGTTGTGCGTCAAAAAGTATAAATATGGGCCTAAGTGGCATAGCACAGAGGGAAGTGCGCATTGAGCGAACAGGGTGCTTTGTGCCATAGGAACACTAGTGATGAACTTCAGAGGAGCACTGTGGACTGTGAATGAAGGTAGCACTTGCTGATACCCATGCTGGAAGACCTGGATGATGTGCCACGCAAGATCCTATGGTATCTAAACCAGAGGAGAACCACGTGTTGTGCAAGAGGTGCCTGCAGTAGGGTGGTTCTGTGCATTCCTTGGGCACAGAGTTTGTCTTTTAGGAGATCACTGATTAACACACGATATGGGTATGCAAGGGATGTGCACTGGGATACATGGCGATGTGCACTAGATTCCACATACCATAGCACAGAAGGTGGGCAGAGGGTGATGCCATAGAGGTCGCAAGTTGTCCGATGTCAGGCATATGCAGCATTTTGGGGCTTGCAGTACTTTTTCCATTATAAAAGCAGGACTATAAGTACCAGAATGGAAAGTAAAGCTATCAGACCGGATATTTTGTAAATCAAAGAAAGGCATTGTCAACCTCATTTTCTAGTATACTTGAGAGATCTGTGTAGCGGAACAAGAAGCTGTTTGAGGTTTGATGCCGTATTTGACATGACCTACTTTTACCAGGCACCAGTGTACACAGGCACTCTTACAGAAATGCACACATTTCACATAGGTATACATGTACAGCTACATAGCTGCAAGGGAGTCCTGGTCACGTGTGTCACTGTTGTTATGTCCATACCATGTCGGCCGTCAGTAGCGAGGGGTGTTTCAGAAAGGCTACGCGCATTCCATCGCGATACACCCCTCTGTACTGGCAGTGGAATGGTTTAGCTGAGGGGACGTTTTGGGCCTGAGAATAACAGCACGGAGCTCGGGCGCCAAAGGGCAGAGCGACGTGGTAACAAACTGAATACACATGTGTTGTTATTGTCCCACACGCAAATTACCTTCAGCCTGAGGGCCCAGCTACCCTGTGGATCCCCATCCTGGGATCCAACAAACTGGCGACGAGGTTTGGCGACGAGGACCGAAGTCAGACCCTCGCATCGGTGCTGCAGAGGGCGCGTCTCTGCCCGACTTCTACCGCTGCTGTGTCCGCGAGGCGGAGCGCGTTTGCCTGGAGCCGGCGTCTCATCTGGCGTGCAGAGTGCAGGTGGTGAACGACGACGTGCGGCCTCGCATGCCACACGCTTGTTGCCGCGGAATTTAGCCACGGCCCCACCTGCCAGTGGAAGTCAGGTGGTAGATTTGGGGTGAGTGAAACCATTGCGGAAAACACGTGTACTTGCTCATTAATGAGCAAAAAAGGGCAAAGGACGGCCATATCGGACGGCAGAGGCTCTACACACACTCATTAAGGGTGTGTGCTCATGTACTCTCACTAGTATCACCACCTGTGTTTGCCATTTTTCACCCTTTGCTACCCCCACTTACTGAACAGTGTCACGCATCGGGGTCATTGTGCAACCCACCAATAACGTGCTTTGCATTGTCCTACTGCACAGAAGTGATGGGCTCTTACATACGGGCCCAGAGTGAACACAGGAGGCGGCAGCTCCGTGCTTTGACATATCCCTGGTTGTCATTTTGTGGTACTCCGGATCATCATTTGCTAGTATGGCCACCTTTTCAGCTCCTAAACCATTCTTGGTGGATGGGCCCCCATCAGCGCACGCAGCGAAATGGAAACTATGGGTAGAACGACTTGAAAATTATTTTGCTGCAATGGCCACAGAGCAAGACAGGAAAGGGCCAATGCTTCTACATCTGGGGGGTCCCGAGATCCATAAAATCAGCAAGTCTGTGATTGAGGAAGGCCCGCCGTTTTCATACCAAACACTAAAACGAGCAATCACAGCCTACTTTGAACCCCTAGTGAATCCTGATTATGAACGTTTCCTCCTAAAGGCAAGCGAGACAGCTCCCTGAGGAATCTGTCAATGCATTCTACGGCAGGCTAAGAAAACCAGCGAGCACAAGCACGTTACCTGACCCAGGGGATGAAATACGTGCGCAATTCATTCAAGGATGTCATTCCACGAAGCTACGTGAACACATTTTGCAAGTCCCAGGCATTGCAATGGCAGACATGTTAACAATGGGGAGATCCAAGGAGCTGTCTCAGGTCCAGAAGGCACACATGGAGTCAGCTCTCAAGGTGGAACTGGTCAATGTAGTGGTGGCGGAGACAACAGTGAAACGGAAGGATAAAAGCAAAGGAGCAAGCGGAAGTCGCACCTGCTACATGTGTGGAGGAGGATACCCACACCAAGGGATGTGCCCAGCAGCTGGAAAACAATGTACCAACTGCCACAGTTTAAACCATTTTGCAAAGGTCTACCGCTCCACTTCAAAGACAAAATCAGCGGGACTCAAGATGACACACAAGGGTCCAACAACAGGAGGACTCTCAAGACATGGACAACGATGACGAGCCAGAAGGAACAGTATATGTCATACATGCCACTCACCCAGGAAATATACCACGGCGCCGGATACCGAGATGTCGAGTGATGGTGGCGGTCATCACGTGATAGCTCTCCATGACAGGTGAGAATCAATAAACATTCTAGCACAATCGGTGTTCAGTCAAATTCCAAAGTGTCCTCAACTTTGCCCCACCACGGTACGAGTATTTGCGTGGAACCCCTGGAGAGTCTGAAGGAAGAATACTCTGAGATGTTTAAAGGAATCGGTTGCCTGAAGGAATGACAAATAAAACTGCATATTGACAAGTCCATCGAGCCCGTGGCACTGAAACACAAATGCATTGCATTCCATCTTCGACCTAAAGTAGAACTCGAACTAGCCAAGTTGGAAGAGCCTGACATCATTGAAAAGGTGGAAGGCCGGACACCGTGGGTATCGCCAATTGTGGTTACTAGCAAACCAAAACAGCCCGGTGAAGTGCGCATTTGTGTGGACATGAGACTGCCAAACATGGCCATACGGAGGGAACGTCATCTCACCACCTCTGTGGACGACATTGTGGCGGAAGTCAGCAGGTCAAGGTGGTTCACAAAAATGGATCTCCAAGCTGGATACCATCAACTTATGCTAGCGCCAGAATCAAGAGCAATCACCACTTTTTCCACCCATGTCGGGCTAAGAAGGTACAAACGTTTAAGTTTCGGCGTTGCCAGTGCTGCAGAAGTGTTTCAAGACACGATCAGAGGGGTGCTGGCTGGTCTGGAAGGAGTCATCAATGTAAACAATGACATTCTGGTGCACGCTCCCACCATCGAAGAGCATCTCAAGAGACTTCGCGCCACGTTTCACAGGCTTCACCAGAACGGATTAACACTTCATCACAAGAAATGTGAGTTTTTGAAGCAAGAGATTGCATTCTTTGGATATCTTTTTTCACAGAGAGGGGTTCATCTGGACCCAGAGAAAGTAGCAGACATTCAATCAGCACCCCCACCTACCTCAGTGACGGGCGTACGCAGCTTTTTGGGCATGGTCACATATTGCGGGAGATTTATCAACAATTTGACGTCACTCACGGCTCCGCTCAGGGAACTCACAAAGGCTCACAATCTGTGGGAGTGGACTTCAACTCATGAGCAGGCGTTCTTTGCAACCAAACAGGCCCTGTCAGCTGACACAACTCTGTGGTATTTTGATCCCTCAAAAGACATGGAAATATTGGTAGATGCCAGCCCAGTAGGTTTGGGAGCTGTGCTGTCTCAGAAAGGTGGAGACGGAGAGTGGGTGCTAGTGGCGTATGCCAGCCGAGCGTTGACAGCAACGGAACTGAGGTGCTCCCACATTGAAAAAGAAGCGTTGGCAGTGCACTGGAGTTGTCGGCATTTCCACCTATACATATATGGCCACCCGTTCGTGGTGCACACGGACCACAAGCCGCTCATACCACTATTTAACAAATCTGAATCTCAACCACCACCCAGGATCGAGAAATGGATCTTGCAACTTCAGGGCTATCAATTTTCTGTGGTATGTCGACCTGGTGCACAGAATCCGTCTGACTACCTGTCAAGGCACACAAGACCACCTATCACTAAAGAGGAAGAGGAGTCCGAAGAGGCAGAAGAGTATGTGAGGTTGGTGGTGGAGCGATCCTGGCCTCTTCCCATGTCGGTACAAGAAATTCAAGCAGTCACCAGGGGAGATGAGGTCCTACAGCTGGTAATATCATGTGTTTGGGATGGCAAGTGGCATCGGCTGAAACAGGAAATAGCATGGAGAACAGCAGAAGCAAGCCTCACTTTGTCCTCCCTTCACAGTGTACGCCATGAACTGGCTGTATCCTCAGAGGAATGTCTGTTACGAGGCCATCGTTTAGTGATTCCAGCGGCGTTACAGCAGAGAACCATTGATCTTGCCTATGCGGTACATCAAGGAATAGTGAAAACCAAGGCAAGACTGCGAAGCAAGGTATGGTTCCCAGGCCTGGATGCGCGAGTAGAGCAGACCACCCAACACTGCCACATATGCCAAACTCTCAGTCCAGCTGAGTCACTGGCTCCCATTATAATGGAACCAATTCCATAGACTCCATGGTATCGAGCCAGTGCCGATCACAGTAGTCTCCCAGACAGGTGCCACATGTTGGTGGTTATTAAAGACTTATCAAAATATCCGGAGGTGGAGGTGTTGGATTATACTACCACTGAAAAGGTGGTGCCTTGCCTGGAGAAGATAATGGCAACCCATGGAATAATTCAAGAACTGAGAAGTGATAAAGGCCCTCCATTTTCCAGCAACGAGTTTGCCTCGTACCTGGCATCTCGTGCCATTCACCACCAGATGATCATGCCCTGGTGGCCTCAAGCCAATGGGGAAGTTGAACGCTTCATGAGGACACTAAACAAGGTGCTGCGCATTGCGGTGTCTCAAAGGCGAAATCTGGAACATGCCCTGTTTGAATTCCTAAGAGAGTATCGGGTAACTCCCCATGTCATGACAGGAGTGGCTCCCAGTGAAATGTGCATGTTTCGCTGAGTAAGGGACACACTACCACAGGCAACTGAAGCCTCCTGTGTCTATGATCGAATGGCAGTTCGGCTACGCTATCGCCAAGCACAGAGTGAGAGAGTGTCTCACAGGAGACGACCCCGCATGAGGGACTTACGAGTGGGAGATGCAGTGCTGGTGAAGAATAGGTGCTCAGGCGGTAAATTCAGTCTACCGTTTGAATCAGTGCCATGGACAGTGATCAAGGTGACAGGCACGATGGTGACAGCTCGACGAGGCATGGAGAGTGTGACTAGGAATATTAATTTTTTCAAACATTACAACATACCCCCAGAGCCAGCAAGTCCAGCCACAGAGACCAGGTCATCACCCCCAGAGGAGGAGGACTCCGAACAGATAGTGATCCCTGCTGAAAGTGCAAGGCTGGAACCAAGGTGGTCCTCTCAAGAGGGGTCAGTGTCGTCAGAAACGCTGTCGTCAATCAAAAGGGCTGCAGGGGACCATGGTACATCATCCAGCTTGTCTGATCCTGGTGGGCTGACTGGCATTCGAGAGAGAGAAGGAGGAGCTAGATATGATCTACATCCAAGACCAGCTGCACCGGTCAGGCTACAGGATTATATCTGCAAGTAGAGACTTTGAGCATAATGTTTTCCTGTGTGTGTTTTGTTTTCTCCAGGAGCAGAACAGTTAGTGTGACAGCAGCTGTATATTACGTTCTGTGATGGATTGTGCCATCACATCTCATTCGATGATGGTTATTGTTTGGGTTTTGTTTAAAGTTTTGGAGGAATATTATGTCCATACCATGTCGGCCGTCAGTAGCGAGGGGTGTTTCAGAAAGGCTACACGTATTCCATCGCGATACACCCCTCTGTACTGGCGTTGGAATGGTTTAGCCGAGGGGACGTTTTGGGCGCGAGAATAAAGGCACAAAGCTCAGGCGCGAGCAACGTGGTAAAAAACTGAGGGCCATATTTATACTTTTTGACGCAAAACTGCGCTAACGCAGTTTTGCGTCCAAAAAATTAGCGCCGGCTAACGCCATTCTGAAGCGCCATGTGGGCGCCGTATTTAATCAATGACGTTAGCCGGCGTTAGCCGCCGGCGCTGCCTGGTGTGCGTGGAAAAAAACGACGTACACCAGGCAGCGCCGGCGTAGGGGGATATGGGGCTTGGGCGTCAAGAAATGGGGCAAGTCAGGTTGAGGCAATTTTTTCGCCTCAACCCGATTTGCGCCATTTTTTTTCACTCCCAACCCCCATAGAAATGACTCCTGTCTTAGCAAAGACAGGAGTCATGCCCCCTTGCCCAATGACTTCTGTCCCCTGGGCATGGTCATTGGGCATAGTGGCATGTAGGGGGGCCCGTATTTATACTTTTTGACGCTAAACTGCGCTAACGCAGTTTAGCGCCCAAAAATTTTGCGCCGGCTAACGCCATTCTGAAGCACCATGCGGGCGCCGTATTTATTGAATGGCGTTAGCCGGCGCAAGCAGACCGGCGCTGCCTGGTGTGCGTGGAAAAAAACCACGTACACCAGGCAGCGCCGGCGTAGGGAAAAATGGCGTTAGGGCGTCTTAAAAATGGCGCAAGTCAGGTTGACGCTAAAAAATCGTCTTAACCCGATTTGCGCCATTTTAAACGACGCCCAGATGCCATTTACATGACTCCTGTCTTAGTAATGATCATTCCAGACAAACGGGAAGATTTTCTGAGAAAGTGATATCTGAAGTTGGAAGTCCTAGATAACCACATTGATTTGTGGGCTGAAAGTGAGATCCATTGGTACGAATATATCTTAGTTCTTAGCGCAATGTGTAGGTAGGATTAGGCAATACTATCTTTCAATTTAATTTAATTTTCATTTTCCCAGATCCAGTGCAGCACAAAAGGATTAACAAATTGAGAGTGTTTTTTCAGGCACCCCAACAACGGACAGGCTGAGATGCTTTATGCAGGAGAAGAATACTAATGTTGTGTGTAAAATCTGTTATTTACAGTGCTGAGAAATAACAGAAGTGTGGCAATATAAAAATAGATATGTTTTTGTGTGCAGGGGTGGGAGGTAATTTTGTCCCACAATAGAATTGATGCTACTAAGACCTAAAGTGTCTTTCATGTAAAGTTCATAAAGCCCGACACTATCTTGAGAAAGTCAAAACTCCATTTACCCTTTTTTTGCAGAATTTTTTAAGTTGGCTTTTCACACAAATGTTACCTGTCCTTATCTTTCCAAGAACCTGTGAAAGTGTCAAGTCACTCAGAACATCTGATGCAACATCACTCTGGCACAAGTTCCTTGCTATTTCTATCCCGAGGTCAAACATGAACAATAATCAAAACAGTGTTGTCTGAACTGGTGCATTTTATCATATTTCTTTGAAAGAATGTGTCTAAGACTATTTATATACACATAGTTTATGTTAGACACTAAACTAGATACAATATAAAAGGGTTGCCACTTGATCACTTGTCAAGAGTGGTCCTTTGCTCAAGATTATTGTGGAAGATACAGCCAGAGGTGCTGCAGGATCGTGCTATATGCTGATACAGAGGCAAGTCCAGAAGGAGAGGTGTTGGTGCAGCACATGTTTTCCTTTCGTAGATAACAGTGCCTCCGTGACTTCTGATAATTACAGTGATCTGCTGTAAACAGGTATGCAGTGTGTTGATTCTCCCTAAAAACTCTGGATGCAAGTTATGTCACTCCATGCTCTCCTAGTGTAGCACATAGATGTTAGGTGTTAGGGTGTTAGGTCGTTAGATGCATTTTAACTATGGTAGAAATTTTCATTTTATTCTCATCCACAACAAGCATTTGTGATGTTTAAATTATATTCTGCGTGGTTATTTTAGATGTACTGAGCAACAGGATGAGACTGTTGGAAAAAATGCTTTTTAGTTGAAGTGTTTTTTTCTTAGAGCAGCTTATGTGTGTAATATTATAGGGAAGGAAATTGTTTTTTAATATTACCACAGTGTCCCTGAACCCCGGTTTAAGGAGTGTTAGTAGCCCAAAAGCATTGACGTCACTTCAACTATGTATTGGGTGGGGTTCTGGGGGGCTACAATAACCCATCTTTCACATTTATCATTGGGGTGTTTAACTAAGCTCACTTGTGTCACCCATGCGTGTGAAAACAAACCTTGTAGAGCTAAGTCAGAGTCTTCGTTTACGGAACATCTTTGAAGAAGGAACCAAAAGCAGTCTTGGGGAAACAATATCTACTAACCATCCTGCAGTGAACAAGAAAAGTAGGTTCTTTTAAAGAGGGCACTGAGGGTCTCTCCCATGGAAATGATGGCATGAATTTGCCTAAATTCTATAAAACATATTTTCTAAAGTCATACATTTTACAAGTAGTTCTGGAAGGGAACTAATACAATATCCCAAATATTTTGTGAAAGTACCCAGGAGCACTATCCCTGCGTGTCAGCAAATCATGCATGCCAGTTTGAGAAAATACACCCCCATATACAATATTTGGTGCACAGTAGGCAAAAATATTTTTACAACAGACATACAACTCCTCTCTGATAGAAAGAGCTCATTACACTAGGGGCCATATTTATACTTTTTGATGCACAACTGCGCCAACGCAGTTGTGCGTCAAAAATTTTACCGCCGGCTAACGCCATTCCAACGCGCCATGCGGGCACCTTATTTAAGGAATGACGTTAGCCGGTGCTGCAGACTGGTGTGAGTAAAAAAAAATGACGCACACCAGGCAGTGCCAGCGTAGGGGAAAATGGGGGTTGAGCGTCCAAAAATGGTGCAAGTAAGGTCTGAGGCAAAAATCAGGCCTCAAACCAGACTTGCGCCATTTGTTTTGACGCACAATCCCCATTGACATGACTCCTGTCTTAGCAAAGATCTTTGCTGTTCAACCACTTCTAGTCTGTTTGCTCAGTCACTGGCAGTTTCCGTCAGCATGGTGCGCACTCCAAAACCCAGCCTGGCAGCAGCACTTTTATTTCTTAGGGCCATCAAAGCAGATTCATGAACTTTGCTAAATAGATGGCATTTCAAGTAGTCCAGCTTCCAGCCATCACTCCATTTCTTCCCAGTAGAAAAGTCCCTTGCAATCTTTGCTTCAGCACATACTTCGCACATCAGGCCTACTTCTGGATTGTATAGAAATATCTCTCCCAGTTGTATGCGAACCTTGCTCTGTGACTTCTGTGTCTCAGCCTCCACAATTTCTTTCAGCCATTCTTCTTTGAACACAAGACAGCATTTCTTCCTTTGTGGCGAAGCGCTGCTCTCTGCAGAAGTCACAGCTTTGCGCTTGAACATTTTGTTGGCAATCAGTCTGAGCCTACTATGCTGCAAAGCCTGCAAAAAACTAAAATAAAAAAAGAAGAACATTATTTAAAGTGAGAAACATTATTTAAAGTTGGCTCTTATGCTATTGAATGCAATCTACCAGACAAGTCTGAGCTATCTCGTGGTAAATGTAGCAAGTAATTGCCTGGGCCTTTCTATTTGTTCTCACACCTGCCTGTAGATGTAACAGAAAACAAAAAGGGTTGACAAATGTTGTTATATTACAATGTACTAGGTGCATCACAAGGAAAATCAACCGAACTAACTACCTTGTCTTTCTGCTTCTACTCACATGTGCCTTTTGTACTCTATGAGAAGTGCTGTCGGAGATGCCTGCAACAGAAGAAAAGGTGATTAAAGTAGGTTGTCATATTCCACTGTATTAGGTGCACCACAACGAAAATCTGCTAAATTAGTACCTTTTCTTTCTGGTTCTAATCGCGTATGCCTGTTCACATTTCTGTGTAACAGGGTCTAAGGTGCCTGTAAAAGAAGAAAACATGATTAAAGCACCTGATTGTTTCAATGTCTCAGGTGCACCATAAGGAAAAACTAGCAAATAATAACCTTCTCTTTCTGCTGCTGCTCCAGTCTGCCCGTCCTCATCTATGAACAGTACTGTCTGAGATGCCTGCAACAAAAGAAAAGATGGTTAATAGTTGGTTACAGAGTGTGTGTCATATTATAATGTGCCGGTGACCCAGATGGGGTACCAGCCAAATAATTACCTGGTACTTATGCTTCTACGCATGTCGGTCCATTCAAATCGATTACGTGCTCAGTTCAACAAACCTGTAATAGAAGAAAAGGAGTGGATCATGAATGTGAATTATTTAGAGACCCTTAATCCCTCCTGGAATGTCTACAGAATTACCTGGGCTTCCTTGGTACTCACGCCTGCCCGTTGAAATCCAAATGTAGACCTTATGTAATTGGGAAGAAGATATTTAGTATAAGTTATGGGAGTTACAAAAACATTATGCATGACAATTCCAGAGCAATTGAATAGTTACCTGGGGTTTCCGTTTAGCTGAACTCTGGGTCACCGGCCAAATAATTACCTGGTCCTTATGCTTCTACGCATGTCGGTCTATTCAAATCGATTACATGCTCAGCCCAACAAACCTGTGATAGAAGCAAAGGTGTGGATCATGAATGTGAATTATTTAGAGACCCTTAATCCCTCCTGGAATGCCTACAGAATTACCTGGGCTTCCCTGATACTCACGCCTGCCCGTTCAAATCCAGATGTAGACCTGTAATTGGGAAGTAGATATTTAGCATAGGTTATGGGAGTTACAAAAACATTATGCATGACAGTTCCAGAGCAATTGAATAGTTACCTGGGGTTTCCGTTTAGCTGAACTCCTGTTCCATATTATCATCCGTTTAGAAATCTATGTCATGCTTTAGACCTTCAATGGTGCTGCCTTTACAAGCCTCAAGTTATCTGCTCATCCACTCGCCATGACTAATCGGATTTTATAAGCATTTTTGTGCCATTTTTTCAGCCCCCCCCCAACCGGGGAATGCCCCATTTACATATATTATGCCTTCCTGTGTTTACTTTTACTATCAGTCAGAGATTATTAGGGCAGCTACAGAGCACATTCTAAAGTGCTTTCTTATATTTACTGATCAAGTAAATAATGAGAAGGGGGAGATGGCCATAGGCGATTTTCCAAATTTTTGTAACATTTGAGACATAAACTACTGGTCATGGCAAGTAAAAGTATGTCCAGGTGGCAAACATAAACAAAATCTGTTAGCCATGTCTTCGGCTCTACTTCTCCTAATGTCTAGATCTTTCTGCTCCTCACACTACAGTATCAACCTAATTTTCTCATCATTCGTAAACAGCTTAAAACCTGTCCATTTATTACGTGCCTTTTCCTGTAGAGCTCAGATCTTTTGACACTCACTCCTGCCTACTAGCAAAATACCTAATGTGTTCACAGTTTACAGTATGTATATGTATATATGTATGTATATATGTATATAAATATATATATATATATATATATATATATATATATATATATATCCCTTATTCATTCATATATTCATTCATAATAGGAACAGTTTGGTGCAGGAATTTGATACATAATTAGAACTCCTCCATAAAATCAGTAGGTTTTCCATTACCAACAAGCCCTAATTAAAGCTCATAATCCACCATCAAGTAGCATCTGGAGGAAAATTCTGAGCTTTCATGAGTAACTGGCTGAATTAAAAGGACAGTAGGGCTACGGAAGAAGTTCTAGCTGACATGAGACCCGAACAGCACCGGCCCTCCAGAGCTTTCAGATATACCTACATGTAGAGCAGTTTCCGGATTTTCCAAATGGTGGAAAGTTTATAACCCTAAAAATTAGAACCCCTCGTTTGTGCTTTGAGATTATGGAAGAGCCATGTGTCAAACTGAATTAAAATGTCACTCAATTTTTTGCTATACTTTACAGTAGGTAGAGCTCCACCCCAGTACGGAGTCCTCCGTAGGGTGAGGAATTGGGAAAAGTAAAAAAGTTTAAAAACTTTACAAAAATTTATAACAACATCTTTGCTTAGGTACTAAAGCAAATTGGTATTATATATTTATGTTAAATGCTGAAAAAATTAGAAAATGATGCAACACTAAACGTAATATTACATTTTTTGACCATCCTATAGTTAAAATTATTATTCTGATGTTTAAATAACTGAAATTCCCACCTAAAGTAAAAAGTATCTTTTTATTAGGCATTAGTATTTATTGAACATGATGCATAGAATGAATTTAATTTGATTAATTTGAAAAATGAAACATGTTATTACAATATTTTAAAAAAAGAAGACATTTCTTATTTTTAGATTTTTTTAAAACATGAAATTAAAATTATTTATATTGTTACAAAGTTTAAATAGTTCATGCTAATTTAACATTATGTCCTGCAGGGTTTTATTTTAAGTGCCTGTCTCCATTATTTTGTAAGGAAGGTATTGCAGTGACAGTGGTTGGCCAAATGGGGCGGTTGATTTACCCAGCTCTCAGCTTGGCTACATTTACCAATTATTGTGACCTTTTAGGCTACAGTAATTTTAGAAGCGCAGTTTCTGAATAGGAATTGGCTTTCTCTTTTGTGGGTGGGTGCATGTCTCTCACAAAACCACCTCCTAATATGACCCAAATATTGTGAAATGGGCACTTTTGTAAAAAATCTCACAATTATTACAAAAGTGACTTCACAAATTGGAGTTTTTTTAGAAATAAAACTGATCTTGTCTTTACTGGTTCTGCACTGCTGCTGAAGCAGTGAAAAGAGGGTGCAGAAAAGGCTAGCAGGCAATTGAGGTGGTAACTTCCTCTGTCATCTGCCTTGCAAATGTGCAGAGCCCCCTCCAGTGCAATTAGCCTGTTGTCAGCCCCATATGTTTCAATGCGCCTCCTGTTGCCCCTGCAAAATGAAAAGTAAAACAGCTGACATAAGTGGGCTGATTTAAAGCGGCATGTCCGCTGTGATCGCGAAGTAGAAACATAAAAGGTAAAAGAAGTTCGCTCTCACAGTCAAACATATCGGCAAACGTGCAATTATCCATGTAACAGGGTCAGTCCCCAAGGGGGTCACAAAACCGCCAAAAGGAGGGACAAACGTAAAGCATTTACCAATTATAACAAAGGATTTTAGCCCATAAACGAGTGATAGCGATGGGCGTGCTGTGGGCATGATTAAAAGCCCACATAGATACCACCACGTTGGAAAAGCAGCGCTTGTGCGCTCCTGTGCTCGACCTGGAAAGGCACCCACCTGAAATGTGATAGGCGACATTTGCACACAAAAAAAACAATTATGGCATGATATCATGCACTGTGCCTCAACGCAAAGGTGAGTGAGTAGTGTCTACTCGAGGGACACCCTACATTACAAATTTGTATGGGTTGGTTGCCGCCAATGGGCTATGTAAAATGTATTATATATTACATGTAGAGAGAGAGAGAGAATGTTTATTTCATTAGTTACTTAAAACCATAAAAAATATTCCTTCAACACAGGATTCAACAGAACAGTATTAATGCACTAAAAACATATGTATTACATAAAATTATAGAACTGGAATGAGTTAAATACATTCTACAAAAATTGATCTGCTCTTACTTGGGTCCAGTTACTGGTGCTAGACTACATAGCAGTCAAGCTGTGTATCACAATGTCATCCAAAAACCTTCCTATCTTTGACGTGGATGCTCAAGGTGAATGGATTTTATCTATATTTGCGCCCTCCCTATCACAGGCTTGTTTCAGGAGATGTTACTTTGCATGAGAATATTTCCAAAAATTGAACCTACATAATATTCAGTATGGTGTTTTGTGGATTGAAAGCTTGAATTAGTGCTTGTTTACAGGATCTAATCCCCAGGCCATTTAGTTCTTTTTTCAGCAAACTTTTTCTTTCCACAGCCGGGGCTGGGCAAAGACAGACCACATGTACCAGATTTTCTACCGCCAGATGGCATAGGCGGCACTCATGCAAGCCCGCTCGTGGCCCCTTCTTCCATTTTGGCAAGAGGTCTAGTGTTGGTACTTCACCCAGCCTGAGCCTTAGAAGGCATTGTTTAATTTTCCGCGAGTAGGGGGCAGCCATAAGCGAGATTCTTTGAGATTTTTATATGAGTTAAGGATCAGCCAGCCATGCAACCTTTTGTTCAGATCCTCCCTGTCTTCAAGCCAGCTGTACAGCTTACTTGATTTATTGACTACTTTGTAAAAAGCCGGCGTGGGGAGAGACTGGTCCCATACCTCTCCTAGGTTCAATTGGTTTATGGCCTTTTCCAGGTACCTACTATAGTTGCTCTTCCCTCTTTCTAAGGTAATTTCCTGCCAGACTAGATTGGCTAAGGACCCTTTTTGGGCGCGTCTCAGTCTGTAACAGCATTTGATGAAAGCCGCGGGACGAGCCAGCGACTGCTTAACCAACATGAATTCTAATCTGACCTGGGCTGCAGAGGCATGCCTTAGTAGCCGAAAGACACGCTTATACGTCTTTATCAGCAGCTTCTCCAGGAGAGCTTCCTCCATCCCCCTCATCATTTCAGCCCCATAAGTGAGGGTTGGCAATAATTTAGCTCTCATTATGGCAGTGAATGGGTTCAGTACTTGGCCGCTGATTGAGTTTGAGAGCTTGCAAAAGGAGAAAGCGAGTGTTTGTGCCTTATTTTTTATTACTTCTTTTTGTTGCGCGTAGTTGCACCTGGCGTCAACCACGACTCCTAGATATCTATAGGAGCTTACTTCTTCCAGGGTCTTTCCATTCAGGTACCATTTATGCTGGCTGGAGGGTCTGAGGTTTAACGTAATCAATTTAGATTTGTTATGATTGATTTCTAATTCATTTATCCTTGCAAACTCTTCCAGTTTGTTTAGTAGTTTTTGCATGCCTAATCTGGTGTTACTGATTAGTAATAGGTTATCTGCATATAGCATATTAGATAGTTGCTGACCACCCAAAGAGGGGGAATGGGATGATTCAACGTTTAGCTTGGCAGACAGATCCGCTATATACAGATTGAAGAGTGTTGGGGCCAATACACAGCCTTGTTTAACACCCGCTATTGTTTTAACCGCCCGGGATACATATGAGCCTCCCCAAGTTTTACCTTCACCCATGTATCAGAGTAAATTATTTCAATAGCCTTCAAGATGGTAACCGGTAGCCCCCAGAGCTGTAGTTTGGCCCACAGTTTGCCACGGGGGACACAATCAAAGGCAGCTTTAAAGTCAACAAAACACAGATAGGTGGGAGTCCTGGCTGCTTTTGCTCTGTTGGTAATAAGTCCTAGTGCCATAAGGTTTGTCAGTGTTCCTTGATGTTTAATGAAACCGCTTTGATTAAGCGGCAGAATGTTGTTATCTGTAATCCAAGTCTCTAGGTGATTTAACACACACGACGAAAAATACTTGAGATCGACATCTAGGAGAGCGATAAGTCTGTAATTACTTGGCGAGGCAGCGTTCCCTCCTTTGTAGATCGGTTGAATTATTAAGCCTCTCCAGGATTCCAGGACAATTCCCGTCATGAGCACGCAGTTAAACATTGCGGCCCGGGGCTTGGCCCTTCTTTCTGTTTGCTGTTTGAATAGTGCCTGCGGTAAACCATTTGGTCCTGGTGCGCAATCAGCTCGCCATTTCCCCATGATTTTTATTTGTTCTGGTGCTGAGATATTCAAGCTTTCTACAGCATCTGGTTCCTGATTTTTCCGAGGCCCCTGGTTTTGTGGCTCAAAATTGGAGGCCGGCTCCTTTAGATGCGACTTTAAGTGGCACATACATGTAGGAAAATCGCACGATTTTCCTTTTGCCCATTTTTTGAGCCTCCTTTAATTTGGTGTTAGGATTTCACAAAAATACATCTTGTGCTTTGTTAGTGTAAATGGTTTTGCGTAGAATACTAAGGATTCTTGTGTCAATCTTACTATGTTCCCTTTGCCTGCATTATCAAGGGTTTAGAGCCACGTGATACCAAGCTGCTTTACCATTGTTCTTGCATCAATGTTATTTTGCAAACCTTTCCAATTACTTTGATTACTGTTGCCCTTTGCGCTGATTGACAATGTAAATAGTACATCTGGGTGTAAATGTTTAAGCAGCTAATAAGAACATTCACAGAGGTCTAGTTTTAGAGGTGTGAACTACTCAATGCACAGGTTACAATACCTCTAGGCTTGGATTCTACATTTTTTATTATTTCGATCTATTTCCTAAAGAACCTATTTGTAAAGAACACAACATAATACAGGTGTATTATGTAAATGTGTAATATATATAATATTCATGTGTAAATGTATATAATATTAATTTACAATGGAGACTTATGCGCATTTCTTTATCCCTTTAAGAGTTACTTTCTCCCCTGCACTGCAGCCCTCTCTCTTTAGCTGCGGGTGCCACCATTGTAGGAGAAGCACTGTTTCTTGTGCTCCCCTGTGAACCACCTACACTCCTGTGCATACCATTGGAGCATATTTAGGAGTGTCTACAGCATGGCTGCGCAAAGGACGATCACAGCGGGAGCGCTGGTGGTGTCCCTAAGACGAGCCGATCTGCATCCATGCTGAGGTAGTGTACTATACAGCGTGATATTCTCTTCTGTGTATTTGCCTAACAATGTTCCTAAGCATTTATAGAGAAGAAGGCATCCCTGGAAAAGTTACGCCCTGTGAACTTAAGATGAAAGAGAGGTGGTGATTAATGGATAATGTAACTTCAGTCCAGAAGCAGAGGAGATAAGATCCATTTTGTGTGCCATGCCATGCACACTCAGAACAATAACCTAAAACGTAAGATCTTTGCTTTAAAATAGATAGGAAAATAGAAACCTATTGGAAGAAGCTTACATAGACCTGCTGTAGTTATCATATTTCTTGGCTGAGTGTCAGTACCAAAGCTAGATCTAGAAAAATCAATTACTATGGACCTACTGTGTGAAGATGTATGGAAGAGTAGAGGTGGAGTAGCTATTGTATAAAAGATAACATTAACTGAGGAGTACTTCCAAATGATGCAAACTCCTTAACTGGAACTCTGGTTTGTCATCTGTAAGTCTCTCAGTCACTAACACAAACCTTTATTCTGAATTACCATCCCTCTGACCTGCTAAAGCAGGTACCATAGACGGCAATGTCCGTCTGTGGCACCTGCTATTGCACCATGGGTTGCTTAAAAAAGTGTCCCAGCAGGGGTGGGGGGTTCTAGAAGAACTTTGATTCAAGACCTCATTGTCAGTCATCTTGACTATAGCAACACCTTGCTGGTGGCAGCTAACGAAACTATTCTTTGGAAACTACAGGTAGTCCAAAACTCTGCAGCATGCCTGGTCTGTAAGCTCACTGCAGCTTCCCCTCTGCACCCACCTTAAACAATCTTCACTGGCTACCTTTGGACCCCACTCCTGCCCCACTCACCCCCACCTTCCACTGCGTTTTGTCACTTCTCTCCCTCCTGTGGCCCTCCTCCTCCCTTCCCAACCCTCTGTCTCCTGTTACCTCTCACCTTCTGTCCCCTTACTGAAAAAATGGTTAACTGTATTATACATGGTTATGTCACAGCCACATCAATGCATTTACCTCGATTTTTTTAATGCATATTTTAATATAGCGCTTGCCTGCTCTTCTCTGGATTGAAGTAAAACAAGGTGCTTTGGACTTTTAACCATGACGTGGTCGCTCTAAAGCCAGACTCCAGGAGTAAGATACATCGCACTTTATTAGCTGACAGACAAAGACCCAAAACAGGTAAAAAAATGCTGCACATTGCGGTCCTCTTCACAGTGACTGGGCACTTTATATAACTTGAATCACAGCCTTAAGGGCGTGCAGTTGCGGTCCAGACCAGATTTTTCAGATCCACCGTAGACCTGAAAAATCTGATCTGGGCCACAACAGCACGCCCAACAACAAGGGGTGAGCTACCCCCACTCCCCGGGCCAAAAGTGAGTGCCAAAGTTGGCGCAAGTCCACTGGGCCAATAATTGCCCGAGTAATGCCTTAAACCCCAAAAAAGACACACACAGGAGAGAAACACATTGTGAAAGGCAGAGCCCATTACGGGGTATTGTTTTAACGCACTCACCTTATAACTGCCGCGCTGATTTCCAGAACTGCTGGCCACCTTGTCCTGCCGCAAAGAGTGACTGTGATTTCGCGCTGCTTGTTTTTCAAGCTCAGCGCTGACGTACAGTTTTACTCTCTCGTCTTAAGGAGGAAGTGATGTGGCTGCAAAGTGTTCGCTTGGGAAAGAGGCCTGCGCAGTGGGGGAAGGGAGGGTGCGCGTGCGCCCTTGTGCGCACCTTACAGGGAAAACTGGTAAGGATTCCTATGCCTCCTAGACATCCCTCTGTAGGTGGGTGCCATGACTCACTGCACCTACCTGTAGAGGGATCTCTGCCCCCTGAAACGCAGGCTGGTTGCCACCTGCAAAGTGAAAGGAGGACAAGTGGCTTCTAAAATCGATCCATCTTTCACTAATGTGCTGTTCCTAGGACAAGCACAGGTTCACATCTAGCACGGGGGAAGCATCCAACAGCACTACTGGTCTCTGGTCGTACAGTCTCCTAGTTATGGGTTTCCTAGTTTGGGTGAGGTTTGTCCTTTATGTTGACATTCATTTTCTCCATTTGTTAAACTGACAGACATACATTACAATTGTGTGAGTGAGCTACACTGTTTTTACTGGTGTCTCTCTAACAAAGGATTTAAATCAAGATGGTCAAGCAAAAGTCTTGGGTTCTCTTTTCTTTTGACATATTGCGGCACCCAGATATTGCCTTCAAGTGGTCAGGCATCTTTCCTCAGGATTAAATTTGAGGTGTGTAGAGTTCACATAATGTTCCTTTGCGTATTTACATGAAACTATCTGTGATAAGGCAAAATACAAATCCGTCATTACAAGCTATATTTTGGCACAATATATGTCCTTACATAAATGTTTGGCTCTACAACACATTTAAACAAAAGCAGGGCAAATAACAGCTACTCATGTTCTATTGTTCCTGTGTATTACTGCGAATAGTGACATTAGCAATAAACATTGACCACGAACGGCATTTAATTTAGTAAAGTGATGTAAAGGCATAATTTTGTGGATTTCATATAACAAGCATAATGCAAAATTCCTGAAATTACACAAATGACACCATGTAATTTAAAGTTCGCCCAAGCCTAGATTATATGTGTTTCCCATCAAATATTACAAACAATCCCTGGCTTGTAGTGTATGTTAATCAAGTGCATTTACTATAGCTATTGTTTTTTCATGAGATTGGGTAACAGCAGTGGAAACATCCCTTCTTTGAGAGACTAGAACACCAGGGTAGGTACAGTTTGGGCAGCAGCGCCATAAGCTTTCCTCATCACAAGATAGGTAAAGATCAGCAACAGCAGTGCAACCTCTGGTTCATTGGAGAGAAAGTACAGCATTGCTGTAGCAAAGCAATCGTCCCTCTCTGACACAAGGTAGTAAGTGCAGTCTTCCATTTGGCACAAAACAGATACAGCAGGGCAGAATAGTACAAGCTTTCATCACTCACAGAACATAGACGAATAAGGTATGAGTGAAATGTAGGTTACTGACCTCTAGAACAGTTGCTTTACTCTCTGAGAGATAAATATATGGGTGGATGAGTATGCGAGTTCTGACACTATTCACAGTTAGGCGATATTCCACATTAGCATCCTGAAAGTTCTACTGTTGTTACTCAGGGACCTGCTGGTTGTGCTGCGTCTTCAGTTTTCTACACATAGAGAAGTATCCGTTACCTAGTTGGGCTTGGTTATTTGGAGCAGCCCAGCCCAAGACAAAGTAAGTATGCTCAAAGCAAACACACATGTGGCAACCACTTTGAAGAAGTTTTGAAGGCGTTCACTTTAGGTACTGTGCAATGCCAGCCTCGGTGATGTGTCTGTTCAAAATTTTGAGGGCCACCAATGCTTTGCTGATTGATCAAATTGAACGATCCTAACCAAAACTTTTACTTCCCCCAGCCTCCTTTTTCTTGGTATGAGAGCTCAGGATGTGCGGTGCACAAGATCATCTTGTGTTTGATTTAATAGCTTATAATGTTGCTCCTTGTATAGTAATAATAATAATCTAGGCCACATATAGGGTGGTTATGGAAACTGACATGCCTCTTCGTTCGCTACTGGCATCAAGGTGGAGACAAGAATATATTTAATTCCATTTTTAGAATCTAAGGGGCTTATTTAAGAGCCGCTATCGCCTCCTTGCATCACATTAGCGTCATTTTTGTTAACGCTATTGTGGCCCAAGTTCACCGCGCCAAATTTACAAGGTGGTGAAATGCATGCATTGTGCCACGTTGTAACCCTTTGCACTACATTATGCCTGCGCCCGGCATAATGTATGCGAAGGGGGCATTCTCCCACTAGGGGGGTGGGGCAAAAAAATGGCGTAAGTAAATGTAAAGGATTACTTTTGTCATTTATTTTGACACTTTTAACGCCTGCTCAGAGCAGGCGTCAAAAGGAGGCATGTCATTGTTTTCAATGGGCTTTACAGGATTAGCATCAACATTTTGATGCTAATCCTGCTAAGCTCTGAACTAATGTAAAGTTTTTTGATGGTACTTCCCCTAACCACCGCCATGATGCGCCATATTTTAGAAACGGTGGCCTTAGGGAGTGCTACAGGGCGCAAGAAAAGTGGAGCTGCACTGGGTGCAGTGCAAGAAAGGTGGCGCTGCACTGTGTGCAGCGCCACTTTTATTAAATCAGGGCCTACCACTTTTAGTTAATGCCCTCCAATGCTGTGATATCATCATCTGATTTATTAAGGTGAAACGAATCTGGGGGTTGAAGACAGACACTTTTTTGAATTTCGATGACACTATCATATTTTTACATGATCTTTGTTTCATGTGCACGAGCTCTTAGATTCAATTCTGACCCATGATATTTTTTTTGGCTCGCCCCCACAGCTCCAGGCATTTAAACCGACCACGTAGCAGACGCCCACCTCAGGGGCAGCTACCCGCCCCTCTTTCGCTGTCACTTCAGGTTTAAGCGTTTCTTTGTTAATTAGATCCGCCTTGTTGAAAGGAGCTCGCTTTAACACAACGCGGCTGTGGGCTGCCCCTGCTCTTTCCCCGTGCATTGCCATCTCTCGGTTGCACTCGCTGTGCTTTCAGCCTCGGCTTCTTACAGTCAAAAGTCACTGTTGGCACACCAACTACGTGCCCCAGGCGCCTGCTGTGACCGCTGGTTGTAAATACCCCCCCCTACTAGCTCCCCCGTAATCCTGCAGCACTCACAGCCCCCGGCCGAACTTCCTGTTGTCAAAACAGTGTTAAAGTTTCAACGGGATTTAGGTTTCACATCAACCACAGAAAATCAGTTTGAGTGATGAAAACAAGGTTACCTCTTCAAGTACACCTATAATGCACAACAATCCTTGATGCACGACCCGAATAGGAGAAGCCACAGTGAACCAATAAGGAAAAAAACAGTCTTGAACCGGGCCCTCAACACCAAACAACCTGTACGCCACAAGTCTGTAAAGTAGGCCTGTCCGGAATTTCAATTACACCAAAGTAATTGGAGTAATTTTGGTAATTCCACGTTACTCTTTGGCATTGAATTAACCATAATTATGTGATTACTCCTTACCGCTCATGCTCGCTATTAGTAATCTTCTGCATTTAGGGGCTGATTATGAGTTTGGTGGATAGAAACATCCGCCTGCCGAACTCCCAACGGAGAGGTCGATGCGGTGCTGGCAACCTCCCCTCCGGCCCCATTATAACTTTCCCACGGGGCTGACCGGCAGAAACCAATGTTTCCGCTGATCAGCCCAGTGGGAAAGTTGCAGCAACATTGTTGCTAGCTCATAATAGAGCCGGCGGCCATGCGGCTTCATCCAGGGGGCACCAGCACCCTCAAAATGCATACTTTCTGCACAGCAGGCAGTGCCAATTTCAAGGGTGCTGGGCAGGGGTTCAGACTGCCATGAAAAAGCTGGTGGAAAATAAGGTTGCAATCAGCATGGCAGCGCTGAGTGCCACGCTGCCCTGACTGATTACAACCAGCACCGCCACCAGCCCGTCGGGATCTAGGATCCTGGCAGGTACAGCAGTAGGTTGGTGGGTCTGCCCGCCAACCTCGTAATGTGGCAGTCAGATCGCACCAATCTCGGTGGTCAAAATGCCACCGTGAGTCTGGCGGTCCCAGGACCATCAGACTCATAATAAGGCCCGTAGTGCTGTTTCTTAGAGCAAAATGCATTCTCACATTCATTTTGGATGCAAGGGTGCATTTTACGGTAAGAAATTAGCACTAAATGCAGAATTACTCTTCTGACGTAATTGAAGTGTAATCACGCAGACATTTTTAGGTAATTCCGTGTAATTATGCTACACTAAATTACACAAGTTACGCCCACCCATACAGTACACAAAACTAGTGCAGTGCTGCAAAGGCCAGAATGCAAGCAGGAAAAATTGATTACCCTGCCCCCTATTGGATATAAAATACAGCCATCATTGGGATGCGAAGGACTGCTAACACACCTGCCCCCGGTGTCACTGCTTCTGATGCAATACTGATAGCTTTTCCCTTATCCTGCTTATTGTATTGTAATTGCATTTATAAAGTGCTTATTACCCCTCACAAGAAATAGAAGCACCTCTACAGCAGGTAGCACACCACTGTGGAATCCAAAGTTAATGGTTAATCCAGTGGATGCAGGGGGGCCCACTTACTGCCCAGGCGACCGCCACCTCCCCAAGACACAATTGTAATATAGACTGTGAGGGCCCATGCGCCCCCGCATCCCTGAAGACTGTCACCTCCCCTGGGCTTTTACAAATAGAATAGGGGTGTGCCCACCCTCCCAAACAGCCCTGGGGACTGCCACCCCCAGGGCTTCAATAAAACAATAAAGGGGGTCCATTTCGGACCCGTGCAGCCCTGGGGACAGCCACCTCCGCGAGGCTCGAGGAGCCACTGATGGCTTGTGGAGTGCCCATCCCCGGGACATAGCTATTTGCTTTTACCTTGTGGGAGCTGACAGCTCCCACCAAGCAAAAGCATACAAAGTCCGCTTTCCGACAGTCTGAAGTAATACTTACGTTAGGTCATGAGTTATAATTACTTGAAATAACTCTAACTATATGTAACGTTTTAAACATCAATGTAAAGTAACATATTATGACCATTCCTTAATACATAGTCACTTTTTTTCAGTGATTTCTTTTTTAATGTACACGAAGATGTAGATTATGGTGCGTAGCGTGGGTTTGGGCACCCCATCAACTACACCGCACAGACTTTGGCCATGCAGTGCTTGCAGTCAGGCGCAGGGCCTAGCCTGCACCCAACCCTTTGATGGTGCTCAATAATCTGCTATACCCGGCCCTTGGCCTTGTGCCCTATAGGATTGGGCACAGAGCGTGGCCAGCGGCCACGCCCGATGCCCAACCGCTGCAGGCTGACTATGTGATGTTATAATGTAAGGTGGTATTTTAAGTAAGGTCGACTTACTGACTTTCTCAAAGGGTCACAACACCAAAATATAGAGAGTGGACCTATTGGCTATATTTAGGGTGAGGATATCAACGTGTATATAGCATCTATCATCTTTGTGAAAAAATCACCAATAACTAACATCAAATGTATATTTCACTAAATAACACCATGCATTGCTTACTTAAAGTTATTGTACTAAGTAATGTCTCATTTAACACTCTTCAGCCCACAAAATGCATCATGAAAACAACTACAAGAGAACACTGTACTCCAGTCAAAGAGCACAAAGTCCTAGCTAGGAATGCTTTAGAGAATTTGGTAAGCTCTCTTGGGGTCATTGACTTAATGACCCAGGAGACTTAGGCCCTGATTTATACTTTTTGGGGCAAAACTGCACTAACGCAGTTTTGCACCAAAACGTTTAGCACCAGCTTACACCATTTCTGTGCACCAGCCGGGCACCATATTTATGGAATGGTGCAAGCCGGTGCAATGGGTAGGCTAGTGTAAAAAAAATGACGTTAGTCGGGTGGGGTTGGCGGTATGGAAGAAGGGGGTTTTTCACCAAAAAATGACATTAGGCAGGTTAGAGTAAAAAAAAAGACTCTAACCTTCCAGAAGTCATTTTCTGATGCAAAACCATCCATACTACATGAATCCTGTCTTAGAAAAGAAAGGAGTCATGCCCACCACCCCAATGGCCAGCACAGGGGACCAGGATGCCATGGGCATGGCCATTGCACCCTGTGCCATGTATGGGGGCCCATTTCGGGGTCGCCTATGGCACTTTAAAAAATAAAGTAATATACTTACCTGTACTGACCTGTACTTACCTGGGGTGGGGTCCCCCATCCTCTGTTGTCCCTCTGGTGTGGGTTGGGGTGTCCCTCGGGCCTGGAAACGGCACCTGTGGGTTTATTCAATGGTGTTCCACCATGGAAATAGGCCCACAGGTCCTCTAACGCCTGCCCTGACCAAGGCGTTAAAAAATGGGGTAAAGCAAGCTTTGCCCCATTTTTGACCCCTCCTCTCTCCCGTGCACCATTTTTATATAGGAGTATAAATACGGCGTTAAGGCCATAGAGTCATTTTTTGCACAGGAACGCCTACCTTGCATCTCATTAAGGCAAAGTAGGTTTCCTGTCCAAAAAATGACTTTAACTTCATAAATTTGGTGCTAGACGGGTCTAGCGCCAAAGTATAATAAATATGGAAGTAGTTTTGCACTGAAATACTGTAAAAACAAATGATGCTAATTCAGTGCAAACAGAGTATAAATATGCCCCTTACTGTTTCTTTTAATGTTGCTGGGAGACTGCTGCAATCACTGCAGCCCCACACATCAAAAAACATAAAAAAATGTTTGGTGGTGCCCGTGTCTCTTTCTGAGGCATCACCAGCGAGAAAAGAGTATACGAAAAGTCCTAGGGCACTATGTGGTGCTCCTTGCCAGAGCAATGAATAATAAATGAGTGGCTCCTAAAACATCTACTATGGATGCCAGCGGGAACTGGCTTTTTTTATTGAGTGGGTGTACCAGTGCCCACCCAGGCAACCAACAGCTCCTTTTTTGTTGGGGACATGGGGGATCCCCATGGCCCCTGTAGGCCCAGCTGGAATCTATGGTGGGAGCTGGACATTTTCTAATTCCTAAGTGGGTGCCCTGGTGCCCACATGGGGCACCTGCAAAACAATTTTTATTGGGGGCTGCAGAGGGAGTCCCGAGACCCCCCAAGTCCCTGCCGGCTCCCTGGTCAGCAACATACTGGGTCCTACTGGGGGCTGGCACTAACCTTTTGCACACTTCTGGGTGGGAGCAGACTTTTTCAATGCTCCTTCTGGAGGGGAGCAAATTTCTGTTGCCTGCTAAGGAGAGTGAGGGCAAAGTATGTCCACAGTCTTCCAGGAAGGGAACTGCAGTGTCCCTGGGGATGGGCTCCTGCAGACAATGCAATTGCACTCCTGGGGATATGGTTCCTGAAGTTGATCTTTTTTTCCCCTTATTAAGTGCAGTAATCAAAAAACAAAGTACAAACAAAGACAGTGATACATCATTCAAGCAAAGCATGACTGTGACGACATGCTTAACTGCGCCGTCTCTGTTTACTACCACGGTCGGACAGAACCTCCGATTATCCGAGCACCGTCCTCCACGTTTTTGTCCTGCTTTGCGATGCGTGCCAGGAAGCATTTTTTATGCTCCCGGTCGCATCGTTCTTACCTGTCCTTGTAATATTTGAATTTCCTGTCGGAGATGGACTCCTTACTTTTTTCTTTTTCTTCTTTTCTTCTGTCTTTTCTGTGCTCTTGTCTTTTCCTTCTTTTTGGTCTCCATGCTGTCTTCTTGCAGGGATCCATGTTGTCTTGTTCTGTTCCTTTTTCCCAGCATGCCTTTTTTCTCTTATACTGCTACTTTTTTCCCATTCTTTTCTATCGGTCTTTTCCCAATCCAAGATGGTGTTGTTTCCTTTTCCTGTGCTGTCACTTCCTGTCTTCCTGATCTGCTTTGCATTGCAAACACTTCCTTTTGGTGTTGATCTTCGCTCCTGTTCGTCATTTGTTTTCCAGTTTTCTTCTTTTTTCCAGCATTCATTCCTGTTTTTACCTCTGTTTCTGGAGTTCCTGTTTTAGAGGTTTTCCCATTTTTGTTTTTTTTTTCCTCTGGGACTCCTTCTGGAGGGTACGGTCTGCCTTGACATTCCTCTGTCAAGCAGCATCGTGGCTACTAGAAAGCGGTGCCCCTATCTTGGTCTATCCAGAACCAGCCGAAGACCGGGTGCTCTTTCAAACCCTTCAAGCAAAGGTGAGAAGCATTGTGCATTTCATGACAATGACATACAGAACAATGTCTCCTTTCAAGCTGAAGTTGATCTTTGAGGAGAGGGAGCCCATCCATGCATACCTTCCTCCCCAACAAAAAACACTGGAATAGGGTGATGGAGTATCTGGAGCCTCTTTAAAGGCATGGGAGGTGGCTGTGTGCCACCTCACCATATTACAGCAATCTGCCCCATTGGGTGGGGGCCCCAGGCCTCCTTGCTGGTAGGAGGGTGGATATGCTCCCTCCCCTTCCCAATTGATTCACCCCCAGGGGTTGAGGTCCCTGGGCAATGAAGAGGCTTAGGGATAGAGGCCGCACGCACCACCTTTAAATAAGTATCAGCCTTGAGGATGAAGTCCTAAGGGCCTAATGGAGGCTTGGGGAGGGCTGACCCTTCCTAGGTGGTCGGAAGATGGAGTTCTAGCTCAGCAGCAGAATATCATGATCTGAATCACAGTCAGACCTACAGTCAGAAACAATGGAGTGAGAATTATTACTCAGTGTTCGTTTGTGGAGGGGCCATGTTCTACTCATGAGAGGGACCCAATTACCTCAGCATTTATAATAATGTTATGCAGATACAAATGGTTATGTGGCTGATGTGAACACTGCAGAGCAATTGACAGGGTGGGTGGGTTAGACCTGGCGGTATAAAGGGCCCATCGTCATTATTGAGACATTTAGAGAAACATTTGAAGTAGGTTGTTCCCACTAAGGTTAGCAAAAAAGAAGCAGCTGTGTGAAAGCTAACCAAAATGTTAACTTCCTTATGGTACAACTGAAGAAGTTGGTTTCAAAAGTAAATAGTGGTGCAACTGTTTTTTTAAAAGACACAAACTTGACGTAAATTAGTATGCAGTCCATGTCATGTATGACGCTTCTAGCCATTGTCAGGATTTTAACTCAATAACTTTTAGTCTATTTGGGATATTTAGGCACATCATGGGAAAGTACACGATAAGTCCAGGAATGCACAGTGTTTTTGGTTTGAAAAAAAAAACTAAATGTGTCACGTTATTGTTAAAGAAAACATGGATATTTCGGAACTCAAAACATTAATTGGAATGCATAGTGAGACCAAAAAATTGTAAACATCAATAATTTTAATTGCAAAAGTCTTGACCATCGCATCTGGATGGTGGCAATGGCCTGCTCCACCACCAATCACAGTCTGGCCGGTGCTTCTCCATCTACTGTCTGCCCAGTGGGCCTCCTCAGAGTTAGTTCAGTGTTTCTCCTCCAATCACAGTCTGCCCGGTGTTTCCCTTCCAATCACAGTCTGGCCAGTGCTTCTCCGATCATTGTCTGCCCAGTGCTTCTGCTGACAGTTTCCACTGTGCTTCTCCTTCGAACATTGGCCCTCATTTGGAAAATGGTGGGATAACCCACCGCCGACCATACTGATGGCCGCCAGTGGTGGTGGCGGCAGGCATTCTGCCATATTCCGACACATGGAGCCTCACCTCCATTGATGGTGTTGAGGCCCGCCATGCTCAATGCTGGCAGTCGGTGGTGGGGGTGGATGCTGCTTCACCCTCACCGCCACGTCAGTCCATACCCCACCACGCCTATAATGATGCAGTTATAGATGTGGCGGTGTATGGAGACGCAACGATGCTGGCGGAGCAGCATCCTCGGAGCCCGTTCCCTCCTGGAGCAGAGCCACGGAGCAGGTAAGTGCTGTCCGAGAGGGAACGGGGGAGGGTGTGTGTGTGTGTAAGTGAGTGTGTGAGTGCATGGGGGTGTGCATGAGTGTTTGTGAAGGAGGGGATGTGTGTCTGAGTGTATCAAAGCGTGTGAGCATGCAGGTGTATGGGTGCATGAGGATGTGGGGGGCTGGGATTTGGGGGGACCTGTATGTAGGGGGTATGGGGGATGTTGAGAGGGGAGCTGGGAGGCCCACATGGAGATTTGGGGGAGGAGGGTTGGCGGGGGGGTCAGTATTCAGGGTTCGGGGGTGGGGGCGATTCCAGGGGCTTGGGGGGTTGTGTGGGGGTAGTGGCAAGGGGGGGCTGGTGTGTCACATACAGGTGACAGGAATGAGAATTCCTGTCACCTGTATGCTTTCTGCCAGGGATTACCTGGCAGGGTATCCCGCCAGGAAATCCCTGATGGAAATGGGATCATAATCCCACCGCCGGTCGGGCCTCCACCGTAGGGTCCAATGTGCCTACTGTCGGCCCGGGGGTCGATTCTGGTCTGGCGGTGGGTGGGAGTGAACTGGCTGCTTTGCAGCCAGTTCACCACTGTGTTCAGAATCTGGCGGTGTGGACCGCCATGCCGTTGGTGGTAATGATCGCCACCGCAGGCATGGCGGTCATTACCGCCATGTTAATAATGACCACCACAGTCTCCACAGTGCTTCTCTACTATCACAGTCTGATATATGATTTCCTTCAAGTAAAGTTTGCCCAGTGCTCCCCCTTCAATCAAACTCTGGCCAGTGCTTCTCCAATCACAGTCTGTCCAATGCTTTCCCTCCAATCACAGCCTGCACAGTGCTTCTCCACTAATAATAATCCGCCCATCACATTTCCCTCAGTATATACAATGAAGCTAAATGATGAAAGCCTTCTCAGTTACTGAAGCCTCAGACAGGAAAGCCTGATGTAAGGACTGTATACTTTTTTAGCGCCGCATTTGCGTCACTTTTTAACGCAAAAGCGGCGCAAACTCGCAAAATACAATTGGGGCATATTTATACTCCGTTTGCGCCGAATTAGCGTCGTTTTTTTCGACTCAAATTCGACGCAAAACTAACTCCATATTTATACTTTGGCGTTAGACGCGTCTAGCGCCAAAGTTCCTGGAATTAGCGTCATTTTTTTGCGTGAACACCTTCCTTGCGTTAATGATATGCAAGGTAGGCATTCCCGTCTTAAAAAATGACTCCGATGCTATTGCGTCGGATTTATACTCCCGGGCAAAAATGACGCCCGGGAGTGGGCGGGTCTAAAAAACCCGCATTTGCGCCGGATTTTAGCGCCTGGGTCAGGGCAGGCGTTAAGGGACCTATGGGCTCAGAATGAGTCCAGAGGTGCCCTCCCCTGCCCCCAGGGACACCCCCTGCCACCCTTGCCCACCCCAGGAGGACACCCAAGGATGGAGGGACCCACCCCAGGGAAGAAAAGGTAAGTTGTGGTAAGTATTTATATATTTTTTTTTTTGTGGCATAGGGGGGCCTGATTTGTGCCCCCCTACATGCCACTATGCCCAATGACCATGCCCAGGGGACAGAAGTCCCCTGGGCATGGCCATTGGGCAAGGGGGCATGACTCCTGTCTTTGCTAAGACAGGAGTCATTTCAATGGGGGATGGGCGTCGTAAACAAATGGCGCAAATCGGGTTAAGACGTTTTTTTTGCCTCAGCCTGACTTGCCCCATTTTTAGACGCCCAAACGCCATTTTTCCCTACGCCGGCGCTGCCTGGTGTACGTGTTTTTTTTTCACGCACACCAGGCAGCGCCGGTCGGCTAACGCCATTCAATAAATACGGCGCCCGCATGGCGCTTCAGAATGGCGTTAGCCGGCGCTAATTTTTTTGGCGCAAAACTGCGTTAGCGCAGTTTTGCGTCAAAAAGTATAAATATGGGCCAATTGTATTTTGTAAGTTTGCACTGCTTTTACGTCAAAAAGCGGCGCAAATGCGGCACTAAAAAAGTATAAATATGGGCCTGTGTGTCTGTATTCTTGGATCCCGGTGTCAGGCAGAATTGTATGGGTTGAACAGTAGACCCCAGTTACCTCTTTTAGCAAGTTCAGGATTGGACACTAAGATGAGGCAGTAAGGTTGGGATGCAACAGTGGGGGTGGTGGTGGGCTTCACTTGCTATATTAAATACGTCTCTAAAATGACAGATTGGGTCATAAATCGATCTCGTGCCCCAAATAACCAGGGACTTTGGTGCTGAGCCAGGGCCAATTTGACCTGTACTCTGAAAGGCTGGTTGTCTTCGGCAGTTATTCACGTACGGCCCATGACGACGATTCTGCCACACTGGCCTTTCCGTCATTAGTCTGACTTGTGAATGACAACTTAATGCTTATTAGTGCACAGGGCCAGTGATTCTCGTGTGTTAACGCATTGCATTACAATAACATAGCACCCAGTGAATCGTCCAAACTGTGCATCACAGAGTAGGTATAGGCAAGCACAGGCACAGGTGGAGATAGTATTTTACATGCATGTTTACCCTGTGACGTAACAGGTTGGTCGATGTAGTGGATGTTTTAGCCTAACTCAAAAAAGTGACATACAATTTTGTCCAGGCTTTCAGAGACATAGATTTAACTTGGGTCTGGGAGCTCAATAACTACCGACCTGTCAGAGGTGTAGGTCTGATATGTGCCTCTGAAAGAAACGAGTGCTGTGGCAGAGATAACACATGTAAGATACGTTCCTCTGAAAGAAAGGAGTGCTGTGGCAGAGATAACACATGTCAGATATGTTCCTCTGAAATAAAGGAGTGCTGTGGTAGAGGTAGCCACAAGTCAGGTATGTAATTGTTAGCCTCGGAAAGAAAGAAGTGCGGTGGCAGAAGTAGCCACTTGTGAGATGTGTTTATGTGCCTCGGAAAGAACGAAGTGCTGTGGTAGAGTTAGCCACAAGTCAGGTTTGTTCATCTGAAAGGAAGAAGTGCAGGTGTAGAGTCAGTCACAAGTCGTGTGTGTGCCTCTGAAAGAAGGGAGCTCTCTGGAAACGTTAGACACAATTAAGTCGTGTGTATCTGAAAGAAAGGAATGCTGTGGAGGAGTCAGTCATAAGTCAGGCGTTGGTTGTGTGTTTCTGAAAGAGAGTAGTGCTGTGTAGAGTTAGTCACAAGTCAGCTGTGTGTCTCTGAAAGGGTGGCCGTGTAGTAGGTCACGAGTCAGACGCGTGCCTCTGAAGGAAAGGGGTGCTGTGTAGAGTCTGTCACAGTTAGATATGTACATCTAAAAGTCTCGTTGAGCTGGAGCGGAGTCAGCCTAAAGTCAGGTATGTTGCCCGTGAAATGTCCCTAAGGCTGCTGCATAGTGGGATTTGTTTTAGAGCTGTGCTTTTGAAAGGGTACTAACGTGTGGGCAGATCAAGTTACAAATAGGGCAGTAACTCTGAAAGGCAGGGGTGGTTTAGGTAGAGTCAGCTGCAGATCTCTCATTAAAATCAATGCAGATATACAATCTGATCATGACGTCACAATAAAAATTGAATGTAAACATTTTTAGATCGAAACACCCAAATAATTTACAAATGTCCCTATTGTGACTTTCATAAAAATGTTTTGCCTGCTGATGTAAACTAACATGCCAAAAATCATTAAGTGTATTACATGCAATGTGGTGTTGCCGCGTTAAAATGCAGTTAAATATTCTCTCAGCATAGTACAGCGTAAGCATTTAGTAGAATGTGGGTACTAAGTTAACACTTATTAATGACCAAAATCCTTAAAGGCTAGGTCCCGCATGTTATTCTCCATGTAAGTCTAAAACGGTAATAACTTGAATAGTGCGTTTAGTAGCACACTTACCAGATCTTGGTAATTTCAAGTGGCCCTATACATTCCAATACATGCGGTTCTCTTTTTACTGCACATATCGAAAATGCGAGTTTTTAGGTTTTTATTCCACCAGCTAAGTACTGGGAGGATAAAAAACACATCCCTTGGTTAGCTTTTGGCAAGTCAAATCTAACCACATCTATCTGTGGAAAATACACAGTAAATACCATTTAGATAAACAATTCTTATAAGGGGCTGTTGAGTGCATCGATAAACAACAAATTCGTTGTGTTGCTGTTTATCAGGTGCAATAAATATTGCACCAAACTTCTTAATCCACCTAGCAAGTTAGGGTGACTACTCCAGATTCTCGGTAAGTAAGGTTAGACCTAGATAATAGCATCAGTTGTGCAGGGAATTCGAATAAAGATGCATTATGGAAGTAAGCTACAAAATAAAGGCAGTTTGATTACAAACACAAGTGCTTTAGAGCAAGAGTGTAGGAGGCTGGACTGGCTTGTAGTGAGTACCAAGGGGTACTTACACCTTGCACCAGGCCCAGGTATCCCTTATTAGTGTATAGGGTGTCTAGCAGCTTAGGCTGATAGATAATGGCAGCTTAGCAGAGCAGCTTAGGCTGAACTAGGAGACGAGTGAAGCTCCTACAGTACCACTAGTGTCATATGCACAATATCATAAGAAAACACAATACACAGATATACTAAAAATAAAGGTACTTTATTTTTATGACAATATGCCAAAGTATCTCAGTGAGTACCCTCAGTATGAGGATAGCAAATATACACAAGATATATGTACACAATACCAAAAATATGCAGTATAGTATTAGAAAACAGTGCAAACAATGTATAGTTACAATAGGATGCAATGGGGACACATAGGGATAGGGGCAACACAAACCATATACTCCAAAACTGGAATGCGAACCACGAATGGACCCCAAACCTATGTGACCTTGTAGAGGGTTGCTGGGACTGTAAGAAAACAGTGAGGGTTAGAAAAATAGCCCACCCCAAGATCCTGAAAAGTGAGTGCAAAGTGCACTGAAGTTCCCCAAAGAGCACAGAAGTCGTGATAGGGGAATTCTGCAGGAAAGACCACCACCAGCAATGCAACAACGATGGATTTCCAGACTAGAATACCTGTGGAACAAGGGGACCAAGTCCAAAAGTCACGATCAAGTCGAGAGTGGGCAGATGCCCAGGAAATGCCAGCTGTGGGTGCAAAGAAGCTGCTACTAGGAAGTAGAAGCTGAGGATTCTGCAGGAACAACAAGGGCTAGAAACTTCCCCTTTAGAGGATGGATGTCCCACGTCGTGAAGAGTCGTCCAGAATTGTTTTCCTGCCGAAAGACCGCAAACAAGCCTTGCTAGCTGCAAGTCATGCAGTTAGGGTTTTTGGAGGCTGCTGTAGCCCAGGAGAGACCAGGATGTCGCCAATTGTGTCAGGGGACAGAAGGGGCGCCCAGCAAGACAAGGAGCCCTCTCAGAAGCAGGCAGCACCCACAGAAGTGCCAGAACAGGCACTACGAAGTGGAGTGAAACTGTGCTCACCTGAAGTTGCACAAAGGAGTCCCACGCCGCTGGAGGACAACTCAGGAGGTCGTGCAATGCAGGTTAGAGTGCTGTGGACCCAGGCTTGGCTGTGCACAAAGGATTCCCTCGGAAAGTGCACAGGAGCCGGAGTAGCTGCAAAAGACGCGGTTCCCAGCAATGCAGTCTGGCGTGGGGAGGCCAGGACTTACATCCACCTAACGTGGACTGAAGAGTCACTGGACTGTGGGAGTCACTTGGACAGAGTTGCTGGATTCAAGGGACCTCGCTCGTCGTGCTGAGAGGAGACCCAGGGGACCGGTGATGCAGTTCTTTGGTGCCTGCGGTTGCAGGGGGACGATTCCGTCGACCCACGGGAGATTTCTTCGGAGCTTCTAGTGCAGAGAGGAGGCAGACTACCCCCACAGCATGCACCACCAGGAAAGCAGTCGAGAAGGCGGCAGGATCAGCGTTACAGAGTTGCAGTAGTCGTCTTCGCTACTTTGTTGCAGTTTTGCAGGCTTCCAGCGCGGTCAGCAGTCGATTCCTTGGCAGAAGGTGAAGAGAGAGATGCAGAGGAACTCTGATGAGCTCTTGCATTCATTATCTAAGGAAATCACCAAAGGAGAGACCCTAAATAGCCAGAAAAGAGGGTTTGGCTACTTAGGAGAGAAGATAGGCTAGCAACACGTGAAGGAGCCTATCAGAAGGAGTCTCTGACGTCACCTGCTGGCCCTGGCCACTCAGAGCAGTCCAGTGTGCCAGCAGCAGCTCTATTTCCAAGATCGCAGAGGTCTGGAGCACACTGGAGGAGCTCTGGGCACCTCCCAGGTGAGGTGCAGGTCAGGGGAGTGGTCACTCCCCTTTCCTTTGTCCAGTTTCGCGCCAGAGCAGGGCTGAGGGGTCCCTGAACCGATGTAGACTGGCTTAAGCAGAAATGGGCACCATCTGTGCCCATGAAAGCATTTCCAGAGGCTGGGGGAGGCTACTCCTCCCCTGCCTTAACACCTTTTTCCAAAGGGAGAGGGTGTAACACCCTCTCTCTGAGGAAGTCCTTTGTTCTGCCTTCCTGGGCCAAGCCTGGCTGGACCCCAGGAGTGCAGAAACCTGTCTGAGGGGTTGGCAGCAGCAGCAGCTGCAGTGAAACCCCTGAAAAGGCAGTTTGGCAGTACCCGGGTCTGTGCTACAGACCCGTGGGATCATGGGATTGTGCCAACAATGCCAGGATGGCATAGAGGGGGCAATTCCATGATCATAGACATGTTACATGGCCATATTCGGAGTTATCATTGTGCAGCTACACATAGGTAGTGACCTATGTGTAGTGCACGCGTGTAATAGTGTCCCCGCACTCACAAAGTCCGGAGAATTTGCCCTGAACAATGTGGGGGCACCTTGGCTAGTGCCAGGGTGCCCTCACACTAAGTAACTTAGCACCCAACCTTTACCAGGTAAAGGTTAGACATATAGGTGACTTATAAGTTACATAAGTGCAGTGGTAAATGGCTGTAAAATAACGTGGACGTTATTTCACTCAGGCTGCAGTGGCAGGCCTGTGTAAGAATTGTCAGAGCTCCCTATGGGTGGCAAAAGAAATGCTGCAGCCCATAGGGATCTCCTGGAACCCCAATACCCTGGGTACCTCAGTACCATATACTAGGGAATTATAAGGGTGTTCCAGTATGCCAATGTAAATTGGTGAAATTGGTCACTAGCCTGTTAGTGACAATTTGGAAAGAAATGAGAGAGCATAACCACTGAGGTTCTGGTTAGCAGAGCCTCAGTGAGACAGTTAGGCACCACACAGGGAACACAGACATATAGGTCACAAACTTATGAGCACTGGGGTCCTGGCTAGCAGGGTCCCAGTGACACATAACAAACATACTGAAAACATAGGGTTTTCACTATGAGCACTGGGCCCTGGCTAGCAGGATCCCAGTGAGACAGTGAAAACACCCTGACATACACTCACAAACAGGCCAAAAGTGGGGGTAACAAGGCTAGAAAGAGGCTACTTTCTCACACAACTCCCCCCCCCCAAACAAAGGACAATAAGGCTAACCTTGGCCAGTTGAGACTTTATTGTCTAAGTGGTGATAAGTAGAGAGTAGCTCTGCAATAGACTGGTTACTCCCTTTATTATCCACTATATGGTTACTTCCCTGTGGGGATGTAAACCACCCTGTTTGAAGTTTTTTAGCTAAGCAACAATGTGAAGATGTATTTTCAGAGTTTCTATCAGTAAGGTTTAGTTTAGAGCAGTGGGACTTGTCCACTGAACCTATTTGTAGTGATGGAAATGCCAGACAGGGATGCTGTCTCAGTAAGGCCATAGCTGGGCAAAAACGTTGTCCATATGGCTGGAAGAGAGAACAGGGATGCTGTTTCTCTTGAGTTGGAGCAGGGCAGGGATGCTGTCCTATGAGCTCCACACTAGGGCAGGGATGCTGTCCTAAGTGTTGTGAGGCAGTGCAGAGTTTCTGCACTAAAGTTTCTCTGGGAGGGTTGGAGGGATGCTCCATGTTAACTAAAATGGTGCTCTTTTTCTCACCAATGTTAGTTATCCCACAGAGAGGTACTTCTACCTCAGGGAGTACAGCTTTGCCAGCTGATATTCCCTTGGAACAGGTGCCACCCCAGGAGAGGTTTCTCCCACCATAGGAATGATATCCTGATTGGCAGGGTGGTTAGGGGATACTGTGATACCCTTTTTACCTGTTGTTGGAGAGGGATCCTGAGTTTTCAGGCCTTCTCTCCTTTGCTTTTTCATTTCAGTAGAAATGAGAGGGAACAATTCCTCTGGGATGCCCAGCATGGCTGCATGGGCATAAAACTCTACATCAGCCCAACCTGAGGCCTCTAGGTCATTACCTAAGAGACAATCTACAGGTAAGCTAGGTGATACTACCACCTGCTTAGGGCCAGTAACTCCACCCCAACTAAACTGAATTATAGCTAAGGGAAGAAACTTAGTGGAGTTATGGACATCAATAATCTTATACTGTTGTCCAATGATGTGTTGTTCAGGATGCACTAGGTTTTCAGTCACCAAAGTGATACTGGCACCTGTGTCCCTGTAGGCCAAGGCCTCAACAACATTTATTGAATCTGTCTGCCTGTACTTATCCATTGTAAGGGGACAAGCAGCCAGTGTGGCAAGGCCAATGCCACTAGGTGAGACAGAAACTGTCTTGGGACTAACTACCCCAGTTTCTATTATGGACCCATAAGTGAACCCAACTACACCCTTAACTTGACTGTTGCCAGCAGTCCCACCACTAGTACCACTACTGCTAGGGGCACTAGAGCTTGATGTATTAGTGGTGGTAGGCTCAGGGGGTTTACCTGGACAGGACTTATCCCCTGGCCTATGGCCTCTGTTTTTACACACAAAGCACCAAGGCTTTTTAAATTGTGTAGGTATGGGAAGAAGAGGAAGAATTTGTTTTATCCACACCCTCTGAAGAGTGTTTAAGATTTGAAGTGGGATCTTTGGTTTTACCCTTATCCCCATGCTTATCTTGAGATTTCTCCCCATCTTTCTTCTTGCCATCTTTGTCACCCACTGTATGAACTTTTCTGTTCACCCTTGTTCTGACCCATTTGTCTGCCTTCTTTCCCAATTCTTGGGGAGAGGTCAGATCAGAGTCCACCAGGTACTGGTGCAACAAATCAGACACACAGTTATTAAGAATATGCTCTCTCAAGATTAAGTTATACAGGCTTTCATAATCAGTAACTTTACTGCCATGTAACCACCCCTCCAAGGCCTTCACTGAATGGTCAACAAAGTCTACCCAGTCTTGTGAAGACTCCTTTTTGGTTTCTCTGAACTTCATCCTGTACTGTTCAGTGGTTAAGCCATAACCATCTAGGAGTGCATTCTTAAGAACTTTGAAATCATTGGCTTCACTTTCTTTCACAGTAAGGAGCCTATCCCTACCCTTTCCACTAAATGATAGCCATAGGTTAGCAGCCCACTGCCTTTGAGGGACATCCTGTACAACACAGGCCCTCTCAAGTGCAGCAAACCACTTGTTAATGTCATCCCCCTCTTTATAAGGGGGAACTATCTTGTGCAGATTCCTAGAATCATGCTCTTTTGCAGGATGACTATGGGGAATACTGCTGCTGCCACCATGGGTTTCTAAACCCAATTTCTGTCTTTCTCTTTCCACTTCTAAGGACTGTCTATCCAAATCCAGCTGTTGCTTCTTGAGCTTCAGTCTGGTTTGTTCCACTCTCAATCTATTGAGCTCCCTTTCTAACACTCTGTCATCAGGGTGGGTGGGTGGGACATGCCTTGAAACAGAAGTATGGTGAGAATGAACAGAAGGAGACCTGTCCCTAACAGAAGGCATCCTAACAGCTTGGCTAACAGAAACATCACTTCTACTATGATGAGAAGGAATACTCTTACTATGATGTGAGACAACACTATCAGTATGGTGTGACTCTACATCAGTACCAGCTATGCAAGGTTGTCTGATAATGGGCAGGCTAGGAAGTTTCCTTTCTAAATCTTTTGCTAGGGGTGCCCCAGGGTCAGATTGGGAACCATCAGCTAATTTCTCAACAGAAGTGGCACCTCTGGCCTTATCCTGTTCAATAAGCATATTAACTAACAGTTCTCTAGAGGGATTCTTCCCTACACTTAAACCTCTTTCTATGCAGAGACTCCTTGCTCCTTTCCAGCTAAGGTGATCATAAGCAAGTTTGGACAGATCAACAGTTTGGCCTGTGCCAGACATTTTAGAAAGTGTTTAAGTGATAGAAAAAGTGAGAAAAAAGTTTTTCAGAACTTTTGGAAAGACAGAAAAAAACTTTTTAACTTTTTAAGAACTTTTTAGAAAGTTTAGAGGTACTTTTCAGCACTTAGAAAAGAAGTGAGAAAAGAAAAGCAAAACTTTTTGGTTAGGTGTACATACACAGAACTTGTTTTGTATATTTTTCTCTTATGAAAAGTACAATGACAAAAGTGGTAAGTAGTTGCAAAGTACTTATCCCACCGCTGCACAACCAATGTAGGAGGCTGGACTGGCTTGTAGTGAGTACCAAGGGGTACTTAAACCTTGCACCAGGCCCAGGTATCCCTTATTAGTGTATAGGGTGTCTAGCAGCTTAGGCTGATAGATAATGGTAGCTTAGCAGAGCAGTTTAGGCTGAACTAGGAGACGAGTGAAGCTCCTACAGTACCACTAGTGTCATATGCACAATATCATAAGAAAACACAATACACAGATATACTAAAAATAAAGGTACTTTATTTTTATGACAATATGCCAAAGTATCTCAGTGAGTACCCTCAGTATGAGGATAGCAAATATACACAAGATATATGTACACAATACCAAAAATATGCAGTATAGTATTAGAAAACGGTGCAAACAATGTATAGTTACAATAGGATGCAATGGGGACACATAGGGATAGGGGCAACACAAACCATATACTCCAAAAGTAGAATGCGAACCACGAATGGACCCCAAACCTATGTGACCTTGTAGAGGGTCGCTGGGACTGTAAGAAAACAGTGAGGGTTAGAAAAATAGCCCACCCCAAGACCCTGAAAAGTGAGTGCAAAGTGCACTGAAGTTCCCCAAAGAGCACAGAAGTCGTGATAGGCGAATTCTGCAGGAAAAACCAACACCAGCAATGCAACAACAATGGATTTCCAGACTAGAGCACCTGTGGAACAAGGGGACCAAGTCCAAAAGTCACGATCAAGTCGAGAGTGGGCAGATGCCCAGGAAATGCCAGCTGTGGGTGCAAAGAAGCTGCTACTAGGAAGTAGAAGCTGAGGATTCTGCAGGAACGACAAGGGCTAGAAACTTCCCCTTTGGAGGATGGATGTCCCACATCATGAAGAGTCGTGCAGAAGTGTTTTCCTGCCAAAAGACCGCAAACAAGCCTTGCTAGCTGCAAGTTGTGCGGTTAGGGTTTTTGGATGCTGCTGTGTCCCAGGAGGGACCAGGATGTCGCCAATTGCGTCAGGGGACAGAGGGGGCGCCCAGCAAGACAAGGAGCCCACTCAGAAGCAGGCAGCACCCGCAGAAGTGCCGGAACAGACACTACAAAGTGGAGTGAAATAGTGCTCACCCGAAGTTGCACAAAGGAGTCCCACGCCGCCGGAGGACAACTCAGGAGGTCGTGCAATGCAGGTTAGAGTGCCGTGGACCCAGGCTTGGCTGTGCACAAAGGATTCCCTCGGAAAGTGCACAGGAGCCGGAGTAGCTGCAAAAGACACGGTTCCCAGCAATGCAGTCTGGCGTGGGGAGCCCAGGACTTACCTCCACCAAACTTGGACTGAAGAGTCACTGGACTGTGGGAGTCACTTGGACAGAGTTGCTGGATTCAAGGGACCTCGCTCGTCGTGCTGAGAGGAGACCCAGGGGACCGGTGATGCAGTTCTTTGGTGCCTGCGGTTGCAGGGGGACGATTCCGTCGACCCACGGGAGATTTCTTCGGAGCTTCTAGTGCAGAGAGGAGGCAGACTACCCCCACAGCATGCACCACCAGGAAAGCAGTCGAGAAGGCGGCAGGATCAGCGTTACAGAGTTGCAGTAGTCGTCTTCGCTACTTTGTTGCAGTTTTGCAGGCTTCCAGCGCAGTCAGCAGTCGATTCCTTGGCAGTAGGTGAAGAGAGAGATGCAGAGGAACTCTGATGAGCTCTTGCATTCGTTATCTAAGGAAATCCCCAAAGCAGAGACCCTAAATAGCCAGAAAAGAGGGTTTGGCTACTTAGGAGAGAAGATAGGCTAGCAATACCTGAAGGAGCCTATCAGAAGGAGTCTCTGACGTCACCTGCTGGCCCTGGCCACTCAGAGCAGTCCAGTGTGCCAGCAGCAGCTCTGTTTCCAAGATGGCAGAGGTCTGGAGCACACTGGAGGAGCTCTGGGCACCTCCCAGGGGAGGTGCAGGTCAGGGGAGTGGTCACTCCCCTTTCCTTTGTCCAGTTTCGCGCCAGAGCAGGGCTGAGGAGTCCTTGAACCGGTGTAGACTGGCTTATGCAGAAATGGACACCATCTGTGCCTATGAAAGCATTTCCAGAGGCTGGGGGAGTCTACTTCTCCAGTGCCTTAACACCTTTTTCCAAAGGGAGAGGGTGTAACACCCTCTCTCTGAGGAAGTCCTTTGTTCTGCCTTCCTGGGCCAAGCCTGGCTGGACCCCAGGAGGGCAGAAACCTGTCTGAGGGGTTGGCAGCAGCAGCAGCTGCAGTGAAACCCCTGAAAAGGCAGTTTGGCAGTACCCAGGTCTGTGCTACAGACCCGTGGGATCATGGGATTGTGCCAACAATGCCAGGATGGCATAGAGGGGGCAATTCCATGATCATAGACATGTTACATGGCCATATTCGGAGTTACCATTGTGCAGCTACACATAGGTAGTGACCTATGTGTAGTGCACGCGTGTAATGGTGTCCCCGCACTCACAAAGTCCGGGGAATTTGCCCTGAACAATGTTGGGGCACCTTGGCTAGTGCCAGGGTGCCCTCACACTAAGTAACTTAGCACCTAACCTTTACCAGGTAAAGGTTAGACATATAGGTGACTTATAAGTTACTTAAGTGCAGTGGTAAATGGCTGTGAAATAACGTGGACGTTATTTCACTCAGGCTGCAGTGGCAGGCCAGTGTAAGAATTGTCAGAGCTCCCTATGGGTGGCAAAAGAGATGCTGCAGCCCATAGGGATCTCCTGGAACCCCAATACCCTGGGTACCTCAGTACCATATACTAGGGAATTATAAGGGTGTTCCAGTATGCCAATGTAAATTGGTGAAATTGGTCACTAGCCTGTTAGTGACAATTTGGAAAGAAATGAGAGAGCATAACCACTGAGGTTCTGGTTAGCAGAGCCTCAGTGAGACAGTTAGGAACCACACAGGGAACACATACATATAGGTCACAAACGTATGAGCACTGGGGTCCTGGCTAGCAGGGTCCCAGTGACACATAACAAACATACTGAAAACATAGGATTTTCACTATGAGCACTGGGCCCTGGCTAGCAGGATCCCAGTGAGACAGTGAAAACACCCTGACATACACTCACAAACAGGCCAAAAGTGGGGGTAACAAGGCTAGAAAGAGGCTACTTTCTCACAAAGAGACACTGACAAAATGCTGCCAAATAATGACTTTCCATAACTTTTAAGTAACTGTGCATCCTACAGTGTAACATTTGTTTCAGGCTAGGCAGCAGTCTAGTTTAATTTACGATCACTACATCCTTAACTTTTCTTGTCATTTCTTGTTCTTGGAGACACTAAGGCCCTCGTTATGACCTTGGCGGTAAATCCTGCTTAGCGCCGCGGTGACGGCAGCCAACATACTGTCGAAGAGGCAAACATCCATCTGCCATATTATCACACACACACACACCAAACCGATAGAATACTGCCACAAACACGAATCCACCAGACCAAAGGTAAGTGTTAAACTATCGGTACAAACACCCATACCATTATGCCAACAAAACAACGCCCTCCACATTAGGACCCACGAATCACCGCTGCGGACATTCAACGGCAGTCAACCACTGGCAGTACACACCAGCACAGTCATACTGGCCACCCAAATACAAAACAACACAACATTGGCCACAACCAAAATACACACCTGACACTAATACACGCACCCCACACACCCACCAGCAGTACTACAAAACACACACCCCAACACCCACAATCCTTTGCAAATGCCTGGAGACCGATGCACTTTGACACACCTCTCATACACAGAACTGCCCATACACACCACATCTACCTACACATCTCTCACGCATCACACAACACATCCCCCAACACTTCACACATCACCCTCTGCACAGCACACTCCACACAATACTCGTGTCCCCACTAAGGCACCCCTGGCTCACCGATGAGGAGTTGCGGGTCATGGTGGAGAAAATCCTAAGGGTAGAGTCACAGCTGTTTGGAGCACAGATCCAGCAGATCTCCATTGCCAGGAAGATGGAGCTGTGGTGGAGAATTGTGGACCGGGTGAATGCCGTGGGACAGCATCCACGAACAAGTGACAACATCAGGAAGAGGTGGAATGACCTACAGGGGAAAGTACGTTCCATAACAGCAAGGCACCAGCTCGCCATCCAGAGGACTGGCAGTGGACCCCATCTCCTCCCCCACAGCTGACAGTCTGGGAGGAGCAAGTCTTGGCAATACTGCATCCTGAGGGTCTCACTGGAGTTGCAGAAGGATTGGACACTGGTGAGTCAATATCTCCTACCTATCCACCCATACCTGCATGCCACCACCACCACCACCCCTCACCCTGAAACCCATCACTCCACTCCATCCCACACAGTGCACCACCACAATTAACTAACTTAAATGTCAAGCCATACATGCCATAACCACTACATGCACATCCCTCCCAGCCCTGCATGTACACTCACCATCAATGCATGCACAGCATGGAGAACTAACAATCCCACAATACATAACCATACAAAAACAAAGGTGGCATGGCTACAGCAACAATATAGGGGAAGCGAGAGATGCAGAATATGTCACAGACATGTACCATAATACACCACTTACATCCCCACAGGAGCCCCAGCCAATCTCAGCAGCGAGGAGGTGCCATGGCTACCCAGTCCCCCACCAGAAGATACCCCCAATGATGACAGCAACTCTGGACTTCTGGATTGGATGAACTCCCTGGCCCATTACGGACCACTGGTCGGTCGGATACCCCAGCTATCATCCGGTCCACCACAGACCCTCCCCCCTCAGTATCCAACAACACAGCAGCCACCCATTGTCCCCAGATCTCTGTCCCCAGGACACGTCAATCTCTAGTGTTCCGACCTGTACATGGACCCCAGTTCGCACCTCACATGCAAGACAATGAGGGTCTTGGGGTCAGTGGCAGTGGTCACACCGTTCAGGGTACACAGGCACAGACGGCCAGAAATGCTGGGAGGATAGCTATTCATCAGGGGGAGGGCAGGCCTAGGGAACTGACTGCTCAGGAGGCACTCACTAATGTCTTGGGGGCTTACCAACAATTCCAGGACAAGATGGATCAGGTGATAGACATCATGCAGGAGAACCAGCGGCTGCAGGAGGAACACCACCAGGAGATCTAGAAAGAATTGCATGCCCTGAACATCACCATGGTCTTCATAGCAGGGGTGTTGGGTGATATGGCCAACATCATGAGCGACTACACATCACCCCAGCAGGCCCCTTCCACTAGCCAGTCAACTGACCAGCCCTCCACATCAGCAGTGGACGGGAAGGCCTGCCACAGGACCCACAGACCACCAGCACCCCCCTGCAGAAGGTGAGCCACCCCGCAAACGGTCCCTGCAACCCAGAAATACACCAGAGACACTTGCCAAGACCAAGACCACTGCCAGGAAGTGGGCCCCTACTGAATGTCCTCCTTGTGTTCCACTGTGTCACCTTGTCCACTTTGAACTGCAATTGCTCCCCTTCCTATGGCCCCTTGGACACTGGACACACTGCTACAAACAGACCGGACCACTACACTGGACTTTCCTCTACCATCACCCCATTCCATTTCACTATTCATTCATAATGTTCACTTCAGTAAACACCCTTGAACACAACTGGAGTAATAGTGCTTTATCTGTCATAAATGTGCAATGTATTGAACTGTATCATCCTGTGCAATTGTCCACAACTTTGTGATTCCATCCAACAAATGGCCTGTAGCAGTTTGTAATCATCACATCAGTACACAGTTGTAACCGCAACAACATCTGCAAAATGGGAAGGCTTAGGTGACAGATAGTTGGGATGCTAAGGAAGTGACTGCCATCATGCTACAGCCACGCAGAAAATGAAGTCATTTGAGGAATGGTCAGTTTCACTGTCTTACCTGTGTGTCATTGGAAGTTCTGCAGTATAACTGATGTCCTGTTGTGCACATCCTCAACCTCTTCCTCCTCCTCCCTAATGTCCTCAGGGTCCACTGCTGCCACAGGAGCATTTTCACCCTCCTCCTGCAGATAGGGCACATGTCGTCTGATGGCCAGGTTGTGCCACATGCAGCATACAGCAATAATCTTGCAGACCTTCTCAGGAGAGTAGCAGAGGGATCCACCTGTTAGATGGAGGCACCTGAACCTGGACTTCAGAAGACCGGAGGTCCTTTCAATAATCCTACTGGCAGGTTCATGAGCATCACTGTACCTATCCTCGGCCCCTGTCCTCGGATTCCTAACAGGGGTCAAGAGCCAGGACAAGTTTGGGTAAAATCACCTGCAAGAATTGAGGGACAGACATTAGACTTGGCTTTGGGGGATGACTCCTGAAGGCATACACTGACATACATTGGGTGGGGACTCAGGCTCACCTATAAGCCACACTCAGTGCCTCTGTAGTTGTGCCATCAGTAGTGGGATGCTGCTATTTCCTCAGGATGAAAGCGTCATGCACCGACCCAGGATACTTGGCAGTGACGTTCAAGAGGTACTGGTCAGCAAGGCACACCATCTGGACATTGAGTGAGTGGAAACTCTTCCTCTTCCTGAACACCTGTTCCTTGGCCCGGGGAGGGTGGTGATGGACCAATCCTATATGTGTTCTGTCAATGGCCGAAATAACGTTTGGAATATGTCCCAGGGCATAGAATCCTGCCTTCACGGTGGCCAAATCTTCTACTTGGGGGAAAGCGATGTAGTTACCCATATGTTTGAGAAAGGCAGTCAAAACCCTTGCCAGCACTATTGAGAACATTGGCTGTGGCAGGCCTGCAGCCAAGCCCACTGTCACTTGGAAAGAGCCTGTTGCCAGGAAATGGATCACTGATAGGGCCTGCACAAGAGGGGGGATCCCAGTGGGGTGACGGATAGAAAATAGCAGATTAGGCTCCAATTGAGCAGACAGCTCTGTGATTGTGGCCCTGTCCAGTCAATAGGTGAGTATTATGTGCCTGTCCTCGTATTTAGCCAAGTCCACAAGGGGTCTGTAGTTTGGGGCTTGCCTCCTCCTCCTATTCCACAACAGTGGTAGGTACCTAAGGGACAGAAGAGTGAGAAGGGAGTGACAACATGAACAATGGATCCACCACTTCAGTGTGTGTACATAGAGCATGTATGTATCTGGACACTGTAAATGGCTGTGTGTGTACAATCAACACCAATGACGCTGTTTTAATTCTAAAATTGTGTACCTGCACTATAACATGGAAACTGCCTGTTCTGTATGTAGGGACAGGTGGAAGTGATCTCACTCCGCCGGTGTTGGGCGTCATGGCGGAAGGTAGTCTGCACTGCCGTGCAATTCCTCTTTGGCTAACATGGGGCTCTATTGTTTCCAATAAGGATCACCGCCGGCGGTGACGGTGTACACAGTCACAGACGTGACTGCCATTTTCTGACTAAAACCTCACTTGATTCCTGACTTTCCACAGGACAACACCTCCACTGCGTGTGCTGCTGTGACCTGTGTCTGGAACCTGCTACGGCCTGTGCGACAGGGGAAAGGGCCCCTGGTTTCACATCGGAAGAGTTAGAGTGCCTGGTGGATGGGGTCCTACCCCTGTATGGACAGCTGTATGGGCCTCCAGACCAACAGGTAAGTACACTATGGGGACGTTGCATGTGCAAGGCTGCATGGAGATGTGTGTGCTGGCAGTCTGTCATTTGGGTGGGGAGTATGGCTGGTGGTAGTGTACATTTTGGTCTCCAGGTGATGTGTGTGCCATTTGCGGTGCAAATGATGTCTGAATGCCATATGTGTGACAGGCTGGATATTCGGATTCATGATGTCCCTCTGTTTGTGTTTTCCCTGCAGGTCAGTGCCCATCAGAAGGGCTTGTGGCATGCCATCACCAAGAAGGTGCAGACCCTGGGGGTTTATAGCCGGCAGAGCACCCAATGCAGGAAACGGTGGGAGGACCTGAGATGCTGGGCCTGGGACACCGTGGAGGTCCATCTGGGGAAGCCCTCCCAACGAGGAAGGAGTGCCCGTCGGAAGCTGACCCCCCTGATGGCTCACATACTGGCAGTGGCCTATCCAGAGCTGGATGGGAGCTTGAGGGCATCACAGCATCTAGTGTGTGTGACAACCATCTTTGTTGCCTGGCATGGGATTCTAGTGGTGGGTCAGAGGATGCCCCTTCATGCCAGCTCATACATTGCTGTTTGGTCCAGCTCAGGGTTATGGGGTGAATAGCAAAATCTGGATAGCTAGCTAGGTGGCTATCCATGTCAGACAGGGCTTAGTAGATCCCAGTAGGGGTGCAGATGGCAGTGTTAGGCTCTTACCTGCTGTGGTACCTAGCTAATGGTAAGCCAGTGCAGTGCATACTGCTCAATTTTGGTCCCTGTGTGTGATGGTGATATGTATGCCATCTGTGGTGTTGGTGTTGTAATTGACCCAGTACTTCCTTTCTTTCTACCCCCCTATTTTCTTCTGTCGTCCTGTCCATGTGTGCATTAGCACCATCTGGTGACGGAGCAGGGGCACCAGTGAATGAGGGAGCTGCAGCCCATGGGACCCAGGAGGCAGAGCCCACTGATGCTGAGGGGACCATTGGGACGGAGGACAAAGGGAGCATCACGGTGGAGACAGGAGGTGACAACGCTCACTCTGAAACCTCCTCCGATGGGAGCTCCCTGGTGGTGGCAGACACATCTGGAACCACCACAGCCAGAGGTTCAGCTGCCACCCCTGTACCAGCACCACCCTCCCAGTAGCCACCACTGAGTTGCCCATGCCCGCTCACCCAGGAGGGTGGGCATCCCTTCGTCCGAGGCACCTCAGGCCCTGCCCCAGTGAGCCCTGCTGCCCTCAGTGAGGAGGCTATTGACCTCCTGAGATCTATCTCTGTAGGGCAGTCAACCAAGGCAAATGCCATCCAGGGGCTGGTATCCCAGATGCAGCAATGCAATGCATTCCTGGAGGGCATTCATGGTAGCTTGGCGGCCCTACAGAGATCGTTTCAGGCTTTGGCCTCTTCTCTGACGGCAACCAGTGTCCCTGGTTCTACCGTCCCCCCTCCAACTGCCACTACCCAGTCCCTGTCTCCTCAACCCTAACCCATCCCATGCATACATACAGACAAGCATGCACACAAAACATCACACAAGAGTGCACAGACATACACAGGCACCTCACTCCAAGCCACAAGCACTCACACAAACAACAGACAGATGCACACACAACAACAACCACCTCCTCCACTGTCTCACCTCCTCTTCCTCCCTCACAGTCACATCCGCACTGACACATGCATGCACTGCATCAACAGTCCCAGACCCTGCCACCTGTACACCCTTGCGCACAGGCACCGCAAGAGAAGACCCGTAGACATGCACCTCACACACCATATGCGCAGTCACCACCTCCACCTCATGCAGCACACACACCTCACTTGCAGACACCACCACAACATACACCCACATGCCCTCTTTGTCCTCTCCCACCCTGTCTGCCCCATCCAAAGAAACACAAACACTTGCACTCACACCCCCAACAGCCATCCACCTCACACACGCACACTGTCCATGCACCTGCACCTAAGTCCAGCACACCTACTCCTCCTACTACCACTCCCCCTACCTCCACTCCCATCCCTCCTCCCACATCCCACTCCAATGTCCCTTAGAAGGTTTTCCTTGCCCATCTTGACCTCCTCCCTACCCCCCACCCTGTGCTTAAGTGCAAGGTCCCAACCACCCAGCCCAGCACCTCAGCGAACCAGCCTGCCACTGCTCCCACCCAAAAATCTGCTGCTGGCACTAAGGGGCCCCTGAGTGGGACAGCAGCCACTCCCAGCAAGGACACACCTCTGCCCCAAAAACAGAGGTCTAGGGTGTCAGAACCTAAGATACAGATGACGGGGTCAGTGGAGGCACCTCCTAAACCTGGAGGCAAGGACACAAGTCACATGACAAAGGCCAAGGGGGCCCCTCACAGGAATTAACCCAAGTATCCTCATCCACCACCTGATGGCAAGGATCCCCATCCACCACCTGAGGGCAAGGATCCCCATCCACCACCAGTGGGAAAAGACTCCCCTCCAGGGACAGTGGCAAGGAGCCCTCTCCAGAACCAGTGGGCAAGGAGCCCCCTCCAGGTACAGTGGGCAAGGAGCCCCCTCCAGAATCAGTGGGCAAAGACTCCCCTCCAGGTGCAGTGGGCAAGGAGCCCCCTCCAAAACCAGTGGACAAGGAGCCCCCTCCAGAACCAGTGAGCAAGGAGCCCCATCCAGACCAGTGGGCATGATGCCCACTCTAGCTGAGGTGCCCCCCAACAGACCCCCTTCCCCCTGAGGTGTCTGCCGATTTCCAACATGATGCCCCTGAAAAGTGGAGTCCAGGTGATGTCAGGAGTCAAGTTGGGGCTTGGACGAGGCTCTGTGGCCATGTGGCCCGTTTGTACTTTGGACTGACCATTGGCCCAATCTGTACATTGACGTTTATACAGTTATTTATTTATTCATTATGGTGGCTGTTTGCAGCAAATTGCAGTGGTTGTACTATAGGTATGTGTCTTTGCATTCTTTGTTCCTGGGTCCTGTAACTGTCAATGTACTGTGCAGCTGGTTGTGTGTGTGTGTGTGTGGTGTGTGTTGTGTGTGTGTGTGTCACTCTCCTTTTCCTCCCTCACTCACTTGTGTGCTAGGCGGCTGTACTCACCGTCATCGTCTTTGTTGGAATTGGTGCTCCAGGCCGGCCATGATGTGGTAGAGCATCGGGAAGACTTGGAGTTCAGGTTCCATGGAGGCCGCTGAGTCCTCTGTGTCCGGGAGGTGAGTCTTTCCTTTTCTGTGATATGTTTCCGCCAGGATTTTGATGGTGTTGCTAACGCCCCGGAAATCCTGGATTTGCTATGTCATAATATGGTGGGCGGTACCTTGACTTCCACCTGCCTGAGGGTGGCTACCGCCGTGGTCAGTGGTGTTAATGCCCTGGTGGTTGGTGTGGTACATTGGCTGTCTATGGGAGGTCTCCCCGTCATGGTCATAATTTGGCAGTAATTACCACCAGCCTGTTGGCAGTATTACCACCACTTTAACCACGGTGGTCAAAACACTGCCAATGTCATAACGAGGGCCTAAATTAGATTAAGAATAGGAATGCATTTGCATGAGTCTACAAGGCTGCTTCTGTTTGTTGTCACAATTTGATATCTTGCCTCTGAACTAAGTCATACCTGTCAAAATTAATGAATTCCTAAATGCAGTGATTGAAATGCAAATGTAAAAGCGCATATATCAACCATCTAAGAATGCTGCCACTCTCCCATTAAATGTTTTGCCCCCAAAGGAGAAGTGCTGGTACTTTCCATTTGAAATTAAGGAAACACAGGTTTGAGTCAAAAAGTATAAATATGGGCCCTACTTTCATCATACTTTCATACTCGATATTCAGGCTACAATATTTCTGTGCTAGATATTCTGACAGACAACAATCTGGCCTCTCGCTGAAATTCGGACATTTTTGATTTTTTTTCCTTTCTTTTCAGTGATTTGGACAGTCACACACTGATGGCTTCGAGAAATGTATTCAGGTTGATTGGTTAATATTGGCATTGTGTTTTGCACAGCTGCTGATACTGATAAGGACAGCAGGGTAAGTGTGTCCCTCTTGTGTAGATGTGTTGCAAGAGGGTCTACAATGTCAGCCACCACCCTCTGCGCTCTTACTCTAACAGATTCTGCTGCCCCGTCACTGCACACTCTTCCTTCCGCTTTTTTATCTTATGCAGTGCCAATGACTGTCTCTGTATTGATGCCTTTGGCGACGGTGCTTGTGCTTGATTGGTGGGGAGTGGGATGTGAATATCTGTTTTGTACCCCTAGCAGCCAGGAAATAGGGGGCCCGCCATGTACATACATAACCTGGTGGTCTAGGGTACTGAAACTTGTGTTGTCAGTATGGCTGGTGTTTTTCCAGCAAATGTGCCAATAAATATTGCCCCAAAATTCAGACAGCCCTTAATGTGGGTCTTTTGAAGACAGTGAGACACACACTTCTATTGCCTTCTAGACTAGAAAGAGAATAAGAAATAGGCCAAATCTCAGTAGGTTCCACCTCAATAATGCACATCTAGAGTTGCTGCTCAGTCAAAAAAAGGGACATAGCAACATCTGGTAACAGATGAGGTATTAGAGACATAGGACCTCATTATGATCTTGGAGGGATGCCCCGCCGCCAACTGTGCTGGCGGTTGTTGGCGGGGATGGATGCTGCTCCACCCTCACCGCTGCGTCAGTCCAGACATCGTCACGCCTATAATGATGCAGTCATAGGTGTGGCGGTGTATGGAGGTGTGCGATGCCGGCGGAGCAGCAGCCACGGAGCCCGTTTCCCCCCCCGGAGCAGCACTGCGGAACAGGTAAGTGCTGCACGAGAGGGAAGGGGGGAGAGGGGTGTGTGTGTGAGTATGAGAGTGCATGGGGGTGTGCGTGAGTGTTTGTGTAGGGGGATGTGTGTCTGAGTGTATGTATGTGTGTGGGCATGTAGGCGAATGGATGCATGAGGATGTGGGGGTTTGGGGAGGACCTGTATGTTGGGGTGGGGGTGGGGGATGGTGAGGGTGGAGCTGGGAGGCACACAAGGATTTCTGGGGGGAGGGTTGGGGGTATGGTTTTCAGGATTCGGGGGATGGGTGCGGTTCTAGAGGTTTGGGGAGTGGGTGGGGTAGTGGCAATGGGGGGCCTTGCGTGTTACATACAGATGACAGGAATGAGTATTCCTGTCACCCATATGCTTTCTGCCAGGGATTACCTGGCGGGGTATACCGTCAGAACAGCCCTGGTGGAAATGGGATCATCATCCCACCGCCGGTCCGGCCTCCACCACCTGGTTGAATGTGCCTACAGTCTGCTCGGCAGTCAATTCTGGACTGGCGGTGGGTGGTAGTGAACTACTGTGTTCAGAATATGCCGGTCTGGACCGCCATGCTGTTGGCTGTAATGACCGCCACCGCTGGCATGGCGGTCCAGACCGCCATGTTCATAATGACCACCATAATTCGGGGAATCATATTTACTCTGGATTTGAGCACTTTAAAACAGGAATATAGCATTACATTTTTCTGGAAGACTACACCTAAACCAGGAGTGATGTCATGCAATTTGAAGTTAGCTATGGGGTCGCAACTGGGATCTGTGAGTTGCCCTTTGGCACACCTGACATTGCAAATGCTTGCTCAGATACTGGAAATAGGAGAATGGTAAACAAAGTAAACAGTGTTCAAAGATCCCACTTTACTTTCATTATTGTCTCCTCCATAACCATACTGTTGGTTCTCAGCTAAAAGGCGACTTTTGCTGGGCTTAAGGCAGGACAAGATCATTAGATTAGGGAATAAAAATATGAGTTCTGCTACCCCAGGCATTTTGGAGAATCCACGTCCATGTTGGTAGGTGTGTAAATAATCAACAGCATCTCTCCTCACCTGAGTCATAGAAGGGTGAGACAGCCGCTGTTCCCATGGGTTCTATAGTGCTGTCATTGGACCCTGATGAGCCCGGGACATAGCTAAGCAAAAGAGAGTGTTTGCTCCCTACACGGACAAGAGAATTCAGGAAAAAGGATTTAACATATACGAAAGAGTTCTTAGAGGCTAGGAATGAGAACTGGATATAAGCTGAGGGCAGGAACAGGTGGGAACGGAATGTGATCAGGATATTAGACATGAACTGGCAATGCATGCCAAAGGGAAACTAAGAAGACAGGGCAAATACCAGCTACAAAGAACAGGGAGGAACAAGCAGCCAAACAAAAGATAAATTATCAGAAATGTTTGTATGCCCCTTGGAAAGTGATCTCTCTGTGAGGATAACAGATCTTACAATAAGGCAAGGACACCAGCAGCTCTTATGGAAGAAGGCTGCTGGATGATTTTCTATGTTAGAGGCACCAGGCCTCAAAAACTCACTTTCACCCTTGAAAACAGTGATCAGGATTCTAATACAGACAAAAGAAAGGGCTAAAAAGAACAGAGCAGAAGGCGCAGTTCAGAAATTGGCTATGGGAAACCCAGGGCTCAAATCACAGAATATGAACAGGATTCGAAATAAGCACACATAACTGAATACTGGAATTAAGACTGGGAAATCTGCATATTAATAAGGACAGGGAAAAAGTATGGAGCACAAAAGTGACCACCAGAACATCAGTCAAATAACCTGCATGCAAGGACATTTCAGGAAGCGTGCAGGCCGGGGTAGAAACCAAGGTAATCACAGAGACAAAAAGACACCAATAGCAAGGAACAGCAACAGATAAAATAATTAACAAATAACGGAATATGGTAAAAAGTAATAAGGGAAACAGAAACACATAGCAAGCCTGGAAGTAGAGCAGCAGGAATGTGCCAGCGCACAAGGCACTGCATCAGTTAGGACTGGTGTGAGTCACTGTACATTGAGCTCATAGGACTGAAATAGCATGAAGCTTGGAAGGAGCAGAGCTGCATAGATGGAACCAAGAGCAAGGAATAAACCAGGTGCTAGGAATCAGGCAAACACCAACGAATGGAAAGCTTAATTCGGACTTTGAAAAGGCAAGACCAGGAGAACCAGAAAGCAGAGGTAGAGAAACAGGAAATCCTGGAACATCATACAGTCTAAAGACAAGAGAGAGAAAAGTCTGGAATGCATTTATAAAAGGGTCAGATTAACTGTAGTGACTCTGCTTCAGAAAGGTTACAGCTACTTAGATCAATAGATTCTTATTGCCCAGGCTGCCCTCTAGAAAGCTCACAGGAGTCAGAGAAAGAACTCTCTAGTTGTTCAGGCTGCTCTCTGTGGACGCCACATGGGAAACAAGCATTTGCAATGCAATGGGTCTCATGATTGCTTGAGTTAGAACTATTAGCGTTAATTCCTAACTGGACTTTTCTTACCACATAAATTGAAAATGAAAAGTAAAACAGTTGACATAAGTAAGCCGATTCAAAGTGCCACGGCGTCCATGAGCATGAAGGAGAGACACAAAAGGAAAAATGAGTTTGCTCGCAGTCAAACGTGCAATTATTCATGTAACAGGGTCCATGGCCAAGGCGGTAACAAAACCACCCCGAGGAGGGACAAACGCAAAGCATTTATCAATGACACCAAAGGATATTTAAAAGGCAAGCCCATGAATGAGTGATAGTGATGGGTGTGCGGTGGGCGTAATTAATATCCCAAAGATAGATTACAACAAGCAAAGTTGCTTGCGCGCTCAACCTACAAAACAGTAAACACAAGACAAGAAATGGGAAAACCTGGAATAGAGTGCAGATTGGAGACAAGAGAGAAATAATTACAAAATGCATTTATAAAACAGTCAGAATAAACTTAAAATCCAGGTACCATGATAGTGGTCAAAGATCCCGATCCAGGTGATATTTATATGTCAGTCTGACATTGACAGCATACTTTACCTACAGGGAACATCTTTATGGAGTGCCTGGAACTGAGAAATCTCTGAATCAGAGAGTCCCTGCTGCCAAGGTGGTCAATTTCTTCTTGACTGATAAACTACTTGGAGGATTTGGTTGTTCTATGGCAGTTTTAAAGTACCTTTTCGACATTTACAAAGCGGACTATTTTCAGTGAAAGCCAGTTTTCAAGTTCAGAAAAAAGGTTGGTAAAACCCTCTTTATCAATCAATTAAGGTGATTCATCCATCCCCCTTCTCTGGCTTCTATGAGTGGTTTGCATGTGAATGCCCTTGGTGCTCTACTGCTCTCACCTGTGCATATATTTGTGTTTAAAATAATAGTTTTATGGTTACTGAATTGTTTTCTGTTTCACCTGTTTGTATCCAAATGAAGTAAGGCACACACACAGACATCTAAAGGACCACTTGTCCCAATTTTTCCAAATACGTTTTTCTTCATTTTTGTGACATCTATTTTAATAAAACAATATTGTTTTAATTAACAATAATTTGATATTTTCAATTATCATTGCTTTTACTGTATTTGTTATGCGGTTTAGGTTGCTGCACACTACATCTCACATATTTTCCCTGTCTGCTCAGACCAAGTAACCAAAGGTTAGCTAGGTTTACTGATATATCAAGTAACCAAGATCGCAGATTAGGTTTCTCTTATTCCAGTTCTAGGTATAACAAACAGAGCAGCTTTACAGTGCCCCCTTTCTTTGGAAAGATCTGCCCAACTGACACAGGATCTATGACAGAAGGATCATAAGATCATCAAGGTTATACACTAGTCTCGTAACATGAATATTAAACACATTTAAAAGAAAACCTCCACACAACTGTATAAAGGACATGCCGTATTTCCTCGTTCTCAATCTAAAGAAAATTACCAAAATAAAGATTGGATAAAAATAAATAAATGATGGAGAAATGAACAGAGTATAAGAAAAAATAATTGCACTAAATATTTTCTAAAATTCACGGCAAATGTATCACGTGTGGGTCTGCCTTCTCTCAATCACTCAAATTCACGTAGGTTCCCATAAATCCTTACATCTACAAGGGTTGGCTACTTCACACCTGTGCTGTGACTTTCATTACTCTTTCCTTATTCCACCACATGCCCAAATTCATCCTTGCCAGCAGACCTGGGAACCTGTGGCAGATGAAATCTGAAAATAGCGAGGAAGAAACAATTAAGGTTAAATGTACTGAGTGAGCAAGCAAAGCGCGTAACCCCCAACTCTTAAAGAAGGGTATGGGCAGGGGTTTAGGAGACAATACATTTTGGGGGGGACAGGGACAGCCTTGGGGACTTTCAATCAACCCTATACAAATCGCTTGTTGTTTACGAACTGCAGGCTCCGATAAATATACACAATCATATATATTGGAAGTGAAATAGGGCGAAAGGAAGGCTCATTGTCACAGTCTGAAAGTATCTTTTATTGTTATTTACATTGACAAAGTAAGTAGCTCAAATGTGAAAATAACATGTTGATTAACCTTGCATCTTCGTGCACCAAGCAAATAAAGGTAGGAGGGTAAAAAGGAAGAACATACCCTTTGCGGCCCACACCCATCATGCCCTTTGCCTCATGCCAATTGGAACCGCACTGGAGAGATCAAAAGCGATTAGGTACAACAGTTGTAAACTGTGCTCGGAAACCATAGTTCTGATAACACTTCTACTCCTGTGTGTGATCTTGGGAAGCTCAGCTCCACATCAGTCATAACTAGAAGCATTTCAACTGAAGAAGCTCTTGGAGTTACAGGCTATATAAACATGGATTCTATAATCTCTGTATAAACTGCAGTCACTAACTTCTTTAGAAATGGCTGTTTGTGATGCACCAAGTCACAGCGTGTAAAGAAAAGACATTCTCTGATTATAAAGAAAAGACATCGGAAAATGACTATGATAGGGTTATTACAGTCGAATTCTGACATTACAATGCCTTCTGCCAGAGCTAGCAGCCAAGGTAAAAGGCAGATCAGGTCACCGAGCATAATTAATGCAGCTGTTTAAAGCAAAAAATTGAATGTTGCTTTTCTTTCGTCTGCTGTACTTTAATAGCTTGGAATGACAGAAGCTATGCACTAGGGTTTTAAGTGGTTTGTGGGAAAGTTGGTGGTGTGACCATGTATTATATGGGGTAAAATACCCCCTGTGTACATAAGGATGTTGCAAGTCACCTTAAAGTTCATACCTTATAAACAAGCATTGGTATAGCCAATAGGTCTCGCCTGTGCAAGTTCTATTGCCTTTGCCAATGTGTTTTAGCCATGCTGTACACTAGTGAGACTACTATTCAGCATGGCTCAAAGTTAATGGCATAAAGGAGAATGATGTGTCATCGACTGGTGTGGCGTAGTATCATGGAGTAAGTAGAGTGTCCTAGAATGGAGCAGTAAACTAACTTCAAAGGAACAGGGGTCCCTTGAATAAAATGCAACACCACTCCCATAAACAATGATATTAAAGTAGTATGCAAATGGAATGTATTATGCATTTATTCAATCAGAACATACAAGACCAAATGTAGTGGGAAAACATCAACAGGGGAAATCGAGAAAGACTGGTATTCGGGCATTACACAAGTTATCTGGATGACCCAATGTCACCAATTACAAGAACAATTTAAAAAGTAACCTATATAGTACAGTGGTTTGGAGAAGGCTGGCCTGGTTTGTAGTGGGTACCTATGGTACTTACACCTTATACCACGTCCATTTATCCCTTATTAGTGAAATGTAGGCAGTGTCTAGATGCCAGGCTCTCTAGGGGTAGCTGTAGCCAAGGCTTATCTAGGAGACATGCAAAGCTCATGCAATACCACTGTAGTCACACAGTACTTACACACATGAAAGAAAATACTCAGTGTTACAAAAATAAAGGTAATTTATTTTAGTGGCACAAATGCCAAAATTACCATAGAGACTATACTCCCTTAGGAGGTAAGTAATACACCAATTATATACACTAGTATGCAGCAATAGCAATAAAAACAGTTAGAAAACAGTGCAGTTAGTGAAAATCACAATGGTTAGAAATGGGCCTGGGCGAAACACAAACCATATACTAAGAAAGAGGAATGCGAATGTCGGTTTCCCACCTAGGCAAGTGTGGTGTGTAGAGGGGCACTGGGAGTATTAGAAAACACCAAAGGTAAGTAATAGAACCCACCTCAGAGCCCAGGAAAGCAGGAGTAAATCACAGTAACTTTCATAGAACACACAAGAACACGAGAAAGAAGATAATGCAAGAACCAGAAGACACTTCAAGACACAAAGGGTGGATTCCTGGACCTAAAGACCTGTGGAAGAATGAGACTAAGTCCAAGAATCACAGAAGAGTCCAGGGAGGACAAGAGCCCCTGCTAACCCGAATTAAGGTGCAAAAGAAGAACCACTGGTGAAGAACAACAGTCAGTACTGTACTCAAGAAGATGTATGCAGGTTTGTGGTTGGTGCAGATTATATCTCACACCGGATGGATGATTGCCGTCTGGTTTGCATCGCTGGATTCCACCAACAAGCCTTGGCACAGGCAGAGATCATGGTTAGCGGAAAATGGCACTGCCCAGGACCAGGAGGGACCTGGTGGACTCTACCCAGGAGGAGGAGTCAGAGGGGGCCCTCAGCAACTCAGAGAGCCCACAGAATACCAGCCAGCGCACACAGGAGTCCCCCAGCATGGGGACAAAGGAGTTGCAAAAGGAGACCCACTCAGCCCAAAAACAAAGGATCCCACGCCACCAGAGAACCACTCAGGAAGCTGTGCATCTTAGGAAGGAGTGCTGGGGGCTGGAGCTACATTGTGCACAAAGAATTTCATAGAAGGATGCCAACAAGCCTTGGCAACTGAAAAACACGTGGTGCACAGGGGTACTGCCTTGCATGGGAAGGCAAGCTCTTACCTCCACCGAAGCTGGGCAGTAGGATGCCAGGACCATCGGGACCACTTCAGTCCACCACCCGTGATGCAGGATCCATGCAACTCGTCAGGAGAGGGAAACCGTGCAGATGGTCATTGTTGCAGAGAGGTGCCTGCTGAAGCAGGGGAGTGACTCCTTCATTCCAAGGGAGATTTGTTCATTCTTCTGGTGCAGACTGAAGACAGGCTGTCCTCTGAGGATGCATGGCGGGGAAACAGTTGCATTTGCTGGCAAGAGCTGGAGATGCAATGTTGCAGAAGTCGTCTTTGCTTTGTTGTTGCAGTTTGTGGAGTTCCTGGAGGGTCCAGATGCAGTTTCTTCTGTGAGAAAGTGAAGTAAAGGATGCATAGGATTCCTGCTGGAGTCTTGCAATCTGAATCTGAAGAACCTCCCAAAGGAGAGACCCTAAATAGCCCTGAAAGGGGGATTGGTCAGCTAAACAGGTAAGCACCTATCAGGAGACGGCTCTGACACCACCTGCTGGCACTGGCCACTCAGATGCTCCCAGAGTTCGCTGCCAACTTGGAATCCAAGATAGCAAAACCCAGGGACCCTCTGTAGGAGCTCTGAACAGCACACCTGGGGTGGTGGTCCAGTTTCGTGCCAGAGCGGGGACTGGGGGTACCTGAACCGGTGTAGACTGGATTATGTAAGGAGGACACCAAATGTGCCCTTCAAAGCATTTCCAGTGGCCTGGGGAAGGAAGCTACCCCTTCCAAACCTATTTCCAAAGGGAGAGGGTGTAACACCCCTCTCCCAAAGGAAATCCTTTGTTCTGCCTTCCTGGGCTTGAGCTTCTCAAGCAACAGGAGGGCAGAAACCTGTCTGAGAGGTGGCAGCAGCTTGGGCTGCCTGGAAAACCTCAGAAGGCTGGAATGGCAATACTGGGGGTCCTCTAAGGAGCCCCCAGAGTGCATGAAATCATACAACCAATGCTTGCAAAAGCCTTGGGGTATGATTCCAACATGTTTGATACCAAACATACCTATGTTTTGAGTTACCATTATGTAGCTGGGAATAGGTAGTGACCTATTTCCAGTACATGTGTAAAATGGCATCCCCACACTCCTGAAGTCTGGGAAAATGGTCCTGGAGCTCGTGGGGGCACCTCTGCTAGTGCAGGGGTACCTTCACACACAGGTACTCTGCACCCTGCCCTAGGGGTGACTTATAAGTGACCTGGTGCAGTGTAACTGGCAGTGAAAGGGTGCATGCACCTTTTCACACAGGCTGCAATGGCAGTTCTGCAGAAGCCTTTGCATGGGCTCCCTATGGGTGGCAAAAGAAATGCTGCAGCCCATAGGGATCTCCTGGAACCCCAATGCCCTGGGTACCTAAGTACCATATACTAGGGACTTTTAAGGGGGCACCAGTATGCCAATCTTGGATGAAATACTGGGTTACCAGTATACAACGACCATAATTTAAGGGAGAGAGCATAACTTCTGGGGTCCTGATTAGCAGGATCCCAGTAGACACACTCAAACACACTAGCAAACAGGCCAAATGTGGAGGTAACCAAGCTAGAAAGAGGCTACTTTCCTACAAGGTTAGCATCCACAATAATGATTTACAAGCTTTTATACACCCACTTTTACATGAATGACTCAAATAGTGAATCAAGAAGTCTTTAGCTCATAGTACCTATGCTTATGCCAAATATCACAAATTCAAGTCAAGGTACTTTGGCCGACGATATTTCGATCCCTTAGACAAGTATCAGGATTATCCTAAGCCTTGGTTAATCTTGAGTTAAAAGGGTTACAGAGTGCTTGTAACCAAAACGGCAAAGATAAATCTGACTCACGTCTCATATGAGTGACAAGGCAATCAATGGAGATCTGAATCTTTAATCAAGCGCCAGTGCCATAAAGTAGTAGTAGAGTGGAGTAGTGTCACAGTGTAATAGAGTGCCAGAGAGTGGAGTGGCACAGTGTCGTAGAGTGGAAAGGCATAAATAAGAGTTAACTGGAGTAGAGTGAAGTAAAGTAACGTGAACAAGCATAGAGAAAGTTGGGTAGAGTGTTGTTGAGCATAGTACATTGTTGTTTAGTGGCGTTGAGTAGAGTATTGTAGATTGAAGTGTCATAGAGTGGTGTGAAGTGGCATAGAGTGGAGTAAAGTGGAATGGAGTGGCGTATAGGGAGTTGTGTAGGGAGTTACAGAGTGGAGAAAGTGTTAGAGTTTAATGGAATAGAGTGTCAGAGTCTAGTATCATGGAGTGTAATGTCAGAATGAAGTGTCATAGAGTGGAGTTGGGTGGTCTAGAGTGAAGTAGCATAGAGAACAGTGGTGCAAAGAAGATTGGTGTAGAGTGTGGTGGTATAGAGTGCATTGACGAAGACCTCACTGGTTTAGCGTACAGTGCAGTAGCGTAGAGTGGTGAAGAGTAGAGGGGAGCAGAGTGGAGTGGCACAGCATAGATTGCAGGGGTTCAGAGTGCTGTGTCATAGAGTGATGCGGTGCATGGTAGAGTGGAGTGGTGCAAGGTAGAGTAGACTGGTGTAGAGTGAAGTGGCATATAGTACATTGGTGTAGAGTGCAGTAGAGTGACATATAGTTGAGCGGTGCAGAGTAGAGTGCCGTAGTGCAGAGTAGAGAGGAGTGTAGTTCAGTGGCAGAGTGCAGTGTTGCAGAGTAGAGTGTCATAAAGGGCAGTGGTGTAGAGTAGAGTGGCATAGAATGCATTGGTGTATAGTGCAGTGATGTAGAGCGATGCAGAGTAGAGAAGAGTGGCTTAGAGTACAGTGGTGCAGAGTAAAATAGAGTTGCATAGAGTGCCGTGGCATAGAGTAGATTGCTGCAGAGTACAGTATAGTGGTGAAGAGTAGATTGTTGCAGAGTGGAGCATAGTGATGTAGAGTGCAGTAGCATAGTGTGGTGCAGAGCAGATCGGAGTGGCGCAGGGTACATTGGAGTGATGCAGGGTAGATTAGACTGGCATAGCATAGAGTGGAGTTGCGTAGATTGCAGTGGCATAGAGGAGATTATTTCAAAGTAGAGTGAAGTGCCTACAGTGGAGTGGTGTACAGTAGAGTAGATTAGAGTGCAGTGGTGCAGAAAAGAGTGGAGTGGGACAGAGTACAGTGGCATTGAATGCAGTGGTGCAGAGTAGAGTGGCATGGAGTTCAGTGGCAGAGTGCAATGTTGCAGATTAGAGGGACGTAGTGTACAGTGGTGTATTGTAGAGTGGCAAAGAGTGCAGTCGCCTAGAGTGCTGTGGCGCAGAGTACAGTGGCATTGAAAGCAGTGGAATAGAGTGCTGTGGTGCAGAGTAGATTGGCATAGAGTGCAGTGGCATAGAGTGCATTGGTTTTGAGTAAAGTGGTGAAGAGTGCAGGGGTGTAGTGTACAATGGTTGGAGTAGAATAGCATAGATTGCAGTGGCGTAGTGTAGAGTGCTGCAGAGTAGAGTGGTGTAGAGTAGAGTGGTACAGCATAGATTGCAGTGGCGTAGAGTAGCACAGAGTGGAGAAAAGTGGTGTAGGGTGCAGTGGCATAGGGTAGATTGTTTCAGAGTACAGTGAAGAAAAGACAGAGAAAAGATAATATACTTCAATATGCTGAAGTATGTAACAATAACAACAATATAAATAATAACGCTAGGCATAACGGCCCAAAATGAAATATGGCTTCTCCCTGTTAGCCACGCTATAATCAAGCCCTTCATTACCTAGATAACAAAACATTAAACATAAATGTTAGAAAAATATACCCTTCTAATAGCTAAATTGTTGTGTGAAAAGGTAAAATCAGGGCCCAATCTTGACTTCACTGTTTCACCAACTGGTGTGATCTTAGGCGAATACAAATATTGTGTTTCTCAGAGTCTCCTTTCTAGCCTGCAGGTGTCAGGCTGAGTGGGACTCTGTTTCCTCTTTAGATCTTCCTCATTGTCTTGCAGCTCCTCTTGAAGGCATCCTGCAGTGCTCCTCTTCAAGGCGGCAGGTGATGCAGACAGTAATCGTCCAAAACTCTTTTCTCCTCCTCGTGCCCTTTGTTCTTATGAGCACCCTTAATGCCCACAGTTGTGAAAAGGACAAACAAAAGAGCAGAGGGCGCAGGGGGCCTCCTGACTCACCTTCATTCTGTTACCATCAGATTGGAGGATGGGCGGTACAGAGCTATTATAAGTAGCGCTTTTGTGCGCTAATGGCCCTTTGAATAATAGATGTAAAAGGGGAAATAATTTTGTCCCCTTGTCCCCCCCACCTTCGTCCCCCGTGTTCCACACCCTCCAAAATCTGGGGGGGATACATCCCCGCATCCCCCACACTTCCTACGCCCATGAGTATGGGGGTCGTGGGGTAATTCTCCCAAGAAAGGTACTATTGTGAGACTATGTATCCGGCAAGGAGCCTATTTCCAGCTCAGCATAGGAAATAAATAAGCACCATGTGCACGGGTAGCCTTAGGATCGTGTTGCCCCCTAGACCGGTAAATAAAATGGAAAAGCTGCACTTTAGCTCATGCAAGACAGTGGAGTAACTCAAAAAGATGCAGCCCGCAGCATAAAAGAATGAGGGGTCCCTGAGTCCGGTATATTATAGATATTCATTGGCCTTCGGCTGAGAAGGGGGACCCTGAAAAGTTAGGTGTCCCTCAGAAGGGGTTGGGGGCCGCTGCGCCGCAGAAACTGCAGGGGCCTGCATTATGCAACTAATGCCATAACAACATTTTTACGAGTTGACAAACGGGCATTCATTCATTTCATTATAGTTAGATAACTGTAAACAACAGTTGCACTCTTCCAGAAGGTGGTGCTATTTGAATGCGCTATTTCAGAAGAACTCTATTACCTCAGTGCAGTCATTAAAAAAGCCATACTGACATTAGTTACTGTCAAAATGGTTCTCTGGTGAGTTTCCTACGAAGAGTAACGCACAAGTTAGAGATCTTTGTTAATCTGTAACTAAAGAAACATAGTGCAGCGGCCTTTAGTGGAGGTTTCTGATCGGCATAGAAGCTGCGCCACACCACAATTCAAAGTGAGCATCCAGCAGTGTCAGGGAGACCAGGTCTGCGGTATGAAGTGGGGCAGTATGACTTGCGGTGTCACCAGGTCACAGTGCAGGCAGCGGCATTGCCGTTGCTGAAGTGCTGTGGTCGGTAGTGCACAAGTCGGTGGTGCGACGCGGGATAGGCTCTGTGCTGTGTCCATGGGTCGCGGTGCAGACAGGGATGACTGTTGAGGACACTGGAGTCAATGGTACTGGCGTCGGTGGACCGGAGCTGCGGTGCAGGATGAGACAGTGCTTCGTGTACCTCACGAGCGCTGTCCACAGGCCGGGGTGCAGGCAGTGGCGCAGGGGTCAGCAGGATCAGCTTCGTCGATGCCCAGGCTGCGGTGTGAGCAAGGCGATGCCGGAATGCAGGACACACAGGTCACGGTGCAAGCAGTGGCTCGGTGGCAGTATCAGAATGGCGGCTTTAGTGAGACCAGGGTTGCAGTGTGAAGTGGGGCGGTGCAGCTCCGTGCGGTTTCGGCAGGTCACCATGTAGCCCAGTGGCGTCGTTGGTAGCGTTGCAGTGATTTTTCTTCCTGAACAGCACAAAGCACACAGTTCCCAGTGCTGTAGGCAGATGAACCTGAGACTTCCAAAAGGAGGCAGCTGTACTCCAAGCCCTTGGAGAACTCTTTCAAGCAGGATACACAGCCAAGTTCACCCGTTGCTCTCTTTTAAGCCAGAAGCAGCAACTGCAGTCCACACCAGTAAAGCAACACAGCAAAGGGGCAGTACTCCTCCTCCAGCCCTTCAGCTCTTCTCCTTGGCAGAGGTTCCTCTTGATCCAAAAAGGTTTTAAATGTCAGGGGTTTTGGGTTCACTACTTATACCCCTTTCTGCCTTTGATTTAGGCAAAATTCGAAGTAAAGTCTCTGTTGTTGACAAGATCCTGCCTTGCCCAGGCCTAGCCCCAGACACACACCAGGAGGTCGGAGACAGCATTATGTGAAGGCAGGCACAGCCCTTTCAGGTGTAAGTGACCACTCCTCCCTACATTCTAGCCCAGATGGCCCACAAGCAGGCAGAGGCACAGAATGGTTTAACCAGAAAATGTCCACTTTCTAAAAGTGGAATTTTCCAACAGACAATTTAAAAAACAACTTTACCAAAAGGTGTGTTTTTTTAAATTGTCGGTTCAGAGACCCCAAACTCCACATTTCTATCTTCTCCGAATGGGAAACTCCACTTTAAGGATAATTAAAGGCAGCCCCCATGTTAACCTACGAGAGAGATAGACCTTGCAACAGTGAAAAAGGAATTTGGCAGTATTTCACTGTTAGGACATGTAAAACACACCAGTACATGTCCCACCTTTAACATACACTGCACCCTGCCCTTGGGGGCCTACCCTAGGGGTCTCTTACATGTAGTAAAAGGGACGGTTTAGCCCTAGCAAGTGGGTACACTTGCCTGGTCGGATTGGCAGTTTAAAACTTCACACACAGAGACTGCAGTGGCAGGTCTGAGCTATGTTTACAGGGCTACTTATGTGGGTAGCACAATCAGTGCTGCAGGCCCACTAGTAGCATTTGATTTACAGGCCATTTAGCACAATGACCTGACACATGTTGTGTCAACATTGGTGCAGAGTGGTAGCAAAGAGAATAGTATTGCCCTTTTCCTAATTTGGGGGCATTAGTGTATTATGTGAGCAGGTGGTTTCAGGGTGGGCTCACTGGCAACCATTTTTAAGGACTGGAACATATTTCTCAAAGGAAGAGAGAAGGTGGAGCCGGGAAAGGGGAGAGTGAAAAGGGAATAGGGAAAGGGGGTGGGGAAAGGGGAAAGGAAAGGAAAAGAAAGGAAAGGAAAGGAAAAAGAAATGAAAGGGATAAGGGAAAGGGCAAGGCTGCATGGCAAGGCTAGGATAGGATAGGAAATGAAAGGAAAGGAAAGGAAAGGAAAGGAAAGGAAAGGAAAGGGAAGGGTAGTGGATTAAATGGGAGACACGTAAATGAAAAGGGTAGGAACTTGCAGGAAAGAAAGGGGAGCAGAGTATAGAAAGAAATAGGATGTGAAGGAAGGAAATTAAAGAAAGTGAGGGAAGGTGGGGGATGATTAGAAAGGAAAGAAGAGAAGAGAGAATAGGAAAGGAAAGAAGAGAAGAGGTGAGGGGATGATGAGAGAGGGCGGAATGGGAGAGGAAGAGGGGAGGAAAGGGCAGGGGAGAAAGGGCAGGAGAGAAGTAGGAGGGCAAAAGGAAGTGGAAGGAGAACATGAAATGTGAAAAGAGAAAGGAAAAAGAATACATAAATGTGAGAAAAGGTGAGGAAGTTAAACACTAGGGAAGCAAAGGAATATGAGGAAACAATGGCAATAGTGAGATATGGGTCTGAAAGTAATGGAAGGGTGCAGTGGTATGTCAGGCAAAGGGGATGGTTAAGTAAGAAGAAGGACAGAAATAAAAGGTTAAATAATGGGTGGTGAGGGGAAGGCAAGAGAGGGGATGTGAAGGGAAGGCAAAGGAAGGTAAGCCAAGGCAAGGAAGGATTGTGAAGGGGAAGGTAAAAGGAGAGATGAGAGGAGATGTAAAGATGTAGATTAGCAAAGAGAATGGCTACGTTTGGGGAAGGAAGAGATAGGGAGGACATTGAAGGGTGGAGGTGGAAAGGTAGTGGATAGAACAGAAGTAAAAAATAGTGATGGGATCAGGAGAGCAGCAAGGTAAAGCCAGGAAAATGGGGGGAAAATTGATGGTAAGGGGAAGAGGAAGTAGAAAGGGGAGTGGGAAGCCGAAGATGGAGGAGGAAGGAGTGGAGACGAAAAATGAGGAGCGATACAAGGGAAGGAGATGGCATGGGGGAATCAAGGAAAAAAGGTAAGAACTGGATAATGGAAAGGGACAGGGAAAGTGTCGGAGAGTACCCTCTTTTTTTGCCATAGTTACTCCCATTTTCTGCCTGAGGTCAGTGTGCTTGATTGTGTTCACTGGGATCCTGCTAACCAGGACCCCAGTGATTATGCTCTCCTCTAAATTCTGTCGCTGCATACTGGTAACCCAGTATTTTACCCAAAATTGGCATGCTAGTGCCCCCTTATAAGTCCCTAGTATATGGTACCTGGGTACCCCGGGCATTGGGATTCCAGGGGATCCCTATGGGCTGCAGCATCTCTTTTTCCACCCACAGGGAGCCCATGCAAAGGCTTCTGCAGGACTGCCATTGCAGCCTGCGTGAAAAGGTGCATGCACCCTTTCACTGCCATTTACACTGCACCAGGTCAATTATAAGTCACCCCTATAGCAGGCCCTCCAGCCCTGAGGACAGGGTGCAGAGTACCTGTGTGTGGGGGTACCCCTGCACTAGCAGAGGTGCCCCCACTACTTCCAGGACCATTTTCCCGGACGTCGTGAGTGCAGGGATGCCATTTTATGCGTGTACTGGACATAGGTCACTATGGGGGTCATTATGACCCCGGCGGTCGGTGTTATAGTGGCGGTAGTACTGCCAATAGGCTGGCGGTACATGCCGCCATATTATGACATTGGCGGTTTGGCATAAGCCAAACCGCCAATGTACCACACCAACTGCCATGGCGGTAAAGGCTGCCGGGCTGGAGACTACAGTCTCCAGTCCGGCGGCCGTCACTAGGCCGCCCACGGGAATATGTCCCCACCCACCACCATGGCTTCCGTGGCTTTTTTACCGCCACGAAAAACCATGGTGGTAGGCACTATCAGTGCCAGGGAATTCCTTCCTTGGCACTGATAGAGGTCTCCCCAGAGCGCCCCCACCCTCCCCCTTCATACCCCCCGACATACACACACCTACACGCGCAGACATACCCACGCATACCCAACTTCACCCATGCATGCATACATCCATGCACACACACATCCACACACACTGACATACATACAAGCACACACGCATTCCACACGCCCCACACCCGCATGCACGCACACATAAACATACAAATACATCCTCACACACAACACCCCCAACCCCCTCCCCTGTCGGAGCACCTGACTTACCTGCTTGCAGGGGGTCCTCCGGCAGGACACGGGATGTGGAGCTGCTGCCAGCAGCAGCGTCTGCCAGAAGGACATCACCAGGCCGTATCATGGATCATGATACAGTCGGCGGTGGTCTACTGGTGTGGACCCGCCGTCCACCGCCATGACCGTAGCCGGAATTCCCCCAGCCTTCTGGCGGAGTTCCGGCTACGGTCATAATATGGCGGTCATCTGGTAGCCATGGCGAATGCCTTTTGGCAGCCGTCGCCGTGGTAGTTGGTGGCATTTACCGCCTATGTCATAATGAGGGCCTGTGTCCAGTTACATAATTGTAACTCCGAACATAGGCATGTTTGGTATCAAACATGTTGGAATCATACCCCAAGGCTTTTGTAAGCATTGGTTACATGATCCCATGCACTCTGGGGGCTCCTTAGAGGACCCCCAATATTGCCATTTCAGCCCTCTGAAGTTTTCCAGGCAGCCCCAGCTGCTGTCACCTCTCAGACAGGTTTCTGCCCTCCTGTTGCTTGAGCAGCTCAAGCCGGGAAGGCAGAACAAAGGATTTACTTTGGGAGAGGGGTGTTACACCCTCTCCCTTTGGAAATAGGTGTTACAGGCTTGGGAGGTATAGCCTCCGCAGGCCTCTGGAAATGCTTTAAAGGGCACAGATGGTGCCCTCTTTGCATAATCCAGTCTACACCAGTTCAGGGACCCCCAGTCCCTGCTGTGGTGCAAAACTGGACAAAGGAAAGGGGAGTGACCACCCCCCTGTCCATCACCACCCCAGGGGTGGCGCTCAGAGCTCCTTCAGAGGATCCCTGGGTTTTGCCATCTTGAATTCAAAGTTGGCAGGGAACTATGGGAGCATCTGAGTAGCCAGTGCCAGCAGGTAACGTCAGAGTCCTCCCCTGATAGGTGCTTACTTGTTTAGGTGACCAATCCCGCTTTCAGGGCTATTTAGGGTCTCTCTCTCTTAGGTGGTTCTTCAAATTCGGATTGCAAGACTCCAGCAGGAATCCACTGCATCCTTTACTTCACCTTCTCACTGAAGAAACTGCATCTGGACCTTCCAGGAACTCTCCAAACTGCAACAAACAAGCAAACAGGACTTCTGCAACATTGTATCATCAACTCCTGTCAGCAACTGAAACTGTTTCCTGGTCATGCATCCACAGAGGATAGCCTGTCTTCAGCCTCCACCAGAAGAACAAAAGCATCTCCCTTGGAGTGAAGGAGTCACTCCCCTGATTCAGCAGGCATCTCTCTGCAATGACGACTGGCAAAGTGGGTCCCCTCTCCTGATGAGCTGCATGGATCCTGCCTCATGGGTGGTTGACTAAAGTGGTCTTGATGGTCCTGATGTCCTACTGTCCAACTTTGGTGGAGGTAAGAGCTTGCCTCACCACGCAAGATAGTACCCTTTTGCTCTGGGTGTTTTGCAGTTGCCAAGGCTTGTTGGCATCTTTCCACGAAGTTCTTTGTGCACCTTGCAGCTCCGGTCCCCAGCACTCTATCCTCTGGCGCACAGTTTCCTGTGTGGTTCTCTGGAGGCGTGGGACCCTTTGTTGTAGTGCTGCATGGGCCTCCTTTTGTACCTTCTTTGTCCCCATGCTCTGGGACTCCTGTGTGTGCTGCCTGGTCTTCTGAGGGCTCCCTGAGTTGCTAAGTGCTCCCTCTAACTCCCCCTCCTGGGTAGAGTCCACAGGGTCCCTCCTGGTCCTGGGCAGCGCCATATCCCGCTAACCACGATCTTTGCATGTGCCAAGGCTTGTTGGCAGAATCTAGCAACACAAACCAGACTGCAATCATCCATCTGGCGTGGAACATCATATGCACCAACCAAGAACCCACATCCATCTTCTTGGGTGCAGTACTGACTGTTGTTCCTCACCGGTGGTTCCTCTTTTGCAACTTCATCCGGGTTAGCAGGGGCTACTGTTCTCCCTGGACTGTTCTGTGCTTCTTGGATTTGTTCCCCTTCTTCCACAGGTCTTCAGGTCCAGGAATCCACAGTTGATGTCTTGCAGTCTCTTCCTGGCTCTTGCAATATCTTCTTTCTCGTGTTCTTGCGTATTCCAGGAAGGTTACTGTGATTTACTCCTGCTTTCCTGGGCTCTGGGGTGGGTTCTATTACTTACCTTTGGTATTTTCTAATACTCCCATGGTCCCTCTACACACTACACTTGCCTAGATGGGAAACCAACTTTCGCATTCCACTTTCTTAGTATATGGTTTGTGTTCCCTTATGCCCATTTCTAACTATTGTGATTTTCACTATTTGCACTGTTTTCTAACTGTTTTTACAGCTATTTCTGCATAATAGTGTATATAATTTCTGTATTACTTACCTTCTAAGGGAGTATAGTCTCTATGGTATTTTTAGCATTTGGTTCACCAAAATAAAGTACCTTTATTTTTGTAACACTGAGTATTTTCTTTCATGTGTGTGAGTACTGTGTAACTACAGTGGTATTGCATGAGCTTTGCGTGTCTCCTAGTTTGGCCTTGGCTGCTCGTCCACACTACCCATACAGGGCCTAGTTTCTAGACACTGTCTACATTTCACTAATAAGGAATAACTGGATCTGGTGTAAGTACCTTAGGTACCCACTACAAACCATGCCAGCCTCCTAGGTTGGTGGCAGCGGTGGAATAGTGCTTACAATTGCATTATCACTCTGTCACCGGTGCTTTCCACAGGAAAGAATACTCTATACCTATAGCTATACACATATACCTATTACAGGGTTCTAGTCTCTTACTTTCCTTTCCAAGAGACTAGAGGTAAGGTAGGTTAGGACTCTCCTTATACTACACTAACACACTCACATCATGTCTACTGCTGGGCCTAGCTCTGAGGTCATGGGTACTACTTATGAGGGCATGGCCCTCAAGGAACTGAAGGGGCTTTTCACACATAGGAAACTAGATGTGGAGAAGAAGCCAAACAAGAATTTTCTTTTGAGCCTTCTTCTTCAGGATGACTACGAGCATGCTGGTGGCTAGGAGGAGGAGGTAGAGGGAGATTCTGACCCCTGAGAATCAGATAATCATCCTTCAGGTTCAGGGGAGGGCTCTTCCAAAGACCTTACATCTAGCAGACCCAGTAGTTTAGCTGGTAGTGGGAGGGGTAGTCATTCAGGTGGGGCTCCCTTAACACCCAGAGGTCAAGTCACTAGGGCCACAAAAGTCGGGAAAGGTCTACCTCTGCCCATTCCCATATCAAATTAATGTCTGAGGGATCCCATGGTTCAACTCCAGGTGATGACTCCATAGATAGGGAGTTCAGGAAACTGAGACTGGAGGAGGCCAGGCTGAGGTTGCAGTAGCAACAGCTAGCCCTAGGAAGGGAGACCTTGACTGTGGAAAGGGAAAGGCTGGACTTGGGGTTAATACCCCATGGTGACAGCAGCAGCAGTTTGGGGAGTTATGGGGTCAGGGAGGGCACCATTGGTTCTAGAAACCTGCATAAAATTGTTCCCTCATACAAGGTGGGGGTGATATTTGCAAGTGGTTTGCTGCACTTGAGAGGTCCTGCAAAGTTCAGAGGGTCCTTCAAAGGCAATGGGCTGCTATTCTGTGGTTGTCCTTTTCCGACAAGGGGAGGGATAGACTTCTCAATGTCAGAGAGGAAGACTCAGACAACTATGGAATTATTAAAACTGCATTCTTGGATGGTTTTGGCTTAACTACTGAACAATACAGGATTAAATTCAGAGAAACCAGAAAAGAGTCCTCACAGGATTAGGTTGACTTTGTGGACTGTTCTGTTAAGGCTTTATAAGGCAGGTTACATGGCAGCAAAGTGTCTGATTATGAGGGCTTATACAATATGATTTCTAGAGAGCATATTTTGAATAACTGTTGGTCTGACTTGTTGCACCAGCACTTGGTAGACTCAGATCTGACCTCTTCCCAAGAACTGGGAAAGAAGGCAGACACATGGGTCAGAACAAGGATGAGATGAAAAGCTCATACAGGGGGTGACAAGGACAAGAAAAGGATGATAAGTCTCATGACAAAGGTGTTGACAAAGATAAAAAGAAGGAGTCTTCATCAGGCCCACAAAAATCTTATGGGGAGGGTCTAAATCCTAGTCCAACCATCAGAATAAAAAGCCTTGGTGTGATATGTGTAAGACCAAAGGCCACTGGGCAAGTGATTGTACTTGTCCAAGGAAAACACACAGGCTCCCACCAGCACAACCCTCTAGCAATAGCTGTGGTGGTTGGACAAATAACACTACCAATGGTCAATCCAAGGGTGTAGCAGGGCTCACTCTGGGAAGTGTAGTGGGGGTTGGTTTAGTGAGGGAACGACTGAGGCTGTTTTAGTCTCTGGTGGTGGCGTTGACCTTGCCACCCTTGTTGCTTGTCCCCTTAACATGGATAAGTAAAAGCAACAACCCCTAATAAATGTGTTCAGGTTGAGGCCTACATGGACGCAGGTGCCACTGTCACAATGGTGGCTGAAAAACTGGTGGCCCTTGAGCAACACCTACTTGGTCATCAATACCAAGTGACAGACGCCCATAACAACACTGTAAGCCACCCCATGGTAGTTGTTGATCTCAATGGTGTTTTACTGGTCCAAACAAGGTTTTGGTATCAACAGACCTACCTGTAGAATGTCTACTAGGAAACAACTTGGAGACTTCAGCTTGGGCTCAAGTGGAGTTGGAGGCCCATGCTGCCATGCTGGGCATTCATGGGCACATCTTTGCTTTAACCAGGGCTCAGGCCAAGAAGCAATGAGGACAGGGAAACTTGGATCCTGGAACAATGGACCATGAGCTTCCCAAAAGTAGGGATAGAAAGGGTAAGAAATTATCCACTATTCCTCCCTCCACTGATGATTCCCCCTTTGAGGAGGAGGAGAGAACTTCCTGGACAGAACCTATCCCTGAGGAGCCGCAAACCGACACAGCTGAGCTTTTAGGTGCAGGGGGGCCTGCCAGGGAGGAATTAAATGTGGCACAGCAGACCTGTCTTACACTTGAGGGTTTAAGACAGCAAGCTGTCAAACAAGAGGCAGGGGATGTCAGTGGCACCCATAGGGTGTACTGGGAAAACAATCTTTTATACACTGAGGCAGGGGACCCAAAACCTGGTGCCACCAGGAGTCTGGTCATCCCCTTTCAATATAGAGAATGTTTGTGACTTTAGCTCATGATATTCCCCTTCCTGGGCTTCTGGGGCAAAGTAAGACCTGGGACAGACTGGTCCCTCACTTTCACTGGCCTCACATGTCAGAGGACACAAAGGAGTGTTGTCGCTCCTGTGCCACTTGCCAAGCCAGTGGTAAGACTGGTGGCACCCCAAAGGAGCCTTTGATCCCACTGCCAGTGGTTGGGGTGCCCTTTGAGAGGCTAGTAGTTGACATTGTTGGCCCTTCTTGACCCTCCTACTGCCTCTGGTAATAGGTTCATTTTAGTGGTGGTGGACCAAGCCACTAGATATCCAGAAGCCATACCTCTTAGGACCACTACAGCTCCTGCAGTGGTCAGAGCTCTCCTGGGAATCGTTTCCAGGGTGGGTTTTCCAAAAGAGGTGGTGTCAGACAGAAGAAGCAACTTCATGTCTGCATACCTGAAAACAATGTGGAAAGAGTGTGGTGCAACCTATAAGTTCACCACACCTTACCCTCCCCAAACAAATGGTTTGGTTGAGAGGTTTAAAAAAGCCTCAAAGACATGATTATCGGACTCCCTGAAAAACTCAGAAGGAGATGGGATGTCCTGTTACCATGCCTCCTTTTTCCCTACAGGGAGGTACCCCAGAAAGGAGTGGGTTACAGTCCTTTGAACTCCTTTTTGGTCACCCTGGTAGGGGTCCATTAGCTCTTGTGAAAGAGGGGTGGGAGCAACCAGTAAAGCCCCTTAAACAAGATATAGTGGATTATGTGCTTGGTCTAAGATCACGAATGGCTGAGTACATGAAAAAGGCCACTAAGAACCTTCAGGCAAGCCAAGAATTGCAAAAGCAATGGCATGACCAGAAGGCTGTCCTGACAGTGTACCAACGAGGACAGAAGGTGTGAGTCCTGAAGCCTGTGGCACCCAGAGCACTCCAAGATAAATGGAGATGACCACACATCATAGTGGAGACGAAGGGTGAGGTCACTTATTTAGTTGACCTAAGCACTCCTAGAAGTCCTCTTAGAGTTCTTTATGCGATCCACCTGAAGCCCTATTATGACAGGACTAACTTAACCCTGCTAATGGCCACTGATGAGGGACAGGAAGATGAGAGTGACCCTCCCTCTGATCTCTTCTCCAACACTGCAGCTGATGACTCAGTGGAGGGAGTTATCCTTGCAGACGGCCTCATTGAGTCTCAGAAGGAGGACTGCAGGAACCTCTTGGGTCAGTTTTCTGAACTCTTTTCTCTGACACCTGGTCAGACTACATGGTGTGAGCACACCATTGATACTGGAGACAGTTTACCTGTCAAAAGTAAGATTTATCGGCAGCCTGACCATGTCAGAGATTGCATTACATCTAAAGTTCAGAAAATGCTTGACTTAGGAGTGGTTGAGCACTCTGTTAGCCCCTGAGCCAGCCCAGTGGTGCTTGTACCCAAACCTCACTCTCAGAATGGGAAAAGGGAGATGAGGGTCTGTATAGATTACAGAGTGCTCCAAACAGTCACAAAGACTGATGCTCACCCTATACCCAGGTTAGATGAGCTGATAGATACACTGGCATCTGCCAAGTATCTGAGCACTTTTGATTTGACTGCATGGTATTAGCAGATCAAACTATCAGAAGATGCTGAACCTAAGACAGTTTTCTTTAACACTGTAGGGCATTATCAGTTTACTGTTATGCCCTTTGATTTGAAAAATACACCTGTCACTTTTCAGAGGTTGGTGAACACAGCCCTCCAAGGTCTGGAAGCTTTCAGTGCAGCATATCTTGATGATATTGCTGTTTCAGTTCCACCTGGGATAACGACCCTGTCCACCTTTGGAAAGTGTTGGAGGCCCTGCAGAAGGCAAGCCTCACTATCAAGGCCTCAAAGTGCCAGATAGGGAAGAGGAAGGTAGTTTATCTGGGACATCTAGTCGGTGGAGAACAGATTGAACCACTACAGGGGAATATTCAGACTATTTTAGACTGGGCTCCTCCTACAACACAGACCAAGCCAGAGCCTTTCTTGGTCTCACTGGGTATTACAGGAGGTTCACTAAGAACTATGGCTCTATTGTTGCCCTCTTAATGACCTCACCTCAAAGAAGATGCCTAAAACGTTATTATGGGCAGCTAGCTGTCAGAAAGCTTTTGAGGAGCTAAAGCAGGTCAAGTGTACTGCACCTGTCTTATAAAGCCCAACACACTCCAAGAAGTTTATAGTTCAGACTCATGCTTCAGAGGTAGGGGGTGGGGCAGTTTTATCACAACTGAATACAGAGGGCCAGGATCAACTTTTAGCTTTTATAAAAAGAAGATTGATCCCTAGAGAAAAGCATGGGACAGCCATAGAGAGGGAGGCCTTTGCTGTGGTCTGGGCCTTGAAGAAGTTGAGACCATACCTCTTTTAGACTCACTTCATTGTTCAGACAGACCACAAACCTCTCTTATGGCTAAGGCAGATGAAAGGAGAAAACCCTAAATTGTTGAGGTGGTCAGTTTCCCTACAGGGGATGGACTTTACAGTGGAACATAGACCTGGGAGTAACCACTCCACTGCAGATGGACTCTCCAGATATTTCCACTTAGATAATGAAAACTCATTTGGGCAAGGTTAGCCCTACTGTCCCTCATCTGGGGGGATTCTCTCGGAAAGTACCCTCTTTTTGCCATAGTTACCCTCATGTTCTGCCTGATGTCAGTGTGCTTGACTGTGTTCACTGGGATCCTGCTAACCAGGGCCCCAGTGATTATGCTCTCTCGCCTCTAAATTTTGTCGCTGCATACTGATAGCCCAGTATTTCACCCAAAATTGGCATACTTGGGCCCCCTTAAAAGTCCCTTGTATATGGTACCTAGGTACCCAGGGCATTGGGGTTCCAGGGGATCCCTATGGGCTGCAACATCTCTTTTGCCACCCACAGGGAGCCCATGCAAAGGCTTCTGCAGGACTGCCATTGCAGCCTGCATGAAAAGGTGCATGCACCCTTTCACTGCCATTTACAGTGCACCTGCTCACTTATAAGTCATCCCCATAGCAGGCCATCCAGCCCTGAGGGCAGGGTGCGGAGTACCTGTGTGTGAGGACACCCCTGCAATAGCAGAGGTGCCCCCACAACATCCAGGACCATTTTCCCAGACTTTGTGAGTGAGGGGATGCCATTTTACGCATGAACTGGACATAGGTCATTACCTATGTCCTGCTACATAATGGTAACTCTGAACATAGGCATGTTTGGTATCAAACATGTTGAAATCATATCCCAAGGCTTTTGCAAGCATTGTTTGTATGATTCTATGCACTCTAGGGGCTCCATAGAGGACCCCCAATATTGCAATTTCAGCCTTCTGAGGTTTTCCTGGCAGCCCCAGCTGCTGCCACCTCTCAGACAGGTTTCTGCCCTCCTGTTGCTTGAGCAGCTCAAGCCCAGGAAGGCAGAACAAAGGATTTCCTTTGGGAGAGGGGTGTTACACCCTCTCCCTTTGGATATAGGTGTTACAGGCTTGGGAGGTATAGCCTCCCTAGGCCTCTGGAAATGCTTTGAAGGTCACAGATGGTGTCCTCCTTGCATAATCCAGTCTACACCAGTTCAGGGACCCCAGTCCCTGCTCTGGCACAAATCTAGACAAAGGAAAGGGGTGGTGCTCAGAGCTCCTCCAGAGGGTCCCAGAGGGTCCCAGTGTTTTGCCATCTTGGAATCCAAGTTGGCAGGGAACTCTGGGAGTATCTGAATGGCCAGTGCCAGCGGGTGACATTGAAGCCCACCCCTGATAGGTGCTTACCTGCCCAATCCCCCTTTCAGGGCTATTTAGGGTCTCTCTCTTGAGTGGTTCTTCAGATTAAGATTGCAAGACTCCAACAGGAATGCTCTTCATCCTTTACTTCACCTTCTCACTGAAGAAACTGCATCTGGACCCTCCAGGAACTCTGCAAACTGCAACAAATAAGCAAAGGGTACTTCTTCAACATTGTATCTTCAGCTTCTGCCAACAACAGCAACTGTTTCCCGGTTGTGCATCCACAGAGGACCGCATGTCTTCAGCCTGCACCAGAAGAACAAAGGAATCTCCCTTGGAGTGAAGGAGTCACTCCCCTGCTTCAGAAGGCACCTCTCTGCAATGACGACTGGAGGTGTGGGTCCCCTCTCCTGATGAGCTGCCTGGATCCTGCCTCACGGGTGGTGGAATGAAGTAGCCCCGATGGGCCTGACGTCCTACTGTCCAACTTTGGTGGAGATAAGAGCTTGCCTCACCACACAAGAGATTACCCCCATGCACCACATGTTTTGCATTTTCCAAGGCTTGTTGGCATCCTTCCATGAAGTTCTTCATGCCCTATGCAGCTCCAACCCCCAGCACTCTATCCTGCGATGCACAGATTCCTGTGTGGTTCTCCGGTGGCGTGGGACCCTTTGTTGTAGTACTGTATGGGCCTTCTTTTGCACCTTCTTTGTCCCCGTGGTGTGGAACTACTGTGCAAGCTGTCTGGTCTTCTGAGGGCTCCCTGAGTTGCTAAGAGCCCCGTCTGGTTCCCCCTCCTGGGTAGAATCCACCAAACCCCTCCTGGTCCCGGGCAGTGCCATTTCCTGCCAACCACGAGCTTTGCATGTGCCAAGGCTTGCTGGTGGAATCCAGCAACGCAAGCCAGACTGCAATCATCCATCCGGTGTGGGACATCATCTGCACTAACCAGGAACCCACATCCATCTTCTTGGGTGCAGTACTGACTGTTGTCCCTCACCGGTGGTTTCTTTTTTGCGCCTTAATCCGTGTTAGCAGGGGCTTCTGTTCTCCCTGGACTCTTCTGTGCTTTTTGGACTTGGTCTCCTTCTTCCACATGTCTTCAGGTCGAAGAATCCACTGTTGGTGTCTTGCAGTCTCTTTTGTTTCTTGCAATATCTTCTTTCTCATGTTCTTATGTGTTCTAGGAAAATTATTGTGATTTACTCCTGCTTTTCTGTGCTCTGGGGCGGGTTCTGTTACTTACCTTTGGTATTTTCTAATACTCCCAGCGCCCTTCTACACTTTACTCTTGCCTAGGTGGGAAACCGACTTTCGCATTCCATTTTCTTAGTGTGCGCTTTGTGTTCCCTCTAGGCCCATTTCTAACTACTGTGATTTTCACTATTTGCTCAGTTTTCTATCTGTTTTTACAGCCATTTCTGAATACTAATGTATATAAGTTGTGTATTACTTCCCTCCTAAGGGAATATAGGCCCTCATTACAAGATTGACGGTAAAAACTGCATACCGCCGTGGCGACGGCTGCCAAAAGACTGTCGCCCGCGCTACCATATTATGACCACAGGCGGATTTCCACCAGAAGGATGGTGGAATTCCAGCTGTGGCTATGCTGGCAGATGGCAGTAAGGTGGCGCTGCTACCACCATCAGCGCCATGCCAGTAGAACGCCACCAGCCGTATTATGATCCATAAAATTGCCTGGCGGTGTCCTGCTGCTGGATGCTGCTGCTGGCAGCAGCGCCCCGCCCGTCTCCTGCTGGAGGACCACCTGAACACAGGTAAGTGGGTGCTCCGACAGTGTAGGGGGGTGTTGTGTGTGTATATAGGGCTGTGTGTGAATGTTTGTGCGTACGTGTATGCGGTGTGTGTTTCGTTTTGAATGTGTGTGCATGTATGGAGGCGTGAGTGTGTGTTGTGTGAATTCGTGTCTGCGTGTATGTATGTAAGTGTTTGCGGATGTGTGTGTGAATGGATGTATGCATATGTGGATGCATGAGTGTATGCGTGTGTGTATGCATGTGTGTGTGTGTGTGTGTGTGTGTGAAGGGGGCGTGAAAGTAGGGGGGTTTGGAGAGGAAGTGGAGGTGGAAGGGACCCTGGAGAGGGAGGGGGAGGAGGGGAGACCCTACCAGTGACAGGGAAGGGATTCCCTGTCACTGATAGTGCCTACCGCCATGGTTTTCGTGGCGGTAAGGAAGCCACGAAAACCATGGCAGTAGGCGGAGTCATAATCCTGCCGGAGGAACAGTGACAGCCGCCAGGCTGGAGATAGATATATCCAGACCGGCATCTGTCACCGCCATGGCGGTTCGAGTGGTACACAATGTCATAATATGGCGGTAGGTACCGCCAGCCTGTTGGCAGTACTTACCACCCCGCCAATGTCATAATATGGCGGTAGGTACCGCCAGTCTGTTTGCGGTACTTACCGCCATGTTACCACTGACCAGCGGGGTCATAATGACCCCCATAGTTTCGATGGTATTTTTGGCATTTGTGTGACCAAAATAAAGTACCTTCATTTTTGTAACACTGAGCATTTTCTTTAATGTTTGCGTGTACTGTGTGATTACAGTAGTATTGCATGAGCTTTTCATGTCTCCTAGTTAGGCCTTGGCTGCTCATCCACACTACCCCTAGAGAGCTTGACTTCTAGACACTGTCTACATTTCACTAAGAAGGGATAACTGGACCTGGTGTAAGTACCTCAGGTACCCACTACAAACCAGGCCAGTCTCCTACAGAAAGAAAAAGGGGAAGGGCTGATACAGGAAGGAATGGAGAAGGGAGGAATTGTTGGAAGAAGGCTTGGAGGAATGGTGACAGAAGGAAGGGGTTTGAAGTTAGGAGGATTAAGGGTTCGGGTATATGGGGATATTCAAGCCGTTTTTAAATCAATTTAGAGTGAATTTTCGGTTTGGTTCTTAGTTCATTTTTCATTTGTTTTAGTCACTTACCTTTGTCCTCTTCCTTCCACCTTCTTCCTTTTTGGACTGTTCGCCCACGGAGAGCTAGCCTCTCTCTCAGCAGCTCCAGCCCCAAGCAGTGACCCTTCCTGTCTTCTGTCCTTGCGCTGAATGCTGCAGGACCCAGGTTACAAGCCTTTTATACAGAGGACACGTCACTACGTGGACTTTACAACATGTCACTATGACAGCACTAATTCGTGGATGAGGCTTTGTGTTTCCAGGCCACAAGGCGGGGGCAGTGAAGCCTGCGGAAGATATCCTGCTTCTTGACGTGATTACCAAGTAAGTCCCTAAAAACGAGATAGTCATGGGTCCCAAACGAAAGTACCCTGCTACCTGATACACTGCTTCAATGGCAGTCACTCTATTTCTCTCTTCTGCAGTGGCGGCTTCCCCTGTGAAGGCTTTCTTTTCTCCCGGTTCCCTGGGCCACCTGCCATCACAGTGAGGCGCCCATGACATGCATCAGTGTTCTCTTCACACAGTTCTAGTTATGGTGCTGTGAAAGGATGGTGGCGTCCAAATCAATGTAGAACAAAGTTTTTCTCCGTTCTGCTTTACAATAAATTATATATTCAGTATACCACTCCATTTGTATGCACATAGCTTCCAGGTGTTAATATAAAAGAATACTCTTATGGTGACAACATCTGCTTCTGCCCGCTCCCTCTAGCAACAATGTCTAATAATTTCCTTAGCTACTCGTTTCAAGAAGTGGCAATATTAGTGCTGACCAGAAGCTGGGTAGACAGAGGCTTAAGATCCTATACTTAGATGATTTAATTCAGTGTGCACACGGGGTGGTGTTAGTGTCTCCCTTCCATAGGGTCTGTACGTCACATACTGAAGCAAGCTACCTCAAGTGCTTCCGTGTTCATGTCAAGATATTTTTCCGGACGTTATGCATTGCTTCTGGTACAATGTTGTCTGCAATGTGTACGCTAATAATATAAATGTTTTTTTTATTCATTGTTGCCCCAGCCTTTCTTATACGTTGCACCATTTTGCCCCAAAGAAATGTGAATTGGAGCAGGCAGCTCCTGAACTAAATTTGGTGAGAACTTAGAGCCTCATTTACGAGTCTGACGCATTGCCCAAATGTATCAGATTTCTTGTGCTGCCGTATAATCCCCAAATGATGCCAGCAATGCGAGGAGGCCTACATTGAGAAATGCCCTGCACCAAATTTACGGAGAGCAGGCGGTAAAATACTGATGCACTGATGTCGCAGAATGACACAGTGAAATGTAAATTTCACTGAGTCCGTTCTGTGTGGCTTTTCCCATGGGAATACCTTACCTGCATACATTACACCTGGCGCAGGTAGGGTGTGACGCAAGCGTTTACAAACTGATGCATTGGGCCCAATGCATCAGCTTGCAAATCTGGAGCAGTGTAGGGCACTGCTAGCAACAATGCTGGATACAAAAATAATGATGCAACGGTGGTGCAAAGGCTTTGTAAATGAGGCCCTTAGTGGCATATTTACTGAACTTTCACGTAACGCTGAGCAACAAGCAAAGTTGCTGCATTGCATTGCATGAAAGGAAGAGAGCAGAAATGATGCAGATTTGCAAAGATGTGGAGCATTTCTGCTCACTCCTTCACTTGTGCACTGTGTGCTGCCTAGGATCAACACAGGCACCCTTGAACCATAGTGGTAGGATGCCTGCATTAGTGCTAGAATGCTCACTGTGTAGTGTGTTCATGTTTATTCCAAGTGTGCATGCGTAGAAAGTGTGAGTGTGTAAATGTGGGTGTGCTCATATTTCTTCTGAGTTTGTGTGAGAGGTGAGTAAGCCAGGCTATTCACGGGAGGAGCCAAGCCAGAAAAAAGACATGGGTCTTGGTTGGCTTGGCTCTAAAAGCCTGAGTATGAGCTGAGCCTGAAAAAAAAAGCAGCAGCCACAATATTACAGAAAATGGGAAGCAACTAGGAGGAGGGCAGGATTTACTTACACTGTTGTGTGATGCTACAGTGCTCTCCTTCCTCTTGATAAGATTGAATAGACAGTGCTGAAGATTTCAGTGCATCTCTATCCCTGTCCTTGTCTCCCCCAAACTCCAGTCTCCACCTTCTCCCTCCCATTTCAGGGGCGCCATTGGGAGGATTGTCAAATGCATAATTCCAGCAGCTGTGAATGTGCTGGTGATGTTGGCGGAAGTAAGGGAGGGGCTGGCATATTACACCCTCTTTACTTTTCTGGCTGAGCCAAGTGCCATGCAAAAGCTAGCATTTATTTTGTCTGTTTGTTCCTTTAGGGAAAATCAAATTGCCCTGTTGAAGGCCATCACTGACAATTTACGCACTGTCCAGATGGTGATGCTCGGGTGATAATTGAAAATACTGAAAGCCTATGCATGGACACTGGCTTCCAGAGGCTGCCTACTTTTCAAAAGAACACTTCTGGTCACTTGTCCATGTTTTAATGGTCTGCAAAGGTTTGGTGGTATGCTTGAAGAAAACTTTATATAAAGCCATCTGTATTTATTTTTAACTTGAGTTTTTGTTTTTGATTACTTTCCTTATCAGACAGGAATTACCATGGCAGCTGTAAAGCACGTTTCAAAGTGTTTCTTCTTGTATTTTCTATTTAAAGTATGTACTGCTAAGTCAGGGAAAAATACCGACTGCTTTGTTCCTTCCTTTGCGCTCTGGCACCCTTTAGATGAGCACCGGAAGCAGTGCTTAATTTGTGCTTATTGCATCCTGTGCAGAGCACCGCCACTTATTTTTGAGGGCTGGCGCTTATTTTCCTGCCTCAAGCATTTACTGTGAGCAAAAGACACATATGGGAAAGACGGATGAAGAGAAAAACGAAACAGCGTCACAATGGGAGAAGGCAGAAAGCTGTGAGAGTGAGCTGAAGGGGCAGGGAGTGGCAGTAAATAGATTGAAGAGACCCGCGATGGCTTCAGGATTACGCTGCCTCAATATTACGTGTTCGCACATTTAATTGCAGCAGCCAGGTGTTGAAGGGGAGGGCTTTGGGCACCAACATGTTTTTATTTACAAATTAAGCACTGACCAGAAGCACAGGATGATGAGCCGAGACCGGAACCAGAACCTGGTTTCTCAGATCCAAAGTTGGCATCTCTGGCTGTAACACCACATCCCATCACATCCGTGTTTTTAGACTTTTAACACTATGATCGGGTTCACATGCTGTGAAAAACAACATTGCATTAAAAACTAGGAAACTCCAATACGGACGCATTGTTTATTGGTGACACATGCCAAAAGGCAATGCCTTCGTGTTGGAGTTTTTTTTTGTTTTAACACAATGCTGGTTTTCACACCCTGTCAAAAACAACATTTATAATAGCTATAAGAAACACCAACACAAGTGCATTGCTATTGATCAGAGATACCAATAGACAATGTGTCCAAGTTTGCGTTTCAAATGTGCATTTTCACAAGCTAAGTTGAATTAATTTATAGAGGTGGGGGATGTCTCAGATTGTTTTGGGCTTCAGGTTCTATAAGGACCTGGATCTGACCCAGAGCTGGGCATCAGGCTCAAGCCAGGCTCAAGCGTTCAAGAGCTCGCACACCTCTGACCATGGGTTCATGTCCCGTTCTTGTCAACAGTATTGAATCAAGTAAACAAGGTCATGGGCCAGGTTTCCTTTATTACTGCCCATTGTAGAAAAAGAGGATTAGCCATGTCTTCAACCTCTCTATGGAAAGATCTGCCCAACTAACATAGCATCTCTGACACAAGAATTGTGAACTCAGCAAGGCTCTGACCTCATAACATGACAACCAAGATCTAAACTAGGAAAAAACGACCCCATTACTGTATATAGGACAAAAACTGTTACACTTACTGATACCCCTGTAACCTTTTAGGTTGCAGCTAAAGACATCTTGGGGACTTTCAGAAAGTTGACCAGGAATGCATTCCACTTGTTTTAATTTTTTTAATTTTTTATTCCTCATTCAACCCCGCTTACTGAGTCACCTCTTAGTTCCTATAGCCTTCTCGCCCTCTAACTAAGAGAGAGACTCTAGCCAGGGGATGCACCCTTGTATCTCCCGGTCTGCCTGGGCAAACCTGCCGAAGCATCAAACGGTGGCTAATCATTGGACAAGAGAAAGAAAATAACCAAGCCAATTTCACATAGTCTCTAAGTAGCAAATATTAACAAGAAAACAGATTCAAACTACTCCCTCCCATTTTAGTAATGGCGACCACAGTTCCGCGTTTCTCTTAGAACCCTGGACATTTAAGTCCATATTCGCCACCCGTAGAGCTGCCTTAAGCCAGTCTGTATAACTCGGAGGGTGCTCCTTCATCCAATTTTTACAAATTTCGTTCCTGCCCAGCACAATTACATAAAACAAAAATTTACGATTAATTTTATTCACCCTGGTCCATAAACCCTCTTCCTGTAATTGCCCAAATATAATCAGTGGGAGTGATTGTGAGAAGGTAGCCTCTTTCTAGCCTTGTTACCCCCACTTTTGGCCTGTTTGTGAGTGTATGTCAGGGTGTTTGTCACTGTTTTCACTGTCTCACTGGGATCCTGATAGCCAGGCCTCAGTGCTCATAGTGAAAACACTATGGTTTCAGTATGTTTGTTATGTGTCACTGGGATCCTGCTGGTCAGGACCCCAGTGCTCATAGGTTTGTGGCCTATATGTATGTGTCACTGGGACCCTGTCACACAGGGCCCCAGTGCTCATAGGTGTGCATGTATATGTTCCCTGTGTGGTGCCTAACTGTCTCACTGAGGCTCTGCTAACCAGAACCTCAGTGGTTATGCTCTCTCATTACTTTCAAATTGTCACTAACAGGCTAGTGATCATTTTTACCAATTTACATTGGCTTACTGGAACACCCTTATAATTCCCTAGTATATGGTACTGAGGTACCCAGGGTATTGGGGTTCCAGGAGATCCCTATGGGCTGCAGCATTTCTTTTGCCACCCATAGGGAGCTCTGACAATTCTTACACAGGCCTGCCACTGCAGCCTGAGTGAAATAACGTCCACGTTATTTCACAGCCATTTTACACTGCACTTAAGTAACTTATAAGTCACCTATATGTCTAACCTTTACCTGGTAAAGGTTAGGTGCAAAGTTACTTAGTGTGAGGGCACCCTGGCACTAGCCAAGGTGCCCTCACATTGTTCAGAGCCAATTCCCTGAACTTTGTGAGTGCGGGGACACCATTACACGCGTGCACTACATATAGGTCACTACCTATATGTAGCTTCACCATGGTAACTCCGAATATGGCCATGTAACATGTCTATGATCATGGAATTGCCCCCTCTATGCCATCCTGGCATTGTTGGTACAATTCCATGATCCCAGTGGTCTGTAGCACAGACCCTGGTACTGCCAGACTGCCCTTCCTGGGGTTTCACTGCAGCTGCTGCTGCTGCCAACCCCTCAGACAGGCAGCTGCCCTCCTGGGGTCCAGCCAGGCCTGGCCCAGGATGGCAGAACAAAGAACTTCCTCTGAGAGAGGGTGTGACACCCTCTCCCTTTGGAAAATGGTGTGAAGGCAGGGGAGGAGTAGCCTCCCCCAGCCTCTGGAAATGCTTTGTTGGGCACAGATGTGCCCAATTCTGCATAAGCCAGTCTACACCGGTTCAGGGACCCCTTAGCCCCTGCTCTGGCGCGAAACTGGACAAAGGAAAGGGGAGTGACCACTCCCCTGACCTGCACCTCCCCTGGGAGGTGTCCAGAGCTCCTCCAGTGTGCTCCAGACCTCTGCCATCTTGGAAACAGAGGTGCTGCTGGCACACTGGACTGCTCTGAGTGGCCAGTGCCACCAGGTGACGTCAGAGACTCCTGCTGATAGGCTCCTTCAGGTGTTAGTAGCCTTTCCTCTCTCCTAGGTAGCCAAACCCTCTTTTCTGGCTATTTAGGGTCTCTGTCTCTGGGGAAACTTTAGATAACGAATGCATGAGCTCAGCCGAGTTCCTCTGCATCTCTCTCTTCACCTTCTGATAAGGAATCGACGCTGACCGCGCTGGAAGCCTGCAAACCTGCAACATAGTAGCAAAGACGACTACTGCAACTCTGTAACGCTGATCCTGCCGCCTTCTCGACTGTTTTCCTGCTTGTGCATGCTGTGGGGGTAGCCTGCCTCCTCTCTGCACCAGAAGCTCTGAAGAAATCTCCCGTGGGTCGACGGAATCTTCCCCCTGCAACCGCAGGCACCAAAAAGCTGCATTACCGGTCCCTTGGGTCTCCTCTCAGAACGACGAGCGAGGTCCCTCGAATCCAGCAACGCTGTCCAAGTGACCCCCACAGTCCAGTGACTCTTCAGCCCAAGTTTGGTGGAGGTAAGTCCTTGCCACACCTCGCTGGGCTGCATTGCTGGGAACCGCGACTTTGCAGCTACTCCGGCCCCTGTGCACTTCCGGCGGAAATCCTTCGTGCACAGCCAAGCCTGGGTCCACGGCACTCTAACCTGCATTGCACGACTTTCTAAGTTGGTCTCCGGCGACGTGGGACTCCTTTGTGCAACTTCGGCGAGCACCGTTTCACGCATCATCGTTGTGCCTGTTTCTGGCACTTCTCCGGGTGCTACCTGCTTTAGTGAGGGCTCTTTGACTTGCTCGACGTCCCCTCTCTCTGCAGGTCCAATTTGCGACCTCCTGGTCCCTCCTGGGCCCCAGCAGTGTCCAAAAACGCCAAATGCACGATTTGCGTGTAGCAAGGCTTGTTGGCGTCCTTCCGGCGGGAAAACACTTCTGCACGACTGTCCAAGGCGAGAGGGATCCGTCCACCAAAGGGGAAGTCTCTAGCCCTTTTCGTTCCTGCAGAAACCTCAGCTTCTTCTGTCCAGTTGAAGCTTCTTTGCACCCGCAGCTGGCATTTCCTGGGCATCTGCCCATCTCCGACTTGCTTGTGACTTTTGGACTTGGTCCCCTTGTTCCACAGGTACCCTAGATTGGAAATCCACAGTTGTTGCATTGCTGGTTTGTGTCTTTCCTGCATTATTCCTCTAACACGACTCTTTTGTCCTTAGGGGAATTTTAGTGCACTTTGCACTCACTTTTCAGGGTCTTGGGGAGGGTTATTTTTCTAACTCTCACTATTTTCTAATAGTCCCAGCGACCCTCTACAAGGTCACATAGGTTTGGGGTCCATTCGTGGTTCGCATTCCACTTTTGGAGTATATGGTTTGTGTTGCCCCTATCCCTATGTTTCCCCATTGCATCCTATTGTAACTATACATTGTTTGCACTGTTTTCTAAGACTATACTGCATTTTTTTGCTATTGTGTATATATATCTTGTGTATATTTCCTATCCTCTCACTGAGGGTACACTCTAAGATACTTTGGCATATTGTCATAAAAATAAAGTACCTTTATTTTTAGTATAACTGTGTATTGTGTTTTCTTATGATATTGTGCATATGACACTAAGTGGTACTGTAGTAGCTTCACACGTCTCCTAGTTCAGCCTAAGCTGCTCTGCTAAGCTACCATTATCTATCAGCCTAAGCTGCTAGACACCCTATACACTAATAAGGGATAACTGGGCCTGGTGCAAGGTGCAAGTACCCCTTGGTACTCACTACAAGCCAGTCCAGCCTCCTACATTGGTTGTGCAGTGGTGGGATAAGTGCTTGAGACTACTTACCACTCTTGTCATTGTACTTTTCATAAGAGAAAAATATACAAAACAAGGTCAGTGTATATACACATAGCCAAAAAGTTTTGCATTTCCTCTTTTCACTCTTTTCTAAGTGCTGAAAAGTACTTCTAAACTTTCAAAAAGTTCTTAAAAGTTTAAAAAGTTTTTTCTGTCTTTCAAAAAGTTCTGAAAACTTTTTTTCTCTTTTTCTATCACTTTAACTCTCTCTAAAAAATGTCTGGCACAGGAAAAAATGTTGAACTGTCCAAACTTGCATATGATCACCTTAGCTGGAAAGGAGCAAGGAGTCTCTGCATAGAGAGAGGTTTGAGTGTAGGGAAGAATCCTTCCTTAGAACTGTTAATTAATATGCTTAGAGTACAGGATAAGGCCATAAGTGCCCAATCTGTAGAAAAAGTTGCTAATGGTTCTCAATCTGATCCAGGGACTCCCCCAGGAAAAGGTTCAGGAAAGAAACTTCTCAGCCTGCCCATTACTAGACAGTCTAGCATAGTTGGTACAGAGGTTGAATCACACCATACTGATGGTGTGCTCTCACATTATGCTGGTAGCCAAGCTGTTAGGGTGCCCTCTGTAAGGGACAGGTCTCCTTCTGTTCATTCCCATCATACCTCTGTATCTAGAAATGTCCCTCCCACCCACCCTGATGACAGATTGTTAGAAAGGGAGCTCAATAGATTGAGAGTGGAACAAACCAGACTGAAGCTCAAGAAGCAACAGCTGGATTTGGATAGACAGTCTTTAGAAATAGAGAGGGAAAGACAGAAGTTGGGTTTAGATACCCATGGTGGCAGCAGCAGTATTCCCCATAGTCATCCTGCAAAAGAGCATGATTCCAGGAATCTGCACAAGATAGTTCCCCCTTATAAGGAGGGGGATGACATTAACAAGTGGTTTGCTGCACTTGAGAGGGCCTGTGCTGTACAGGATGTCCCTCAAAAGCAGTGGGCTGCTATCCTATGGCTATCATTTAGTGGAAAAGGTAGGGATAGGCTCCTTACAGTGAAAGAAAATGATGCCAATAATTTCCAAGTTCTTAAGAATGCACTCCTGGATGGTTATGGCTTAACCACTGAACAGTACAGGATAAAGTTCAGAGAGACCAAAAAGGAGTCTTCACAAGACTGGGTTGATTTCATTGACCAGGCAGTGAAGGCCTTGGAGGGGTGGTTACATGGCAGTAAAGTTACTGATTATGACAGCCTGTATAACTTAATCCTGAGAGAGCATATTCTTAATAATTGTGTGTCTGATTTGTTGCACCAGTACCTGGTAGACTCTGATCTGACCTCTCCACAAGAATTGGGAAAGAAGGCAGACAAATGGGTCAGAACAAGGGTGAACAGAAAAGTTCATACAGGGGGTGACAAAGATGGCAATAAGAAGAAAGATGGTGAAAAATCTCAAGATAAGCATGGGGATAAGGGTAAAACCAAAGATCCCACTTCAAATCTTAAACACTCTTCAGAGGGTGGGGATAAAACAAATTCTTCCTCTTCTTCCCAACCTGCACACATTAAAAAGCCCTGGTGCTTTGTGTGTAAAAACAGAGGCCATAGGCCAGGGGATAAGTCCTGTCCAGGTAAACCCCCTGAGCCTACCACCACTAATACATCAAGCTCTAGTGCCCCTAGCAGTAGTGGTACTAGTGGTGGGACTGCTGGCAACAGTCAAGCAAAGGGTGTAGTTGGGTTCACTTATGGGTCCATAGTGAAAACTGATGTCATCAGTCCCAAGACAGTTTCTGTCACACCTAGTGGCATTGGCCTTGCCACACTGGCTGCTTGTCCCCTTACAATGGATAAGTACAGGCAGACAGTTTCAATAAATGGTGTTGAGGCCTTGGCCTACAGGGACACAGGTGCCAGTTTCACTTTGGTGACTGAAAACCTAGTGCCTCCTGAACAACACATCATTGGACAACAGTATAAGATTATTGATGTCCATAACTCCACTAAGTTTCTTCCCTTAGCTATAATTCAGTTTAGTTGGGGTGGAGTTACTGGCCCTAAGCAGGTGGTGGTATCACCTAGCTTACCTGTAGACTGTCTCTTAGGTAATGACCTAGAGGCCTCAGGTTGGGCTGATGTAGAGTTTTATGCCCATGCAGCCATGCCGGGCATCCCTGAGGAATTGTTCCCTCTCATTTCAAGTGAAATGAAAAAGCAAAGGAGAGAAGGCCTGAAAACTCAGGATCCCTCTCCATCAACAGGTAAAAAGGGTATCACAGTATCCCCTAACCACCCTACCATTCAGGATACTATTCCTGTGGTGGGAGAAACCTCTCCTGGGGTGGCACCTGTTCCAAGGGAATCATCAGCTGGCAAAGCTGGACTCCCTGAGGTGGAAGTACCTCTCTGTGGGATAACTAACATTGGTGAGAAAAAGAGCACCATTTTAGTTAACATGGAGCATCCCTCCAACCCTCCCAGAGAAACTTTAGTGCAGAAACTCTGCACTGCCTCACAACACTTAGGACAGCATCCCTGCCCTAGTGTGGAGCTGATAGGACAGCATCCCTGCCCTGCTCCAACCCAAGAGAAACAGCATCCCTGTTCTCTCTTCCAGCCATATGGACAAAGTTTTTGCCCAGCTATGGCTTTTCTGAGACAGCATCCCTGTCTGGCATTTCCATCACTACAAATAGGTTCAGTGGACAATTCCCACTGCTCTAAACTAAAACTTACTGATAGAAACTCTGAAAATACATCTTCACATTGTTGCTTAGCTAAAAAACTTCAAACAGGGTGGTTTACATCCCCACAGGGAAGTAACCATATAGTGGATGATAAAGGGAGTAACCAGTCTAGTGCAGAGCTATTCTCTACTTATCACCACTTAGACAATAAAGTCTCAACTGGCCAAGGTTAGCCTTATTGTCCTTCGTTTGGGGGGGGGTTGTGTGAGAAGGTAGCCTCTTTCTAGCCTTGTTACCCCCACTTTTGGCCTGCTTGTGAGTGTATGTCAGGGTGTTTGTCACTGTTTTCACTGTCTCACTGGGATCCTGATAGCCAGGCCTCAGTGCTCATAGTGAAAACACTATGGTTTCAGTATGTTTGTTATGTGTCACTGGGATCCTGCTGGTCAGGACCCCAGTGCTCATAGGTTTGTGGCCTATATGTATGTGTCACTGGGACCCTGTCACACAGGGCCCCAGTGCTCATAGGTGTGCATGTATATGTTCCCTGTGTGGTGCCTAACTGTCTCACTGAGGCTCTGCTAACCAGAACCTCAGTGGTTATGCTCTCTCATTACTTTCAAATTGTCACTAACAGGCTAGTGATCATTTTTACCAATTAACATTGGCTTACTGGAACACCCTTATAATTCCCTAGTATATGGTACTGAGGTACCCAGGGTATTGGGGTTCCAGGAGATCCCTATGGGCTGCAGCATTTCTTTTGCCACCCATAGGGAGCTCTGACAATTCTTACACAGGCCTGCCACTGCAGCCTGAGTGAAATAACGTCCACGTTATTTCACAGCCATTTTACACTGCACTTAAGTAACTTATAAGTCACCTATATGTCTAACCTTTACCTGGTAAAGGTTAGGTGCAAAGTTACTTAGTGTGAGGGCACCCTGGCACTAGCCAAGGTGCCCTCACATTGTTCAGAGCCAATTCCCTGAACTTTGTGAGTGCGGGGACACCATTACACGCGTGCACTACATATAGGTCACTACCTATATGTAGCTTCACCATGGTAACTCCGAATATGGCCATGTAACATGTCTATGATCATGGAATTGCCCCCTCTATGCCATCCTGGCATTGTTGGTACAATTCCATGATCCCAGTGGTCTGTAGCACAGACCCTGGTACTGCCAGACTGCCCTTCCTGGGGTTTCACTGCAGCTGCTGCTGCTGCCAACCCCTCAGACAGGCAGCTGCCCTCCTGGGGTCCAGCCAGGCCTGGCCCAGGATGGCAGAACAAAGAACTTCCTCTGAGAGAGGGTGTGACACCCTCTCCCTTTGGAAAATGGTGTGAAGGCAGGGGAGGAGTAGCCTCCCCCAGCCTCTGGAAATGCTTTGTTGGGCACAGATGTGCCCAATTCTGCATAAGCCAGTCTACACCGGTTCAGGGACCCCTTAGCCCCTGCTCTGGCGCGAAACTGGACAAAGGAAAGGGGAGTGACCACTCCCCTGACCTGCACCTCCCCTGGGAGGTGTCCAGAGCTCCTCCAGTGTGCTCCAGACCTCTGCCATCTTGGAAACAGAGGTGCTGCTGGCACACTGGACTGCTCTGAGTGGCCAGTGCCACCAGGTGACGTCAGAGACTCCTGCTGATAGGCTCCTTCAGGTGTTAGTAGCCTTTCCTCTCTCCTAGGTAGCCAAACTCTCTTTTCTGGCTATTTAGGGTCTCTGTCTCTGGGGAAACTTTAGATAACGAATGCATGAGCTCAGCCGAGTTCCTCTGCATCTCTCTCTTCACCTTCTGATAAGGAATCGACCGCTGACCGCGCTGGAAGCCTGCAAACCTGCAACATAGTAGCAAAGACGACTACTGCAACTCTGTAACGCTGATCCTGCCGCCTTCTCGACTGTTTTCCTGCTTGTGCATGCTGTGGGGGTAGCCTGCCTCCTCTCTGCACCAGAAGCTCTGAAGAAATCTCCCGTGGGTCGACGGAATCTTCCCCCTGCAACCGCAGGCACCAAAAAGCTGCATTACCGGTCCCTTGGGTCTCCTCTCAGAACGACGAGCGAGGTCCCTCGAATCCAGCAACGCTGTCCAAGTGACCCCCACAGTCCAGTGACTCTTCAGCCCAAGTTTGGTGGAGGTAAGTCCTTGCCTCACCTCGCTGGGCTGCATTGCTGGGAACCGCGACTTTGCAGCTACTCCGGCCCCTGTGCACTTCCGGCGAAATCCTTCGTGCACAGCCAAGCCTGGGTCCACGGCACTCTAACCTGCATTGCACGACTTTCTAAGTTGGTCTCCGGCGACGTGGGACTCCTTTGTGCAACTTCGGCGAGCACCGTTTCACGCATCTTCGTAGTGCCTGTTTCTGGCACTTCTCCGGGTGCTACCTGCTTTAGTGAGGGCTCTTTGACTTGCTCGACGTCCCCTCTCTCTGCAGGTCCAATTTGCGACCTCCTGGTCCCTCCTGGGCCCCAGCAGTGTCCAAAAACGCCAAATGCACGATTTGCGTGTAGCAAGGCTTGTTGGCATCCTTCCGGCGGGAAAACACTTCTGCACGACTGTCCAAGGCGAGAGGGATCCGTCCACCAAAGGGGAAGTCTCTAGTCCTTTTCGTTCCTGCAGAAACCTCAGCTTCTTCTGTCCAGTTGAAGCTTCTTTGCACCCGCAGCTGGCATTTCCTGGGCATCTGCCCATCTCCGACTTGCTTGTGACTTTTGGACTTGGTCCCCTTGTTCCACAGGTACCCTAGATTGGAAATCCACAGTTGTTGCATTGCTGGTTTGTGTCTTTCCTGCATTATTCCTCTAACACGACTCTTTTGTCCTTAGGGGAACTTTAGTGCACTTTGCACTCACTTTTCAGGGTCTTGGGGAGGGTTATTTTTCTAACTCTCACTATTTTCTAATAGTCCCAGCGACCCTCTACAAGGTCACATAGGTTTGGGGTCCATTCGTGGTTCGCATTCCACTTTTGGAGTATATGGTTTGTGTTGCCCCTATCCCTATGTTTCCCCATTGCATCCTATTGTAACTATACATTGTTTGCACTGTTTTCTAAGACTATACTGCATATTTTTGCTATTGTGTATATATATCTTGTGTATATTTCCTATCCTCTCACTGAGGGTACACTCTAAGATACTTTGGCATATTGTCATAAAAATAAAGTACCTTTATTTTTAGTATAACTGTGTATTGTGTTTTCTTATGATATTGTGCATATGACACTAAGTGGTACTGTAGTAGCTTCACACGTCTCCTAGTTCAGCCTAAGCTGCTCTGCTAAGCTACCATTATCTATCAGCCTAAGCTGCTAGACACCCTATACACTAATAAGGGATAACTGGGCCTGGTGCAAGGTGCAAGTACCCCTTGGTACTCACTACAAGCCAGTCCAGCCTCCTACAGTGATATATTGATTTTCCAGCCCAGCATAGATGATATTGCCCCATGCATTCCACTTGTTGATTAACTTTGGCTTTGTGGTTTATAACTCACACTTTCTGGCTTTCTATTTGCTGGCTTTATTTGCTTGAGGCTCTCTAGCTTCAGTTCATCTCTCCCTTTGCTGAAACCATGTTTACTGAATCCTTCTGCAAAGTCTTTCTGTTAACAGGGGTTTAAAACTTGTTCTTATCTCAGCACATGTGCTGTGCATTCAAAGACAGAGGACAAATATCACGCACCATCTTCCAAGGGGAGTTGTTTACTTTTCTTTCCGTGATTTGAAAGTGAGAGGATTTATGTGAAAATCTTGCTGGATACTGAGGGGTTGAAAGAGTGTTTTTTTCTAGTACATGACTATGTTTTAATGAACTGTGTAGGTATTTCAGAATATAGCAGATTTAGATATGCTCACATGAAGCACATTTTTTGTTATTTCTGAAGTGTGTGGGAAACAAATACTTTAATAGGCTCATGGTACAGATTGGGGGCCAATTTACCAAAAGATTGCATTGCCCTTGCATCACACAGGGTGAAGCAAGGGAAACACAATCCTTAAGTGAGATTTACCAAGCCACGCAAGGATACCTTCCATCGCTCTAAGTGGCTTGGTAATTCTGGGATAAAGCAAGGCAGTACAAGGCAGTGCTTTGCATGACTCTGCACCGGGAAGGTATTACATGGGTGGAGAGTGGGTGTTCGCAAGCATTCCCCAAGCATTTTGGCACATTACCAGGTTTACCAAGTCAGGTAAACCTGGAAATGCATCAAAATGCTGCACCTTGTTCATGTTTTAATGGTCTGCAAAGTGCTACGAGCAAAAAGATCTTTATTTGTCTTTGTTTTTTCCTCTTTCTAAGTGAGTTGCACTCTGTGCATTCTAGAGCACACTTTGGGGCACATTTATACTCCGTCTGCACTGATTTTTGACGCACATTCGGCGCAAACCTTGCCCCATATTTAAACTTTGACGCCCGAGCCCGCGGACGTCAAAATCCCATGGTGTGCGTCATTTTCTGGATGCGGGAAACCGCCTTGCGTTAATCATATGCAAGGTAGGCGTTCCCGTCCAAAAAATGACTTAAACGCCCGTGAGTGGTATTTATGCTTCCGGGCAAAAATCCTGCACGGCCGGGAGGGGGAGTCGGAAAATGACGCACAACTCGATTTGCGTCAAACATTAATGCCTGGGTCAGGGCAGGCGTTACAATGGGGCAAACACACCTGTATTTAATCAGAACACACAGAAGCAACAGCAGAGCAGCAAAGGGGAGACATGGAGGTGCTTCTCATCCAGCGTGCACGTAGACAAAGAGCACAGCAACAACAGAAGCTACCACAACACCAACGGGGACCCCAAAGGCAATGCAGAAGGCAGGAGAAGATATTACGCACCAGGACAACCCTTCCTGGCCTCAGGGAACATGACATCATCCAGAGGTACAGGTTGAACTGGCAAGCCATTCAGCAGCTGCTGCGCAACATTGAGCCATAGTTGGCACCAACCTTGCTGACACCCAGCGCCCTCCCAACAGAAACCAAGCTGCTAGCTCTACTGCACATGTTGGCAAGTGGCTCCTTTCAAACCACTGGCGCCCTGGTTGCTGGGATCTTACAGCCATCATTGTCCGCCTTCTTGCCCAAAGTACTCGATGCCATCATCGGACTCACACCCGCCACATCTGCTTCCCAAACACACAGCAGAAGCAGCAGGAGACCAAACAGGGGTTTTACCTCATTAATGGATTCCCACATGTCCTTGGTGCCATTGACTGCACACATGTACGCCTTGTGCCACCTGGTGCAACTGAACACCTATACCGCAACAGGAAGCACACACACTCCATCAATGTGCAGGCCATTGTGGATCACCAAGGATTGATCACCAATATCGTGGCAAAGTATCCTAGGAGTGTCCATGACTCTTTCATCTTCTGTCACTGTACCATCAATCAACACTTCCAGGATGGACGATATGGCACTGGACTACTTGTTGGTAAGTACAGAGACCTACTTATATACACACTGCACAGCAACCCTCTAGGACACACAACACATACACCACAACAGCAACATGTGGACAGGAACACACTGAGGTTGTGACACCGCTAGCCATGTTTGATAGGTCTGCAGTGAATGTGTCACACATCTGAAATTAGTGTACAGTCTAATGTCAATACGTCAATGATCACAACGTATGGAGAGGTTTGGCTAATTGTCACCTTGCAAAAATGTAAGCATCTCACTGATGTTAAAATTAATCCATTGCATATGTCTCATTGTATGGGATGTCCAGGGTACATAGATGCTAACGTGTTACCACCACTGTCAAATTGAATCTGTGTATGGAACTATCATCTCACCCCCAGTGAAGACACAGGGACACCTGTATCACAAGTCACAATGCTAGGGAGTGCACACTGTACTGCAAATCCCAAAACATACTGCTGACAACCGGTCAGCAGGCAAACACTTGTTCAGCCAAGGAAACAACCCAATGCAGATGGTGAATCCTACAAGCCTAGAAATCAACACAATAACACAAAAGAGCTACAGACAACACAAGACAACTACTGCCATGTAAGGTGATATGAATGGGGCAAGCTACGCCAACATGATTCCAATCATTTTCTCTTTCAGCTGATCAGGGGTATGGGATCCAGCCATGGATTATGACACCATTTGGCAACCTAAGTACTGCAGCAGAGCGTGCCTACAATGAGGCACATAGGAGGACACACACCATTGTCGAGAGGACCTTTGGCATCCTCAAGTCGAGATTCAGGTGCCTTGACATCACGGGTGGCAGTCTCCTGTATTCACCAGAAATGGTCTGTAAGATCATTTTAACATGTGCGATCCTGCACAACATTTGTATACGAAGGAACATTCCCCTTTTAGAACCAGAGCCACAAATGCCTGAAGAGGAGGAAGAGGACGATGCTGGCCTGCAACAAGAGGGGGAACAACAAAACACAGCTGCTGGATTGAGTAGGCGCCAGCATATTGTGAACAATTTCTTTTGAAACAACTCACCATCACCACTGTAGCAACATATGTAAATAAACACCGATATTAATCACCATATCATGGTCTGGGAAATCATTTTTGCTCACCTTTATCTCTAACTATCAGAATAAGAGTGTAGCCTCATGGAGCATTGCTGACATACCGATCAGGACACAGAAAATTCCAAAGCAATTGTGATGCGTATTATACAACAGTCACATACACACACACTGTAAATGACATATATCCTGTACGTTTCACCTTTGAAGGGCAATAGCAGAGGACAACACCTATTTCACACATACATGTTGGCAACATGGTTCATCGCAGCATAAGGCACACAACTAAGACACCATCAGTCAATAAGGGAAACAAATGCCTCATATATGATGCAGTGGATGTGCTATTGCATTGGTAACAGGAATGTATGACCAGACCCGTGACAGCAGTAAGTCGTACAGCACCTATCTTTGCAAGGACTATGTGTGACTAGAGTTCCATATAAGCAGAACATAGACAGCACAAGTGCCACAACTATGACAAGCATTGCGCACATGACATTCCATGTACATGTTAGCCCATGTCCTAACTCCTGACACACCCATGCTCCTGGTCTCACCCCACCTGTCTTAAAAGGTCCCTGGAATGGTAATATGTGTACCCAGATATTCCCCCCCTACACACACACAGACCAACAATAGTAATCCAGTGTGCTTCACCCTTTCGTATGGTATGCCATAGTCATTGTACATCTGACTGCATGGACGTCAGGTCAAATAATGCACTGGCTTGTAGTTTCTAAGCCCTGTTATCACCTGTAGATTGCTTCCCATGTGAAAGGTACTGTTGGCCATGTGAACTCAAATCTCACCTACAGGACTTGTGAGAAACTGATGCAGCACACATCTGTGAGCACCTCCATGCAGACCACCCATTTGAACATGCACTGCCCTTGCAAATGCTTGGAACAGCAAGGAAGCTGCCATTTTGTCGATTACACTGTTATGCATTGCTACAAAAATAAGCCGTGTAACACAGCCCTTGGGTTTATGTGTCACCTTCCAAAACACAGGACAAACAATGTCTTCCATATCAACTGTCTTGTTCTTCCTCTGACCAGTCTTAGTCAGACCACTGAGTATGTACCTTGTGAAATTTCAGAATCCTGATTGACCCTGCATCCTGTCAGCCTGACTGGCACCTTTATGTGTGTTACCCTAAAGGTTCCTTGTGGCTACATATGTAGCATACTTGCTTTCCCAACCCCCACATTCCTCCGGGGGTATTTTGTCAGGTGCTTCCTCAATGCATACTCAAATACATTGTATAGTATTATCTGCTTTTTTATTGTACCATAATTGTAAACTTGTCTCCAAATACCCAAATCATGGCCTATCCCTTGTCTTGGTCTCATGTATGCATGAGCTACAAAATGTGACAGTGTACTAGGGCCGTATGCAGGGATTGGGTATGGTGCCTCCAGCAGAACCAGCAACCTCTGATAATGTGCATGAAAATTCCACACATGTTAGGACCCTGACAGTTTACACGCTGAATCAGATTGCTCACAACATATTGATGGCCTGTGCGTGCTGAATAGCTGCAATATTAATCAACACAGAGGCTATGATGTTCCCAGATGCAGTGGGAACTTTACAGGCCAACCTGTGTACAAATGTTGTAATGACACCTGCCGGAACATGACTCCTGAGATATGATCTCACTCAGCACACCAAGGTTGCCCTGTTGACATTCTCATAACACGTCTTCAGTGACAGGGTGGGACCATCCCCATGTATGTTCTCATGTCCTCATTGGCTTTACTTCCATTGATCTCTGAAGGATACTCAGTAGATACAGGAATAGCCACCACTGACTCATGATGAGACCTGGACGTAACTGTGACAACATAGACCCCTAAAAGTATCCAGGATCAACATTGGACCACACACATGAACCAGACACCTCTGTGCAATTGATCACTGGAAATATGTGGCCACATGCTGCCTCGTCTGCTGGTCCACCACTGCCACAGGAGATTTGTGGCTCAGTCATATGACCACAACTGTGGGGTGATATTACAGTTGTGGATCACCTTTGGGTTTCCGTGTCAATAACATGGTACCCACTTAGTCTGTACATGTGCCTGCCTCATGATGGGTTCACCAACAAGTGCCTAGGAAGCAGTATTCAAATTTCCAGGACATGTGATGGGCAACTTTTGGACCATTGACATGAACAAGCGTCTGCCATCTATCCGGTGCATGCTTTGTCATTTGTGGTGTCTACGTTACCCAAAATCTTGGAAGTGCACACAACAGATGTTGCTACATGTATGACTAACACATGTCCTCTCTCATTTCTACAATGACTTGCATCTAAGGTTTGGACACATTGACTTCACATTCATACAAGCATATTTGCAATAATGCATCTTGTGATGCACACACACTGGGTCAACAACTACATTAGTTGCCAATGCACACACATTGAACCATAGCCATTGAGGTATTGTACTTATGTGCGTCACATTGCTATCCTCTCCTGACGCCAAACATGCCCAATTTGTGCAATACATATATGTAGGCCACACATATGGCCATCTAGTGCGTCAGGTAAAAGTGAAAATCCTGTTAATGAAGTAGCGGATCATTTGCCGCCGCAGTATGATGTCTCACATGTGCCCATACACCGTCAAGACCAAAGTGGGTGCAATCAGCCTGTCTCAGTTGTGTCACAAATGTTACATAACATTAAAATGGTAAAATGACCCAAACCCAGTTAATGCCCTGAAATTTTGATGCACATGGTAAAAAAATTACGCTTATGCCTGAAAACGACGCATAATGCCCTGAAAACACCATTGACTCTTCCACACTGTACCTCAGAAAATTGGTTAAGTGTTAGACTATTTCCAAATATATCGATGCAGGCTCATTTCTACTCCTGTGCATCGAAATAAATGACGCCCAGACTGTATGTGTCAATTTGTTTGGACGTATAACGATAAAAACGGCCGCTATTTTAGGCAGGAAGTGATGTAATAGGATATCCTGTTTACAGATTATGTACAGTGGGATGACTTTCACTTTCACTTTGCAGTCTGTGATTCTTCTAGACTGTGTGGCTATGTTGAGAGTTTTGTCTGGTTAAAATGTGCTTTTGTCTCCTGTGTGGTCCATTACTTGTCATCTTGTGAATAAAATATTGTTGTTGTATCCTGTCAGAGTGTTTAATGTGTCCAATGTCTTGTATTGTATTGTCTTTGTTGTTTTTGGGAGTCTGTTGTGGGTAGTGATAGTTTGGGTATAGTAGGGCTATTTTAGTTGATTAGTTTAAGTTTTTCATATTCTACTTTCCCCCTATTCTCCTTTGTTCCCCTTTATCCCCTATTTTCCTTTTTTCTGCTAGGATGTTGGGTAGGCCTCGTCTTAGCAAGATGGGTGAGGAGGAGCTTGGGGGTTTCATATGGCTGGCGTGCCATTTCCTCCCCCTCATGATTGAGGCAGGTGGGCGGGTGATACAGGGTTATCACACTGAGGCACGGAGGCTCTGGTGGGGAAAGGTATTGCATCACCTGCAACGCATCTATCGGACACCAAGGAATGACCACCAGCTGAAGCACTGCTGGGCTGACCTCATCTCAAGGGAGCAAGATCTGCTGGACCACCTGGGTATTGTGATTGGTGGCCCTGTTGGTGAGTACAAATCATGTACATGTGCACGATTAAATGCTCTGTAGTGACATCAGATGATTTGTACAATATCTGCAGGCAATGTTGTTGTGTGGAATGCTTTGGAAACATACAGGGTCATTTATGTACTATGTTAAGGACCACATTTGCTAGATGTTGGGAAGCAAGTGCTCTGCAAACTTACTGAATACTTTTGCTTAATGTAAGTTGGTGCCGCCTTTGTGTCAAACAGCAACACAAATCAGGAGCCAATTATGTATAGATATAGGTCACATTTGCCTGTGAGGTATAGATTTTACAAATCATTACCAACATTTGTTGACGCAACAGCTAGACTGACTTTAGAAACACTACGTGAGGCTGAAAATGAGTGCAGGCTTCACGTCAATTGATGATAGCAATGTGGCCCAAACATATGTCTCATGTGTGTCTGGTGAGTGTGTAAGGAAAGCGATCACGGAAATTCTAAATATCTTAGGGATTATTGTGGCCCTACGTCATTTCGTATACATGTCAGATCTGGATTTGGAGACATAGGGGACAAGTTGAAGCTGCCCTCAGCTAACATCTTAGACTGGTATTTGGTGTTTGTTGTTCCACCTTTCGTTTACGGATGGCTGGCCAAAGGTATGCACATGGGTTCATATCTCTATGTTGGTGCAACTAATCATAGCTGGGCCACATCAAATGAAGAAACTGTAACAACATGAGGGCTTACAACTGTCCCTGCTCCTCTGTACATTGTACCTGTGTGTCATAAATTTGTCATGGGCACAATGGCTGTTTGACTGGTAAGGCACTCCTCAACGAAAGTGGCTTTGGATGTCTCTCTTGGATACACATGATAAGACGAATACACTCCATTATTATGTCTGCTCACTAATGAAGGAGCATGTTTGCCACTGCATGATAGTTAGGGCCACTGCATGTGTGCAGATATGTATGTAAAACTCACAGGAGACCCATGGTATATGCATGTTAGCCGTGGTATATCGGATGCAGTATCATCATGTCTGAGTGGCTTTACTTACTTATGTAATCTTACACTTTGTATTTGTCTTTGGAATTGTTGGACAGTGCACAGAATTTGAACACATTTCTCCCTTCCATGCCTTACAGGTGGACCCGCACCCTACACCGTTGGCGAGGTGGCTACATTCGGGGACCCAGACAACTCCAGTAAGTGTTGATATGTCTGTTATGTGTTGTGTTTGCTGGTGATGTGTGATGGACTCCTGTGTGTTGAACACATAGCAAGGTGTGGTGCACTGGCCAATCATTTGTTTTGTTCCATGAGTGGGTTTTCATTTTATCACCATCTTTCGGTTGGCCAATCCTTATTCTCTTGTCTTATTTAGGGATTCTAGGTTAGTCATGTAGGCCCCGCATTGTGAATGGGGATGAGTCTTGTGGAAAACACTTGTATCAGCAAAAGTCGCACTGGACCTAATCTGTGATTTAGTCAGCCTGTCAGACCCACATTCTCCCAGAATGGGGCTGCTAAATGCTTACCCACAGACTTCTGCTTCCCTATTCACTAATGTACTTATTAAACTGTAGGTTGAACTTCCTAGCAGCATGTAGCTCCACATTTAGTGCTACGAGTATGTGGCACTAGAGTGCAATGGCCTAGGTGTGCATGCAACTCATGGCCAGGGGTGCTCTTGCATCTCTGTGTTTGTTGTAAGTCATGGCTTACTGGAAGTATATGATGCAGACAAAGGTCTGCATTACCAGACATGTGTGGCGCTGGATTGGTCAAGGGTTTTCTGTCTCCTATTTGGAGATACACCTTACTTGTGGTGTGTGTGTAGAGCCAAACACATGTCCAGCTTTCCTAAGCTTCCTGGGTGTCCATGTTGTTTGCAATTGCTAGTTGTTAGTCCACCCCCCACACTCAAACACAGGCATGGGTTTGTGAATACTGTACGTAGGACTGATGATACAAGTTTGGTACACAGACATGAAAATCAGTGGATCTTTTGTCTGAACCTAGTATACACAACCATTTTTCCCACATGAGTACTATACTAGCAAGTCCATTTACAACTTGCAGTTCATGTGGCCCTAGGTTTCCATCCTGTACAATGACATTTGTAGCCCTGGCATTGGTGGAGGATATGCTGCATGATTGTTAGCTGACAACTGGCAGAACTATGATGCCAAAACATGCCAGTTGTTACCCATCTTGTAGGGTTTGGATGTGCTATGTGTCATAGAAGCTTTGTAGGCTGGCCTGCCATGTACTTCCTCAGGGACAATCAATGATCTGTATGATGATATGAGCTGTAGATGTATTGTCTGATTTACTTCTTGTGCCATTTCACACAATGCAGTTCCTAATGTTAGTTTTTCTATTTGTCTTCACAGCTGCAAATTTGACACCCATCCAGGTGTGGGAATTCCAAAGGCGGGCTATGAGGTATCAGCATATACTTCATGTAGAGTCTGGGTACCGAAGAATGGCCCGCAGACACCGGCATGAACGGGCCTCCGGAGCCTGGAGGGCATTCCCACAGGGCGGCCCTTCTTTGCTCACCACAGCCACCACCAGCACCACCACCACTACCACCCAGGTGGCACCACCAACAGCTGGGAGCGTTGCGGCAACCACCTCAGCAAGTGCTCCAGGCCCCAGTACAGCACCACCTGCAGGGCAGCCCACAGCCATGGACACTACACGGCCCCACACTTCCTCAGCTGGCACCCAGACCACCCCAGCTGCAGCTATTGACCCTGCTGCTTTTGTTGAGATGCAGTGTAAATTGGACCGTGTCCTGCGAAAAATTAGTCGCGTTCGGCAGGATGTGCGACATGTAAACCGGTGGGTGCGGTAAATCAAGCGGACCCTCCGGAGGGCCAACCTATAGACATTTTGACAGACATGATTCCGTCCTCTCCTTCCTCTTTCCTTATTCTTATACTTTGTGGGTTTAGGGGGCTTAGTGTTAGGTTAGTATAGGCTGTCTGTTTAGTTAGTGTTAGTGGGTGGGGGGTCCTGATTATTTCTTCTGTTTCTTTTTGAGTGTGTGGGTGGGTGGGTGGGTGACTGGGGGCCAATGTTGGGGTTCTTGTGTGTATAAAAAAAAATCTAAAAATAACAACATTTACAAAAAAATATATATTTGTTTAGTATAGGATAGTATGTGTTTAGGTTAGCATCTGTTGTCCTCCATGTGTCCCGTCTCATAAGGGGGGTGGGGGGAAGATGTTTAGAACGTTTCGTTAAATGTGATAAGTAAGTTTAGCTTAGGTTAGTTAGGGACAGTTGTGGGTAATGAGTAGTTAGGGTAGATTAGGGTAGGTAAGGCTTTTCCCCGAGTTTTCACTTCTGTTTTTACAGTTTAATAAATATGTAGTAAACGCTTTACAGTATGTGTGACATGCTTGTAGATCAGGGCCTTGGCATGAGTGTACATGATTTCTTTTGTATTACAATTTGTGTCCTATGCTGCAAACAAATCCCAAATAAGCTGTAACATTGGCAGCTACCACAAAGCTACCTTTCAAAGATTAGACCATTCATTGCAACCACCAATCACAGTGTCTATGAATCCCAGTGTGTATTTTTGAATAAGTATGTTTTTAATGTCACATACAGTGCTTCCAGATTTAGTATTGGGGACACTGTGTTATGTCTGACTGCAGTCTGGTGTTCAAGGAAACCCTTATAAGGTGAGTGGTAGTAAGCACTCTTGTAGTATAGTTTTCATGACTCACATAGATCATTTGTTACACTGTTCAGCAGGACTACTTATTTGGATGTAAACTCAGACACCTCCATTCATGCAGTTTGGTGACTGTTTGCTTAGATTTGTGGGCAATGTTATATGTGTTAGTTTTGCATGGAGGCAACATTTTGAAGGCACTCTTTTGTGGCTTAGATATCCCTTGAGGAAGCATTATTCTGTCCAGCACAGCATTATGGTGTATAGTTTCTCTATTCATCAGATATTGCCCTCAGGAAGGGCAGAGTATGGCCACTGTGCATAGTTAGCAGACTACATTATTTCAGGGCAGTTGTATTGACAAGCTATGTAATTTGACAGGAGGCAAAATTCAGTGGTCTACTGCACGGTTGATGTGTCATATTACACAGAGACAAATTGGTTGTGTAAGTGCTATATGTACATTGTCCATGATTATGAGTCCATTATGGTGACATCTTCCATTGTGATCCTACACAAGTGCTAAAGGACATGTCATTGGACATGCTGGGGTGATGTGTCAGACAGTGCAGAGGGACAGGATTTGCCAATGAGTTAATGAGAGACAATCACAAGGCAGGCTGACAAGATATACAGTGGTTTGCAGAACAGTGTTTGAGTACAGTTGTTGCAAGACTGGCATGTTACGAAGCGCAGGACCTTGGTAATAGGTGGCCATGTGGCTTCCGGGTACTTTTACGTTTGAAGGTGATCAGTTCCATGTCTTCATCTTCTGATGTGTGTGTTGCCTCCTCTTTCCTTGGTGGTGGTGGTTGTGAAGGGGTAACACACACCTCAGTGTTTGAAGATGTGGAGTCAGACATCCCGGTAGCTGCTTCCTGTGGGGGTCTTAAGGGCAGTACTGCTGCAAGGAGGATCTGCTGGTTCTTCAGAATAGCAGCCACATCATGATGGTAGCCAGCCAGGTCGGCCCTGAGGGGGTCATGATTGCATTTGTGCATGCAGTGGAAGGTTTGGGGTGCGAGGTGTTGTGGCAACTCCCTTACTGCAGTGGTGAGTTCCTTTACAGTTTGTTGTAGTCCTTGCAGGATGGATGTTAGCGCTTGCATGGCTGCTGCCTGATCTGCAGATGAGATCATACACGAACGCATCCCCTCAAGGCTGGCTGCCATAGTTTGCATCCCCACCCGCACCTCCTTGGCCAGCTTCCGCTGTACTCCGACTACAGTGCTCTCAAAGCTGGTGCCTGTGTCATCTGAATCCTCAGCTGTATTGGAGCTGGCAGGTCTTACAATTGGGGTTGTGGGTGGGTCCTCTGTGATGGCTGCTTGTTCTGTGCTCCTCCTTGTGACTGAAGGTGGGGTCTGGAGGGTTCCAAGGACATCTTGTAGGGTCTGGTGGCTGATGTTTGTCAGCTCGTCATCCATGTCATCAGGGTAGTCCTGGACAGGCATATCCGCAGGAGATCCATCGTCCTCTGCAATGAAATAAGGTACAATTAGTGTGTCTGTGTTGTGGCATTAGTGATGTGACATGCCTGCCTTGTGATGATTTCACATTGTGATCTTGGTTCCTGTTCATTGATCCAGTCTTTCAGATGGGCATTCTCCCAGGCCTATGCCTTCCTGCATGTCACATGAATTGTGGTAAGTTATTACAGTTGTCGGCATCATCTCCTCTAGGTGTTGGTTTTGTCCAAATAGTGATTTGCCACCTTCTTGTCCTACTCAACCCTCCCCCTACTTCCATTCTCATGGTGAGACCTTTCACTGGCTGTGGGTGCTCTGATGGAACTAGCAGCACACTTAACAATCTGGACCTGCCCCAGTCTCTGATCTTTCACATCCACCTATATGTAGTTGAAATGTAGCGTATACTATGCATAGCATTGTTATGGCACGATATGGATGTCAGCATTGGTAATGTGTACAGCTGATGTAGTGGAATGTGTGGTACATTGGATTGCCCTGATAGTCGTAGCAGTGTCCTATTCCTCCTCTGACTGTGCAGGTGTATTTCAGTGACCAGTTACATGTGTCCTCCCCCTCAATGCTGTTGTCTGAGCAGTATGACATTTGGGATGTTGCATTGTGACCCAGGCACAGGATGGACCCTGACATGTGCAGCATGGGTGTGACCTTAGTGCTGTGTAGCTCCTAATGTTGATGATATTGGCTGATGTTTGCGGCAACTATGGGCATTCACATTTGACAGGACTGGAACATTTGTCTTGTTTCAGGGGAGTGTTAACGTTGTCATCCTAAACCCTCTAATTTAGGTGTGTATGATCCATGGGGACGTTACTGCCATTGGCTACTTGAGCTGCACACACAGCAGAGGTGGTAGTGGCAACTGTTGTCACTGTTCCAGGTGTCGGTATGGCTAGAGGTTGTTAATTGGGTCCTAGTTAATGTAGGGGGTATAGTGGCTGACGTGTGACAGGATGTCAGTTTGACGTTGTGCTCTTCCCTCATGGCTTGGCCTTACCTTTGCTACATCATTGGCATGGCAGCATACCCCCATGGAACTGTTGTTGGTGTTGTGCTATGGTGTGCCCCAGCTTTTCTCTGTACAGGCCATGCCCCGTGCTGATCCCCTTTACCCATTCCATTCCCTGAATATCCTGACTTACATGCATTGTGTAGTAGGTATGTCCACCCCCTGCTTACAGTTAACATTAGTGCATTTTAATTCCCCATGCGACATACCCTGCATGTGCGTTGTCTCCTGGTATTCTCCGCTGTCCTGTCCTTGGATCCCTGTGACGATCTCCTCAGGAATGACAGCTGCAACCATCTCCTCCATGTGGTCCAGGGCCTCCTGGTGTGCTGGACTCCCACCTCCAGTCTGCAGTGCTGCCTTCCTGTTCCTGGCCTTTTTTTCCTTGGTCCTGCGCTTGCAGTCATGCCAGCTTTTCTTACACTCGATGACTGTTCTGCGTACTTCTGCCACACTGTTAATTTTGTCAACAATTTGTTGCCATATAGCCTCTCTCCTACTAATTGGCAGCTTTGAGGTGACAAACAGATGGCGCTGGTGTTCCGTCTACTCTTTAACCAGAATTTCCTGTTCCTCTGCACTGAAGCAACACTTTATTTTCTTCTTCTCCCTGTCCTGGTTCTTGTGTGGGTCCTCCTGGCTGGTTCCTGGTCTGTTGTCATCTTCCTGGGGTCTGTACAGGCATCTGGAATCCATTTTGGCTCTCCTATGCTGAAATGGCTGTGTTTGCGGGGATTTTTGATGCTATTGTGTCAAAAAACGCCACATATCAGGTTTGCGGTGTCATAAATCGGCCCTCAGTCAGTTCCGCTGCGTTAACGTCGTTTTCCTTTACGACGTGACGTTGCGGTGTGTGTAAAAAAAAATTACTTACACCTGTGGTTAGCCCGCCGTGCGTCAAAGTATAAATTTGACCCCCGCACAGCGCACAGTAATAGCGTTAACCGGCGGTAATATTTTTGACGCAAAACTGAGCCGGCGCAGTTTTGCATCAAAAAGTATATGTATGGGCCTTAGAACGAGGAAAACACCTCTAAGGATTGTTTTTGTGCAGGAAGGTTTACCTTCCAGCACAAAACACTCCTGCTTACAAAGCAGTCACCCTTGCACCATGGTGTAAGGGTGGCTGGCACTAGGCAGCACACAGTGCACCAGTGCAGATAAAGAACAGAAATGTGCCATATGTTGGTAAATATGGAGCAATCCTGCTCTCTCCATTTGACGCAGTGCAGCAAGTCGTCTTGCTGCCTTACACTGTGTCAAATAATTATAAATCTGGCCCCAGAGTAAGAACATCAGCAATGAATGGAACATGGTCCTGGATACTGTATCAGAGCACCCTCTACATCATTCTATCCTCTGGTGTTGTGCAAAAATAGCCATATAATAATTTCACTGTGTGTATTGCATAATTTGCCTGAAGTAGAACAACATGGTGAATAATTGCAACTGCAGTTTAAACAAAGAAAATGAGGACTGTTTTTCATTCTTCTGATCTGTTTTTCTAAACTGAAGAGTGATCAGAAGCAAGGAGATATTTATGCCAACATGTTTATTTTTTACGCTATATATGAGAGAGTACACTCTTTTGTATGGTATACGGATATTGCAAGTTAAATCAGTGTTCCATGAACATATATTGCAATGAGGGGAAGATGGAGGTTCTTTATAAGGTCATGAGACACTGTGGTGACTTGTAGTATCCTTTTAACATACTGCAGAGTATTTTATTCTTTATAATAAATGCTTGCAGCTTCGCCCATCCCAAATACTGCTTAAAACCTTTGTGTCTTGCTCCTTCAAGCAAGAGATATGATATGGTTACAAACATTAAGTATAAAAACTGTAGTTCAAAATTAAACACACCGAAAAAAATATAAGAAACAATTTAAAGTGATTTAGATTTAGTTCAGAATGAGTAGTTATGTGAATAAATTATTTATTTTCAGTAATGAACAACAGTGTGCAAAAAAAGACAGGCAGCCATAAACTTCTCCTTTCTGTTGATCACCAATCTTTTTTTTTTTAAACGGTTCATCAAAATGAAAAGTGATGGAGCTGCAGATGTAATGATACTTCACGATTTGCCTTTCATCTTAGCTGGTGGCTCTGGCAGCACACATTAAAAGGAATAAAATACTCTAACTCAAAGTATATTGAAGGTCATCTGGGATTTACATGGTCATGAAACTCCTCGATGATTTGAAGTGTACTTATAATGTACGGCAGGGTATATTTTAACCCATATATAATCAGTCGATATAACATGAATCGTAGTTTTCCTTCAATTGAGCATATGCTTAATGAATGCAGAACACTACTGCTATCACATATTGTGCCCATTGGAGGGCAGCAGACTGACACTCTTCGATACTAAACCTGTCCGTTTCTGGACTAAACAGTATTCTGCGCAGACTGCCTGGAATTCATGGCCACGATCGGAACATTATTTCACCACAAGTTTGTTCAGTCAAGCCATAGCCGCCACCTGCCTTTTTTTTAATTGTATATTTTAATATTGGGGGTCGTCGCTCTCAGATTTTGCAGATAGGAGATATGAGAAGAAATGGAGACAAAATACTTTGCCCAGGAACAAACACTTTTGCCCAGATTTATACTCTGTTTGCGCTGAATTAGCATACTTTTTTAACGCTAATTGAGCGGAAACTTGACGCTATAGCGCCAAAATATTGGAGTTAAAGTCATTTTTTGGATGCATGAAACATCTTTGCCCCAATGAGATGCAAGGTTGGCGTTCCCATCCAAAAAAGGACTCTAAGGCCCTAGTGCCTTATTTATCCTGTGTCACCCAAGGGCTACAGACAGCACCTCTCTTCACACAGCGCCGCAGGGTTACTCTGAAGAGCATAGTAGGTATGTGGTGCATTAGCGCACAATGCCAGAACCTGCTGAGGCCATTTCCTCAGGCACAGTGCTAAGGCCCCGGATTAGGTGCTATGTATCGCACCTGATAAATAACCAGAGCGCGGGGGTGTTATTTATCGGCTGCTGTAAAGAGCGACTATTCCATGGTTTATGTGGAACAGCATGTAGATTTCGGTGGTTAATGCAACCTACTCTGCATGACACAGTAAACACTGTAAACTTCTCCCAAGTGAAATTCTGGAAGGATTGACCTGCTGAAAGTTAACCAAGGGTGAGATATTATATATACCCAATTTACTGGATGCATTAAACATCACCCATCTCGGAATTCCAACCCCTTCTCAAACGGGGTTATCAGCGTCGTAACTACCAGTGATGCAGGTAGCTTAATGGCATCAGGGCCATGGGGCCCCAATCTGCCCTGCAGCAGTTATAGCAGAGCCAGCCCTTTCAGGATTTTTCAGACACAGGGCTTGCTCCGGGCCTGACTTAATGTTTACTTTATGAGGACGGATGCAGAGGGAGTAGAAGATAAGGGAGAGATGTATGCGAGGAAAGAGATGAAAAGAAAATGAGAAGGTGAAAGCTAGCGGTGGAGAAAAGGTAAACGTAACAGAATGGGTTAAAGAGTTAAAGATCAGAAAGAAACAAGGTAAGCAGGCACAGTGGAAGAGGGAAAGATATGGGCCAGAAATAAGGGTGTCAGAAGAAAATTGAGAAAGGGGATAAGGAAGAGCGAGAGATTCTAAGAAGAGAGAGACAGAGAAAGGGGATTGGAAGGAGTATGTTTAAGGGAGACAGGCAATGGAGGGGTGGAGATAGGGAATAGAAAAGGAAAAGAAGCTGAATTAGTAACTTTGAGACGCATAAGCAGGAGTGCAGCACTCATTAGTGCACCAAGTGCTGTTACAAAGAGGTTCAGGTATGTAATTGACCCACTGCACCCCGATTACATATTCATTTTAATACCAACCATGAGCCCATTTTTCTTGGTTGTATTAGGGCCCAGGACCTGCGGCTACACCACTGATTTGCACAGGGGTTGGAAAACTCCAGCCAACTTCGAATCAGGGTCTAAGACTAAGGCCCTGATTTATACTTTTTGGTGCAAAACTACACCAACTCAGTTTTGCACCAAAAAGTTTAGCACCGGCTTGCACCATTTCTGTGCACCAGTTGGGCGCCATATTTATGGAATGGTGCAAGCCGGTGCAAAGGGTAGGCTAGAGGCAAAAAAATGACTTTAGTTGGGTTGGGCTGGCAGTATGGAAGAAGGGTTTTTTGCACCAAAAAATGACGTTAGGCAGGTTAGAGTTAAAAAAATGACTCTAACCTGCCTAGAGTCATTTTCTGACGCAAAACCATCCATACCACATGACTCCTGTCTTATAAAAGACAGGAGTCATGCTCACCACCCCAATGGCCATCACAGGGGACCATGGTCTCCTGGGCATGGCCAATGCACCCAGTGCCATGTAGGGGGGGCCATTTCAGGGCCCCCAATTGCAATTTAAAAAATAAAATAAACTACTTACCTGTACTTACTTCTACTTACCTGGGATAGGGTCCCCCATCCTCCGCTGTCCCTCTGCTGTGGGTGGGGGAGTCCCTGGGGCCTGGGGAGGGCACCTGTGGGCTTATTGCATGGTGTTCCACCATGGAAATAGGCCCACAGGTCCCCTAACGCCTGCCCTGACCCAGGCTTTAAAAAATGGGGCAAAGCAATCTTTGCCCCAATTTTTGACCCCTACTCTCGCCCTTGCACCATTTTTGCACAGGAGTATAAATATGGCGTTAAGGACATAGATTCATTTTTTGCACGGGAACGCCTACTTTGCATCTCATTAAGGCAAGGTAGGTTTCCACTTCCAAAAAATGACTTTAACTCAAAAAAATTGGCGGTAGACGAGTCTAGCACCAAAGTATAAATATGGAGTTAGTTTTGCACCAAATTAGAGTAAAAAAAAATGAAGCTAATTCAGTGCAACCAGAGTATAAATATGCCCCTAAATTTGCCAGAATAACACCAAACTGTGCATGTCATTTCCCAAAACCTCAGAATAGTTTCTATTTATCTCACTCAATAAATAATGTACCCCATAATATGGTTATTTTGTCAGGTGCAGCAAGTAGCTCCTATTCCTCGATAAACTCTTAAACAGGGACTGAGACTTCTGAAACTTGGTGATACGTAACTGGGTGTACCAAGGATCCACAGCATGGCACAATGTGGTACAACAGAACATAGTACACTTTGCTAATCCAGAGCATATAAGATGACTGGTTAGCAGGGTCGGGCCACAGAAAGACTCAGAGGAACATTGTAGAGCCAATGCAGTCCGCGGTTACCACTGCACTACACAGTAGGAAGATCAGGAACAAGATGTTTGTTACTGCATGCACACATAGGAGAGCATGGGAGGTAGATATTTCACACATGCATTTATGTGTGTAATGGTTCATGAACGTTGTTGTTGGTGGGTACAAATACAGATGGCAATGTTTTGTAGGAATGTGATATTTATAGTGGGTGAGAGTCTGTGATTGATCTCAGCAGAACCCAAGAGCAGTCTATCTCGCTTGACATGGTGCACAATCAGCACAAGCATCGCACGTGGCAGTTTTCACTCTACCTGAGTGTCTTCTGTGTGCACCTGTGTGCCTCGCCTTGTTAGGTCTACTTCTATGCCCATATGTGTGTGCATGCAGTGTCGGTATGTAGGGGGACTGTGCCAGAATTTGTTCTGGTGTCATCTTCCAACACAAGTACATAGTTCAGCAGTGCCCACATGTTGTCTGCATTGCATTATGTGTTGGAACGTGCAGGCGATGAGGGGTCTTTCTGATATTAACACTCGGTCGGGCACAAACAAAGGAATTTTTAAAGAGCCATCAGCCTTGTTCAAGTATCACCCTGGCTGGGAGCTATCTGAAGTCTATTACCTAAATACAAATGCAATGGAAGGAAACAAAGGGACACAGTTTGTTAATACTTCACAAGCTCTTCAGAAAAACTATTGGATGCAGATTTCTAACTGTGTTCAACCCCCTATGTAAGAGATAAGCTTGCACTGCAAGTTTGAAAGATGTGTCTGTCTGTTGACTAATTACACAAGTAATGTTTGAAATGGCACCTACTATTTTTTTTATGTATTCCTTTTAAAGCGCTACTCATCCCAGTGTAAGGTGTCAAACAGCTTTATATCACACAGAGAGACACAATAAATGTATGTACACTAATGGAGAGGAAATGTTGCATAAGATAATAGGGTTAGAAATCATATACCTTCCATACTTGTAGATAATGTATGAGTGAATGGTTGGGAGAAAATAAATCAGGCTATACAGGTAACGCAGTGATTATGGTTATCTGTACTAACAAGACTTTATTACGTTTCAAAGGAACCATTCTTTGCAATCTTAGAATAACAACAGAATGAGAAAAATACAATAAGGATCTAAACCCATGACTTACAGTATGCATGCAGGTCCTTGATGCTGCCAAATAGATCACTGTGCTATATTAAAAGGTTTGCAACTTATGAACTGAATGTAACAAAATGATCTGTGTCAAAAGCAGTAGCCCACATACATATCGAAATAAAATATAGTATTTGATCTGCGTATTACAAAATGTGCTTTGCAACAGGCACATTAACACTCTATGCTACTTTATGAGTCAAACGTGTGACAAGCTACAACACAGAGCTCTCCCAGAACTGTGTCAATCATTACAGTTATCTCACCACTATTTTAATCCCCTCAAAATCGCTTGACATACAATAATCTCTGCAGCAGGTACCATTAGCTTGTAAGATATTTTTAAACACAGTCACTGTGTGACCAATTGATAACCTATAGCAAATTTACTGTCACATTTATCTTTGTTACAAATGCTTTGCAGCTAATTGAAAAAAAGAAAATGTATATGCTGATTGTCAAGCTCCTCAAGCTTCTTAAGCTCCACCCCTTGTGACTCCTCCCTCTCCTCTGCCACACCTTGTCCCCCACTTTATGGGTTCCTGGAGTAACCTTTTTCTCATTCCAGCACTGTTTTACAACAATGCCTACAACTCTGTAGGTATCTCCGTTTATATCCGCATGTGTGCGTTTGTGAGTATGGCAGAGTCCCTTTATGGTCTGCCTTGATGGTGCAGCTGTCGCCAGACAATTATGTGAGCATCACTAGAAAGGGGCTCTGGCTCTGCCAACATGTTGGGAGCCAGCAGTACATGTTTTGAATGGGCTGAATTTGAATGCATCCACAAAAAAGTGCTTGCCCTCCACACAGCTGTGATCATTTTGTTTCTATATCTAGAGGCCTTATCGTGAACTTTCAGGGGCACACACACGGCATTGTAATGTTACTGAAGTGTCTTAGATAAATAGATAATCTATGTTTTTTTTTCTCTGTCAGCAGCACAGCTGAAAAGGAGGGCATTCATTAAAGTCATTATTCTACATGGATATTTAGGTATGGCTTGACAGTGCAACTGTAACATGACCTTTTAAGATACACTAATATTATTCTACAGTTATTTATTTCCACCCAAATACATATCAATTCCTATGCCTGTAATGCTTCAGATTACATACATTTCTTTAAAGCCAAACCTATTGGCTTTGCCAATGCCCGTTTCTTTATTTGCCACTGAGACTGTGTGTCTGTATCGATTCTTAGGGCTGGTGTGAGTGCGTGTGCGCCTATGTGTTTCTGTGTACTTCGGCCCGTATTTATACTTTTTGACGCTAAACTGCGCTAACGCAGTTTAGCGTCAAAAACTTTTGCGCCGGCTAACGCCATTCTGAAGCGCCATGCGGGCGCCGTATTTATTGAATGGCGTTAGCCGGCGCAAGCAGACCGGCGCTGCCTGGTGTGCGTGGAAAAAAACCACGTACACCAGGCAGCGCCGGCGTTGGGAAAAGTGGCGCTAGGGCGTCTTAAAAATGGTGCAAGTCAGGTTGACGCAAAAAATCGCCTCCACCCGATTTGCGCCATTTTTAACGACGCCCAGACGCCATTTACATGACTCCTGTCTTAGTAAAGACAGGAGTCATGCCCCCTTGCCCTATGGCCATGCCCAGGGGACTTATGTCCCCTGGGCATGGTCATTGGGCATAGTGGCATGTAGGGGGGCACAAATAAGGCCCCCCTATGCCACCCAAAAAAAAAAAAAAAAAAAATGTATACTTACCTGAACTTACCTGAATGTCCCTGGGATGGGTCCCTCCATCCTTGGGTGTCCTCCTGGGGTGGGCAAGGGTGGCAGGGGGGGTCCCTGGGGGCAGGGGAGGGCACCTGTGGGCTCATTTTGAGCCCACAGGCCCCTTAACGCCTACCCTGACTCAGGCGTTAAAAAGTGGCGCAAATGCGGGGTTTTTTGACCCGACCACTCCCGGGCGTGATTTTTGCCCGGGAGTATAAATACGACGCATTTGCGTCGCCGTCATTTTTTTAGACTGGAACGCCTTCCTTGCATCTCATTAACGCAAGGAAGGCGTTCACGCAAAAAAATGACGCTATTTGCCCATACTTTGGCGCTAGACGCGTCTAACGCCAAAGTATAAATATGGCGTTAGTTTTGCACCGAATTTGCGTCGAAAAAAACGACGCACATTCGGCGCAAACGGAGTATAAATATGCCCCTTCGTTTCTGAGAGTCTTTCTGTGCCCACGTGTCTGTCTCTGTCAGTTCTCCTGTGTGTCTATTTGTGTAGGTGTTATTTGGGTCCATGGCTGTATTGTGCCTCCTCTGGATACGTGTGAGCCCTAATGTGTGTTCGCATCATTCTGTGGATGCATGCTTCTATGTTATGTTTATTTTTGCCTACGTGCGTGTACATTTCTTCTCTATCTCTGGGCTGTGTGTGCCCGTATTTCACATGCCTTTCTTTGGTGGCTGCGATTCTGCATGTGGCTGTGTTTAAGTGCTTCCAGGTTGCGTGTTCGTTTCTTGGCCCGGCTTTCGCTCTGCTTGTGGCTCTGTCTGACAGTCAATGAGCTGCATCACACACAGAACGCCTGCAGGCCTGACCCCTCGTCTGGCCTTCCTATAGGAGTTAGCAACACATTTCAAGAAAGCCCCATTTTGTGGGCAATCAATTCTGCGGTTTTAGCAAGGTCGCTAACACATGGATAGGGCTTAGGAATGTGGGAGTTACATTTGATATTTATCACATCCGCAATCATGTCTTGTAGCCTTTATCGTTCGCTCTGAATTCACTTTGTTATTAGCCAGAGCCGACCGCTGCATAAAGACCAACAGCCCTGAAAACTCAAGTTCTAGCACAGACTTCTTATTCGTAGCTTGGACTCGCAGCACTTTAATGTTGCAGTGTGTGCAGGCAGCAGGGACAGGCAGCTCCCCGGTGAGCCGGAGACCTTGGAGGCTTGAAAGCCCAGGAAAAGCCCAAGGCCACTCGCGGTGCCTCTGACACTTACTTAGCTCTGTTATTTGCAAACAGAGAAGGGCCCTTCAAGGGAACGGGAGAGAGGGAGGGGAAAGAAGGGAGAACGCGATTAGAGAGGATAAGATAGAGGAGAGAATGGATGCATGGAAAGAGAAAGATGGTGCGTAGAGACGAATGGAGTGGGGCTGGTTTGAGCATTAATGCCAGGGCTGCTTTTGGTTCTCCATTCGTGCACGGTGGGTTGGTGGGATGCACTGGTCTGCATCGTCATTATTTGAAGTGTAAGGGCCTGATTCACAAAGGTAAACCAACATTTTTTGTGTAAGCATTTATTTGCTATTCATAAACTACGATTTGCTAGTAACTTTAGGACTAGACTCTATAGTAAGGGCGTAGAACTCTGCACATAAAAAGATAGGTCTGTTCAATAATTTTATGCCCGAGCTGTGGAACCTCCACAGTTCGAAACTTACTATTAACTTGTAGTTTGTGAAGTGCAAAAAAAGTAAACACACAATAGTGTAAGTTTACCTTTGTGAATCAAGCCCATAGTTTTGGGCATTGCACAGCATGTTTGTCAAAAGGGTAGTGTAGGTTTAGTGTCACGTTCAGAATCAAGTTTAGTGATGGAATTTAGGGTTGTAATTAGGCGAAGGGAGAGAAGCTTAAGAAGAACCGCTTTGGCCGCCCAGAGTTGTGTCAGTGCTTAGTTTGTGCTGGTGGTTGTAAGTGGTAGGCACTGTCTCTCGTTTTGAGGACCTGGACTTATTTCTCATCATTAGGCTTTGACTCCGAGAAAAAGAGAGTCATAAAAGGTCAAAATCAGGAGGAAGAGTAAGATATTAAAAGTTGTGAGCATGAGTAAGCACTGATGAAACAGACCCTGAAAGAGGTAGAGACAGAAAGTGCAGGATGGAGAAAGAAAAAGGAAAGAGGTGGAAAAAAGTCCAGTCTTGGAGTTTTGCAAATTCAGCAAGATGCAGGACTGGAGATGGGCTTTGATGAAAAAACTTTGGGCCCTCACACATTTTTTTAATACAAATAATGATGGGCTGTGATTGGATTTAGAGTGACAGTTAGGGAAGGGGGTTCAGAGTTAAAGTTAGGATAACAATTTTGGACAGGGGCTCTAGGTAAAGTTAAATGCTGAGGTGAGACCTGTTTGCATCCAGTATTTGGATTAGGAGCCCACAGTAACTATGCGATTAAGCATTAGGTAAAAGATGATCTGAGATTGCATGGGTTAGGTTTATTTGTAACCAGTCAAAGGTTAAGATAAGAATAGAAAGCTAGGGTGATAAGACAATTTTTATGGTTGTGGTTTAGGGATTCCATTCGAAGGGCCACCAACTTGTGAGGGAGCCAATAGGAGCTCCACCATCCCACAAAACTTTCACAAAGGGATCCTGAATTAGAAAACGCAGGCTTTTGGTCAAGGCATCATTATAGTGGTAGGAGAGAAAGGAAACTGATATTGAGTGGTACACAGAGGGTGCTAAGTCTTGTTGTGGACTTTTGGGAGTCAAACAAACAAAGGGGCAGATTTAAGAGCCCCTAGTGTCTCATTGCGCCACATTAGCATTATTTTCTTTATGCTAATGTGGCCCAACGAGGCCAAAAATGCTGTGTCAAATGTACAAAGTGGAGCAATGCATGCATTTGAACCACTTTATAACTCTTTGCGCTATATTATGTCTGTCAGGCATAATGTATGCAAAGTGGACGTTCTCCTGTTAGAGGGGCCGAAAAAATGGCGCAAAGAAATCTAAAAGATTTCTTTGTGTCATTCTTTTACACTTTTAATACCTGCTCAAAGCTGGTGTTAAAAAGAGGTACACCATTGCTCACAATGGGCCTCAATGGGCTTTGCAGGATGTGACCCTAATCCTGCAACATTCCAAACTAGCATCAAAAAGTATGACACTAGTTCCCTAACTACTGCCAAGGTGCGCCGTATCTTAGATACAACGCACACATGGTGCCGTTACGGGTGCGCTAAGGGGTGCTAGAAAAGCAGCTCTACAGCAACGCCCATTGCATTTTCATGCTACCCCCAAATTTACGAGTTTTTGTAAACCTGAGGCTGCGTCAAATTCTAACACCACCCCAGGGTTGGCGTTAGCATAGCGCATTGAGGAGAAATGCTTTTATTCCTCCTCATTTTTTGCTCTTCCAATGTGTGCTGCATCGTGCAGCACATATAGAAAGCGCAAATGGCCATCAAAGATTGTTTTTGTGCTTGGAGATGTCCCTTCCTACACAAAAACAATCTCTCCCACAGTGCAGCCATCCTTGCACCCTGGCGCAAGGGTGTCTGCGTTGGCGCTCAGCAGCAAAAATAGCACCGGCACAGGGGTCAACACAAGAGTGTCCCATCTATGATTTTAAATGGTGCATCCCTGCGTATTGAAAATGACTGAGTGAGCCCCTGCCAAATGTGACGCAGCGTTGCGCTCCATCATTTTCTTTGAAGCCTGGGCCATAATGGCCAAACACTTCAAATGTGCCCACACCTTCCCCCATATGTACTGACCTTGTCTCACCCCTCACAGCAATTGCTTCACTGTTGCCACTAATCCACCTGCCCATAAGAAACACTCAGTGGGCAACATATAGTACACTCAGCCCAGTATTAAACATGTATCCATCCAATATGACAAATGGCAAGTGTGGTTAAGAAAATAAGTAGACATTTCTCTGATTATTGTACCAGTGCAACATTAATGTGAGCAACAAAATAGGCATATGTAAGACTGTGAGGGGCAGCAGTTAGTGCGCCAGTATCCATTTCCCAAATAAGGTGGAGTTTAATTCGCGAAACTTTTGAAGAATGATTGTTACAGGCCTTAGCACTAACAATTGATGTTGCATGATTACCTGTCTAATAATCTGTATACATACACAATCTAGGTGTCAGGAACTGTGCTGAAAAGTGTCTTGAGTAGCTGATGTCATACCGCTCCCAACCAGACAAGTCCTTGGCCTTAGCGGATACACATAGTCACACATGTAAATCAATAATGAATGCGTACCCAAAGGCATTTGTCTAACGTGGCCAGTGCAGACATGATAACACCTAGACAGTCAATCATCATGGACACCTTATTTTCGAAAACAAACAGGATTTATTGATACTAAAAAACACTACCTATTAAAAAACCTAAAGCACACACTAACCTACACTAAGCTAAACTATACTAGCTTATCTTAACTTATCCCTACAGCTATCTATCCTAATCTAAACTTATGTTATACATGTAATGCCACACAATAAACATTGGACCACCACCCCCTTTAAGAGACAGTAGACAAGTAGGGCAACATCAACTAAAGCTACACATATGCTAACTAAACCTATTGCCTAAACAAATATATATTTTTTTGTATTTTATATATTTTTTAACATAGAGCCCATACATAACCCCCCACCATCCCCACAAAACAAAACAAAAATACTAACCCCCCTAGCTATACTAACTAAGTCGTTCAACCAACCTAATGTATGCTACCTAACCTATGCCTACCCACCTAAAACCCATTAAAACTATTTACAATGGAAACTCGAGGAAGGGAAGGAACTGGGAAGCGGTCACTATCTACACTCATAGTTTCTTGAGCTTCTTCTTGATGTATTTACAAGAGTTTGTAGTTGCAGGCATTGTCCGCCTCCAGTTTTGCTAGCCTTTCCTTGACCTCTTCCATGTTATTCTGCATATCTGCCTCAATGGTGGAGACTGGGGCAGCTGGTGGTGGCTGTGGCTAGGTTGCTGGTGTAGCATGTGCTGTGGACACAATGTGGTGGAAAGGGCACCCTTGACCCTTGGTGTTGAGGTCATACCTTTCTTGCCGCTGGTTGCAGGCTGTTTTGCTGGTGTCCCATGTGGAAATGCCAGCCACGACCCCGATGCCTTCTCCATTCTGTACCTCTTGGCAATCTTACGGTAACCGGTCTGGATTTCACAGATGAGGCGTAAATGCTCAATTCACAAATGCACGCTTTTGTGCTGGGGTCATTGTAGCTGCTAAAACATGAGGAGAACATGTCATCAAAAACTGCGTTGGGTAGAGGAAGAACAACCATGCAATGTATAAAGCATCTTTAGATGACGCATGTTGTCCACCAGACATAGTACAACAATGTCAAGATCCAAGTCCATACAAATCTGCCTACCAGGCATCTACGGTATCATGCTCATGTCACAGGGATAACTCCTATCCACTTTTGCACACTAGTACCCAGATTTAAGAGAGACTAGCACCTCCTTGGAAGCATTGCAACACTTTGTCACCCCTTGCGCCACACTGTGTCTTGGCCAGCCATAATGTATGCATCTGGGACCTCCCCTGGTAGGAGGGGGTGCCAAAATGGCTTAAATCTTACCCTGTCTGTGGACAAGCTGGTTACATCTCCTAAGTACCAGGTAAACACTCACCATGCACATTTCATACACGTGCTATGACAATGCTCATCTCACAATTATCATGATGGGTAGATTAATCTGCACACATCTTATTTGCTACAGTCCGTAGACATGTCCCACATCCATCGGGAGAAGAGCTGAAATCTCTATGTGTACTAAACTGACTGTTGTCCTTCACAAAAAGTTCCTTGCACGGCCAGTGCCTCACTTCATTTCTGAAGAGTAGTGAAGCACCTGTGGTGCAAGTGTCTCATTGATAAGCCCCTTGGAGACCTCAACACATGTACATAAATTGTACCATGTCCAGAGTAAATTAGTGCAACGTGTAGCACCAGTGCTGCAACATGTGCTGTGACAAATATGTTTCAACATCCATGCAATTCTAAAAGCCAGCACCTCTGACACATATCTTGACTGACCTCACTGTGTTTGTGGACATAATTACCTTTTTCCTAAGGCCTACAAATCAATTTCAGCACACGTTGGCACTTGTGCATCATTCAACTCATTCCACATCCTCAACATAACATCAGACATGATATCGATACCCAGGCATAGATTATGGTGTCTTCATTGACACCCATGCCATTTTAACATGACATTGCACACATCATACCCTCTCACACACATCCCTGGATGTACACATGTGACATACAAGGTGATACTTACTGGCTGCATTGGGGTCTTCAAATCGGGAAACCTCTCCAATAGTGTGGGGTAGAGGTCCACCTGCAAGACATGACAGGAAAACATAGCTTTGTGATTGTTGAACAAATAAAAGCATGGACAACTGTTACATATTCACATGTTTCACTGAGTGAGCTAGTCATCTTAGTGTTAGGAATGAACAACTGCCATCTATTACGTGTCAGTCAGAAAGACATAGTTAGCCCACAAACCATGTACAGATATGGGGGGTCATTCCGACCCTGGCGGTCATAGACCGCCAGGGCCGGGGACCGCGGATGCACCGCCAACAGGCTGGCGGTGCATCCAGGCCAATTCTGACCGCGGCGGTAAAGCCGCGGTCAGAAAAGGGAAACCGGCGGTTTCCCGCCGGTTTTCCCCTGGCCTGAGGAATCCTCCATGGCGGCGCTGCAGATTCCGACCCCCTTCCCGCCAGCCTGGTTCTGGCGGTTTTGACCGCCAGAACCTTGCTGGCGGGAACGGGTGTCGTGGGGCCCCTGGGGGCCCCTGCAGTGTCCATGCCAATGGCATGGGCACTGCAGGGGCCCCCTAACAGGGCCCCACAAAGATTTTCAGTGTCTGCATAGTCGGCATAGTCTGCACCCGTCGCACCCTTTCCACTCCACCGGCTCCATTCGGAGCCGGCATCCTCGTGGAAGGGGGTTTCCCGCTGGGAGGGCGGCCTTCTGGCAGTCACCCGCCAGCCCAGAGGGAAACTCAGAATGACCGCCGCGGTCTTTCGACCGCGGTACGGTCTTCTGGCGGTTCCCGCCAGGCCGGCGGCATCTGCCGCCGGCGGGGGTCAAAATGACCCCCATAGAATGCACACATACATACATGTCTCAGATACATATTTTACCCATTTGTTGGAGACAGGATTCTGTCCATTAGCAGAAGATTAGAACTTTGTAGTTATTCTCTGTGAAAATGGAGCAACCACTCAGATGCTTGACTCTTTTCAACCCCATACTACCACCACATAACTCCATCATATGTGTTCCTTAAGTAACATATGGTACACCATGGCGCATGTCAGGACACTGGCGTAAACTATGACATTTTGGTGGCTTTGCATCATACATGAAGGTATGAAACCTGCTAAGTGAAATTAGGCATTTTGATAACAATGGAATTGTAATTTTAGCAACCTACCTTATGCACAAATACAAGTTAACTCCCAAAATGGCACAGTGGAACAAAGTTGATTTAAAGGCTCTTTTTGTGTCTGCTATCTACGGCAGGAATGTACACCTTGCTTTAAAACTGCCACAATGCTTGCATTGCACAACTTTTGAAATATGGTTACGTATTACTTGCCTTTCGTAAATGCAGGTTGGTTAAGACACAAAGGGGCATATTTATACTCCGTTTGCGCCGAAATTGCGTCGTTTTTTTTTACGCAATTTCGACGCAAAAGTAACGCCAACTAACGCCATATTTATACTATGGCGTTAGAGGCGAATAGCGCCAAAGTTCCCGGAATGTGCGTCATTTTTTAGCGTGAACCCCTTCCTTGCGTTAATGATATGCAAGGGAGGCGTTCCCGTCTAAAAAATGACTCCCAGGCCTTTACGTGGTATTTATACTCCCGGGCAAAAGAGACGCCCGGGAGTGGGCGTGGCTAAAAACGGCGCATTTGCGCCGCTTTTTAACGCCTGGGTCAGGCATGGCGTTAAGGGACAAGTGGGCTCAAAATGAGCCCAGAGTGCCCTCCCCTGCCCCCAGGGACCCCCCCTGCCACCCTTGCCCACCCCAGGAGGACACCCAAGGCTGGAGGGACCCACCCCAGGGACATTCAGGTAAGTATTTTTTTTATTTTTTTTAAATAATTTTTTGTGGCATAGGGGGGCCTGATTTGTGCCCCCCTACATGCCACTATGCCCAATGACCATGCCCAGGGGACAGAAGTCCCCTGGGCATGGCCATTGGGCAAGGGGGCATGACTCCTATCTTTACAATGATAGGAGTCATGTTGATGGGGGATGGGCGTCGAAAATAAATGGCGCAAGTCGGGTTACGACGATTTTTTCGACGTAACCTGACTTGCCCCATTTTAAGACGCCCATGCGCCATTTTCCCCCTACGCCGGCGCTGCCTGGTGTACGTGGTTTTTCTCGCGCACACCAGGCAGCGCCGGTCTGCTTGCGCCGGCTTACGCCATTCAATAAATACGGCGCCCGCATGGCGCTTCAGAATGGCGTTAGCCGGCGCAAAACTTTTTGACGCTAAACTGCGTTAGCGCAGTTTAGCGTCAAAAAGTATAAATATGGGCCAAAATTTGCAGTCCTAACCCTTGTCATGACATGCTGCAGTTATACTAATGTCCTACTGTCATGCACATGCAAATGAGGATATTGCAATGTAATAGGGGCACTTACCAACAGGTCCGCCAACCTGAATCACCAGCTGATCCGGGAGATCCTCTTCACAGGCAATGAGGCCTGCCCACAAGTGTTTCAGCTGGTGGTCTGTGTGCTCCACCTAGAAGATCCTACAAAGCTGGTAGAGCACCTTGCCCCACCGCAGCTTCCTTGCCTCCGTTAGGTAGCCCATGATGACCCAGCCACCAATAGCTGTCATGTTGGGAAGGTAGTGTCACTCTAACAATATGAACCCTCCCAGTTCATCGCCACTCATCCGATGGGCTCTTCCCTTCACTGACATCTTGCAGTTTTCCTCTTTTGCAAACTAATAACCCCAACAATAATAAATCTATACCTCACCTAACCCCAAATACCCCAACAATCTAAACTACCCCAAGATAGACACCTGATAATACTTATACAATGACAGGACAACAATGTAGAAAAAACTTACAAAAATTACAAAATGGACTAGACACAGACATGACACAGCAAAAAATACTCAAAATCCAAAACTCTTCACACCAGCTCAAGTACCACACACCATCTCTCAACCACAGGCTACAAGACTGTAAAGTAAAAGTGAAAGTAAATTCACTTTTCAGTATGTGCAGCAAGGAAGTCATGTTACATCACTTCCTGGGCGCATGTGTCACGTTTTCTGATATGCATCGTTTTGTTGACCATGGGTGGAATTTTTCTATGAAAGCTGACAAGGCCTGTTGACTTAGATTTGATGCGCAATTGATGACGCAGAAAAAGAAGGTCCGACATATATTCATACATACCGTGTAATCAATACGTATAATGAAGTGTGATTTTAGTAAAGAAAATAATGTACGAGGGAAATTGTGCCCTCGGGGTAGTTCGCCATCATTGTAAACGAGCTTTATTAATCATGAAGTATTGAAAATATAGTAATCCGTCATAATCGCAAATGTATGCCATGATTTCTTGTTTGAAAACTGTTTTGCTTAGCTTAAATTTAGTACAGGCTTTGGCCTAGTTGCCTGGTTTCAAATTCTAACTGCGTGGTTTTTTCCTTGAACTAATGAAACATATATTCTTGCTTGAAGTTAGGCCGGTTTCATCCCCTTTGATACAAGGTCAGTCTCTGCAGGTGCGGACAATGAAGGTACAGATAGTAAAATAATTGGCAAACCATGTTACAATTTGTGTTCCAAGGCTCCAAGGACTGTGTATGCATAAATGAGCGCTAGTAAAAGACAATTTTGATTGGACAATTTGAAGCCAACCTATGAACCCTCCAATGGAAGACCCTGCAGAATTTTGAATGTTTCTTACTTAAACCCACCGGACAAAGAGAAGTCAGCCATTTTCCTCGATGCCAGTTTGAAGCCTGATGCCAGACTCCATTTTGGACGACACCCTGATGCCCTTTTCTCTATCTGAGAGACAGAGACTTTAAGAATTCTCACCCTAGAGACTTTAACTTTGATTTGCCCCCATCTTGCCTATGCAGTAACTTTGCCCTATTCTCCTTGCCGCTGCAAGGAAGTTTGCCCTTAACTTTGCCCCTTTGAAATTTGCCCCATGCTGATCAACCGGTACCTGAAGGACGAAGACTTTTCTTGAATGCTGATTGTATTTGGTAAATATGAAAGGATAAATGTATTATGCATTGTGTTTTTCCCTTTTAGGTACCAACTGCTATTTTGATAGGGTCCTAGCTAGAAGTTTTCCAAATTTGTGTTGACTAAATTCGTTTTGCATGAAGTCCCACATGCCAATGCTAATTAGAGGTTAGTCGAGGTACTCATTCGATGTATCATGCTAATTTGAAATCTTGTTATGCTGACCAATGTATGTAATTAGTCAAATTCAGCTAGTCATATTGGTGATTTGCATTGCGATAACAGAGTGTATCATTATTCAGATTTTACGTAGATTGCGTTTCTTCCGCCGTTATGGACAGCTAGTAATGTTCATATACATATATCAATTGGTTTTGAGACATATATATATCGTGCTAGCTTTGTTAATATAGGGAAATAAATTCACTAACTTTTAATAAACTGGTGTGGTTATTCATGACTGAAAGGTCATGGTGCGCCGAAATACCAACTGTTATTGATTTCTGATGTGCTATATTGATCTATTAATTGAGTATTGATTACCGATTACAGTAGTTATTGATTATTGATCTGAGTGACTCGACTATTTTAGGATGAGGAGAGCCCGACTCGGTTAAAAGATTCACCGACCTCCAACGTGTCCAGGTACAGGTAATTTATAAGGGCTGGACGCGTTAACACAAGTGCCAGGTGTCATTTTTGGCACATGCGATGTTTGTAGGACTACAGTATGGATCATTTTTTGATGCATGCCAGGCCATGGAGAAGTACTGCATGCGTAATTGTTTCTGATGCATGATGGCCATGCGTGGATTTTGGAGGAAAGGCTGACAGTGCACCCAGATTCACATACCTTGATACTGGGGCTATGCATCTATATAGTTTGTATGGTATGACAACATGTGTATGCATGTGCATTTCACTGTGTATCGATAATATAGGAATGTGTTACCATATGTTTGTAGGTGTATGTGATGCATGGGAGGAGTGATACTGTTTGCAAATGTGCATGTGTATGAAGCCTCTTTTCCACATATATTCAAACATGCGTACTGAGTGTACATATGTGATGCTACTCATATTGCGGATCAACCACATTGTCATGTCAGAATTCTGACTGTACGTTTCAAAACACAGCACAAGATAGGATGGGCCATGTGCAATACATGTTCATGCATCTGATACCCTTGACAAATCTTTAGCAAAGGATGCTGTTGACTAAGGCTGGGATAAGATCCGGTACACCATTACAATATGTGAGTGCATCTATGTCTACACTCTGGTGTGTTGTTAGGGCCAGACTTCATGATGCAAAGCAACATATGTAACATATAGGCCGGGATTCTGACAGTGAATATCTGTATGGGTCCCTGTTAGGGGGCCCCTGCACTGCCCATGCCAGTGGCATGGGCAGTGCAGGGGCCCCCAGGGGCCCCACGACACCAGTTCCCGCCATCCTGGTTCTGGCGGTGAAAACCGCCAGAAACAGGCTGGCGGGAAGGGGGTCGGAATGGAGGATCCCCTGGGCCAGGGGAAAACCGGTGGGAAACCGCCGCGGTCAGAATAGCCCTGGACGCACCGCCAGCCTGTTGGCGGTGCTTCCGCTGCCCTTCGCCCTGGCGGTCAGAGACCGCCAGGGTTGGAATGAGGGCCATAGTTCCTTATGAATGGTAAATGTTGGAGATGGTGTGCTGACATGTGTCATTGCACGTATGTATGTGACATGTTTGTGTGTGAAAAGATATGTTTCATGTATGATAAGTGATGCATGATACAGTGGTGTGTTTCGGGATTTGACACATACCAATTCTCGATTCCAGCTGTGATATATATTTATGCCATTGTCTCAGGTCTGTTTACTCATATCTGTGTTAACTATGTTTCCCGATGTGGAAACATTTGTACCGATCATCTAATTTTATAAATAATCATGTGACACATACACATTTTCTCATGTAAGTTGTATTCTTTTGTCCTTATGCAAATAGACAGCACCAAGCCTGGTCCACCTAGGTGGGGCATTTGTGGAAAACTTTAGGTCTTACAAAATTGCATACAATCTGTATGGCAGGGCTTCTTGCGGGCAATGATGGCACCCTAGTCATCAGTGCTCCTGTGGCAATTTGTATGCCCACACAGGCCCATTGTTGCATGTATTGACACAGGATGACTGTGGTCACCTCAGCTCAGTTCACTGTGCACAATCAGCAGGCCCGTGGCTGTGTAAAGGGTCAATGTAGCCTCCTCCAGAGATCGGGGGGGTGGCGTTGAGTGGTGATCTGCCATCCTCGTGATGGATCATCAGCACTGCGATACACAGTTCCCTGCAGACATACACCTGCACATTTGTGAACTCATGGCCAAGTATGTTTTGTTACCTTTGGGGTTCTTGATATCAGGCTTGCCCTATTATATACTGGGGACTGGCAACTGAGGACATATTTCATCATTTGCCATGGTTTTACACAACTTGGCATAAATAAGGGAGATTATTCCTATGATGCTTGGTTAGGTCATTGATAGATTGTGGAACTGGGTCATGTCTGTAGACCCAGGGTACAAATACTGTCATTTGTCACTGGCGTCTGTCGCACTTGTTTGTGCTGGCCAAGCACATACTTGTAGTAATTGTCAATGTGACTGGGACATGTAATGACATACACATTCTCTGTAAATATGTGTCTGGTGTTACAAGAAATCATTGTTGTGTTATACAGTAAGTATTAGTCCAGCTGTGTTCCTTCACACGCATTGATGGCATACCTTGTCATGTGTGGTACTAAATCAACATTGCTGGCATAATTTCCGCTGATTAGCCTTAGAATCCATCTTTGTCATCAACATTGTCCCTTCATTCATGCCCAGCATACTAAGTCAGACTTGTGTATTTTGTAGATGGACACAGCCTCTTCTACAGGCTAAGTAATTGTATCCTTCCCATTTCCAGGCTTTGCTAGATCACATGACAGTCCCCCACTCTTCACAGAACACCAGCCACAGCACTTGAGTGGTTTCTGAGAGTCTTCCACATGTTGGATTAAAAATGACACAAGGGAGTCTCTCAGCTCTGCTTTCACATCATTTTGAAAAAAAATATTTATAATTTTATTAACACTTTGGCAAGAACATATCATATACATCCAAATGCATTCTAGATGTAGCATGGCCGCAAGCATCAAGCACAATCCGTGGCATCGCTGTCGTAAACAATAGTTATCTATGGACATGCACAATTCCCTCTCCAACCCCTCCCGGTCTATCAGTAGCTCCCAACGGTTCCCATACGGGACTGGCGTTATTTCAACGAGGGGGCTAGTACATATATTTTCCCAGTAAGTGTTCCTTTGACCCCAGATATTTATCCATTTCCAGGGGCAGACCCAGCCTTCGGTCACCACTTTCTCAGCCACCATACACCAGTCCTAGGCCCTCATTACAACATTGGCGGTAAAAGGCGCTTACCGCCGTGCAGAAGACCGCCAAAACACCGCCGAGGCCGCGGAATTCCACCACAGCTATTATGACCCACATTTCGGAAACCGCTGAAATTCAGACCCCCACACAATACCGCCACACCAAAGGTCAGTGATAAAATGGTGAAAACAATTCCTCCACCGTCACGCCAACAGAAACACGCCCACACTATCACGACCCACGAATCCACGCGGCGGTCTTTCAACCGCGGTATTCCATTGGCGGTACACACCGCCGCGCTCAAAATAAACACACATCTCCGAAACAAAGCCACATTGGACAATTCAAAATACACACACCTGATACACATACAAATACCACTCCCACATGCCAAACACAATATAAAACACACACCCACATCACCCACAGACCCCTACGACCATAATTCACGAACGAAGGCCAGATAGACAGAGAGCACAGCAACTGAGAACCTCACCACACAGAGGCACACAACACCATCACCCATACAACATTACACGCACAAAACACCACACACCACTACACATCACCCCACACATCAACACTTACACCACCCCACACATCACCCACACCACCTCATGTCACGCCAAAGACACCCCCGGTTTTCCGAGGAGGAGCTCAGGGTCATGGTGGAGGAAATCCTATGGGTAGAGCCACAGCTATTTGGCTCACAGGTGCAGCACACATCCATAGGCAGGAAGATGGAGCTATGGCAAAGAATCGTGGACAGGGTCAACGCTGTGGGACAGCATCCAAGAAATCGGGAGGACATCAGGAAGAGGTGGAACGACCTACGGGGGAAAGTGCGTTCTGTGGTCTCCAGGCACAACATCGCGGTACAGCGGACTGGCGGCGGACCCCCACCTCCTCCCCCACAACTAACAACATGGGAGGAGCAAGTCTTGACCATCATGCATCCAGAGGGCCTCGGAGGAGTCGGTGGAGGAATGGACACTGGTAAGTCAAATCTGAACTATCATATCCCCCACCCTACCTGCATGCTATCACACACCCCCACCCTCACGCCCTCCCATATCACCCCAAATCCTCACTAATGTACTAATAACACAAACCACTCATCCCAACACCAAGCCCTGCATGACACAACAAAGCATGGACACCCCTCACTAAAGCATGCCCACTGCACATACTCATAACCCCCCCTAACCATCATCACACAAGCCCCCACACAGGAATGCTAGCACTGGGGTACACGCTCACCCACCCATTGCACACCATGACACACACACATGCAATAATCATGCTCTTATACCCCTGCAGGACCACTACGGAACGTCACCACACCGAAGGGTCCAGACAACTCCACTCCACCCACAGAAGAGGCCCACAGTGACAACAGCAGCTCTGCCCTACTGGATCCTGATGACCAGCCCAGACCATCGTGGGCCTCGGGACAGTCAGTTCCCCTCACACAGGCACAGCCCAACACTGACCTTCCACCCTCTGGTAACACCAGCACAGCACCCACCCAGCGGGCCCATACCTCCGTACCCAGGACACGTTAATCAGCGGTGTGTCCACCACTACAGGGAACCCAGGATAACCCACCACCCCAACAACAACAGGGACCTGGGGGCAGTGGTGGTGGGCACACGGTCCAGGGGACGGAGGGACAGGAACACAGGGGAACTGGGAGGGCTACTGTGCGACAGGGGGTGGACAGGCCAAGGGAACCAACTCTCCACAAGGCCCTCTCCTCCATCATGGGAGCATACCACCACTCCCAGGAGATGATGGCGACGGTCCTGGCCAAGTTTCAGGAGACCCGGCGCCTGCAGGAGGAGCAGTATTTGGGCTTCAGGGAGGAGCTCAGAACCATCAGCTCCGCCCTGGGCACCATCGTAGGGGTGCTGAAGGACATACAAAAAACCATGATGGACACCGTGGCACTCCAAGGGGCCCCTGAGACTAGCCAGGACGATGCCCACCACCTCCGCCGGCGCTAGTGGACAGGACACCCGCAACAGGACCACCACACCAGCACCCCACCCCCTGCAGACGGACAACCACCACGCAAGCGGGTCCTGAGATCCAGGAATAGGACAGAGCACGATGGCAAGACCCCCGCCAGGAAATGAGACCACCCTGATTGTCCTCCCACTGCCCACTTTGTTACCCTGTCCATACTTTAACTGCCCCAGCTCCACTTCCTATGCCCATATGGGCAGTGCACCTGTGTGACTGATGGACTGTACTCTGCCATGGACATTCCTCCATCGTCCCCCATCACCATATTACTACCCCCCTCCATTTTTGAGCACTAAAATAAACACCCTTGAACCACAAAACAATCTGGAGTCAGTATGTGATTTGGAACATATGGATAATCAATGACAGTGTCAACATGCGTTTCAAATTGTAAAGCCAACATACCTATGTCACACATCACTAGTCCTTGAAGGATGCAAGCAGATGACACACGTTGCTAACCACACCTGTGAAACCGTAATGGACAGGTACAACTCAGTGACCAAATAATGCTATGAACTGACAGAGAGGATAGAGTTAGCAGTGTGAAAGTGAATGTCATGGTAAAAAGAAAACTGTTCTCACCTGTGTGTCACTGGAAATATTGCTGTATGACTGACTCCCTGTTGTCTATGTCTTCTTCCTCAACGTCATCCTCATCACTGTCCACAGGCTTCACAGGCTCCACAGCTGCCACAACACCGCCATCTGGACCATCCTCCTGCAGAAAAGGCACCTGGCATCGCAAAGCAAGTTTTGTGAAGCATCGAGCAGGCGATGATGATCTGGCACACCTTCTTCAGTGAGTACAATAGAGAACCACCTGTCATATGCAGACACCTGAACCTGGCCTTCAGGAGGCCGAAGGTGCGTTCGATCACCCTCCTAGTTCGCCCATGGGTCTCATTGTAGCGTTGCTCTGCCCTGGTCCTGAGATTCCTCACTGGGGTCAGTAGCCAGGACAGGTTGGGGTAACCAGAGTCCCCCAATAGCCACACACTGTGCCTCTGGAGTTGACCCATCATATAAGGGATGCTGCTATTGTGCAGGATGTAGGGGTCATGCACAGAGCCAGGGAACATAGCATTTACCTGGGAGATGTACTGGTCTGCCAAACATACCATCTGTACATTCATGGAATGATAACTCTTCCGGTTCCTGTACACCTGTTCACTCCTGTGGGGGGGGACCAGAGCTATATGGGTCCCATCAATAGCACCTATGACGTTGGGGATATGTCCAAGGGCATAGAAGTCACCTTTAACTGTAGCCAAATCCTCCACCTGAGGGAAAACGATGTAGCTCCTCACGTGTTTCAGCAGGGCAGACAACACTCTGGACAACACGTTGGAAAACATAGGCTGGGACATCCCTGATGCCATAGCCACTGTTGTCTGAAACAATCCACTTGCAAGGAAATGGAGCACTGATAGCACCTGCACTTGAGGGGGGATTCCTGTGGGATGGCGGATTGCTGACATCAGGTCTCGCTCCAACTGGGTACAAAGTTCCTGGATAGTGGCACGGTCAAACCTGTAGGTGATGAGTAAATGTCGCTCCTCCATTGTCAACAGGTCCACCAGCGGTCGGTACACCGGAGGATTCTGCCATCTTCTCAAATGTCCAAGCTGACTGTGCCTAGGAAGGACAACAGTGACCACAGAGTCAACAAAATCCTAGGTATGTACCCACAGATACACAGAACACGACACCAAAGACAATTATCATCCTGTATGTGTGTCGAGTGTAGGCCTAGGTATGTGTGACGCAGTTGCAAATGAAGCCATGTGGGCCCCTGAAATGGCGGCTGCCTGACCTCTAAACTGCGACAATGGGATGTGAGGTAACTGCACTGGCGTTGTACTCCGTCGCGGTAGGCGGTCGAAGACTGCAGCGCAAGGCTGCATTGGTTAACATTGGACCCTTTGGGTCCCAGGAGCCAATGACGAAGTGCGCCGGCGGTGATGATACGCACCGCCGCGGATGTGACCGCCATTTTCTATCTGTTCAATCACTTGATACCTGATCTTCGACAGGAGAGGACCTACACTGCAAGTGCTGCTGTGACCTCAGTCTGGAAGAGACAATGGTTCCTGCGTCTGGGGAAAGGGCACCTGCCTTCACTGCTCAGGAGTTGGAGAAGCTCGTGGACGGGGTCCTCCCCCAGTATACGCTACTCTACGGTCCTCCAGACCAACAGGTAAGTACACAGGGAGCACGTTGTATGGGCTATGCCTGGGTGGAGAGTGCTGGTTGTAAGAGGGAAGGGGGCAGAGTGCAGTGAACATGAAGGACTGTGAATGCATGTGCCACATGGCAAGGGCAGGGATGTGGGCCACTCACTTCGACGGAGCTCTTGCTAATGACTTCTCTTCTTCCCCTGTGGATGTCATGTAGGTCAGCGCCCACCAGAAGAAGGACATTTGGCGTGCCAACGCCAAGGATGTCTGGACCCTGGGGGTCCACCAGAGACGGGCACCCACTGCCGGAAAAGATGGGAGGACATTCGCCACTGGAGCAAGAAGACGGCGGAGGCTCAGCTGGGGATGGCCTCCCAACGTGGGAGGGGTGTCCGTCGCACCATGACCCCCCTGATGTTCCAGATCCTGGCAGTGGCCTACCCAGAGTTGGATGGGCGCTTGAGGGCATCACAGCAGACACAAGGGGGTGAGTACACCCTCATTCTGGGGACTTTGCGCAGGTGAGGGGTCTGAGTGTGGGAGGAGGACTGTGGGTTTCCCTAGGCCAGGGCGACTTCCATAGGCTAGGCCCCTCCGTAATGCAGGCCATGTGGCACTCCACCCCACCGCAGTAGAGTGACAAGTACAGGTATAAATGCCCCTGTGGCATCCATGTGTGCAGATGTCCACCATAGCCATGTAGGCCATATCCCAGAAATTGCATCTGTAGAGGCCAGGAGCACGGCGTAGTGCAGGGGGCTGCTGTGTCTGTATTGTCCGCCAATGGTAGAGGTAAGCCATGCACTCAACATGTCTTTCTTCTGTTTCCCCCCCTCCTTTTTGTGCTCTCCCTGTTCTTTTGTGCATCAGCATCATCAGGCGGAGGTACATGGGCACCGGAGCACGAGGGAGCTGCATCCCACATGGCCATGGAGGGCCACACCACGGACTCAGAATGCACCAGTGGGACGGAGGGCGAGGGGAGTTTCACGTCGGTCAGCGGATCACCAGACAAAGCGACACGGACTTGTCCACCGATGGGAGCTCCCTTGTGGTGGCGGCACCATCTGTGCCCCACACTTCTACAGGTACAGCCGCCACCTCCCCTACCAGCACCGCCCTCCCAGCAGCCCATCAGCATTCGCCCTGTGCCCGCTCACCCAGGAGGGTGGGCATCACCTTCGCTCCAGGCACCTCAGCCCCTGCCCCTGTCACCCCTGCTGCCCTCAGTGATGAGACCATTGACCTCCTCAGGTCACTCACTGTTGGGCAGTCTACCATTGTGAATGCCATCCAGGGTATAGAAAGGGAGTTGCAACATGGTAATGCATTCCTGGAGGGCATTCATTCTGGTCAGGCTGCCCTTCATCGAACCCTGCAATCTCTGGCCTCAGCACTGATGGCAGCCATTGTCCCTGTATCTAGCCTCCCCCCTCCAACTTCCTCCACCCAGACCCAATCCCCTGTACCCCAGCCCATCCCAAGCACACCATCAGACAAGCATGCACACAACTCAACACACAAAAGTAGCTCAGGCAAACATAGGCACCACACATCCCACAGGCACTCACACAAGCATCACCCACATACAGACACAGGAACATCAACTGTCTCCACTGTGTCCCCCTCCTCATCGTCTCCCTCCTCCCTCCCAGTGTCGTCTACACTCTCACCTGCATGCACTACATCTACAGCCACTAGGACTTGCACCAAAACACCCAGCACCACACCCCGCTCACCTGCACTCACCACCCCCACTACCATTTACACGTCCCCTGTGTCCTATCCCAGTGTGTCTGTGATGCCCCCTCCCAAAGTACACAAACGCGGGCTACCACACACCCAACATCCATCCACCTCACAACAGCCTCCAGTACCTGCACCTGCACCTGCACCCAAAACACCTAAAGTGACACCTCCTATAACCACCTCCTCTTCCTCCACTCCCAGACCCCCTCCAGCTACCCATCCCAGTGTTCCTCATAAACTCTCCCTCAGCAACGTTGACCTCTTTGCCCCCATCCTCACCCCTCCAATTCATAAGTCCTGTAGTAGCACCTCAGCCAAAAAGACTCCTGTACCAGTGGTGCGTGTTCAAGGTGTGTGGAGTGCACTGGCCACCAGGGCAGGCAGTATGACACGGAGCCAAAGCACTGCCAGTCCACCCCCTGTAAAGCATCTCAAGTTGGAAAGTGGCCGACGGGACAGGGTGAAGACTCCTGGCGGCAAAACTGCTCAAAAGGGTCCCAGGGGGATTGCAGAGCCAGCTGTGACTCCTCCAAAGGTGGGGAAGGGCCAGAAGAAGTCTGCACAGTCTGGTGAGAGCAGCACGGCGGAGAAGGGCGCCATCCTCCCCGGTGGCCGGGACGCCACCGCCAGCACCGTTGTCACTGGTCAGGAGACCACCGCCGGAGTCATTGCCCAGGAGGGCAGGAGTATCGTCACTGGTCAGGAGACCACCGCCGGAGTCAGTGCCCAGGAGGGCCCCGGCTGCCACAGCCCCGCTGGGCAATGAGGGACCGTCATGCCACACACCAATGCACAGGTCAGAGACCGCCATGGCAAAGCACCGCTGAACAAGGGAATCACCGCCATGGTGAAGACCGCTGAATAGGGCAAAGCACCACTGCACAGGGCAGAGAACTGCTGAACAGGTCAGAGACTACCATGGCAAAGCACCACTGAACAAGGGAATCACCGCCATGGTGAAGACCGCTGAACAGGGCAAAGCACCGCTGCACAGGGCAGAGAACCGCTGAACAGGTCAGAGACCGCCATGGCAAAGCACCGCTGAACAAGGGAATCACCGCCATGGTGAAGACCGCTGAACAGGGCAAAGCACCGCTGCACAGGGCAGAGAACCGCTGAAAAGGTCAGAGACCGCCATAGCAAAGCACCGCTGAACAAGGGAACACCGACACATCAAGCATCGTTATCACATGTACAGCTGGGACTGGGACGGAACGGGAACCGTCACAGGGAGCCTAATGCAGTGTGGGCACCATTCCCCCTCCAGAAGCAGTGGAGACTGTTATCCACTTGAGAGACTGTGACTTTGCACTCCCCAGGATTGAACAATGGGCAACCCACCCACTGTAGAGACTTGAGAGGCTGTGGCTTTGCACTCCCCAGGATGGTACAGTGGGCAACCCACCCACTGTAGAGACTTGAGAGACTGTGGCTTTGCACTCCCAGGATTGAACAGTGGGCAACCCACCCACTGTAGAGACTTGAGAGACTGTGGCTTTGCACTCCCCAGGATATGTCAATGGGCATGGAGCCCCGTCGTGGATCGGCGTGGTGCTGTAATCCGGCTGAGGTGCCCCCCCCTTCCCTTCCCTCTGAGGTGCCTGTTGTATTTCGATCTGATGCCCCAGCAGTGTTCTCTCCGTTTGTTGGCAGGTATTGTGTGTGGGCCTCGCCCATGCATTTTTGGACCAGTGGTGCACGGACATTGATATGTGCATACCTGCACTGCTTCTCGTAATGTATATACTTTTGGATGTGTATGTATATCTGTATATATTTGGTACCTGTATTTTGATACATTACAATTTTGGAACTGATTTCCTTTTGTCTTTGCATTCTTCCGGGGGGGTTGTGGGTTGTTACTGTGATGTTTTGACATGCATTGGTGTGTGTGTTGTAATGTGCGAGGATGAGGGTGGGGGTGTTGCGTGTGTCCCCCCCTGACTTTTGCCTCCCCCCTCCCCTATGTCGTAGGTGCAGTACTCACCGTTGTCGTCGCCGCCGCCGTTGATGGTCTTTGTAAATGAGCAGGAAGACAAGGGCAGGTGGGATTTGTAATTCCGGCTCCATGATGCCCTCCTTCCTCGTGGAGTTTGTTCAGGTGAGTGTTTTCCCATTGAAAAAGCTGTTTCCGCCATGTTTTTATCCACGGTGAATCCACCCCGGAAAAGGTGGCGGATTGGCCTGTTGTAATACTGTGGGGGGTACATTGTGTTCCGCCTGTCTGTTGGCGGTGACCGCCGCGCTGCTTGTCTGTACCGCCGTGGCGGTCGGAGTGTTAAAGTGGCTGTCTATGTTGGCGGTTTCCGCCACGGTCATAATTCCCTTTTTTGGTCCACCGGCCTGTTTGCGGTATTACCGCACCTTTAACACCGACCGCCAGGGTTGTAATGAGGGCCCTAGTCTCTCTTACAGTTGCTGACTTGTGGCGCAAGACACACCCACCATAATCTCAAAAGGTTTTCTTTGGCTATCATCAATCCCGGCACCATCCATGACACGACCACCCCCTCAAGACCTGTATCCTCCCAAATGTTTAACAGACACCATCTAGATGAGTCAACTATTGTGCTACCCCACACCTTGTTCATGCTGGCAATCACTGAATTCCAGTAGTTCTGTATGGCAGGGCACTCCCATTTAATGTGCAAAAAAGATCCACGAAGACCGCACCCCCTCAGACAACGAACATTGTTTGTTTTGGTAGAATCCGTAGCTGCACCAGGAAAAAGTGGGCTCTAATTCCTGCCTCCTGTGGGGAAGCAAGCACCACGTACCATTCATCCTCATCAAGACTTCCCACATTCTGCTCCCATCTTCCCTTGAGCTGTGTAAGTGGGTGTAGCATATTATTGACAGGCTTTTGATAAGTTGGGGATATGGCTTTTGTATGCAGGTGTTCTTCCAGCAGTCTACTCTCTAGGGGAGAGGACTCGGACAGGTCTAATCCCCCCGGATGCACGGACCGAAGAGCATGACGCATCTGTAGATAGCAGTAGTATTTGGTTGGAGCTAAGGCGTACTCGGCCGGTAGATCCCACTTATCAAACCCGGGCAAATCTCTCAGGTTACCAAGCGTCCCAGAATCCCATATGGGTGTGGCTTGTGTATTTTTCCCAGCCCAGCCTAGGGCCAGAAGTGTAGTGCGCCAGTGTGTGAGTGTTGTTGCAGGTGGCCCACTAGTGTGCATCATCTTGGGGGTGGCATATAGGGCTCTCAATTATTCCCCCCCCGGTTGCATCAGCCACCTCTCCATACAGGAGACTGGGTCATCTGGGGATGCGTGCATCCAATCATTTATGGTTGTCAGTTGCGCTGCCCAGTGATATTTTTTGATATCAGGAAGTTAAATCTTGCCATCGTACCAGCTCCTAGTCAGCTTGGCCAGAGCTATTCTTGCTGTGCCTCTATCCCATAATAGATTTCTGAGTTTGCTATCTATAGCGCTATGTTATGATGAGGGTACTGGAAGGTGGTACTATGCAATACACATGAAAAGCGTAGGAGGGACATCGTCTTGAAAAGAGCGGCCCTGCCCAGCAATGACAAGGGGAGAGAACTCCATTGTTGAACATCTTGTCTAAGGCGGGTCAGGAGTGGGAGGTGATTACAGGAGTAGATGCCAGTCAAATCTTTAGTTATAAAAATGCCCCAGTATATGAAGCCCTCAGTCACCACCTTGGCTTCCCAGTCACATAGCAGTCTGGGGGGAGCTCCTTTGAGGATATACATAGTAGAATTGGTCCAGTTAATCGTGTAACCTGAGTACTGGCCAAATTGAATCACTATGAGCACTATTCGGTCTAGTGTCCTGGTGTGGTCTGCCACATACAGTAGAATATCATCAGCATACAGTTATGTTAAGTCCTCCCAGTTGTCTGCCCAGCTGAGGCCATGGATTAAGGGGTCATGACGCACCCAAGCTGCCTGCAGTTCTAGGACCAAGGCGAACATGAGTAGGGAGAGTGGCCACCTTTGCCTTGTGCCCTGGTGACTACTATGTGGACCTGAGGGGCTGTATGTAGGAATTGCATCCAGCTAATAAAGCGAGGGCTGAAGCCCAGACTCTCCAGCACTGCAAACAGGTACAGCCATTCCACAGTGTCAAAGGCCATGTGTGCATCAAGAGACTAGATCACAATGCTTTCCTGAATGGGTCTATGTGGCCTAGTTCCCTGTGTAATCTACAGAACGTAAGAGCTGTATTTCGTTGTGGCACGAAGCCTGACTGGTCCGGGCTTATCAAGTTGTGGACTACGGGTGTCAACCCTGAGGCCAGCACTTTGGCTAATATTTTCACCTCAGCGTTCAGCAATGAGATAGGCCTGTAGGACTCACTGTCCTCCCTGGGCTTCCCATCTTTGTGAATGACTACTATGGAAGCCTGGCTCTGGTCTAATGGGAGTACTCCCCCCTTCTGGCTCTCCTCATACAGCTGCTTCAGATTTGGGAAAAGCTTAGTGGTTGTCAATTTATAGAGTTCTATTGGTACCCCTTTGGGCCATGATACTTTGCCTGGCTTCAAATCCCTGATAGTTCGTGCTATTTCCTCCTAGGAAAGTTCTTCTTCTAAGGCTTCCCTATGCTCTGTAGGGAGGGCTGGGCAGGGATATCACCCAGGAGCTTGGCTGCTTCACTTTTCTTGGAGAAGCACATTGCTGAATAGATTTTAGCATAGCAGTGGGCAAACGTTTGCGCTATGGCTTCTTGACTGCTAGCAAGTTCCCCTGACTCCTTCTGGATCCCAGCAACCTATCTATTCGCTGGCTCCTTCCTGTCCAGTCAGGCCAATAATTTTCCTGTCTTGTCCCCATTTCATAAATGTGGTGCTGTGTCACCATATGGTGCATTTTTATCAGCTTCCTGGACCACATCCCAGTATTCTTTTTGCTTAAGGGCTAGGATGTGGGCTCCCTGTGATCCCTCCTCATTAGGTAAGTCGGCCTCATGGGACAATAACTCACGTTCAAGAGCCTCCAATTTGGCCCTTTTTACTTTTTTCCCTCCTGCCATCATGGAGAAACCCACCCCCTTGACTGCTGTCTTATAGGCCTCCCACAACGTGAGTGCAGACCAGACTGAAGTGCTGTTTTCCTTAAACTAATGGTCTGTTGCGGCTAACATCCCTTCTCTAATTTTTGGCACTTTAAGGTACCAAGGCCTCAACATTATTCGGCTAGTTTTCGGCCTCTTGCCCCGACCATACAGTAGCCACAGGGGAGAATGGTCAGAAATACCCCTGGCTAAGTTAGTAATCTCCGCCAACTCATAACACAGACATTGGTGATTTTTTATTCAACCGTGAACAGCAACGGATCTATCGAATCCGGAGTCACATTCAGGGGTTGAATGATGAAATCCATTGGTTCCAATTGAACCGCCCCTGATTTGCTCACAGGAAGGGATAGAATACTTGGTAATGAGGGTACACATCAGTGGTAAATAGAGCCATAATAGAGGGGGTTACTATTACTGTTTTCTAACAAGGAGCTTTTATCCCTGGTATATGTTAAGAATTCTATCCAGAAAATAACCCCCCTTTGTCTGGTTTCTGGACCCCCGTTGATGAACCTCTACTATTCTCTCCCGCATGCATGATTGTAGTATATACATGTATTTATGCATACACACATATGTTCGGAAATATAATTGTGGATGTACATAGATGTATTTGTCACCATAGTTATAAGTATAGAACTACCTTCCTTTAAGGGTCGTGTCACCATCTTTTTGGGCACTGTACCTTGATCAACAATTTGGGATGCCATCAGTGTGGGACGAAGATCCAATCAGAATGCATATTATGACCCCGTTTTTCAAAATTTCTTAAATCACGTGTTGGTTCTCTGTTTGTGAATACGTTTCCTTCCAAAATATCTTTTTCGTCACCTAATATGGCCCCCATTTTACACTATGGTGTATACTTCCTAGATGGCCGCCACTGTGGCCCGTGGTAATGGAGCCTATAACCAGTTTAGTTGACTGCACACAGTAACGGTGTTACGTGGGATGTGACACCGTCATGGAATAGTTTGAAAGATGGTGCTGCGCCGGTCCGCGTCTCATACACGGAGCCGGGTTGGAGAGAGCAAGCAGCAGTGGTCCTTTGATGGAGTAAGGAGCAAGGGGAGGTTATGAGGAGCGTAAGGACGCTCGGTCACGATACGGGAGGGACCGCTGGGGTCCTTGATCTTGATTTTGTTTGCAGGCAGCTCATACAGAATAAACGATTTTCTGGGCCGCAATTACATAATCAGTAACAGTGGGGGTCGGTGGATACGTGAATGTATCCTTTATACTTTGGATAATTTCAAGATGTAAACCCGTGACAAGGATTTAAACTATAAGTTTTGCTTTTCACATGTAGTGTGTGACTACAGGGTGATGCTCCCACCCGGAGCTGATTGAATACAAGTGTCAATGAAAACTCTGTGAGTGACATTCACTTGCTTTGATAGAACCCACGTGTGGGTTCCTGAGTCTTTGGTGATGGTGATAAGTCACAGAGGAACCGTGAGATGTTACGGACCCTGAGTATAAGTTATGGATGTAGGGTACAAATTTACACGCAAATGAAAATTAGCGAATACCTAAGAGCATGGATAAAAGTGAATATACTCTTCTCCAAATTAAACAGAAAATATTTGCCTGTGTGAATTTGTGTTTCTTTATCTCTGTATTACAGATAACCGTCAGTGTGTGTACAGACCGGGAGAACTGCTCCCTGACATGTGAACGGTATGAAACCCTGATCAAAGGACAGACAGGGGATAATCATAACGGGGCAGTACGAAGGTCTTGATGAAGGCCGAGTGACCCAAAGGGGCAGTGAAACATGTTGACACATATAACAGAAGCTGGGGTGAACGGGTCATGATTTCCAGAGATCACCACCAGGGGTATTTTTTACTCCTGCCCAGGCGGCACTATAATTAAGAATTGAGAGTGACGGATCTGATACAGTTTTATAAGTCTATTGTTCGTCCTTGGTCCCCGTGCTTAATGTTGTGTATTTGTTGTGTGCAATTTTATGTCCCCCTACCGTTTCTGCTCCACTCCGATTTGGGATTTTATTGGAGTGTGTTAGCAGTAGCACGATGATGAAGTATGCCACAATTTGTGGGGAGGGCAGTTTCTTCATAACTGGTGATTACCCCTGTTGGGGTGTATGATGCACTGGTTGTTTCCTGTCCTATAGTGTTATTAATTGAGAGCTTGCGAGGATGGGCAGGGAAAATTCTCCTCTCCCCCCTTTTTGAGTGTTCTAGTAAGTTAGTAATCTCCCTGACTTTTAATAGCTGGAGAGCCGGCATGAGAAAGTGATCAGTTCAGGAGAGAATTTCATGCACCCCAGAGTAAAAGGTAAAGTGCCGGGCATGCATTGCACCACTTTGTATTTCTGGTGCATAGATTTTGCCATTATTGGGCCAGATTAGCATAGAATGTATGACACTAATCTTGCACAAGGGTGCACGGGCCCTCCTAAATCTGGGCCTATGTTACAAAGTTGTTTGCAACTGTTGTGGTTTAGGCATGCTCTCTGAGATATGGGCAAGTTACAAATGGTTTGTGATGGTAAAAATGAGTATGCCATGAGCATTCTGAGTTTACGTGATTTTATTGAATTATTTACATGGTGAATCTTGGAGTACAGTGTCTATGTGAAAAAGTTGTGCACAATTCGTTCTCTTCTGTGTACTCCAGCAGCAGAGTTTTGTTGTTCCCTCTCATCCTGTTGAGCACCATTGTTGTCATCCTCTTCATTGGGGACATCTACTGGTTCATCCTAAGGGACATTAGTGCGTAGGCAACTGTTATGCAAAATAGCATATACAAGGATCATTTTGCAGACAAAGGGTGGTGCATCTACCTGTACTCCTGCTGTTAGATGTAGGCACCTGAATCTTGATTTAAGGAGGCCAATTGTCCTCTCCACCACATTTCTGGTCCTTCTATGGCCATCATTGTAAGCCTGCTTTACAACTGGTGTAGGATTTCCAAAAGGTGGCACGACCCATGGCTGTATGCTGTAACCTTAGTCCGCTGCAAAGGAATGTGAGAACATGTGTCAGTCATGCATATTTGTTATTTGCTATGTCCCATGGCACATATTTGTTTTGAGTGGAGTTGTGTGTAGTAGTGCAGTTTTCTATCATGAGTTTTGCCTCAGGTACCTGGTGATTGTAATTTAAATTCTGGTCTGACAGTTCACCCACGCCGAATATGTGTGGTGTTGTCTATATTTGAGCCTGAGGCCCAAATTTAGGAGGACCTAGCACCTCCTTGCACCACATTAGCCTCATTTTGTTTGATGCTATTGTGGCCCTGCAGGGCTAAAATCACAGCACCATGTTTAAAAAGTGTCACTACCCATGCAGTGCAACACTTAATGACCCTTTGTGCCACATTATACCTTTTCCAGGCATCATGTATGCAAGGGTTGTGTCCCCCAGTAGGGGAAAAGCAAAAATGGTGCAGAGGAATATAAGAGGTTCCACTGCATCATTTTTTAGCAGATACTTTTAACGCCTGCACAGAGCAGTGCAGTGTAGTGCCCTGTGTGTTGCATGTGAATCCCAACCCGTTGCCTTTGAAATACCTCACTTGCACAAAGTGTTGTTGTTACCAATTGCTGGCTGGCATACGTATGTGCATGAGGTTCATATGCTCAGTGTGGCACAGTTGTATGGGATGTATTGTGATGTATTCAAGAGGTTTCAGACACCTGTGGGACAGGACCAAGCATGATGTGCTTTTCTGCACTGCCTCGCATCAGAAGTCCGGTCCTGCTAAGCCCCATGTCTCCTCATTCATATGCATTTCTGGCCTCTCCTTGTACACTGTCAGTAGTTCAGAAGCCACAGTCCACTGTTGGGACCCTTGTATCATGGTAAGGGGATGCAGGATGTACGGGTATGATATGCTGTGCTGTGAGGTGTCCATTCCTTCACATGATCATTTATTGATGGCGATGTTGTATTTCAATGTGTGCTGCACTACGCAATAAACAAGGGAAAGTTGAACGAGTATTTCTGTTATGTTTGATGATATGTAGATGGTGATGGCACAAGTTGGCGGCAAATGATATCGGTGCTACCTGAGGTTTCTACAGCATGGTAAATGTGGGGCAGTGCCAATATGTGAGTTGTTTGATGGTGGAATGGCCGATGCAATTCACATAGCTGAGTTCCTTGGTAAGTGTTATGTGTGAAGGATCTGTGGTTTTGTTATCAGCCTGTGGACACATGTAGTGGTTTGAGCCCAGCTTTTGTATTCAAAGGGGACATTGCTCCACCTGTCCGTGTAATGTGTCAGTCAGGTGGTGCCAGGGACTTGTAGAAATGAGCGTATGTGAGGGTGATGTGCATTGAATGCAGCGTAGTGTGGCATGTGGCATATGTGTTGTGGTCTATACATCTGTGTTTCCCTGTCCATGTGTGTTTAGTGTGGTGTATGCATTGTTTGTACTACAAGTTTGATGTGTTGTCTGTGTTATGATTTATATGCTGTCTTATCTACAAGTATGCCATTGCCATATCGTCAATCATGGAATTGTTTGTTGATAGTTGAGTGCCTGAAGCTGTAAGCATCATGGACGCTGCTGGGATATTTTGCAAGGATGTTGGAGATTATTCCACTGTGGTCCACAATAGCATGTACACTGTTAGAGTGTTTATGTATGAGGATACTGGAGGGGTGTTCGGTTGCAGCATGAGGAACATGGGTGGAGTTCATTGCACCCAGCACATGCGGGAAGCAGCTATTTGATATAAAAGTTGCTTGATCTCCTGCTGCAGTTGCTGGGTGTAGGGGAACCGGATGTGGGGTGTGTGAGGCTGATGATGACATCCACGACCTTTGGAAGTAAGGCAGATAGTGATAGTTGAGAAATACCACCCACTTGTGCAGCAGTGGTCTGGAATGATCCTGAGGCCACCATGTAGAGGACAGCCGGGAGTTTGGTCATGGGTGGAATTGATGAGTGACTTTCCACTCTTGCTGTGATGTCTGGTGCAATGTGGTGGAGCAGGTGTACAATAAGGGGCGGCTCCTCCATTAGGGTGGAGGAGCATTGCCCCCTCCCCCCGCTAGCAGGGGGAGCTGCAAAACCTTTAAAAGAAAACAATAATAAAGTTTGTTTTTTATTGTTTCCTTTTAAAGGGGCAGGGTCATGGGGGTGACGAACAGTGAGGGGGAGTGCACAGCACTCCCCCTCACTGTGCATGTATGTTTGGCCATCCTTCTCAGGCCGGCCAAACACACATGCGCAGTGTGCTGTCTCCAACCCAGCAACACAGTTGCTGGGCTGGAGAGAGCCTGCTCAGTCTCCCAGTCTGCCTGGGAGCGCCCTGGCTGGGCACTTCCAGCCAATCCTGACACTGCTCTGAGCAGAGTCAGGATTGGTCACAGAGCATGCTGGGAGCCTATGCCTGCAGCGACAAGAGACAGAGAAGCGGAGCGGCAATGGAGAAGGTACGTTTTTTTATTTATTTAATACATTTGTTTATTTCAACCACACCTGCGTGTGCCGCCCCGCCGCTTCCACATCACTCGAGCCGCTCCTGTGTACAATGGACTCCCGCTTCAGATGGAAGGGTCTGATCACCTCTTCTTCCCTGAGGGTAAGGATGGTTGTGTACTGGCGAAATATCCTCTCCTGCTTTCAGTGCTGCCTTTGTGGCTTCTGTGGTGGTGTTTATGGTTGGTGTGGTGGTGCTTATCACACTTGCCGTTGTCGCTGTCATCTTCTCCGGGTGCCGAGCTGTAGCAGTAACAGGTCCTTGTTGTTCAGTTGCTGGCAAATGTTCCTTCTGCGTATTTCCCTTATGTAGTAGTGGGTGGCCCTCATTTTAACGCATGGTCTGACCAGGCGTTAAAATTTTGATGCTAATCAGACTTAGCATTATTTTTTGGACCGATCCTTTGCGTCTGTCATCTTTCCACTGGGTTGTAAATAAGGCGCTAGTGGGCTAACGTCATTTTTGGGGAGGGAATGCCTACCTTGCATATCATTGTCGTAAAACAACGCAAGGTGAGATGGTGCTCCCAAAAATTGACACAAAGTCTGAAATTTTATTGCTAGACTGCTCTAGCAACAAAATCTAAATATGGCGCTGGGTTAGTGCTGCTTTTGCGTTAAAAAAACTTGCGCAACGGTGGTGCTAACTTTTCTTGAATATGGGCCAAAGTGTCTGAGGAGCCTGCAGGCAGGGACCAGACTCCCTAGTTGAACCGATGGAGGACCCTTATATGTCATAGTATGAAAGAGAGGTGCTCTAGTCTTGAGATGTAGCCCAGTAAGGGTTTCCACCTTGCCGTGAACATACGCTCCATCTAAGTCAGGTTCGGAGCTGGCAGTTCTATAATCACAAGGTGCAACAATTATGGCTTTATTTTAGATGCCAATGCCAGTCGCAGGCAGAACAATAGTGTGTAGTTGTTGCTACTATCTGTGAAAATTAAAGGCAATTATATCCGTACTGATCCAAAAATAGATCCACTGTAGTTGGGGCATCCATTAATTAAGGATACGACTACTGCAATACTTTAAAGCCAGGGCTCCCTAAGTTCTTATTTCGGAATCAGTGAACACAAGATGCAACTGGTAAAACCATTATGAAACTAAAGAAAACAAGGTGCGAAAAACAGATACTTATAACTAAGGAATATTCCCTCTGTAGACTGATAAATTAGGCAAAAGATTGTCTCAACATTTTAATTACAAGTTTTATCAAAATGAACATTCAATTATCTACAGTAGTTTAAAGATATGGGGGGTCATTACAACCTCGGCGTTCTTTTTACAAGACCTCCGAGGGACCGCCGTGCTGAAGACCGCCAGTGGTGGCGGTTTTCCGCTAGGCGTATTATGACTCTTGGCAGCTCTACGTCATTTTCCCGACGGAGAGCCGCCAACAGCCATGGTGACGGGCGGCGGGGAAGTGGAGGTTGCTCCACCTCCACCGCCACGCCAACAGAACACCGCCCAGCGAATCACGTCCTGTGATTCGGCGCTGTGGTGTTCTGTTGGCGGTGTGGTGTCGGCGGAGCTGCCCCCATGGCTCCCGTCCGCTCCTGGAGGATCGACGGAACAAGTAAGTCGATCGTCCATTAGGGGAGGGGGGTGGCGGGGTGTTGTGTGTTGTGTGGGTGCATGGGGGTGTGCGTGGGTGTATGTAGAGGGGGTGTGTGAGTGCATGTGTGCTTGCGGGGGTGTTGCGTGTTTTGGGAATGAGTTCGTGTATGTCTGTAGGTATGTCTGTATGGATGTGCGCGTGTATGTTTGAATGTGGGTGTGCGTGTCTGACTGTGTGTGTGGATGTTGGCATGTATGTCGGTGTGTGTGCATGTATGTGTGTTGGTGGTGCCTCCGTGCGTGTCAGGTGTGTATGTGTAAGGTAATGTCGGGGTCGGGTGGTGAGGGGGGTCCTGCCACCTTTGGGGGGTGGCAGGAGTGGTGGGGGGTGTAGGGGAGGGAGTCGGGTGGGGGTGGACGGTGGGGGAGACCCCTATCAGTGCCAGGGAAGGAATTCCCTGGCACTGATAGTGCTTACCGCCATGGATTTCATGGCGGTTCCTACCGCTGGAAATCCACGGCGGTAAGCCGGGTCAAAATACCGGCGGCGGTATTGTCACGGCCGCCGGGCTGGAGACCCAGGTCTCCAGCCCAGCGGGCGGAACGGAGAAGCGGCGGATGACCATGGCGGTAACCGCCATGGTCATAATTCTAAAAAAAAGAACGCCAGCCTGTTGGCGGTCTTACCGCCGCTTTAACACCGTCCGCCAGGGTTGTAATGACCCCCATAGTCTATATTTATAATTTGAGTACATAATGGCTCAGATGATACGTAGTTGTATTTCATACTGTTTTCTTGAGGTACTTTATGGAATAGTTAAGCACATATATCATTCCATTTTATGTTACCCCAGTGCATTGTTGGTGCTGGAAGGGTCCTTTATCAGGGAGTATTTAAATTCCAGTAAACACTCTTGTAAAATGGACACCATGATGACGTAACAAGTCACATGTTTTAAATGCCTCATCCTTGTAAGCACATATCATCAACTTTTAACATGTATTTCATACTGGTATGTACAGTTTCCAGTTCACTCTATGCCCCATATGCATAACACATTTGTAGATAAAGTTTGTGTATTCCACTGGTCTGAGACTGCGACTGATTTTAGCACTAGAATTTTGTGTATTCCTCCCAGGCTAACTTAGCCATAGTCTTAATCAGACAGTTTCAACAGGAAGGTGGGGAGGAGTTGGGGGTGTTCTATCAGGGAAGACCCAAAACAAAGAAGAAAGGGGGGAGAGTCTTTCTTGCTTAACTACCTCTCAATGTGTGGTGGATATTATCAATGGAGAAGAACAGAGCAGAAAGAGGGCAAGGGTTTTCCATAGACTACAAGGGGGGCTCCTGTCTCTCCCCTCTACACCCCAGAGTCTAGTCTAGTACAAAGGACCTTAGGAATGTCTGGATAAGTCCAGCAATTCACATTACTGATTGGGACCTCCCCAACGTCCATCAAGTGAACCTCTCCAGAGCGGGAAATCCAGATGGATTTCTGTATGGGCCCAGCCATAGGTAGCCCATTCAATCCACACACACATTCCACTGCACGTACATTGTTATTATTTGTTTACATACCACACAACCACAAATGCTTCTGGGTGCCTTACAAAACTTAAACACTGAGGAAACAAAAATGAGGAAAGAAATGCCACTATTATAAATCGAAGTTTTCCACTGCCTACAGGAAATCAGTCTCATCACAGAGACTCAACAGAAGAGAGTTCCACATTGTGGCAGAGATGGAGGAGAAAACATGATTTCCATAAGTGAATGTTGTGTTCCAGGTAGTAGCAAGCAATGCCCGCTGCACACCACTGAAGGCCATGTGTGGTGTGGGGTTCGGTGATTAGAGGGAGTGGCAGTGGTTGGATTAACATAAAGTAATTAAAATTACTTAATGTTAAAAAAACATACAAAGTTAGTGAAAAAAAACAAAGGTAACAGGGACATTATAGTTAGGAAATAGAAATAAAAAAACATACAAATTCACTTAAAAAACAAAGGTTTTAGGGATGTTGTAGTTTGAATTTACTGCCACAAAACCATGGAAATTCAGCTAATGTAATTATTTCAAGTAACTATAACTCGTGCCCAAAGGTAACAATAACTCATGCCTTTGCCATGCACTGCTAACGACTGCATATATTACATCACTCATAACATCATCTATGATATAATTGATAATACCCCTGCAACATTTGCAATAAAACTATTGATGAGGAAATTGTGCATAGCAAGGATGCGAGCTATAGTTATTTTAGGGTATGAGTTATAATTATTTGAAATAACTCATCAGCCTATTAGGACATATTAATGCATTAATGGTTATTTGATCTAATGTCTCCCGGGTGTGCCACACCAGAAACTGAGTACTGATATTCTTCATAAGCGTTTAAGAGGTACATTACATTAATCAAATAGGTCTCTGTAAAATAGTAATCAAGGAGATCCTGATTGGCTTCTCTAAACAGATTCACTTTTTTTTTATATTTGTGAGGCTCTACACTCTTCTCCACAGGAATATCACGGCATTAGATCACTTGTAAGTCCTGCAGCCATTACACCCTAATTTATAAGGGCAATAACCAAGTATAACCTGGCATGGTCCAAAGTCAGATGAAGATCAGCAGATAACAAATTCTAATGAGCAGCAGCCTGATGTGGGAAAGAATTACCATCCATTCTGTTTCTTTTAATATGTTTAGCCTTGACCAATGCTAGTTTGGCCGAGCGCAGAGCTCATGCAGGCTTATAGCAATCCACTTGGCTAGGTAAAATGGCTGGCCCAGTATCATAAAGAGCTTTGAGGCCATGACATAACTTAAATTTAACTCTCTTATAAGCTAGCAGCCAATGAAGAGTGTTTAAGCAAAGTGAAGCTGAGTGGTTTTGGGCAGATGAGTCTAGCTGCTGCATTTTGGATGGTCTGTTGAGAAGAGAATAAAAAAACTGCCATTGCAAGGTATAGGGCATTCTCATGATCAATGCCTGGACTACTGTCCTTTGCCATTCAACTAGAATCCAGAAAAAGAGCCTACGTAACAGTATAAGTAGGCCAAAGCATTTGCCACAGGTAGCATGGACTTAATACTGCATGGAAAGGGAGTCATCTTTCAAGAATCCAAGATTCTTTGCTGCTCTCCTTGGTTTTGCTGCGATACCCATGGGTGTCGACCACCCTGAAGTGTCTCAGATAGTAGGATCTCCATTGTCTCTGCATTGAGCTTCAAATCAAACAATGTGCTTGTGCACCTAGGTCGCTACCTCTGAAAGACAACCAGTGAGGTTCTCCCAGGTCTCCCTGCATCTCTTCCCTATAGAAATAATAGGCTGGGTGTATCTCCAGCACTGGAGTGGATCTCGAAGCCCCAAGCTCTGACGATACCAGCCAGTGAGGAAACAAAGACATTAAGGGACAGATTTAAGAGGCCCTATTGCCACCAGAGCCTCACTTTTAGTGAGGCTCTGGTGGCGCTATGCACTGCGCCGTATTTACAAGGTGTCATTAAGCCACTTTTTGTGGCTTAACGCCACCTTGTAAATACGGCCCCTTCACAAGCAGGACTTTGTGTGGAAGGAGCGTGCAATGGGTGTTGCTGTGGGCGTGCCACAACAACACCCATTGCATTTTGATGCTGCCCGAGATTTATGAGTTTTCGTAAACCTGAGGCAGTGCCAAAATCTAACGCCACCCCAGATGTGGGTTTTAGCATGGCGCAACGAAGAGAAATGCTTTCCTTTCTCCTAATTTTTTGCTCTTTCCATGTGTGCTGCAGAAAGAGGAAATCACCATTGAAGATTGTTTTTGAGCAGGAAGGTGCCCCTTCCTGCACAAAAATAATCTCCCCTGCAGTGCAACCATCCATGCACCATGGGACAAGGGTGGCTACGTTAGTGCTCAGCACCAGTGGAGGGGGCAACACAGGGGTGCGCCGTATTCTATTAAATACGGCGTATCCCTGCGTTTTGAAAATGACGGATCGCAGCGCTGTTAAATCTGGCACTGCGCGCTGTCATTTTCTTTTAAATCTGGGCCTAAATACTGTAGGGCTAAGCAAGAAATGTTGCAGAACCCCACTACTGGATACATGGGAGATGGATCTGAAAGTGGCCATCTGAAATGACGGAATTCTTTTATTTAAAAAGGAACTAAACTAATGTAAGGCTCTTACATACAACCCGGTCTCACGTAACCTATCAACAGACAATGAGAAACCATGTCGAAGGCCGCAGACAGATCCAACAGGGTCAGAACCATAGCCTTTCCCTGGTCCACTTCTAATTTAATACTGTCCAGTACTGAGAGTAAAGTGGACATCGTACTGTTTCGGGCCCTGAAACCTGTTTGTGACGCATCCAATAGATTGTTGTTTTCTAAGAAAGATGTCAGCTGTACAAGAAACTAGTCTTTCCATTACTTTAGACCTGTCTGATAGCGGATATGTTGGATGATAATTAGAAAGAACGGAGACATAGATCCCAGCTTTTTTCGCCAGAGGTAGGATCAAAGCTTGCTTTCATATAGCCGGGTATTATTATGTTACTTTAATTTATATTACATACAAATCACCCTGAGAGGGTTATCTCAGCTCCGTGCGAACCACAGACTAGAAGAGACTACAGAACTAAAACTACACTGTCTTAAATAGTTTTCTGATTTTGGTATGATGCGTTCGGATATGGAGTGGTATTCATTCCATTAAAGAGGGGCTAGGTAAGAAAAAGACTTGCCCCCAGAACAGCACTTTTTCCCTAAGAACGGTAAGTAAAACGTCACTAGATCGTAGAATTCTGACTGGGCGATAATATGAAAGATTGGAAGCTAAGTAATTAGGCCCTTTCTCTGTCAGGGAATTATGTGTCAAGCAGCAAGCAAATTTTAAAAATAATCCTCTTCCAGACAGGCAACCAACGTAGTGTACGTAAAAGGAGAGAGGCTGCTGTCCCAGTGGGAAGATTGCAGATGAGATGAGTAGCAGTGTTCTGGAAAACTTGTAGTTTAGATAGTAACATCTCATTTGAAGAAGCCAACAAGGCATAACCATAATCCAATCAACTGGTAACTGGAGCTTGAACCAAAGTTTTCTTCACTGAAAGTGGAAGGAGCACGAAAACTCTCCTCAGCAGGCGCATTGTGTGAAAACAAATACATGTAATGCTCAAAAGCTGCTCTTTCATTGTGAGGGATTGGTTCAGGTGAACACCTAGGTTCTTAACAACCAGTTTAGAGCTTAGAGCTGTACCTAATTCTGGAGGCCACCAATAAAAAAAAGTCTAGCTATTGCGTCAAGAATTTTCATTTCTATTAAGGACACGGAGGGGAGGATTATGCTTTCTCTTTCTTTACTGACTTAAACAGCAGCCAATGAAATACAAGTAACAGAAAAAACTACAATACCCAGGACACCCAATATCCTGTCACATGGTCCAATCACCATCCATGTCCTTTGCTATAAGTCCTTTGACCTATGAAGTCACTTCCTCTTTCTTTGTTCAAACAGATAATGTCAACTTGAAAACGCAAACTTCTTACGCCATCCTGAATCCGGAGTCATAACCTCTTCTCCATACTGAAGAACTGAAACTTGGAGACTCCATGCCAGAGAAACAACCGGTAAAACATATATCTCAAACTTCTCTTGAAGTTACGTCCTTCAGGCGTTCTTCTGATCAGAAGCTGTAACAATAAACAGGTAGGTAATATCTCATAAAATATATGTGTCTCAAACTTTATGATTGCAAATAATGGGAGGGTTAAATGACAATATCACATCAGATATAAATACTAAATGATAATATTGTATAAATATTGTATAAATATAACTAGGGAGGGATAATCCTCGCCTCCGTGTCCTTAATAGAATTGAAAATTCTTGACGCAATAGCTAGAATTTTTTTTATTCTATGTCAGGACCGGAGGCTCCGATTATGCTAGTTTAAAGCTGTTCCATCACCACACTGGCTACATCCAATACAGGTTTATGATAAAACTTACGAAAAGTATTTTCTGAAGACCAATCTGCAACTTTCATTATGTCTTCTAACCTAGAACCTAAGGCAAATGATTTTGAAGCCATAGCCCCTCTAGCAGAATGGGCCCCAAATACAGAGGTATCAATACCTGCTTCATTCATCAACCATCTCATCCATCTAGCTAAAGTAGCTGATGATACTGGTTTAAAAGGTTTTTGCAAGGCAATTAACAATTGACCCTTAGAATTCTGTCAAAATTTCTCTGTGACAATTTCATAATCCTTCAAACATTGAACCACACATAATTTTGAATTTTCCTTATAAATCGGGTAAGATACTGACCTGCATTTCGTTTTAGTTCTTCTTGTTACCGAAAAGGAGACTCCTTCTGGTGAAAAAGTTCTACCTGCTAAATCTAAAGCCCTGACGTCCGATACTCTTTTACAAGAGACAAGGCATAAAAGCATGGTTAGCTTAGCTGAGAGCTGTTTGCGAGACAAATATCTATTGGCAGGCCATGAATCAAGGAATTTTAATATGATATTAACATCCCATAAAACAGTATATTTTGCCTGAGGTGGTTTAGAAAGACGTATACCCCTCAAAAGCTTGCAAATTAATGGATGTTCACCAATGGGCTTGCCTTCTACCTGTGAATGTCCTGCTGAAATGGCAGACCTAAAATTATTGACCGTCCGGTAAGCTAAACCGGAACTGGCTAGTTCTGCTAAAAAATTAACAATCAAACCAATATGTGCTTCCACTGGATTGGCACCCCTTCCATCACACCAACTAGACCATCTGCGCCAGGCTGAATCATATCTCTTATGGGTATTACTGGCCCAGGCCTGATTAATGAATTCCGCAGCTTGTTGCGAAACATCTGAGGCATTCCATCTCGACCTGAAATTAACAGGCTAGAAGTGTTAGCTTCCCTGACAAGATCAGAGGATGTTGAAGGCCCTCTGGACTCAAGAGAAGATTCGGACGAGGCGGAATCAGAAGAGGAGAGGAACAAGCTAAATGTAGAGCACTGGGGAACCAAGGCTGTGCTCTCCTGAACGGAGTCACCAGAACAATCTCTGTTTTCTGTCTCCGCACTTGAGCCAGGACTCTGGCAATCATCAGAAAAGGAGGGAAGGCATAACCCCGAAACTGGGACCAGTCCTGAAGAAAGGCATCTGTCTTTAGAGCATAAGGGTCTGGACGCCAACTGTAAAAAAAATTAATCTGCAATTGAGACGAGAGGCAAAAAGGTCCACTTCGCAATTGCCCCATTCCTGCACTATCTGGGCAAAAATCAGAGGATCCAACTTCCAGTCACTGGAGTCTGACAGGTATCTGGAGTTCCAGTCTGCTATGACATTCTGGTCTCCAGGCAGATATTCCGCTATGACCACTAAACGCTGCGTTAGGCAAAAATGCCAGAAATCCTTGGCAATCTCCGCCAGAATCCTGAACTTCGTGCCCCCTAACTTGTTGACATACCTTACTGCCGATATATTGTCCATCCGTAATAGTATGCAACAATCTGTTTTCTGCGGGGAGAGGCTCTTTATAGCAAATGAGCCCGCTAGAAGCTCCAAACAATTGATGTGAAGGGATTGTTCCCATTCTGACCATCTGCCCCCCGACACTAGGGAGTTGCAACGAGCTCCCCAACCCCATCTGCTGGCATCGGATTCTATCACTACTTCCAGGCGAGAGCCGAAAATCGCTCTGCCATTCCATGCCTCCATGTGGTGAAGCCACCATTGAATTTCCGATCTTACTTCGGAAGTCAGTGGGATTAGTTCTGAGTAACTCAGACCCTGTTGTAAGTGTCTGATCTTGAGACTTTGAAGTGCTCGATAATGTAGGGGTGCAGGAAAAATCGCCTGAATAGATAAAGCTAATAAGCCCACTATCCTGGCTATGGTCCTCAATGATACGGTCTGGTACGTCAGTACTGACCTCAATTCCCTCTTGATGTTGCATATCTTCTGAGAGGGAAGAAGAAGTTGGCATAAAGTGGAATTTATCTAAAAGCCCAGAAACTCTACTATCTGAGAAGGTTTCAACAATGACTTCTGTACATTGATCAGGAAACCTAAATCTTGTAGGAGACTGATGGTCCAATCCAAGTGTGAGATTAGGACTTGAGGTGATTGAGCCATCAGCAAAATATCGTCCAGATATATAATCAATCTGACTCCTTTGGCTCTGAGATATTCCATCACTGGTCTCAGCAACTTCGTGAAGCACCAAGGGGCTGACGATAGGCCGAATGGGAGTGCTAGGAATTCTAGACATTGATCTTTCCATAGAAATTGTAGAATTGTAGAAATGTGTGGAGGAAATATTGGAATTGATAGATAGACATCCTTTAGATCCAGACGCACCATCCAATCCCCTTCTAATAGGATGTCTCTTAACATGTGAATACCCTCCAGCTTGAAATGCCTGTACAGGATCCACTGGTTGAAATCCTTTAGGTTCAAGACTAGACGGTGACCTCCTCCCTTTTTGTCTACTACAAAAATAGGGCTGAGCAAACCGAAAGGATGAGGGGAAGCAAATTGTACGGCTCCTTTGTCTAAGAGAGCTTGTACTTCTTTGTCTATAAAATCTTGATTTGTTTGGGAAAAACACATTTGTAAGGGGGGGGAGAGTTGTTTGGGGGTACTGACAAACTCTAGACGAAATCCTTCTACTGGTTGAAGAATCCACGGATCTCTGGATGTCTGTTTCCAATTTATTAAACAAGATGCAATTCTGCCCCCAAGTTTGACCTGAGAAAAATGAATAATGCTCACCTGAGAAACTTGAGTCTTGGATGGCTCCTTGTTGTCCCCTGCGGTGACCTCTGCGGAAGCGGGGACGACCCCCTCTGTCTTGTGGGACAGAAGGTGGAGTCCTGATCTCCGTACCAACCACCTCTGCCTCTAGGGTAGTAGTTTTGGGGACTGTTAAAGGAGCTAAGGCCGGGCATACGACCTCCGAAACGACCGGCCCTGCCAAAAAGGCCTAGTTTGAAAACCTTCTTGAGTGACATTTGCGCTTTGTCAAGGGAAGAGAAGGTGGAGCAGAACTTGGCTAAGTCCTTGATGAATGAGGATCCAAAGAGTAGTCCTTCAGCCGAAGGTCCCGCCTCTGAGGACGCAAGATCTGATAAGTTGGGGTCAATGCGCATAAGCACTGATTTCCTTCTTTCTCCTGAATTTCCTAATAGACACACAGCCCTTTGTGCCCACCCGATAAGGACGTCAGTGTCCACCGGGGTACCAGATTCTTTGGCTACATATGCCAGTTCGAGGATCTTAGTCAAGGGACGGGAAAGGTCCAGTAGTTTGTCTTGCCAGCTACGCCATGAACGGTCCAAACCTTCTTTAGGATCTTTAGCGAACTTCTTCATAAAAGTGACCATGGTCGGGTCTATCTCTGGGGTCTCAGAAACTTTACCCTCCAGGTCAGGTCTGGGGCATTCCGCTTTTAGACGTGATCTAACCTCTTTATCAAAACTCTTACGCAAGTTGGATTGGACATACTGTGCTACTTCGGGAGGAGGGAGCCAATTAGAAGATCTGGGGTGAATAATTTCTGTAGGATCAAAGTCCAGGACTTGGGACGGAGGGGGCATTTTCTTACTTTTCTTACTCGGAACTGGAACATCAGAGTCATCTGAGTCGTCTGAGGAAGAGGTTTTATCAGAGGAGGAGGTAGAAATGGGAGTTCCTTTTTTCGAACTATAATTATGTTCACCACTGCGTTTTCTCCGCAGTTTCTCAAAGGCATCCGCGTGGATAGCGCTGACCTCTGCACCGGGTTCCAGATTTTTTGCTCTGTCTTTTACCATTTTGGGATCTTGCTGTCCCTGAGACCAAACCTGTGATCGAGCGATATCAAACATTTGCCCAGAGAATGGACCTAAAGCTCTCACTAGAGCATCATTGACTGACTGTTGGACCCTGGTATCAAGGGCTTCCACCAGATCAACTTCTAGTTGATTGCCCAGCTCCTCTGGGTAGTATTCAGTTTCTTGCTCTTCCCATTGAGACATGATGCAAGATAGCAGTAATATCTTATGAGGAAAATTATGTTTAATCTGTTTAAATGAAGATACCAAGTGGGGGTGTGCAAAAACCCCAAGTTCAGGTCAGGAAACAATCAAAAGAGCCCTTGAATTAAAGTGTGGAGGGAGCAACCTGAAGGCACTCTAGGCAATAACCTGCTATATATTTTACAACCCAGTCAGTTTTCAGTCTGCTGGGCGTCAGGGAGCAATTGTCACTGTAAGGAGGGAGGCCCAGACGAGCACACAGCACACTCGAGCCGATCGATATCTAAAATGAAAGGAATCGTCTCGAATGCGTGCGCGCGCGTGTTCGCGCTAAAAATAGAGAAAAGACTGCCCGAGGGCAGTCCAGCTCCTGCTCCCGCTCCACAAGCAAAAAGGGGCTATAAATATTGGCAAAACACCAATAATTTGAAGAGCGAGAGCGCTAACACTAACAACAATAAAAGCGCGCTGAATCGCGACGCTTAACTCACGCAATACACATAAAATAACAATCAAATCACATTGATATGTCGGAGAAAAAATAAACATGTACTTATCTGCTGCGAAGCAGCAAAGAAAGAGGAAGTGACTTCATAGGTCAAAGGACTTATAGCAATGGACATGGATGGTGATTGGACCATGTGACAGGATATTGGGTGTCCTGGGTATTGTAGTTTTTTCTGTTACTTGTATTTCATTGGCTGTTGTTTAAGTCAGTAAAGAAAGAGAAAGCATAATCGGAGCCTCCGGTCCTGACATAGAATCAGAGGCCCATACCTTTTTGGGCCTTGCCGAACAGCATAATCTCCATTTTGCCTGCATTCAACTGGAGACAATTTTCAGTCTTCCAGGCGGCAATTGCTTTCATCCCTGCTGAGAAGCACTCTTTCTCTTTGACCAGATCTTTGTCAAAGGCGATCAATAGCTGTGTATCATCAGCATAAGATAATAGTTCAAATCAAAAAGCTTTAACAGTCTTGGCAAGGGGGTCACATAGATATTAAAAAGGGTGGAGATGGTGCAAGAGCCCTGGGGCTTCCCCTTGTCCAGAAACTTGGTTTGGGATTTATATGAACCTAAAGTGGATGGTTTGAGTCCTGTTGTTTAGGAAGTCCCCAAACCACTGTAAAGCTGTGCCATGGATTTCAATTTCCCTCACCTTTGAAACAGCCTGGGATGAGACACAGTATTGAGTGCTGCAGACAGGTCCAAAAGCACAAGCAAGGATGGAATTTTGGCATCATGGGAGCAACTTATATGAACTTTGACAGCTACCAAGGCTGTCTCATTGCTGTGAAAAGGTCAGAACCCAGATTGTGACTGGTCCAGAAATGTATCAACCTCTAAGTAATCCATAAGTGGCTTAATTTATTTATTTGTTCTTTCAACAGCTTTCCCCATAAAGGAAGCAGTGAAATCAGTCGACAGTTAATATAATTAGAAAATGTTGCCTTCTTTATGATCAAAATGACCTGAGCCACTTTCCAAGCCAAGGGGATTCCCGTATTCAGCATTAGTCATGGAAAAATCTAATATCTGGGTCAGATAGGGGCTTAAATATAGAGGCAAAGTGGGAATAAATAAAATCAGGACATGGATCAAAAGAACATCCAGGTTTTGCCTCAGCCATGGTTTTTCCACCTGATATACGGTAAAACTCTCAAACATGCCTAAATGAGACAGCGCTTTTTCATGAGGACCTAAGTGTTCCCATGAGATCTCTTCTAGATAGGGTTGAGTCTCAAAAGTCACATACATTTTTTGATTTTGATGTTAAATAATCTGTCTATCTCTTTGCAATGCTCAGCCGAGTCATTGATTGTCTGATTTATGATAGTAGGGTGTACCTGTTCCTTTCCAATTTTAAATAGTTCTTTGGAGGAACCACTATTTTCTTCCAATATTTGTATAACGTAGTCTTTGTTTGCTTTTTCAAGTGCTTTATGGTAATTTTTCAGTGCCATTTAATGCTTCAGGCGGTCTTCAGCACACTTTGAGCGCTGTCATTGTGCTCCAGCACTTTGGATTTCTGCTTTCCTGTCCTTAGTTCCTTGGTGTACTATTCTCTGAAGGGGAGTGTCTAGATGAACTATTTAGCTTCCAAGGAGGACACCATCCAGAGGCCTAATAATGGCTGATTTGAAATCTTCTAAGTCTGTTTCTAAATTCATACCCTCTTTTTGCTCGGGGCGGACAGAAATGACCCATAAAAGACTCCATGTTAACTTTTCTCCAAGCTCTCTTCAGGGTAGGATCTAAGGTTTTTTTCATAACATCTGGCAATGTAAATGTGAAATTGATAACAAAAATGGTCTGACCGGTGTAAAGGATTGATATCATAGATCCTGATGTATCAATATTAGAAAACAACAGATCTAGGGTGTTTCCTGCCTCATGGGTTGGGCCAAATATCAATTTTTTAAGTGAACAATTTGCATCTCAATCTCCTGCCACTTACATAGGGGGTCCTTAGAGAGTTCAAAATGCTAGTTAAAATCACCAATTAGTAAAAATAATCATATTTTAAAACAAGAGGGAAGAGCCGGGCAAAGAGATTCAATGCCAACTGAGAGTTGTATCTGGACAGCCGTAGAGAATAGCACCCCCTTGCAGCACCAATGAATTTTGGGGCAACTGAAAGTCTAAAATCTTGCAGTCCTCCATTAGGGTACTGTGTTCAACAGTGCAAACATATGAACCCTTAAAGGTAATAGGGATACCTACCCCTTGTCTGCCTTCTCTGTTGCATTTCAAAATCCTGAAGCCGAATGACTCTACTGCAGTAACCTCCGGCAGTGCACAACTATTAATCCATGTTTTGGTGATGAAAACTATGTCTGGGCTGGCACCATTAATTAAGTAGCAGATCTCGGCACTGTGCCAAGGAAGAGATTATGCATTCAAGTACAAACATTTGAAACTTTACAATTAGTGTTGGTAACAAAATGTGCAAGTTTACCAGGCTCATCATTCGGCCAGGCTTCCCAAAAGGGTCCAAAGGACCCTTGGTATACCCCGTTGGCCAAAAACCCATTTGTCTCTGGCCAATGTATTACTCTGACCCATTCCTAATAGGGTCTCACATGTGTAAGTAAGCCTGGCCTGCTTACCTGGAATGAAAAGGGCAGAGGTCCTGGTGACTGGCGATGGCAGGGAGCTGATGGGCTTGCCTTTGGCATGCCGACAGCGTGGCTGTGCAGTGCCCACTTTTAAATACATGTTGACGGTCAACGACTAAACTACTAACCTCTCCACACAAAATAGTGCCCCAGTGCACTCCCTACTTCAAAATCTGTGAGGCAGGGCTAGCGTGGTTTGAACACATCACTCTCATCACACTGCCAAATATAAAAATGCCCTCTGCCTAAAACATAATGTGGTAAAATTAGATTTAACAAATAACCCCCAAAATCGCAGCAGTGTTAGTGGGGGTAACAGAAGTTTCAAGCTGTTTGGGGGCTAACATAAGTCTGATGGCAGCTATGAGGTTTGTAGTGCAAAATAGACTGATAAAAACAGCTTTGCAAATAGCAACTGCAATAGCAGTGATAATATTTTGCCTCATAGTGGTCTCAAATAGCAGCAGTAAGGTTTAAAGTGCAATGGACACAAAAATCGTACTTTATCTATCTATCTATCTATCTATCTATCTATCTATCTATCTATCTATCTATCTATCTATATATATATATATATATATATGTATGTTTAAGCATTGCACACTTAAAAGAATAATTTTGTAAAATTCTGAGGGGGTCCCGATGATTTTTTTCCCCCCACTGGTGGGGGGAAATATATATATATATATATATATATATATATATATATATATGTGCTTTAGACCAAGTTGTGCACAAGTCAAGAGGATCAGCCCCCTAATCCTCAATCACCAAAAGGTGCTACAAAAATGAACCAAAGCTCAGCACCAGCTTAGTCCAAAAGATTAGATAGTAGAGGACCTCCTTAGACAGCCTTATAACCTTGACGAATGTCTTGAATATATATCACTTCATCAATCAAATCCTTTGTTAATCATAAGTAATTTTATTGTTCCAATCATGATAGAAAACTTTGCCATAGCCAAAGCGTTTCGTCCCTCAGGACTTCTTCAGGGCACAGAATGAGAGAACCAACGCTCCGTCCATATGTATCTGATGCGGCGACAAGAGAAGCAGTCGCCACTAGGTAGTTATAGTTAAGACCATGTTTCCATAGAAAAAGTGTTTTTTGACTTGCCTATATCTTTGGCACTGTTTGACGAATCTTCACAAAATGTTCCAAAGAAAGTGTGCCAGTTATTCTTGTTGTGCACTGAAAATTTCCACGTGATCCGTTAAGTGGGGGCAAACAAAAGGGGGGGGGGGCAAAAAAGTTGTGTTTATCATATTAATTCCCCTAGGATCTTTGAACAACTACAGCTCGAACCACTGGACAGAATTACACTAAATTTGGCAGAAAATTAGCTCTCGGTATGCAGATTGTGCTACTACTGAATTTGTATAGTTTTGTGTATGCAAAATGTGAACCTAACTATAGCTACCTTCTAACCTTTGTTTTATTAGTGAATGTTTATATACACACACATAGCACTTATTTAATGTTGCTTAAGAAACACAACGTACACACTGAAATGCTGCCAAAAATGTAATTTATCCACGCAACTGCTGCAGGCACCCAATGAAGGTTAGCACTAAGCCTTTATCATGGGTCACTTGTGCAAGCTGAATCATGCATTTTATTTTTAAATAATGGATACTCACTTTTCAGTAACTATTTGAAAAAAGAAGAAAACAGAGAGAAAAAACCCTTACAGAAAAAGAACCAATAAATTGTTCAAAATTGTACAGGCATATATAACAATAGTTATTAATACTTTTAAAATGTAATATATACTTTCATATTCCTGCAACCCAGAGATATCATAATGATTGTAAGTGCAATATATATATTACCTCATAAAATAGAAAGCCACTGTTAAATTAGACCATCGGTTTTCAAACTTTTTAATGCCGCGCCCCCACCAGTGGGAGGAAAGAAATCATCAGGACCCCCTCAGAATTTTTCACAATTATTCTTTTAAGTGGGCAATGCTTAAACATATCTAGACATATTTAAACATTGCAGTTAAGTTCTGTTACTTTAAAAAAAAATGCTAAAATACTGTTTTCTACTTGAAACAAATCCCTGTAATCTTCATAATGCTTCTTTTGGCCAGAGCCTGGCTCCCCCCCTCCCCCCTGGGATCACTTGAGGCCCCCTAAGGGGTGCCCACCCCCTAGTTTGAAGACTCCTGAATTAGAGGGATACTGTTAGCATTTCATTATCCTACCTCTGAATGCTACTCATGTAGGCCCTGTCACCTACTACCTTTAGATTTGACCATGTCAGTGCATTCTCCAAAATACTTAACAGCTTGCTTCTTTATCATCCTGGTGTTTAATGGTACATGTAGCCTCTTCTCTTGCCAAACCTTGCCCGATCTCATCCTTGTTATGGTACTTAGTTTAACATCATGTTTCCTGACTCCTGCAGATACACCAATTCATCCATACTTGTTTTTTTGATTTATCACACTCTCTACTCCATTTGCACCTCTTTTCTGGTTTCCGTTTCCATCCTTGTGACTTCTGGCTTTCATAATCTTCCCTTTTACAAGTCTCTATGTAGCCTTCCTTTCTTTGGTGGTTCCCAGATTCCTTGCACCTGGTTGATGACTCACATCTGGCTCACTCCCTGTTCTTGTGATCGTCCCCTTAGGCTTCAACAGTTTTTTTCCCTGTGAGCACAGTATGCAGCGGCTTGCAAAGGACTTTTCTGCTGAAGTCCCATTTGTTCTATATTTTGTCTTGCTGCTCTGATACCAGGCTTGCTCCTTGAGACTTTGTATTTTGTTTTTCTTTTTTTCTTGCTCCCAACTTTCTGCTTTGTTCCTTTGCCTTTCCTGTTTCTGTTTCTTATTGCCTTTTCGCTTCTGTTTGCACTGTCATCTTTCTTATTTTTTTTTACACAGTATTTATATTGTGTGCGTAGTTTTGCCAACGTTGGCCGGGTATAGTACCATGGTCTCGACTCCAGGCTGTTTTCACCTGTTCCAGGCCATGGATTTTGCCTTTTCCTTCTCAAATTTCATGTATAGGTCTTGTGTATACTACGCCCCTCATCAGAAGTTACCTTGTTCTTTTTTAAAACAAGCTCTCCTTGATCCTTAGTTGAGCCTTGTCTCCTCTGACAGATACACCTATAGCAATGAGAGTATTGTTATGAAAAAATACATTGGAAATGCACTCAATTTGTTTCAAGTGCATGCTTTTGTTGAGCTACAACAAAAGATGACATAGTAGAAAGTGTAAGGGAACACAATGCCCCTATAAACATAACAGAAATGCAAGAAGGAGAAGGAAGGAATAGTTGTAAATGGAGTGTGGGTGGGTCTACATAGAAAACGAGGTGCCAGGGGTGCAGAAGTAGAAAGGGTCATACATGTAGAACAGGCAAATATAAAATAAACAAGGACAAAAATAAACATTTTGGGGAAAAGTATTGTCCTTAAAAAAGAATAAAAAGTGATGACCAACCCAAAATAATGCCTCTACGTAGATGGAAAATAGTGAAAAAATGAAAATACAAAATACCCACCCTCACAAATTAAATAACCTTCACAAAAAGAGAAAATATAATGACTAATTGTTATAAGAGGTAAAAAAGATGCATAGACATCTAAACTACAAATGCATCTTAAACACCACACAATTAGACCTATCATATGCCAAATATGAAATCTTGAAGAGACCAGAAAATAACAACACTATTAATCCTACATAAGGTAGTGCCTGACTTTCAATTTGTCGGACGGAGTATGTACTGTCGTCATGGCGAAGTACTTTACTTCCTCCATGGAGAGGGTACTTAGCACACCACAGTTTGGTGATATCCGCTGGCCCAGAGGACATCTCTAGCATTTCCATTAACCACAGTCACGAGTTAAATGTTTTGATAGTTTGATGGATGACCCCATCAATGTGATGCAGCTATCTGCCAAATGTAAACCTTTTATTTTTTTTAATTTAAGAACTTTTTCTTTTTTTAAATAAAATAAAAAACAATGGTTGCCTTGCCATGGGCATTTTCTCCCATGGCCTGGGCGACATTTAAAAGGTTTTTGCTATCACATACCACGTTTTGTATGGCAGTATGTGAAAGCAAAAACTGCCCAAGTTGCCCACACTAAATAAGAGGTGCAGACACATGGCCAAATCTCTGACAGCCCTCACTCAGTCAAGCTGTCAGAGGTGCATCTAGATGACAGAGACAAAGTAGTCTCTGCCATCTACATACTGAAGTTCCACCTGTCTCTAAATTAGGCCTGGGCGGAACTCATGAAGTTTCACTCTGCAGAATTCTGCACAGTTACACAAAAATGCTGTGATATTCAGCAGAGTTCTGCGAGTGGGTGGAATTGAGACATTTTGTTGCTCGTGCTGATTTTTTGTGCTATAATCTTCTTCTGTGCTGTAAAATCTGCACAAATGGCACCACATGACATGCCAGAGGTTACTGCTTCTTTCTATCACTTGAGTTGATATTCTTCTAGAGCTGGCACCTTTCTCAATGTGAACGGTCATGACCTGTCGAGAACACCCGCATTGAGAACTCTCACCCGGAAGCATTATAGCGTACAAAAATAACACTAGGGATGCAAATTCTCATTTGCCAACTTAATGTTGGCATGCCACACATGAGAAAAAACTCCACGTGGCAGTTGGCAGAGTTATGCAGAACTCCGTTCTCCAAGCCTAGCGGAGGGTGGGCAAAACTCTTTGAACTCCGCTGGCGGAGCAGAATTTTTGGGGGCCACCCCTACCCTAAATGAGGAGTGCGGAACATCGCTTTGGTGGAGAGGATACTTTGTCACCTGTGTGATTCAGTACCCTTTCCTCCAAAGTCTACATCAGGCCATTCATCTACATATCAATGCACCAACCTCTACACACACAATTTACAATACTAAAAATGTGCTTACTCATACCAGAGAACCACAGAGAATAACAGCATGAGAAAGATCTGCCTACAATCAGAAAAGAAAAAAGACTACAAAATATAAGCACAAACAAAAAATGGCAAATTCATTGAACTGAAGAAAGAATGTCTTCACATTAGAAAAAATAGAAACAAATATTAGACAATATATGATATGGTTACAAATATAAACATAATAATATATGGAAAGGGTTATTCTAACATTTATAATAAAATATTGTAAATATGAAATTAAATATATATTAACAAATTCTGAACCACAAATAAAACAATTTATTTACAGCATTTGTAATATGTATGAAAAATTCTGAAATAAAAACTGAACAACAAAGGTTTTTCAAGAATATAAAAATAATAAAGTATAAAAGATTGAATGACTATATGTGCCAATAATTATTTCAAATTAATAAACACTTTTTATGTATATAGTTACAGCATGCATTTCATTGCATTATTAAATCAATCATTTCAAAATTTTAAAAAATAATAAAACAAATTATGTCCTACGTAATTATTTACATAATTGAAAAAAAATACCAAATGATTGGATGACAAACACTTAAGATGGTAAATTGTAAAAATGATATGAAAAAATAAATTAATCTAAATTTAAATTTTCTTTTCCTACTCCAAAAACAGCTAAATTGGGAACACCGTTGAAATCTTGGAGTAACCAACATTATAGTCTTTCCCCAAACATAACCACTTTAGGGAAAATGTTGGATCCTGGGGAGGACAAACGTACTACTCACACTCTAAACTGGACCTCACTACTTAAATGGACCTATCTATTTTCTAGTTTACCACACACTACCAAAAATTCACAAATATCCATGCCATCCACCAGAAAAATATGATTCTGTTTGAGAACCATTGTTTCAAAACACAGATTCTGTCATAAAACTACTAGGACCTTTGTAGGAAGTTGGCTCTGTATGTGCTATTTCAAAGTAAGGAATAGCATGCACAGAGTCCAAGGGTTCCCCTTAGAGGTAAAATAGTGGTAAAAATAGATAATACTAATGCTCTATTTTGTGGTAGTGTGGTCGAGCAGTAGGCTTATCCAAGGAGTAGTGTTAAGCATTTGTTGTACATACACATAGACAATAAATGAGGTACACACACTCAGAGACAAATCCAGCCAATAGGTTTTGTGTAGAAAAATATCTTTTCTTAGTTTATTTTAAGAACCACAGGTTCAAATTTAACATGTAATATCTTGTTTGAAAGGTATTGCAGGTAAGTACATTAGGAACTTTGAATCATTTCAATTGCATGTATACTTTTCAAGTTATTCACAAATAGCTATTTTAAAAGTGGACACAGTGCAATTTTCACAGTTCCTGGGGGAGGTAAGTTTTTGTTAGTTTTACCAGGTAAGTACGACACTTACAGGGTTCAGTTCTTGGTCCAAGGTAGCCCACCGTTGGGGGTTCAGAGCAACCCCAAAGTTACCACACCAGCAGCTCAGGGCCGGTCAGGTGCAGAGTTCAAAGTGGTGCCCAAAACGCATAGGCTTCAATGGAGAGAAGGGGGTGCCCCGGTTCCAGTCTGCCAGCAGGTAAGTACCAGCGTCTTCGGAGGGCAGACCAGGGGGGTTTTGCAGGGCACCGGGGGGGACACAAGCCCACACAGAAATTTCACCCTCAGCGGCGCGGGGGCGGCCGGGTGCAGTGTTAGAACAAGCGTCGGGTTTGCAATGGAAGTCAATGAGAGATCAAGGGATCTCTTCAGCGCTGCAGGCAGGCAAGGGGGGGCTTCCTCGGGGAAACCTCCACTTGGGCAAGGGAGAGGGACTCCTGGGGGTCACTTCTGCAGTGAAAGTCCGGTCCTTCAGGTCCTGGGGGCTGCGGGTGCAGGGTCTTTTCCAGGCGTCGGGACTTAGGTTTCAGAGAGTCGCGGTCAGGGGAAGCCTCGGGATTCCCTCTGCAGGCGGCGCTGTGGGGGCTCAGGGGGGACAGGTTTTGGTACTCACAGTCGTAGAGTAGTCCGGGGGTCCTCCCTGAGGTGTTGGTTCTCCACCAGCTGAGTCGGGGTCGCCGGGTGCAGTGTTGCAAGTCTCACGCTTCTTGCGGGGAGATTGCAGGGTTCTTTAAAGCTGCTCCTTTGGATAAAGTTGCAGTCTTTTTGGAGCAGGTCCGCTGTCCTCGGGAGTTTCTTGTCGTCGTCGAAGCAGGGCAGTCCTCAGAGGATTCAGAGGTCGCTGGTCCCTTCGGAAGGCGTCGCTGGAGCAGAGTTCTTTGGAAGGCAGGAGACAGGCCGGTGAGTTTCTGGAGCCAAGGCAGTTGTTGTCTTCTGGTCTTTCTCTGCAGGGGTTTTCAGCTAGGCAGTCCTTCTTCTTGTTGTTGCAGGAATCTAAAATCTTAGGTTCAGGGAAGCCCTTAAATACTAAATTTAAGGGCGTGTTTAGGTCTGGGGGGTTAGTAGCCAATGGCTACTAGCCCTGAGGGTGAGTACACCCTCTTTGTGCCTCCTCCCAACGGGAGGGGGTCACATCCCTAATCCTATTGGGGGAATCCTCCATCTGCAAGATGGAGGATTTCTAAAAGTTTAGAGTCACCTCAGCTCAGGACACCTTAGGGGCTGTCCTGACTGGCCAGTGACTCCTCCTTGTTATTCTCATTATTTTCTCCGGCCTTGCCGCCAAAAGTGGGGGCCGGGGCCGGAGGGGGCGGGCAACTCCACTAGCTGGAGTGTCCTGCGGTGCGGTGACAAAGGGGTGAGCCTTTGAGGCTCACCGCCAGGTGTTACAGCTCCTGCCTGGGGGAGGTGTTAGCATCTCCACCCAGTGCAGGCTTTGTTACTGGCCTCAGAGTGACAAAGGCACTCTCCCCATGGGGCCAGCAACATGTCTCTAGTGTGGCAGGCTGCTGGAACCAGTCAGCCTACACAGATAGTCGGTTAAGTTTCAGGGGGCACCTCTAAGGTGCCCTCTGTGGTGTATTTTACAATAAAATGTACACTGGCATCAGTGTGCATTTATTGTGCTGAGAAGTTTGATACCAAACTTCCCAGTTTTCAGTGTAGCCATTATGGTGCTGTGGAGTTCGTGTAAAACAGACTCCCAGACCATATACTCTTATGGCTAGCCTGCACTTACAATGTCTAAGGTTTTGCTTAGACACTGTAGGGGCACAGTGCTCATGCACTGGTACCCTCACCTATGGTATAGTGCACCCTGCCTTAGGGCTGTAAGGCCTGCTAGAGGGGTGTCTTACCTATACTGCATAGGCAGTGAGAGGCTGGCATGGCACCCTGAGGGGAGTGCCATGTCGACTTACTCATTTTGTTCTCACTAGCACACACAAGCTGGTAAGCAGTGTGTCTGTGCTGGGTGAGGGGTCTCTAGGGTGGCATAATACATGCTGCAGCCCTTAGAGACCTTCCCTGGCATCAGGGCCCTTGGTACCAGAGGTACCAGTTACAAGGGACTTATCTGGGTGCCAGGGTGTGCCAATTGTGGAATCAAAAGTACAGGTTAGGGAAAGAACACTGGTGCTGGGGCCTGGTTAGCAGGCCTCAGCACACTTTCAATTCAAAACATAGCATCAGCAAAGGCAAAAAGTCAGGGGGTAACCATGCCAAGGAGGCATTTCCTTACACAACCCCCCCCCCAAACGAAAGAGGATGAGACTAACCTTTCCCAAGAGAGTCTTCATTTTCTAAGTGGAAGAACCTGGAAAGGCCATCTGCATTGGCATGGGCAGTCCCAGGTCTGTGTTCCACTACAAAGTCCATTCCCTGTAGGGAGATGGACCACCTCAACAGTTTTGGATTTTCACCTTTCATTTGCATCAGCCATCTGAGAGGTCTGTGGTCAGTCTGAACTAGGAAGTGAGTACCAAAGAGGTATGGTCTCAGCTTCTTCAGGGACCAAACCACAGCAAAGGCCTCCCTCTCAATGGCACTCCAACGCTGCTCCCTGGGGAGTAACCTCCTGCTAATGAAAGCAACAGGCTGGTCAAGGCCATCATCATTTGTTTGGGACAAAACTGCCCCTATCCCATGTTCAGAGGCATCTGATTGCACAATGAACTGCTTGCAGTAATCTGGAGCTTTTAGAACTGGTGCTGTGCACATAGCTTGTTTCAGGGTGTCAAAGGCCTGTTGGCATTCTACAGTCCAGTTTACTTTCTTGGGCATTTTCTTGGAGGTGAGTTCTGTGAGGGCTGTCACAATGGATCCATATCCCTTCACAAACCTCCTGTAGTACCCAGTCAAGCCAAGGAATGCCCTGACTTGAGTCTGGGTTTTTGGAGCTGCCCAGTCCAGAATAGTCTGGATCTTAGGCTGGAGTGGCTGAACTTGGCCTCCACCTACAAGGTGTCCCAAGTAAACCACAGTTCCCTGCCCTATCTGGCATTTGGATGCCTTGATAGAGAGTCCTGCAGATTGCAGAGCCTTCAAAACCTTCTTCAGGTGGACCAGGTGATCCTGCCAGGTGGAGCTGAAGACAGCAATATCATCAAGATAAGCTGCACTAAAGGATTCCAGCCCAGCAAGGACTTGATTCACCAACCTTTGGAAGGTGGCAGGGGCATTCTTTAAACCAAAGGGCATAACAGTGAACTGATAATGCCCATCAGGTGTGGAGAATGCTGTCTTTTCTTTTGCTCCAGGGGCCATTTTGATTTGCCAGTACCCTGCTGTTAAGTCAAAGGTACTTAAGAATTTGGCAGCCCCTAATTTGTCTATTAGCTCATCAGCTCTAGGAATGGGATGAGCATCTGTCTTTGTGACAGAGTTGAGACCTCTGTAGTCCACACAAAACCTCATCTCTCTCTTTCCTTCTTTGGTGTGAGGTTTGGGGACTAAGACCACTGGGCTAGCCCAGGGGCTGTCAGAGTACTCAATTACTCCCAATTCCAGCATCTTGTTGACTTCCACCTTGATGCTTTCCTTAACTTGGTCAGACTGTCTAAATATTTTGTTTTTGACAGGCATGCTGTCTCCTGTGTCCACATCATGGGTACACAGGTGTGTCTGACCAGGGGTTAGGGAAAAGAGTTCAGCAAACTGCTGCAGGACCTTCCTGCAGTCAGACTGCTGTTGGCTAGAGAGGGTGTCTGAGTAGATCACTCCATCTACTGAGCCATCTTTAGGGTCTGATGAGAGGAGATCAGGGAGAGGTTCACTCTCAGCTTCCTGGTCCTCATCTGTTACCATCAACAGATTTACATCAGCCCTGTCATGGAAGAGCTTAAGGCGGTTCACATGGATCACCCACTTGGGGCTCCTGCTTGTGCCCAGGTCCACCAGGTAGGTGACCTGACTCTTCCTCTCTAGTACTGGGTAAGGGCCACTCCATTTGTCCTGGAGTGCCCTGGGAGCCACAGGCTCCAGAACCCAGACTTTCTGCCCTGGTTGAAATTCAACCAGTGCAGCCTTTTGGTCATACCACAACTTCTGGAGTTGTTGGCTGGCCTCAAGGTTTTTACTTGCCTTTTCCATGTACTCTGCCATCCTTGAGCGAAGGCCAAGTACATAGTCCACTATGTCTTGTTTAGGCTCATGAAGAGGTCTCTCCCAGCCTTCTTTAACAAGAGCAAGTGGTCCCCTTACAGGGTGGCCAAACAGAAGTTCAAAGGGTGAGAATCCCACTCCCTTCTGAGGCACCTCTCTGTAAGCGAAAAGCAGACATGGCAGGAGGACATCCCATCTCCTTTTGAGTTTTTCTGGGAGCCCCATGATCATGCCCTTTAATGTCTTGTTGAATCTCTCAACAAGGCCATTAGTTTGTGGATGATATGGTGTAGTGAATTTGTAAGTCACTCCACACTCATTCCACATGTGTTTTAGGTATGCTGACATGAAGTTGGTACCTCTGTCAGACACCACCTCCTTAGGGAAACCCACTCTGGTAAAGATACCAATGAGGGCCTTGGCTACTGCAGGGGCAGTAGTCGACCTAAGGGGAATAGCTTCAGGATACCTAGTAGCATGATCCACTACTACTAGGATGTACATATTTCCTGAGGCTGTGGGAGGTTCTAGTGGACCAACTATGTCCACACCCACTCTTTCAAAGGGGACCCCCACCACTGGAAGTGGAATGAGGGGGGCCTTTGGATGCCCACCTGTCTTACCACTGGCTTGACAGGTGGGGCAGGAGAGGCAAAACTCCTTAACCTTCTGGGACATATTGGGCCAGTAGAAGTGGTTGACTAACCTCTCCCACGTCTTGGTTTGTCCCAAATGCCCAGCAAGGGGAATATCATGGGCTAAGGTCAGAATAAACTCTCTGAAACCCTGAGGCACTACCACTCTCCTAGTGGCACCAGGTTTGGGATCTCTTGCCTCAGTGTACAGGAGCCCATCTTCCCAATAGACCCTATGTGTTCCATTTTTCTTGCCTTTGGACTCTTCAGCAGCTTGCTGCCTAAGGCCTTCAAGAGAGGGACAGGTTTCTTGTCCCTTACACAACTCTTCCCTTGAGGGTCCCCCTGGGCCCAAGAGCTCAACCTGATAAGGTTCCAGCTCCATAGGCTCAGTTCCCTCAGAGGGCAGAACTTCTTCCTGAGAAGAGAGGTTCTCTTTTTGGTGTTGTGTTGCAGCTGGTTTCCCAGCTGACTTTCCTTTTCTCTTGGTAGGCTGGGCCATTTTTCCAGACTCCAGCTCTACTTTTTCACCCTGTGCCTTGCACTGTGCCCTAGTCTTGACACACACCAGTTCAGGGATACCCAGCATGGCTGCATGGGTTTTTAGTTCTACCTCAGCCCATGCTGAGGACTCCAGGTCATTTCCAAGCAAACAGTCTACTGGGATATTTGAGGAGACCACCACCTGTTTCAGGCCATTGACCCCTCCCCACTCTAAAGTTACCATTGCCATGGGATGTACTTTAGTCTGATTGTCAGCATTGGTGACTGGATAGGTTTGTCCAGTCAGGTATTGGCCAGGGGAAACCAGTTTCTCTGTCACCATGGTGACACTGGCACCTGTATCCCTCAGGCCCTCTACATTTGTCCCATTAATTAAGAGCTGCTGCCTGTATTTTTGCATGGTAGGGGGCCAGGCAGTCAGTGTGGCTAAATCCACCCCACCCTCAGAGACTAATGTAGCTTCAGTGTGACACCTGATTTGCTCTGGGCACACTGTTGATCCCACTTGGAGACTGGCCATTCCAGTTTTAGCTGGATGGGAGTTAGAAGTGGTATCTTTCTTGGGACAGGCCTTGTCTCCAGTTTGGTGTCCAGACTGACTACAGTTTCAACACCAGGCCTTTTTGGGATCAAAGTTTTTACCCTTGTACCCAGGATTGTTTTGTGAAGAGGCTCTGGGCCCACCCTCCTGTGCAGGTTTTTGGGGGCCTGTAGAAGACTCCTTACTATTTTTATTTTTGGCTGTCTCACCACCTTTCCCCTGGGGAGGTTTTGTGACCCCTTTCTTTTGGTCACCCCCTGTGGAAGTTTTGGACACCCTAGTCTTGACCCAATGGTCCGCCTTCTTTCCCAATTCTTGGGGAGAAATTGGTCCTAGGTCCACCAGATGCTGATGCAGTTTATCATTGAAACAATTACTTAATAGGTGTTCTTTCACAAATAAATTGTACAGCCCATCATAATCATTTACACCATTTCCTTGAATCCAACCATCTAGTGTTTTTACTGAGTAGTCTACAAAGTCAACCCAGGTCTGGCTCGAGGATTTTTGAGCCCCCCTGAATCTAATCCTATACTCCTCAGTGGAGAATCCAAAGCCCTCAATCAGGGTACCCTTCAAGAGGTCATAAGATTCTGCATCTTTTTTAGAGAGTGTGAGGAGTCTATCCCTACACTTTCCTGTGAACATTTCCCAAAGGAGAGCACCCCAGTGAGATTTGTTCACTTTTCTGGTTTCACAAGCCCTCTCAAAAGCTGTGAACCATTTGGTGATGTCATCACCATCTTCATATTTAGTTACAATCCCTTTGGGGATTTTCAACATGTCAGGAGAATCTCTGACCCTATTTATGTTGCTGCCACCATTGATGGGTCCTAGGCCCATCTCTTGTCTTTCCCTTTCTATGGCTAGGATCTGTCTTTCCAAAGCCAATCTTTTGGCCATCCTGGCTAACTGGATGTCCTCTTCACTGGAGTTATCCTCGGTGATTACAGAGTTGTTGGTCCCTCCTGTGAGGGAACCAGCATCTCTGACTATTATTTGTGGAGTCAGGGCTTGAGAAGCCCTGTTCTCCCTAGATAGGACTGGTGGGGGGGAATCACCCTCCAAGTCACTATCATCATCCTCTGTGTTGCCATCCTCAGAGGGGTTGGCTCTTTCAAACTCTGCCAACAGCTCCTGGAGCTGTAGTTTGGAAGGTCTGGAGCCCATTGTTATTTTCTTTAGTTTACAGAGTGACCTTAGCTCTCTCATCTGTAGATGGAGGTAAGGTGTGGTGTCGAGTTCCACCACATTCACATCTGTATTAGACATTATGCTTCTAAAAGTTGGAATATTTTTTAAGAAACTAAAACTGGTTCTAGAATCTAATTCAAACTTTTACCAAACTTTTAAACTCTAAAAGAAGATGCTAACAGGGACTAACACAAGGCCCTAGCAGGACTTTTAAGAATTTAGAAAACTTTTTCAAATTGCAAAAATCAATTTCTAATGACAATTTTGGAATTTGTCGTGTGATCAGGTATTGGCTGAGTAGTCCAGCAAATGCAAAGTCTTGTACCCCACCGCTGATCCACCAATGTAGGAAGTTGGCTCTGTATGTGCTATTTCAAAGTAAGGAATAGCATGCACAGAGTCCAACTGTTCCCCTTAGAGGTAAAATAGTGGTAAAAATAGATAATACTAATGCTCTATTTTGTGGTAGTGTGGTCGAGCAGTAGGCTTATCCAAGGAGTAGTGTTAAGCATTTGTTGTACATACACATAGACAATAAATGAGGTACACACACTCAGAGACAAATCCAGCCAATAGGTTTTGTATAGAAAAATATCTTTTCTTAGTTTATTTTAAGAACCACAGGTTCAAATTTAACATGTAATATCTTGTTTGAAAGGTATTGCAGGTAAGTACATCAGGAACTTTGAATCATTTCAATTGCATGTATACTTTTCAAGTTATTCACAAATAGCTATTTTAAAAGTGGACACAGTGCAATTTTCACAGTTCCTGGGGGAGGTAAGTTTTTGTTAGTTTTACCAGGTAAGTACGACACTTACAGGGTTCAGTTCTTGGTCCAAGGTAGCCCACCGTTGGGGGTTCAGAGCAACCCCAAAGTTACCACACCAGCAGCTCAGGGCCGGTCAGGTGCAGAGTTCAAAGTGGTGCCCAAAACGCATAGGCTTCAATGGAGAGAAGGGGGTGCCCCGGTTCCAGTCTGCCAGCAGGTAAGTACCAGCGTCTTCGGAGGGCAGACCAGGGGGGTTTTGCAGGGCACCGGGGGGGACACAAGCCCACACAGAAATTTCACCCTCAGCGGCGCGGGGGCGGCCGGGTGCAGTGTTAGAACAAGCGTCGGGTTTGCAATGGAAGTCAATGAGAGATCAAGGGATCTCTTCAGCGCTGCAGGCAGGCAAGGGGGGGCTTCCTCGGGGAAACCTCCACTTGGGCAAGGGAGAGGGACTCCTGGGGGTCACTTCTGCAGTGAAAGTCCGGTCCTTCAGGTCCTGGGGGCTGCGGGTGCAGGGTCTTTTCCAGGCGTCGGGACTTAGGTTTCAGAGAGTCGCGGTCAGGGGAAGCCTCGGGATTCCCTCTGCAGGCGGCGCTGTGGGGGCTCAGGGGGGACAGGTTTTGGTACTCACAGTCGTAGAGTAGTCCGGGGTCCTCCCTGAGGTGTTGGTTCTCCACCAGCCGAGTCGGGGTCGCCGGGTGCAGTGTTGCAAGTCTCACGCTTCTTGCGGGGAGATTGCAGGGTTCTTTAAAGCTGCTCCTTTGGATAAAGTTGCAGTCTTTTTGGAGCAGGTCCGCTGTCCTCAGGAGTTTCTTGTCGTCGTCGAAGCAGGGCAGTCCTCAGAGGATTCAGAGGTCGCTGGTCCCTTCGGAAGGCGTCGCTGGAGCAGAGTTCTTTGGAAGGCAGGAGACAGGCCGGTGAGTTTCTGGAGCCAAGGCAGTTGTTGTCTTCTGGTCTTCCTCTGCAGGGGTTTTCAGCTAGGCAGTCCTTCTTCTTGTTGTTGCAGGAATCTAAAATCTTAGGTTCAGGGAAGCCCTTAAATACTAAATTTAAGGGCGTGTTTAGGTCTGGGGGGTTAGTAGCCAATGGCTACTAGCCCTGTGGGTGAGTACACCCTCTTTGTGCCTCCTCCCAACGGGAGGGGGTCACATCCCTAATCCTATTGGGGGAATCCTCCATCTGCAAGATGGAGGATTTCTAAAAGTTTAGAGTCACCTCAGCTCAGGACACCTTAGGGGCTGTCCTGACTGGCCAGTGACTCCTCCTTGTTATTCTCATTATTTTCTCCGGCCTTGCCGCCAAAAGTGGGGGCCGGGGCCGGAGGGGGCGGGCAACTCCACTAGCTGGAGTGTCCTGCGGTGCGGTGACAAAGGGGTGAGCCTTTGAGGCTCACCGCCAGGTGTTACAGCTCCTGCCTGGGGGAGGTGTTAGCATCTCCACCCAGTGCAGGCTTTGTTACTGGCCTCAGAGTGACAAAGGCACTCTCCCCATGGGGCCAGCAACATGTCTCTAGTGTGGCAGGCTGCTGGAACCAGTCAGCCTACACAGATAGTCGGTTAAGTTTCAGGGGGCACCTCCAAGGTGCCCTCTGTGGTGTATTTTACAATAAAATGTACACTGGCATCAGTGTGCATTTATTGTGCTGAGAAGTTTGATACCAAACTTCCCAGTTTTCAGTGTAGCCATTATGGTGCTGTGGAGTTCGTGTAAAACAGACTCCCAGACCATATACTCTTATGGCTACCCTGCACTTACAATGTCTAAGGTTTTGCTTAGACACTGTAGGGGCACAGTGCTCATGCACTGGTACCCTCCCCTATGGTATAGTGCACCCTGCCTTAGGGCTGTAAGGCCTGCTAGAGGGGTGTCTTACCTATACTGCATAGGCAGTGAGAGGCTGGCATGGCACCCTGAGGGGAGTGCCATGTCGACTTACTCATTTTGTTCTCACTAGCACACACAAGCTGGTAAGCAGTGTGTCTGTGCTGGGTGAGGGGTCTCTAGGGTGGCATAATACATGCTGCAGCCCTTAGAGACCTTCCCTGGCATCAGGGCCCTTGGTACCAGAGGTACCAGTTACAAGGGACTTATCTGGGTGCCAGGGTGTGCCAATTGTGGAATCAAAAGTACAGGTTAGGGAAAGAACACTGGTGCTGGGGCCTGGTTAGCAGGCCTCAGCACACTTTCAATTCAAAACATAGCATCAGCAAAGGCAAAAAGTCAGGGGGTAACCATGCCAAGGAGGCATTTCCTTACAACCTTTAATTTCTTTATGTTTGTGATAGGATAGTACAGACATATTTTAAGGTGGTGAAATTTTGGCATTCAATAGTGAAGAGGTTGTTTTAGTAACATTGGACATCAAACTCCTTTTCACAAATATCCCATAACAGACAGCTCTACAAGTCGTTAGGCATGAATCAGAAGTGGACAATGAACATGGGAGTGTACCTGTTGAGTTTATTATAGAATTAATCAACATTGCACCGCAAGAAAATTACTTTCTATTCAAAACTAAATATTCACACAACAATGCTTACCTCTCTAACATTTGCTTACAGCGTAGGTGTAAATAAGACATAGATGACCATGGAAACCTTGAATTAAATTACTTTATCTTTTGGCTCAATGACAAAAGCTCTAACCTCACTTTTACCTCACATTTTTGGCAAAATGGAGGTCAGATATGTGAGCCTGTGGGATGCCATGCAGACAACAAGATATACACCAGGGTGTATACCCTGGGGAGGGTCAAACACAATTATAGGAACAGGAATAATTTCTTTAAAGAATTCAGTGAGTGGGTGAAGGAAAAAATGGGGAGTGGATAACTGAACGGTTTGGTCCGAAAAGGCTATGAAAGGAAACTACTGGTCATCTGATATGTGTCAGCACATTTTATCATATTTGCATAAGATACAGAAAAGAAGGCAACATTGGCACATTCTTCTGAAATTAAGCACTAGGCCTCTTTGAGATGTCCTCAAACATAACAGGAATATCAAAGATTTTGTAGTGAAAGTTTATAGAAAATGTAAAATAAATTACTATCATAGCCCAATGGGTCTCCTTCCCATGATAGGACAGTGTGAATGTGTAAATGTCAAGCTAATAAATTCACAAGCAACAGCAGAATTTTTGAATTTGCAGGACTTCAACACTCCGGTGTTTGGATAAAATATCACATCAAAATCTCATGTAGACAAAATATTGTGTCAAGAATATTGAGGACAAAAATATTTAGAGGTAAGTTTCTATGGGTAAGCAATGTTTTACTATACTTGACTCCACATCGATGTACCTTGAAGATATATGAATCTTCAAGGTATATAGATGTGGAGTTAAGAACAGTAAAACTATACTTACCAATTTGCACTTACCTTCTGGATAACTTGGTCCTCGACATTTTTGAGACAATATTCTGTGTACTTGATATTTCAATATTCTAAAATACCTTCATTTTTCTTTTCAAATTGCAACACCATTAAGGTGGTTAATGCTAACAAATTCCCCTGTCCCAGGTTGTTTATAGAGCAACCTATGTGCAATTAGAATTTGATGTGGAACTCTAATTTCAAATTGAAGTAGAATTAGATGTGTAACTGTTAGTGCTCCCTTGGTTGAAAACTACATGGCATATGAATACACAAAAAATGATTTCAAATGGTAGTTGCTAAAGGTGGTCAGATGAGATTCCAGATGTGTCAACTCTAAAAATCTACTTATCGATCAAGAATGCAGATGGATGGATCTGCTTCACCCAATGATTGATTTACTGAATGAGATTTGTAAACTCAGGAATGTGGATATTCACATGTGCTTCCTTGGCCACTTGTTGGTTAATAGTGGATATTAGCTGGAATTGTGGACATCCTTCACACCTTTTCTGACCACCGTGAGGTGTTAGATTCCTGCAAACAGATGGATGATCTATTTATTGGAGCATGTGATTACGTATTGGAAGGCATTCACTCATATATAACGTAAATTTTTTGTATTTCAGATTATCACTCCAAACGTATATACGTTGTTTTGACTTTGGACATTCATATCAGGGTACTTTGAGAATTAATATAGTACATATATTCATTTAAACATGTCCTTTTGATTTATTTTGTTCTTAAGTACTCTGGCTTGCAGAATTCATTTCCACGAAACACACCAGGTGCATTTTTATGTTGTCCAATACTGACACTGTAATGTTTTGGATCTAATCAGAGGTTTTTTTGATGCAACACGCAGCATTTCTGGCCCTTTGTGATACAACCAACATGGTTGCCAGAATTCCATCCATTAAATGAAGTGGGGCAGCCCTCAGAGGACCTATCATCAAGCTTTTCATGAAGTGTCCCTGCAAACATTCTCCCGAGTGTTTATTGTCCATTTAATGACAGTGATCATTGGTATCTTTGATTTCATTTTCTTTGTGTGCAGGCTCACACCCTCTCTGTGTACAGTATGGAGGCAGAGGCTGAGTGGGCTCTCCAGCATGGAGCTTTGTGGGAACACATCCTCTTCTGGATGAGGTGAAGACAATTTACTGGGCAGGCGGTTGAGTAGCCAAACCTCTGTTGGCCCTTGCTCTGTAGGGCCATCAGATGTGTATGTCAGTGGCAGAGTAGTCTCCACAGTTGAAATACTTAAGTTCTGCCTCTCTTGAAAGGAGGCCGGTGTAACTTCAGTTTGCAAAAACTCTAAATCAGGCCCATTATACTACAGAGCATTAGGATATAGGTTTTCTTAATGGGGATTTCTATTATTTTTTAATCAATTTTATAGTTTCCGTTTCAGTGAAGTCACTTCTTGTAATGAGGCTTCTAAGATGCCAATGCGTATGAAACATCTTGTGATGCTACATTCTGTGAGGAAACATCCCTTGATATATTTTTGTATGCAAATTAGCGGGTTCTCTCATCTTCTCTTTCTGGTGGCTCAGCAAGTGCGGCTCTTCCATTTTGGGGGAGGAGCGTCGCTTCCCCCCACCCCCAACAAGCAGCTGCAAAACCTTTTAATAGAAAACAATAATAAACTATGTTTATTATTGTTTTCTATTAAAAGGGGCGGGGTCACGGTTGTGATGGGGACGGAGTAGAAAGCACTCCCCCTCACTGTGCATGTATGTTTGGCCAGCCATCTTGGGCCGGCCAAACACACATGCACAGAATGCGCTCTCCAGCCTGGCACTGTGTTGCCAGGCTTGAGAGAGGTTGCACCAGCTCCCAGTCTGCCTGGGAGCTCCCTGCTCAAAGCAGCGCCAGGATTGATCGCAGGCAGGCTCAGAGTCTGTCCCAGCAGTGAGGACGGAGGAGCAGGGCAGCGTATGTTTTTTCTTTTTTTTAATTATTTTATTTTATTTCTCCCCTCACGGCCACGCCGTCCTTTTTCCTTCGCACAAGCCACTACTGTGGCTCAGGCAATTAGTCGGCTGAGGAACTATTGCCTGCATATCAAGTCAACCAGTGGATCACAGGTTTCAGTCGTCAATGGCTTAGCTCAGCATCTCACCCTTATTTTTAGGGTTGAGTCTGCGTCCCATGCGCTTGCGCATGAGTTTCGCTAGCGTGGCGCTTTAGGAATTAATAAGGGGTTAGGAGCCCCATCCATGTGACGTCAGTGTCTTTCATTGGTTCGTGGGCTTGCCTGTTAGAATCTGCTTGATTTCGTAAGTGGAAGGCACGCATACGTCATGCCTTTTCTGGTGGATAGCCCTCCTCGAGCGCATCGACCAAGTACAGAAAACATACAAGGCTCGCTGTTTTTCATTCGGTTTGTGGACTACAGAAAACATACGAAGCTTGCTGTTTTCCATTCGGTTTGTGGACTACTTTTTCCCTATTTTCGCAATGCGATCTCGCTTGGCAGAAGTCGAGCACTTTGCATAATATTGACCCTGTTACACAGTAAATTGCACTTTTTCCGGTTACGTACATGGTTTATGTCGCAAGAAAAGTCCGGTTAGGAGTTTACAACGCTATTAGCTCTAACACAAGCAAACGCGAGACCCGTTGCAATGCAAATGCTTGTTTTATTTATTATGTATAAGTGTGAACAAATGACAATGAAGTGGTTTGTATACAATTGAGGATAAAAAAACAGGCAAAGATAAGGCGGCGACATTGGAGCGAGTGAAACAATCCAGCATCATAGGCATATGATTTAAGGAAAAGTCTGTTCCGGAGAGAAAGAAAAAGGTAAGGGTCTGGTTCAAGAATAGCTCAGTTGACAGAGTGGGTACTTGTCATTTCGGCTTACAAATACTGCACACAAACATATATACGTACTTACAAACTGTTGTACAGGGAGTGCAGAATTATTAGGCATGTTGTATTTTTGAGGATTAATTTTATTATTGAACAACAACCATGTTCTCAATGAACCCAAAAAACTCATTAATATCAAAGCTGAATATTTTTGGAAGTAGTTTTTAGTTTGTTTTTAGTTTTAGCTATGTTAGGGGGATATCTGTGTGTGCAGGTGACTATCACTGTGCATAATTATTAGGCAACTTAACAAAAAAAAATATATACCCATTTCAATTATTTATTATTACCAGTGAAACCAATATAACATCTCAACATTCACAAATATACATTTCTGACATTCAAAAACAAAACAAAAAAAAATCAGTGACCAATATAGCCACCTTTCTTTGCAAGGACACTCAAAAGCCTGCCATCCATGGATTCTGTCAGTGTTTTGATCTGTTCACCATCAACATTGCGTGCAGCAGCAACCACAGCCTCCCAGACACTGTTCAGAGAGGTGTACTGTTTTCCCTCCTTGTAAATCTCACATTTGATGATGGACCACAGGTTCTCAATGGGGTTCAGATCAGGTGAACAAGGAGGCCATGTCATTAGATTTCCTTCTTTTATACCCTTTCTTGCCAGCCACGCTGTGGAGTACTTGGACGCGTGTGATGGAGCATTGTCCTGCATGAAAATCATGTTTTTCTTGAAGGATGCAGACTTCTTCCTGTACCACTGCTTGAAGAAGGTGTCTTCCAGGAACTGGCAGTAGGACTGGGAGTTGAGCTTGACTCCATCCTCAACCCGAAAAGGCCCCACAAGCTCATCTTTGATGATACCAGCCAAAACCAGTACTCCACCTCCACCTTGCTGGCGTCTGAGTCGGACTGGAGCTCTCTGCCCTTTACCAATCCAGCCACGGGCCCATCCATCTGGCCCATCAAGACACACTCTCATTTCATCAGTCCATAAAACCTTAGAAAAATCAGTCTTGAGATATTTCTTGGCCCAGTCTTGACGTTTCAGCTTGTGTGTCTTGTTCAGTGGTGGTCGTCTTTCAGCCTTTCTTACCTTGGCCATGTCTCTGAGTATTGCACACCTTGTGCTTTTGGGCACTCCAGTGATGTTGCAGCTCTGAAATATGGCCAAACTGGTGGCAAGTGGCATCGTGGCAGCTGCACGCTTGACTTTTCTCAGTTCATGGGCAGTTATTTTGCGCCTTGGTTTTTCCACACGCTTCTTGCGACCCTGTTGACTATTTTGAATGAAACGCTTGATTGTTCGATGATCACGCTTCAAAAGCTTTGCAATTTTAAGAGTGCTGCATCCCTCTGCAAGATATCTCACTATTTTTGACTTTTCGGAGCCTGTCAAGTCCTTCTTTTGACCCATTTTGCCAAAGGAAAGGAAGTTGCCTAATAATTATGCACACCTGATATAGGGTGTTGATGTCATTAGACCACACCCCTTCTCATTACAGAGATGCACATCCCCTAATATGCTTAATTGGTAGTAGGCTTTCGAGCCTATACAGCTTGGAGTAAGACAACATGCATAAAGAGGATGATGTGGTCAAAATACTCATTTGCCTAATAATTCTGCACTCCCTGTATAATAAAAACACGTTTATTATTAAGCATGCAAGTCAGTCCACACTGTGGCTTGTGTATGCAAATGGTCAACATGCATAGGTGGCATAGGTCAGTGGTTTACATTCACCTCTCAAGTGTACAGGTCTCCAGACAAAAAATAACTATTTATTGTTTGGGTTCTCCCTTTTTCCCTAACAAGACGTTTTGCCCCCGTGTGGAATTTCGTAGTGGTGCTGTTAAGCAGGTACCCGTAGTGGGATTCATACAGCACTGGCCATTCCCAAAAAAATTCAAGTTTTCGTTCTACCAAGGCAAGTTCAGCCTTCCATTGTTCTGAGATCGGTAAATTCATATAACTTAAGTGGGTAATAATAGCACACTCTATTTACAGCGCTCAGAAACGACTAAAGTGAGGAATGAAGTGTTCTGTAAAAACACCATTACTCTGTTTACGTGTACCAATGCAGTGGAATGTGTAATTGGAGGAATGATTCAGTTGTCCGATTAACTGCTTCTTTCTAGTTTTTTTCACACAAGTGCCCCGACGTGTTCGGTGATAACTGGCAGATTCAGCGGTAAAAGAAATTACATTTCGTTGTCTTGCCGTTAGTCAGAACGCGAACCCTCCACCCCTCACCCTGACGCCCCCCGACCCCCTCCCTACGCCATCTCTCTTGACTGCGGGAGAGTTGTAGTTCGATGCTGTTCCCTTGTTGATGGGACCATGTACAGCGGAGGCGGAGGCTTAGACAGAGAGGGGGCTGTTGGTATCATTAAACACCCCGACAAAGAGAGAGAGTATAGAAGGGCCCTAGGCTTATTTTTTTTCCAATTGCAGTTTATTATCGTCATGTGTTGGGCAAAAATATGTGATTTATTTGTCTTTTAAAGCTCTAAGACAAATAGCCTAACGGATTTGTAGGGAGAAGCAGAAAACACGTGTTTTTGCCGTGCTGGGCGACATCTTGTGAGTTATGCGGTAACTGATTTATCGAGATGTTTGGCGTCTGCGGGCTGAATTCCTCACAACCAGATCCATCCTTTAGCTCCAGTGAACAGACGATCGCAACTAAAGCTTCGAGTTCAAGCGATCATTAGAATGGACTGAATGAATCGCTTCGAGATGCGGTAATTCGGAGTGTGTAAAACCTTTCATCCACACAGGTTGTGGATCTGGAAGAAGCTGCAGGCAGAGGTCATCCATTCTTAAGCTTGGTTGCTGTTGTTGACAGCACAGCCGGTCGGAAACCTTATGGGTTCAGCAGTGAAAGAGCTTTCTGAAGTACTACAGAGAGAGGGTACTAGGCTTCGTCCACGTGTTGGTTTCTTATATGTACAGCTTTTGATTGGACTGAAGTTGTACGCTTCTGATGAAGCAGAAAATGAAGGTTTTACATTTATTAACGTAAACGTAGTGTGAAATAATCATGTGTGACTTTAACCGAACTAATAAAGAATGTACGGGGACAAAATGTGCCCTCAGAGTAGTTTGCCAACATTCGTAAGCGTGCTTTATATAACGTGGTGTATTAGAATTGCACTAATCCGACATAATCGTAAACGTGCGCTATGATTTGCTTGTTTGAATTGTTTTAGCTTAGCATTACTTTAGTGCAGGCTTCGGCCTAGTGGCCTGGTCTCACGGTTTAGATGCTCGTATTTTTCCAATGTGCTATTAAACGTGTATTCTTGCTTGAAGCTGTACTTTTCCACTGAGATCCTTCACATGCTTATCTTAAGGTTTCGTGCCAGCCTGGCATATTTTCTCTTTACTCCAAGGTCGATTTGCAGGTGCGGACAATGGAGGCTCTGAAAGTGAGCTAATTGGTATACAATGTTGCAACTTGCGTACCCATCTCCAAGGATAATGTATGCTTAAGTAAAAGCTTGAGAACTGTCGTTTTTGATTGGACAATTCGAAGCTAACCTATGAACCCTCCAATGGAAGACCCTACTGGATTTGAACTGTTGTCTATAAAAACCAGGTGCACGAGAAGAAGGCAGCCATTACCAGCTCGATACCCGCCATTTTGCAGACTTCGTAGCTATTATGGCCCACTTTGCTGCGACGCCATTTTGAAAGAGATTTTGATGCTTTCTCTAATCGAGAGAAAGAGACTTTAATGATTCTTGCCCTAGAGACTTTAACTTTGATCCCTTGCATGAAGTAGTTTTACCTTGCCGCCGTGAGGCAATTGCCCCGTCCACCCCTGCCCCTTAGTCCCGTCCCATGCTGATCGAAACGGTACCCATGCTGATCGAGAAACGGTACCTGTGAGACGAAGACTTCCTTGATTGCTGATCGTAATTGGTAAATATGAAAGGAAATTGTAAAATTGCATTGTGTTTCCTTTAGATAACCAACTGCTGATTTTGATAAGAGCCCTAGTTAGGAGTTTTTTCTAAATTAATGTTGCTAAATTGTTTTTGCATGAAGTCCCACATGCCGATGCTAATTTGAGGTTAGACGAGGATTCCATATGTCGCACGATGCAATTTGAGATCTTGTTATGCTGACTAAATGTATGCGATTAGTTCATTACAGATTATCGTATTAGTGATTTGCATTGCTATTATCGAATGCCTTGTGATTCAAATGCTACATAGATTGCACCTGTTTCGCCGCTATGGACAGCTATTAATGTTCATTTACGTTTATCATTTGGTGTTGAGACACATTTATATTGTGCTAGCTTTGTTAATATAGGGAAATAAAATTCACTAACTTTGAATAAACTGGTGTGGTTATTCCTGACTGAAAGGTCAGGGTTCGCCAAAATGTATTCTGGATTAATTGTCAAGTGTTATGTTGATCAAGGTATTGCTTATGTTCGTTATTAATTATTGATTTAAGGAAATTGATCGATATAGAGTACAGAGAGTTCCACTTAGTCAAAAGATTCATCGGCCTAAAGAGCGTCCAAAATACAGGCAAATTACTAGTACGGACCGCTCTATCAGTAGATGGTAGCAGAGGACGGTTGCGTCTTTTGGGACCCTGTACTCTTAAAGTACATGGTGTCGAATTAACGAGTACGCATTTTGAGACCCCACTCGAGAAGTTGAATTAGATTTTTTTGGGTAAAACAGATTAACAGAATGATGATGGGCTAGGTCCACCGCGACTTTCCCGGGATCTCGGAGCTTGCGAATGGAGAGAATGGAGGTGTGGATTCGGCGTTGGCGGTACTAGTGATGGTATGAGTGAAGTTAGGGTTTTGCGCTTGCACAGCTTATTGCCGCAGGGTGTGTGAAAAGTTTGCGAGGATTTTTTTCTTTTTAGAAGATAGCGGAGGTGCGACTCCGAGTGTAGGAGTAGAGAAGTCGTCGAACTTCATAGAAATAGCGGAGGTGCGACTCCGAGTGTGAGAGTAGGGAGGTCGTCGAACTTCATGTGCGTGTGGCGCTTCGTGCATAAAAAGGTCCACGTGGTTGTTGTTGTTGAGACGGGCCCTGCGAGGTCAAGAGACTCCGGAGTATGTTGATCCATGTTGTGGTCTGGGCGGTTTAGTAGGTTGATCGGGCGTGGTCAACGAGTCGGTACGTGTGTAAGGGAGTGAAAGAAACTTCGACTTCGGGCTTTGACAAGATTCTAAGTGCACTAGAACAGATCATTGACAAGTTGAGAGTAGGTCTGCGGGTCAGATTTGCTTGCGAACGTGGGGACCGAGAAAGACGGAATAGCGGCCGAGGCTAGTGAAAAGTCCCTAAGGTTCTGAAGCGATTGTGTTACCCTTCCTGTAGTAAACCGACAGATCTGTTTTATTTTTTGGTAGCTCGCGATACATGCAAGAAGTTGTTACGAGAATAGCTGAGTGAAGGAAGACTAGCCGCGAGGCTTTGTCAGCCGCAGAGTGTGTGAGTGTGACGTCACTAGGAGCCGCGCTGGGATAGGTTGGTTGCAGAGAAGGGTCGCGCACGGATTGGACGCAGTCCGTGGGGCTCGATTGGAAGGGGAAAGGCAAGCGAAGAGTATTCCGGGAATTAAAGTCACCTATTTTTTACAAACTTTGTGAAATAAAAGACGAGAAAATGAAATTCTTTAAAGCATTTAGGAGTGCGATGAAGGGGGAGTCTTACATTAAAGCGAGCGTAGGAGAGGAGACGCCGCCCGAAGGTACACCAGCTTACATTGTAATGGAAGAGAAGGGGGTAGCTCCGTGTCTTTGGCTAAAGCAATGGCACAAACTGACAGAGAAACATGGGAGCGTAGCGTTCCCGATACATGGGACATTCAATATAAGGATTCTAGAGAATTTGAGATTCACGATGTACGACATGAAGGTGCCTCCAAGGCCAGCACAGTTTGAGGCTCTAGCGATTTGGGAACTAATGGCCAGACAGCAACAGCAGAAGAAGTTTGAGACCAGGATGAGAAAGGTAGAAAAGACACTAGCGGATGCTAGGTGGGATAATGCACAGAAGGTGTGGAGGTCAGATGTATTGCAGGGGATAAAATTGTTTCCCGCAATTACTAAGGAAGAAGGGGAGGCAGGCAAGAAAGCTACCTGTAAGACAGACAGGAAGTGTTCCAAGGATAGAGAGGACAAGGAAAAGTTGAGAAGAGAAGAGGAGTTAGAGGATGAGGAGTTAATAATGCAATTGCTGAACGACCGTCCACCACCTTATGCGGAGAGTGGACAAGGTCCAAGTACCAGTTCTGCCCCTCCGGCACCGGTACAGAACAGTGAAACCCAGAGTTCAGGAGCGTCATCGGGATCTAAGGACCCGAGTTTATTGTTCACCCCACAGATACCGCAGGTTAGGAGAATATATCCAGATGTGCCCATGTTGAAAACAGCAGAAAATTATCAGCCGCAGATGCCAGGGTACTACAGCAGTGACAACAGTGGAGGAATGATTCTAGAACAAACCGTAAGGGGAGTACAGAATGGTCACAACCAGACATTGGCACAAGCTGAATCAACTCAGTTTTTGATGCCGCAAAACCAGATGCAGGGGGGAAACGCACATGCTCAGATGACGGGGAGTCAGATGGGCATGCCGGCAATGATGACCCATGGTGTGGGAATGAACATGCCACAGAACATGGGAAATGGACAAAACCCAGATGCGATATCACTACCAATTACTGTAGGTCCACCGGTACCTCTGTACAGTCAGCCTAATTTAGGTATGAGCGGTCAGGGATCAATGCTGCAGAACGGGACAGAAAGGAGGTGCATAGAAAACACTCCAGGGATAACTCCGATAGCGGCTCAGCCAACTGGACCCGGATCCTTGATGGAGTTTAGTCCCATATGTGCTCAGTCAACACTGGTGAGGTCGAGCCCCCCACTGATAATACCTCTAACATCGAACACTGAAAAGTTGCCGCAACCATCAATGGCAGTCGATGTGAACGCTACACTTATTGGGTTGAATGCGCAACAGCTGACGCAGTGGTTCAACAGTCTGAATTCCACACAAAGCTCAGCCAGTGGGAAGGGTGAAGATTATATGAATAGGATGAGGTTGAACATGGAAGCACAAGAATTGGTGGAAGGGACTATGGGTGTGAATAGATTAGAGTCCTACTCAGAAGAGGAGCTGAGGTATCTATGTCCAAAGATTACGAAGGAAGTGAACAAGGTACATAAAAGCTTGCAGGAAATAGCTGACAAAAACGGGGTTGACATAGACAAGACAAAACACTTGAGCAGAAGCTACAGGTTGGATTTTGGGGCCACAGATTTTGAACACATGAGGTCAGCAAGCATGAAGGCGCACCTTAGAGAATTGTTGCAGAGTGCACAAGTGTGGAGGTGCTTAGACAAGTGGGAAAGCAGGTGGGTAAAGAGAAAGGAAAAGAGGAGGGACAGTGCTACAGAGCATAATGAGAAAAGACCACAAAGCAGCGAGACAGTAACCATGTTACCAATGAGGGAGACAGCAGGGGGAAAATTAATACATGTACCATGGCACAGAAGCGATATTCAGTCTTTTACGGACGATTTTCCCAAACTGAGAGAGAAGCCGATTGAATGGTATCAACAGACTGATAGGTTTGTGAAGCTTGCAAAATGTCTCTGGGAAGACCTGAATACTCTCTTTGAGATTGTGGTTCCGGCAGATTTGTGGGAGGATTGCAAAAGGGCTGTAGGTTGGCCGACAAGTGAACCAGAGAGAGACAGGGAGACGGGTGCACCATCACCTATGGTGATGAGCTTGTACTATAAGGTGATTGAGCATTTGAAGACGAAGGTACCCGCGAAAAATGTGGATTGGCAGAAGATTGATCGAACTGCCCAAGAGGCTAAGGAATCGATTCAGAGTTACTATGAGAGGTTGTTGAAGGCGTTTAAGAACTACAGTGGCACGGAAACAATAGAGGCGAAGGACATGCTCCATTTTGTCTTCAGATTTGTGGAAGGGCTGAGGCCAGAGATAAGTCAGATAATAAAGTCGCATTTGATTTGCTGGCAGTCTAAACCGATTGACGAAGTATTGAATTATGCGAAATACTGTAGCGACGAAATTGAAGTGAAACAGAAAAAGTTGAAAGAGAAGGTGATGATGATGCAGCTTAAGGCAGCTCAGACAGGTTTGCAAGGTCTGCAAGGGTTGCAAGGGTTCCAACTGAAGGTTCCGCAACCGCAGCCGCAGTTGCAGGGAAACATGGCGTTTCAGCCACAGGCCAGAGGCAGAGGCAGAGGAGGTTTTGCGAATAATGGTCCGGATTTGAACACTGTTGTGACGGGTGTGCAGGCAATGAAGAAGGTGATGCCGTGTCACGTGTGCGGAATCGTAGGTCATTGGAAACGCGAGTGCCCGATGGTGGTGCAGGAAGGTGCAGGTGTAGGTGTTGGTCAGCAAAACAATGATGTCAATGCATTTCAGACAATGAGGGGACCGAAAATGAGAGGTCCAAACCCAAATTTTCAGACCATAAATCAATTGCAGGGGTTACAACCTATGCAGCCGCAGCAGATGCAGATGCCTCGTATGCAGATGACGCAAATGCAGCCAATGCAACAGCAGTTACCCATGGTACCTAATCAGCAAATGCAAATACCCTTGGCACCAATGAGTCAGCAGCAAGTGATGGTTCCTCCATAGGTCTCGGGTCAGGTAATGAGTACAAATGGCACCGTGCAACAGTTCCCATTACACAGCGAGAGTGGAATAAACAATGTATGGGAGAGTGAAAGCTCAGAAGAAGAAGGAGATTGTGTGCTTGCAGCATCCTTGGAAGTTGATCAAAAGGGTCCGTACGTAGAGGGAAGAGTAATGGGTCATCGTGTCTCATTCTTGGTTGACACAGGAGCCACACGTTCAACTGTTAAGAGCAGTGAAGTACCAAATTTGCCACTCTCAGGGAGGACAGTTCAAGTGGTGGGAGTAGCAAACAGACATCTGACGAACCCAATAACAGATCCGGTACCAGTCAGCATCGGTAACTATCAAGGGGTACATCAGTTTGTGGTATGTGACTCAAGCCCGATAGCACTGTTAGGAAGAGACCTATTGTGCAAATTGGGTTGTTCGATCATGTGTTCGAACGAAGGAATAACAATCCAGACGAGCAGTGATGGGGAAGAAGAGGACAGTGTAGAGGGGGATGAGATGGAAACGGTAGATGAAGAGTATCCTCTGATTTGCCTTTTCCCAATGATAACTGAAGAAGATATTCCAGCCGAATTACGGGAAACAGTCGGAAAGGAAGCGTGGGACATGACAGGGAAAGAGGTGGGATTGATGAAAGGAGTGGAACCAGTGAAAGTGACTGTAAAGCCCAATGCAATCTTTCCCCAGACCCCACAATACCACATGGTACAAGACACCCTCATGAAAGTTGCTCAACTTATTGACGAATTTGTAAAACAGGGAGTACTGAAAGAGGTGTTAAGCAGTCCATGTAATTCACCAATAATGGGACTAATAAAGCCAAGTGGAAAGGTCCGACTCGTGCAGGACTTGAGGAAAATAAATGACATCATAGTCAAGTGCTGCCCTGTCGTACCGAATCCAGCTGTGATAATGTTCCAGGTCCCTTGCGATGCTGAGTGGTTCTCAGTCATCGATTTGTCACAAGCATTCTTCTCGGTGCCTCTTCATGAGGACAGCCAATTTCTCTTTTGTTTCAAATTCCTAGACAGAGTGTACAGTTGGTGTCGAATTCCTCAAGGGTTTTCTGAGTCACCGTCAATCTTCAATCAGATTCTAAAGAAAGATTTGGAAGAGTTAGAATTGCCATTCGAGTCAACCCTAGTACAGTACATTGATGACTTACTGGTTGCATCAAAGACAGAAAGTGGCTGCACAGCCGATACCATTGCTCTGTTGAATCATTTTGGAAGGAATGGACATAAGGTGTCTCCTTCCAAATTGCAGTTCTGTCAGAAGAAAGTGATATACTTGGGTCACCAGATAGAGAAAGGGTCACGGAAAATAATGAAGGAAAGAATAACAAGCGTACTTCAAATGAGTCCACCAAAGACAAGGAGGGAGGTGAGGAAGTTTTTGGGAATGGTGGGCTACTGTCGCCAGTGGATTCCCAACTTCTCGACTCTAGCAAAGCCTCTACTGAAACTGACCCAGAAGGATGCTTTGGATCAAATTGAGTTGAAAGGAGATGAGATGGATGCTTTTGTTGAACTGAAAGAATGCATGTGCAGGGCTCCAGCTTTAGGTATGCCTGATTACACAAAGCCTTTCACATTGTTTTGCCACGAACGTGATGCATGTTCTTTGTCTGTCTTGACTCAAGCCCATGGTGGCGTAAACAGACCAGTAGCGTATTTTTCAGCTACTTTGGATCCGGTCGCAGCAGCACTCCCAGGGTGTTTGCGCGCCGTAGCAGCAGTTGGTATCAGCCTCACTCAGAGTGAAGGAATAGTGATGGGACACCCAGTAACAGTCATGGTCCCTCACTCAGTTGAGATACTTTTGACCCGCTCCCGAACGCAGCACATGACTGGAGCAAGACTCACAAGGTATGAAACGATAATTCTGGGCTCACCGAATGTGCAGCTGAAAAGGTGCACTACGTTGAATCCAGCAACCTTGCTCCCTGGAGAAAATGCTGAAATTGAGAACGCTGAAGACGTCGAGCATGACTGCCTTCAGGTGACTGAATTTTGCACAAAACCCCGACCGGACATTAAGGATACTAAGCTTGATGAAAATGACCAAATTCTTTTTGTTGATGGTTCATGTCTAAGAGACGGGATGGGGATTTTGAAAGCAGGATACGCTGTATGTACTGTAACAGGGGTCTTGGAAGCGGGATGGCTTCAAGGAGTCTATTCTGCACAAGTAGCAGAACTTGTAGCCCTTACCAGAGCATGTCAACTGTCTGCATTGATGAAAGTAACCATTTACACTGATAGTCAATACGGGTTTGGGATTGTGCATGACTTTGGACAACTATGGTCACAGAGAGGTTTCCTGACTTCTTCAGGATCCCCAGTGAAGAACGGGGAGAGGATAAGGGAATTGTTACACGCCATTCAAGTGCCAGCCGAAGTTGCAGTGGTAAAGTGCAGTGCTCATACAAAAGGACAGGACTATGTTTCTCTGGGAAATGCATATGCGGATCAAGTCGCAAGATTTTGTGCCTTGAATTGTATATTACTCAGAGATGAATGGAATTCGATAAGTGAACAAGAACTCGAACCAGCTGAAGCATTTGCCTTGAAAGTTGTAGATACAATAGACGAATTAAAAGCATTACAGAATAGCGTCAGGGAAGATGAGAGAGATTCCTGGATTAAATCACAATGTATAAAGAGACCAGACGAGTTATGGGTTTCAAATGAGGGAAAATTTGTTTTTCCAAACAGTCTCTTATCACAGCTTGCGCGGTTCTATCATGGGCAAGCTCACCTAGGGAGAGATGCCATGATAAGATTGTTCAAAACTGATTGGTTTAACCCCAGTTTCCGTCAAGCTGCAGAAGCAGTTTGCCATCGATGTGTCACTTGCCAGCAGATGAACCCAGGAAAGGGAACAGTTGTGAACGCGAGCCACATTGGTAGGGCAAGCGGGCCTTTTAGTCGTATGCAGATGGACTTCATTGAGATGCCCGTGCATGGAGGTCTAAAGTGTGTGTTGGTGATTGTGTGCATTTTTAGTCACTGGATTGAGGCATACCCCACACGTAGAAATGACAGCCTTACAGTTGCAAAGCTATTGTTGAGAGAGTTAATACCACGTTTCGGATTCCCGATCTCTTTAGAATCAGATAGGGGAAGTCACTTCAATAACGAGGTGATAAAATTACTTTGCGAAGCGCTGAACATTGAGCAAAAACTGCATTGTAGCTATCGCCCTGAAGCATCAGGATTGGTGGAGCAAATGAATGGTACACTGAAATCAAGAATGGCGAAAATATGTGCATCGACAAACTTGAAATGGCCTGACGCATTGCCCTTAGTGCTAATGTCAATGAGAAACACTCCTGATAGAAAGACTGGATTGTCTCCGCACGAAATTCTCATGGGCAGGGCTATGAGACTTCCTGCAGTTCCCGCAAACGCGCTTTTGAATATTACAGATGATATGGTGTTAGACTACTGCAAGGGTCTGGCTGACGTGGTTCGCTCTTTCTCTCACCAGGTGGAAGCGACCACTTTGCCACCAATCCAAGGTCCAGGACACGCACTGAAAGCAGGTGACTGGGTCGTGGTAAAGAAGCACGTGAGAAAGTCGTGTCTGGAACCCCGTTGGAAAGGCCCTTTCCAGGTGATCCTGATGACAACTACCGCTGTGAAGTGTGCGGGGGTTCCCAACTGGATTCACGCCAGTCACACAAAGAAGGTGTTGTGTCCCACAGATGAGGAAGTTGAAGCGCTAAAACTGACAGTGCCTGATAAAACAGTGCTGAGTGCTGAGACAGAACAAAACCGAACTGAAAGCGAACAGGCAGGAGCAGGAGAGAGAGAGATATTATTGGAGGGCGAAGAGTCCGACTCACTTGGGGAAGACAAAGGAGAAAGTTCAGACAGCGACGAAGAAGCTGAAGGTGACAAAGAGCCTGAAGCAGCTGAGGGTAGCAAAAAGCCTGAAGCAGCTGAAGGTGACAAAGAACCTGAAGCAGCTGAAAGTGATAAAGAGCCTGACGAAAGTAACGGTGACGAAGGGCTCGAAGAAGGTGAAAAAGCAGGAGAGCCTGATCAGAGGAGGGCTTTCCCAGAAGCAGACGGTATAGAAAAGGAAAAAGAGAACGTGATTGATTCCCCAGAAGGAGGGGACAAGGCAGAACAGAACGAAAAAGTTCAAACTTCTACAGAAAAGGTCGCAGGTCCAACAAATGGACATGGTGCGAAGAGAAGACTAAGTATATCACCAGTAAAACAAAGGACTGGAGAAGGTTTGAACGACGGAGAAAGGCCAAAAGTGAAAGAGAAAAGAAAGGAAGTGTCTGTCGTGGTACCAACCTCAAGTGAAGAAAAGGACTTGACAAAAGAGGAAAGTACCAGCGAAGCAGAATCGAAAAGAGAAGCAAAATTGAAAAGGAAAAGGATACCGAACAGGAGATATTCCGGTCCTGAATGGGCATATGCAGTCAATGACGATTGGACTGACGAGTTTGTATCTCTAAGCATCGAGAACGAAGAAGAGGAAGAGATACCCATAGAAAAGAAAAGTTTTATGGACAGTGTTGATTGAAAGGGTGATAAATGACATTGCTTGCTACAATATAACGTGAAACAAACAACCAGCTGAGACATTGCTAAATAGGATGAGACACTTGCTGAACAGATAAAGACTGAATTATTGCCGAATTGAGACAAATGCTGCTAACCGATAAGTGACTGGCCCCCTGAAGAAGACGGTGTGAACATTGCGCTCGTTCAGCTTTGTAACTGAATTGCTAAATAGTTTCATTTATAGGTGCTTCTAGCTCTCTGATTCTATACAGATCATGACTGGGTACGCTACACAAAACAGTAGAAAGAAATATTGTAAATATGTGTGTATGGGCTTGATAATTGCATGTGTACTAATAATAATGGCAATTGTACTTGGAGTACATGGTAAGACTGAGAATGAGAGAACTGATGCTTCTACTTTTGCTCCTGTTACTGTCACTGAACTAACCGCATTGAAAAGACTAGCATTAGATGAGAGGCTCTTGCATGATAAGAAAGAGCTTTCGTATAACGTGTTCTATCGCTTGCTAACAGAATATGTTGAGACAATGGATGCGAAAGATTGTTATGTGTGTACACAGATACCGACATCAGTAAAGGAAGGGGTGACATATCACCACATGCCTCTTACATACGGGATTACATGTAGTATAGTAATGTCTAGATTTTATGGTCAAACTAACATACAGTATTTTTATTCAAATTATGATGTTACCTTTGCATATGTTCCTATAATAGCGCAGCTAAGCCAGATTGCTAAAGATTGGGATGCTAAGATAATGAGGGAATTTTTCGAGCCAATGCAACCTTTTGAAACGGCTCACGCTCATAGGGAAAATCTTACCTGCTCGCTCTCTGCAGTAGAAATAAGCTTTTTAGATCGCACAGATGATAGAAGGGCACAAATGAAGGCGAAATTAGAAAAAGAGCTACATAAGAGGACTTCAGTAGATAATTATGATTTTGCTGCAATAAAGACACAAGGGAAAATAGCTTTAGATGCTTGGCATGTAGGGAAATTTTGTATATATCGAGGTGAATCTTATTATGACAACATTTTTGTAGGAGCGAGTGAGTGTAAACATACGTTTATCTTTAAGGCCAAATGGACATTCATGATGGACGGACTTGACCCTGTCATTCCAGGTGTATATTACATTTGTGGGTATAATGCCTATTATCGTCTTCCAAAGGGATGGTGGGGGAGATGTTATTTGGGTATAGTGTTCCCAAAGGTTTATCAACTGGATGACCTATCGATGATTCAAAAGACATCTGGATCCCATCGTATCCAGAAAAGAGAGACCGCAGCTGCTGTGGTAGGAGATATATTTGGAGCCATGATTCCTTCATTGGGAGTTGTGTTGAATTCCATCAAAATAAGAAAGTTGTCTACTATAGTGGATAACATGTTGACAAAGTTTTCAGGTGCTATAATCCTGATAGATGCTGAACTTGCAGCGGAAAGAGCTATGACTCTTCAAAATAGGCTTGCTTTAGACATTCTTTTAGCAAAGGATGGTGGCGTTTGCAAAATGCTTGGTGCACGACACTGTTGTACTTATATTCCAGACAATAGTGTGAAAATTAAAACTATGCTTGCTAATCTAACAAAAGAGAGTGCAGATTTGAAGGAACTGAAAGAACCAGGAGTGTGGGAGAAGGTTGGAAAAGGACTTGCTTCAGTGGGACATTGGATTGGGGGAATTTGGAATGGAATATTACTGAAAATAATAGAAGGAATATTAATAGTAATAATTTGCATATTTGGAATTTGGGGAATAAAAAGGGGGATAATAATGATTATAGAAAGAATTAAAAGAAGAAAAGAAGAGAAAATTATGAAAAGAATGGCAGAAGAATACAAAGCGCAAACTAGGGGAATTAAAAGGAAAAGGGAACTGACAGAATTTTAATGGAATAAAATTTGTGGGCATGAATTGTGTGATGACTAGTAGTCATCAGAGGAGGGATTGATGAAGCAGAAAATGAAGGTTTTACATTTATTAACGTAAACGTAGTGTGAAATAATCATGTGTGACTTTAACCGAACTAATAAAGAATGTACGGGGACAAAATGTGCCCTCAGAGTAGTTTGCCAACATTCGTAAGCGTGCTTTATATAACGTGGTGTATTAGAATTGCACTAATCCGACATAATCGTAAACGTGCGCTATGATTTGCTTGTTTGAATTGTTTTAGCTTAGCATTACTTTAGTGCAGGCTTCGGCCTAGTGGCCTGGCCTCACGGTTTAGATGCTCGTATTTTTCCAATGTGCTATTAAACGTGTATTCTTGCTTGAAGCTGTACTTTTCCACTGAGATCGTTCACATGCTTATCTTAAGGTTTCGTGCCAGCCTGGCATATTTTCTCTTTACTCCAAGGTCGATTTGCAGGTGCGGACAATGGAGGCTCTGAAAGTGAGCTAATTGGTATACAATGTTGCAACTTGCGTACCCATCTCCAAGGATAATGTATGCTTAAGTAAAAGCTTGAGAACTGTTATTTTTGATTGGACAATTCGAAGCTAACCAATCACCCTCCAATGGAAGACCCTACTGGATTTGAACTGTTGTCTATAAAAACCAGGTGCACGAGAAGAAGGTAGCCATTACCAGCTCGATACCCGCCATTTTGCAGACTTCGTAGCTATTATGGCCCACTTTGCTGCGACGCCATTTTGAAAGAGATTTTGATGCTTTCTCTAATCGAGAGAAAGAGACTTTAATGATTCTTGCCCTAGAGACTTTAACTTTGATCCCTTGCATGAAGTAGTTTTACCTTGCCGCCGTGAGGCAATTGCCCCGTCCACCCCTGCCCCTTAGTCCCGTCCCATGCTGATCGAAACGGTACCCATGCTGATCGAGAAATGGTACCTGTGAGACGAAGACTTCCTTGATTGCTGATCGTAATTGGTAAATATGAAAGGAAATTGTAAAATTGCATTGTGTTTCCTTTAGGTAACCAACTGCTGATTTTGATAAGAGCCCTAGTTAGGAGTTTTTTCTAAATTAATGTTGCTAAATTGTTTTTGCATGAAGTCCCACATGCCGATGGTAATTTGAGGTTAGACGAGGATTCCATATGTCGCACGATGCAATTTGAGATCTTGTTATGCTGACTAAATGTATGCGATTAGTTCATTACTGATTATCGTATTAGTGATTTGCATTGCTATTATCGAATGCCTTGTGATTCAAATGCTACATAGATTGCACCTGTTTCGCCGCTATGGACAGTTATTAATGTTCATTTACGTTTATCATTTGGTGTTGAGACACATTTATATTGTGCTAGCTTTGTTAATATAGGGAAATAAAATTCACTAACTTTGAATAAACTGGTGTGGTTATTCCTGACTGAAAGGTCAGGGTTCGCCGAAATGTATTCTGGATTAATTGTCAAGTGTTATGTTGATCAAGGTATTGCTTATGTTCGTTATTAATTATTGATTTAAGGAAATTGATCGATATAGAGTACAGAGAGTTCCACTTAGTCAAAAGATTCATCGGCCTAAAGAGCGTCCAAAATACAGGCAAATTACTAGTACGGACCGCTCTATCACTTCCACTTAAAGTGCTTTTATTACACTTTATACTTTGTAGGAAGCCTTATGCCCAATACTGCAGGACTGTGTTGGGTTTGGTGACAAGCCAATGATCATGGCTATAGGCCTGATCATCTATGTATTAAAAGTTACAATGAAGGCAGGACATATTTATTTTGAAAATCGCAAGGACATATTTATTACAAAAAGTGCATGTTAAAGTCAATAGGTATTACAGGTGGATTGTTATTGCTCTGTGTAAAAGCCCGCCCAAATGTGTTTTGTTACTTGGAATCTCATAGAATCCTGTAGGAGGCAAAGGTTTTTATGTTGTTTACTCCCACTGACAAACCGTGCTGATTGAACATTTGCACTGTGATGATCCTTGTTAGAGCTTTTTAAGAGAGATACAATTTTGCTTTGGCAATCATAATTTTGAATACATTTGTGATTTTATGACTGTATGCTAAATGGTTGCTTTAAGGGAATGCTTATACTCATTACAATACGCCTGAGTTGGTTATGACAACAAGCCCATGATGTAGTGTTTAGAGCTTATTGGTTTTGTGGGAAAGGTTATGCTGATTTCTATATAATCTGTTTATTATTAAACGTTTTGACAAAGGCAGCAGGCCTAACCTACTTATTACGAAAAGCATTTGTTAAATCCAACAGGCCTTTAAAGGTGGATTGCTATCACACTGTGTTATAAGGCTGTAGATCAATGTTTTGCTACATGACATCTTGCAGATTACCATAGTAGGCAAGGGCTTTGGTGACAGTCAACCCTCTGAAAAACTCAGTAGTTAAATGAGTTTCACTGTGAAGATCCTTGTTAGATTCTTTTGAGAAGGGGGTTTTACATTATTTTGCCAACTTTGATGTTGTACTTATTTGTAATATTGTAACTGTATGCATGATTGCCAGTTTATGCACACTTAGGTTATGGTATTAAGCCAATGGCAAAGGATGCAGGCCTTATTGACTCATTGAGAAAAGTAATGTCAGATTCTATAGGTTTGATGTGCTTATCATGAAAAGTTGTGGGAAAGCCAGTAGGCATGACATATTTATTGTTAAAAGCATGTGGTAAGGGCAGACGGCTTTTAAGGGTAGATTGTAATCACCCAGTGCTAGATCCTGTAGGCCATGCTTTTGTTACATTGAATTTCACAGGTGACAATAGTAAGAAGGAGGACAATGTTGGCGACATATTCAAACAACAAACTGTGGCAATTGAAATTTGCATTACAATAATCCATTTAAAGCCCTTTCAGGACAGATTTTATATTGCTTTGACAAATGTCATTTTAAACATATTTGTACGTTTATTATGGCATACCTCATGATTGCCTTGTGAAAAAGCGTATGCTCAGTACAGTAAGACTGGACTGTCAATGATGACACTCGAAAGATAAAGGCTATTTGCTCAAAAGGTAAATTGAAAAAAGTAATTTTAGATGCCATGTGCTTAGTATTTATTAAGGAAAGTTAGGACAAAGGCTGTATGCTTGATTTATGTATTTTAAAATCCATATATTGAAGCTAGTAGACTTTTAAGAGCGTATTGTGCTTGCACACTTTTAAAGCCTGCAGGCATGTATTTTGTCATATGAAATCTTACAGATTACTTATGTAGGCTGTATGATGTTATTGAGGGGTTCTGGTGATTTTTACAACCTACGAGGCCGAAGCCCAAGTGGTTATTAAATATCACCTGAACATTGAGATAGCAATATAGGATCAAATTACATGTTACTGTTTTTGTATCTTTACATGTTACATGATTTATTTATTGATCGTAGTCCTCTTTAGAGACATATTAGGAATTGAGTGTCATCTTTTACTATTTGCCTTAGATTACAAGTATGAATGTCAGTGGTTTGAGAAATTTGTGTTTCTTCTTGGGGATAATGTGCTAATATTTAAATGTGTTTTATGCAACAACGACTATCATTATAAATCAGCCTTTAAATGTAAAGAGCATTGTAAGGAAATTAACAACATGCATTCTTAAAGCATGTTTTTTCTTTTGTTCTACATTGACATTATATAGTAAGTTTTAAGAAGACCTATGTAAAGAAAGAAATAAAGTTTATTGTGGTACAGTGTAACTTTTTTCTGACAAGTTGTGCATTTACAATGTTTATTTTCATACACTGAAGAGGTTTAATTGGTAGATGCTTGCATCAAGGCAAAGCCTGCAGGTCAGCTTGTCTGGTGTGTTGATTAATGTTCTAAGAGCAGCACTGTCATTTTAAAAGTGTTTTTTTTAAACCAGCACTTGAAAAGGTAACATTTTTGTTTAACTTTCTTATTTCTTTATGGAAGTTAAATATTCTGCAATGAATTGAGCATACTGAATTATGGGAATTCATTCACAGGCAACTCTTTTGTGAACATGAGTTTAAAACCACTGGAAAACAGTCAATAGGAATGCTTAACTATGTAATATAAATATAATACATAGAGGTGGTTTTGGTCTGCCCTCTTCTGTCATTGATCTGTACTAGTGCTGTTTACACTCTGCTTTTGTCAGTCAAATATCTTTATTCAGTCTGTTTCAGACCATAAAAGTGCATCATAAAACAATATTACAATTGACACTCATTAAGAAAAATAAAACTTCAATTATAAAATGTAAATTATCATAAAAATACTAAAAAGGCAGTACTGACAGGGTTGTGCAAAATAGCATATCATAAATTATTTCACCTTTCCCTCAACCCAATAATACCGATATCTAGGTGTGTGGGTGGAGGGGGTCTATCGATATATACCAAATAACTTTAAAAATAATCCCATATCCTTTTTTTAACACCCTCAACTCTATATAAATATATCATATCTCTGCATTTATCCATGACAATATATAGCATGGGTCAGCCTAATTCAGCCATTGGCTCTTTAAACCCTGAGAGATGGCATTTGATTTCCAAATAACTGCTATATAATACAATTACAATTACAATATGTCTCCCACTATGTGCACATCTACTGGAAAATGAGTGCCCTTCCCTGTGAGGGCTGGTGGACCAGAGCTTTTGTTTTCCATTCTCTCCTTTTATAGGACCCTTTCAGTTATTTACTTCTCTTTTAATTTTAATTTAAAAAGGCATAATAAAGCTCTCTGGACAGGGTAATGGGCTATCTGCTTGCTTCTCACTTCATCTGCAGTGCACCTCATCCCACATTGTCATTGCCTCTAAATCAGGAGATCGTCATGGAATGGCATTCTACATAATGTAACATTGTTTTTTAACTTCCAAGATAGCCAACTTGTTGGTTCTAAATGTGGTGGCCTTTCTGAAATGTTCAAACAATGATGCACTATGTACAGTATAATTGCAAGATAGTCGCCCATTGCTATGTTTAAGAGGCAGCATGTTTTATTTTTTCTACTTTTAGATCTTTTGATTTATCTTGCAGATGTTATTGAGTTTGTGTGTGTTTTTATTGTGCTTTTGTAAGTTGGTGAAAGCAGGAATGAGTCATTGGGTGGATGACTGGATACACGAGTGCAGGCATGAGTGACAGGGAGCATGTAGGATGATTTCTTGAGTGCCTCAACCCATTAATGACTGAAAAGGATTTTTCATTCACGTCTTCTTGGCATTGCCAATACTTGTTTTTTACATGCAGTGGCCATTTCGGCATTAATGAATATTCTACTGGCTGTTCGACTTTCAGTACTTTTGGCTCTTGGCTCTCACACAATAAGGTTTGTAGGGTTCTGAGCCTGGAATTCCACACTGATGTCCATGCACACAGAAAAGAGTGCAATAGGATTCTAAGCCTTGCAAAAATCTGAAATATGGTGCGAATTCTCTGTAGCAAACAGATTGTCAGGGATAGTGAATATCTGTACTTTTATATTTCAGTTTCAGCCACTGGCTATCATGCTCTACCGATTGGTGTGGAAGCTGCCAGTGCCACTAATCAGGGTGAAGGTGTTCTGTGTCAGGGTGCAGCTTGCAATTTCCCTGCTCACAATACCCAGGGTTTGTACCTGGAAGAAACTTACATTTGTTTCATTTACGTACTCTTCTTGTTCGGTGTGTTGGAAAGAAGCTTGCAGTACCACTGTTCCTGGTGTATGTATTCTGTGTCAGAAGCTTGTAAATTGTTACTGCCTGTGCTGTGTACTACCTCCGTGTTTAAGGGATGCTTGCACTGCACTTGTCATGATGTACATTGGACAAATTTACTCAGGGTTTGCAGCAGTAAAAGTTAACAAAACCTCTTGCAAGGGTGTTTACTTTCCAACGCAAAATGTTTTGTTGTAACCTGCCTTTATTCTTTTTGAGGATATCATGGAATGTTGAGTTGGAGGTTCCATGTTAACTGTTTATGGTAGTTGGAACTGGGCTACCTGTAACATCTGCTCCTGGTAGGGCCTGCTTTATTTACTTGTACCAGAGCCTGCATTCTGAATAAATCCTCCAAATAAACTACAAGGTGTCTGTGAGTTTGGTGCTATTTACCTGCCAACCTAAATCACCATTGTATTTTGCGCTGGAAAGGTGTCCTTTTCTCAGTTCGGCTAGTACTTTGCACTGCTATCCACTTTGCACTAAGAGGCATTACTTGATGTAACTTAGGAGGATCAGCACAAGTTCCCATAGGTTTTTGATGCATAGCTTGATCTACTAAAATAGCCAGTTTGGGCTTTGCTTAAAAAACAAATAACTCCTCCTTGAAGAAGCGCTAACAAGGAGAATTGTTTTCATTTCTCCAAACATTCCACACATTGCACTAGGCTGTACACATAACATGTAGAATCTTTGTGAATTTGTCTAGGTGTGGGATTTTGTACTTCGAAGGGTTTGCTTTCACGACACATCCTATGCCAGATAGCATGCATATGGTGGAAAGTTTGTGGGTGGTTCTACGCAGCCTGCTTGTGTGACAGTGCATGGGCCAAAAATATGGCTGTGCACTGTTTTCTCCCTCTTGCTTAGCAGAACACAGCATATTAACTTAATATAATCATTGCCATAGTGCAAATCTTTTATCCCCACTGATTGTTCGAGATTAAATGTCTTACCTACAAGGGTAACATGTGAGATTCTATGTAACAAATACCTGTCTGCAGGGACTAGCTGTCTGCAACAACCCACCATTAAAAGTAGGGATGTTTGTGAAATTTGTGTTAATTTGATTTTGTGTGATTACGGACAATTACAAGAAAATTACACTAAATTTAACACACCTTTTTAAATGCAAATCTGTCATTTTTTTACACTTCTTAGCGTAAAATACGTCCTCATGTCTGTTTTTCCCATGATAATGTATTTAAACAAAAGCACCCTGAACAACAGTCGCTTGAGTTCTGTCGTTCCTGTGTGGTGGCTGCAATTTGTTATCACAAATTGCTGATTCGGAGTAATTGTTTACTGCAGATAGAGCATAAATACTCTTAGTGGCGTAATGGCATAATTTGGGGAATTACAAATAACAAGTCAAAGACAAAATTTCCAAAATTATGCGAATTACACTGGCATAATTGTAATTTCACTCAGACCTACATAAAAGCTTGCTTACTATAATACATTCTCTTAACAATATAAGTATCAGGCCTACAAGCTTTGTCCTAACATTTCATAGTAAACCACTCAAACCTACGTAATCTGACATAAACTTTCCCACTGAACCAACGTTGGCTGGTCACCATAATCAACACATACCTACTAAACATCAGGTATACAGTCATAAATTACAAATATGTACAAAATAACTGCTGGTAAAAAAGATACAAACCTTTACAAAATAATGTTAACATTGAAAATCTTCTAACTCTGAAGTTTGTCAAAGGGGTGATTCATACAAAAAGCATTGCCTGCTATGGTAATCTCTGAGATTGCTTGTAACACAATAGTTGCCTACAGCCTGTATCCAAATGTAATAACAATTCACTGTTAAGGACATATTGGCTTTAAGAATAAATCAGCTAGGCCTCCTGTCTTTGTCAAAACCTTTCATAACAAACTGGCCCTAAGGTTCAATCATAATTTTTGCCAGTGACCCAATTGAACTTATAGACTTTATCTTTGGCCTATCGCCATAATCAACAAGGCCTATTGTATTGAGCGTAAGCTTTCCCTCAAGCAACCATCAGATATCCAGTCAAAAAATGATAAACATATGCAAAACTACAGTTGATAAAACATATTACTACCTAACCTTTTAGGGTCTAACAAGGGTAATCAGAATGCAAATCCATCTTTGCCTATCAAGGTAACCTACGAGGTTCCAAGGGCCAGATTTAGGACATTGTCACATAATGTAGTGTGGCACCCAAAGTTGCTGCACTGCGTGACAGAGAGAGCAGAGGAGATTGCCATATCTAGAGAGATATAACACTCTCCTTCCCTCTCCCTAGCACTGGTACACAATCAGGCTGAAGGAGCACAGTGCACTAACCTTAGCACCATAGTGCAAGGGTGTGTGCTTGAGTCTACAATAGGTTTTGTACTTAAAGGCTATCTCACCAGTACAAAATACTATGCCTAGACAAACTGTAAAACTTTTTCTACTTTGTAAGTGTGCTGTACAGTTCAGCACATATGCAAAGTCAGAAAAGAAAGGAGAAATAAAAGGATTTCTCGTTTTAACGCCTGCTTCAATGTAGAATAATGTTTTGACACAAAACCATGTGTACATTTGATAGTAGGTAGGGTTTTGAGGCAAAAAGCATAGGTGGTTGCACAGGAACACCAAAGTAAGACCCCTCCAAGGCAAAGTAATGCAAAGCTGAGCTTTGTGCTGCTTTGCCTTACTTTAAAGCAACTTTCCTGCTCAAATCAAGTTTTGTGCTTGGAAAGTAAATCTAACAAAAAACTCTTAGCTCAGGTTTGCATCATTTTTGTGAGGCAAGCCCAATGCAAAAGGTCTATGAATCTTGCTCCAGGTAACATAATACCTCTCTGCAGGTTTTTATACAGAGTGATAGCAGTATGCCCTAAAGTGCCTATTGCCTTTAATATATGTTTTTCACAATAAGTATGTCAAACATACTGCCTTTATTATAACCTCTCATTTTTTACTGATCAGGCCTAGAGCCCTGATAATTGGATTGCTACCACAACTAACACAGTTGTGCTGTACAGAGCATAAGCTTTCAAACAAGGTAGAAAGTTCAGTATAATCACTGACCTCTGACCAGGGCAAAGCTTTAATCAAGGTAGTAAGCATATGGGTGAAGTCAAAGCCCCTCTCTCAGTAGTATTTTTAAGGGCTCTTGTTCTGTTGATTCCTTAAAGTTTGTTTCAGCTGAGGTGTCAAGTCTCATCTATAAAAAAAACTCTGCTTGTTCTGTATTTCTGATGGCTCCTGGAGATGGCCCATCACACACTCTGCATCAACTCAAACTTAATTTCTGCGGTGTCTCACTTACCCCCTCAGTCTTTTTCAAATAAACTTAAAAACGCTTACCTCTTCGGGCCCGCATTGTCTGGCTGACATTGTGATGACGTTGCACAGCAAAGGGAAATGTTTGGTTTCAGTTTGCCTGGGTTAGGACTCATCTCAACACTTTTGATCTATGTCTTTACATTTCTGCTCCAAGGAGTGACTTCAAAGAGTGTGCGTAAAGGGAGGGCTTCCGGCGTCCTACACCTCGGGCACCCTCTGAGGACAGGCCAGCTTCCGTTCATCTTCTTGGAAGGTACACAAGACTAATTTATTTCTATCACAAAAGGGAAGGAGTCGGGAAACTGACCTTGCAAGCTGAGCCAGAGCTCCCCGAATCTCTCGTGTGTGGAGAAGGCGTGCAAGCAGCTTTCTGGGCTCACTAGTTCCTAACCACTCACTTCATTTCAATATACATCCTCACTATTTCCACTACCTTCTTACTAAACTCTTCTGTTGCACCCCCAGTAGCTCACCCATTCCATACCTCCTTAGATTCTTATTAGATTTTTCATCATTCCATCACTCACTTCTTTGTTTACAGAATCACCATCTTCCTACATGGACATAGCATGAACTTGCTTCTCTTACTATCCTTTCTAACCCACTCCTTTTATTACCTCCTCATTCTCTTCCTAACCCCTTGCTCACTCTTTCCATTGCGCTTCTACTCATTTCTCCCATTGCAACCACACTATGGGCCACATGTAGCAAACTCTGAGATTGCGACTCGGAAATTGCGAGTCTGTCCGACTCGCAATTTCCGAGTCGCAATCTCGGATGCAGAACGGTGTCTCAGACACCGTCTGCGACTCGCTATGGGGTCGCAAAGACCCACCTCATCAATATTAATGAGGTGGGTCACATTTTGCGACCCCATAGCGAGTCCCTGCACTCACAGGGATGGTGGCCTGCTGAAGTCAGCAGACCTCCATGTCTGTGAGTGCTTTTTAAATAAAGCAGTTTTTTTTTCTTCATTTTGCAGCCCGTTTTCCTTAAAGGAAAACAAGTTGCAAAATGAAAAAAATACCAAAACCATTTGGTTTCGTTTTTTCAGTGTAGGCAGTGGTCCATTGGAAAAAATATTCTGGGCAACATTCCCATGGGGACCCCTTCCTGTTTGCGAATGAGTTACCACCAGTGTGACACTGGTGGTAACTGCGAGTTGCTTTGTGACCGCATTTGTGGTCACAAAGCAATTCTGAAATTGCGATGCAAGTCGCAAATAGGAAGGGAACACCCCTTCCTATTTGCGAGTCGCATTCACAAATTGCGAGTCGCACCATGCAAACGGCTTCCTACATCTGGCCCTATATTCTTTAAGTGACCCACACAAACTCACTCTTTCCATTACCATCTAACAAATTCACTCATCCCCTCAGCTTTTCACTCACTCCTTTCATTAAGTCTCCCTAACTCCTTTGCAATTATTCTCCCCATCTTTCATTACCCATAGAGAGAATTTCATTACTTCTTTGCTCAGTCATTCTAATGTCCAATGTCCCCATCCCCGCCCACGCGACCGATCGCGAGTTCAAAGCCCCCCTCCTCTTCCCTGGTGTCCAGAGTCGCTGGTGTCTACCCTGTGCTTTGTGTCTTTGCTATTCGTGCCGTCCCACTGTTCTCTGACTGATCCCTCCACCTTCTGTCTTCCGCTTTACTCTGCCATTCTCTGCGTCTCTGTGTCTTTATTATTGCGCTTTCCCATTGATCCTGCACTTTCTGTCTCCCACTTTACTCTGCTATTCTCTGCATCTCTGTGCCTTTATTACTGCGCTTTCCCATTGATCCTGCACTTTCTGTCTCCCGCTTTACTCTGCTATTCTCTGCGTCTCTGTACCTTTATTAGTGCGCTTTCCCATTGATCCTGCACTTTCTGTCTCCCGCTTTACTCTGCTATTCTCTGCGTCTCTGTGCCTTTATTACTGCCCTTTCCCATTGATCCTGCACTTTCTGTCTCCCACTTTACTCTGCTATTCTCTGCGTCTCTGTGCCTTTATTACTGCGCTTTCCCATTGATCCTGCACTTTCTGTCTCCCGCTTTACTCTGTTATTCTCTGTGTCTCTGTGTTGTTGTGACTGTGCCCTCCCACTGTCTCTGACCAGATCCTCTTACCTTCTTTCTCCCGCTGTTCTCGACTACTCGGTGCAGTGTGCTCTCTGATAGTGCCTTCCCACTGTTTCTGACTTTATCCTTCTACCTTCCTGTATCCTTTTACCTTCCGTTGCTCTTTTGTGCATTGTTTTTGTACTTTTTGCCTTTTTCCCACTGTTTTTACCTCGCCAGGCCATCTCGACCCTTGTGCGATCCCCCTGCTCTGTTTACTCCCTGCCCCCTCCCGCCCCCATTCGCTCTCCCGTTCCCGCCCGCCTCCCGCCTCCCAGCTGCCTCTCCCTCCCACCTCCCCCTCTTAATGGCGGTCGCTGCGCGGCCGCGCCACTGGCGCACCGGAGGCGTGCCAGAGGCAAGCCCGTCTGCACCCATCCGCGCCCGGACCGCGCCCTGCACCAGTCCCCCTGGCCCTGCCAGCCAAAATCCCCCCAGACTACACTACCCACCCCCACTCTCTCCTCTCCCTCAACCCCGGAGTCCGCCCCAACTGCTTCCAAACCACCCTCACACACAAACAAGGCCCCTTCTCCAGCCGCACCTTCCTGTTCTCCTGCTCCACCCCCCACGCTCCCCACACCAACACCAAACACAACAGCCCCACACAACACCCGCACCCACCAACATACCCCACAACCTACACAAGCCCCTCGCCAAGGCCACATCTACCTTCAACAAGACCACAAACATCCCTGCAAACACTATCACACACCACAACAACCACACCACCCGCAACCACCTCAACTGTCTACTACTGAACACCCGGTCCCTACACAAACATGCCATAGAATTCTGGGACCTCATCACATCACACTCACCCGGCATCGTCTTCCTCACAGAAACATGGACAAACCCCACATCCGAGCCAGATATAACCATAGCCACCCCGGAAGGATACAAACTCCAACGCAAAGACCGCCTCAACAAACCAGGAGGTGGCATCGCCATCCTTCACAGAGACACCATCAAGGTCACCACAAACACCCTCGACACCCTCAACAACGCAGAACACATGCACTTCCTCATCCACGTCAACAACACCACCACCCTCAGAGGCACACTCATATACAGACCCCTGGGACCACGCCCCCCATTCTGTGACACCATCGCTGACACCATCAGCACGCACGCTCTCACCTCCACAGACTACATACTCCTAGGCGACTTCAACGTCCACCTGGAAAACCCTCACGACCACAACTCCTCTTCCCTCCTAGACAACCTCTCCAACCTAGGACTCAAACAACTGGTCACAGCCCCCACCCACTCAGCCGGACACACAGTCGACGCAATTTTCACCTCAAGCCAACACCTCACCTACACCCACACCACCAAACTCCAATGGACGGATCACCAATGCGTCCACTTCTCCTACAACAAACCTCCCACACACCACCACCATCACACCACCCCCTACCGCATGTGGGACAAGATCCCCACAGAGCGCCTGATCTCCCAACTGACACAAACCTCCCCCAACAAAACCGACCCCAACACCACCGCACACAACCTCAACTAATGGATCACCACCTGTGCCGACAATCTCGCGCCCCTCAGAAAAAACATCACCACCTGCAATATCAAGAACGCCCCATGGTTCACCACTGAACTCCATGAATCCAAACGCAAATGCCGCAAAGCAGAGAAAACCTGGAGACATGAACCCACCACCACTAACTTCGCCACCCTCAAAACCACCACACACATCCACCACCAACTCATACGCACGCCAAAAGAGCACACTACAAGGAACACATTGACAACTCCCAAAGTAGCAAGGAACTCTTTATCATCATCAAAGAGCTCTCCAAACCCAAGGCCAGCAACCAAGACCCCACGCACACACAAACCCTCTGCGACTCCCTCTCAGATCACTTCCACCGCAAAATCTTGGACATACACAACAACTTCACACCACACACATCCTCCACACACACCACGCACCCACCAAACACAAACCCACCACACACACCCCCCAACCTACTCACCACCTGGGCCCCCACCACCGACGAAGAAACTGAAACCACTATGAACTCCATTCACTCTGGCTCCCCCTCCGACCCATGCCCCCACCGTATATACAACAGAGCCAGCCCGCCATCGCCCCCATACTCCGAGCCACAATCAACAGCTCATTCGAAACCGCCACCTTCCCAGACCTCTGGAAACACGCGGAAGTCACTGCGCTCCTAAAAAAAAACAAAGCCGACCCAGACAACCTCTCCAACTACCGCCCCATCTCCCTCCTCCCATTCCCAGCCAAGGTCACGGAAAAAATAGTCAACTCCCGCCTATCCCACTTCCTCAAGACAAACCACACACTCAACCCTTCCCAATCTGGGTTCTGCAAGAACCACAGCACAGAAACTGCTCTCATAGCATGCACCGACGAAATCAGATCCAGAGTCGACATGGGCAAAACCGTAGCACTCATACTCCTGGATCTCTCCGCAGCCTTTGACACTGTCTGCCACCACACACTCAGCACACGCCTTCACGACGCCGAGATAAGACACAAAGCCCTGGACTGGCTCACCTCCTTCCTCACCGACAGAACCCAAAAAGTCTGTCTCCCCCCTTCCAATCCCCCGCCACCAAAATCACCTGCGGAGTCCCCCAAGGCTCCTCCCTCAGCCCCACACTATTTAACATCTACATGACCCCACTAGCCAACATCATCAAACCCCACGGAATCACCATCCTCTCATACGCTGATGACACTCAACTCATCCTCTCCCTCACCCGCAACCCCAACACCGCCAAATCCAACCTACACAATGCACTCCTCGACACCGCCGCATGGATGACAGCCAATCACCTTAAACTCAATTCCAACAAAACCGAAATAATCCTCTTTGGCCCACACAAAAACACTTGGGACCCCTCATGGTAGCCCACCACGCTAAGCCCCGCACCCACCCCCGCAAACCACACACCCACCCCCGCAAACCACGCACGCAACCTCGGCATCATCCTGGACTCCTCCCTCTCGATGACTCAACAAATCAACGCCCTCACCTCCTCATGTTTCAACACACTCCGCATACTGAAAAAAACATTCAAGTGGATCCCCACAGAGACCAGAAAGACAGTCACTGACGCACTCATCAGCAGAAGGCTTGAATACGGAAACACCCTCTACGCCGGCACCACACTAAAACTCAAGCGCAAACTACAACGAATCTAGAACTCAGCAGCACGACTCATCCTCAACCTCCCCCGACACGAACACATCTCACCACACCTCAGATCCCTCCACTGGCTCCCCATAGACAAAAGGATCACCTTTACGATTCTCATCCTCACACACAAATCGCTCCACAACACTGGCCCTCCCTACCTTAAAGAAAGAGTGACCTTCCACACGCCCACATGCCACCTCCGCTCCGCCGACCTCTCTCTCGCCTCTGTTCCTCGCATCAAACACACAACCACCAGAGGCAGATCCTTCTCCTACCTAGCCCCCAAGGCCTGGAACTCCCTCCCCACCCACCTCCGCAAGACCCAGGACCTACTACATTTCAGGAAGAGCCTCAAGACCTGGCTTTTCGAACAGTGATCCCCCAGCCCCCTACCCCTTTCCCACCCCCCCAGTGCCTTGAGACCCTCACGGGTGAGTAGCGCGCTCTATAAATCTCTTTGATTGATTGATTGATTAAGTCTCCCTAACTCCTTTGCAATTATTCTCCCCATCTTTCATTACCCATAGAGAGAATTTCATTACTTCTTCGCTCAGTCATTCCAATGTCCATTATCTCACTTTGTTACTTCCTCAGTTGAAGCTTCAGCTACACCTTACTACTTCCACTACTCACTCACTCAATTACTCACTCACATAAGTGAGTGTGGTAGTTGGTATTAATTTTTGTCAGTGCTTTGTCAAATATACTCTAGTTCAGTCTTAGTCACTCTGGGAAAAATCTTCAATACAGAAGGAATAGGTAAGCACTACTATAGAAGCAGCAGATTTAATTTGTTGTAAGCAAGTAACACATGAAATTCAAATTAAAATAGGAATTGGGTTATCGTATGAACAAACACTGGCAAGGACAATAGGACTGATTTTTGTGTTAGGGGGGTGTTTGGTGATAGTTGGACGGCTTTGTGTGCATTGCCCACAGCTGCTGTAGAAAAAAATCCATAATGAATTAAGAACTTTGATACAATCCTACTGAAGCTGATTATATGATCCCTTTGTTGAAGAGAATGCATCAGGAGAGATGAAGTCTCAAAGAAAAGTGTTATGAAAAGTAGTCAGAATATAAAGCCCCTCATTTTGAGTTTGGTGGGCGGCGGAGGCCGCCTGCCAAACTCTTTAGGATGGAAAACCGCCACTCTGGATTTCCTACGGCTGGCCCTTTTATGAGTTTCCTGCTGGGCCAGCAGGCGGAAACAGCGGGAAACAGGACACAACATTGACACCAGCTCGTAATGTTGAGGTACATTGGGTGCGACAGCACCTGTTGCACTTTTCACTGCCTGTAGTTCAGACAGTGAAAAGCGCGACCCCTGGTGCCCTGTCTCCAGCAGCCTTTGCATGCCGGTGGAACCGCCATTCAAAAACCGGCAGAGAGGGGACTCATTATCCCCAGGGCAGCTCTGTTTGCAGTGCTGCCCTAGTGGATGTGGAGGCTGGACTGCTGCTTTGGCGGCGGTCTGAACGCCATCGCGAATCTGGCAGTCCCAGGACCACCATACTCGTAATAAGGGCGAAATTGTGCATTGTAAGTGGCGAACCTAAAAGCCATAGTCGGAGAAATATTGCCGAGTGTACACTTTTGACAAAGAGCCAGTATTATCATTGCATTTCTTAAGAAAGATTAGGACTGTGCATGCCTTTTCTATGTGTACAAAACCAGCAAAACCAATACAATTATTGTGACAGCTAATTAAAACAAATGAACATGCAAATACAATTATTGAAGAACACTATACCTTTATGACAGGCTAAGGCATCAAAACAGCAAGCACTTTCTAAGTAAACAGGCATTAGCAAATTCCAAAGGACTGGCTGAGGCATGCTGGTTTAATGGTTATTGGTTTTTAATGGAAACATATGTCACACACAAAAATAAAAAGAATAAAAAAGAGAGAACATGCTACCACCTAAAGTAGTGGGCATAAACTTACAATTTACATTTACAAAAATGTATTAGCCAATGTATGAACATTCAATAGACCAGTACTTCCTAGCGGGTAAATGTACTTGATACACATCACTGGAGAATATGAGAGTAGAGGAAAGGTATTACAGGCTTTGAATTACTGCAACCTAGAGACATAGTTTAAACATACAATGATGACTGGCAAAAATAAAAAGGATACTAAATGGAATAAAATAAAACATTTTGAAAGTAAAGTAATGGTCTACTTGTCCCGACATTGTAGTGCATTTCCTTTCAGGCATTTATGCACATCATGATCAGAAAAAAATCAGTCACTCACAGTACAAGAGTTGCAATGGCTGAAGTGGGCTGACCCATAGCCTCATACTCTATGATGTGTTGGTTGGAAGCAAAACGTGAGTGACATTTTAAGAGAACAATGGGTGAAGAAGACACACCCAAAGTCCCTTACGTATGTGTATACTTATGATTTTAAACATTTTAAATGTGAGTGCTGGAGAAATTGAGTCAGTCCTAAAAAGCTATTAGTGAGCAATTAACACACTCTAGGTGTCAATTTAAGCTATATATACCTTAATGACATTCACTTAGTAATTAAGAATCAGTGGTTATCGCTAACCTCCAGCTGTAGCCCTAACCTCAAATCTTCATTACCCAGCTCAAAGAAAAATGAAGATTTGATTGCTGATAAGGACTGTGAGTCCTGTGAATCTACTCATTTGCCTACGAGGCACTGGGTGCCTCTAATGGGCATCCACCAAATACAAACAAGGAGCCCCTGATGGTGAGATCAACACACTCTGCACAGCAGACACTGGGCATTGCAAGGGTGCTGGCCAAGAGGACTCCTGTCCCCCTGTGGCCCTCTGCACCTGTACTCTGCCCGCCTTTTCATGACGGTGATACCCACCATGAAAAGGCTGGTGGAGAACCAGGTCATAATCAGTAGGGCGGCGCTGCATGCATCCTGATTTATCCTGACCTCGACCACCCTCAGCCCTTTGGGATCACCGATCCCAGCAGTGACAGCATTACCCTGGTGGTCTGACTGCCAGGGTCGTAATGTGACAGTCAGACTGCCACAGCAGCGGCAGTCCTGAATGCCCCCGGTTAGCTAACTCCAGCTTGCCTTTCTCATCTGCCTTCGTGGGTAACAGGTCTGATGAAATAACAGGTTTCTTGTTCTTCATTCTATCAAAAGAGGCAATAGCAAAATGGGGTACTCTGGCATTCCGGGAAATGGTTAGGTTCGGAACCAGCTGCAAAAGTAAACATGACATATTTGTTAGCATTGCTGTAAAACACATCACAGCAAAAGTACTTAGCCAGCCCATAAGAGAGCTACTTGCGCACAATAAGCTTGCCATGATCAGATGAACAGGGAAACAAGAGTTTGGATCATAGTTTTAGGGAAAAATCATAACAAGGAGAGTGTCAATAACAAAATAAGGAGGTTAGAGTTCATTATTTTCAACAGTGACATTCAGGGATGATGAATCAGTGACAAGTCAAAAAGGCATGAGGCTAAATTCCTGCCTAATCCAAGAAAGTCGAATTAGCCTGGTAAATGAATCATCCTATCAAGGTAGAGGAAAATATTCCTTAAAGAAGAAATGGGAAAATATAACATGAAGTGTTTGCTCCTTGAGATGTCCTGGTCTTTAAAGTGTCCCATGGAAAAAATGTCTGCCACACTTGTAGTCACACTTTCAAGGTCGGCTAGTCTACAGGGCAATTGTGGCATTGCTACGTGTGTCCATGGATTGGCTAGTTTTGTGGCTGTGTTTGGGCTGGGTGTGTAGTGTGTTGGGCCGGTGATGTGGATGTATGGGGGACAGTGTTGTGAATATCTAAACAAGACGACTAAAATGCAGCAATGTGTGATTGCATGTTAGAATATCATATGCAGAAATGTCTGAAATAAGTTTTGTATCTAAACTGTTGTTTACAAAACTATCATCCTGGGGGGTATTATTACCACCAATGAGTGATATTTTTGATGGCAATATCTATGACACAAAATGTATATCAGATGATACGCTGACATCGATATTCTGGTACCGCTCCATAGCAGGTAATACAGTGCAAGCATTAGTGAGTTGCATTGGGCATGAAGAGCAGCCCATAGTGGGTATCTCAAATGTTATGGAAGTAGGTGCATCGCATTATATTGGGTGTGCCGCAGCAGGCGTTGCAGTCCTACTTTGAAAATAGATCAACTGCTACTCAGCTCACCACAGCTGTTGCACACATACCTTCTCCGGATGATGAATGCACCAGTCAAGCCCATTTGCCAAATCCTACCGCAATCAGTAGTTATTTGACCGGATCTGGATCAGTGAAGCCAGTGGGCCAGTTGAGGGTTCTCTATGATGTGTGAACTCTGCAGCAGTATGAAAGCAGAGGTGCTGTCTCCCTGGCTAGTACGGTTATGCGGTGCCGTATGACGATGCTCAACACTTTGATGGAGTTGTTGAGCTGTTGAGCCAGGCAGAAAAAACAATATATAGTTTTATGTGTATTTTCCCCATTTGAACCCTAAGTTTTAAATGTTTCCACAACTGAACTCTCTAGTGTTTAATGGAAGAGAAACATTTCCCAGTTTTTTTATCCTCTATTTGATCACATACGCTATCGCAAGTGTTTTACAATGAACTCCCTAACAACTCAATATCCAAACTCCCCGGAGAAGTCCTGCTTAGCTCCTGTTTGGTCTGAAGCAAATCAAACACCTCACAGATGCACTGAACACCCTAAACTGGCTTCCTGTAAAGAAAAGACATCTAAAGTTTGTCCACAAAGTCTTATAGGCTGTGAATTACCTGTAAAAAGTTGTTTGTCTCTTATCTTCTTGCCAGATATCTAATATCTTTCAGTCTTAACTTACTGTCTGATCCTTTGACTTGTTGCAAGAAACCCCAAGGAATGAACCATCATGTATGGAGCTCCTGCCTGTGAAGCTCTCTTCTTCGATCTCTACACTGCACACCACAGTTTCTCAGATTGAGGCGATTGCCAAATGAACATTTCTTCAAACTGACATTGGTTAGATCTTCCCACGCCTGCCATTTTTCTCCTTTCCCATGGGCTACTGGTAATGTGCAGGGCCATTGGAATTATGTGGCAGGAGAGGACCAAATTATGTGAAAGGGTTGATTAAATTATGCAACAAGAAATAGCAAATTAAGGGCCATATGTACTAAAGCATTTTCCCATAGACACAGAATAGGTAAAATCCTTTGGTACATCTGGCCCTAAGTGGCATATTACGCCACATATTGTCACAGTATTACTTCATTATTTTGTAATTTTTACTCATGGTAACACTTTCTGGCCAATGATTTTACTTCATTAGTCCCGTTTAGCAAACAAATACAAGAATAAAGGACTTACAGATGGCTTGTCAACTTTTACGACAAACGTTCTATTTTGCAGGAACACTTGTCGCCACGTTTTCGGTAAATTTTTAACTTTTGCTGTTAAAATCTGCAGATTATGCAGCAGATGTGGGATTATGTGGCAAATCTGGGAAATTCATATTTATGTGCAAAAAGCTGCAGCTGCAATGTCACATAGTTCTAGGGGCCATGGTCATATGCCTAAAAGTGGTTTCCATTCTTTCATCCTGGACACTCTTCATCAAGGCTTTATCACCTGTCTATCAGAATACATGGCTGATGGACTCCTTCAGTTGGTAATACCACTCAAAGTGATTTAGTCATTAGACAGAACCTAATCCATTTCATCTTCTGTGTATCTTATTCATGGCACTGTGAGGCGACACCAAGGAATTTTCAGTCGTTAACAAAAGATAAAATTAAAATGGAGGAGGGAAACTAAAATAGCTCTAAAATGATGATGGCAACCAAATGAGACAAGCAGTCCAGAAGGACCTTTTCGCTGGCATTTTCACAATGCAGTCCGAAGATCTAATAAAATCAAGATGCAAAGAAGGCCTTGGTCCTAGACATTGCGTAGTTATTCTGTGATATTTAGCAATGTTGACCAAATCTGAAATTTGATTGCAAGTCACAAAGAAGGCTATTTGATTCCTGGAATGATAAATGTTGGTGAATGAAAACTGTTTCAAGTACCTTTGAAACACAGCACAGGTCTCACGTGTGTCTGTAATTTGAAAGTTTGGTTGGTTTCTATATAATAGGGATGATTATGGCATGCTTGAGGGTGTAATGCTATAGAGGAGATGCACTGATTAGTCTGCTGGTGAAAGGAAACAATACAGTGAGACCAGGCTAAGCACTATTGCATTACAAACATCCCATTACAGGGTGATTTTGTAAGGACATCAAGATTTTTCTGATGTGACCTTCGGTGAAAAGCAAAAATCCACAAAAGGGGGTGAGCAGGCAGGTGATACTGGGTGAGGTTCATCAGGTAAGTGTGTTATGGACGACATCTTCTCTCAAAGAGCAGGGATTTGTTGATAAAGAAGACAAGGAGGTTGTCAAACAGCTCATTTGAGGGTACCTGTAGGCTTGCCATAAGACTAGGGGTAACATCTCCTTATAGATATGAAAAAGATGTTTTGTTAAATTACCTGCCTCATTAGAAAAGTCTTTGAGAAAGTCTTTTCTAACACTGGGACAAGCTAAGTTGAACCCTGAAGGTGCACTCCACAAGCAATATGATGAGAAAATAGCTTTGATTAGTTCCAATTTATTTTCAATACTCTGCCTTGATGTATTATTTGGCAAAGGATATCTTTGAATCACTAAATTGTCTCTGTTGGAAATTTGCCCTTTCTGCAGGGTTTCCCCAGATTGATTTGCTTTTTTGCTGGACTCCATTCTTGTTGGCTATATAACTCTGTACACTTTACCCCTGCTAACCAGTGGCAAAGTGTTTGCACGCCTCCTCTCAACTTGATGAAATTTGTGTACACCTAATCAGTGTACCCAGGACCTGTACAGTGAATGTTTCAAGTGGACTGCAGCATCCATTGTGCCAACTACTACACTGAGAATGTAAACACAACTGAAGGCCTGCCACCAGTAGCCTGTCTATGCAGGTTTAGACTGCAAATTGGACCTGTCAAAATAACCCCTTTGACACGCCCAAAGACCACCATTTAAATAAATTTGAGCCATCCCTAAAGTAAGCCTTCCTGCCCATTGAGGCAGGGTGCATAGTATTTGAAAGTAGGACATGTAAAGGTTAATGTAAAATATGTGCTTACAGTGAGTAACACCCTAGAGGTATTTTCACTGTATCAGAAATGGCTGTCCAGTAGGAAAGGAGTGGGATACAATATTAAGTTTAAAAAAGGTTACCTCCACCTTGAAATTGACTACAAACTTCATTAAATATTTATTATAAGAACAATGCACTGATGAAGTCAGATTTGTAATAAATATTTTTGAAAAATTACTTTAATAAGTCACCTTTGCCCTGTCTGAAGTCCCTTGTATTTCAGTGAACATGAATGAGGTATGAACCTGCCCCAGGACAGGGACGGGTCAGGACAGGATTGGCTGTTGGGATGTGTTGTTGTGCCCTTGGCATGATGGCTTGTTGACTGGGACCAAGGACTTGGTTAACTTCAAAGAGGCCCACCCTGTCACAAACAGATGTAGCCAACACCCAGGCCTGTACCCTTCTTTTGTCCCTGACCCTTCTTTTGCTCCAGACGACTTCCATCACAGTGCACTTCTTGTTGACATCACAGTTGCAGACCCTGCTGGAGTATCAAGATCTGCTTGACTGGTCTGCTGGAGTTCTTCATATGGCACACTTCAAGTGAGGGAAACGAAATGGCAAACCAATTTAGGTGTACCCACTGTCTGGTTGCTGAAAGCTGATACCAGACTTCTGTCTGAGTTTGCTTAGGACTGCCTAAAACTGGATTTCGGTGTTAGATTTTGGAGGACACTGGGTTTTACCCTCCCCACACTCACACACACACACATTCGTGCACACACACATACACACACACACACACCTCAGACTCCATTTAGCGTGGAAATCTTGAAAATCGCCCTAGTGGGTAGGGTTTGCCATGGAAAAATTAAGGCGCCCCCAGGGGTCATTTCCACCCATTAGCTCAAGCCAGGCATAAATGCGGCCTCTGCAGGCACCCAATTCAAAACATTGCTGGACCTGTGGAAGATCAGAAAATTACTGAACCTGCTGCCTGAGACCTCAGAAGAACCTGGACGACTGCTCCTGCCCTCCCTGTTGTACCTAGGACAAAGTCATGGACTTCAAGGGTCATTAGACGGATGTTAAAGCAACAGAGGCACAAAAAGACACAAGATGCCTTGTCCTGCAACTACCCAGCTGACCACTGACAACTGGACCAGGACTAGACCCGCCTCTCGGCCTATGCCTACCACCCTGTGAGACTCTAAGGGCCTGATTTATACTTTTTTAGCTCCGCATTTATGTCATTTTTTGATGCAAAAGCGGTGCAAATTTACAAAATATAATTGTATTTTGAAAGTTTGCTCCGCTTTTGCATCAAAAAAATGACAGAAATACAGCACTAGAAAAGTATAAATCAGGCCCTAAGTGCCTCGCCTGAGATCCTGGGAGTGGAGGTTACAGGTGTACTCCTGTGATAGATTGGGACTTTAAAGATTAAAGTCAGAAGGTAAAATCTTTGACCAGGATGAACCTGGCTATAGTATCCAAGCCGACCTGCATCTTGGTCAGTATCAAATTGTGTCTAGCTCCTGTTCTACTGTGACCATTGACTATCATTAACACTTTCTACCTCTTAGCACTACTTTTGCTTAAAACTTTAAAAATTCAGACCTTCAGTTACACTTATTGAATTTTTTTTATTTAGGTGTCATTTTGTTTATTATATTTTACTCTATTTTTGAGAGTGTTACCTTTTGACATTCCAACTTTATTACTGTTTTACTACTGCATAAACACTTTACACATTATCTCTAAGTTAAGCTTGTTTGCTTTGTGCCATAACTACCAGGGTGTTGACCTCAGGTTTATTTAGTGACTTTGGTGGATCTCCGTGACAAGGACTGTGATTATTACTTGCAGTGAGTACTTAACCATGCCAACTAATAATCCAATTTCTTACAGTCTTTGTGGAATTAGGAGCAAGAATATCTAATGCAGAAGAACATTTGTGTAGCTGTATTAAAATTCCTTCCGGGGCCTCCAATAGGGTTCAGGGAGTCTTGAGGAATATGTTGGAAATCAGAAAGCTCAGTTTAAGTTTCTGTGTAATATAGTGTTCTGGGGCACAAAACACAGAGCAAGTTTGTTTTTTGTTTTTAAGAACGTATCCTTATTGGACTAGTTCATTAAACTATGACTTGACCAAGTGAACTGCTAGGGGCAGATAAGCAGAAGTTCAGTAACTGGGGGAAATAGGTTGAAGCAATGTCTTTGTAGTGATTTGGGATATTGACTACTTTGGAGAAGCCGAGAGTCTAGTTTCCTCACTGATGTTTTCACTGCACACGTTGGAATAATCATCTATCAAGATGATCAATAATTGGAAGACTATGTCATCTTTGACTGTAATGAGACAAATCATTGGTGCTCATTTGGCCATAACAGCAGCAGGCAAGGATGAAGTGGGTGCTAGTGAAAGTAACAAATTCATCTCCATTGTTGACAACTGAACACCACATTAGAGCACTCACCTCATCAATGACTTGACTCACCCCCTCTTCTCTGCATCACCCAAACCTTTTCTCTCTAACCCATGTTTCTTCCTCTGCCTTTCTTTCCCTTAGTCTCTCCTCTCTCTTCTGCTGCTCTTTGATTTACGATAGAAAAAGTGCTTTGTCTACAGACCTGTGAGGAAAGAGACGGATGTAACATGTAAATTGCTCCACTGTCCACTCCATTCTTTCTGGGAAACCTGGATAGGGTGCTTGTGTTTTTGGTGTGAGAGTCCCAAGCATGTGGGTGGCATACTGGAGAAGCCAGAGAGGGTGATCTCCTATAAGACCCTTTTAGCTATCTACAGTAAAGATGGGGGCAACATATGACAATTGCATTTCTGTCCACAGTGCTATTTATATACCAGATAGCCTTAGGCCATGCCTCATCCACTTCTACTACTTATGACTCCTGGGGCACTAATAATTCTAGAATATGCATCTGACCCTCAATAGGGACCCAAGCCTTAGGAGGCAGGGAATGGCGAGAATAGGCCTATCTTTATATTTGTGGAGTTCTCTGCCGCCACTGGTCTAGGCACTCGCAAACTTGTATCATAAAAACATCAATGTTGCAGAAAAGGCCTATATATAGGATCAATAATGCTGAAAATTCAATTAAAGAACTGTACCTGATCCTGAAGGAATTTACCAATCCTGTTAAGTGTACCTCCACTATTCCAGCATCTCAGGCTCTCTGTGATGATAGTGCAGTCGACGTTGAACAAAAAATCTAACATTTAGCAATCCCTTCCAAAACATGCCGAACCTGTAGTGCAATTTCTATTCAAATCTCCTGCTACTCTCCTCTCTGAGACTCTTGAAACTTTTAATCCTGTCTGTCCTGAGCAAGTGCTGATCCTGCTTAACCAGATTAAATCCGAATCACCAGACGACCCGGCTCCTCCATATATTATGGCTACTCTGGCACGAGCACTTCTTGCCCCAATCAGAGACCTGTGCAACCTCTCTTTGGGTCTGAAAGCTCTTCCAACTAAATAGAAAGGAGCCAAGGTCAGACCGATTCTCAAGAAACCTATAGCAGATCCAAAGGATTTGGTCAATTACAGTCCTATATCACTGCCCCCTTTCTTGGAAAGATCATAGAGACCCTTGTCAACCAACAACTTGTATCTTTTTTGGAAACCCATTCCCTGCTGGACTCCTCCCAGTCGAGCTTTCGGGAATCCTAAAGCACAGAAAGAGCCTTGGTGGAGGTCACTGATACGATCAGACTTGCCTTGGACCACGGGAACTCAGCCATGCTGGTTCTCCTGGATCTATTGGCAGCCTTCAACACCATCTCTCATGTAACCCTAATCCAGAGACTGGGGTAGGCTGGTGTTGGAGGCAAAGCACTGGGATGGCTGAAAAACTTTCTGTTGGACCAGACACATGCGGTACAACTCGATCTCTTTAACTTCAGAATCATGGCCTTAGATAAGGGGGTTCTGCAGCAATCCACCTTAAGCCCCACTCTTTTCAATAGGTACGTGGCCGCATTGGCCAAAGTTATTCGATTATGCGGCTTTTATGTCATTTTGTGTTCAGATGACACACAACTTATCATCACTATGGGGCCTAACCCTGGGTCTACTAAATACAAATTCAGGTAATGCATGATAAAGTTTGCTGCCTGGATGTCGAAATTTTTCTTCAGCTGAATTCTAGTAAAACAGAAATTCTGCTCTTTGGGAAGGCATATTTCATCTGGTCAAATGACTGGTGGCTGACAGAATTGGGGCCGACTCAACCCCCACAAAAAGTGGTAGAAAACCTGGGTGTACTGATAGAAGACAACCTTGCCATGAAAGAGCATGTAAACGCAACTGCTGGAATATGCTTTGGACTGATGCATATGCTCAGAAAAGTCTTTTAATGAATATTTTTGCAGACCAGACAAACCCTCACCGAGGCACTCATAGCGAGTCGCCTGGACTACGGGAATTGTTCTAATGGTTGCAATAAACAAAGGCCTCTTTTCCAAACTTCAAGTTGTTAAAAACATTGCTGCCAGTTCTCTATCTGAACCTACGCTACAATCCCTCCATTAGCTTCCCATAAAAAAAGCGTGCTCTTTTTTAACTTCCCTGTCTGTTTTTTAATATCTTTGCAAGGAAATGGTCCATTCTACTTGAAATCAAGCTGCAACCATGTATTCTAGCCCGCCATGGTAGAAATAGCGAGTTATTGTTGCTATGTCCGAGACTTATGCGTATGGACAGGCATGGGAGACGCCCCTTTTCTTTCCTGGCCCCTCAATATTGGAATCAGTTACCTTTGCAGCTACTGTTCTTGCCCAGATATATTTTCATTAAAAAAAAGCCTTAAAAACACAGCTGTTTAACCTCTAATGTTACGAAGAACTGTGACCTGTGTAGGCTGCACAAGCACAGAGAGATCCCCATGGGGATGATTTGAGCATCTTAGAAATGCAAATGACATAACATAAAATAAAATATTATAACCTAACATAACATTTAATGGCAGTCTCGTGAATACTGAGCAACAGCAAACTTTCAAAAGGTACTTTTACCTTTGTGAATCGGGCCGTAAAAGTTTACTGATTTTGTCTTCACTACTGCTGAGCGAGCCTTTATGCGGTCACCATCTTTTACTTTCCTTTAATGTACTACTTGGCCCATCTTTGTACTTTTACCAAGTTAAAGTATCTGATCCTAATGTGTCATGTTTTAAATTGAACCCTGAACTCCAGATGTGGCCTGATAACGTTCCTGGGCCGTAGCACAAACTATTTTCCATTCCAGCAGACATCGTTCTTAGTAAACAGAACCATGGCACTGTGCAGTGTATTTAGTTTGTCTTTTGGGAATGCTCGATATTTTGGTTTTAAAAGTCGCCTATGGCACTGGTTTTGTTTGTGTTTGGCTCGTGCATCATTGTGGCCTAAACACAGCAGAGTGCATACATGCACATCTCGCTGGTCGCCTCTTTGTAATTGTGCTTTGGGTTGTGACATGGAGGTTCACTGGCTCCAATGTACCCGGTCCCATTGTGACAGTGCTCACCACACACACAACAAGGGGCATAAAGATGTTCAGCCTGGTTAGCTACCTGATTGTTTGCACGTGTGCGCGGCAGATTGACCGCGTGACCCTGCATCTCATGCCCCTCTGTTATATTAAGCGGCAGCATTCTTGCTGTAAAATGGCACAGCCCCAGACTTGTTGGCTGTTAGATAACAGCACCGGGTGAGTGGTGGATTGACCCCTGGGGTGCAGTGCTCTCCCTTCGCCCTCCTTTCTGTCTCCCTAGCGGGGATATCGCTCACCTCCACTTCTTTCATCGAGGTGACAGCGCGTGTCAAAGGCCGTTGGACTCTTCCATTGTCCAGCAGCACAGGGGCAGTTTATGTAACATCAGTCATTGATGCGTGGGACTGGGAACTGCAAGAGTCTCAGTGTGCTTTGAGTGAACGGTGGACATATTGTGAAGGAGTGCATTCAGTCATAGCCACGTGGATGACCTTATATGTGAAATTCCTTAAAGTCCAGTCTGGCGCATGCGAGGCTCTGATTACAAATTGGCTGGAAAATACAGGACGGAATTATGCGTTATGTGGAGGTGACCACATCTGGTAATTACCAAATGTGACAAAGTCTGCACCCTTGGATTCAAATTCGACAGGCCAAATTGTTTGAAAGATGGTTGAATGATAGGGTGTGTGGGCAGGGGGCTCCCTGTCTAACACATGCGAAATTTGTGAGAAAGTACCAAAGTCCTCCTAATATTGCCAATTTCAAATGAGAAAAGTTATTGGGTCTGCAGCCTAGCATCCTGGAAAATTCTGCGGAAGACTGCACAAGGGTCTCTATTATAAGTGGTGTAATAAAATTTGCATCCCTGTTAATTTTCGACAAGTCAAACCTGTGGTAATTTAATGGGGGCACAGATCAGCAGTTACAGGGAAATGCGGATCATGGTGTGGGAAGGATAAAAATACACGTTCTTCCCAATACCTAGAAAAAATTCGAACCTGATTAATTCAGATCCTCGTGGTAATTAATTTTATTGTTTGTGATAAACGCAAGTTACTCCTTTGTGGAACACCTAATCAGACCGTCGTTACTGCTTTCAATTCTGAAGCAGTGGTATCGGATTTTATCTTGTGTGATAATTATCCGATAGTACTTCGATCTGCCACTAATGAGGTATCAGTCTAGTAGTTTGAAGGGCTGAGAAATAGGGCACAGTGAAACATGTTTATCTAGAGTTTTTTGGGGCCACATGTGAGAAAGTAGCCTCTTTCTAGCATGGTTACCCCCATTTCTGGCCTGTTTGTCAGTGTGTTTTAACTGTGTCACTGGGACCCTGCTAGCCAGGACCCCAGTGCTGGTGGTCTGTGGCCTACTTGTCAGTCTGTTTCACTGTTTTTGTCAGTATGCTTAACTGTGTCGCTGGAGTCTTGCTAACCAGAGCTCCAGTGCTTATGATCTCTCTGGTTCCAACTTTGTACTTACATACTGGTTACCTAGTATTTCACTCCAAATTGGCATACTGACCCCCCAATATAATCCTCTGGTATATGGTACTGATAACACGTCCATTTATGATAATTTATTACGCATCAGGACTCGTTTTAGGCAATGAATCTTTTGACCCAGTTGAGAGACACCTTAGGACGAGATAGCTAATCAATATGTCAATCAATACATCAATAATGTCATCAATATTTATCACAACAATACATTTTTAGTCAAAGTCATTAATCAATTCAAGATTCTACCATGACCTTGCAGTCATGAATAACCACACCAGTTTAGTAGAATTGTATGAGTTTTATTCCCTATTAGTTACAATTCTAAAAGCAGGTGTGTTAATCTCAAAACCACGAAACATAATAAAATAGTCACGATATGGCAACTTTGATAAGATTTCATTAAAGCAAGAATCACAAACATCAAAATATGACACGGCGTGAACATAGATCAATTAATCGGAGTGTCAATAACGCGTCAGTTCAACAAAGCATAGATTCAGTCGTTTGTCTATTTGCGTCAATTTAGGAACACGTGTCCTAACCACTAATTACCATTGGCATGTTGGGCTTCATGCAAAACAGTTTGGAACACCAATTTGGAAAACATCTAACTATGGTCCCTGTCAAAAGTAAGCAGTTGGTACAGAGAAAGGAAAAGCAAACAGACAAATCACAATTGTATTGTCATAGTTACCCTCCAAGGTTTAGGTCAGCACTCAGGTTCAGTCTTCGTCTTCAGGACATCAGTCCAATCGCCATCAGTCAGAATTCAGCTCCCGGGCAAAAAGGGGCACTTCCCTCATAAGGAGGTAAAGTGTAAAAGGGGCAATCTAAGGACGAGGATGGTTCTAAGCAAACCAATAAGTCACCAAACAGAGTGACAAAGTTTCTGGATAAAATCAATAGCATTTCCTACCTAATTCTAAATGGCTCCCCGTGTCATGGGTTTTTATCCCTTTTTCGTTGTACATTCCCCTAAAATCCTATTGGATCTTAGTTATACCCCACTATCATTATCCAATTGGAAGTTGGATTATGTCATTAATCTTTCACCCCATATTATTTTACAAGATTTTCATTGGTCCACATGATTGGCGTCTTCGGAGGTAGCACGTCCGGTATGATTTCATCCTTCTGTAATTTTTTGCACATCTTTTGGTCAGTAGCTTCATTGTCTTCACCGGTTTGAACGACCGTGTACATTACATTAATCTACACTGTTGCATTTTGATTAGCAATTTCTTCAAGCAATGGGGATTTCATGGGAACGGATCTACCATGGTTACATTCAGCCTCTAGTTTGAAGAAAACAAGGGGTCATGTCCTTTTGCGAGTCAGCACACTGCAAGATAGGAAAAATATGTTTAATATGAGACCAAGCAGCTAAGCTTCAGCTCATGCTAACTTAAGGCCTACAAAGATTTCAGCACAAATTCAATAACACGATCATTAATAATTAGTACAAAACCACACTTTAATATTATATTTTATCAATATTAGTCATTTCTATTAGTTCTTGTATACATTGGTGGCCACTTCCTGTGGTCACATTTCAGGTGCACATTTAAATAAAATACATTAATACAATTACTTAAGCGGCATTATCACACACTAGTTCATAAGCATTTCATGTTAATATAGATTATGTAAACTACGGTCTCTCAGTACCTAGGTACCCAGGGCATTGGGGTTCCAGGGGATCCTTATGGGCTGCAACATTTCGTTTGCCACCCATAAGGAGACCATACAAAGGCTTCTTCAGGACTGCCATTGCAGCCCGTGTGAAATAGTGCATGCACTATTTCACAGCTATTTTCACTGCACCAGGTCACTTATAAGTCACCTATATATCAAACCTTCAGACCCTGAAGGCTGGGTGCAAAGTACCTGTGTGTGAGGGCACCCATGCACTAGAAGAGTTGCCCCCACATTGTCCAGGCCCATTTCCCCGGACTTTGTGAGTGCGGGGACGCCATTTTAGGTGTGCACTGTACATAGGTCAATACCTATGCACAGTTTCACAATGGTAACTCCGAATATGGCCATGTAAGGTGTCTAACAACTAGGAATTGTACCCAAATACTTATTCCATTATTGGTTGCACAATCCCATGCACTCTGGGGGCTCCACAGTGGACCCCCAGTACTGCCATACCAGCCTTCAGAGGTTTTCACACCAGCCCCAGCTGCTGCCACTTCACAGACAGGCTTCTTCCTTCCTGGGGCTTGAGCAGCTCAAAGCCAAGAAGGCAGAACAATGCATTTCCTTTAGGAGATGGGTGTTACACCCTCTCCCTTTGGAAATAGGTGTTACAGGCATAGAAGGGGTATCCTCCCAGAGCCTCTGGAAATGCATTGAAGGGCACAGATGGTACTCTCCTTGCATAATCGAGTCTACACCAGGTCAGGGACACCCAGTCCCTGCTATGGCACAAAACTGGACAAAGGAAAGGGGAGTGACCACTCCCCTGTCCATCACCACCCCAGGGGTGGTGCCCAGAGCCTATCCAGAGTGTCCCTGGGTTTTGCCATCATGGATTCAAAGGTGGTGGGCATGTGAGTTGCCATTGCCAGCAGGTGACATCAGAGACCCCTCCTGAATGGTGCTTACCTGGTTAGGTGACCAATCCCCCTCTCAGGGCTATTTGGGTTTCTCCTTTGGCTGTTTCTTCAGATTCAGCTTGCAAGACTCCAGCAGGAATCCTCTGCATCCTTTACTTCATCTTCTATCGACGGTTCAACCACTGACCTCTCCAGGAACTCTACAAAACTGCAACAAAGAAGCTAAGACAACTTCTGCAACATTGTATCTTCAGCTCCGACCAGCAACTGCACAGTTTCCAGGTTGTGCATCCTCCGAGGAGTGCCTGTCTTCAGCCTGCACCAGAAGAACCAAAGGAATCTCCCATGGAGTGAAGGAGTCACTTCCCTACTTCAGCAGACACCTCTCTGCAGCGACGGCCGGTGGCTTGGGTCCCCTCTCCAGATGACAGGCGTGGATTCAGCGACACAGGTGGTAGACTAAAGTGATTCCGGCAGTCACAATGTCCAGCTGTCCAATATTAGTGGAGGTAAGAGCTTGCCTCCCCACGCAAGACAGTACCCCCGTGCACTGCGTGACTTGCAGTTTCCAAGGCTTGTGTGCGACCATTCAAGAAGCTCTTCATGCACATCCCAGCTTAGGTCCCCAGCACTCCATCCTGTGATGCACAGCTTCCTGAGTGGTTCTCCGGCGGCGTGGGAATCCTTTGTGCACTGCCTGGTCTTCTGAAGGCTCTCTGAGTTGCTGAGAGCCCCCTCTGTCGCCTCCTCCTGGGTAGAGGCCACTAGTTCCCTCCTGGTCCCGGGCAGTGCCATTTTCCGCTAACTGCAAGGTTTGCGTGTGCCAAGGCTTGTTGGCAGAATCCAGCGACGCAAACCAAACTGCATTCATCCATCCGGCGTGGGACATCTTCTGCACCAACCAGGAACCTGCATCTGTCTTCTTTGGTGCAATACTGATTTTGTCTTCTTACCGGTGGTTCTTCATTTACACCTTCATCTGGGTTAGCAGGGGCTCCTGTTCTCCCTGGACTCTTCAGTGCTTCTTGGACTTGTTTCCCTTCTTCCAAAGGTCTTCAGGGCCACAAATCCATCGTTGGTGTCTTGCAGTCTCTTTTGGTTCTTGCATTATCTTCTAGTGTGTTTTAGGAAACTTGCTCTGTTTTACTCCTACTTTCCTGGGCTTTGGGGTGGGGTACATTACTTACCTTTGGTGTTTTATTACACTCCCAGTGCCCCTCTACACACTACACTTGCCTAGGTGGGAAACCGACTTTCACATTCAACTATTTTAGCATATGGTTTGTGTTCACCCTAGGCCCATTGCAACCTATTGTGATTTTCACTATTTGCACTGTTTTCCTACTGTGTACTTACCTGTTTCTGGTTACTAGTGTATATATTGTGTAATTTACTTACCTCCTAAGGGAGTATAGTCTCCAAAGTATTCTTGGCATTGTGTGACTAAAATAAAGTACTGTTATTTTTGTAACAATGAGGCCCTCATTACAACCCTGGCGGTCGGTGATAAAGTGGTGGTAATACCGCCAACAGGCTGGCGGTAACTACCGCCAAATTACGACCAGGGTGGAAAGATCTCAGATAGACAGCCACTGTACCACACCAACCACCATGGCGGAAACAACAGCCACCATGGCGGTAGCCGCCTACAGCCGGGCGGAAGTCAATGTTCCGCCCACCATATTATGAACTGCCACCTTTTCCGGGGTGGTACCAACAACATCAAAAGCCTGGTGGAAACAGAGCTCGGAAGGGAAAGGACTCACCTTTGGAGACACAGGGAGGAACCAGGATGCCATGGAGCCCGAGCTGCAAATATTTCCCATGATATTTCACATCCTGCTCCACCACTAACACCAACGACAGCGAAGCGATCACAGTGAGTACAGCCGCCTAGCACAAAAGGGAGGGGGGAGGAAAAGAGAGTGATACACACACGCACAACACCCCTCCCACCCCCAACACCATACACACAATCAGATGCAGTAAGACAACATATTTACCCCGTAACCCTCAGGAATAATGCAAGGACAACAAAAGTAGATGAAAGTGAGTGTAATAATATAAATACAGTAAAAAGACAAACATTCAATCCAAAAGTATATACATATGTACAGTTCAAGGGACACTGCCCAGTCCTCAATGTGCGTGGGCCACAGGGCGACATGACAAAGTCCATGGCCCCAGCTGTAAGCTGCACCAACATGGAGAGAACACTGCAGGGGCATCAGTTTGAAAATAGGCAGGCATCTCAGGGGACCGGGAACGGGGGGACCTCAGTCGGCAGATGGAACAAATCCACCGGTTCTGGAGGGGGTAACATGCCCTGTAATTGGTCCTGGTAACATGCCCTGTGCTTGGTCCTGGGGAGTGCAAGTCCACAGTCTTTCAAGTAGGTGACTTGCCCTCTAGCTCTGGAGGGGGCATCGTGCCCTGTGCTCCTGATCCTGGGGAGGATGGGATGTGGGTGGCTTACCCACTGGTTCTGGAGGGGGCATCGTGTCCGTGCTTCTGATCCTGCTGAGGAAGGGGTGAGTGGGTGTCATACTCACTGGTTTTGGAGGGGGCATCGTGCCCTGTGCTTCTGATCCTGGGGAGGGTGGAGTGAGTGGGTGTCATACCCACTGGTTCTGGAGAGGGCATCGTGCCCTGTGCTTCTGATCCTGGGGAGGATGGGGTGAGTGGGTGTCATACCCACTGGTTCTGGAGGGGGCATCGTGCCCTGTGCTTCAGATCCTGGGGATTGCAAAGTCACAGGCTCTCAGCTGGGTGTCATACCCACAGGATTTTCAGCGGGCAGGCCGCACAACAGCCCATGGAGGCAGGACTACAGACCGTCCGCCAGCGGTGACGGCTGCTCAGTGGTGGTTAGTGGTGCTGCTGCAACTGCTGGTGGGGAAAAGCTCCAGCCCATCCCCTGCAGCCTCGGATGGCTTCCCACTGGTGGTGGTGCTGCTGTTGGTGGCGGTTGTGGGTTGACGCTACTGCCCATCCCCTGCAGCCTCGGAAGGCTGCCCACTGCTGGTGGTGCTGCTTCTGGTGGCGGTTGTGAGGGGAAGCTCCTGCCCATCCCCTGCAGCCTCGGACAGCTGCCCACTGCTGGTGGTGGTGCTGCTGCTGGTCGTGGTTGTGGGGGGAAGCTCCTGCCCATCCCCTGCAGCCTTGGATGGCTGCAGAATCATGGTTGGTGGTGGGGGCTCCGACTGAGTCACAGCACCAGGCCCCTTGTTATTCCTGCCTGCTGGTGCAGGCCCCTTGCCATTCCTGGCAGCAGCTGGAGATTGCTCCTTGCTCCTCTTTGCAGCACTGGGGTCAGGACCCTTGCCCTTCCTGGCAGCAGCTGGGGATGGTACCTTGCTCTTTCTGGCAGCAGCTGGGGAAGACTCCTTGCCCTTCCTGTCAGCAGCTGGGGGTGGCACCTTGCCCTTCTTTGCAGCACTTGGGGCAGGCTTCTTGCATAGGGCCCAATGTTATCCAATGAGGAGTTGCACGGCGGTTCCTGACCGCCTCTGGCAACGGCGCACAACGTCAGCAGAATTACCTCACTTCCACCTGTGCCTCCACACAGGACAGGCGAACGCCATTTCAGGGGGGGCGGGGCAGGCCCTGGATTATAATTGCACCACAGTTCACAATTGGACACAAAAGACAAATGCCACTTATACATTTATAATTGACATCATGCATTGTACTTTTGTGGCCACAATGTTCAGTTTGTGACCGGCTCCACACTCTTTTGTCCCTTAGATTACAACCGCTGCGGATGAATAAGAGATGGAGACATACCCCCCTGTACAGACCACTGGTGGACTTGGCAACAATGGAGGACAGGCACATTATCCTCACCTACAGACTTGACAGGGCCACAATAACGGATCTGTGTGCCCGACTGGAGCCTGACCTGATATCTGCTATCCATCACCCCACTGGGATTCCCCCTCTTGTGCAAGTTCTATCAGTGCTCCATTTCTTGGCAAGTGGTTCTTTCCAAGTGACAATGGGCCTTGGCAGTGGGAATGTCACAGCCAATATTCTCAATAGTGCTGACAAGAGTGTTGTGTGCTCTGATTAAACAGATGTGCAGCTACATTGTTTTCTCCCAAGTGGATGATTTGGCCACAGTGAAGGCTGACTTCTACGTAATGGGACATATTACAAACATAATTGGGGCAACTGATGGAACACATATTGCATTTGTCACCCCTCCCCCAGCAAAATGAAGAGGTATTATGAAATCGAAAGAGTTATCATTCCATGAATGACCAGTACATCTCCCATGTCAATGCTAAGTATCCTGGGTCTGTGCATGATACCTTTATCCCGAGGAATAGCAGCACCCCTAATGTGATGGCCCAACTACAGAGGCACAGGGTGTGGCTAATAGGTGAGCCCTTTTTCCAACCCAGTGGATGTTGGTGTATGAGTATGGTGTAGGCCATATGGGATGGTGTGTGGCCAAATATTGTCCCTCCATATTTGCAGGTGACTCAGGGTATCCCAACCTATCATGGCTCCAGACCCCTGTGAGGAATCCCAGGACAAGAGCAGAAGAATGTTACAATGAGGCACATTGGCGTACAAGAAGGATTATAGAACTCACCTTTGAGCTCCTGAAGGCCAGGTTTCGGTGCCTCCATCTAACAGGTGGATCCCTGTGCTCCTCACCGAAGAAAGTCTGCCAGATCATCGTGGTATGCTGTATGTTGCACAACATTGCCTTGAGATGCCATGCCCCTTTTCTGCAGGAGGAGGAGGCTGGAGATGGCCGTGTGGCAGCAGTGGACCCAGTGGACAGTGAGGATGAGGAGGCAGAGGATGAAGTCGAGGACAACAGAACTGCAGTGATCAGACAATACTTCCAATGACACACAGATAGGACAGTGTTACTTCACATTTCATTGTCATTATTTAGATTATCTGGGTATTGTTCCAGTCTGTTTGTAGCACAGGTGCATTGTATAAGGGGACATAGGAAGGGGAGCAATGGCAGTTCAAGGTGGACAGGGTGACTGAGAGGGACACAAGGGTGACAATTAGGAGAGTCTCATTTCCTGGCGGGGGTCTTGGCAAGTGTCTCTGGCTTCTGTCTTGATTCGCAAGGAATGTTTGCGGGGTGGTTCACCTTCTGCAAGGGGAGGGGTGCTGGTGGCCTGTGAGTCCTGTGGTGGGCCTCCTGCCACTAGCGGCAGCGGAAGTGGAAGGTTGTTCAGATGTCTGGCTAGTGGCAGGGGCCTGCTGTTGTGAGGCTTCCTCACTCATAATGTTGGCCATGTCTCCCAGCACCTCTGCAATGGAGACAAGGATGGTGTTAATGGCCTGCACATCCTCCCTGATCCCCTGGTACTGTCTCTCCTGCAGCTGCCTGTTCTCCTGCACATTGGCCAGGATCTGGCCCAGCGTATCCTGGGAATGTTGGTATGCTCCCAGGATCTCAGTGAGTGCCTCTGGGACAGTTGGTTCCCTCGGCCTGTCCTCCCCCTGATGCACAACACTCCTCCCAGTTTCTCTGTTGTCCTGTGCCTTTTTCCCCTGAACCATGTGCCCACTGCCACTAACCCCAGGTCCCTGCTTGTCATGGGTTTGGGGTACGCCCTGGGGTCTCTGTAGTGGTGGACACTCTGCTGATTGACGAGTCCTGGGGACAGTGGTATGGGTACGCTGGGTGGGTGCTGTGGTGGTGTATCCAGAAGGGGGAGGCTCTGTGGTAGTGTGTGACTTTGGCTGGGTTACAAACTGACCAGAGGTCCCTGATGGGCCAGGTTGGTTATCCTGATCCAAGCGTCTAGAGTCGCTGTCATCACCGTGGGCCTCTTCTGTGGGATGACTGGACATTGCTGGCACCTCTTCTCCGGTGACATTGACTGGGGTACCTGTGGGGATGTGAATGCAGTGTTATTGTTTCTGTGTCTGACATATTGTGCATCAGTGGGTTGCCGTCTTTAGTTATCACTGCCCTGGCAGCTTTTACTTGTGTAAGTTGGTATGTGGTGGGCTAGCTGATTCTCTCTAGTGTGCATGCTTTAGTGATAGGTGTTCATGCAGGTCTGTGAGTGGTGTCCATGCATTGATATGGCATGCAAGGCTTGGCATTGGGATGAGTGAGATGTGATGGTGGGGTGTGTGGGAAGTGGTGGAGTGATGGGAGTGAGGGTGAAGGTAGGGGTATGTGATGGCATGCAGGTAGGGGGGTAGTAGTAGTATAAAGTTGACTTACTAGAGTCCAGTCCCCTGCTACTCCGTCCAGGCCCTCAGGATGCATGATTGCCAAGACTTGCTCCTCCCATGTTGTTAGTTGTGGGGGAAGAGGTGGGGATCCACTGACAGTCCTCTGTACAGTGAGTTGGTGTCTTGCTGCAATGGAACGTACCTTCCCCGTAGGTCATTCCCCCTCTTCCTGATGTCATCCCTGGTTCTGGTGTGCTGTCCCACAGAGTTGATGCTGTCCACGATTCTCCGCCATAGCTCCATCTTCCTGGCTATTGATATCTGTTGCACCTGTGCTCTAAATAGCTGTGGCTCTACCCGGATGATTTCCTCCACCATGACCCTTAGCTCCTTCTCTGAGAATTGTGGGTGTCTTTGCGGTGCCATGGGTGTTGTGTGAGTAGTGTGGGTGTGGTTGTGTAGGGTGATGTGTTGGGGTGTGTGATGTAAGGTGCGTGGGTGGTGTATAGGTGATGGTGGTGTGTGGGTCTGGTCTTGTATGTAGTCGTGATGTAAGTCTGTTGGCAATGATTTGTATTCATAAGGGGTTGTGGGTAATGTGGGTGGGTGTTTTATAGTGGTGTGGATGTGTGGGAGTGGTGTGTGTATGTGTGTCAGGTGTGTGTTGTTTGAATTGTCCAATGTGGTGTTGTTTTGTATGTGTGTGTGTATTTTAAGTGTGGCAGTGTGTACCGCTAATGGTTTACCACCATTGAATGTCCGCTGTGGTGATTTGTGGGTAATAATGTGGTGGGCGTAGTTCTGTTTGCGTAATGGTGTAGGTTTTGATACCACCAGTTTATCACTGACCTTTGGTGTGGTGGACTTGTGTCTGTGGCTAAATAGTGATGGATTGGTGGGTGTGTGTCATAATGTCGTGTAGGCTCTCATTATCCTAATGAGACTACTGGATTTTTGGGTGGGAAGATCGTTCACAGTGTGGGGGACTAAGTCTAACCCACGGTGAAGGACCCTTGTCACCCCCAATCCGGTTTTGCTCCGGCTAACTAGCAGTGCCTCATCTCTCCCAGAGGGAAGAGATAATTGGGCAGCCGAGCGCATGCCATCTTAGTGCTTCTCAGGGAAGTCGTGGTCACTCAGATGCCAACCAGTTCTCTCATACCCAATGTGGTCTCATATACAAATGACAGAGGCAGTGTAAGTTTTACAGATTGATTTAATAAAACGACTGCATTTTAGATAACAAAGCGTGAGCCGCAATAACCTGAACGAGGAGAGTAAAACATAGAAATAACGCTATCATAGTGCTTTTAGATTATGTTCTCTCTTCTAAGTTCTATTTTGAGCACAGCATGTTAAGCTCTAAGCCTGCCTTTCAGGTTCCCCGGGAGGACATCAACCCTCATACCTGAGCAAAGGCCTGTGATCTGGATCAGCAGCTGCAACAGGGCAGTCAGCGTCTAGTTGTAGTTCCCTGGTCGGAATCTCCCTCTTACGTGTACCAGGACTAGGAAGTGTTTTTATAATTAACATGCCGGTATTCTAAGAAACGTCCCTACGTAAGAATGTGTACTTTCTACGAACCCTAAAGACTAAACTCCTGCCATGTCTATCGGCAATGTACCAGACTGTATCCTTGACTGAAGCACAGAGCGAGCAAGAATGTATTGTTTGAGAACTCCGGTGCTGAAGTAAGCTAAACAGTGTGATGGAAGAAATAAAACAAGACCATGAAACTGGTTATTGAAAAATAACAGTGCGAGTCTAAATAAAATGCATCTAGACCAAAGTGCACAAAGGCCTAATGCTTTAAGCAAACGCGCAAAGGCTATATTAAAAATGGCTACACTACACCCTCCCCTTGTCGGTAGAAAGTGGTTTAAATCGAATCTTAAAAAATGCCCTATGTTAAAATTTTTTAACTAAAAAACATATAATTTCAACAAGTCAAGAGGACACCAAAGCACAATAATCCTAAATTTAAAAATAAGCATGCGGCTAAGAGCCAAATTTATGGAACAGTGTCAATTTAGACCAAATCCAATTCAAACGGTGGTCATTGAAAGTAGGAGGTTCTCCACTTCGGCAGATGACAAGACCGGAAAATCCACGCCAAAGACTATTAAGGAGCAGGTGTGTTCCAAAGCCTCAGAATCAAACAAGGTGGCATCCCGTGCAGGGCCTGTGAACGAGTTAATATCAACTTCCTCCAGGAAGGGTATTTCGTAATCAGTCTCACGAAGCAAATGCAGCCGCAGCGCGCATGTCTGGGAATGAGTCCTCATCGGGAACATCAACAGATCAGCATCAACCACTGGGGGGTGTTGCTGTGAGAGACAGATGTCTAGTGCAAGTTCAAAAGAGCACCAACGGCACCGAAACACAGACTGCACACAATCCAAAACCGGTCTGAATGACAGAGACCAGTCACACCCCAAATGTTCCAGGAGTGTTGCTCTGAAGTGCTGCATCATGCGTTCACAACACAGCTGCGCTGATGGGAGCGCCCACATTCGGTCTTGTTGCGGCGGGACAGTCATCGCGGAAAAACAAAAGCAACAGCAAAATGCCGGCTAATAAAGCCAAAGTGATTAGAAATCCCCCAAAAATGCTTCAGAAAATTGAATGAAGAGCCAAAGGTATTAAACCGATTATGGAAGAGAAGGTGTGAACGAAACCAACACCTACGGCTTTGAAAAAATGTGCCAATCCAGCCGTGCTGGACGCATTAAATATACGTCCCACGAGTTCACCAAAGTGGCTCGGAAAGTTGGTATTCAACAGGGACTGTATTTCTGCTGATGACCTTGCCCCCTGAAGTGCATAGGTCTCGCGCGTAGATGTAAGGGCCACATGCTTTTGAAACAATAAAGCCTTTAGTCTGCTTAACTTGTCGAAATTCACCTTGGAAGTAGCAATGTGAGGCCAGATATCTGCTACCTCCCTTAATTTAGTGGGGGGAACAACACATTCCCACAGCAAGTAACGACCTTGGTGACCGAAACAACGTAAACTATTCTGGCCCGCATGCCACAACAGTCTTCACTTTTGAGGAGGACGTAGCTGCCGTTTGAAAGCACTTGGAATGTGCGTTTAATCAAGGGGACCGGAACTCCCTTCAGATAGCAAGCCAAGCTCGCAACCGAGGCATCACAAGCCCCATGCAAGGACAGCTGCTCACAAATCATCAAATGGCTGACTGAAGTCTCGCATTCACTACCGCTAAGAAAAACCTCTCTCATGCCATTGAGACATTTGTACAAGAAGGGAAGTTCCCACACCTCATGTATATAACTATCTCCCAGCTTTTCATATCTACCCACCGGAACATGTTTTAAACAAGAAGTGAATTGTAGTGTAGAAATGGGCAGATTAATAACCCCGTGTATTAACCACTCAGCTGAGGGAATCTCGGCCACAGTAAAAGGCAATCTTTCCAATTTTTCAATGTTAAGCATGACATAAGTCGCCTCCTTCTTAGCCATCAGTTGTTGTTGATGTGTCAAATTAATGGAAAAAAAATATCTCCGTGGCTCTGATGTGCTGCCACGGAACGCGACCCGCCTTCAGTGTCTGAAGTGTCCAACCCAACTGCATAATAGACCTTGTTTGACTTTGTCCATGATATAAAGAAGACATGTCAGATCGTATAATGTCTATGTTGTCAATGGTATATATTCGGTCGTACAGGGTGTGAATTCCATTATCCACAACAGCTAATGCCTTTTTCAAATTTTCCTGATCTATCTGCCTTTACCGGGCCGCAGCCTCTTGTTGGGAAAGTTTCCATATTTCATTGTACACTTCGTACAAAAAGCGTTTCCTACGTGATGTCTTCGGGCCGGACAAAAAATCTTGCAAGTCAGTGTTATTAGACAGGAGAGTGAGATGTGTCTTAACTGCATCTAGCGTGGATGATTTTAACCATTGTTGACACAATTTTCCCACGCTATATGTAGTAATAATTTCAGCATGTTCAGGTGATATGTAGCGAGGGTCTGCCCTACTCGTCCTGAAACCCCAGAGGAGGTGACAAAACGTTGATGACACCCGTTGGTGTCTATAGGCCACAATAACCACCCGCCCGGACGTGACAATGAAGTGTTAAATGTACCATTCTGGACCCAGTTTGTAAGTTCACTAAAAGTGGCATTGATATATTTCTGCCAATCCTTCATTTTTGTAGGAACAGGTCTACTAGGCATATTCAATTCTCTAATCGTTGCTAAGCCCAAACAGCTAGTCTGTTGTACTGTTTCATTTAAAAAAAACATTTGGACGGTGTTAGAAATGGGTTTTTTGGTTGGCAGTCAGGTTACCCCCTGTCCAAGCAAAAGCCCTAAATCTAGTCAGGGTAAGTCACACACAATCCAAGATTATCCTGTGCCCACCCTCTGGTAGCTTGGCACGAGCAGTCAGGCTTAACTTAGAAGGCAATGTGTAAAGTATTTGTGCAATAAATCATACAATACCACCATATAGCACCACAAAAATACACCACACAGTGTTTAGAAAAATATATAATATTTATCAGGATAATTGTAGGTCAAAACGAATAAAGTTGCAATGTGAATTTGTAGAGATATCACTGAAAAGTGATATAAAGAGGGTCATTCTGACCCTGGCGGCCGGTGGCCGCCAGGGCCACCGACCACGGGAGCACCGCCAACAGGCTGGCGGTGCTCCAACGAGCATTCTGACCGCGGCGGTTCAGCCGCGGTCAGAAGCGGAAAGTCAGCGGTCTCCCGCTAACTTTCCGCTGCTCGTGTGAATCCTCCATGGCTGCGGAGCGCGCTCCGCAGCCATGAGGATTCCGACCCCCCCTACCGCCATCCTGTTCATGGCGGGAAAGCCGCCATGAACAGGATGGCGGTAGGGGGGGTCGCGGGGCCCCCGTAAGAGGGCCCCGCAAAGTATTTCAGTGTCTGCCTTGCAGACACTGAAATACGCGACGGGTGCCACTGCACCCGTCGCACCTTCCCACTCCGCCGGCTCGATTACGAGCCGGCATCCTTGTGGGAAGGTCGTTTTCCCCTGGGCTGGCGGGCGGTTTTTCAGCAACCGCCCGCCAGCCCAGGGGAAAACTTGTAATACCCGCCGCGGTCTTTTGACCGCGGCGCAGTATTTTGGAGGGCGGCATCCTGGCGGGCGGCCTCTGCCGCCCGCCAGGGTCGTAATGAGGCCCAAAGTGTCTTAAGTTTTTAAAAAGCAAACAAAGTCTCTTTCAAGCACAAAGTACCTGGTTTGGAGTGGAAAATCTCCTCAGAGGGCCACAGAAGAAGAGATAAGTGGAAAAACGGTGTGTGCGTCGATTTCACCCCAGCACACACGGACTTGCGTCGTTATTTTTCACGCGGGGAAGTCGTGTGTCATTTTCCGGCGCGCGTACAGTCTCTTTCTGTGGATTGCGGGGATTACCAGATGTCCCGGGTCTGTGCGTGGATTTTCCTGCTTGTTTTCCAGCTGCGCGTCGTTCAGCGAGGCTGCGCGTCCAAATTTCGATCTCACGGCAGTCGTCGCGTCGATTTCTCCTCTGGAGGTCGGGCGGCGTTGTCCGTGCGAAGCCGTGTGTCGAAGTTCCGGTCGTCCTGAAGGCGTCGCGTCGATTAGCGTCGGTGTGTGGCGTTTTTCTCGCCGCGGTACAAGCTGTGCGTCGACAATTTCGGCGCACGGAGCGTCCAAGTGAAAAAGAGAAGTCTTTTTGGTCCTGAGACTTCAGGGAACAGGAGGCAAGCTCTATCCAAGCCCTTGGAGAGCACTTTCACAGCCAGACAAGAGTTCAGCAAGGCAGCAGGCCAACAGCAAGGCAGCAGTCCTTTGTAGAAAGCAGACAGGTGAGTCCTTTGAGCAGCCAGGCAGTTCTTCTTGGCAGGATGTAGTTTCTGGTTCAGGTTTCTTCTCCAGCAAGTGGCTGATGAGGTAGGGCAGAGGCCCTGTTTTATACCCAAATGTGCCTTTGAAGTGGGGGAGACTTCAAAGAGTGGCTAAGAAGTGCACCAGGTCCCCTTTCAGTTCAATCCTGTCTGCCAGGGTCCCAGTAGGGTTGTGGCAGTCCTTAGTGTGAGAGCAGGCCCTCCACCCTCCCAGCCCAGGAAGATCCATTCAAAATGCAGATGTATGCAAGTGAGGCTGAGTACCCTGTGTTTGGGGTGTGTCTGAGTGAATGCACAAGGAGCTGTCAACTAAGCCCAGCCAGACGTGGATTGTAAGACACAGAAAGATTTAAATGCAAAGAAATGCTCACTTTCTAAAAGTGGCATTTCTAGAATAGTAATATTAAATCCAACTTCACCAGTCAGCAGGATTTTATATTACCATTCTGGCCATACTAAATATGACCTTCCTTCTCCTTTCAGATCAGCAGCTACCACTTCAATACTGTATGAGGGCAGCCCCAATGTTAGCCTATGAAGGGAGCAGGCCTCACAGTAGTGCAAAAACGAATTTAGGAGTTTTACACTACCAGGACATGTAAACTACACAGGTACATGTCCTGCCTTTCACCCACACAGCACCCTGCTCTAGGGGTTACCTAGGGCACACATTAGCGGTGACTTATATGTGGAGAAAGGGGAGGTTTAGGCTTGGCAAGTACTTTTAAATGCCAAGTCGAGGTGACAGTGAAACTGCACACACAGGCCTTGCAGTGGTAGGCCTGAGACAAGGAAAAGGGGCTACTTAAGTGGTTGGCACAACCAGTGCTGCAGGCCCACTAGTAGCATTTAATCTACAGGCCCTAGGCACATAGAGTGCACATTACTAGGGGCTTATAAGTAAATTAAATAGTCCAATTAGGTATGATTCAAGGTTACCATGTTTTAAGGGAGAGAGCATATGCCCTTTAGCACTGGTTAGCAGTGGTAAAGTGCGCACAGTCTAAAAGCCAGCAAAAACAGTATCCAAAAAGTGGAGGGAGGCAGGCAAAAAGTTAGGGGTGACCACCCTAAGGCTGTCAGGTCTAACAGAGGGGAATGACACATGCTCTAAACAATGTTTCTCTACCCTGTGTCTGCCAATGTTTTGTTCCTCAAACACTTTTCAAATCAACATTTTTTTTACCAATATTCATAACCTTCAATCGACAGTCGGGAAACAAAAGAATCTGAATATATGAATTTCGTATTAGTCAACAACATTTGCTTATCTTTATACGGAGTTAACTTAAAATAATATGACTTAGCATTCATTTGATGATGCCCAGAAAAATATGCAAATTTGTCAGAATATGTTTTAGAACTCCCTTGAGGGGGGGTTTGGCAATGCTCCCATTGCGTATAGTAAAATATTGTTTTCGGACTACTTGCTTTATGTATAAAGTGGTGCCCATAATAATTATAGCAAAACATGTCACCATAATTGTCCTTAAACTGGTAAACATCTTCATTCTCATAGACAGTATAATATTGTAACTCAGTCATCATGGAATCAACTGTCTTCACGTCCTAATCATCAGATACAATGCCTGGTATCATGATATCATTCATAGATAACTTTAGAACGTACGGTATTTGAATTATCTCAGTGGGACCGTATATATCAAACATTACTTTATCCCACACAATCCCATCCGGAATTGGTACTGCAAAAAATGTTCACAAAGGACAAGTCTCTTCGAACCTTATGTGATGAAAAATGTGGCTTCAACACCTCCTCCACCTGTTCAACCGCTGATCTCTCAGGAAAAAAATGACCATGTACCAACAGAAAAAAGGTAACGACAAACCCTATCCAGAGAAAAAATTGCTATCATAGTCAATAAGAGCAACAGATAGTTCCAAGGAAAAACAAAATACGTATCTTTAAGCCAATAAATCAGCTTACGTGGACCTGTGTCAGGTGTTGAAGAGGCAAATGAGTCCGATAGACCATCGTCGTTGTTGGCAAAGTACCCAGAGGCAGTTCTTGCAAAAGGTGCCGACGTATTCAATGGAGGAGTTGTTGTTTCTCGCGGTGGTACACTGTAGATAACACCACCCGCAACATCAGCAGTCATGGTGACTCGATCAAATGTTTCCAAATTATTTGTCGTCAGTGGAACTATCGCAAGATAATCTTCCACCCTCCCCAAGCTCGGAGAGGCAACAGTGTTGGTATAAATAACTTGGAGAGGAACATCTTCCCCAGTAGTGAGAGGGATTCGGGAACTACTGGACGTTCCTCTTGGTCTGCTGTGCAGAATCAGCCACATGTTGTAACTTGACATTGTCGATGGAAACAAAGTGATTTTCTTTGGCACCTGGCAACGGTGGTAAAATAACAGTTCTTGTTCCGTGTATCCCCACCACAGGAACTGGTGCTCGATAAGAAGGGCCAAATTCTTTTTTCACTGTGACCTTTTCACGCACAAGATCCCCAACTCTGGGAATCCAACCAGTAGGCGTTACTGGCACATCCTTAATTCCTGTGGAGGCAGCACTTTTAGAAGAGTTATCTTCACGGAACTGTTGTAATTCCTGCAAAACAGTGACACGATCATTCATGTCAAAAGGCGTTTCCGCCGCCTCCACACCAGGATCATCTAGATCTGGAACAAACATTCGTGTTCCGAACAGGCACTCATATGAAGTACTACCCCCCAGGGACCTTCTAGGCAAGTTATTCAGTGCTCTCTGTACTCCATACAGGTGGGTTAGCCAACTACAACCTGTACCTAAGACTCTTGCCTTTATAGATTGCTTTAAATCACGAATTAATCGCTCCACGACAGAATTTCCCTCGGGATGAAATGGAGACGAATACTGGAGCTGGACACCCAACGAAACCATGGAGTCCCTGAATGCCCTGAGGCAAAAGCAGGGCCCTGGTCCGAATGGAATGCCGCAACTGCATATGTACCGACAAAGACATGCAAATCTTTAATAACAGTTCGAGCGTCAGCCGAGCGCTGTGGCCATACCCACACAAATCTGGAGCAAGAATCAACAGCGACTAGTATATATTTGTATGCACTGTCCGGTGTGAGTGGACCGCAATGATCCAAGTACACACATTGTAATGGTCTGTTTGATATTAAGAGGGGCGTCTGCGGCGGGAGCTTAGCCGTTGAAACTTTAATTTGTTGACAGATGTCACAACAAAGGACACACTGCTTAGTCTCCTTATAGAGGCCAGGCCACCAATAACGGGCCTGTAATAGCGAAATTGTGGCTGCCACACCAGCATGTGCAGATGCCACTCCCTCATGCGCTGCATTAATCAATTGAGGTCGTACAACTTTATTGGGGATCTCGCCTACGCCTACGCCTGGAATTTTAACCTCAGCATTCAGCATACTTCCCATAAAGTATTGATATTTATTAGGAAATCCTTTAGGATAAGGCGTGCCATCAACCATAGCTTTTATGGCAGCAAAAATCTCTGTGTCTGGTTTGGAACTCGAACGAGTAACTGCGGCCACAGTGGCAACTGCCACTGTCGACTTTGCGGCTTCATCAGCCAAAGTATTCCCAGCAACGTGTATTCCAATGCGCTGGTGTCCAAGAGTATGTACAACATGGACTTTGGGTAGCGTCTCCTTCAGGTCTGCTACCTTCCCCCACAGTAGTCTGTGTTTTATGGTGTTGCCCTTTGAATCTCTGAACCCATTCAATCGCCAGTAATGTAGGTATTCATTGAAAGACTGGACACAATAATATGAATCACAAGCAATCAGTGTAAACTGTGTCGAATCTGTATGTTCTAGAGCCATCAATAGAGCTTTCAGCTCAGCCAACTGTGCCGTACAGTCCCCTAATGTTTGTGTATAAGTATGTTGGGGGCAGAATTTCTCCCCCTCCATATGGCTGCTCACTACTGCACATGCAGCAGAATATTGGTGTTTTGTCCCCACTGCCGGTTGCGCAGAGCCATCGATGTACATGACTACTTGATATTGATCAATAGGCAATGTGTCAGCGGGGACTGGATATTCAACTTCATATTGCAGAAATTCCTGAGTTTGTAACTTTGGGTTAAAAATGTAGTCAACATCAGTGGCTGTCAAAGACGTAGCCCATTGTATCCATCTTGGATGTAATGCTTTCGCGTTAGGAACACTCGCTTTCGTAACAGCCTCTAGGGCCGGAATGGGGGAAACTACTATAATGCGTTTGCCCTGGGCAAGAGGTAGTTCTTTAATAACAGCCATCTGTACAGCAGTGAGAATTTTCTCTGTTGGTGCGAATCGTTGTTCAGCAGCCGAATACAAGTGACACTTGTATCCTATCGGGACTGTCTCACCTTCATTAAAGGTGACATACATAAACCCAATGGCCCCAGCTATTACCCTGATGACCAAATGTGTCTTATTGTCCCGTATATGTAAATGTTTTACAGCTAGGAGATCTGACTGCAACTCTCGAAGAGTATGTGTATGCTCAATCGTCCAAAATTTGCTTGAAAAATCAGGACGTATTAATTTGTATAATGGTTTTATGCGTGTAGCATAATCAGGAATGTATGTTCTGCCAAAATTTAGAAATCCCAACAATGATTGGAGTTTCTTAATCGTATTAGGAGGTTGCAATTGTGCACATTTTTCTAAGAATTGTGGTGCTAGGCTATCCCAGGAATATGACGCTGAGGAAGGCAATTTTTGATTTTTTTAAGTTAAATTTGTAGCCAATTTTGGCAAACCCTACAACACTGTGGGCTACTCATCTTAAATGTTGTAGTAACTCGTCATCCGTGATATATATATCATCTACATATGACAATGCTTCAGGGTCCAACTCGTGCAATATTTCAGTCACACGAGCTGCAAACAGTCCTGGGCTATTCTTATACCCCTGAGGCAAACAACAGAATTTTTTGTGGGAGCCTAACGCACTAAAACTTGTGGGATCCCTACTTTCGGGTGCTATATTCTGGCAGAAGAAACCGTTCAAGATATCTAAGGTCGTTTTGTACTTTTTCCGCACAATGTTGTTCATTAGTGCTGCGCTATGTGAATTTTGTATAGCATATATACGTGTATGTCCGTTCAAATGTCTGTAGTCTAAGACTATTCTATATGAATGGTCCGGTTTAGCTACAGGGAATAAGGGGTTATTCATCACGAGACACAGGGTTCAATTACTCCCTGGTATTCTAATTGTGTAAGTATTTCTCTCACCGGTGCCCTTGCTTCATGTTTTATTGGATATTGCGGTTGTGGCTGAGGTTCACCTTTAATCGGAATTACATGATATGGAGAATCCCTATCCCACCCTACGTGATTTCTATGTAAGGCAGGTTCTTGTGCTAGAGCCCATTTGTTGCTATAGGACTCTGCGAGTTCCCCTGGAACAAGTGGTGAGAACGAAGGTTTAATAACCTCCTCCCCAACTGGGCATGTGCGAACAAAGTCAGGCGGCCAATCCTGTTCAGCCAGCAAAATGTCATATATCTTGACTACACAATCCCAAAAGATTGCGTTTTCTAGTGCGTTCAATGTCTCCTTCCAATTGTAAAGTCACTGTATATACCCTATCGGTATCAGAGACACGCATATCTGCTGTTTCAACTTGTATGAAGTCATCAGTTGCTTTCACCTCCAGATGCTCTAGAAGAATCCGGCGAACTATTGTGACCTCTGCCACGCAGTCGAACAGTGCTATTGCCCACGTCTTGTTCTTCAAGAGAACTCTCTTCCTGTGTGGCATGTCTAATTGAGACTGCCGCCACCTTTGTTTTTGTTGTATCGGTTTCTCTTCCTTCTTGACAGAAACCTCTGAAGAGCGTTGTGATTCCTGTCTTGGTTTCAAGTACTCTGTTCTCCGCTCTGACCGCCCACCTCTCTCATTTCTCTTTTCCGATGAGTCCTGAAAGGAACGAAATTGGCGTGTATCAGTGTATTGATATCGATCAGGCGTTTTCAAGCTATCCCTATTTCTGAGATTATACCTAGTCTGCAGGGTCTCCGCTCTCGGAGATTCTCCCCTTTCTTTTGTAGGTGTCTGTTGTTTTTTCTCCCAGCGCTTTTTATTACCCTCAGGTTGCCGTTTAGTATTATCCTTACAAATTTTTCCTTGAAACTATGGTTTCTGTGGTCTAGCCCCTAGGCTATCAAAACCGATACTGGAATAAGTTTCCGCTATTATTTTAGGCAGTTCCCGCTCCTGATCTAGTTGTGGGACGTTACGGAGGCGCATACACACCGCTAATGCCACTGCCTCCCCTTTAAGATTACTTAGTTTTATTGAAGAAACCGTGGCAAAATTGCCCATCAGTTGCATTCCCAAATCTAAGGCTGGGGCAGCCCCATATTCATCCTGAATCTGTTTAAGCACTTCCGGTAGGTTTGCCAATGTCGGTGTACCGTGTGCTGTTGTACAGAGCGCGGCAAACACCGTGCCCCATGTATTACAATGTTCCACTGTGGGAACCATGCCAAACGGTAAACACATTGTTAATATTCTATGTTTATCCTAAGGTCCCGTATGGGGAAATACCGCCTCCAGCGTATTAATTTTTTGCGCCAGCCAAAATGGAGTCTCTTCCCGTTTGGCTGGAACCTTACCCATGATAGAGTGTAGTCGACGGGTTTATACTTGGAGCTACTGCATGCTGTTGTGCTGGAGCAGCACACGCCGGGTTTGTATTTAGTGTCTGCATCACAAATTGAACTAAGCGTCTATATGTAGCCGTTAAGTCTGTATATAAACAACGAACTTCAGCCACTGGCATATTTGCAACCGCAGGATGTGGTGTATATGTGGCCAATAAAGGCCAGGTCGGACCATCATTACTCAGTGGACCTAACCTTACTGGTTATATTGTATGGGGTAGAGCGCCATCAAGCCAATTATTATGTTCTTGATAAGATAGAGGTATCTCTAAATATGCGTACGCCCTGTATTGGCCAGGCGAGTTCGCAATCGCATATGTGTGAAATGTATTTGTATTCCCATCAACTGCTGGAAATGTGACCCAAGAGTAAAAAAGTTCTGTTCTATAGGCTGCATGGTCGGCCACCACAAACGTGACTGGACCCCTCTGGTTCGTAAGACCATGTGCAAGCAAATGCGCTGTGAGCGGTTGTCTCATATTAAGAGCTATTTGTATTACCTGGGGATTCGCCATTAGAAAAACAGCGATGGTTCAGAGAAGGCACACCAAAAACGGGGTCTTTCCTTTTAAGGTTCAAGCTTGAACAACCATCTGCTATTTCTAGGATTACCTATATCGCGGTGGTGGAAATCCTCAGTGCCACGGACGTCTCCGTTAAAGGAACTGCGGGATCATTATAATATATGAGACCGAGAGAGACTGGTGGACCTGAAAATTAGAGCCAGACCAATCGTTGGCGGCGCCATGTCGTGTAGGCTCTCATTATCCTAATGAGACTACTGGATTTTTGGGTGGCAAGATCGTTCACAGTGTGGGGGACTAAGTCTAACCCACGGTGAAGGACCCTTGTCACCCCCAATCCGGTTTTGCTCCGGCTAACTAGCAGTGCCTCATCTCTCCCAGAGGGAAGAGATAATTGGGCAGCCGAGCGCATGACATCTTAGTGCTTCTCAGGGAAGTCGTGGTCACTCAGATCCCAACCAGTTCTCTCATACCCAATGTGGTCTCATATACAAATGACAGAGGCAGTGTAAAAGCCCCCCTTCTCGTCCAAACCCTACCTCACAAAAGCAGGGGTCCCCCAAGGGTCAATCATCTCACCTTTGCTTTTCAACATCTACATGTTATCTTTACCAGAACTGATCAAAGATTTCCATCTCACATGCTACAACTATGCAGATGACACAAAAATACTACTTAAATTAGAATGCCCCAAAAACATTGAAAACTCAGAAATCTTCAGTTGCCTCAGAGCCGTTGATCAGTGGATGACCTGGAGCCATCTCAAACTAAATACCTCAAAAACAGAAATACTCATATGTGGTGACTGGAAAAATGATGACCCTCTGTGCGTCTGGCCTGACTATCTCGGACCACCTCCTCAATTATCCAAGGAAGTTAAAAACCTAGGAATCACCATGGGTTCCAAGTTAACTATGAATACCCAAGTGGACAAATTAGCACGAACAAGCTTCATCACCTTGAAGACTTTACGACGCATCTTCCCCCACCTCGGATTTCCACACAAGGTGCAAGCTACTATCTCGATTGTACTATCCAAACTGGATTATGCCAATGGCCTCTACCATGGATCATCTCTATCTGTTATGAAAAAACTACAACATATCCAGAATTCCGCAGCCATGCTACTATTACATGTAAAGCCGCAAGCCCACATCTCCCCTGACTTGAGAGCACTACACTGGTTACCTGTTGCCAGAAGATGCACTTTCAAGCTGCTTTGTATCACCCACAAAGCTATACATGGAACAGGACCGCTTTTTATCAGAAACAAAATAACCAAATACATCCAACAAAGAAACCTCTGCTCAAGATTAGCACCCCACCTTAGAACACCACCAAACAAGAAAAAGACTACAGGTGGTACATCCTTCTCCGTTCAAGCAGCCAAACTATGGAATTCATTACCCCCAACTATACAGGGAGTGCAGAATTATTAGGCAAATGAGTATTTTGACCACATCATCCTCTCTATGCATGTTGTCTTACTCCAAGCTGTATAGGCTCGAAAGCCTACTACCAATTAAGCATATTAGGTGATGTGCATCTCTGTAATGAGAAGGGGTGTGGTCTAATGACATCAACACCCTATATCAGGTGTGCATAATTATTAGGCAACTTCCTTTCCTTTGGCAAAATGGGTCAAAAGAAGGACTTGACAGGCTCAGAAAAGTCAAAAATAGTGAGATATCTTGCAGAGGGATGCAGCACTCTTAAAATTGCAAAGCTTCTGAAGCGTGATCATCGAACAATCAAGCGTTTCATTCAAAATAGTCAACAGGGTCGCAAGAAGCGTGTGGAAAAACCAAGGCGCAAAATAACTGCCCATGAACTGAGAAAAGTCAAGCGTGCAGCTGCCACGATGCCACTTGCCACCAGTTTGGCCATATTTCAGAGCTGCAACATCACTGGAGTGCCCAAAAGCACAAGGTGTGCAATACTCAGAGACATGGCCAAGGTAAGAAAGGCTGAAAGACGACCACCACTGAACAAGACACACAAGCTGAAACGTCAAGACTGGGCCAAGAAATATCTCAAGACTGATTTTCTAAGGTTTTATGGACTGATGAAATGAGAGTGAGTCTTGATGGGCCAGATGGATGGGCCCGTGGCTGGATTGGTAAAGGGCAGAGAGCTCCAGTCCGACTCAGACGCCAGCAAGGTGGAGGTGGAGTACTGGTTTGGGCTGGTATCATCAAAGATGAGCTTGTGGGGCCTTTTCGGGTTGAGGATGGAGTCAAGCTCAACTCCCAGTCCTACTGCCAGTTCCTGGTAGACACCTTCTTCAAGCAGTGGTACAGGAAGAAGTCTGCATCCTTCAAGAAAAACATGATTTTCATGCAGGACAATGCTCCATCACACGCGTCCAAGTACTCCACAGCGTGGCTGGCAAGAAAGGGTATAAAAGAAGGAAATCTAATGACATGGCCTCCTTGTTCACCTGATCTGAACCCCATTGAGAACCTGTGGTCCATCATCAAATGTGAGATTTACAAGGAGGGAAAACAGTACACCTCTCTGAACAGTGTCTGGGAGGCTGTGGTTGCTGCTGCACGCAATGTTGATGGTGAACAGATCAAAACACTGACAGAATCTATGGATGGCAGGCTTTTGAGTGTCCTTGCAAAGAAAGGTGGCTATATTGGTCACTGATTTGTTTTTGTTTTGTTTTTGAATGTCAGAAATGTATATTTGTGAATGTTGAGATGTTATATTGGTTTCACTGGTAATAATAAATAATTGAAATGGGTATATATTTGTTTTTTGTTAAGTTGCCTAATAATTATGCACAGTAATAGTCACCTGCACACACAGATATCCCCCTAACATAGCTAAAACTAAAAACAAACTAAAAACTACTTCCAAAAATATTCAGCTTTGATATTAATGAGTTTTTTGGGTTCATTGAGAACATGGTTGTTGTTCAATAATATAATTAATCCTCAAAAATACAACTTGCCTAATAATTCTGCACTCCCTGTAAGAGCCACAGGTAACATTCTTGTCTTCAGAAAACTACTCAAGAGTTGGCTCTTTCCTTCATAACCACCATATTCAAACAACTGTGGACTGCATATGCCTATGTTGATAAATATTTTTTTCAGATTATGTGTATATTTCTAGTTATGTATAGTTTCTTTAGAAAATTTGTATTGCTACTATGTCATAACAATAAAATACACACACACTCTTTAAACCTGTTTGACTGAGTATATTTTACCCATGGTTCTAATTATGTATTGTATGTGCATATGTGTGTATTCATATATATATATATATATGTATGTATGTGTATATGTTGTTTCTGTGCTTGGCATGTTCGTGGGTCATTGCATGGCTCCTGGGTGGGTTGTTATACTAGATATCTATGAATTCCTGCTCTCATCTTATCACACTTATCTACCCATCATCATATGTCATGTCTCTATCAAACTATCCTCCATTCTCACTCTGACTCATCCCAAATCTTTTCTACTACTTTCATCTCCTAAATAACTCTGCCTAAGCTCTTCCCTCCGCTTCCACATCTAACTCAACAAACCTCACTCTACTACCGTGACCTCCCACACAACCCTACTAAATGATCCTGCATTTATCTCACCCTGCTACTATGCTCTCCCTAACCCTTCCACATACTCTTCCCTCCTCCATCCCCTTTACTCATCCCAAGCCTTTGGGTTGAGTAAATTAAGGATATATTCCCAATTAACACTTCTGGATTTCTTTCCTCCTCCAGCCCTCCATTACTCCAGTCAATCTAACTAACAAACTCTCATGTCCGCGGCTCAAATTAACTCATAATAATACTGAAACTGTACTCATTATTTCCCGATACTAATCCATCACTAATTCTTGTTGGGTTCCAGAGTAGCATGCTACTCACCGAAAAGCGCTTCGACACCTCGTAAGGGGTAGTAAGCGCTATATAAGTACGATTACAATACAATACAAAAATGTGAAAAAATTAAGTCAACTGCAAATTAGACATTTAGCTTTATATTTGTGTATGAAATGCGTCCATGCGAACATTTTGGCAACAAGGACAGATTTGATGCTGAATATAGTGCATAAAAACATAATGGCTGCAAACAACAGCCTCTCGTGTTCTGCCCTTCACATTGTTATAGGGCTCTCACAATAGAATTTTTACCCAAACAATTCTCAAACTACGCAACATGGGGTAACAGCATAATTTTGGGAATTTTGCATAACAAGCAGGCCACAAAATTCTGTAAATAACGTGAGTTTACATCTGCGTAACAAATATTTCACTCAGATCTATTGATAGCAATAGATATCCCTGCCAACTGCATTTCTGGGTACAGTGAATGTCCTCCAGGCAGGCACAGGCTGTGAAGGTGAGGAGATTGTGAACTCAGCAAAATGTCTTCTCGTGTACGCCTCATCTGCTGGGGTAAGATTGTCTGAATGTCCTCATAGAGTTCAATTGTTCTTCAAGTGAGTATTATGTTTGACCTCTTTGACCTTTCTTACAGCCTACTCACTGTTTGTCCATTCTGTTGATGACGTTGACCTCAATTTTTAAACTAAGACAACCTCAAATTGCCTCAACAAATTTTTCAGTTTAGAATAGTCTGACCCAGCAAAATAACATCAGAAATTGTTAGATTAGATGCAGCCCATAAACGTTCCTGATTTCTTTTTGCTATTTGTCATCTTAGGCAAAGAACTTGATCGTAATTAATTGACTTAAATTCAAAATTGACTCCAAATGTGCTGGGTGCAGCAACATAGTCCTCAGTGCTCCCTTCTACATTTTAATTCCTCAAATAGAACGTAAACTTTTCATTACAGTTTTTATGTTACAACTATACCGAGTTTCTAACAGTTTAACAGCATGCTGAAATGCATTCAACATAAAGTTGGCAGCATTAGGTATTGCGAGCAACAACCTGAATTGCAGCAGCTCTTGACCATCCAAACAGTTCTTCAAACAGAGACAATTTTCTCTGGTGGATGCAAACTTCCCCTTCAAGTACTCCAACAGAGCCTAGAAACATATCACACAGAACGTAACATTCCACTGTAGGTACCCTTGAGGTGGGTTGAAATAGTATGCTATACGTGCAAAGGAAAATTATATGAAAAGCAAGCAAAAATAATGAAAAGCAAGCTAAAATAAAATAAATTGTCTCCGTCATCCAGCTCGAACTAGAATGAAAAGATAACAGTTTATGAGAAGCAAATAGGTCTAAACATTATTTAAAGGAAGTAACTAGTCACTTTTGATAAGGATTATATTTTTTTCAGGATTGTATCAGAGTTAAAGTGAGCAAGAACGAGTAACAACCATGAAAGTTCAATTCCACAGTGCGGTATTAGAATATGCTGACCAAAGTAAATAACTCCGTAGAACAGTGGTGGGACGAATGTCAATTTTACCTTGGATTAAATTAAAACATTAAATTAGGCCCAACCAGTACATTCAATCTTGCTGCTGGATCAAATTAAACGTTGTAATACTTTGAAACTGCCTCCTGAAAAAAACAGACCTACTGTTTCATTGCTGGTGTCGAGCTTGTTACTTTCTGACCTCCAAAATGCCTCTTGCTACAGTGGAATGCACAGCTAAAGCTCTGTGGAACCCATATGCATGAGCACAAGGCCTTGGGTCCGTGCAGTAGCACCAGACAATGCAATGGCTGAAGTACAGGATGACATGTAGGACACTGGGCTCCCCACCCTCCCCCCGCCAACTGGGAGGGTGGGCCGCAGAAAACCATGTGAAAAAGCCATGGATTCCAATAAGGTCCCTGAGCCTCATGCTGACTCACTTGTCTCCTTCAAAGCTAGTGCCGAAAGGTGGGTCCCTCTCGATGTAACACAATGGGGACACCTACCTTACTTCGTAGGAGTGTGTGGATGGTGAACAGTGGTGACGGCTTTGTTGCCCCAGGGTCCATCTGCAGATCTATTGCCAGTGTAGGATGGATGAATGCTGAAGTCGATTTACTGGTAGGAAATGTTATTTGAGACGTAAAATAGGGACCAGCAGGCAGTAAAACTCCAGCCTATGCCAACATATCGAACTTCCAACTCTCTTATTCAAAGGTCCACAGACATTTCATGATATGACAATAAGATTCTCCCAAGACAGAACTGGACTGGATGGCACAAGTACCAACTAGTTCAAGGCAGGACCACGTGGTAAATCTTCACATGTAAAGAGTTAGGAAAGTAGACTGACTGATCCAATGTTTCTCTTCAGGCCCTTCTCTGGGCAGCATCATGCTACAGCTGGCTTCTGAGGAATACCCAGAAGTACTGCCCCTTGTGGGAATTTGGCCTTGAACTTCTGGGCAACCTTGGAGGATTGGGTCAATAAGACTTTGCCACCTAAATCTTCAGTTCAATTTGAACTTTCTTGAATTGGTAACACTGGGACAGTGCTCTTTCTTCCATGATAGCATCTTTGAACGAGGATTTGACACTTCCTAAAATATTCTCTTCAGATAATGAGATTGTGTGGAGATGTCAGACAATGCGTCAAGAAAAGGCAGGCTAAGTGGGTGTCATCCTTGCTGAAAACCTCCTAGCCCAATACTTTCCCCCTGGGCGTCCCTTTGCCCCAAACCTTAAAGGAGCTCTTTCAGTGGGAATTAAACAAGAGAATCAAAGGAAAAGGCATGGAAAGAGAGACCCTGAAACCTGCTGTAGACTAAGTCCTGGCCCGCTGCAGACTAAGTCCTGGCCCGTGTTATTTATAGGTGGAGAAACAAGATCTGGGCCTAACATAGACGTATAATTATTACCTTGAGTTGAAGGGCATGTGGTTGGGTTGACATTTGTTTTGAAGGGTTATGGTGTGAATGAAGCCTAAATAAAAGAGATGTGCTCACAGGACACTTTCAGATAGGATGATAACATATCACAAGTCTGACCTCTTCAAAAGGTCAGCATGTTGGCAAGGGTAGAATCTTCCAATCTGCACTTCTACTCGACATTCCTTATCAGGATCCCAAATCAGGATGCCCCTCAGGGTTGGATGATCAGGCATCTGCACTGGCTTTGTTGGCATATATTACTGGTGTGTTCTATAACTGTGTTCTTCAAGAATTGTGCTCCGTGAAACATGATCTCCACAAGTCCTTTGTGCAATGACATAGGTTTTCTATAAGGGTTGTGTTCCACAACAGATGCGCACTGAGAGCTGTTTTCTATGACATACTTATTTTACAAGAGCTCTTCTGTGACACGTGTGCTACAAACGTTCTCTTCTATAAGCGCTTTATCCTAATAACGTTGTGCTCTGTGACACTTATGTTTAATAGGAGCTTTGTTCTGTGGAAGATGTGTTTTACCAGAATTGTAATCTACAAAAATCTTGACTGTATAAAACCGGTGCGCTGTGAGATCTGCGTTCTGAGAGAGCTGTACTCTGATACACGTGTTGGGTAACAGATTTGTTCTATAAAACATCTTTTCTATCAGAACTTGATTCTATGTCAGCTGTGTTCCATGACAGGTGGATTGTGCCACCACTGTGCTGTCCTCTACAAAAGACATGTTCTTCAAGAATGTGAGTAATGCTCTGAAAATGTAGTTCTTTGTGGAAACTTTAAATGAAAAAGGCTGAAAATCACTTGTCATCCGCTTAAAGGACAATGGATGTTGGCATTATCTGAGGTCATTTGAAAAATTCAATTTCACTCCCGTCACAATATATTTTCCTCCCCCATTTCCTTTGTATTCACTGTTACAACACCTATTTGTAATTGTTTTAAATGTTTTTATTCAAGGAATCCCTTTGGATGAATGTGTGAAGAAAACTGCAAACTGAAACAAGCATTTGCAATGCAATGGGTCTCACGTTTACTCGCGTTAAAGCTATTAGCATTGTAAACTCCTAGCCGGACTTTTCTTGCCACATAGACTGAAAAGTAAAACAGTTTTACATAAGCGAGCCAACAGCCGCAAAGCAAACACAGAAAAGGAAACAGAAGTTTGCTTGCAGTGAAAGTATCGGCAAAAGTGCAATTATCCATGTACAGGGTCGATGTCATGAAAGTGCTCAACTACTGCCCAGCGAGCTCGCACTGGGCAGGAAATGAAGAGAAAAAGTAGTGCAGAAACCATACAGAAAACATTGAGCCTCATATGTTTTCAGTAGTTGGCCGGTGCACTCGAGGAGGGCTAAACACTGGAAAAGGCATGGCGTATGCATGCCTTTCACTAATTAAATGAAGTGAATTGTAAAAGGCAAGCCCACAAACCAACCAAAGTGATGGGCCTGACAAGGACGTGATTACAAGCCCACAGAGAGATTACAACAGGGACAGAGCACTTTGTAACTCCACCATAAAAAGGGTTGTTTCTACTAAAGCTGAGATATGTTTTTTTTTGTGAAAGTGGTGTGACTTGGTAGTTGCTGCTTCGATAAGTCATGTTCTAGGAAATATACTTTCCACCTCAGCTGTTTCCTACAGGTGCTCTTACAGACCGGACTAGTTTAATTTCTCGGTCACTTTGGTGCCCTCGTAAACTGCCTGCCCATTCGGTACTGGTGATTGTGGGCTAAAGGTTGGCGCTTCGCTTGAATTTGATAGTTCTTGGATCGATTACCATTTTCCCCCTCGAAAACACGTTGGATTCTTGACAAATATATCTCTTTTTGGCATGAAATACAACCTAAACTTAGCCTTTGATTTCACAATACATGGAGTATAAAAATTGGGCCTCTTCCTTCACCTGCTTTGGGCCACAAGCGAAACATACGTTTTAGGCTTTGCAAAACACTTTATAAATACTAATACAAAACAAACCAGCGCACATCATCATTAAACTTCAATGGTTTGCCCAATTTAATAGCATGGAAAATCACAGGCATCCCTTCACTTCTGCGGTTCAAAACACACACCAGCACGAATCACTTCGCTCCCAATTCACTTTCTGGAACTGTGGCTTTTATTATTAACAGTGATTCAATTTTTTCTGCACTTTTTTGCTGTTTGCCCGTGCAGTTAATTTTATCTTGGGTACTCTTTTCATTAGTAGGTCAGAGGCTACGAACATTTGAGAAGTATTTAGTGTTTTCGGTTAATCTGGAGCCTATTGCTGCCTTACCTCGGAGTAAAGTTTATGTTTTTATTGTGCAGCGCGTCATTTTTCAACCCTCTTGTGTTACAATGCATTTCATTAGATGTGGTGCTAATTTAAAACATTTGCTGTTTTCCTGGCAGAGGTTGCGTCTCTGTAGACTTTCTCGTTAATGATGGCCAAAGACCTCTTTTTAGCAACTCTTGAGCCCTGGAGACAAGTGTCTCAAAGCGCTGTTAGGTCCGCCAGGAGTTGCTGCCGTCCAAGGAGCCCACACATGGACGTCATGTAGTGTCGACAAGGGTCGCAACTGCGACTCCTAGCTTTCCCCTTGCGATTCCTGGCACTGCCTTTGCGACCTCTGACCTCAGAGATGGCAAAATCAGTGCCAGGCACACAAGGGCAGCCGACTTTCTTTGTCTTTCCTTTATTACACAGGGATTGAATAATATTTTATTATTAACTACAAGTGTAACTAAGAATGAATTACAATTTTCTGGCAACTGAGGTAAGTAAAAAATTATTTTAAATGTATGCTTCCCACCCCCCCCCCGCGCTTTTGGATGAGTGTGTTTTTATGAGTGTGTAAATGTGTGTATATGTGTTTGTGAGTGAAAATAAAGTCTAAAAGATTGTCATCTCCGCAACCCTTGGCATTTCTGTGATTTGATGTTCATGAGCCCACATGAGAGAGATTCCAGGGCTGGGGCTAGGGCAACAGTCCCATTTCAGTGAATACAGCTCTAATTGGGATCAAAGAGGATACTGCGACCCAGTGCTTAATTTGTAAATAAAAACGTGGGGGTACCCAAAGCCCTCTTCTGAAACACATGGCTGTTGCAATTCAATGTGAAAGCACAGATATTGAGGAATCATGGCACTGACACCACTTCCAGCCTCCTTAATCCATTTACAGTCACTTCCTGCCCCTTCAGCTCAATCATGCAGCTTTCTGCTTTCTCCCTGTATGACGCTTTTCTAAATGACTCTTCCTCCGTATTTTCCATATGTGTCTTTTGCAAGCTTTAAATGCTTGAGGCAGAAAAATAAGTGCTGGCCCTCAAAAATAAGTGCTGGTACCCTGCAAAGGAAACCACTGGCTCAAAAAGGGGAAACATAATTTAAAACAATGCATTTACTATGAAATGGATTTACGACGATGCCATTCCTACGAATATGACTTTCCCATGCATACCTTTACTATGAATATACCTTTACAATGCATGCCTATACAACGAAATTTGTTCTAAAGGCATGAATGGTAAAAGTATATGCGTGGTAAAGGTTATAAAGGTAAGCATTATTTTTAATTTGTAAAGTCATGAATGGTAAAGGTGTATGTGTGGTAAATGTTTTGCAGGCAAGTATAGGTAAGTTTTAAGTGGTTTAAGTGGTTATATATATATATATATATATATCAAAAACGAAGTTGTCCTCATGTCAAAGCGCACTCCCAACAGGATATATAAACAGGAAGAAAAAGCAAAGCCAGCAACTCACAGTGAATTCTTTAAGCAGTTTCATTATTCCAGGCCTTAAGTTATAAAATCATCTCTGGACACGTGTTTCAAGGTCAATCCTTTCTTCAGCAGAGAAAAATATAAAGGTGTTTCACCCTCGTAGGTGCAGCCAGTGCTGGAAGTGTTCCAGGCATTTCTTTCTTACTGAAAAGACCAGCATGGCTTCAGCTTGTCTAATTGCAGGCACCTGATTAGTCTCTTTGAATACCAGTCCGCCCCAGTTAGGAAATACAAACAAATCTGCTAACTTGACTTTGAATTCAGCCCACTGGAGGGTAATGTACTGTGTTTTAATAATGAGGCTTGTGAAAATTACACCCACTTGGGAAAAAACGAACTTGCAGGACTACGTATACCAACATGCACTGGCTGTGACTCACTGGGGGCCCATTATAGGGGAGTATTTAATGGTTAATCATGTGCCTGCAATTGACTTAATGATTTGCCTCGTATTTGGCCTGTGAACAAGGGCAAGGATGCCCGAAACGCGTCTGGCCTGGAGAGAATGAATTCTATGTCTGTTATCGGCTTTGCTGGATCTGAAAATAAATACAAATGAAACCTGTTGAGAGTGCGCCTCCGTCTTGGGACAACCTTTCTTTGTGGATATATATATATATATATATATATATATATATATATATATATATATATATGTGTGTGTGTGTGTGTTTGGGTTTTGGGGTGGTAAGGGCATTATTAGGTTTTAGGGTGGGTATGGGATTTAGGGTGGTAAGGGCATTTTTAGATTTTAGGGTGGGTATGGGATTTAGGGTGGTAAGGGTATTCTTAGGGTTTAGTTTGGGTATGGGTTTTGGGATTGTAAGGGCATTTTTAGGTTTTAGGGTGGGTATGGGTTTGGGGTGGTAAGAGCTCTTTTTAGGTTTTAGGGTGGGTATGGATTTTGTGGTGGTAAGGCATATTTTGGTTTTAGGGTGGGTATAGCTTTTAGGATGTGAGGTCATTTGTAGGTTTTAGGGTGGGTATGGGTTTCAAGGTGGTGAGGGCAATTTTAGGTTTTATGGTGGGTATGAGTTTTGGGGTGGTAGGAGCATTTCTTGTTTTAGTGTGGGTATGGGTTTTAGGGTGGTAAGGGCATTTTAGGTTTTAGGGTGGGTATAGGTTTTGGGGAGGAATGGAAATTTTTAGGTTTTATGGTGGCTATAGGTTTTGGGGTGGTAAGGGTATTTTTGAGAGTTTAGGGTGGTTATGGGTTTTACGGTGGTAAGGGCATTGTTAGGTTTTAGGATGGGCATGGGTTTGTGGGTGAAAGGGACATTTTTAGATTTTAAGGTGGGTATGTGTTTTGGAGTGGTAAGGGCATTTTTAGGTTTTAGGGTGAGTATGGGTTTTGGGGTAGTAAGGGTATTTTTTTGTTTTTGGGTGGATATGGGTTTTGGGGTGGTAAGGGCATTTTTATGTTTTAGGGTAGGCATGGGTTTTGGGGTGGTAAGGGAATTATTGGGGGTTAGGGTGAGTGAGGTTTGTAGGTGGCAACGTCAGTATTTATTTATCCATTTATTTATATATATGTATACATATATATATATATATATATATATATATATATATATATATAGTAATCTAAAAGTAAGGAGCACTCACCGGGCTTTAGGAAAACTATTTAATAACACGGCAAACGCGTTTCAGCAACATCGCCTTTCTCAAGTTAAGTTCAGACAAGAAAAATACGTGTCGTTTAAAACACTTTTAAGTGAATGCAGTTTTATGGGGTAGCCAATGAGGCACTGTGACCCAAGTAACCCACATGAATGAGATTCTAGGGCTGGGTTTAAATCAACACAGCCTTATTCATGTGCATTCACCCTTATGTGGGGCCATAAGGGCCACTGCAGTGGAAGGAACACCCTTGACAGGGATACTATAACTAGTGCTGAAGGCGCGCAGCCCAACCCTAATGAACGCTGTTCTGTATTGTGTGCCAGGAGCAAAATCACTCCAAAAAGCCCTTCTTCTTGTAGTGTGAGAGTATTATCTCATTAGCACAGGCCTATGTGAATGTGGCAAATATTTGGGAGCATTGTTCAGCTGTCACACATGTGACCCAGTTGAGTGAGAAACTTTAGGGTAGGAGCATCACCATCACTCCCTACCTAGATGTACACATTGATAACAACCGCCCCTAGTCAGCTCATGTTCAAAGATCCCATGAGAGCGATATGAGGGGTCAGAGTCCTAGCAGCAAGCGACTTCCCTCCATCAGTGAAAATTCAATTTGGACTGTTACAAATGCTATCCACTAAATCCAGATGTAGCATATGGATTTTACAGCAGAGCCTATTCAAGTGAGCCTGGCACTTTGTCTAGTTCCATTTGCCAAGGTAATCTAAGTTGTGATATCATGTACATATGTATTAGTACTCTGAGAACATCGAGGAGATTGTTAAAGATCTTTCCAACTAAATTCCAAAAATGTGCTGTTCTGAATATTTCTCCATGTGCATTCAGTTAGAGAACTACAAAATAAATCAAATTTGTGAGTTATGAATGACATGTAATGTAGAAATTATAAATGTTGAGTTTAAAATCAAAGTTGCAAATGAAAAATTGAAATGACGAAGGATACATCTAAATTCGAGATGTATGTGATAAATCGAAATTTTCAAATACTAAATTATTAAGAGAGCATAGTCTTGTGGGGTTCTTGATTACTGCCCATCTGGTAGACTGTAGAATGTACTGATTTTCTCACGCCTCAGAAATTGAGAAGTTTTCTGGGTCTCTATGCTACACAGAGCTCCTTGGGAAAGGAAAGACTTCTTCAATCATTGGAAGGCACTAAAAGGAGGTTCTTTTAAAAGCTAGCTAACAAGCTATATAAATTCCAGGAGCTCAATAACTAGCACAATGTCTTCAGTCTCGAGGTTTCTTGCCCCTACTGTGAGTGCAGATGTACAATAAGGCCAGATGGAGCAACCAGAGCATCAGTTAGTCTGCAACTTGAACGTGCTTGATTATCTTGACTCATAAGAACCCCGCAGTTAAGTCCCAGCATAGGATTGATCATTGGATGCCTCTACCCCATTCGTACTCCTCAGGTTCTAGTCAAGATAATCCAAGTCTCCTCATCTGTGTTAAGTTATTTATCTAACCTCTCCAACAATCCACCTATTGTTGCTTCCCATCTCACATAGCAACACTTAAATTCCACAATGTTCCTTATTTCAGGACATGTGCAGGGAAAGGACAGCTTTTGTGGTGACAGTTGTGTTACCTTTGAAATGTAGGTTTAAGTGTAATTAAATTAATCTGCCTGAGTTTGAAGGAGATTGTCTGGAAATCCATATTATTTTGTTAGTGTATTGCTTTTTTAGCTGTGCTCTTGGAAAATTGACAACCTGCTTTACATTTAGCCTGCCACCACACTTAAATCTAGATCAGTGGTTCCCAACCTGTGGTCTGGGGACCCCTAGGTGGGTCGCGAAGCCTCCTCTGGGGGTTTGCAACTGCTTAGAAATTCAGTAATATTAATAGATTAGGTCCCAGCTTTCAGTAATGACTCAGTGGAGGGCTCCCCTGATTCCAATAATGATTTAGTGGGGGTTCCCAGGTTCCAGTATTGATAAAGGGGGGGGGTTCACAGAAGCCATAAGTTTGGGAACCACTGATCTAGACCATAAGGCAAGGGCTATTGTTCTTTTTATGTCATTAAATTACTTTCTCCTAAATTCATAGGAGTGTTGGCCTAGTATTTACGAGAGCATAAACAACAGTTACATTGATCAGGAGTACACCTCCCGAACAGAGACATATAAATGGTTTAGTACATACACACACACACACACACACACCTATATAAATACACATACAAACCAAAACACAGAAATACAGAGCTTGCCCATGTACTCACATATGTTTATAACAAACACAGAACACATCCACCCATAAACTTACAGATGTGAATGCATTTAAAGTTACTTATATATATAAAACACACTTACCCAAACTCAGAAACATGCACTGAGCTACTCATGAGATAACACATATGTACTACACACACACCACACACAAACACACACAAACACACTTATCTGTATGGATACAAACAAAGTCACATGATTTATTTCATAAATATGGCCTTCTGGGACTTGTAAAAAAATGCGTATAATGAAGGAAATAAACAGAAAATTCATGGTGGGGCTTTTTTTTTAACAAGTATATGCAAAGCCAATAGTACTGGGTGCATTATAAGTTCTTACTTAAAAAAGCCTACAGCAGAGAATTAAACAAAAAACATGCATAGCAAAGCCAATAGGTCTGGCATTGGCTAGCACACTTTTGGATTTATCAGTGGATTTTGCCATGGTTTTTATAAAACATTGTTAAGGGAACTTCCGGGCCCTCACCAATATTTTTAAAAAAAATTAAAACAGCAAACATATTTTTTTGGTTGTAAAAAGCACACATTCTAAATGAAGCCCCTTGCACTGTAGAGAACTACTTTATTTGTGAATATGCTCCTTGTGAAATGTCATAATCACATTGATGTTAACTAGTGACTTAAGTTGGCTGACCCATTTCCCAATGCTATATGCTACAGTGGGCATAAGAAACATTTGAATGACACAATAACAGACCAATGAATGACGAGGGATGAATAAAAGCCTCTTTCAGCATGTAACAGTATATTTTACTTTAAAAAAGTAGTTTATGATGTTTTAGTGTATCTGTCAGATGTAAAATAATCCCTCATGCATGGCAATACAATCCCTCTATAGATGGTGAATTGATACCCCAAACAGTAGCATTTTGTAAGACAGTACTATTTCCATAGTTGGAGCAAAAACCCACTCTGCGTCTATTGTAAGAACTGATTACAATAAGTCAACAGACATTTGCATTGCCAAGGCATACCTGAAGACATTGTCTCAAAGTTGAATGGGTGGCTCTGGCCAACTATGTATCATAGTAACATTTTATTTGTTTTTTTTTCTTCATATTTCGCTTGGCTGCCTCTCTGCCCATCAATCTATGGACCTATGGCTGTTTTGCTTACACCTGGACAATAGTTTGTGATTAGAACAGCAGGCAACAGGACCTGGGTGGAGAATAAGCCCATGTCATTTGGGTTTGAGTTACCAAAATTCTTATTACAGAAATTTCGAACTGTGTTCATTTATTTGTGGTTTTATATAGCCCAAAGGGGTATCTGTGGACGTGGGTTGAAAGGGAATTCTTCACAATTTAAAATCGGTTGTTGTGCAGTTTTTAGGTTGAGCTAGGCAGCGCGCAAGCGCTGTCATCGACATTTTGTAATCTACATTTGTGGGCTTTAACCACACCCATCTCACGCCCAATACTTTAATTCATTCCTTGGACTGCCTTTCAAAATTCCCTTGATTACACCGGAAAATGCTTCACTTTTGTCCAGCCTTGAGACTGCTTTGTTACCGCCATCCAGATTGACCCTGATACATGGATAACTGCATGATTGGCCACATAGCTTAGTGTGGTGCACTATTTGTTTCGTTGTTAATGTTTCCCTGAGTCGCTATGTAACAGGAGCTTCATTGTTCATTCAATTTTAATGCTTTTCCTTTGTGGACTTTCACACGCTCACACTACCTATCTGCCTTTTGATTGCCATTGTTTAATTGTATTTGTTACAAGTTTCTTTTTAGATCAGCTTTTCTTTCAAATAGAGCCAACGCCAGACTCAAACCCGTTTCCCCAGACCCAAAGTTGGCAGCTCTGTATGTTATGCCATGTTACTGTTGTCATGAGTATTCTCGCGCCGCACTGCATCGCCCTGTCGTCCCCTTTAAAATTGCACAAAGGCAACAACAAACAGCAGGCTTTCGCCATTGTCTTCCTTCTAACTCATGGCTAATGTCCTTTGTGCCAAACGTAGTTGACTGGATTAAACTGTTTCTTTTTTCTGTTTTTTGCTGCATACAAAAAAACAAAAGATTAAAAAAAAAAACATTTTCAACGCCAATACCTCTAAGTTTTGCAAATGCGAGATATAATGCATTGCAAACGATGTTCTACTTTGCCATGCACAATGCTGCGATGAAAGACTGTGAGATACTGATGAGGTTTTTCACAATTGTTTTGGATGAATTGGCATGTCCCTTCCTTTTCAGAAAATCCACAGTTAGATGTACGCTGTGCTCGGGATTGAACAGCTTCCTCAGCTAAGAGAACAAAGATTATTAAAAATTGTTACAGAGATTGGAAAGTGACTGGGGCATACACATTGCACCTCTACCTGGTAACTTTGGTTCAGGGAGCCCTATTTACTAGTGGCAGGATCAGGTTCAAGTACAAAATCCATTACACTTCCCTTACTCCAGTCTTAACCAGTCGCGGCTTGCAGTGCTAAAAAGGGGCGGGCGGGTGTGGCGCATGGAGGGGTGTACATTAAATTATTTTATACATTTTTTACAACTTACCTGATGTGCGGACCACCGCCACACCACTCTCCTTTCCGGCATCGCTGCAGGCACAGGCCCCCAGCCTGTCCTGTGGCCAATCCTGACGCTGCTCAAAGCAGCATCTGGATTCGCTTGGAGCTCCCAGGCAGATGTGTAGCCTGTGTTGGCTCTCTCCAGCCCGGCAACTGTGTTGATGGACTGGAAAGAGCCTACTGTGCGTGAAAAACTACAAAAGGACAATAGCATTGTTATAAAAGAAGCAAATAAAGGAGGCAATATTGTCATTCTCAATAAAAGGGATTACCTGAAAGAAGTTTACAGACAAACTAATGACACCACCTGTTACAAAAAACTCCCAACAAACCGTACCAGGGAGATTCAAGCTAAACCTAAGGATCTTTTGGATCACTGGTGCTCAAGACAAATCCTTACCCAAGAGTGAAATTTTCTATTCATTCAACATCCCACTACTCCCACTCTATATCTCTTACCCAAAATACATGAGGGTGGTCATCCTCCCAAAGGTCGTCCCATTATCTCTGGTATTAATTCCATTTGCTCCAACCTGGGTATCCTTATTGACTCTGAATTACAACCATTTATGAAGAATCTCCCCTCATTTATCAAAGACACTAAAGACATTTTACAGAAACTGCAAAACATTGACTGGCAACCTGACTATATACTTGCAACCATAGATGTAGTCAGTCTGTACACTTCCATTAAACACCAGGATGGGATTGAGGCTGTTCAGAGCTGTCTATCAAAACGATCAGTACATCTACTTGAAAGAAGCAAAATGATTCTTGAAATGTTATCTTTCTGTCTCACAAACAATTTTTTCCTTTTTAAAGGACAATACTATCTTCAATTACAAGGTACAGCGATGGGAGCTCAATTCGGGCCACCATACGCATGTATTCTTATGGGTGCAGTCTAACGACACTGGCTCTGGAATGATGACCTGGAACATCTCTCACAACATATCATCTTCTGGGGCCGCTATATTGACAATATTTTTCTTATGTGGCAGGGTCAAAAGTCACTCCTCCAACTCTTTCTCATCTCTCTCACACCAAATAGGTGGAATGTTGAAATAACATATCCAATCTCCAAAACTACACTTGAATACATGGACCTTACACTGTACATTGACAACAATAGACTACATACCTCACAGAAAAAGTACAGCAGCTAACTCTAGCTTACATGCATCTAGTTGCCATCCCTATAGCACAATTCGCAACATACCAGCAGGAGAACTCAGACGGGCTAGACTTAATTGTAGTAACAAAGCTGACTATGAGACAATATCCTCTGAAATTGTTGAACGTCTTTCCATACCTCCAGTCTAAAAAACACTATGGAACACTTTGCCAAAACAGATTGCAGTACAATGCTTAACAAGACTAAACCAACCACTCAAAGGACTCCCATTTGTTTCATTACACACTTTCATAATGGTCAACAATATATCCGAAAATTATTTCGCAAACACTGGTACTTACTCCATAAAATACCTCTATTACTCAACATATCTCTTCTTTCCCTCAGATTGGTTTCAAAAGAGCCCCCAGTCTCTGTGATAAATTATGCTCATCTTTCTATCAAGATAAAATATCTACTCAATCTTACCTGCAACCCCTATCTGGATTCTATATCTGCACAAAGTGTTCCATCTGTAAATTAGGTCTGACAAAATCTAAAAGAATTTTGATTAATGGCAAACATTTGTTATATGTGAGTTTATCAACTGCAAAAGTACCAACATAATCTATCTCATCACCTGCCCTTGTAATAAGGCCTATATAGGAAGTACTACTAGAACACTCAGAATACAAATATAGGAACATTTTCGTAATATCCAGAAGGACGACACAAAATTTCCATTGGTTGAACATTTTGTTAAATGTCATCCACATACACGTTCTTTCACATTTTGTGGCCTCATGCAACTCAAACAACATCCTCGGGGAGGTAACCTTGAACTCCAACTGCGACAGAATGAAAGTAAACTAATTATTCGTTTTGATACTGTACGACAAGGCCTTAATAAGGACCCAGAATGGCACTATTGGCTTCATTAATGGACTAGATCTGTATTTTCCTGTGCCGATAATAATCACATCTTATGTTTTCTGTTCTGTTACGTTTTGACTTAGCTTTAAAAAAATCCTAGCACCTGATATTTCAGACTGTAAGCCCTGTTGGTGACTTGGCAGGAAATACAATGAAAACCTTGTGGCTAAACATTTCTATTCATACAAACTTGAAACAGTTAGGCACTTAGCCCATTCAATTTTAACTTGCTTCCTTGCCCCGCCTCACATCATCATGGTCTCGGTTTCATGTCGTTAGGATTGTGCTCATAACATTGAATCAATATAGACAATGATTGATTTTTATTAACAAGAGATTTCATAAAAATGAAATGCACTGTTAATAACTGAAAGGCAAAAAACTGAACCAATGACTCACAGCTCGTGAGCTGTAAAGCCGCGACAAGGCACCAACCGCTTTACAGTTCATTCATACATGACACGCACAAGACCATTCACACCGCCAGCCACGGGCCCAGCACATTACAACACTCACATCGACAGACAGCGCCACTCAAGGGCCCATGACTTACATACGCCCACATGCCTGATACAACAATCATACCAGCTGATGGGAGTGTGTGGACTGGTGTTTGGCTGGCAGTGTGTTGCAGTAGCCAACAGCAAGTCAATATGTACACTCTCAGCCAAGCCCCACTCCACACACAATGGCATCTTTTTTTTTTTTTTAAACAGAGGAACCCCTAACTAAGTAGAAAGAATTACAAAACTACAAACACAAAAGCTCTAACTAAGTACATGACAGAAATGCTAACCATGAAACTGAACACATGAAAATACAAAACAGACATGAGTTTACACTCATGGTTGTTCCCAGAAATTCTTCTGGGTGTGGTAATTTTGTAAAACAACCACCCACACACAGCCCAGGCTTTGAAGGACAATCTGGGCAGTACATTCGAGTCTCCCTCCGGATTCCTCTTCGAAAACACACTCTACATTTCTTAGCTGGAAAGTCTTTTTTGGGTGTGGGAGGAATGTGCTCAGCAAAGTGGCGATCTTTCAGTCTAGCCACATCCTCCAAAACTGCTTCTCTAGGAACTCTGGCCTGTTCCACCACAATAAGGCTCCCTATCACTGACTCCTGAAATTTGACAAATGTCATCTTTGACTCTGGAGACCTATCCCTAAACACAATAAAAGCATTAAAGGTTGCTAAGTGGAAGAGGTGAATTGCTAACTTCTTATACCAAACGTAAGACTTACGAATAGCAGTATAAGGTTCCAACCTCTGATCAACTCTATCTACACCTCCCATGTGCTTATTATAATCTAAAATGCACACAGGTTTGCGCACTTCAGCAACCTGGCCCCAAACAGTCATGGGGAAGTACTCTCATCATGGATGGTACTTAGCATGTAGACATCCCTCTTGTCTGAAAATTTCAAAGCTAGCAGTTCATCATTCTGCAAAGCACAGCACTGTCCCCTCTCAAGTTTTTTACAAACAAGCTCCCTTGGATAGCCTTTCCAGTTACAACGAATTGTGCCACAAGCAAAAGTGTCCACTTTAAACAATTCCTTGAACAACTGCACTCCAGTGTAGAAGTTATCTACATACAAATGGTGACCTTTGTTGAACAGTTGTCTACCAAGATCCCACACAATTTTTTCAGTAACTCCAAAAGTGGGAGGACAACCAGGGGGGGGGGGGGTCAATATTGGAATCCCTACCAGTGTAGACACGGAAACTATACACATATCCTGTACTACTTTCAGACAGCATATACAATTTAATTCCATATCGGGCCCTTTTGCTAGGAATGTAAAACCAAACGACCCTTGAAGAGGACCAAAGACTCGTCCACACTTATCTCTTTGCCTGGAACATAGACCTCCGAAAACCGATCTACAAAATGATCAAGGACAGGCCTAATCTTAAAAAGACGGTCAGAATTTGGGTGATCTCGTGGCAAGTCTAATACATTGTCAACAAAATGCAGCATCCTAAGAAGAAGCAAATACTGATTGCGACTCATGGTCGCAGGAAATATAGCTGTTGCCATCAAGGGACCAGTAGACCAATAAGAAGCCAGTGACGGCTTCCTTATCAACCCCATCAAAAAAGTCAAACCCAAAAACTTTTTTATCTCCTCCAAATTTGTGGGAATCCACTGGGCAGCTCTAGAGTGTGCCCTAAGTCTAGCAGCGTTGTCCCTCAAATGCTGCTCCGCATACAAATTAGTCTGCTCAACAATCTCTTCCAAAAACACATCATCCATGAATAACTCAAAGAAATTGATAGGCAAAAAGTTATCTGTATTGGCGCTACAACCCGGGAGACCAGTAAAGGCAGTCAACTCTGGCTGCTCCATGTTTGGGGCAACCCAGAGATCAGGTCTTATAACGGGAAACCTTTCAGCCCCAGGTTGCTGCACTAATGGCACATCAGTGTCCTCCTCTATAACAGGCCCTTCATCTGCACTGTGTGGCTTCCTCATGAGAAGATTCCCCTCCAACAGAAACATCACTGCCAGAATCTCTCACTTCCTCCTCTGCCTCAGATGCAGAGTCCGTCTCATAATCATGATCAGACAATGACTCTAAAAGCATACCAACCACCTGCTGAGCGGTCATCCTGCGGCTAGCCATGATCTTTCCTACTAAAATTAACTGGACAAATTCACCACCAACAACCAGCACTGTGTAAGACAAGTAACAAAGTGTAGCTTTGTTAGTAAGAGTTATAAACTCAAAAACTATACCGCTCACTTGCCAGAAAAAGCTTGATTCACCAGCAACTACTCTGCACAGACAGAGCAATCACCAATGATATCCCACTAAAAGAAAGAAAGAAAGGCAAATTAGAAATAAGACAAAACAAATATCATTGGGCACAAATCTAAGGACAATTTCACACACAATCCTGCATTTAGTACACCCCCTACAAACATGTCATTCATGCATGCCAACAATACTCCTTTGGAGTAAATTGTTTTTACTTACCTAAAACATGCAACTGTGCAACCTGCAGGTCAACCACCGCCAAAACTGCAAGGAGCCACAGCAAATAAAGCAAAAGCTTTGAACTAGAACAAAAAGGAGGAAAACATTTTTTATCACAAATGCCAATACTTCACCAGTTGACAAACACCCCACCATCAAACATTTAGAAATTGGTGCCTAAGTGGATTCTGCCATAGGGGCAGATGGGCCTACTAAACAAATAGGCCTATCTGCCCCAAGGAGGGTAGAAAATACCTTTAGTAGTGTGTCCCCATGGGGAGCGACCCTTGCCCAAGGGGATAGCCCCCAAACAAAAAAACAAAAAACAAACACACACAACACTATCCCTGGTGCCTAAGTGGCTTCTGCCTCCCTTGGGGCAGATGGGCCTAAAAATAATAGGCCGATCTGTCCCCAAGGGGTGCAGAAATGGCCTTGATACATGTGCCCCCAAAGGGGGGGCGACCCTTGCCCAAGGCCCCCCCCCCCAATCCACTAACACACACACACACTATCCCTGGTGTCTAAGTGGCTTCTGCCACCCTTGGGGGCAGATGTGCCTAAAAAAATAGGCCCATCTGCCCCCAAGGGGGGTAGAAATGGCCAACAGGTCAATGCCCCCCTTGGGGGGGTGCCCCGTGCCCAAGGGGACACCCCCCCACAAAAATAAACTAATAAAAAAGAATCCCTGGCGTTCTAGTGGTTTCTGCCGCCCTTGGGGGCAGATCAGCCTAAAAATAATAGGACGATCTGTCTCCAAGGGGTGCAGAAATGGCCTCGGTACATGTGCCCCCAAAGGGGGGGCAACCCTTGCCCAAGGGCCCCCCCCATCCACTAACACACACACACACAATCCCTGGTGTCTAAGTGGCTTCTGCCCCCCTTGGGGGCAGATAAAAAAATAGGCCCATCTGCCCCCAAGGGGGGCAGAAATGGCCAACAGGTCAATGCCCCCCTTGGGGGGGCACCCCGTGCCCAAGGGGACGCCCCCCCACAAAAAATAAACTAATTAAAAAAAATCCCTGGCGTTCTAGTGGTTTCAGCCTAAAAATAATAGGCCGATCTGTCTCCAAGGGGTGCAGAAATGGCCTCAGTACATGTGCCCCCAAAGGGGGGGGGCGACACTTGCCCAAGGGCCCCCCATCCACTAACACACACTATCCATGGTGTCTAAGTGGCTTCTGCCCCCCTAAAAAAATAGGACCATCTGCCCCCAAGGGGGGTAGAAATGGCCAAAAGGCCAATGCCCCCCTTGTGGGGGCGCTCCGTGCCCAAGGGGACGCCCCCCAACAAAAATAAACAATTTAAAAAAATCCCTGGCGTTCTAGTGGTTAGGACGATCTGTCTCCAAGGGGTGCAGAAATGGCCTCGGTACATGTGCCCCCAAAGGGGGGAGGCGACTCTTGACCAAGGGCCCCCCCTCCCCCTCCATCCACTAACACACACACACACACACACTATCCCTGGTGTCTAAGTGGCTTCTGCCCCCCTAGGGGGCCGATGTGCCTAACAAAATAGGCCCATTTGCCCCCAAGGGGGGCAGAAATGGCCAACAGGTCAATGACCCCCTTGGGGGGGCGCCCCGTGCCCACTGGAACGCCCCCCCACAAAAATAAATGAATACAAAAAAATCCCTGGCGTTCTAGTGGTTTCTGCCCCCCTTGGGGGCAGATCAGCCTAAAAATAATAGGCCGATCTGTCTCCAAGGGGTTCAGAAATGGCCTCGGTACATGTGCCCCCAAAGGGGGGGCGACCCTTGCACAAGGGCTCCCCCCATCCACTAACACACACACACACACACTTTCCCTGGTGTCTAAGTGGCTTCTGCCCCCCTTGGGGGCAGATGGGCCTAAAAAAATAGGCCCATCTGCCCCCAAGGGGGGCAGAAATGGCCAACAGGTCAAAGCCCCCCTTGGGGTGGTGCCCCGTGCCCAAGGGGACGCCCCCCCCACAAAAATAAACAAATTTTAAAAAATCCCTGGCGTTCTAGTGGTTTCTGCCCCCCTTGGGGCAGATCAGCCTAAAAATAATAGGCTGATCTGCCTCCAAGTGGGGCAGAAATGGCCCTAAAAGACATGCCCCCCAAAGGGGAGTGACCCTTGCCCAAGGGGCCGCCCCCCCATCCACTACACACACAATCCCTGGTGCCTAAGTGGCTTCTGCCCCCCTTGGGGGCAGATGGACCTAAAAAAATAGGCCGATCTGCCCCTTAGGGGGGCAGAAAAGGCCAACAGTTCTATGCCCCCTGGGGGGGGCGCCCCTTGCCCAAGGTGGCACCCCCACACACATAAATACACAAATAAAACAACATCCCTGGCGTTCCAGTGGTTTCTGCCCCCCTTGGGGGCAGATCCGCCTAAAATAGTAGGCCAAAATGGCTGTAATTTGTTGCCCACAAAAGGGGAGCGACAGTTGCCCAAGGGGCCGCTCCCCGACAGTAAAATCACATTAGGAACAAAAAATAAATAATCCCTGGCGTCTAGTGGGCATTCCTGCTGCCCGATCGCAGGAATGCTCAAAGAGACACCGGGGGAAAGGAAAACCCTTTCCTTCCCCCCGGTGCCTCTTTCTGCAAACCCCCCCCACCTACCAGGAAGAGAAACTTACCTCTTCCACTCTCGCCGCACAGGAAGCAAATGGCTTCCTGTGCGACAGGCACCCGATAATGAAGTCAGCGCGCGATCGCGCGCTGACGTCATTATTGGGGTGTGGGGGGGTGTGGGGTGGAAGGGGAAGGGCTTCCCCTTCCATCCCTGCCTTTGGGGGGAAGCACACAGAGGGAGCAAGAGCGCTCCCTCTGGGCTGTGTGCCAAGGACGTAGTGGTTACGTCCTCGGCACAGCAGCACTATGCCGAAGGACGTAACCACTACGTCCTCGGCACAGAAGGGGTTAAATCACATTTAGGACAACCTATGCTGTGTAAATATCTTAAATTAGTTTTGATTAGTACTTGACCTTGCAAAAGACTCGACCAATATGGCCAACGCCATTATTCTGCTCTCGATTAATCCAAGTTGTATTCATTAATAGAGAAGTAGGACCTTGCTCACACCAGCCTTATCATCAAAAAAGTTGAGGGACTCAGGGACGCCACTCCCTTACTCAAATCTGGCATGAGAATAAACGTAGGACTATATGAACTTTCAAACTTACTATATAAATAGTAGAAGAACTTATGCAGACATTTTCTTCGTCCAACATGGCGCTCGCTAAGAACGCCGTGATAACGATCGCAGGATAATTTTGAGGAGTCCTTCATCGGAAATATAGTAAGGGATAAAGCCCCACAAAATAATTAAATACACTTGTATATGGCCGTTCTGACTACTTCTTCCTTGACCTTCTTGTAACCTTTGCCTGCACAACCCGATCAATTGATAAAAACACAATATATTCATTCAATATGATCGATGTAACCTTTATCATCACTATACCAGATACCGTTGATCATGGGGCACCTTCTCTGATTTGATATGCTCGTTCCCCCACAGACTATATTCTTTTACATACCACCTGGAAAGCCACATATGAGCTATATATTTCTAATCTGATAGGGGTCCCTGCTGGTCAATGTGTGTTGTTTGTTCCTTACTTCCAATTGCTATGTGAATTTCGGTTACTGAACACTTTATTCAGTGTATATACTATAACTTTGTGAACTTCCAGTGGGGAACTTGTCTATTTGTTGTATATTTATATATGTTTTCATTTGGCTAGTGCAGCCCAATATTTCTCCTAATTGCAATAGAAATGCTTCAGGACATGTATTTACAATTTTTCCACCATTAGGTTCTGCCTGATACATAGCCATAGTTTAGCAATAATCGGGTAAATGTATATAGTGTTTTCATCTTGCCCCTTGCTTCTGCTTAGACTATCTGCACTAAGAAATGAATTTGCCTTGTAGAACAACACAAATGGTATGATGTCTTTTGGCTAAAAGCTTTGACACAACATCTTTAATTATTATACATAATATACTAATGGGTCAGTCTTTCTAAATTTAACAGTGTCAACACCAATTTCACTCTGTTTCTTGCAGCTTAAATTGCATTTTACATTCAAATTATATTCTTCAAATTATATTTCTTTCCCATTCACCTTTGTCACAAGTTTATGAGCATGTATTTTTGACACCATCTGTCATGGATTTCTTACTTTTTGATCTTGAATATGGGACTACTACCTGGATATGATCACCACTCAACATTCTTTTCCCCTTTTCTGGTACACCTTTACCTTGCACCAATGGATGGTATGTCTCTAGGGTTCAATCTTGATAGTTACACTACTCTGGTCTGATTACCTTTTATTATTTGAAGCCTTGAAAAAGCCCAGAGTGAACACACCACAAGGGGGCGAAACACATGTCGGCTGTCTCTTCTTGTACTCTCTGAAAAAAAACACAGTGGATGGTACCAATAAATGCACTAAATTTGAAAATGTGGATCTTACGAATCATTGCATGAACTTAATAATAGCTTTGATCTTTTTAAAGTAGGTGTTCGATTTTCTTGGATCTTCTTCTCTGATTTGGGGCAAACTGGTCCATCCCCCTATTGATTACCCACTGTCAAACATTCTAATCTGGGCATTTTTTAGGAAGGGAGAATTGGACCTTGGCTATTTGTCTTTGAACTACTGCGCATGTGTGTTTGGCTGGCCCCAGATGGCCGGCCAAACACACATGCGCTCTGAAGGGTCACCCCCATGGCCCTGCCCCTTTCAGAACAAAAGGATAATAAACATAGTTTATTATCCTTTAGTTTTTTGCAGCTTTGCAGCTTCTGCTGCTGGTGGGGGGGGAGGGGGGGGTGCAACGCTCCTCCACCTTAACAGAGGAGCCTCCCCTGAAACCCTAACATAACTCATAAAGTTCAATTAACTATAATCAAAACCCTTACACTATTCTCAGCTCCTACCCTAATGCTGCCCCTTTGCCGCCCCCACACAGCTCGTGCACATGACCTGATATCATCCCTCACACCCTACTTAAAACCTAATCTCTAAACATAACGGAAACCTGACCCTAACTTGCCTCTATCTCCATCCATGCCCCAGCCCCAACCCCTATATTTTGTACACAAGCTGCTTCTACAATTTTGTGTGTATTCTACACTTTTGTAGTCATATTTTGTTACTTTGCCGTTTTAAGTTTGATTTTCCACTTAAAACTTGTCAGGCTTGCCAAGAGGTAAATTGTGCAAACGTGTGCCATCGAACATGTACTTACACTGTCAAACACTTCCGTTGCCCAAGATTGGGACGTGTGAAAAAGGTGTCACGTCAGCAACCCTATGTGGGCCTGGGGCCTCGACCCCGCCCTCTCCTCTCTCGCCCCCTCAGCTGGCAGTGTAAAATGAAGCCATGCAGGCACCGGAAGTGCTCCGCTGAGACACGTCGGAGAAAGCTAAATTAGGGGGAGAAAATGGAGCGGCAGACTGGTGCCAGGCGCTCGCTCCGACTCATTCGGTTCTAAACGTTCTCTCCTCTGTCTGCGTCTTTCACCACCTATCGAAGAGATTTATGGTCCCTGAATGACAGAGGTGGCGCTGAATTATGAGGGGCTTGTTGTCCGTAAAATGTACGGCAGCCCTTCTGTGAGACATTCAGGGAAGGAACTCGAAGTCAAGAGACAGCCTTCTCATACACATCTGACTTCTGCTGAAAAAAGAGGGTTGTTGATACATGGGTCTAGCCGGGCCTTGTGGTTCAGCGGGTTAATTCACCCACTGCAGGGATCTGTGCTGGTCTCCATGCCCACACCCTTGAATCCCAGCGTTACATCCCTCCGAAGGTGATTAAAAGAGTCATTATAGAGCCGCAAAACTCGAATTATTAGCCCCAGTAAGCCCGTGGGGTGAAGGTGTGTGAATGCGTATGCATGTATTTACATAGTGATAACTCTACATTGATGCCTACATTCAGGTACCTTTACATGGGGTTACACTGCAATGTACAGTTACACACAGGTACGCTGACCTCACAAGGAGTTACAAGATAAAACATACAAAATTGAGCAGCGCAGATATTTTAAAGATAGCACGAAGAGTGGTGCAGTGCAACGATACTGCAAGGACGACACAAAGTCTAAATGAAATTTATCAAGCTATGCAAGGCCAACTTGCGTGGCTTGATAAATCTGAGAGTAACGGAAGGCAGCACAAATCACTGCCTACTGTTACTCTGCAGTGGGGAGGTGTTCCATGTGTGGAGCGTGGGTGTTCCAACGCATCCACCCATGGAGTTTGGCACATTCCCAGATTTACCATTAGTTGGAGACCTATGTCCCTTCCTGCACAAAAACAATCCTGCAACATCCTACATCATCCTACAACATCCTACAACATAGGCACTCGTACACCATGACGCAAGGGTGACTGCGTTGGTGCTAGGCAGGCCAAAGTGTGCCAGCACTAAGAATGGACAGGAATGCACCATATAATTTCCCTTTCATGCAGCGCAACAAGGTGGCTTGCTGCATTGCATTGCTTGATTTCTTGATAAATATGGGCCTTAGTAAGTCCAGAGGAGCTGAAACCCGTATTCAGTGCCCTGTAGAACAACAAGTGCCAGCTAGGAAAATGTTCTTTTGCTGTGTGTGCTCGAGGGACTAAAGGTACTGAAAATACCTGGCAACAGCCTTTCTGAGGCCATGTCTTTCATGTGCAAAGGGCAGGTCCTTCTGGGTATTCATTCAGATCCTTCTCCTTCCCGAACTCTTGCAGGCTTATTGCTCTATTTGGTGCCAAGTCTGCCAGATGGCTCTGTCAGGTCCAAAGACTGCTTCTGAGAAGAGCGAGGCATGTAGCCTTCTGTCCTTACTCTATCTGCCCTGAGGACCAGAGCACTGATTAGCGCCACTGTTAGCAGGTCTTCTTACAGGATGTTGTGCAAGAATTGAATAACCCCAGGAACAAGGTTTTCAGAGACCCAGGCCAGTGGAACAGGCAGAGATAAAGCACAGGACAGAGTGTGCTGGGTTTGGAGCAGTCTGCACTTACTCATATGTAGGAAAGCTTCATCCCCCAAAACTGAAACAGGAGACAAATGGGCTGGAAGATTTAATTTTCATCACATGGAGAAATATGGTTCCTGGGAGCAGATACATTTATTTCACGGACGAGCAGAGAGAAAAAAGAAGGCTACGCTAAGGGTTCTTCATCCACCTTCCACAGTACCTGATGTTTAACAGTACCTTATTATTGATTTGTACAATGCCACCTAGTGTAGTATTGAAAGAGATACACTTGCCCTCACTTGGGCATCAATTAAGGTCTGGGATGTACTTGGTAAAGCCCATTATAACAGAAATACCAAGAGATCCTGACTGTCATCCCCTGGAAAAGGGCTTGTCTCTCAAGGCGAAGCAATGTGCATGAGATCTAATGATACTTCTTGTAAGAGCTCTGGATGTTTATATACAATTACGCCTGAAGGTCTTTGGTTACAGTAATTTATCTTCAGGAGATATATTTCCCAAACAATCTAGGAAAACCTCTATAAAAGACTATGGATCTAAATTTAGAGTAATGTTTGAAGAATCTAATAATTCCCTGTGTTAAGGTTTTAGGACTTCAAAAAAACGTAAAATCGAGCAATCTGGATATGCATCCAGAGAAGGCAATGGTACCCCAAGTTATAGTGTTTTGGGGAATGGAAGAAGCTTATGAAGAAGGCTATGGATTGCCAACTGATTCAGTGTCTAGAGAATGTGCACTATTTCTGGAAAGGTCTCTGGGTCTTTAGAATGGTTTTTGGAGGATCATATGATGTTTTGGAGAAGGAGGCTTGTGTAGTGGTAGGGGAATATTGTTGCTGGGGAAATCTGTTTGCCATTAGGAATGAAATTAAACTTTGAGGTGGGCAGCAGATCTTTCTGAGGATTGGTCTTCTTGAGCATCTCGTTTTTTATATCTATATAGCTGATACCCAGATCTTGTTCCAGCTGGAAAATATTAGTCAATGCAACAGATTGTATCTCACATCTTGTCTTCTGGCATCAACATCTGATGCCTGCTATTTTCTTTAAAATTAATGTTGAAAAGTTACACTCTATGAATGGAGCCACAAGATCTGTCAGAAAGCCTGAATCAATTCACAAACCTATTCTCTCTGTGAAAAATGTTGGTGTTCTGATTGATATGCTTACCTTCCATCGTCGAATTAAGGATGTATTCAAGTCTTGTTATTATCAATTTAAACTTTAAAGAGAAATTCTAGTAATGCCTCTTGTGAAACTTTGCTATCTGGCCACTTTTTCTCTTTTCATCCCCATCTGGGTTATTGTAATGGACTTTACCTAGGGCTCCAAGGGTGCAGCTGACTCGCCTTCAGATGATTCAGGGGAAGGTGAGCCTACTATCACCGACCACAGTGAGAATCGCTCCCAAGTACTACAGAAAACACACTGAGTGCCAGTTGAGATGATTGTTGGGTTTAATGTCTTTCTCATAACTCATAATACTAGTTATAGGGAAATGGACCTATGTGCCTAGATTTCCCACTAATGCCCAAGTTGACATCTTCACTCAGAAATTACATTCCTTTCACCTTAAACTCAACAGAAAACTTAATTAGACGATACATTGAGCCCCTCTCATCATCAGGAGTGTGGAAACTACTCAACAGAGATCTTTGGAAAGAAGAGAACCACACTGTCCTCGGAAAGCAAATAAAATCTCAAATGTTATTAGAATAGCGTGGTTTCTACGCACTGCTATTACTTTTATGCATTTTACCAGGTCCAGAAAGCCACATGTGGTGATCAAGCCTATATAAAAGGTGTAACAAAAAGTAACATGCTGTCAGAAGTCTGAGCACATGCATTAGGACATGTTACAGTGAAAACACTATTGAGCACCAAATTGAAGGCACAGAGCAGATGCTGAAGAGGCCTGTCTACTGCCTCAGAATTGTGTCTTTTTGAAGTGTGTCCATTGTGTAAAATGTACAAACAAAAAACAGTGTAATAATAACATAAAAGTAATAACTCTGTGTTTAAGACCATAGCCTTTTAAACGATGACACACAATTTCTTACACACTCCTTTGCTAAAATCAATTAAAAAACATTAAAATACCTAATAGCCATTAAAAATTATCCTACTGCACAAACCACATCTAAAAAAACATATTGCATCCATATGGGCATAAATTCCCCCAAAAGAACAGTGATGGGCATTTCCTAAAGTTTGTTTCACAGCATAAGGCTACAAATCCTCAAATGGGCATTTTTTTCCCAAAAGGTATTTTTGTTTTATGCGTAAATGTGCAGGTGCCATATTTGTGCAATGCCTAATTCATGAAGGGGCTATAGTATTAGGGCCTCAATGCGAGTCTCGGGGCAATCCTGATTTGGACACAAATGGAAGCTTGTACCATATTAGAATTCCATGATATGCAGACATGACTGCTTCCAAGGGGTTATCCCATGCACGGTAAAACAATGTGTAAAGCAACAAAACGCAGCATTCTGAGTTGCTGATCTTGGAATGATGCACTGATACTGCACCGGTTTAATAACACGCCCGGTGCCATAGGTATACATTTAACTAAAAAGAACAGCATAATCAAAACCTTAAAAATCTGGGAAACATGCGCAAATACTGTGCCACCCACCATACTGAAGCGACAAACTTGGGGGCATATTTATACTCTGTTTGCGCCGGAATTGCGTCGTTTTTTTTTACGCAAATCCGACGCAAAGCTAACTCCATATTTATACTTTGGCGTTAGACCCGTCTGGCGCCAAAGATCTTGGAGTTTGCGTCATTTTTTAGCGTGGACACCTACCTTGCGTTAATGATATGCAAGGTAGGCGTTCCCGTCTAAAAAATGACTCCAAGGCAGGTGCGCCTTATTTAAACTCCAGTGCAAAAATGGCGCACGGGAGTGGGCGGGTCAAAAAAAATGACATCCAGCCGCTTTTGCGTCATTTTTTAGCGCCTGGTCAGGGCAGGCATTAAGGGACCTGTGGGCTCGGAAGGAGCCCAGAGCTGCCCTCCCATGCCCCCAGGGACACCCCCTGCCACCCTTGCCCACCCCAGGAGGACACCCAAGGATGGAGGGACCCATCCCAGGGAATTTAAGGTAAGTTCAGGTAAGTAATTTTTTTTAAAAAAATGTTGTGGCATAGGGGGGCCTGATTTGTGCCCCCCTACATGCCACTATGCCCAATGACCATGCCCAGGGGACATAAGTGCCCTGGGCATGGCCATTGGGCAAGGGGGCATGACTCCTGTCTTTGCTAAGACAGGAGTCATGTCAATGGAGGGTGGGAGCAAAAAAAATGGCGCAAATCAGGTTGAGGCAGATTTTTTGCCTCAGACCGACTTGCCCCATTTTTTTACGCCCAAGCTCCATTTTCCCCTACGCCGGCGCTGCCTTGTGTGGGTCATTTTTTTTGACGCACACAAGTCAGCTCCGCCGGCTAACGTCATTCCATAAATAAGGCGCCCGCATGGCGCTTTGGAATGGCGTTAGCGGGCTTTAACATTTTTGACGCACAACTGCGTTGGCGCAGTTGTGCATCAAAAAGTATAAATATGGCCCTTGGATTGATGAAGGAGTACTGCACCCATTAAATAACACCGCACTTGATATGGGTATATTTTTACCTGATGGGGGAGGTGCTACAAAAATATAGTTCTCTTAGAACCCAGTTTTTAACACTGTAGTCACTTGGTGGTTTAGGTAGAGAAATTAGGGCCCGTATTTATACTTTTTTAGCGCCGAATTTACGTCACTTTTTGACGCAAAAGCGGCGCAAACTTGCAAAATACAATTGTATTTTGTAAGTTTGCACAATTTTTGCGTCAAAAAGCGGCGCAAATGCGGCGCTTAAAAAGTATAAATATGGGCTTAGATTTTCTCATAGAGCAAAAACTAACCACTGATGTTAGAGGGAGCAAAGGAATAAACAGGGTAAAGCAGGGAAATACCTAACCTAAAATGTCTGCCTACTCTCACAGGACGTCTCTGATACCAGGAAGTTGATGTCAGCATCTGCAGCGTGCCTAAGTTCTATCTTCATTTACCCTGACACATGTTGATGGCATTGCATTGTGTCTACGACCCTGTGACCGCCTGGAGGTGAAATTAAATGTGGTTCTGTCACATTTCCAGTTTTTAATGCCGCTTCCAGTAGATGGATTTCCACTTTCTACTGATGCTTCCACTCAGAGCACAATGCGGCTGCTCATTCCAACAGGTTGGTTCCAATAATAATAAAAAGCTGATGTCCATTCCAGTTGAGCACTGGAATTTTCATTTGTCAACTGTACCAAGTTTCATTTTCTATAGTAAATTGTTAACCCTTATTCCCAAAAACCCATACAAGCGTGGGCGGGGGTTATATCTTGGCTTGAACGTTCTTTTACATTTTTTCTTATTTCTGTACATTCCCAGTATTATGTCCAGAAAGCGGCACCAAGCGAAGGCCACGTGACAATCCTCAAAACGGGGAAAGGTCTTCCTGTCCAAATGCACAATTTTTTTATTAGCAGAAAAAAACATTTTCCTCCTGGTGAACCCTCTGTATCTACAACCCAACAAATCCTGGGTTATCCTTTCTTCTTGACATCCTGGAAGAGGAGTTACTCCTGATCGTGCCCGGAGTAAATCTCTGGCCATCTCCAGCGTGGAAAAGAGTTTTGTTGACGTTTGGCATGCCCACAAACATATGGTAAGTCATATCTTGAAATACCCTGATCCCGGCACTTCAGTGGGGTTTAATACTACGAATTGTTCTGCACTCATCACAGACAAACATGTAGTAGCAAATGCAATAACACTCATCATAATCAATTTGTTAATGTCTGGCAGGTGTAAATACTTGGGTTTAAGGCCACAAATACCTTTTGTGACCAGGCCCTAACATTCGTGCTACAATGTGTGCTTAAAGGGATCAACTCATTTTGGCCTCAAGTAGCAAAGGAGACGAACATGTTCAGTTAGTTCACACTACTGAATAATTTGCCTCATGAAATAAATATTTGTAATGCCCTATGTGGAACCTTGGCATAGCTAAACTTGAGGCCCCCCTAAAAAGTACCCTGAGGGGGCCCCCTCACCCTTCATCCAGTCAGGGGCCTGCCACCCGTGCAGAATTTACTGTGCTGAGGGGGCCCCCTGGCGCTCCATCCCACCCCCCCTTCGCTCCGTGGTGGCTGCTGGGGCCTTTGGTATGTCACTGATGTGGAATAAAAGACTCTTTGAAAGGAAATCAGATAGCCCCATTGTCCATTGGGTGACAATGGTGAAGGCAGCAATGTAGTTTTGCTCTCCTCCATCATCAGTCTCTGTTTTACCTTGGAATTATACTACCACCAGGCAGGATTCCCCCACACAAGGGAAGATGTAATATTCAGTGTCTATATAAGGGCTCACTACATGGCTCCTGACTTTCTTGATGTTAATATTTAACCATCACTCTCCTCCAAGTGATGCATAAGATTTTCTGTTTGGCTAACAAATCTGCCATTACAAAGTTGCACAGTGAAGTTGTAGGATCATTGTGGAGCAAGAGGAACCTCTAGATAGGGATATGGGAGGCAAATAATATTCCTAAGGGCACCAGGAGTGTTATGGCAAAGACTTGAGATGAATTAGATGGAACTCTGTGGGTCTGGTCTTGGTAGTTATGGCTTATGCAGGACAGTACTTAGTTTGTACATGTTGGTACCAGTGGACAACACTTGCACTTATTTTAGGGGACTGAGACTTTTTGTGACTTTTTGACACTGTCTCAGTGCCTGTCTGAAACTGCTTGAATACACAAAGTAGTGGAAAACAGCTTAGCAATCCTTTATTTTGTTTCCAGAATGATACACAGAAACAGAAGGACAGCAATGCAGTTGTTTGTTACCATTTGTGGTACTGGGAACCCACCTTCTAGTTTATCAACCTATGCAGCAAGACTGAAGATAGAGCCAGGATTATAATTATCAGAGAAAAGGAATGCAAAGTACATCTACACCCCAAGCCCATGCCCCTGCCCTCATTTATCCTGAAAATAATTGCAGATAGGAACTTATTAAAAAATAAAATAAAAAATAAATAAAAAAGTAAGCATTGATTCAGGGTTGTTATCGAATGATTGTTGGAAATGTTTAAACACTCTACAATTGAATTAGCTTAGAAGTAATAATGGTAAATACTGGTTACCATATGCTCATCCTTTCTCAGGATAGGTGTCAGCTGTTTACTCTAACTCGCCCCTCGCTGATGAGCTGCTGATACCCCAATCACCTTAAAGCTAACCCAATCTGAGCACTGAATAACGTTGTGAGAGATACTTTCCAAAGCAATGAATGTGTAGCGTAACAGCTAAAACATGCTATACTTTCCAGTCCTATACAGCCAGAGTAGTTATGCTATGCCTTTTTCTAGGTCTCACAGATTAGACAGCGCATACTCTTTATATTGCAAGACACATTGGGGGTCATTCTGACCCTGGCGGTCACCGACTGCCAGGGCCAACGACCGCGGAAGCACCGCCAACAGGCTGGCGGTGCTTCCATGGGTATTCTGACCGCGGCGGTACAGCCGCGGTCAGAAACGGGAAACCGGCGGTGTCCCGCCGGTTTCCCGCTGCCCCAGGGAATCCTCCACGGCGGCGCTGCTTGCAGCGCCGCCATGGGGATTCCGACCCCCTTACCGCCATCCTGTTCCTGGCGGTCTTCACCGCCAGGAACAGGATGGTGGTAACGGGTGTCGTGGGGCCCCCTAACAGGGCCCCACATTGATTTTCAGTGTCTGCCAAGCAGACACTGAAAATCGCGACGGGTGCTACTGCACCCGTCGCACGCCTTCAACTCCGCCGGCTCCATTCGGAGCCGGCTTCCTCGTTGAAGGCGCTTTCCCGCTGGGCCGGCGGGCGGCCGGCGGGCGGCCTTCTGGCGGTCGCCCGCCAGCCCAGCGGGAAAGCCAGAATGGCCACCGCGGTCATTTGACCGCGGTGCGGTCATTCGGCGGCTCCCGCCGGGCGTGCGGTTACCGCCGCCGGCGGGAGTCGGAATGACCACCATTGTTAAGCTTACCGTGGGTTTAGATTCCACGTATTACTTATCATCGGTTGTCGTCATTGTCACATTCATTTGCTTGCTTCTTATTTGTTGTTTTGTGATCTTTCCTTCCTCTTCTTGTGTTTGTTCTCCCCAGAGCATGAACATATTACTTCGGTCCTTCCACGACTTATTTTACAGGAGTTACTTTTTTTTTAAGCACTCCACAAGAGTGCACATGTTTTTCAGCTGTCTCCCTATTGTGGTTCTTTCTCCCCATCCATGCTCTGTGCTGTGCTCTCTCTCTTGCCCAAGTGCTTCTCCCCTGACCGCTCCTGACGTTCTGTCACACATTCACACTACCTCCTATCATGTTTCTTTCACCAATTTTGTTTGCTTCCCTTCACAACGTCCTCTGCATCGCTTCTCTCCTATCCTCATCCTGTGTTGCTTCTGCCAAACCCTCTAGTTGCTTCTCCAACCACTATCCTCCATGATTCCCCCAACCTTCTCTGCAATGCTCCATGTTGTTATCTGTCATTTGTGTTTCTCCCTTTGTGTTTGACTCACAGAGAAGTCGAGAATATTTGGCTTTGCTTTGCCAGGGAGCAAGTGACCTGCATAACTTTTGGATCAAGTGTGTCTTGGAACAAATAGTGTAGCTCCACTTCTAAAGATGTGCAGCGACACCAAAAGCATTGCGACCTATAATCATCATCAGGGGTGTCACAGTGGAGGAGGTTAAGCCCTCGGCTTTCGTTCACTAAAGTACACAACTCCCCTCTCTGATGCATAACACCAGCTGTGCTCCTGCCCTCCCAGAGATGCTTCAGAGGAGCAAACCGGGCACTCCTCTTTCTGCTCCACAAGTGTTAGATTTGGCTCAAAGCACTCCACAGTTTTACAACATTCCAGTTTTAGGTATCACCTGTGAGGCAGCTTTTCGATATCTTTGGGCAAAAGCCTAATGTGAACGACAAACTTTAACTTTTATGAAAAGGGTGATGGTGGTGATGGACTCTCTAAAACGGTATGGTCTAAGTAATTAAACGGGTGGCATAAAACATGCAAATTATAATCCTGTGCTGTAAACAGCATGTTTTCTGACCAGCATTTCTGAGTTAACTGTTATTTCATCCATAACAAACATTTGGCTAAGACAAGCCAGACCTATCAGCTTTGTGTGTGCTTGTTAGCAGTATGATGCAAAGAGTAACAACAAGGATTTCGTTGTAAATAATTATATTTAGTAATTATGGTGCCTAGGAGGCCATCTCTATGTGTGTACTGGAGAAAGGCCAAAGATTGGATGCGTTTGTAATCTGAACACTATCATGCCCCAGTAACTCACACTTCCTTTACCTTCAACTGCACAACTCTCAATCATGCACCATTATAAAAACCCTCCCACAACAAGAACTCACCGTAACTCTTAAATGTGACTCAGCTCACCTGTGCCATGCATGCATTGAAAAACCCAATAGAAATGTCTTTTAGAAATTAGGCCTCTTGGCGTTGCCATTAGTTAGTAAAGTCAATTTCAATTACAGTGCAAAAGTCCACTCAAGTGAAGAGAGTTTAAAAATATTAACCGATTCAAAGTCTTTACTTATGTAAAACATTAAGGCCCATATTTATACTTTTTTAGCACCGCATTTGCCCTGCTTTTTTACGCAAAAGCGGCACAAACGTACAAAATACAGTTGTATTTTGTAAGTTTGCGCCGCTTTTGAGTAAATAAATGACGCAAATGCGGCGCTAAAAAAGTATAAATATGGGCCCAAATGTACATACAGTAGCATATTGGTAAAACCACTGGCAAAGATAACAGATCCCAAAAGCAAGACCTATTGGTTTGACAATGCCTTTTTTGCTAGGGTAGTCAAAAGCAGTTATATACCAGAACCAGTTCAACAAAGACAGCAAATGCTATGTGCATAATGGCTTTAGGAAGCGAAATCAATTCCTGAAGCATAATGCTGGCAGGCCTGCAATTCATTAAGCCACTAAGTCTTCTTGAGGCACTGGGTGCCCCTTACATTATATCTATAAAAAGCCTGAGGCAGAGACTTTTTGTTGAGAGCTTGCCCAGTTAAGGTTGGAACCGGAGAAGTCATATTGCGGTAGTTGGACAGATTTCATAGGCTCAGCCTTTCTCATCTGCACCACATTGAAACAAGTGTTTTTAAATGTATGTCGTGCTCTGAAGGTTTAGCCGTGGTGTAGATCTTGTACACTGCAGTGTCTGTCACTCCTCTAATCACAAGTAAATGTGCTGAGAGGTGCACAAGACAGATGCCCCCTCGGGCTGCCCTCTCCGTCATACTTCTCCCACCCCTCTGCGCATTTGGACTCACCCTACCTCCTCCACCTGACCCTATCAGACACTGTCCATATACCTAGGTCAAGTGGGTGCACTATCTCTTTAACACGGGGGCACAAAATGTTGTCTGGTGGCATGAACCTTTGCCTTAGATCTGGGTGGCTTCTTCAAAAAAATACCTAATCAGCAGCAGTGCCACAAGTCCTCTTTGACCATGCTCCATTTACACAGACTGCGCCTTTCATGATAAGGCTAGGGGCTGTGTGGGTCCCTATAGAGTGTTAATGGCAGAGAAAGATGTCTGGTGAGTCCGATATTTAACTGGACATGCCCCAGCCTATTAGGCCTTTCTGTCCTGATGCCATGAGCCTGGGCTGAAGTGATCTGAACTGTGCCCTTCATGTGGGGTTTTAATGTCCATCTTTCTAAAGATCAGGTTCATCTATTTCATTTCCAGTCGTTCATCGCTCATGGCGTTGCCAGAGCTACCCTACTAGTATAGGTAACTGCGCCTAATTTGAGTTGGTGGTTGCAGGCCATGAATCCCCGATCATCTTTGGGGACCAGGACCTATATTTTATCATCAGGCTGTGACCCAGAGCAAGAGAGAAAGAAAGGTACCAGCGAGAAGAAGGTGGGCGGAGAAAGATAAGAAAACAATGGCAAAGGGAGAAAGGAGTGATGAAAAAGAATCCCCTACAGTGAGATACTGAGGCAGGGAGTCTGGGGTGGTGGGAGAAAGCGGCACGAGATGGCATCCAGACGAGACATCCCTGGTATTTGGCAACGCCAACATTCAGCAGCACCGGTGACGGCGCTTCTCCTTTTTCACAAGTAAATTGTGCAAGGAGAAGCCATGATGCCTTCAGGTGCAGTATAGGGCTGCGGAGGGATGCGTATTAAACATAGGGGCAGTGCTGGTGTATATTGAGGCCTGGGCCTTTTGAGTGAAGTGCAGGAAGATGCTGAAGTATGATGAAGGAAGATTCTGGAAAATTAACAGAGGGAAGTACAGGGAGATGTTGGCAAGTCCTGAGAGTGTAATGCCGGAAAGATGTTTGGATTTAATTAGAGATCTGTTAAGGACATGCTTGGGGGTCCTGGGATGTACTGGAGAGGAGGGGCTGTTATGTCCTCAGAGGACCGCAGATGTGAGGATATATGATGCCATATTAGTGCTGTGCAGCGAAGAAGTAATCTGAGTGCAGTGCCAGGGATAATTATTGCAGTCTCGAAAGTGCAATGAAGAGTAGCTTGTGTGTGACCTTCAGGTGCACTTTGCGATCGTGTATGGCAAGAGCAGTGAAGCTAGATGCATTGTCGTTAAATCTAGAGGGATACAGCGGTCCTGAAAGTGCAGTACTGGGGGGATGCTTAGATGTTCTGTGAGTCCGATGTAGGCATCAACAGAGGTGTTCCTAGAGTGCAGTGCAGAAGTGAACCTTTAATATTTTGAGACTGCATTGAAAGGTAGATGCTTTTGTGCTTTTAGGGCCTGTGTTGTCCTTGGACAGGCAGTTTCTGAGAGTGTATTGTGGGGTTCAAGTAGCACAGAAATTACAGATGTTCTAATGCCTGGGGCGCAGATTGTCTAAGGGCTTGAGGTCCCCTTGCATCTCGAAAGCCCTTAAGTCAGATTTACTAAGCCATGCAAAGCCACCGTGAGTAGCTCTGTGTGGCTTAGCAAATCTAGACTAATGCAAGGCAGTGCAGTCACTGACTTGCGTTACTCTGTGTTTGGACGGCGTTCCATGGGTAGAGTATGGGCATTCCCACCCATCCCCCCATGGATTTTGGCGCATTCCCAGATATACTAAGAACATTGAACCTGGAAATACATCAAAATGCTACGCCATCCGAACAGAAGAGTAACGAGGAGAAATATGTGTATTTCTCCTCGTTGTGGCTTCGTCCTATGTGTCCCACATTCTGCAGCACACATAGTAAGTGGAAAATGCCTCTGAGGATTGTTTTTTGTGCAGGATGGTGTACCTTCCTGCACAAAAACAACCCTGGTCGTAACTCAGACACACTTGCACCATGGCGCAAGTGTGCCTGCGTTGGTGCTCAGCGGCACTCGTGCACCAGCGCAGGGAGATAGCGGGAATGCATCATATCTTAGTAGATATGGTACATTCTCAGTCTTTCCCCATCAAGCAGCTCAGCAAGTTGTCTTGCTGCGTTGCGTGTCTTTTTAGTAAATCTGGGCCTAAGAGTTCAGTGCGATAGATGCACAGGTGTATTTGTGGTACAGAGTAGGGCGTTGCACTAGCCTCTAATGTCTTCCGTATGCAGGTAAGAGAGCTGTGTTACTATGCGAGGAGGGTGGTGTAGGATTTATTGTACATTATAGTGCATCCCATATTTCTGCCCATGCTAAATAGCGTTTTAGGTCCGGCTTTATAAATCCTATTTGCAATACATTTGTCATTTCCTTTTTTGAGGTATAATAGCAATAAGTAATCCAGAGGTGCGGTACAGAAGTGCTTCCGTTGCAATTGGTTGAGCAAGAAAGAAATTGATGTGTCCAGCTTCACCAATATAAGTAGCTCTTTGAACAGCATCTAATATGTTTACTGGTCCACTATTTGAAAAAAACACACAGTGCTCCCAGAAATCGTTGGAGTCAAGGCATTTTATTGCCCGACCCATTTCCAGGGAGTCTCCTATCTTCACGTCTCATTACAATGATTTATTGCGTGGGGTATCACGTTTACATGAAATGTAAACATTGGCATTGGAGCAGTTTGACAGGATGTAGATGAAAATGTAGTAAAGTTAAATTAGTAGTGCAGACACGCTGTTTTTGTTCAGAATACAGTAAAACTTAAAAGTAGAGAACACAAAGTGGTGAACCAAAACATGTCAAAGACAAAGTGTCAAGCTAAAAAAGGAAAGCATATGTTTCGTATTTAACATCCGTTTGTCTACGTCTATAGCTGCTTTGTTGCCTATTCTATGTATGACACCTTCAATCAGATCTTACTTTTTAGATATCAGAACTTTCAGTTAAAGGATAAAAAATTACAGAATGTAGAATGCTTCTGGCCGAACACCATGGACTGGCTAACAGTGTCCACCCTAAATATTCCGTTAAGCATGTGTGGCTTTATGTATGTTAGTGTATGTATGTGATCCGCTGTATGTTATCAGAGAACATGGGGCCTGATTTATGAAAAGTCTGCTCCGCCTTTGCTTTATTTTTTTATGTAAAATCAGCGCAAATTAACAAAATATAATAGTATTATGGAAGTTTGCGCTGCTTTTGTGTCACAAAATGACGCAAAGGCGGTGCAAGCTTTTCATAAATCAGGCCCATGGTTCTTTGTACAAAACAAGACACTGTAAATATGGTTCATTACTGCAAACAGCTCATTGTCTATGTAACATTTGTGCCAAAATGACATAGCAATACCGACTGAAAATGCACTTTTTATGTTTTTTACTGTCAGAAGGGGCTCATCTATTGTCCCAACTTTTCCTCGGCTCTTTGGTACTTAGTACTGCTTTTGTACCGGAAGATCTACTTCAAGTAACAGAATGCAAGAAAAAGTGGATGAGCTGCTCATATGTGACAAGGGGCAAATTGCAAACTCTCCGAGGGCACTCGTGGCCACCTAGTGCACACTAACCCGTTCCACTGCCATTCTACAGCACATCAACCTGTGCCCCTGTCCTTCGTGATCATGTAGCCCATTGTATTTCATCATGTGTCCGTTTAATGCACAAAGCTGTGTTCCCCTGAACGCTACACCACAAAGCCGTCCATTGATGTACAACATCCAGTGGTCATCTTGTGCACATTACTAATGTCTGTCTGATGCCTTATGCTGTCATGAGGTGCATCTACCCAGCAATAACCAATAAACACTGGACTTACTACAAACCTGGGGCTCCGAGAGCAGCGCACTGCCTGGAGTAAAGTGCTTCAGCTCCTAGTCAGGGGTATTAAAAACTATAGGAATGAAACTACAATTACAAACTCACCTGGGCTACCAGCTTCATATCAACCGGTGCTCCCATGAGGCACATTACTCTGTGCTTCCATAAGGCACGATCCCTAGATCTCCATTGAGGTGCATCACTCAGTGTTCACCTCTAGTACATCACCAGTTCTGATGTGCACAGCCACTAATTACCTAGCGTTAACCCTCTGTTGCATATCGCCCTGTACTCCCCGGATTCACATGAGTTTGCGCCGCACATCGGTTGATGCACATGATCTTTTACCATCTGCTTCAAAGGTTCGTTGTATGCCAGTCGGTCTGTGCACCTCGATGTTTGTATGGGTTGTGGTCTGTTGGACATTGTGAAAATTGGTGTCTGTACTGTGTTTATCTGTTGCTTGCTGCGAGCTTGGTCATATATGTGTGCCTCGGAGTGCATGCACTATGCGAAAGCCAAACCTATTGATTTTGTCAATGCTCGTTTTAGACAGCCGTCTAATTAACCGGACTCCGAATGTACCAGATGTTGAAAATTGCAAAATCAGGAAAGGTCCCTGGGACAGGAACATTTGGAAATGCGTTGTTTCATATTTATTTTGTTAAAGTTATTATCGTATGTGAATGCACGTTAGGGCATTAACTTGATATGTGTTTCAGAGGCCTGCCAAGGCGAGCCCGGCTCATGGGAAACTGGCGGATGGCAGCACGGAGCCAATGTGGCATTCTGCCCAAACGGAACAGAAACAATGTTAAAATAAATAGTGTTTCAATATGATTATTTTAACCAGGTCCTCTCTGCCCTAATCCTCCGCACAGGGCGACTCAGTTGTCTCTGTACAGACTCCAAACCGCAGTGACAACTGGCCTGGCGGTCTTTCGGCTTCATTTGAAAATATGCACTGGGTGTTTCTATAGCACAAAGTCTACCAAAGAGCTATATAAACACACCAGGCCGCTGTCTGTTAAAGGGAGTAATATCCAATGCGTCATGGTCCTTGATATACGTTTAAAAAAAGTCCCAGAGTAATTATTTGTCAGAACTGTTTCTTACCGAGGTTATAGGCTGGCTCAGGAGAGGCAGGGGGATATTTACGAGCCCCTTACGCCTCCATTGCCTCACCTTTTTAAATCACATCTATGAGGCCACACAAAGTCACTTTGCTTGGCTTTGAATGGCCTTATAGATATGGAGTAAGGCAAGGCACCGCACATTGCTGGATTGCCTTACTCTGCTCAAGAGAGACGTTCCATGGGCATTGCGGGTCGGTGTTCCTATGCAACACAGACCTTGTAAACCTGGGGATCCGCCAAAATCTTATGCCTCCCCTGGGAAGGCGCAACGAGAAGAAATATCTTTATCTCTCCTTGTTTTATCCTCTTTCTATGTGTGTGCCGCATGGTGACTTGCTGTGCTGCCTCGTGCTAAAAGCCCCTAAATATGGGCCTAGGAGCCGCCAATCATGTTTCATTAATCCGTTCTGTGCCTTGGACGAGGTGACCTCGTCCAAGGCTACAGTTCCCGTGTGCCTTGGACAAGGTCACCTCGTCCCCCCTTGGGCAAGGGTCACTCCCAGGGGGGGCATTTTTTTGGGAAGGCCTTTTCTGCCCCCCCCCCCGGGGGCAGAAACCTCTAGGGCACCAGGGATCATTTTTTTCTATTTTTTTGTTTTTTTAAGGTGGGGAGCGACCCCTTAGGCAAGGGTCGCTCCCCTAGGGGGGAAATTATATTTAGGCCATTTCTGCCCCCCTTGGGGGCAGATTGGCCTATTTTGATGAGGCCAATCTGCCCCCAAGGGGGGCAGAAACCACTAGACACCAGGGAGTTTTTTTTGTTTTCGTGAATTTCACCCAAGGGGAGCGACCCCTTAGGCAAGGGTCGCTCCCCTGGGGAGGGGGGGAATTATTTTAGGCCATTTCTGCCCCCCTGGGGGGTAGATCAGCCTATTTTGATTAGGCCCGATCTGCCCCCAAGGGGGCAGAAACCACTAGGCACCGGGGATTTTTTTGTTTTTTTTGTTTTACAGATGGGGAGCGACCCCTTGGACAAGGGTCGCTCCCCTGGAGGGGAAAATTGTATTTAGGCCATTTCTGCCCCCTTTGGGGGCAGATCGGCTGTTTTTTGCTACGCCAATCTGCCCCCAAGGGGGGCAGAAACCACTAGACACGGGGTTTTTATTTTTGGCGCCAATGTCACGCAGGGGGAGCGACCCCGTAGGCAAGGGTCGCTCTGGGGGGGGGGTTGGGGGGGCAAATTTATTTTAGGTTATTTCTGCCCCCCCTGGGGGCAGACCGGCCTATTATTAGGCCGATCTGCCCCCAGGGGGGTCAGAAACCTCTAGGCGCCAGGGCAATTTTTTTTTTGTGTTTTTTATTTTGTTCGTTTTTTTTTTAGAGATGGGGAGCGACCCATTAGGCAAGGGTCGCTCCCCTGGGGGGCAAATTGTATTTAGACCATTTCTGCCCCCCTTGGGGGCAGATTGGCCGATTTTAGGTCAATCTGCCCCCAAGGGGGCAGAAACCAATAGGCACGGGGGATTTTTTTTTGGGCACCAATGGCACGCAGGGGGAGCGACCCCGTAGGCAAGGGTCGCTCCGGGGGGGGGATGGGGGTTGGGGGGGCAAATTTATTTTAGGCCATTTCTGCCCCCCCTGGGGGCAGATCGGCCTATTATTAGGCCGATCAGCCCCCAGGGGGGTCAGAAACCTCTAGGCGCCAGGGCAAATTGTTTTGGGTGTTTTTTTTTTTTGTTTTTTTTTTTAGAGATGGGGAGCGACCCATTAGGCAAGGGTCGCTGCCCTGGGGGGCAAATTGTATTTAGACCATTTCTGCCCCCTTTGGGGGCAGATTGGCAGATTTTAGGTCAATTTGCCCCCAAGGGGGCAGAAACCACTAGGCACCGGGGATTTGTTTTTTGGCGCCAATGTCATGCAGGGGGAGCGACCCCGTAAGGCAAGGGTCGCTCCCGGGGGGGGTGGGGGTTGGGGGGGCAAATTTATTTTAGGCCATTTCTGCCCCCCCTGGGGGCAGATCGGCCTATTATTAGGCCGATGAGCCCCCAGGGGGGTCAGAAACCTCTAGGCGCCAGGGCAAATTTTTTTGGGTGTTTTTTTTTTTTGTTTGTTTTTTTAGAGATGGGGAGCGACCCATTAGGCAAGGGTCTCTGCCCTGGGGGGCAAATTGTATTTAGACCATTTCTGCCCCCCTTGGGGGCAGATTGGCCGATTTTAGGTCAATCTGCCCCCAAGGGGGCAGAAACCACTAGGCACCGGGGATTTGTTTTTTGGCGCCAATGTCACGCAGGGTGAGTGACCCCGTAGGCAAGGGTCGCTCCCGGGGGGGGTGGGGGTTGGGGGGGCAAATTTATTTTAGGCCATTTCTGCCCCCCCCTGGGGGCAGATCGGCCTATTATTAGCAGAATTAGGGCAGAAACCTCTAGGCGCCTGTTTCTGTCAAAGAGACTGCCATATGCCATATGCCGGAAATAACTTTAAGCCTCAAGACTTGGAGGCCTACATTTAGAGTACTTGCAGGACTAAATTTAGGCTTCTTGTCTACTTGAACGCACCCTAGTATCCAAAAGCAACCCTGAAAATCTGCGTAATACCAGCAATAATGCTCAAGACATTTCACAGTATCCCAAGGGGGTGACTGCTGCCTCCTCATCTATAAAACATTTTTGGAAGGATATAGAGCCTGATTTTGCACTTAACAGCTCATTTTCTAAACATAGCTGTAAACAAGTCATAGGTTGTGTGTATAGTTTTGAAGAGAAACTCAAGAAACAAGAGACCTGAGAGTCCTTTCTCTGCAGCAACAAAAATATGTATGTCCTGTCAGAATACGGAGCACCAGTGGGAAACAATAGGGGGGAATATTAACTAACATTTCATGCAACACAATGCAGCAAGCAAATTTGCTGTGCAGCGTTGAGTGAAACAGAGAAAGCAGAAATGCCCATATCTACTAACATATGGTGCACTTTTGTTGCATCCTTGTGCTGGTGAACTTGAAGCTGCTTAGCGCCAAATCAGACACCCTTGTGCCTTGATGCAAAGGTGCCTGCGTTACAAGCAGGTTTGGTTTTGTGCTGGAAGGGTGACCTTCCTACACAAAAATAGTCCTTAAAGACATTTTCCTTTTACTATGTGTGATGCATCACACATCGGAAAAGGAAATAACAAGGAGTAATGAAGATATTTCTCCTTGTTACACCTGGATTTGGTATGTGTACCATTTTGGCACAATCCCAGGTTTACTAACCTTAGTAAATCTGGGATTGCGTCAAAATCCATGGGTGGATGCATGAGAACGCCCATGGTCCACCCATGGAGCACCTCCCTTACACAAAGGACTGCAAAGCATGTAAATAGGCTTCACATGTCTTAGTAGGTCCAAGATAAGGACTTGAGCTGCCTTACAACGACATGCATCATGCAAGGACAGCACAAGTCCTTAGTAAATCTGGGCCCAGATACACATTTATGTATTGCAAGAAAAATAGGCCTAGATTTACTAAGGGTTGCATGCCATCCACATGGGGGTTTGCAATTTAAACCTGCACTGCTCAGCTTCGCCCAACTCCCTGCCCTTTTTAACATAAGCATGTTTTCACAATGCTTTTTGCCGTTTCGCAACACACAAGTGCCCTTGCACGACATTAGTAAATTACCCACATAGGGTATGTCAAACTAATTTTGCAGAAAAGCAAGGTATACATTCTATGTCAGGAAACATAGCCACTGTTGTGAATAATGTGCCTGTATAGCTAATGCCTTTCACTACTCTCGGTCCATGGAGCAAGATATCAGAAGTGGAAATCCAATCATATTGACACAAAAATAAAGTATTATTAGAACTGAAAAGGATTTGCTAATGCATATCAGGATGCTGCCCAGCTATTTCTAGTTTCTGCTAATACCAATCGTTGTGCTGAATGTCAAAGGTTAGCAGTAATGCCGCGAGTAAGCCAGAATGCTACCGGGTGCAAAAAGAAACAGATGATGGGTGGAATTCTGAACAATGCAAACATTCACCTCAGTCACAAAGATCTTGGTTTAATCCATGTTCTTTTCACACCACCCCTGTTTGGACTCAGCCATATGCAAATCAGTCTTGACACTGCTCTTCATGGTAAAAGTCCAGTCCGAACTGCCAGGCCAGGTCCTCCCCAGACCAGAAACAGGCATCCTGGGACTGGTTTCAGTGTATCACCCCTCATCAGTCAGGCTAGCTTGAATCCAGTGGCGTTGTGAGCATGGGACCCATTTCTTGGCATACCCTTCCCACTTAGGGTGACGAAAGCAAAAAGAACAGATGATAGACGGAATGCTGAACAATGCAAACATTCATCCCCCCCAGTCACAAAGATATGTGTTTAATCCATATTTCTTTTGCCCACCACACCACCCCAGTTTGGACCCAGCCATAAGCAAATCATTTTTGACCCTGCTACTCATGGGGACAGTCCAATCTGAGCTGCCAGGTCAGGTCCTGGATTTAGGCCCAGATCTCTGTACTGTGAGTGAATGTTTGACATTGTTCAGCATTCTGTCAAGTGTTCCATCACTTGGCCTTTCTGCATTTGGTGCCCTAAGTGGGACTGGTATGCCCTGAAGCGGGTTTTGTGCTCCCCATGCCACTGGAGGCAAGCTAGCCTGGCTGATGAGGGGTGATACACTGAAACCGGCCCAAGATGCTTGTTTGCAGTCTCGGAAGGACCTGTCCTGGCAGTTCGGGCTGGACTGTTCCCATGGGGAGCAGGTTCAAGACTGATTTGCTATGGCTGAGTCCAAACTGGAATGGTATGAGTAGCAAAAAAACAATGGATTTAGGCCCAGATCTCTGTACAAGAGTGAATGTTTGACATTGTTCAGCCTTCTGTCCATCACTTGTTCTTTTTGCATCTGGTGCAATTGAAGCACGCAAGAGGTGCTGTTTAAAAATGTCAATGTATTCGTTTGCATGATTGGGGCACTGCACATGCACATCAGGCCTGCGCTTGTACTGGTGGGATTATTTATATATGCCAGAGCTGCTTAATGTACCAGGGATGCTCGGAGGGCCATGTCAGCTGTGCAAATATGCCAGGGCTGATCAATGTGCCAGGACTACTGTTCAACTGTTAGGAGTAAGATGAATGTACTACTAGTCATGTTTAAATATATCAAGGGGATTCAGAATGTGCCATTGGTAATGTCGGTTTAAGCCAGGGCTGATGAAATATTATGGGTCTGTTTAATGTGGTATTGTTCAAGTATGCCAGGGCTGCTGCTGAAATTTGCAAGTTTGTTCAGTGTGTCACGACTGCTGCTCAAATGTACCACTAGAGTTTGGGAGGGGTGGTGAGCTTGGGAACAGTAAATAATGGAGTAAATGGTCTACAAGGGGATCATTTACAAAGTATGCTTTACAGTTATTTATTTGTATTCCTAACATGTCTTAAATAAGCATATGCAATAAATCTGAGGAGTAATCAAGGAAACAAAATGCAAACCGAGGAACACGGATCATAATAGTACAAAGCTACAAAAAACAAAAAGTAATTACCATATACATAAAAAAAAATAAACATAAACATTGATTACATCGTAGTGGGGTACAAATCTAGCAAGATTAATACATTTGTTACGTACCAGAGATATACTTTTGAACAAATAACAAATAAGCAAATGTATGTTAATCCACTCTTATTAGTGACTAATGCGTGGTCAGTTGTGTGATGCCTAGTTTACGTTTAGAGATTCAGTCCCCAAATGCTGATCATTAAAAAAAAGAGGAACCATCGTCGACGTTTCACTCTCTGGTATATTAAATATGTGAGACCATCTTCAGGAATGATTTGAAAGGGCTAATAATGTAAATGACCCCATTCGGATAAATGAGATCTGATTGCAGCAGACCAGAATGGGGCTCACCAAGGACTCAAACCACTAAGGGCATAGCTAGTTGAATTAAGAAAGAAAAAATATCTCATCGGATTGGGTGGATTAACAGATCAAACCGAGTGAATCGAGAATCGAGTGGCCGGAGAGCTTTGTTACACTTCAACAGCCTGGGATTCCCAATGCACTCAACTTGTGCCAAGGACGCCTTGCACCTTTGAAACTTTTCATCACAGCTCTTCCATAGCGGAAGTCACACAGTGAGCGAGCTGTCGGCCGCTGCTCTGCCGTTGTCAGAGTTGCTTTAAGTGCCAGAGTTTCTCACTGTCCCAGAGCTGCTTAAAGTGCCAGAACTGCTCACTGTCCCTAAGCATTTAACGGTCCCAGAGCTGCTTAAAGTGCCAAAGCTGCTCACTGTCCCAGGGCTGCTCACTGTCCCAGGGCGTCTTATTGTTTCAGACCAGAGCTGCTCACTGACCCAGAGCTGCTCACTGACCCAGAGCTGCTCAAAGTACAAAGGCGGCTCACTCTCCCGGGGCTGCTCACTGTCCCGGGGCGGCTCACTGTTCAGGGCAGCTCGCTGTTCCAACGTTTCTCAGTGTGTCTGGTCTGCTCATTTTGCCACAATTGTTCCAGAGCTGCTCATGGAGCCACAGCTCCTCAGTGTGTCATAGCTGCCTCAGTGAAAGTCGTTAAAGATTCCATCTGTTCACTCCGTTCGGCATAGTAAATCTGTCGGTGGGTCGCAGAAATGTAAAAAAAAAAAAATGGTCACCCCACTCCTGGTACCAATTGTAATGTAGGGTGAATAACCACAAAGTCGATCTTGCAAATAAAAGAAGATCCGAAGTTTATTCTCCAAAATGCAGACCCACAACAGAGCCAGCTGCCTCCAGCTACCGGATCAACGGCTGAATGCCCATCGAACCAGCAGCTCGAGCGCACTACAGAACATGGAATGTCATGACAATAAAACGCTAATAAAAGAATGCTAACCACGCTACTCATAATACATCACCAAACTAAGAATGTATTTACATCACCTATTACAATGTGCCAGTGTCTTTCGGTTTCAGAGCTTTTCAATGTACCTGAGCTCCAAAAGTTACAAGAGCTTTTCATTGTGCCAGAGCTTCTCAATGTGCCAGAGCTCCTAAGTGTGCCAGAGCACCTCAAAGTGCCTGAGCTCCTCAGGGTGCCAGAGCTGCCTAATGTGCCAGAGTGTGTTTGTTCCAGAGCTTGCCTCTGTGCCAGAGCTCTACAATGTGACAGAGCTCCTCAGTGTGCCAGAGCTCCACAATGTGCCAAAGATTCCTCAGTGTGACAGAGCGCCTCAATGTGGCAGAGCTGCTCTGTGTGCCAGAGGTGTCTAATGTGCCAGAATGTCTTTCTGTCCCAGAGCTTGCCTTTGTGCCAGAGCTCCTTAGTGTGCCAGAGCTCCTCAATGTGCCAGGGCATCTCAATGTGCCAGAGCTCCTCAATGTGCCAGAGCTCCTCAATGTGCCAGAGCTCCCCAAAGTGTCTGAGTTCCTCAGTGTACCAGGGCTGCTTAATGTTCCAGTGTCTTTCTGTTCCAGAGCTTGCATCTGCGTTAGAGCTCCTCAGTGTGCCAGAGCTCCTCAGTGTGACAGAGCTCCTCAATGTGCCAGAGGTGCCAGAGGTCCTCTGTGTGTCAGAGCTCCTCAATGCGCAAGAGATCCTCAGTGTGTCAGGGCTCTTCAACGTGCCAGAGCTCCTCAGTGTGCCAGAGCTCCTCAGTGTGCCAGAACTCCTCAATGTGCCAGAGCACCTCAGCGTGCCAGAGCTCCTAAAAGTGCCAAAGCTACCTAATGTGCCAGAGCGTTTTTTCTGTTTCAGAGCTCGCCTCTGTGCCAGAGCTCCTCACTGTGCCAGAGCTCCTCAGTGTGCCAGAGCTCCTCAATGTGCCATAGCTGCCTAATGTCCCAGAGGGTCTTTGTGTTCCAGAGCTCTCCTCTGTGATAGAGCTCCTGAATGTGCCAGAGCTCCTGAATGTGCCAGAGCTCCTCAATGTGCCAGACCTTCTCAATGTGCCATAGCTGCCTAATGTCCCAGAGTGTCTTTCTGTTCTAGAGCTCACCTCTGTGCCAGAGCTCTTCAATGTGGCAGAGCTCCTTAATGTGCCAGAGCTCCTTAATGTGGCAGAGCTCCTCAATGTGACAGAGCTCCTAAGTTTGCTAGAGCTCCTCAATGTGTCAGAGCTCAATGTGTCAGAGCTTTTCAATGTGACAGAACTCCTGAATGTGCCTGAGCTTTTCAGTGTGCCAGAGCCCCTCGGTTTGGCAGAGCTCCCCAATGTGAGATATCTCCTACCTTTGCTAGAGTTCCTCAATGTGCCAGAGCTCCTCAGTTCCAGTGGTGTTACTGCATCCCTCCCTATCCTCAGGCCACTAACGTTGCACTCCAAAGTTAAGGGCCTGTGGCTAGAGCTGGGGCCTGCACTGTCTGAAGTGTGGCTTGAGACCCATTGAGCAGGGCTCCCGTGTGAGCTGTCTTGTCATACTTTACTCCCACACTCTATAACCCCAAACATGCGTCCTGCGTGAATTACATTTCACCGGATGGATGGCTCCAACCATTTGCATTAAGTGGATCAGATTTAGGCATTCAGAATTCGGTATCCAGTTCTAAATCTGCATGCGTAAATTTGATACATTTGAGGGCCTCATTCGGAGTCTTGTGCTAATACCACTTCCTTTGCTGATGTGAGTTTTCTACGCAAGGGCATGTTACACGATAGAAGTAATCGTGCATTTCTTCCTTGCATGAATTTCGGCAGGTACAAACTCGTGAAATGTTTGCTGGGAAACGCTGCACATTCTACGTTTCACAGCTCGTCCTGGCGAAAATGTGGGGGCATATTTATACTCCGTTTGCGCCAAATTTGCGTCGTTTTTTTCGATGCAAATTCGGCGCAAAACTAACGCCATATTTATACTTTGGCGTTAGACGCGTCTAGCGCCAAAGTATGAGTAAAGAGCGTCATTTTTTTGCGTGAACGCCTTCCTTGCGTTAATGAGATGCAAGGTAGGCGTTCCCGTCCAAAAAAATGACTGCGCCGCAAATGTGTCGTATTTATACTCCCGGGCAAAAATCACGCCCGGGAGTGGGCGGGGCAAAAAACCCCGCATTTGCGCCTCTTTTTAACTTTAACGCCTGGGTCAGGGCAGGCGTTAAGGGACCTGTGGGTTCAAAATGAACCCACAGCTGCCCTCCCATGCCCCCAGGGACCCCCCCTGCCACCCTTGCCCACCCCAGGAGGACACCCAAGGATGGAGGGACCCACCCCAGGGACATTCAGGTAAGTCCAGGTAAGTATAATTTTTTTTTTTTTATATATTTTTTTTGGCATAGGGGGGCCTGATTTGTTCCCCCCTACATGCCACAATGCCCAATGACCATGCCCAGGGGACATAAGTCCCCTGGGCATGGCCATTGGGCAAGGGGGCATGACTCCTGTCTTTACTAAGACAGGAGTCATGTAAATGGCGTCTGGGCGTCGTTAAAAATGGCGCAAATCGGGTGGAGGCGATTTTTTGCGTCAACCTGACTTGCACCATTTTTAAGACGCCCTAACGCCATTTTTCCCTACGCCGGCGCTGCCTGGTGTACGTGGTTTTTTTCCACGCACACCAGGCAGCGCCGGTCTGCTTGCGCCGGCTAACGCCATTCAATAAATACGGCGCCCGCATGGCGCTTCAGAATGGCGTTAGCCGGCGCAAAAATTTTTGGCGCTAAACTGCGTTAGCGCAGTTTAGCGTCAAAAAGTATAAATACGGCCCGTGGTGTCTTCTTGTTATCCCCATGCTGGAGTACAGAGCTCAAAATGATGCTGTAACGCCTCACCCGGTAAAAACTGCATCCATGTTGTTGGTGTTTACCGAGTGAGGGACAAATGTAGCAAATAAAGGGCAACTCAGATTGAGACCTTGACAACTCAAGGAATCTAGCAGCGATATAGATATCCTTAAGTACTCCTGGGAGATTTCACAAATCCCATAAAAGTTAGAAACGTTGTCCAAACATAGAAGAAACCACAGGGGCCCACGCTTCTGACTCTTTAAACCAGGGCTTTGTTACTCCGACCATGGGGAGTGACAGCCGTATTAACTAAAAGAATAAATCAGAAAAACTAAACATGAAAAAGTTTGTACAAAACACATAAGAGGAAAGAGGTGATTGAAAACCCCTTCAGGCAGCAACTCTCTTGAGCCCACAATAGATATTGTATCAAGAGGAGCTTGAATTTACATTAATTCTCTTACTTTGGTGAGTCGACATATTTCTTCAATTAACGTGTCACATTTGATAAATACACAACTATATTCATCCGTACATTAATAGTCATTAAATAGGACTATAATGCATGGCAGTGCCTTGCTTAAGAAAGGAATGGTTATTATTAATTAAGTTTTACTTTCTCAAAAACTATACATCTGAAAATTCCAGAATGGAGGGCCTCTCAGAAAAAACAGACCTTCTGGACATTCCCAGCGCAATGGATTAATGCTTTTGTGTTTCAAATTATAATGGTTTGAGGTGAACATCTGTGCCGTTCGGAGGCTCAAACGTTGACTTAGTAAATTCCGATTTTCCTGCTCCTGAGGCGAGCTCTAAAACGGGTACTAGTTGCAAATTGGTAAAAAATAATAGCACGCAGAAATATTTATTTTCATGTAAAGTGAAAACATTTTAAATCAATTACTGCAAATTGCTGTCTCTGGAATGTCATTTTAGAAATCAAAAAGTAGGTTCTGCTAAATGAGTTGCTATAAGGTACTGGGATAGATTGCAAGATTGAACATAGTATCTCTCCAAGATTCTCACATGTTTCCTGGTAAATAATTTGTTGTCTTAAAGTGGTTCCTCCTTGTTATTCACAGAAATATTAAGGTAGCTTGGATCGGCCACAATCTTTATCAAGCAGTTTACAGCACAGAATGATTTTACACTTTTTATTGCCAGTGCTAAAGGTGGTAATTCTGCCAGCGGATTCTCATCTGGAGGAAAATACTCAAATGAACGATTCAGCTCATCCAACACAAATTGGAGGGTTCAGGGCTCTAGTGTTTTAAAGGTGGGTCCCTCAGTACCACTCCCCTCTCACTAACATCAGCCCTGCCCCCTTTAGTGGTGAAATAGAGGTAGCAGAAGTCTGCTGCTAGAACCCACAAGCACCATGCCTCAATCCACTTCTTTCTGGTCCTCTCTAGCTTAATCATAGCTTCCTCCTCGTCATCTAACTTTCTCCTGGAGTAGCCCTTCGATACCTTTATCATCTACCCCCAAATGACCCCAAAATTTACACCACACAAAGTCTAAAGAGAAAACTTTCCCATTCAGAAAAATAAACTTAACCAGTACACTTAACACCTGCCTGAAAATCTCAATTTCCGGCCTTATGGATCACCCCAACTCACATTTCCCTTGCTCAACTTTCTAGCTTCATCATCCTCAGAGAGTTCAACTCAGACCCCAAAACCACATACTGTACAATGCCACCATACCTGTCAGGCTTACTGCAAGTTAAACTATCAAGCAGTTAATAAATTAAGTCCACATCATCTCTCTTCTGCTTTGCCCTCAAATCCTCTTCTCTGAGTCTTACCGAGGTACTCCTAGAAATACCTGCCACAACTTTCTGTAAGCATTTCTAGTGGAAACCTTCCCATCACTGTACTCCTTCAACTTCCTTGCTCCCAGACCTCCAGCAATATCTTTGTCCTGACAGAATCTGCTTCTAGTGCCAGTCCATTTAACCTCTGCCTCGGTTTATGAGACAACACAATTGTGTTTTGCCACAGCCGGAATTTGTTTAGCCATAAAGACAAAGTAGCGTGTCATACAATCGAGCATAAAAATCCTCAGCAGCCTAACAGTTGCACATCTCTCACTGCTTGCCTCTTAACAAGTAAACTCACCACCTCATTCTCTACGTTAAGATTAACTTGCAAGTTTAACAAAATTATGCCAGACAAAACCAACTCTACCACCAATGGAACACTACAGAAATACATCACATCTCTCTTCTAGTTACGATCTCTTGGTCCACTCATCGACGCACTTCTTGTCCTGCCAGAACAAACCAAAACCACCTGCTTCCCCACCTCAGAAAGTGTTTACTCCCCACTCCCAAATATCACCATGTCAATCCATTACATTTTCCAATACCTACTTCTTTCATTGCTTCTTTCAACCTGATGTAGCAGCATTGCTCCTGACAGGGCAGAACCTGTACGTCTACTGAAAATTTGCCCAGGTTGTAAAATTCACATGTTGCTACGAGCTCTGAACTTTTATGTACTTTTTCAAAGTAAAGTTTCAAAGTACAAACTTTTATGAATTCTAAAGGTTCTACCTTGAATACAGTCACAATCAACCTAATGGTCACTTCGATTTGATCTCTAGGAAGCCTTGCTTCCATGTCTTCTGAATCCAATTTAGTACCCAAAAAAGAAATGAAGTAATCTAGTAGCCACTCCTTCTGTCTTTCCTGGTGCCACTGGCTCCTTGAATTTTTCCATCAAAGTCAAAACATCTCCAGTGCTTTCTTGCATGTTGATCCTTTTTCTTTGAATGAAAAATATCATCCAAACAATCCATTACACACTCTGATTCGGTAAAGTGTACATAAATCCTATCGTAAAACACAGTTTACGCAAGAGTGAATAACCTATTAGCAAATTTACAATACCACAAGGAACTCTATGTAGTACTCACAGTGGACACTCATATACATCACAGAAGTCCATGTCTAGTTTTTTGTCGCTGTAGAAACAGTCCGTTAACAAATATTTGCTCTTCTTCCTTTGAATCCTCGTTTGTGTGTGCTACCATTTGTACTCATTTCAATACATCAGCAGCTTTTCCTTTCCTATTTTTTCCGTCGTGGCCATCATCAGCTGACACCCCAAGGTATTTTTATACACACCTTTAGCAGATTTTAAAAGTTCACCAATTTACTTGCTGTTACCTTGGACATAGTGCTTCATCTACTACTTTGCCATAAAAGTCACATTTCCTCCGAGATTTCAGTTATTTTCTCCATCACTTACCTTTTCTTTCAATGTATTCCCATCTACTCTACCACCATTCACTGCTTCCATCCCAGCACCCTTTCCACCTAACTACTTGCTTCATCATTCCTATATTTTCATCCGTATTTCCCACTTCCACACTCCCTAGCTGCACCTCTGCCTCCCTACTGAGATCTGTGCCACCTTCTGCTGAAGTCCATCATTTTCCTTTAACTCTTCTCAAACCCAGAATCTCCTCTTCACTTTCTCAGGTCATTTTTTTCTGGCACTTGTCTTTGCTGGCATCTCATCCCTTCAAAACAACATTTCCTTGTTAACTGAGTGTCCCCCAGCACTCCAGCCACTGTCCTCTTTATCTCAGTTGCCCTCTTCTGTCCGTTCTTGCATCCACTCTTCTCTGTCTCACGCTTCCTCACTCAGCCCTAATTTACTCCTCCTTCACACCTCCCTTTCCCACTGTTTCTGAACCTGTCATTGATCAGTTCTTCCTACTGTTCCTTCCACCCCATGACATTACTGCTTTCTGAGTATTTTACTTTCTCATACTCATGCCTTGAACTTCACCCACAGACCTCTCATAAAAGTTCCAGAAGCCTCTTCTCACCACCGAAATCAGGTGGAATTGATAGGATCTATCCTCACTTCAAACTGGTGCCCTTGAGCTGTTCCAGACTTACTTTGAATCTTCCTCACATCATCCACCTTATTTCCTGGCATGCCCAGTCTCTCGCCGATTGACTATTCAAACAAGGCAGGCCTGCATCCCTAGAGACCCCATGGGCCACGTGAGACCTTTGTCCTATCACCTCACCCCTCATCTACCTAACACCTACCTACCGTTTGGGAAGCTCAACAGCCCTTCTCTGTTTGCCTCTGCCATACTTCCACTTCCTTTCTGGTCCAGTGCCCTTTGTCATGTGAGTACACCCTTTCCTAATTGATATCCACGTGGCCCTCCTCCATCCTCTACATACTACCTCACTTTTATCCCTCCCCTCACTGTTCTTTCTCCATGCTTATCTGTTCCTTGTTTCTTCTCCAGCTTCACTCATTCCCTCATGCACACTTCAACTTATGCCTCAAATCCTTGTGGATCACATCCACACTACTGAGGTAGCAATCGTATCTCTACTGTATTAGGAAGGGGGTGCCCTACCTACTGATAGAATTTCCCAGAAGGCCCTGCAACTACGTTTTCATGGTAGTTTAGGGCCAGATGTATGATTGTGGCCCATTGCGATTCGGTAATTGCGATTTTTAAGAAATCGCTATTACCGACTGGCAAAGGGCCATGTAAATGCAATTACCGAATCGCAAATTGCGATACTGGCCCCATTCGCAGCTTTGGGCTTGTTGGGCCATAGCTGCAAATTTTTTGCATTTCCAAAATTGCGATTTCTGAACCAGAAATCACAATTTTGGAAATGCAAAAGGGCAGGGTGCCTAAGGGCCCCTCTCCTGCACCCCAATTTTTTTGTTTTTTAACATGTAAAGTACACACATGCCAAAAGGGCATGTGTGCTTTACATGTTACATTTAAAAGTGCAGTTTTACACCAGGTTACCACCTGGTTGCAGACCATGGTATTTTGCATGTGCAAAATACCATTCTGCGAAAAATCGCAATTTGCGATTTCTATTTTGTGGTCTGCGAATGCCTTTGATGCATTGCAGACCACTATTTTGCACTCGCAAACGGCCGATTTTGCCGTTTGCGAGTGCAATTTTTTTTGATACATCTGGCCGTATGTGAACAGTGAATTTGAAACAACATCATGCCCTGTGTGAGAATTCCCTTTTGCCCTTTTTGGTGCGACCTAAATTTTGGGCTCTCCTTAAGTTCTTACCAGAAATGTGTGACGCATGGGGTGACATTTGTGGGGCAATGTTTTTGGGAAGTCCTTTCTCACCTTGAAATTGAACACCTGCTCCCTGTGCCCTATTTACTGCTTTAAGTCTGAGCCAGGCAACATCTCTCTGCCTGTTGTGCCTCAGGGTGCCTGGCAGTTGGAAGGACATGGAGCGTTTTGGAAAATGTCCCCTTTGGTATATAAACGAAACCTAGTGTATAGTCACTCAGCTCCTGGTTTCCCTTGCTCCTGGTCCTCCTAGTTGGAGGCTAGAGACTAACAGATTCCCTTGGTCATGGGATGACTTATTTTCTTTCTAATCCCAGGCAAGACAGGGTGATGGGTCTACAGAGCTGCGATAAGGACAGTGCTTGTGATCTCCTACTTTTTTTATTGGAAAACTACAGGGACATATTCACTCATTTCTTTTTTTGGGAGTTTGGTTCATAAGAATGCAGGTGAATCTGTATTTTTGGGAGTTTGTTTACCCTGATAATGGCTATTTCAATTCCAATGGGCTGGTGTCTCTATGTTTAAACTAAGACAGACTGCCTACATATGATATAATTAGCATAAAATAATCATGACGTCAACATTCTTGTATTTGAGCCCTTGACCGCTAAAAAGCTTTCTGTTTTGCCAGCAGAATGATCAATCTAAAAGTTAAAAAAAATAGAAGGGAAACTCAAATAAACAGGATGGGGAGGAGGCTAAATTTATGGGAACGAGAACATACAGCTCCCCTTCCATGGGCATAATAGACCCTGGGGACTCCATCCCTCAAGGCCAAATATAATACAAATGGGAGGGGGCTGTGCAAAACTACCCCCCTCCCTAAGGCTTATTGAGGGACCCAATCCCTGGGGCTGTGCACTTTTTTAAAAAGGGGGGGCGGCCCCCTATGCTCCTAGCCTTAATAGGCCCCAGAGTCCACATCTGTCGAGGCTGCATTACATTATAAGGGGAAGGGGGCCATACCGGTCCCACTTGCAGAAAGCAGAGTTTTCATCAGTTTCCCTGCATGCAAATATGTGTACAGGGAAACTGGTGATAACATTGCTCCCAGAACCAGGGAGTTGCTATTTAAAGCAGCTCCCTGCTTACGGTAGCAATGCCAGCGCCCACAGGAGTCAGGAGCTGGCTAGGACTTCGGGGGCCTTCATGCTCCCCACGTGGTCCTTTCCTGGCAGCAAGCATCTTGTCTGCTGCTTTGAAGTCATTCTATGGAGAGATCATGGAAATAACAGTAGCTTCTCCAGAGTATGACTTCAAAGCGGCACACAAGCAAAATGGTTGGTTTGAATGTTATGGCTATGTTTGGATGCATAGTACAGTAAAGTCACTAGTGGCCTACTGGTAAAGCTCGTGGACTGTCACTCAGTCGGTTGAAGGTTCAAATCGTGGTATCTCATGGCAGTGTGTCTGTTTTTATTTACTAGTGTTTTGACTGTTAAACAGTCCTTTTAATGGAACATTTACATCTTTTTGCCATCAAAATCTTTGGGTTCAATGTCATATCTATGTCTGGAAAGTGCATGGCAAAGAGTCACCTGTGGTCTAGCAGTTAAGGTATCAAGCCCTCACCCTGAAGATTAAAGGTTCCAGTCTAGGTGTGCCAGTAGTCACATTCTTGCTTTAATTACTTTTCAAAATGAAATATTTAAGGTATATACCAAAATGTGATCACACTCTTTTTACTTGACAAATACATTTTTCTTTTCAATTTGTCCTAAAATATCCTGTTCTAAGAATATCATTCATCAAAGTCTAGAAAAACTCTCTCTTTCTCTCAATTTCTTTCTGTCAGTCTTCCTCTACATGTCTCTCTCTCTCTCAATCTCTCAATCTCTCACTTTCTCTCTCTCTCTCTCTCTCTCTCTCTCTCTCTCTCTCTCTCTCTCCATGATGGGATGGAAGGGAGAGCGAGAGAGACTGATATTGCAATGGTCTCTATATGAAATGACTTTAAAGTGTCACACTAGCAAGATATTTGGGGGCATATTTATACTCCGTTTGCGCCGAATTAGCGTCGTTTTTTTCGACGCAAATTCGGCGTAACATTAACGCCATATTTATACTTTGGCGTTAGACGCGTCTAGCGCCAAAGTAGGAGTAAAGAGCGTCATTTTTTTTGCGTGAACGCCTTCCTTGCGTTAATGAGATGCAAGGTAGGCGTTCCCGTCCAAAAAAATGACTGCGACGCAAATGCGTCGTATTTATACTCCCGGACAAAAATCACGCCCGGGAGTGGGCGGGTCAAAAAAACCCGCATTTCCGCCGCTTTTTAACGCCTGGGTCAGGGCAGGCGTTAAGGGACCTGTGGGCTCAAAATGAGCCCACAGCTGCCCTCCCATGCCCCCAGGGACCCCCCCTGCCACCCTTGCCCACCCCAGGAGGACACCCAAGGATGGAGGGAACCACCCCAGGGACATTCAGGTAAGTTCAGGTAAGTATAAATATTTTTATTTTTATATTTTTTTTGTGGCATAGGGGGGCCTGATTTGTGCCCCCCTACATGCCACAATGCCCAATGACCATGCCCAGGGGACATAAGTCCCCTGGGCATGGCCATTGGGCAAGGGGGCATGACTCCTGTCTTTACTAAGACAGGAGTCATGTAAATGGCGTCTGGGCGTCGTTAAAAATGGCGCAAATCGGGTGGAGGCGATTTTTTAGCGTCAACCTGACTTGCACCATTTTTAAGACGCCCTAACGCCATTTTTCCCTACGCCGGCGCTGCCTGGTGTACGTGGTTTTTTTCCACGCACACCAGGCAGCGCCGGTCTGCTTGCGCCGGCTAACGCCATTCAATAAATACGGCGCCCGCATGGCGCTTCAGAATGGCGTTAGCCAGCGCAAAAAGTTTTGACGTTAGCGCAGTTTAGCGTCAAAAAGTATAAATACGGGCCTTGGTTTGAATGTTATGGCTATGTTTTGATGCCCAGTACAACAGTGTCACTTGTGGCCTACTGGTAAATCTGTTGGACTGATACTCAGCAGTTTGAGGATTCAAATCTTCCTACCTCATGGAGGTGTGTCTGGTTATTTACTAGTGTTTTTAACGTCAAACATTCCTCATGATGGATTATTGAAGTCTTTTCCCCAGCAAAATATTTGGGTTGCCGCAAACTCCCTATATCAATACAACCCCAGGGCAGGCCCTGCGGCCAACCCCCGTTGCAGATGGCCAAAGGCTGTGCATGGTGTAAGGTTGGGTGGCTATAGGTATAGGGCACCATTAAAATTAATTTATGTTAAAAGAACATAGAAATTCACTGAAAAAAACAAAGGTTACAGGGATGTCATAGTTAGGAAATAGGATTTAAAAAAACATAGAAATTCACTTAACAAAGGTTACAGTTCCGTTCACTGAGTTTCCGCAATTCAGGCACTTTGGCTACGCAGAGTAGCACTGAGTTCCCAAATCCCACCATCCAGCACGAAGTGGAGTTCATTCATGCACACAAGATATATTTTTTGGTGCTTGCTCATGCCAAGATGCTCTTGGGCCGCTAGAGGGTGCATGCATGATTTGCATTTGATCGCGCTGCTTCTGGCAGCACAAGCAAGACTTCGTGTTCCTTCACACTGCTCCCATTCGCACGCGGAAGACTTCACATTCATTCATGCTGCTTCTGGCTGCGATGGCAGACTGAACAGTCACCCCTTGTGAGCCTGAAGGCACCAGAAGTAGATTTTCTACTCAAAATGCACTTAAATCTAATAAAAAAGAGGTTTTTGAGTGGATTTCCATCTCCAATGGACCCTTTAAGTTGTTTTTAGTTTGAGAAACCTTTTTTTTCAAACAGGAAGGAAGTTCCCAGGAAACTCTAACTTCCTGTTCCTCTCCAGCAGGCTCCTCCCAGTGGTTTATCCATCTCCTGGTCACTTTTTTGGATTTCGCGGTGGAAGGATCACTCTCTTTGTCTCCAGGATATACCTTTGGATTGAAGAACCTCATTTTTTTGAAATCACACAAGTAAGTTCAAACACTATTATCTAAGGGTGTTGTTTGTTTGCTTGGGCATGCACCAGTATTTCGTTGTACTTTAATTTGATTTTTAAATATTATAGTGGTGGGTGGCCTCGAGTTTAAGTATGGGCCTAGTTATTATTTATTTTGAAGTTAATAGATTTGTCTTCTTTTGTATAGGGAAATTGTTGCACAGCTCAGTACCTATTCTACATGTTTGTAACATTTGCAATATTATTTTACTGTGTGGCCTAGATTTCTAAAGGGCCATCTAGCCAGTAGGCCCAGTACTAGTAGTCATCAGTGCATGTAACATGTTTCACTGGCATATGTTTTTAAAACTTCATTTAGGGCAGTGGTGGCATTGGTTTTCATTTTTTTTGCACAAAGTGTATATGTTGTGGGGTAATATTTGATGGCATAGGAGGATGTGTGTTGTTGTGAACTTTTTATGGCTCAGATAATTTGTGTGTTTTGCATTGCTGAATCATTGTTCGTGTTTTCTTCAGTGTTACCACCATGCCTCCTTACAGCCAGTGTGTGGGTATGTGTTTGTCATTGTCCACCATTTGTCTTTATTCTCCATGCTGTGTGGCCAGGGGCCATTTTATGTGGTCTATGTCCATAGGCTTGCATGTGTTCTTTGTTCTCCATGCCTCCTTGTTCGCAGTTGTTGTTCGATCATGTGTCTGTGAGCCATTTTGTGCATCCAGCCAGTGTGTCTTTGCCATAGGCTTGCATGTGTTCCTTGTTCCCCATGCCTCCTTGCTCTTTGACCATGTGGTTGGTGGCCAGTTTGTGCATCCAGCGAGTTTGTCTCTGCAAAGGCTTGCATGTGTTCTTTCTTCTCCTTGCTCTGTGTTGTTGTTGTTTGACCATGTGGCTGGCAGACATTTTGTGCATCCAGCCAGTGTGTCTTTGCCATAGGTTTGCATGTGTTTTTTGTTCCCCATACCTCCTTGCTCCTTGTTGTTGTTGTTTGACAATGTGGCTGGCAGCCATTTTGTGCATCAAGCCAATGTGTCTTTGCCATAGGCTTGCATGTGTCCTTTCTTCTCTTTGCTCACTGTTGTTTGACCATGTAATTGGCAGCCATTTCGTGCCATTGTGTCTTTGCCAATGGTTTGCAGGTGTTCTTTGTTCTCCTTGCTGCTGGTTATTATTGTTTGACCAAGTGACTGGCAGCCTTTTTGTGCATCCAGCCAGTGTGTCTTTGCCATAGGCTTGCATGTGTTCTTTGTTAGCCATGCCTCCTTTTTCCTTGTTGTTGGTGTTTGACCATGTGGCTGGTAGCAATTTTGTGCATCCAGCAAGTTTGTATTTGCCATAGGCTTGCTTGTATACTTTCTTCTCCTTTTTCCTAGTAGTTGTTGTTTGACCATGTGGCTGGCAGCCATTTTGTGCATTCAGCCAGTCTGTCTTTGCCATAGGTTTGCATGTGTTATTTGTTCTCCTTGTAGTTGTTTGGCCATGTGGCTGGCAGCCATTTTGTGCATCCATTCAGTGTATCCTTGCCATAGCCTTGCATGTTTTCTTTTTTCTCCTTGCTCCTTCATATTGTTGATGTTGATTGACCATGCAGCTGGCAGCCATTTCGTGCACTCAGCCAGTGTGTCTTTGCCATAGGCTTGCATGTGTTCTTTGTTTGCAATGCCTCTTTGCTCTTTGTTGTTGTTTAACCATGTGTCTGGCAGCTAGTTTGTGCATGCAGCCAGTGTGCCTTTGCCATAGGCTTGCATACAAACATCGGGAATTATTGATCATTTGTTCAATGTAAGTTTATATGTGTTTTTTAATTTTTTATTTGTTTTAATTTTAGTTTGTAAATGTAATTTCTTGTTCTTGAAAAAAAAATTGTTTCCCATTTTTTTAATTTTTAATTTATTATTTCAATTTATTTAATTCTGCGTTTTGCCTTGATCCATCCACCCATCACCCACCCATCTATTACTCCATCTATCCATCCATCCATCCAGCCATTTATCCATCGGTGCACAGCCTGGCTACAGTATTCGATTTCTTTAGTTGTATAATAATTCTATTTCCTCTTGGACACCCTATATGCGGTACACTACAGACACATCAGTAGCTTAATTCATTTGTTTAATATTTATTCCATTTTCCCTGTATCACATTGCCACTATTGGGTTTTTAAGGATTATTCCATTTACTAATGCAGCTCTCTCTGACTACCACAGGTGTCTCCTTTAAAACAGATGGAGATAAAACAGAGAGCTATATCTGCATGTTTTGTTGTCTGGTTTGAAATTAAATGTTATGATGTGGTGGTATGGTTTGACTTTACAATGTTTGATTAAATTGGTATTTTTTACTAAGTAACCAACTGTCCTAATATTGCATTTGTCTGTACTATTTCAACCTGCAACAATGCCACATTTCATTAACTGAATGTCTTTTTTTGCTTGGTTGATTTAGCTGTACAACAGAAGAGATGTCACATGACCAGCAGTAATGCCAAAGAGAAGGCCTCTACATTGACTTCAGTCCTACAATCTCTTCCACTTGTGCAGCTTAGTGCTACTGCCAACTGAGAGCTTTAGGATGGCCCCAAAGAAAGTTGCTCCCAAGAAAGTGGTCAGTGAGAAAATTAAGCCTTGTGAGGTGCTGACTGCTACCTTTTTTGGAAGATGGTGACTGTCACACAGGCCTCCCTGGAGGAACCTGGGAGCAGCACTCTTGCACCTAAAGCACCACCGCAACCTGAGCCCAAGACCATGTCTGTCAGTGAAACAGCCACTGCAATCATGGCAACTCTGATGAACAGTGACGTTAAATTGGATTTGTCCCTTTCGCAAAGTAGTACCAAATAATTTCTCGAAATAGAGCAAACTGGACAGCAGCCGCAGCCAGCAATAGTAGATCTTCCCGAAGTTGGTGCAGAACAAGAGGTTGAGCTTCGTGCCAAGCAAGAACCTCCTCTTTTAGAATCAATGGCTCCCAGATCTGCACCAAGAAAAAGGAAGGGTACTACTCCACCATCTTCTCCAAGCACTCATTCTGATGATGATGATAGGGACATGGAGTGAACCCCAGCAGAGTCCAGGAAACTGCAGGAGAGGCAAAGGAAATGAAAGGTTCCAGAAAGCCTTAGAATCATGGAAAGAGATGATGATGAGGAGTATGATGATGACAAGCCAGTCACTGTGGAAGCTGGCCCGGAGGAGTCTGACATTACTCTCCAACCTGCTCTGAGGGATGTGGCACAGGCAACTCCACCAACTCCTATATTTATAAGGCCCCAGCAGAGACCTGCACCAACCCCTACCTCAGTAGAAGTATGCACTGACGAGGCAATCAACACACCCACCATCTTCCAGTTCTTCAGGCACTGGCAGTGGCCCAGAAAGAAAGTACTCCTCCCCAGTTTGGGACTTTTTTTAATGAGTAGCAAACAGAAGATAACAATGCAATATGCTCCATTTGCAACACAAGTGTTTGTCGAGGTAAGCCTGGTTTCCATTACCGTACTGGAGGCCAGATGACCTATGTGAAAAAACATAATGAAATCCAGTGGGAGGAGCACCTTAAAAACATGCTGAATGTGGATGCAGTGGTGAAGGGGAGGAAAGCTGGGAAACATCAGCTACAACTGGTCAAATCATGGTGGAAGGTGAGGAAGAAGAGTATGACATCCCCATGCACAGCAGCGCTGTCCCCAGCAGTTCATCAGAAACACTCACCTCAGCGACCTCACAATGGCATAGGAAGACTCTGAGTCAGATGGAGACCCATGGGATACAGTGACTACATCACGATGCACAGTAAGTCTACTGCCACCTCCTTCTCAAAAGTCGCTTGTGGCAGTGGCCCCAGAAAACAAGAAGATCCAGGCTACTATTACAGGCAGGTTTAGGCAGAAGGGGCCCTATGTCTGTAACCACCCAAGGGCAAGTTTGTTCAATGGTAAGCTGGCAAAATTTTTAGCGTTGGATCTCCTCTCTTTTTGTGTGGAAAGAGTGTGATTTTTTGAATTTGTGGCAGCCATCTGCCTGAAATGGAAGTTTCCAAGTTGGACCTATTTTGCCAGAGTTGCTGTTCTAGCACTGCATCACAATGTGCTGCAATTGGTTGGACAAGCTTTGTAGCAAAGTGTTGTCCTCACTATCTACCTGACGACAGACATGTGGACCAATTGCTAGGCTACTGATTACATGTGAATCATTGCACATTGGATCTCTTTTGCGTGGGTAAAGCAAAAGCTATCCACATGTCTTGGCCCTGAAGAAATTTTTAAGAGCATTTGGAGGCACGCAGCAGTAGCTATGTTCGCTATAGAGAAATAACATACAATTGCAAACATCTTGGCTGAATCTAATAGCAAGGTGTCTGAATGGATGCGACCCAGAGGTCTCCATAATGCATTTGTTGTCATGGACAATAGCAGTAATATAGTCAAGGCCATGGCAGACTGTGGCTATTTCAGGGTCCTGTGTTTGGTGCGCTACATCAACCTTGTTGACCACCTACAGATGAATTTGCACTCATTTCAGCCATTCTTTTAAAGCCCAAAAGGCAGGTGGAGATTATTCAGTGTGCTAACAGAGTACCAGCTAAACCCCTGATACAGGGGGTGCAACACGTTGGAACTCAACCTATCATATGTTGCAATGTTTGTTTGAACAGTACAGATAGATCAATGACTATGTCATTCGAAGAGGAGGGGATGCAATTGGGAAAGCTATGACCATGGATGTAGACAACTGGGGCCTAGTCAAATGCCCGATACAGATAGTGCTCCTTTTTGAGGTTTTCACATGGGAAGTTAGCAAGGAGGACAGTACGATGGGCCAAGATATCCCATTGTTGCATCAGTTACAGGAGCAGCTAAAGAAGGGCCTAGAAGGTTTGCACTTGGAGGTGTGAACGAAAACCCAGAAGCGCATGCCTTGGGTAAGAGCCTAAGATATTGCTTGAATTGTAAGGCAAAGCTACAAAATTACATTATCTCATCCAAAGAGTACATCTGTGCCACCCTACTTGATCCAAACTATAAACAAATCCTTCCTAATCTCATCCCTTATCTGAACGGGATGTTTCAAAATACAAGAGGTGGATTGTTGATGAAGCTAAAGAACTGGAAGAAGGAAAGCTGGAACTTAAAAGTCCCACTCTGCAGTTCTGGGGTGCCCCCTTCAACTTATAGAGAGGGCAGTCTTGTCTCTTAACTGCCAACCCCACCAACAAGAATACCAGTGACAACAGCAACAGAAGAATCAGACCCAACCTCTGCATTGGATTGATTTCAAGTGGTAGGTCTTAAGTCCAGTACAGAGGCAAAGGCAAAAGAGGCCGAGCAAGTGGCAACACCAATTCCACTTCAGAGGATGTTCCAGGAGTATCTGGATGACCCAAAAGAGGTGTATGTGGATCAAAACCTCTTGGTGTATTGGTAGGGGAAGATGTGTCTGTGGCCACAGCTCAGTAGGCGACAAGGTACCCAGCTTGTCCTGTAGCCAGCGTGTCTGTTGAATGTGTGTTCAGTGCAGCTGGTGCAGTTGATACAGTGAGAGGGACCAATCTCTTGCCCCCCAAAAAAGAGATTAACCGTGATCAACATGAGCCAACATTTAATAATACATGATTACACTATTCCTGAAACACCACAGGAGGAGGATGAGGATGACTGGTCAGAATCAAGTGTGTTTGCTAACCAACGTCTGATTGAATCACCTGAGTTTGAGGATGAACTGCACTTCCTAGACTGAGCATGCCTGTGCCACCATAGAATGTTTTAATTATTTCTCAGTGAATGTCTTTCTTTCTTTCTTCGCAAAAAAGAACAATAGCTAGTGGAACATTATGTTTGTGTCAGATTTATATTGCCCCACCATTTTTTACTCTCATTTATGGCCAGATTGTAGTTGGACCCATGTGCAGTGAAGAAGCCCTCACATTCCCTTCAGGACATTGGAGACAATGCTGGCCTCCTTTATATGCCACTGTATATCCTTTATTTACATCACCTAACAGGGTTGCCCCATAAGATCATTGATTAAAAGACTGCCGGTGCCAATGCCAAATTCCAGTGAGTCGCTACCATCAAAGAGGAGACAATATTTTGTATCAACCACGGTGCTTGGATTGGAAGGGGTTAATAGTAACTGTTGCACGAATGAGTGGTGATATATTGAGTGATTGATGATGTATGTGGTGTCTGACAGCGAGGGAGGGAAATCAACACATTTTTAAACTTGATTTTGATGATTTGCAACGTTTGGGGGCTAATGGGAGATAATTTTTTTCCCTGAAAGTGATTGGCCTTTCAAACTTAGCAAAATGTACCTGCAGGATCCATTCCTTTTTTCTGGTTCCTCAGACCAGACCAGTCACTTTACTTATCAAGCACAAATCTACACAAAATACTCCAATTATGTTTCTCTATTTGTTCTTCAAAAGAAGTGCACCTCACAGGTATACCTCGCTTGGGACTGGGATGGAATTGCTCAGAATGAGGAGGAGGAGGATGGAAGGAACTTAGGTAGGACTACATCAACAGCTAGAAAAAGAACATTATTGACTTCAAATAGAAACCATGATGATGGCGAAGACTTTTCGGCCTAGTACACACTGTGCTCTGTGGACTTAGAGAGGTGCGTTGATTTGGGAGATGCTCTGAGTGTGTGTTTGCTGCATTGCTGGCTCAAACGCGAAACTCCTCTTTATGTTTTTGCTCTGCCTCTGAGTCTTCTTGGTACACTCCTGGCTCCTCATTAAGCGTACCTTGTTTCCTTTTGTCCTTCTCATGTACTCTATAACACAGTAACTGTTTTTCAATACACGGGTTTTCTCCTAGTCCTCTCCTGCACGAACAAAACTTAGTGAAAGCTCAACACTCCAGCTTACTTACCGGACTGGTTCAGCCAGTCACCCAAAAGTGATATTCCAAGAAGAATGGAGATGCACCACCGAATTTGGCAATACAGTGTCATTTTCCTTTTAACAATCATAACTTTTTAATCTGGGTGAGCTAACTTCAGTCCTCCACAATTAGCATTTTTCAAACCTAGAAGACATAACATTTAGAGATATACTATCTTGGACCTCTCTGTGGCGGAAGGACTGTTTGCAATGCTTTTAACCGAACTGTGTCATGCTTATCCCGTCCTTGCTTCCTTCCACAACAGATTGATGATGGTGTGCTGCTCAGCACCTGATGAATATTGTTGTGGTTTCTTTTGTGTAAAGTTTGTTTTTGTCACACCATTCCCAAAACACCCTTTCCCATCAATTCATCGAGCCCCAACCCTTCTTCCCCAGGGCTGTGTGATTTATTGAGGTGTGACTTAATTTTACACCATAAATGCATCACACACTTCCCGGGGCGGATGTGGTGAAAGCAACACCAACTCATTGCATGACCTTCTATTACCTGAGCAATATTCCACACTGGTCCCATCAACACCATCATTAAGGCCTTGTGTTGTGTGTTGCATAAACGCTTAACCTTGTCCAACCATTCCTGATTCTGAGCCCACTTCTCCTGACTCGGGGATTTCATTTCCCAAGTTTAGTTTTCATTAAATACTTGCTCCCTATTAATCAGAAGAAGTTGATATTACTAGTTTTTATCATCATATCAGGTCTTCTCTGTTGTGTGCCAAATACTATCATTGTGGTAGGCTGGACTCAGTCTTCCTAAAGTTATGACATAATATATAACAAACTAACTCTCTGTTTTCTTTCAATCTAGTTGACAGTGATGGATAACCCTCTGATTAATCCTGCAGTTGGAGTTTGCATAGGTGGGAGTGGTGCCTTGTGTCTTCTCTGTTAGCTTCCTACCCTGCTACTACTACTACCACCGCCTTAAGATAAGATACCACCTTGGGAAAACCCTGCAGTAAGATGACTGAGGGATCAGCCCTCGCATCATCTGGTCAGGTAAGAGAACTATGATTTGAAGTGAACTTGTTTAGATAGTAATTAACGTCTACTGACGAAGATGTTGTTTGTGTGTATCTATGTTTTTGTAAGGAAAATAGGCAATGGCAATCATTCCCTACTGGTCAATATAGTTATAGAGGGCAGTAGAGCAAGGGTATAAGTAAATGACATACACTTGTGTTAGCAGATTTAAAAAACAGGCTACACTAAAATACAGCAGTGGAAACTAAAACACTAAAATAAACATTTGAGGCATAAATGAAGTAAAGTAAATTACCCCTTTTATTTTTTACAAATAGAAAACCCACTCTTTCCATCCACAACAGGCCCACCTCTCTCCCCAAACAAATGGCCCCTTCCCCAAAAGTCCAATGAAATTCCACAACAATAGAAAGAAAGTCCACAATGAAAATCAAAAGAAAAAGTGAAAAATGCAAAACAAACCAGTCCCAACTCCCTTCCCGCCCTCTCCCCCCCAACAATTCCCTCCCACCACAAAAAAATTGAAAAAGTGTTAGCATAGGGTATTGTTGATTTCTATCCGGAGCTGGTCAAGGCTCCGCTCTACCCTGTCCCACCAGATCTCCACTTGCCTCTTAAAGTGGTCCAGCCGCTGCAGGATGGATGGCAGCAATGTCCTCTGTGTGTCAGAGTAGGAGGGGATGGCATCAGGTCTAGTTTCTGCCCCTGCAGCTGGCAGCGGTCCCGGCAAGAAAATGGCCAGGAGGTTGGGGCTGACTTGCTGAACTGGGGCCTGGGCCAGAGGCAGCTATTTCAGCTTCTTTATCCTCTAGGACCACTAGCCCTCAGTATTCGGCTTGGATGGCCTCCAGCCTCTGCCACAGCAGATGGGACGCCATCTCCTGCCTGGTGGGTGGTGCTGGTGGACCAGAAGGGGTAGCTACATCGAGAAAAACAAAAAGAAAAAAAACAAATTGTAAACCATGCTGTGTGCAAACACTTGTTTAAAATTAATTAGTGGGTGGCACAGTAGCAGTAAATTACTGGTCTCCTAGGGCCATTGGAATTTTATGTGATTATGATTAGGAGAGTCGCAGGACCAGTATTATTTTTTACCCACACATGCCTCACATAAAAAGCACTGACTCTCTGGCAGAAAAGAATTAAGGTAGCATAACACCAGAATGAAAAAAAAAACACAGTGCATTGATTTTTCATCTTTTAAAGGCTTTTATAGTACTTAAGGAGACACTTTAAATGGAACAATAAAAATAAATTACCTCATTCATGAGTAAGGCATTATGCACTGTGAAGTTCAACTTGTTGTGCTAAATTAATGGAGGCAGGCAGGCTTAACTTCAGAGTGCTAGGTGTAAAGTATCTGTACCAACACAATAGCTTAGTGAAAACACTACAAAATGACACAACACAGGTTTAGCAAAATAAGAAATATTTATCTAAACAAACAAGACCAAAACGCCAAAAATCTAACATACACAAGTCAAGCTATTAATTAAAAAGCAAAAAAGGCTTAAATCCTTGAGAAAACAGGTAAAACACTGTTAGAGTTGAAAAGTACCTGGGTAGCTTCAAAATAACACGCACAGGTGAGTGTGCGTTGAAAAAGGTAAGCTGTGCGTCGATTTCTCACCCGCAAGCCAGATCGTGTGTCATTTCTCCTTCTCTGGTTGGGTCGGCGTGTGTCGATTTTCCTCCCTGCAGGGGAGCGATGCGTCGATCCGGGCAGCACTCGGGTCCGGGAAGGTGTTGCGTCATTTTTCCACACCCACCAAGGTTTGCGGCAAAAATCCTGCTGCATGGTATCAGCAAAATCACACAATGTGGATTGAGACATTAACAGCCTCCGTAAGCGGGTGTTGCACGACGTTCTACCAGATCCGTTTATCGATTTTCCAGCCGCAATGTCGGTGAAGCGTCAAATTCTGTTGCGAAGCCGACGGAGCATCGTTTTTCACCTGCTTCTCTGAAGGTGCATCGATATTTTCCCTGCACGGCGGTCTGTGCGTGGATTTTCAATCTTGGTCTGCCAGCTTCACCTTCGAAGGCCCCAGGAACTGGATAGGGCACTACTTGGCAGGGCAGGAGTCTCAGCAGAGAGTCCAGGTGCTGGCAGGAGAAGTCTTTGATGGCCATGAGACTTCAACAACAGGAGGAAAGCTCAGTACAAGCCCTTGGAGATTTCTTCACAAGCAGGAAGGCACACAAAGTCTAGTCTTTGTTCTCTTGCACAGACAGAAGCAGCAACTGCATGATAGCTCCACAAAGCACAGTCTCAGGCAGGGCAGCACTTCTCCTCCGATTTTCAGCTCTTCTCCAGGCAGAGGTTCCTCTTGATGTCCAGAAGTGATCTAAAGTCTGTGGTTTTGGGTGCCCTTCCTATACTCATTTTGCCATTTGAAGTAGGCTTACTTCAAAGGAAAGTCTCTCTTGTTTGTGAAATCCTGCCTTGGCCTGGCCCCAGACACTTACCAGGGAGTTGGAGACTGCATTGTGTGAGGGTAGGCACAGCCCTTTCAGGTGTAAGGGACCACTCCTCCACTCCCTCCTAGCACAGATGGCTCATCAAGATATGCAGGCTACATACATCCCAGCTCCTTTTGTGACACTGTCTAGAGAGAGGTGCAAACAGCCCAACTGTCAAACTGACCCAGACAGGGAATCCACAAAAAGGCAGAGTCACAGAATGGTTTAAGCAAGAAAATGCACACTTTCTAAAAGTGGCATTTTCAAACACACAATCTTAAAACCAACTTTACTAAAAGATGTATTTTTAAATTGTGAGCTCAGAGACCCCAAACTCCACATGTCTATCTGCTCCCAAAGGGAATCTACGCTTTAATCATGTTTAAAGGTAGCTCTCATGTTACCCTATGAGAGAGATAGGCCTTTCAACAGTAAAAAACGAATTTGGCAGTATTTTACTGTCAGGACATATAAAACACATTAGTATACGTCGTACCTTAAACACACACTGCGCCCTGCCCATGGGGCTACCTAGGGCATACCTTAGGGGTGTCTTACATGTAAGAAAAGGGAAGGTTTAGGCCTGGCAAGTGGGTACACTTGCCAAGTCGAATTGGCAGTTAAAATCTGCACACACAGACACTGCAGTGGCAGGTCTGTGCCATGTTTACAGGGCTACTATGGTGGGAGGCGCAACCAGTGCTGCATTTGATTTACAGGTCCTGGGCAGCTCTAGTGCAGTGTACTAGGGACTTACCATAAATCAAATATGCCAATCATAGAAAGCCAATTACATACACATTTTATACAGGAACACATGCACTTTAGTAACAAAAACGGCAAAAACAGAGTACAGCACACATCAACAATCTGGGAAACAGAGGCAACAAATTAGGGGACACCACGCCAAGGATGAAAAGCCTAACATTTAATATAAGAAGACATTTTGGAGCATTCATGATTTGAAGATAAATACATTTTTGATCTTGAATTTGATTATAAAAGGGCTATACGGTGGCACAATGGGCACACAAAAGTCATCTGCATAGTTTTGGTCCTCAAACAGCAAAACTGGGTATACCTGTGCAGTGTGGTCTTCGCCTTCCCACTACATGCACAGACCTCTGCTATTACACTGAAGGTGTTCATTCAAGGACAAAGGCACACATGTTTTAGTTATCTGTATTTATTCTTGGTCATCGTTGTACACAGATGTAGGATGTCTTGTTCTCCAGTTTACCAGCTGGTCTATTGCAATGTCTTCCATGTGCATGCTATTACCTTTATAAGGGACACATGTTTTAGCTCTCTGTATTTATTCTTGGTCATCATTGTACATAGGTGTGTAGGTAGTAGGTCTTGATCTAGCGATCTCTTGTTCTCCAGTCTACCAACTGGCTTATTATAATGTCTTCCATGTGCATGATGATCCATTCATAAGGTATGTCAGACGTGCCATAGTGGTAGGTGTAACAGAGTCTCATAGATCATCTCGCCTTCCACATTCAAAAACTAGGAGCGTATTGGCACAAGAAGGTATTTGCCCAGTCAAATGCACCACTATTCCTAGTTGGCCAATGAGAATAACATCTCAGACTGGTTTTTGGGTAACAATGTTATTTTCAGCATGTGGTTTAAAAGTAAAAGGCGCCAGATTCACAAAAGTAAACTCATACCAAAATTCTAAGTTTAGACCAAAAGTCTAACTTTATTCGTAGCACTAGTCACTTTTGAAAAATAGTATATTTTCCCTAAATTGTAGATGTAACGCTTCAAAGGGGCTGGTTTTGTCCTTCAATTTTTCCACAAGGTTTTAACTGGTAAAAAAAAATTGTGGTGAAATCTAAACGTTGCAAAACTGCTGTAAGCACCACATTTAATCCCGTTGTACATGTAAATTGCGATTTTGGCCCAAATCGGGATTCCAATGGGATTTATGATGAGTCTCATTGTGTTTAGTTGTACGCACATCTTTTGAGGAAACCTGTTGATATCTTATAGGAAATTATGTAGGATGGGGTTCCAAGTGCATTGAGTCTAAAAGGGGCTTCTAAAAGTGGTTCTGCACCATCTTAGCTGATCCAGGTGTAGCAGGCAAATTGTCCTATAGTTACTGAATAGCATTAAGTCAACCCAGCGAGACCCCTGCTAAGGCCCATCCAAATTGGAGAACTGCAGAATGCCTCTATTCAGGAGTGCAGAGAAACGTACTAAAGCTGCCTTTCTAGAGCTGGGCATAACCATCTGTCGGGAACTCAAAAATCAAGGGTGAGATGACAACCTCATACTGGGCTAAGGTCAGCACTTTTCAATGCAGCTGCTCACAAGAGTAGCCTAAGACGAGAAAGGGTATGTTCTGCATACTGGATGCATTTTAGAAATGCTGGAATGACAGAGGCCCACATACAAATGCCTAGCAAGGAGAGTGTGGTTGGTGTTAGTACCGCAGCATAACGGTATGTGATTTTTTTACTGTAATGCCAAATATACACGCATTTTTTTTTAAATCCTTCTTGTTTCATATTTCTTGCAAAACCAGTTTCCCTTTACTATTGTTCTAACATAAGACCTTATGAATCCTTGACTGTTCACCACTGTTCATTACCGCTACATTTGGTATAGCTTTCATGCCACTCCTTTGCTCATGGGAAGAAAGGTCTCATTACATTTATTTTAGAATCGCTTATGAGCCACATTTTGGCAAGTAAAATAATCACACAGTTTTAAAGGAATAGTACGACCTGTATTCGTCATGTTTTGTCTATACCAACCTACACAGTCCATCCTTTCATACACCTAATCAAAAGTTGAAACAACTTTACGATGAACTCATACACCAAACTTTATCAGTGTAAATACTGGAATGACTTATATATTCTGAGAAAATAACTTCCATTGCAAAAAGTGAAGCCGTTGTTAATTTAGGCCCTAGGCCGAATATTGTAAAAGTCACAATAATACAGAAAAATTGAGAGATGGGTTTAAAGAAATAGTTGGGTGAGGTGGGGGGATGCCAAGGAGCACATAAACAAATGCCTGAAGTTCGATAGCAGATGTGATATTTTAAACCCATTGCAATTTATGGACATCTTTGACTTCCAGTCTCTTCCTTTTGGAAGCAACTGGGATTTCTCTGGCCTATAAAGCATGAAACAGAGCTGCAGAGGTGCTGTGTCTAGCGCACTTATAAACAGTTGCGGCTTGCGGGTGTTAAATGGGGGCGGGGTGGCACGTGCAGGGGGAGCAGGTGGGTGGCGGGGGAATAGTAATAAAACATTTTTGAAAATAAAATAAACTTACCTTGGCACCTACGCCGTGCAACGCTCCGCTGCTGGCTGCAGGCACAGGCTCCCAGCCTGCCCTGCGACCAATCCTAACGCTGCTGAAAGAAGCTTCAGGATTGGCTGAGAGCACCCAGCCAGGGTGCTCCCAGGCAGACTGTGAGCCTCTGCAGGCTCTCTCCAGCCCAGTAACAGTGTTGCTGGGCTGGAGAGAGCCCTGTGTGCATGTGTGTTTGGCCGGCCCGAGACAGCCGGCCAAACATACATGCGCTCTGAGGGGGAGTGCTCCCCAGCACTCCCCCTCAGACCACATCACCGCCGTGGATCCGCCCCTTTACAAGGAAATTATAACAAACACTGTTTGTTATTGCTTCATTGTAAAGGTTGTGCAGCTGCAGTTGCTGGCGGGGGGGGAATGCTCCTCCACCCTCATTGAGCAGCCGCCCATACTTATGAAGTATATTGCTTGTAGCATACAGATAAAATGATTTTTACTTGCCAGGGGTATTACAACAGGAGGTAAAACATGCACAATATCAAATATTTAGTCAGAATGTATAAGAATGATTCGCAGTGTTTTGTGGTTGTTTTATTCAACTTCCCAGAGAAAAAACATGATGACGATATCAATATATGCGGACATTTTATGTTGAGAGGACTTCAAGCAGAGATTAACTAGGGTCCTGCCAGCAAATGTGGCTACTGTTAACATCCCAACAGTATTGTTTCTTATGTCGACTGGGTCAACAAGAGTGAATTTTACATCTTTGTTTTTTCCCTGGTGAATTTTTACCAAACATTCAGAAGTTGTCAAAGAATTCTGACCTCGTTGGGCCAAATGAAGGTGCCAATCAAAGTGAAATGTACTTGCTCTAGAAAGTAAGGGGCATATTTATAGTCCATTGCGCCACCTTCCGCCACATTTTTTTATGCTAATGTGGCCCAAAGAGGATAAAATCCTTGCGCCACATGTACAAAGTGGCGTAATGCTTGCATTTCACCACTTTGTAACCCTTTGCGCTAAATTATGCCTGCGCATAACGTATGCAAAGGGGGCGTTCGCCCATTAGGGGTGTGAAAAAAATGGCACAAGTAAATCGTACAGATTTCCTTGTGTCATTTTGTACGGCACTTTTAACGCCTGGTCAGAGCAGGCATTAAAAGGGGGCTTCCATTATTTCTAATGGGCCCTTATATACTCTGCAGGAGTAGCGCCAATATTTTGTATATCAGTAGCAACATGAAAAATGGCGCTATTGCCTCCTACTCTGCGCCATGGTGGGCCATATTTTAAATACGGCGCACACATGGAGGCGGTAGAGGCGGTAAAGGGCACAAGAAAAGAGGCGCTACACATAGTGCAGCACCACTTTTCATAAATCGGCCCCTAAGACTATAAGCAAAGATATAAAGAGCATTGGTCTAAAGAGATGGAATGGAATTTCTGACACAAAGGCGGACAGGGACAGGTGTTCTAACTAACAAGATTGATATTTAAAACATGAGATGTCATCCAGGTGATAAATTCTACAAGTTTCCATAGGAACCAATTAGAAATCAGTGTTCCAGCTGTACTTTGTGTCTGTCTCCTCATGGATAATTGAATCTCATCTTCTAACCTCATCACAGCCTTAACAGTTTTCACAATATTTAAAAAAGGAGTAATCACCCCCTCACTTTCTCAGATGCTGGAACTAGTTAATTGCTACTTTACAGCCTTCAAATTGTAAGCTAGCAAAGAATGATAGTACACAAAGGGAGAGTATAAGGGAGTAAGAAAAGGCACCCATCGTACTCGACTCCCCAAACACAATACTAAGTCACAAAAGAGAGTACGGGGTTTTCGAAAATATAAATGGACTGGAAGTGTGCTAATTGCGTCACCATGCCAGTCCTAGATCTCAACTAGAGATACAACGCGGGGTGGTTCACGGTCTGTAGAGGGGGATTTCCTTTACGGACTAGGTGGTCTCACACACTATATAGTGTCATGCTTCATCATATGACCACCTAGCCCCACCCAGGTAGGGCAATACCACCTGGGCGGACTCAACCTCGCTGTTAAAGGAACAGGAGGGAGTGCGTAAATTTAGTTAGATTTCTGGAAAAATAGGGATCCAGATATGCTATGGGAATAAAAACACCTACTCAGATACCAGGGTAAGTTTTAATAGAAGGTTCTGTGTGGTGTGGTTAAAAGGAATGGGAGACCAGTGTGAGAACAATGACTCACAAGGTCACCTATCTATCCGACATGTTTCTGCCCTTGTGATTGAGCTATGGAGGGTCTCTGGGCATTCATCAGGGCGTTGGATCCCTGTTGCGGATGCTAATAGCGCGCTGCAGTTAAATTCGTAATAGGAAAAAACGTGGGAAGGGAAGGAAGGGCCTACCTTAGCCAAGGGAATACCTGGGGAGAACCCTAACAAAAAAGGCTACTAGCCTCTGGTATCCTGGAGAGGGAGCGTCCCCTTATAGTCAGACTTGCATCAAAGGTGGGCGCTCGCTGTGCGCCTATACCGACCTCTCTATCAGGACCGCTTGGGGTCAGTATAGGCGCACAGCGAGCGCCCACCTTTGATGCAAGTCTGACTATAAGGGGACGCTCCCTCTCCAGGATACCAGAGGCTAGTAGCCTTTTTTGTTAGGGTTCTCCCCAGGTATTCCCTTGGCTAAGGTAGGCCCTTCCTTCCCTTCCCACGTTTTTTCCTATTACGAATTTAACTGCAGCGCGCTATTAGCATCCGCAACAGGGATCCAACGCCCTGATGAATGCCCAGAGACCCTCCATAGCTCAATCACAAGGGCAGAAACATGTCGGCTAGATAGGTGACCTTGTGAGTCATTGTTCTGACACTGGTCTCCCATTCCTTTTAACCACACCACACAGAACCTTCTATTAAAACTTACCCTGGTATCTGAGTAGGTGTTTTTATTCCCATAGCATAGCTGGATCCCTATTTTTCCAGAAATCTAACTAAATTTACGCACTCCCTCCTGTTCCTTTAACTGCGAGGTTGAGTCCGCCCAGGTGGTATTGCCCTACCTGGGTGGGGCTAGGTGGTCATATGATGAAGCATGACACTATATAGTGTGTGAGACCACCTAGTCCGTAAAGGAAATCCCCCTCTACAGACCGTGAACCACCCCGCGTTGTATCTCTAGTTGAGATCTAGGACTGGCATGGTGACGCAATTAGCACACTTCCAGTCCATTTATATTTTCGAAAACCCCGTACTCTCTTTTGTGACTTAGCTAGCAAAGAATAACATTTATAAATGAGGACATGGTGACTCTGGTGCCTGAAACAAAAAGGGTGTTATGCACTGCAAGTAGAAATACAACATTTATTTAAAGCAAATAGAGTACGTCATCTAGGCCTACTCTAGATAATATTAAGATGCACATATGCTCACTAAAAGCAGTCAAAAAAGTGATTCATTCAGCAACTAAGCCTTAATATATAAGCTTGTGTAAAATGATGTGTGAAATAATATGTAAAATAATGAATGAGTGTTATGTCAATTATGTGTAAATCGTGAGTAAATGATGTGAGCAATGGTTGATGGAGATGGCCATGCTGCAACGTGTAGTAGCATTTTTATAAAATGTGCAAATGTGTGAAAAGTATTTCTGAAATTTGAAAGTTTTAATGATGCATAGAGTAGTAATTGATGAATTATTGATCTTGCTTTTGAAATGAGTTTACTGAGTGACTTTGAAACGTAGTTAATACTGTGAAGCTGATATGCCACATTTTCATATGAGACGCTATTTACTTTAATATGTTTGCAGTTTTAGGTGTTCTGTTCATCTCGCTGCTGTTTATTTTCCCTCCCAATCAGTGTTCCTCTGCGAAACATATCTCCTTTCATTTCCGTGGAGCACCAAGTGAATGACACCAAAGATTCAATAATGAACTATTGTGTTAGGAAGTGTGAATTGTGAATGAAGCTTGCATTATGTACCCAACGTATCATATGCTAGTACCTCTGCTGGCTGGAAGTTCTGCAGCAGGAGGGTTAATTTTATTACCCATTGTTTGAGAAATGTTTACTTTTGTGCAGATCTTCTCCGGAGTACGGATGTTGAGAGAGTAGGTGGAAGATTTCTCTTACTTTAAGAAATAAGTTAGTTTTAAATATTAAAAATATTATGTTGCTGTCTCTGGTTTGCTAATGCGACCCTAACTATGATCACGTCATGCTGAATTGACAGAATTGATCAATAGAATCAATGATTTGTGTGTAAAAACTTTCATTTTTCTCCTTAGATTTGGTCCATTTGTCTTACATTTCCTTATGGGAATGTTGTCAATTTTTCAGTTGGACTCAAGGGGATATGCCTAAACTTGTTTAGTTAGGGCTGTTTTATTATTCTGTATTTTTTCTGTATTTGCGTCTTCATAGCATTTGTGTGCATTTTTCTCTGTACCGCATTTATAATAAATTCTCTAATAAACCAATTTTTGCCTCATTTGTGATCTAGAACCCAGTTATTAGTGCTTCCACATTTATTCTGTTTACTCTGCTAAAATATACATTTTTCCATAAGGAGTGTGGACTCTAACCACTAGATCTATTGGAGATTCTGGAGTCAGATTAATTGGGTGAGAATTGAAGTGTTCAAAATATTGTGGTTCAGCTGATTTTTATTGTTGGGCACCTGAAAAGTTTTGGTAGCAGAGTGTGGTTAGCATTTGAGCACCTCCTCTGTAAGGGGTCCACTGTTTGGATTTTAATCTTTTTAGATTTTTTTAGTCCTGATCAAGTTTCTGGAGATTTGCCAACTTTCCACATACCGAATTCTCCTGCAGGGTGACAATCCATGTTACTGTGCAGTCCTGAATGAACTAGAAGTGTAAGTATGAATAGTGAGAAACTGAGTTTGTGAATGAGTGTTGAGGCTAGTTGTGATGATTGATTTCTGCTTGTGTTTTGAGTTGTTTGGATATGTGATGATGATCATGGGTTTAACTGGTGGGTTGATTGCTATTGTGATGATGTATAATCAATATTTTTGTAAACCCATTTGAAGTTATTTGTCATTGAAATAGAATTAAGTTGGTTATCAGATTTTGTCATAAATCCAAGATCTTGATATTTCGATTATTTGCTTGTCTAGTATGGTGTGTAGAGCGAGGCACTGCTTACACATTGGTAGGGATTCTGGATTAATACATTTTTCTATTCTGAATTTGAAAGTATAGCTTGAGCTATTGTGCATACCCTGAGTGCACAGGGTAAAGTATGAGTGGAATATTTACAAAAACTAAACCTAAGGAAAAAGAGATGTCTAAAGTGGGACATAAATTGCCAAGTGATGTCATAAAAGAATATGAAATTATGAAACAGGTTGGGTATTATACATGTGTCTGGATTCCCAATTTCAATAAATATACATAGCACAATGAGGCTGTACAATTTTCAATGGAGGGTACCTTTAATATTAAAAAAATTAATTTCCTGGGACAAAAGATGTTTGATATGGTACTGATGCCAGGAACTACACAGTTTGAAGCCCTCAATGAATGAGTTTGGATGGCAACAGAGAAAGAGATGCTGGGCAAGAAAGATAGAACCATAAAGAAGTAATTGAGGAGTTGGTTGCAAGGCAAACTAGCTCTCCAAGAGAAAATGTGGAGGGGAGATATAATGGACTGTGTTAATACCTTTGCATTGAGACAAATACATTGACAGAGAAGTTAATGGCCATCATGCTTAATTTTAGATTGATACATTGCCTACCCATTATACAGTTCATTCTGTGGAAGTCCCAAACCTACCGCTCTTGAGAAGAGAAGTCCCAGCTGTAGGGATCAGTAATAAGCAAATTGTTAATGATGTTTCAGCAAGTGTTCCTGTTAAAATAGGACAGATGGAGAATAAACACCAGGTTCTGCTGTGCAATTCAAGCCCAGTGAACATGCTGGGAAGGCATCTTCTTTGCAAGATGAATTGTGTTATTTATTTCACATGGGATGGTGTTGCAGTAGAAACGTAAGATGAGCAATTAGTCTAGAACTTAAGCACAGAAGACACTGCAGCAGAAATGTATCAAGTTTTGATAAAAGAAGACCTACATCCAGATATAAATCATTCAGTTACAGAAGAGGTGTGGAATTTTCACGAGGAAAGAAATTAGGTTGATCAAAACAGCAGAACCAGTGAAGACTAAGGTAAAACTAGATTACATTTTCCCAATACAGACTAACTAAAGAGGCTGAAGAGAGAATGAAACCAGTTATTGAGAAAATGATTGAGCAAGGAATTATTGAAAAAGTGTGTGGTAGTCCTTGTAATTCTCCAGTGGTGGGAATTAAAAGCTGATTGGCAAATGGAGGATCATAAAAGACCTTCAAAAATAAATAAACTTATGTTTTCTGCTGTCCAGTGGTACTGAATCCAGCAGTAACATTGTTACAAGTCCTAACAGAGGCAGGATGATACACAGTCACTGACTTGTGGCAGACATTCTTTTCAATACCATTGCATGAGGAGTCTTAGTTTCTTTTTTGTTTGAATTTTTGAATAAAGATTTTGTCTGTTGTCCAAGCCCACAAAGGTATTCAGGGAGTCCATCAATTTTCTCACAAACACTACAGAAATCTTTGAAAAGCTTTAAAATTGCCTTGTGATACAACACTGGTTCAATATACAAATGATCTCCTGATAACATCCAAGGCAAAGGAGGATTGTAAACTTGATACAATTGCATTGTATTGTTGAATCATTTGGCTGAAAATGGACAAAGTCTCCCCAGCAAAAATGCAGCATTGTAAAAAGGTGGTTATTTATCTTGGACACCATATTGAAAAAGGTGTGTGAAATGTCTCAGAAGAATGCATTTATGCAATTTTGAAACTGAATCTCCTGACCACCCAGAGGGAGGTTCGGATATTACATGGAGTTGTTGGGTATTTTCAACAATAGATTGCAAGCTTTTCCCTGCTTGCCAACCCTTTTGTAAGGCTAACCTTTAATGATGTACAAGGCCCTGTACCAGTTGATGATGAGTGCCTTGAAGCATTTAAGAAATTAAAAGAGAGTTGTGTTATGCACCCACACTCTGGATGCCTGATTACAATATGATGTTCTACTTGTTCTGAAGTAAAAAAGATATGCACTTTCACCCCTCACACAGAAATATAGGGGACCTATGCACCCAGTGGTGAATTGTTCATGAGTGTTAGATACAGTTGCTGGTTACATTCCTGGATTTTTTTAATTGCCTGCAGCAGTTTGTCTGGCAACTGAAGAGAGTGAAGGAATTGTAATGGGCCATACAAAAGCTAAAACACAACAAATGACAATTAGCAGGTTAACACAATATAAGCAGATGGTTCTCGAAACAGAAAATATCTCTAATTAAAGATGAAATGTTTTGAATCAAGCAACACTGCATCCGATTTCAGACAAATGTGAGGACAGGGATAGTAGATTTAATGAAGAATTAGAGTACGATTTAATTAAAGTGACCAAATTATACACAAAACGAAGACCAGACATAAAATAACTCTCATTAAAATTGTCAGGTTTGACCGTATTTGCAGATGGTTCTTGTCTGAGAGACCGATAGGGAGGACTGAGAACTGCCTACACAGTGTGATACTATTATACAGACATTAGGAGCTTCCTCCTTACCAGATGTGACATCAGCACAAGTAGCAGAACTGATTGCCTTAACAAGAGCTTGCTGCTGGTCAGAAATTTTTGACATAATCATCTATACTGATACTGATAACCTGTACATTGTTAAGATTGTTCATGATTATAGTCAACTGTGGTCGCAGAGAGCATCCATGACTTCTTCTGATGCTCCAAGAAAAATAGCATGTAAATAATGGATTTGTTAAATGCAAATTCAAAAACTAAAGGAAGTGGCTGTTGTAAAGTGTTATGACATGAAAGTGTCAGGCTGACAAGCCTGGCAAAGATTTGTGTGGCGATTATGAACATGGCGGTGAACACCGCACCGCCAGCGGTGGCTGTAACTACCGCCAACAGGTTGGCGGTCCGGACCGCCAAATAATGAAGCACATGAGAAACAAGTAGCAGTCCATCCACACTACCATCTTTGTAGTCCCGACGAGGAAGGAGGAGGCTGCCCTGAGGCCGGCGAAAGGCCCTACCCGCCCACCAAATAATTAAACACCATACCGCCATCAGTTCCAGGGCGGGAACCACCACTAGGCAAAGTGTGGCAGAATGAATAATATAAAAGGAAACACTCACCAGAGGTACAGAAAAGACGCTGACGCAGACATGGAGCGAGAGTTGGAAATAATGGCAATGCTTCTCCTTGCCATACTCCTCCAAGACGGTGACCGACGACGAAGATGACGACAGTAAGTACTGCAGCCTAGTACACATGGGAAGAAAGGGCACAGTTACAGACCTACCACACCCACCCCGCAACGCACTCCTAACCCCTCCCACATCCCAAGCTATACATACCATAACAAGATCTACTTACCAGACACAAGCCAACAAAGACCTGCACCAATGTACACACATGTGCACACCACACCCCCACAGTGAATTGCTGAACAACGTCACAATATTGTGCCAACAGCACTGCTGGGCACTTAACATTTATTTATTATGACAGAACTAATGTCCAAATAAGGCTATTGGCCAGTCCATCCTTAGATCCCTGAAGGGCCAATATAGCCCGAACTTGACTCCTGCATGTGCAAAGGGTACTCCACTGGAAAGGGCATCAATGGGGCAACCAGGCACCTCAGGGAACAGGGGTAGGGGTGGCGGGGTGGGGACTTAGGTCTGGAAGGGTGGGTCTTGGGCTTAGGTTTGGGAGGTGGGGGGGGGGGTTTGGCTTGCACTTGGAAGGAGAAGGGAGGTGGCCTGGACCTGGGGGTGGCAGAGGGACCTGGGGCAACACAGGGCCTCTTCCTCCCTGGGGAAGGGGCACGGGAATGGGAATGGCAGACTGGGACGGACTTAGACGAGGTAGGAGTGGACTCGGCAAGTACATGGGCACGTTTAGGGACAAGACGGGGTCAGACAGTGGGCTCAAACAGGTCAACACGGGATAGGAAAGCCTTCTTAGGTGCAGTTGGAGGGGATTTGGATGCATGTGTGAGAGTGGAGGCTGAGGGAGTGCTCGTACCAGGTGTAGGTGTGCTGGATGTGGATGCAGGTGCCTGTATAGTATTCTGATGTGTGGTTGATGTGTGCAAATGTTTGAGTGTTTTGGGAGGTGGGTGGTGGACACTGTGGGAGAAGACAGGCTGCCAGTGTAGATGGATGTTGTCTGGGTGTCTGCATGTCTGGTGAGTGTGCTACAAGTGTCTGTAAATGTAGTAGTGGTGAGTGCTGGTAAGGTGTCAGGGGTGCATGTCTGGATGTCAGATGTTGTGGTGAATGCATGAATGGGGCAGCAGCAGTGACTGAGGGTGCAGTGGGTGTGGGTGTGCATGGTGAGGTGACAGACAGGGTGGCAGGGGAGGATGACACACTGGGGTAAGTGGATGTTGTTGTGTGTGCTTTGGTGTGATGGGTGTGTGCCTGCCTGTGGTGGAAAGTGTTGTGCTTGTGTTTCTCTGTGTGCTTCTTGTGTGTTGATCTATGTGCATGGCTGTCCTTATGTGTGCTTGGGATGGGTGAAGGCAGTGGAGTGCTGGAAGAGGTAGAGGTGGTGGGAGGTGGGACGGAAAGACCAGGGACACTGGCTTCCGTCAAAGAGGAGGCCAGAGCCTGAAAAGATCTCAGTAGGCCAGACATGGCACAGTGTATGCCTTCCAGGTATGCATTGAATTGCTGCATCTGGGATGCTAGCCCCTGGATGGCATTCACGATGGTTGTCTGCCCTACAGAGATTGTTCTCAGGAGGTGAATAGCCTCCTCCGTGAGGGCAGCATGGCAGACTGGGGCATGGGATGACGTGCCTGGGGTGAAGGAGACGCCCATCCTCTTGAGTGAGCAGGCACGGGCAACTTGGTGGGGAGCAACTGGAAGGGCAGTGATAGCATGGGGGGTGGTGGAAGATGACAAAGAATGGGTGGGCCCAGTAGGGTCCGCCACCACCAGGGAGCTCCCTTCGGAGGAGGTATCAGAGTCACTACCTCCAGTGGTAGTTGCCTCCCTGTGGTACTCCCCTCGCCCTCCAACCCACTGGTCCCCTTGGCGTCAGTCGACTCTGCCTCCTTGGAACCGTTGGCTGCTGCGTCCCTACTCACCTGTGCCTCAGCTCCCTCACCAGACGATGCTAATGTACAGAAAGGACACAGGAGCACAGGAGTGGGGATACAAAACAAGAAAGAACAATGTCAAATCCTGAATATATGTACATTTTAGGTCACACTCACTTCCACCCAGGTCAGGCACATACCCTCAGCAGAAACAACATACATTATGAATGTGCCCCTGATTAGTGGGCATGACCCCAGAATACACCAAATAAACCTCATGAAACACAACCCTGATACACTGTGTGAAGAACACCTATGAGAGACCATACCCAGCCAATGCACTTCCAAGTCCATAAGTCCACAATGAATACCAGATGACAGAAAGGGGAGCCCTCATAGGCCTATAGAGCCGGCCACAACTAGCTCTTACACCATACCAACGACTTGGAGGGGGCAGGACTGCAGGGACACATCTGTCTAAGTGCCTGGCACTACAATGCATGCATCCCACAGCACCGAAATTCAACCATCAAAGTGGTATCACATCAGTGTCGGTACTCACCCCCTTGTGGCTGCTGTGCTGCCTTCAAGTGCCCAGCCAAATCTGGATAGCCACCACCAGAATGCGGGCCATTAAGTGGGGGGACAGGGTCCGATGGGCACCCCGTTCCACGTTCGGAGGCCTTCCCCAGCTGGGCCTCCCAGGTCTTCCTGGTCCAGCGCTTCAGGTCCTCCCACCGCTTCCTGCAGTGGGTGCTCCACCAGTTGTAGACCCCCAGGGTCCTCACTTCCTAGGCAATGGCTGGCCACAGGCCTTTCTTTTGATGGGCGCTGACCTGCATGTGACACACAGAGCAAAGAAACAGCCGTCAGTATGGGTGCCCCATATACAAATGCCGTGCCATTCCATATTGAACAGCCATTGTTGACATGCATTTGAACAAATTACAGGCAGAAAAGTGGCAAGCAAACTACAGCTGGGCAGTCACATATCGAACACACTCGCACACAGAAATCCGCCACAATCACACACATTTACGGATGACTCCATGGGCCATATGTACCAATGCATTTTCCCATAGACACAGAATGGGTAAAATACATCTGGCCCCATGTGATGCAAGTGTATGTAGACAGTCAGAGTGTGTTCTTTCCACCCCCATAGGTACATAGCCATGTGGCGAGGGAGGGCCCCATCTGTTTACAGACCCTTGATCGATGTGGAGACTATGGAGGAACATCACACCATTATCACCTACCGACTCAATAGAGCTACAATCCATGACCTCTGTGCATTAATGGATCCTTTTCTGAAGCCGGCCAATCGGAATCAGCATGCCATCCCTGCAACTGTGCAAGTGCTAGCTGTGCTCCATTCTTTGGCCACAGACTCATTCCAGGTGACAGTGGGCATGGCTGCAGGGGTCTCACAGCCAATGTTCAGCCTTATCTTGTCCAAATTCCTGTATGCCTTCGTTCACCACTTGCAAACTTATGTCCAGTTTCCCCAGAGGGAGGAACTCCCCCCATCAAATCTGGATTCTATGTCTTTGCTAATATCCCCTGGGTGATAGGTGCCATTGATGGAACCCACATAGCTCTTCTGCCCCCAAGAGTGAATGAACAGGTGTATGGGAATCGTAAGAATTATCACTCCATGAATGTACAATTGGTGTGTACTGCTGATCAGTACATATCACATGTCAATGCCAGGTTCCAGGATCAGTCCATGATTCTTTTGTCCGGAGAAACAGCATTGTGACACACATGATGGGACAACTACAAGGGGACAGAGGTTAGCTCATAGGTGAGTGTGTATGACACTGGATTAGTTACATAGCTGACAGGCAGGCTGCATGCAAGTAAAGGCAGTTTGTTCAAGTCCTCTTTCGCTCACTTTTGCAGGTGATTCTGGCTACCCCAACTTGCAATGGCTCCTGACACCTGTAGGAATCCCAGGACAGATGCAGAGAGATATTATAATGAGGCCCATGGACATACTAGGAGGGTGGTAGAGTGCCCTATAGGACTCCTGATGGCAAGATGTTGTTGTCTCCCTCTCTCTGGGGGATCCCTGTGCTATGTCCCTGATAAGGTGTGTAAGATAGTGGTCTCCTGCTGCATGCTGTACAACTTGGCTGTGAGGAAAGCTATCTCACTTCTGGAAGAGGAGGATGCTGTTCAACCAGCCCTGAAACCTCAGAAAGGGGATGAGAGTGATGGTGAGGAAGAAGAGGGGGATGATCTCAACTCCAGAACCCAGCTAATCTGGCTATACTTTCAGAAACTGTAAGGTACTGTTCAAAGATGCTGCTGTCTTCACTGCATGGTTACAGTCTGTCTCATGTAATAAGTACTGTGGTGTCTTTTGTCAGTGACAATGCTAATTGATGACTGAAGTGGCATGTGCCAGGGAACCTAATATTAGGTACAGTGTGACATACTTCATACACTACAGTGCGTTGGACCCCCTCCTGTAATAAAAGTGTGATTATGATAGTAATTGGCTAATGCGTACACAATCACAATTGGTATCTCATATTGATGAGGGACATATGATTTGAGTACATAGGTGTATTTATTCAATGCCAATATATACATAAGTGTTAGGATGGTGAAAGGGAGTGGGCACATGGTGAAAAACATACTCACGTACATATGCTCAGCTGTTGGTTGCACTGGGTATAGTCTATGTGGCCATTGGACGATGGTGTGTTGGCAGTGGCATGTCAACAAGGTAGCTCAGTGGCACACAAGGGAGACAGTTCAGGACAGAGTCACTTCTTGATGCTGGAGTTGGTCTTCACTGGTTTTTCAGTGGCATATCTGGGTCTGAGGGCACATTTGCGAAGGTGCAGCTGTGCTGCAGGGGTAGGAGTGCTGGTGTACTGTGTGTACTCTGGCAGTGCCGCCAGTCCAGTGGATGCTGCAGATATAGATGGTAGGACAGTTTCCTGGCTAGTGATAGGGGCTTGCAGGTGAGTGGAGGACTCAGGCTGGCTGTGGTACTGGTGCTGCAGCACCCCTGCAATGTAGGCCATGGTGGCATTGAGCTGTTTCCATTGCTCCATGGCCTCCTGGTGGTGTGCTATCTGCAGCCTCTGCTTCTGCTCCAAGGTGGCCAGGATCTGGCCCATCCTGTCCTGGGTATGGTGGTATGCTCCCAGGACCTCAGATATCACCTCCTGGGCTGCTACATCCATCCTTTGCCCACCCCCCTGGGCCACTGATGCCCTCCCACTGACCTTAGCCTCCTGTGCCTGTGTCCCCTGCACAGGTCTGGCAGTCCCACTTGCAGTTGGCCCTTCCTTATCCTGCCTGTTGTTGGGCGGAGACTCTGGCCTCTGTACCTGTGGACAGCCAGTCCGTGGCCGGGAGACACTGGTGTGGGGTTGTTTGGCCAGAGCTGATGATGGTGGCTGAGTGGTAGGGGTGTCAGTGGTATGCTGGGTGGGGCTTCTGGAGACTGACAGTCCAGGACTGTGTGATTGGCCAGGGATTTCTTCTGTGTCCAGACATCCCTCCGCACTCTCCTGAGTGGGGCATCTGTCTTCAGGTGGAGGGATGGCACTCCTTCATGTATCCGTCTGGGTGGCATGGGTGGTGGTGCCTGTGTGTGGAAGAATAGACCGGTGGGTATTTTGTACTTCTTCGACAATTGCTGCATTGGTCTGCACTATTTTATGCTTATATTCCCCTGTAGTGGCATGCAAGGTCCCTTCGTTTAGATTTTGGTGCATTTTTTGTGGGGTGTGGGGGTGCATTGTGGGTGCTGTAGTGCCACTGGGATTCAATGCAGGGGTAGGTGACTGTGCACAGGGGGCTGGATGGAGATATGTTTGTGGGATTCTGGGCATGCAGGGAACATGGATGTGGGAGTTGTGGACTGGGTAGCGGATGGGGTCCTGGTGGTAGTGAGGGGATGGTGTGTACATGCATTACAGGTGTAGTGAATATGAAGATATTGTAATTGACTTACCCGAGTCCAGTCCTCCAGTGAGTCCGGTGAGGCCCTCAGGGAGCAAGATAGCCAGGACCTTCTCCTCCCAGTCAGTGTGTTCAGGGGGAGGAGGTGGGGAACCACCGCCAGTCTTCTGTATGGTGATGTTGTGGCTGGATGCCATAGACCGAACCTTCCAGCGCAGGTCGTTCCATCTCTTCCAGATGTCATCCCTTGTGCGTGGATGGTTACCCACTGTGTTGACTTTGTTGACTATCCTCTGCCATAGCTCCATCTTCCTGACCACGGGTGCCTGTTGCACCTGTGCCCGAATATTTGTGGCTCGCCCGTGAGTATTTTGTCCACCATGGTCCTTAACTCCCTGTCAGTGAAGCAGGGGTGCTTAGAGGGTGCCATTGTGTGTGTTGTGGGTGGTGTGTTGTAGGTGTATTGGTGAGGGTGCTTTTGTGTGGTTGTGTGTGTGACTTGTGTGATGTTGAGGTCAGTGTATGCGTGTTGTGTTGTCAATATCTGTTGTGCTATTGGCGTTGCAAAGGATTGTGGGATGTGTATGTGAGTGTTTTATAATGCTGTGGATGTGTGTCACATGTGTGGGTTTCAAACTTGCCAATGCATGCATTTTTTGTTTGTTTGTCCCATTGCTGTCCGTGGTGGTCTGTACCGCCAATGGTCGTTCAGCATTCACTGTCCGTCAAGCTGATTTGTGCATCATTATTTGGTGGGCGGAGAATTTGTCTGCATGGCGGTGGCGGGGTGGGGTGTACTACCTTTCCGCCGTTGTTGGCCCTGGCAGTGGATGGAGGTTGCACGATTTTTGGAGGTTTGTCTTTTTGCCATCATTATTCGGCGGTGTGCAGTCCACCGCTACTGGCGGTCTTCTGTTCATCGTCGGCACGGTGGTCGGCTGTGATTACCGCCAAGTTCCTAATGAGGGCCTTGGTCACATTGGAAACAAAAATGCAGATGAGATATCAGCACAAGTAGCAGAGTTGATTGACTTAACAAGAGCGTGCTGCTTTTCAGAAAATTTAGAAGTAGCTATCTGGACTAATAACCACTGTATTGTTGGAGTTGTTCATGATTTTGGACAACTGTCATCACAGAGAGGATTCATGATGTCTTCATGTGCTCCACTAAAATAATATGCACATATTGGATTTGTTAAATGCAATTCAAAAACTAAAGGAAGTGTCTGGCCCATAAGGCTGACAAAGATTTGATCACATTAGGAAACAAACATGCTGACCAAACGGTGAGGTATTGTGCCTAGTGAAAGGAGTCAGTTATTCAAGAAAATGGAAATGAGAATCCTAGAAGTGCAAAGACTGAAATAAGGTAAACTGTTCTAATTGGATTCAATGCAGATTCCATTGAGCGAGTTAAGAGAGATTTGCAGGAAGATGCTCCTGAAAATAAGAAAATAAAATTTGAAAAGTTAGGCTATAGAAAAAGAAAACAAGATTTGAATGCAAATGAGGAGAAAAAAATATATTTGCCAGATTCAGTGTTGCAACCCATGTGTAAGTATGTGCATATCAAACTCATGCAGGAAGAGGTAGTTTGGTTAGGTTCTTTACAAAACACTAGTAAAATACAGAATTTTAACATATCGCTGAAGATGGCAAAAACTGGCAAATCAGAAGGCCCATTTATGAGCTTACAGGCAGAATTTATTGAGATGCCCCATTGCAATGGCCAGAAGGATATCTTGATGGTAGTTTGCTTGTTCTCGAATGCGTCAAAACATTTCCCACTAGGAGAGCAGATAGCCTTACAGTTGCCAAATTGTAGTTGGGGGAATTAATGCCAAGATTTGGCATCGCAACCTTATTGATACTGTTCGCGGCACACATTCAGAAATGAAGTGTTACAGATAATATATGCAGCTTTTAAAATCAAGGAAAGATTCCATTATAGTTATTGACCACAGTCCTACCGTGTAGCGGAGTCAACTAATGGCACCCCCAAGATTAAACTGGCACTAATTTGTGTTTTGACAGATTTTAAGTGTCCAGATGCACTTCCCCTTGTGCTAATGAATAAAAGAAGTACTACGAACAGAGGCACATGACTACCACCTTATTAAGTGATCATGGGCAGAGCAATGTGACTTGCACATGTACCTTCAGCAGCATTAGTTTCTATAACTGATGACATCATACTGGATGATTGCAAAGGTCTCACTGAATAGATGAAATCTTTCTTTTATCAGATAAATGCAGCCACAGAAGGTTACATAGGTACACCCTGCCATGGTTTGACTGCAGGTGACTGAGCATTCATTCGCAAATGTCTAAAGAAGCAGCCTCGAAGAACATTGGATTGGACCACCAACAGAGCAGTATAATGTATGGGAGTGCCTCAGTGGATCTACTGCTTATACAAAGAGAGTAAGAGTGGCTAAAGCAGTGGATGAGGTAAGAACGGATGACCCAAATGCACAGTCTACTGACCAAGGTCACAGTCAAACCCAGATTTGCAATGTGTTTTTTCTGTAACTGGTGAAGATCAAACTGAAAGTTGTAAAGATCAAGCAGAAAGTCAAAGAGTTTCAGGTGAGTGAAAGTTCAGATGAAGAGCCTGAAACTTCTGAAGTCGAGTTACAAAGTAGTCAGATTGAAGGGCTATCGTTATGCAAAAGCACAAAACATGAGTGGCAACAAGAAAAGGGTGTTTCTGATCAAAGCAGTGACAAGTTGCAATTGAAAATCAGAGTCAAAAAGACACCCTGTGTGAGACGAAAATTCGCTGTGAGAGAATTTAATGAGAGAAAAACTAAGTTAAGTGAAAATTCAAGTTTGAATCAAGGTTTTGAGAAAGTAAGAGGCCAAAGGACTATTGCTGAAGAATTACCCAGAAAAATATCCTGCAAAAGCATACACTGTAAGTCAGAGAACAATCTAAAGAGTCGGGAAACTGGTGAGAGTGCATCACCAGTTACAAAAAAGACCAGTTAGAAAGAGAGTTTCCAATCATAAATATGCTTCACTATCATGTGCATACCTAGCTACTGTACTGGAGGAAAGATGATAATTTACAAATGAATAAGTGCTGTAGGAAAGTGTCCTTTTTGTATAGACACACTCACATTTTTTCTCCAGTGCTGATGGTTTTGATTCTGAAATTGCACTGAAGCCTGCTAACTAGCCCCCAGTACCAGTGCTATCTCCCTAAATTATGATGCATGTGAATTGGGAACACCAATTGGCAAGGACGTTGACCCTCTTGTAGGACCCTTGTAAGTGTTAAAAGTGGTAGCTATGGCATGGAAGTTAAGGGGGTCACCAGGGCCTGAAGCCCTGATTGTGGCACCCTCAGTGGCCCAAGTACAAAAAGATGACTGATTGCATGAGCAGTGCAAACTGTTAAAACTTGACTTTGCCCCCACCATGAGTGGCAAGGTCACAGCAAAATTATTAATATATGCTAGGTACCCCTAAGCTAGGTCTCCTGAGCCCAAGAGGTTGGGTGCATTATATTAAAGATTTGGACATATAAGTGCAAGTTTATATGTTCCTATACATGCTTCCTTGCACTAGGGGCTACTATAAGTGTTCAGGGGGCCATAGAATATTAAGTCCTGACTTCCAGCAAGTTTCAGGTGGCTACTGTTTTCCCCCAGCCTCCAGGATGTTGAAGTGACTGAAGACTGAGCTTTCTGTTACCAAGGCTTGTTAATGGTCAGCTGGGCTAACCACTACCTTTATTCGACTCTGTGCATCTTCATCCCAACACCCTAGTGGTCCCATTGTTGAGTTTGCATCCCCTTCCTCACCAGCACCGTCTAAGCAGCAAAGACACCACCGTGGCTCCTGTTTCAAGCACCAAGGACAGCCAGGACTACTTTGCACCCAAGCCCTACGAGCCAGGTAAAAAACAACTGACTGTCAGAGCTTGGTCAAGGGAACCGCATCATCTTAACAACTGAGGATTTCCACTGAACTCGACCTAACAGTGACTGTTTGTCGCTAGCCCATCACCCCATTTACCACAATGTTAAAGTTTTGAAACAGTGACATGCACTGATTTATTTTGCCATCCATAACTCTGGTTATACTTGTCTAATTGTATTCGTTTTGGTGTCTAACTTTACATACAAAGCTGTTTTATTTTCAAAAATTGGTGTTGGGTTTCTTTCAAGTTGTTTCAATTGTTTATAGTCCATGTTGGTGCTCTGAAATGCTTAACACGTGTTCCTTTAGTAAAGCCTGACTGATATATGCCAAGCTACCACGAATGAAGCCTGACTGATCTGTGCCATGCTTCTAGGCCTAATCTAAGTGTTTGTTAGTGTGAATCCAAGGACCTTTTTGGGTAACGTGAGATTATTGCACAGTAATGCCTAACCAGCCTCACTGCATAATAATCTGCTTTCCTACAAGAGCCATAGTATTTTTGAAAAAGGATGAGATCTAGAGACTGACAATGAAGAAGAGCCACCCTTAGGGGAAAAAGAAACTTTGAAATACTGAATTTTGAGACAGGAAACTTTTGCTTGAAGACTGATAAAGATAACATATAGAGACTGATATATATTGATGAAGATAATTTTACATTTTGAATTTAGAATTATTTATTTTTACAAGAACCGAGAAGTGGATACTGATTCTATTACAGAGTGAAATAAAAAAAGAACATGTTTGCAGGGTAGTTTCTAACATGAAGTTAGGAAACAACAGATGCTGTAAAATTGTAGGGATGGTGCTAAAAACATGGCTATTATTAGTATTTGTTGACCTATTTAGTGCTTGCTGATTCCTGTGGAGATATTTCAGAAAAAATAACTAGTGAGACTGCAATTAGGTTTAATGATAAAGAAACTAAGAAAATGGTAGCTTTACATGAAAGCGTTTAGCTAGTGGTTTTAGAGATGTGTGTACTAAATAGATTAAAGCATTTATTGAACTATATTGAAATTATGAAAGTTAATATTTGCTATGTATGCAATTTCCTTTCTACGTCTGCTTGTGAAGGAGCTACCTAATTCCAGGTAGAACTTTCTTACTCACATCCTTGTACTGTTTTTGTAGCTATCTTTTATTATGATGAGTTTCTTTCACCATATCTGAATGATTATAATTTGAGTTTGGAGAATGTATTCATTAGTAAGAGGGATAAGAAAATTAAGTATGATAAGTATTTGAGAGAGATTGCACAAACCAGAACCAATATTTACATGGAAGATGTTTAATCATATTCACACTTGAGCACTGAAGAATGTGATTTCATTATTGAATACAATGAAAGAGATATAGAGGTACTGAGAAATTTGGAACAGCAAAAATGGCTTTAGATGAAATTAGGGAAAAAGAAGAATTTTGGTTTTCAGGGTTAATTTCAAGATTGAAGATGGAGCAAGAAAAGAAAAGAAAAATATTCATAGCAAGGCATAATTCTATAAAAGGAGAGAGAGTAGAGTTTGTTCATGAGGGTATATGTGATAAAACTTATGAAGCTAGTTGAGATATTTTGATTGGAGAAGAACCTTTTGGAAGAGTTTTTGTCTACGTTTGTGGAAGACTTCTTATTGCAATCTGCAGAAGAACTGGGTAGGTTCATGTTATCTAGCTCTAGCTTTCTCATGGGGAAGAATTATAAGAGGAAAATGGTTTGAGGAGTGTGAAAGGACATTTTGGTCAAGTAGTTATGGATATTTTAGGGGTTATTATTCCTTCAATGGGAATAACCAGGAATAATGTGAAGACTAGGAAGTTAGCTAGAGTTATAGATAGAGTTGTTGTGGATACTGCAGGGTTCTTTAAACTAGTGAATATATAGATGTTAGCAATTAGAGCAATGGTGAATCACAACGTCTCCCTTTAGATATACTTTTGGCGAAGGTGAGCAGTGTCTGTAAAGTAATTGATGCAAAGAAGTGCCGCACATACTTACCGGATTATTTTGGAGTGATTGACTCATAAAATTAGGTCATTAGCAGAAGGAAAGTTATAGGATCTTAGAAAAAATAGAGATTGATTTTGGAAAGGTAGGTGAGTGGCTAAGTAGTTTTGGTGGTGGAGTTATGTTAACACTAATATTAATATTGGTTTGTGCAATTCCCCTGTTTTTCTTATTAAAACTAATGGAAGGTGTGGTTAAAGAGTAAACTAGATATGACAGAAATAGAAATAGCAAAGATAATTCTTCAAGAGAAAGAAAAAATAGATGGGCTTTTAACTAGATGATTACTGAGATTGAGTATTGCTACAGATGAAGCAGATGGGGAAGAATATCCATTTAACCCAGAAGATGAAGACATTGAAAGACCAATGGCTGATTAATAAAGTTACTAATGGTCTTATAATTTAAAATTAATCAGAGGGGCGGTTTCTAGGAGCAGTTTTTAAAAATTAGCAAATGTCAGCTGAAAATAATTTCTGAAATTTGAAGGTTTCAATGATGCATAAAGTCGTAATTACTGAATTAATGATATTGCATTTGAAATTAGTCACTTCAATATATAATTAAAACTATGAAGTAGTTATGCCAGATTTTTATATGAGATACAATTTACTTTAATATGAATTTACTTTTGAATTTTGGGTTTTCTGTTCATCTTGCTTCTGCTAATTCCCTCTCACAATCATTGTCTTGTTGCAAACCATCTCTCCTCGCACTTCCGTGGAGCACCAAGTTAATTACATGAACAATTCCACAATGAACTATTGTGCTAGGAAGTGTGTATGGTGAATGAAGCTTCTGCATACCCAAAGTATCATATTTAAGGGCTTCCACTGGAAGTTCTGCTGAAAGATTGTTAATATTATGAGCCATTGTTTGAGAAATGTTTCAGTTTGTGTTGAACATCCTCTGGAGTGTAGTTGCTGAGAGAGTGTGTGCAAGATTTCTCTTTCCGTATGAAATGGGTTAGTATTAAAGAGTTAAAATATTATGTTGCTGTTTCTGATTTGGCAAAACCAACCCTAGCCATGATCATACCATGCTTAATTTGCAGAATTAATTAATTGAGCATGTGATTTGTGTATAAAAACTAGTGGGCTTGAGTGTTGAGGATTTAATTTTGAGACCATTTTTTGACGCTAATGTGGCGCTAGAGCTTCTTAAATCTTGGTCTTAAATCAATCAAAGTCAGAATGTGTGACCTTTATTCATGGAGGTTTTTCAAAAACAGTCTGTCGGATATCAGACTCATCTGTTCTCAAGTCAGCTTCATGTTCAGCAAAGTATGTCCATTCAAGAGCTGAATACCTCTGACTAGGCATCCAAGTTCTCCTTGATCACCTGACTACTGGCTATTCAATGCCACTGTCACTTTGCCACTGTCCCTTTGTTCAAGTACTCTGTCCCTTCGTTGGTGGTGTCTAGAATGCTTCCTTCAGGCACAGAAGTTCTCTGTCTCTCTCCTCTTCTTGGTCACCTTTCACTTTCTGGTCTCCCTCAGATCTCAATGCTTGTCTCTTCTCCAGACTCAGATTCTGCACATACATCGTCTTCAGCTTGGGGATGTTTGTATCTCTATGACTACTCTTGGCTTGTTCACCATAGGCTCTCGTCTTGTCTCGAGTTCTCCTTAAGACACTTGTACGGACTCTCTGTCCTCTCCCGCTGAGCTCTCAGGTTGCACTGAATTTGGTTTTTGCACATCAGTAGTGGTTGTTAAAACTTCTTCCCCAGCTTGTGTCACTTTCCAAGTGTGTGATGCATGAATCCAGTTTACAAGGCCTCCACATTTAACAGCAGTGTTTATGACCAGGATTAATTGGTAAGGGCCATGCCATGTGGGATCTAGGCATGACGTTTACCCGTGCTTCTTCACCAAGACTCCAGACTAAAGTCATGGGACTGCTTCTGCCTTGGACGGGGAGTCATCATTTCAACCTGGTGAGACAGACTGCACCACATCAGCCAGGCCTTCACAGTAGTCAAAAATCATTTCACCTGTAACATTTACAAGTGCAGTTGTAGGATCAGGAGAAAGTCTCAGTCTGTAATTTAAGATTTCATGAACGGACATGCTTGTCCTCCCATCTAAAATACTTCTCAGAATCATCAGTACTAAAGAAAGGCACCAGGCCATTTCAGAGATATGGATGCAAGCAATTTAGCAAAGCAGGATTTCAGTGTCTCCTTAATCTGTTCCACAATGCCTGAAGTCTCAGGGTGGTAACTACAGTGATACCTCTGATCAACCTACAAAGCTGTGCACAAACGTTTCATCACTTCGCTCTTTAAGTGACTTTTAAGGTCTGCTTCCAAAGAAACCAGAATCCCCAAATTAGGGCTAAACTCTCTCAGCAATAATTTGGCCACAGTAAGATTGCCATTCCTCTACAAGGGTATGCATCCACCCAATGGCAAAAGAGTCAAACCACCACCAAAATACATACGAAACTCATTATTGAGCTGCAGGCAAATAAAGAGACCACCTGATCTCCCAATTTGGCTTGCCAGTGCTAGCGCAGGTGTTTTAATAAAAATTATCAATGAGTGTTCATGTATTCTGAATAAATGATTTGTGTAGAAAATAAAATAACTACGCACGCATTTGAAAATGTGATTCCGATGAGTGGTCCCCAATGTTCACAAAGTGTACTTACTAGAGAATTAATTTTGTGAAATGTTGAATATATTTTTGACTAATGTAGCAATATGTCATATTATGGGTTCTGCCTTTTGCTCTAGCTTTATTAGTTGTAGGCCTTAACTCAGCGAATGTCTTGGCCTACTTGCCAGGCCTCATGTCAGAGCTGTATTTCTTAACATTTAATAAAATGGCTGTCCTAGAGAGTTTAACTATGATTTCCATTGTATTGTTTAAATGTGCTCATAACTGAGGCTTTCTCATGAGAACCGACTGCTAGTAGATGCTGTCCCTACTAATGTAATATTTTATGTGTAATGTGCGTGAGACTGAATTTCTCAGGAGAACAATGGAGATATTGACTGGAGTGGAAGCTGCAACAATATTGTTACCTGACAAGCCGGATGATGAGGACATTCCCAGACAACCAATCAACGACATGTGAACAGACTAATAGTAGAATTCATAGATTTGGAGTTTTAGTTTTATTTGACAAAGTGGGAACATGCGATTAACTGACCAATAGGGATTTGGGAAGTAGTTTTAGTAGTTTTAATTTAACCACACTGCACAGAGAGAAGACAGGTTCATTGCCCATTTGCTTTCTGGCCAGAAGGTCAATATTCCTTATGCGTCTTGACAAAATAAGTGCTTAACTTTACTGCTTAGAGACTTTGCGTTTTCTGATCTTTGATGCAGAATCCGGATGCCTTGCTGATCGACTGGTGTCCTGAGGACGAAGACTGACTCTGCTTGCTGATCCACATTGAGGATAGGTATTATAAATGAAACTGTTGATTATTATGCGCATTTGCTTTCCTTTCTAGGTACCAACTGCACTGTTTTGAGAGAGCCATAGTTAGATGTTTTTCCATATTTGTGTTACTAAATTGTTTTGCATGAAGCCCAACATGCTGATGCTAATCTGGTGTGTGTTAAGTATCCTCACTAATGAAATCATGATAACAGGGATTAATGCTTGATGAATTTCTCTGCTAAACTTAGTGTATGTGATTACATTGATGCAGTTGACTTTGTTACTGATTTGCACCATAACTTTAGAATGTGTTGTAGTTCAAACTTTGATTAGATTACGTTTCTTCCGCCGCTTTGGACACACAGTATTGTTTCTGTATGTATTTCATTTGATTTTGAGATTAATCTACATGACCTTAGCTTTGTTAATATAGGGAAATAAAGATTCAAACTTTTACTAAAGGGTGTGGTTATTCATGACTGAAAGGTCATGGTGCGTGACAATTACTGACTCCGTTGATTATTGTTGCTATTGATTACTAATGATTATTATTATTGTGTATTGGTTATTGATTATGTACTGGAGCTATGGTAAGAACATCCTAATTGCAAGTCAAATGGTTAATTGACCTATTTGCGTCCCCTTGTAAGTTTACTTATTAAGGTCAGGCGCGCTAAAGGAGATGGTAGCAGACTGATGGTTAGTTTCCTTAAGAGCTTACCGTAGATGTCCTGTATAGAATAATAAGCAAACAGAGATGATAAGGGAGGTGATGGTCTGTTTCCTTAATAGCTTATAACAGATATAGCAGCAGGATTGAAGGTCCCAGAAGTAGTAGCAGAATTCATTATTATTGAGATTTGGATTTTACTTTTCAATGATGCTAATTGGAGAGAAAATATATTCCCTTAAGTTCAGAAATGACTTTCCCAGAATCCTGGATCCTGCTAATGGTTGTTTGAGGATGTTCTCAGCGTTCTAGTAATAGTGTGAATGAAGTAGGCTACGCTTGCACAGCTTATGCAAATCGCAGGTGAATTGTGTGGTTTGTGAGGGTTTTAGGGAGTTTGCGTATTTCAAATGAAGTTGTAGAAGGAGTGTGCGTACTCCGCAGTGTGAGAGTAGGGAAGTCGTTGAACTTCATATGCGTGTAGTGCTTTGTGCTAAAAAATTGTCTACGTGGTTGTTGATGTACGGACCCTGCGTGGTCTAAGACTCTGGAGTATTTTGAAAAGTGTATGAGACACTTGGTTTAATGTTGTAATCTGTCAGGTTTAGTAGGTTGATCGGGTGTGGTCAACAAGTCAGAGTGTGAGTCAAAGTGAGTGAAAGAAAATTTGGACTGAGATTTAGCGAGTCCTATGTGCACCAGGACAGATCCATTGATCAGTTGAGAGTAAAATTTGCGGGTCGAATTTTGCTAGTGAATCAGGGAGACCGAAAAAGGAGGAGTAGCTGTAAGTGTGGAAAGAGCCGTCAGTGAAAAATCCGTAAGGTTTCTGAAGCGATTGTGTTACCTTTCCTGTAGTAAACCAGCAGATTTGTTTTTGTTTTTTTGTTTTTTGATTTAGTGCTCTCAATTTTTGCATTAGTTCGTCTGAATCAGAGTTTGGGAGGACAAGCCACAAGACTTTGTCAGCCGCAATACGTGTGAGTGTGATATCATTGGAGCCGCGCTGGGATAGGTCGGTTAGTGAGAAGGGTCGCCCACGGATTGGCAGCCGTCTGTGAGAGGGAATTGGTTGAGAACGTAGGTGAAAGGAATCTCGGGATTAAAAGTCCCTTCCTGATTTGATTTTGAATAACAAAAAGGTTGAAAGATGACATTTTTCAAAGCATTAAAGAGTGCCCTAAGGGAAGATTCTTATATTACAAAGAGTGTAGGCGAGGCTACACTGCCAGAAGGTACATCAGCTTAGATTGTAATGGAAGAGAAGGGTGTCCCGCCATGTCTTTGGCTAAAGCAATGGTGCAAATTGACAGAAAATGACGTGAACTTAGCTTTTCCTACAAATGGGACATTCAATTTGAGAGTTTTGGAGCATTTAAGGATGGTGCTATATGAATCGAAGCCCTTTCCGAGACCAGCACAGTTTGAGGCATTAGCGATTTGGGAATTAGTAGCCAGACAGCAACAGCAACAGAAATTCGAGAGGAGGATGAGAAAGGCAAAAAAAACTCTAGCAGAGGCTAGATAGGACAGTGTTCAGAGAGTTTGGAGGATGGAGACTTTGCATGGAATTAAGTTGTTTCCGGCAATTACACAGGACAATGAGAAGGAAGGAAGGAAAGCTACTAGGGAGACTAACAGAAGAGTAGGGAGGCCAGAAAGTCTTAAACAGTAGAGGAGGAATCAGATGATGATGAGTTTATTGCACAGTTATTGAGAGATCGTCCACCACCATATACAGTCCATGAGAGTGGTCTGAGTACCAGTGCTGATCCAACAGCCCTGACACAGGTTAATGAGACAATGAGTCTGATGCAGGTGAATGCTAGCCTGACACAGAATGCAATACAGAGTGGTCTTAATATGCCTACCACTCCTGTAGTGCAAAAATAGGTGCATCCGCCACAGGTTCAGATAATTTATCCTGATGTGCCCATTATGGAAACGAATTCGAACTTAATGGTGCCAACGGAACAGGTTTACCTGAGAGCGATGTTGGTTCAGACAGAACTATCTCCACTTTTACTGCCCCAAGTGCAGCCGCAGGTAATGCTAAGATTTATTCCAGTAACAGGGACACAGTCAGATATGACTTTGATGATTAATCAAAATATGGGGGTTACTCTACCACAGAGAGTAAGTGCCAGAACAGCTCCAGATGCCATATCGCTACCTATTACTGTTGGTCCGGCTGTACCCTTATTTGCACAGAAGAAACTGTAGGTGAACAGGGATCAATGTCCCAGAATATAATGTGGGGAGGAAATAATGAAAATGCTCAAGACTTCTCTCCTGTGGGACAGACTTTTGATGGATCAATATCATTGTTAGACCTTAGTCCTTTTGTAACACTTCCAGATACTATGGCAGGGCCAAACGTTAGCCAGAGTTTGAAATTATTGACACTGCAGACCCTGAAATGTAGTTGCACAGCAGATGCCACCAGTCGAAGCAAGTAACATTTTGCTACAAGGATTGACAGCTCAGCAGTTCACTGAATGGTTAGACAAGCTAAATACCCCACAGAGTGCTCCTAAGGGAGAGGAGTATTTGAATTATGCTAGGCTAAGCATGGAAGCGGGTGAATTTATTGAGGGAACGGTGAGAGTGAAAAGATTAGAATCCTACACAGAGGCAGAGTTGAGATATTTGTGCCCAAAGATTACGAGAGAGGTGAGCAATCTACATCAGAAACAAGCAGACTTGGCAGAGAAGTACGGCATAGAAATAGAGAAAACGAAGCATTTGAAAATGAGTTACAGATTAGATTTTGAGGCTAAAGATTTTGAACACATGAGATCTGCGGGATAGAAGGCACACCTTAAGGAATTGCTTCAGAGTGCTCAGAGCTGGGGTGCATTAGACAAATGGGAAGGCAGATGAGTAAAGAGAAGAGACAAGAGAAAAAGGGATTATTTGGAGCTGACTGCAAATGTGCAGCATTATAAAGATCCTGTGAAGGACTTACAGGAATCATTATGCTTATAGTGAAATTAAAATGCGAGGTGAATTAGCTTTAGATGCGCAGCACATAGGAAAGGTTTGTATATATAGGCCTAAATCACGCACTGACACTTTATTTGTGGGAACGAGTGAATGTAGGTATGTGTTTTTGTTTCAGAGTAAATGGACGTTGAATGGACAGGCCCAGGCTATTCCTGAGATTTATTACATCTGTGGTCTTAATGCTTATTACCGTCTTCCAAGAGGATGGTGTGGGACATGCTATTTGGCAATAGTTTTCCCAAAGATTTATCAAATGGAGGATATGAAAAAGTTTCTGAAAGTGACTGAAATACATCATAAGAGACAGAGGAGGGAGTCCTCTTCTGGTATAGTGGGAGATATATTTGGAGCAGTGGGTCCTTCAGTGGAAGTCATTCTGAATTCGATAAAGATTCGAAAGTTGTTTACTATTGTGGATAATATGCTGACAAATTTTTCCCGAGCCATACTCCTGATAGATACTGAGTTAGTTGCTGATAGAGCTATGACTCTTCAAAATCGTCTTGCTTTAGACATTCTTTTAGCAAAGGATGGTAAAGTCTGTAGAATGATTTATTCTAGGCATTGTTGTTCGTATATCCCTGATAATAGTAAAGAAATAAGAGGTTTAATTACTAATCTGACTAATGAAAGTGCTGATTTGAAAGAATTGAAAGAACCAGGGGACAGATGTAGGAAACAGTTTGCACGTCGCAAACAGCGAATTTCGCTGTTTGCGACGTGCAAACTGCACTTTGCAATGCACAAAACCCGTTTGGCGATTCGGTATCCTGGTTACCGAATCGCGAAACAGGTTAGTGAGTCACAATTAGGAAGGGGAGTCCCCTTCCTAATTGCGAGTCGCAGTGCAATGCCAGATTGCTTTGTGACCGCGAACGCGGTCGCAAACCAATCGCAGTTTGCACCCATTTGAAATGGGTGGTAACCCATTCGCAAAAGGGAAGGGGTCCCCGTGGGTCCCCGTCTCCTTTGTTAATGGAACTGCAAACATTTTTTCAGAGCAGGCAGTGGTCCTATGGACCACTGCCTGCTCTGAAAAAATGAAAAAATTAAACAAAAATGTTTCATTTTTCGTTTTTGTAATGCATCCCTTAAGGAAAACGGGCTGCATTACAACAACAAAAACTACTTTATTAAAAAGCATTCACAGACATGGTGGTCTGCTGTCCGCAGCAGGCCACCATCCCTGTGAATGCCGCCACTCACAATTGCGACCCACCTCATGAATATTAATGAAGTGGGCCTTTGCGACCCCCTTGTCAGGGACACCATCCTACATTCCAATTTGCGACTTGCGAAGTCACAAATTGGAATCTACCTACATCTGGCCCGAGGTGTTTGGAAAAAGATTGACAAAGGTTCTGTTTCAGTGGAAAATTGGCTCACCAACATTTGGAATGGGATATTATTGAAAATCTTGCAGGGAATAATAATTGTTGTGGTTTGTCAAATTGGAATATGGGGATTGTGTAAATTATGCAAGGATTAAATTCAAAAGGTCAAAGAATAGGGAACAATCATACAGAGCAAATTCAAAAGGGACACACAAACATAAAAGGGATTGAATTGACAGAATTTTAGCTGATGCAAAAATTTGTGGGTGGTAGGTAGTGTGATGATACATTTAGTCATCAGAGGAAGGGTTGCTAGTGCAGGTGTTTTAATAAAAATTATTAATGAGTGTTCATGTATTCTGAATAAGTGATTTATGTAGAAAATAAAATAACTTAGAAAAATAATGCACGCATTTGAAAATGTGATCACGATGAGTAGTCGCTAATGTTCACAAAGTGTACTTACTAGAGAATTAATATTGGGAAATGTTGAATATATGTTTGACTAATGTAGTAATATGTCATATTAAGGTTTATGCATTTTGATATAGCTTTATTAATTGTAGGACTTAACTTAGCAAAGGTCTTGGCCCACTTGCCAGGCCTCATGTCAGAGCTGTATTTCTTAACGTTTAATAAAATGGCTGTCCTAGAGAGTTAAACTATGATTTCTATTGTATTGTTTAAATGTGCTCATCACAGAAGCTTTTTCATGAGAACCGACTGCTAGAAGATGCTGTTCCTACTAATGTAACATTTTATGTGTAATGTGTGTGAGACTGACTTTCTCAGGAGGAGAACAATAGAGATACTGACTGGAGTGGAAGCTGCAACACTATTGTTACCTGACAAGCAGGATGATTAGGACATTGCCAGACAACCAATCACCGACTTGTGAACAGACTAATAGTAGAATTCATAGATTTGGAGTTTTAGTTTTATTGGACAAAGTGGGAACATGCAATTAACTGACCAATAGGGATTTGGGAAGTAGTTTTAGTAGTTTCAATGTAACAATGCTGGATGGAGAGAAGACAGGTTCATTGTTCATTGTCCATTTTCTTGCTGCCGAAAGGTCAAGATTCCTTATGCATCTTGACAAAAGACGTGCTTAACTTTAATGCTTAGAGACTTTGCGTTTTCGGAACTTTGATGCAGAATCCTGATGCCTTGTTGATCGACTGATGTCCTGAGGACAAAGACTGACTCTGCTTGCTGATCCACATTGAGGATAGGTATTATAAATGAGACTGTTGATTATGCGTATTTGCTTTCCTTTCTACGTACCAACTGCACTGTTTTGATAGATGTTTTTCCAAATTTGTGTTACTAAATTGTTTTGCATAAAGCCCAACATGCTGATGCTAACTTGGTGTTAGTTAAGTATCCTCAATAATGAAATCATGATAACAGGGATTAATGCTTGATGAATTTCTCTGCTAAACTTAATGTATGTGATTACATTGACACAGTTGACTTTGTTACTGATTTGCACCATAACTTTAGAATGTGTTGTAGTACAAACTTTGATTAGATTACATTTCTTCCGCCGCTTTGGACACCCAGTATTGTTTCTATATGTATATCATTTGATTTTGAGATTAATCTACATGACCTTAGCATTGTTAATACAGGGAAATAAAGATTCAAACTTTTACTAAAAGGTGTGGTTATTCATGACTGAAAGGTCATGGTGCGTGACAATTAATGACTCAGTTGATTATTGTTGCTATTGATTACCAGTGATTATTGATTATGGTTATTGAGTATGTACTGGAGCTATCGTAAGAACATCCTAATTGCGAGTCAAAAGGTTAATCGACCTATTTGCCCCCCCTTGTAAGTTTACTTATTAAGGTCAGACGCGCTAACACCAGCCACAGTGTTCTCCTCCCTGCATTAGACTGTTGGCACGTAACAAATCTGTGACATAACACAGTTGAAATCACATGGAATACAGTGTTTCACCCATATGTTCAAAAGAGAATATGTGTCTTGACATATACAAGTGCACCACATAAATAATATGCGAAGGAAGGCAAAACTGAATCAGGCAACAAAGGATGACCATCTATAGAAACCCAGATTTCATCTTCATTCTTAGTATACTCTTCTTTTGTCCATCTCTTTTGTTCACACTCTGGGGCTTCTTCCTGCAACCTCATCACCTCTTCCCACGTATCAGCAAAGGTCAGTAGAAGATTCACAGAAGTGTCTGATTCATTTGAAAATTCCAAATTGAACGTGCAAACCCAAGAGCACAACACCTAACAACTTTGTCTGGATACCTATTTCCTGTGGTCATAAAATCATTTTCGCTGTTGTGTGCTGTGCACTTCACAGTGGCCACTTCTGCCAACTTCTGCAATGTATTAAAAAAGTTCCATAACATAATGCCCATTATGGATGGGGAAGCCAGACGAGAACAGGAAACCACGCTAGGATCAAAACTGTCCAAAGTTGTGGAACACATCATACCCACACTGACTCTCACTGTAGATGGTGATTCCTAAATTGTCATAAATACAACAGGCTCTAGTAAGTGTGATCAATTCAGCCACCTGTGCAGCAGACATTACATTGCACAAACAGGAAGCTTCCACTACAGATTCTAAGTTGTAAACACCATAGGCTGCTTTCATAATACATCATTCATCTCTCAAGCAAGAGTCGTCCACAAACAGCATCCACTCAGGCTTTTTAAGGGAGGCATTGCGAATGCCTGGCCTTGGTTTGATACACAGCTCAGTAACATCCAGACAGCCATGGTCTACCCTATCATCATTTTCATTAACAAAGTGCACTGGTAACAATGTAGCAGGATTGAGACATGAACATCTATTCAGTGTGATGTTTTCTGCATTAATAATAATTTGTTTGTACATTGTAAGTCGACTATTGGTCATGTTCGGAGTTAGACTGAGGATTAGCAGAATTTCTACAGAGTGGTGCACTATCATTGTAAGAATATAGATCATTACAATGCCCTCACATTTTTGAATGTTGGTATCAGCTGCGCCACCGCCTTAGGCAACCCAGAAACACTGCGACTACTGTGTCAAGTGTGGCTGAAAAATAAGCAACCAAGCTTTTTAAAGTGATTTCTTGCAGCTTGAGGAAGGCTTTTTCTCAATTATTCTCTCTGTGCTTTGGGAAGGTTCATCTGCAATATAGCAGAAATTGTCTCTTGAGACACTTTCCTTGTTCCTTCTTTAATGTGATGTCCTAGATACAAGTCCTCCATCTGACAGTACTGCTGTTTGTTTAGGGATACCTTATGTCCATTTTCAGCTGGGTGATTCAGCAGTGCTATGGTGTTTTGCTTGTATGCCTCTTGAGTTGTTGATGCCATCAGCAGGTCATCGATGTATTTGATCCAGCCTGAGTTACACAGTCATTTGCCCTCAAATTCTTTTCAAGAACTGGTTAAAAATTGAGAGGCTTTCTGTATAACCTTGGGGAACTCTGCACCATTTCAGAACTTTATTTTGGAACTAAATGCAAGAAGAACTGGCTAACTTCATTTAATGGAATAGAAAAGAACATTTGGCACAGGTCAATGACTGTGAACCACTCAGTGTCACAAGAAAACTGAAACATTATGACAGCTGGATTCGGTACTTCAGAACATCATGGGACACCAATTCTCTGACGCAACACTTTTTATTTGATTTCTGTATCCTCACAATCAGGGAATTACATGGACTTCCTGGAATCTCTTTTAAAATGCCTTGATCTAACATGGACTCAATAATGGGGTAGTTCCAGCCATTGACTCCGGTGAGAGATTATATTGTGGCATTCAGGGGAGTTCGGATTCCGTCTGAGTTTTATTTTTATGGGTGTAACACCTGTAATCAGTACAATATATTTGCCAGAATAATTCTGGATCTTTACTGAGTCCTTTCAGTGAGGTGACAAATCTTACCTTGTCAAAATGAGGAATCTCCCAAAAAAGGGTTTCTGAGCACTCAATTTAAAATCTGCATCTTCAATCTGTGCTTGAAGCCCAACACCATTTTGTGTACAATATATCACAAATGTAAGCTTACAAAGAAGACCTCTACTTAATAAACACACAGGGCAAGACTCACAGACTACAAATTGATGGTCTTCCTTAAAGGGACCAGTCTTCACAAGGACTTTAACAGAAACAGGATTCATTGCTTGTTTGTGAGCAATGCTCAAAACTTTGACTTGCGCTACCAAGGGGAGTAGATTTGGAAGTTTCTCTGTCCTAAAAGTCGACCGGGTAGTACCGTGTTGATTAATAAGAAAGGACATGGGTTCGCCAGGCACCTCTTCTTCAAGATATTGGATACTCTGGTCTACCTTGAAGACAGCACCAAGTGCACAATTTTCCTTCCCTGTCAGGTACCGTCGTTGTGATTAACCAAATCCTGGATCTTTGAAATGGTTGAACATCTGAACCTGATAGCATTCTGTGGAACTCAGGCACTTGCATTAACATTATACCTTGGAGTGCTCAGATTATGCTACATCAAGAGGGCTTAGGGCATGTGAGGATTATGGGGTCTTTGCATTTGCATCTTTGGAGCTGGCATAGCATTCATATTAGGCCCTTGACCATCAAACTCCATTCGATCTGAAATTGAACAGCACTCACATTTCCAATGACCCAACTTATTACAAGGATGACACAACATTATTTACTTCTTCAACATAGCAATATCCATTCTTGAATTCGGGTCAACAGACATCCCTTCTGTTCTACCAAGTAGGACACCATTTGTCAGGATTCATTGCCTGTGCTCTCAAGTCCACCACCGGCGGGCCGAATTTTGTGTCTTTCCAATGCTCTACAGACCTTTCCCTACATGCATATCCTAACTTCTGGCCATTTGGACTCTCCTTCCGAATTAATTCCATTCACAATCCATGAGGGTTTTTTTGGAAGCTGGTCTGCGTATGCTTGGAACTCCAATACGTATAATTCCCTTCTCACTGCTTCATCTCCACCCCTGCAGGCCAAGGATGGGTGGAGAAATTCAGCACACCTGTGGCTGGCTGCTATTAACCTGCTCACACCTGATACATGTGATTTCTGTGAGCTGTTTTTAAATATCAGCTCCCTTTAGCCCAGTGTTGTTCATTGTAGCTGTTTTCTGGTGAGACCGAACCTTGTTTACTGTAGTTCTGGTGCCAAAGTTATTCCTTGTTCCTGTTCCAGTGCTTTAGTTATTCCTCTCTTTTTCCTGAGCTTTTGTTATTCTTATTTCCTGAGTTCCTGAGCCATAGTTATTCCGTGTTCCTGAGCTGTAGGTATTCCTTGACTCCTGAGCCTTACCTAACCCTTGTAACTGAACTAGTACACCCTGCAGTGCTACTTGACTCCTGAGCCACAGCTAGTCCTTGTTCCTTGAGCTACATCACCCAGCTCTATTTCCTCATTTCATTGATTCCTGCACCATCATTTCTTGTGCTCCCTTGAAGCTTCTCCTGTTGTATTTTCCTTCTCTCAGTCCATGCCTTTCTTTCCTGTTAAGCACTACTCCTTGCTATCTTCTTGTCTCCTTGTCTATCGCGGTTGTATTTAGTTGTACACCCCTGCTGTTACTGCCTTGCCTGTCCATGTTTGATCACCAGTATGTCAACTTGGGTGGTGTTTCTTGCTCACTGTGAATATTGTCTTTCAGTTACTTTTATAACATCACCATAGGGGTCAGCTCCATAGACCCTGCCTTTGCAGGTATATCCAATATATGGGTATTAGCAGTCAGAATCTGTAACAGCAATTGTGGGTGAGGAACTTACTGAGCTTCAGTCTTACCATTTGGCGCTCCTGAGTGCTTTACCCCACATGCCCTTTATTGTTTATGCTGTCATATATATAAGTCTTGCACGTTCATCCTGGGGTGTTAGTTAGTCTGGGTGCCACATTGCCCTTTCAATCAAATGTAATTGTAGGTTATATGATGCAGGTTTATTCAGTTTAATTACAGGTTTCAGGTAGTGCCCCACCAGGAGCAGCATCCTTGCTGCTCAACCCACTCTTACCAACTGACCATTCACAGCAACCAGGCACTCATCAACATTCCACGACTTCCCACACACACTGGCTGAGCAGCAGAGAACTGGTAACTAAGGAGAGAATGCACAGCAACAATTCAAATGACAACATATCTCCGCTCCTTATACAAAATAAATGATGGAAGTAGCATTGTTCTTTAACATAAGGATCAATAGATGGTAGTACAAATTCATACTGAAAAAATCAGTAAATGTAAATGACTAAAGATGGAAATAAATGATAAACAGTACTATAATATAAATACAGGAATAATCACATAATGCAATTCAATTACACTCACCCCCTTCTGCACACACTATAACAAAGAGGTGCAACATACTCATCAATGCAACACCACACTCACCCCCTCCAGCAACACACTATAACAAGGAAGTGCAACATACTCATCAACACAACACCACACTCATTCTCTTCTGCAACACAAAATAAAAAGGAGGTGCAACATACACATCAGCACAACATTAGTGTACACAACCCTGCAACGCAACACTAGGGTACACAACCCTGTAAAGCAAACCTATGGTACACAAACCATCAATGCAACACTAGGGTAATCAACCCTGCAACGCAACACTAGGGTACACAACCCATCAATTCAACTCTATGGTACTCATCCCTGCAATGCAACACTAGGGTACTCAACCCTGCAACACAAGGGTACATGGCCCTGCAATGCAACATTAGGGTACACAACCCTGTAACACAACATTTGGGTTCTCAACCCTGCAATGCAGCACTAGGGTACATGACCCTGCAGCACAACACTAAGGTACACAACCCTGCAATGCAACACTAAGACACTCAACCCTGCAATGCAATATTTGGGTACTCAGCCCTGCAACGAAACACTAGGGTACATGACCCTGCAAAGCACACTCAGGTACTCAACCCTGCAATGCAACACTATGGTACACAACCCTACAGTGCATCACTAGGGTACACAGCCCTGCAACACTTGGGTACATGCCCTGCAATGCAACATTAGGATGCATGACCCTGCAACGCACCACTAGGGTACTTGTACCCTAGTGCAGCGCCACTTTCCAGAAATCTACCCCTTAGAACTTTTCCAATGTATGCATCATCTTTCCTGTAGAAAATGTGCACGTTTGTACTCTTCAATCGTGTAGCTTACACTGGACAGTCAGCTGTTTACTTGGCTGTATACTTGCCAGTATGTTGAAAACAAACATCAACTTTGTAAGTAAGAAATTCCTCACTGTTAAGTTTGCTGCTAACCAATGATAATAGACCTAAAGTCCCAAGGTGTGCCCATCAACACATACTCCTTTCTCATGGAACAGTGACTAGACAGCAGCCGCTGCCTCAAACCTTGAAGAACTGATGACAGGTGCTTCGCTATAGTATTAAAAATACACCTTATATGCCATAGTAGCACATTGAAAACATGCCAACTGAGAAAAATGGCCGCAGATGTGTCATGTTGTATTCCAAGGTAAACTGAGCTTTTCTTGCCAGAGCAGTGCCCAACAGCATGAGCTCTCACCTCAATGGGGCTAAATCCTCCCAAAACACACATTGCAGTGATGTTTTATCAAATGCTGGCTCCATGCAGATTCATTGCTGGTTCATGCTGATAGCGGATGCAAAAAAAGCTGCACTTTAGATCCTCAAGTGGCGGATTCCGGTTAACTTCACATCAGAAATGTTGCATTCTTTGTTAATCTGCACTGCTGGTTCACACCCTACTGGCATGCCTTACCAAAGCGATCTAATGTAGTATATACCAGTTCCTACCATTGTTTCTTTTATTTTTTTATTGCATTTTCAACAAACACAGCTAAACAGCATATAGTTCCGTACGTCACTGACAATGCAATAAACATAGGCAATTAATAAGCCTCACAGCAATATCGAACAAATAATTGCAGCATAAAAGAAGCAATAGAAAGAGTCAGCTATTATCATCCATGTGGAACACAATTGAACATTAGCAACCGAGCAGAGGAGAGGGAGGGGAGCAAGGGGACGTAGGGGGGAAAGATAAAAGAGGGAGGGGTCAGTGCAGCCAGTAGGGCATGCACACAAGGGGAGCAGTGACACGCCCCTCGAAAGAGGGGGGCCGACCAGCACCCCACGGTCCAGGGGGTATGAAAATCAGCTACCTGCCATCTTATACTCGGTCTCAAGAAAGGATCGCACGGGCCCATATATCTCATGGGTGGGAGCCCTCAGGCATCAGTTCCCATTATGTCATTAATTGTTCTTGACAATACTCAGCGTCCTTCAGCCATTCATTACATCGTGGAGTCTGTTTTCTCCCCCAGCACAGTGCAATCCTTCGCTAAGCTTACAGCAGCAGACCCACTAGTTTCCTATATGTGGAGGGTATCTCTGCAACATATCCCAAGAGGGAGGTTCTAGGACTGCACAGCAGTGCGAGTTCAGTCATCTCCTCAATCGCCTTCAACACCTCTGTCCAGTAGTCCTGCAGCACCCTGCAACTCCATGCCAGGTGCAGGAAGTCTGCCTCAGGGGCGGAACACCGCTGGCACCTGGGGTCCGCCCTGTGGCCCATTCTCTTGAGTCTACACAGCGTATATCACAAGTGGTGTAAAAAGTTTAAATGAATGAGGCACAACCTATAATTGGGGAGAGTTCCCGCGTCTGCACACAGCAGCACCGCCACACCTCTTCCAGGATAGTCTCACCCAGATCCTTCTCCCATTGAGTCTTAGCTTTAAGCTCGACTACAGATTCTTTAGTTTGCATACACACATATAAATTCATGATGAGTCTGTGCGGGGATGGCGTAGAACACACCAGTTACAGCGCTCGACACAATGGGGGCATCACTGGGTAAAAGGGGCATTGAGCTCGCAGCATGGCCCCAACTCGGAAATAAAATCATTGGTTTAGCGCAGAGTCATGCACAGCGCCAATTGCGTCTTCCAAGGAGATGAACGTCTTCTCCAGAAACCAAGACCCTAGAGTAGCCAGATTTGATTCACAGAGGAACTCATGTAGCCGATCGCCCTCCCGCGGGGACAGGCCCACAACCTCTGTCACCGGCATCGAAGGTGCGAATGGCTAGTGCAACTTGGTGCATTTCAATAGCATCGCCCAGGCCTGCGCGGAGCAAGACACAGTATGTACCCCGCGCCGCCGGGGCCCGTGCAATCGCCAATCACCCCAGGCAACCGATCGGGCCACACCGAGTCATGTTCAGGCACCAGGTGTGGTAAATATCGTATGGGGTGCAGCTAAAAGTGTGTGAAATGACCCTGAGAGCAGTTCTAATAGAGGGCAAAATCTGGGGCCGCCAGGCCACCTTGTTTTGAAAGTTAGAGTCAGTGTTTCCCATGAAATTCTAGGTTGGCCACCTGCCCATGCAAGAGCCACCAGCGAGGATTTGAGTCTTTTCAGAAAGCTAGTTGTGAGGATAAGAGGTATATTTACAAAGTGATATAAAAATTTGGGCAGGATCACCATCTTTGCTATCGCGATGCGTCCAGTTAATGAAAGCGGCAGTGAGCGCCAAGCTACCACCTCATCTTCCAGCCACATAATGGCCTTGCCGTAATTGGCCGACCATAATTCTTCCACGTTTCAGCTCAGCCAGATGCCTAAGTATTGCACCGGCCTGTCCGCCCCGCTGAGGGGGTATCGGGAGCGGCACTGCAGCGTATTATCAGACAAAGGCAACACCACTGACTTTGACCAGTTGATCCCAGAGATCCGACCGAACCAGACTATTTCATCCATCAATATCTCAAGGTGTAGCTGTGGTTCACGGACATACAATGCAACTTCGTCCCCATACATAGAAAACAGTATTAGACGCCTATGATTATGGTGTTGCCGCAGACGCACCGCGAGCAGCTCCATCGCCACCGCAAAGAGCAATGGCGAAAGTGGACATCCCAGGCAAGTGCCCCTAGCAATCGGGAAGGGATCTGACAGCATCCCATTTATTCTCAGTCTGGAGGTGGGTTTTGAGTATTACAGGCGGATCAATTGGATAAACTAGGAATCAGCCACACCCTAGCTAGCAAGTCAAACATATAGGGCCACGCAAGAGAATCAAATGCCTTAGTGCCGTCTAAAAAGATCGCCGCCGCATGATCGTCAGGGCAAACCATATGGGATATCACGAAGAAAGTGCAGAGATTATATAATGTCGAACATCCCAGAATGAAGCCAGACTGGTCCGGCAGCACCAGAAAAGGGATCAGGGGCTGCAATTGAGCAGCAATGAGTTTCGCCAGAATCTTATTGTCTATGTTTATGAGCGAGAGTGGCCGATATGAATCACAACTGCTTGGGTTCTTGCTGGTCTTCAAGATTGTCACGATGAATGTCTCTCGCAGCAAGGCCGGAAGAGCCCCATTCTCAAGCGCCTCAGCATACACCTCGAGGAGGTGCAGTGCCAGAAGATCTGCATATTCCTTATAAAAGGCCGGCGTCAGACCGTCCAGTCCCGGGGCTTTGTCGCCCGGTAAACTATGTATAGCCTGAATCACGTCATCTACGGAGAACGGGGCATCTAAATATTGTCTTTGTGAGTTCTCAAGCCAAAGCAGGCTAATATCTTCAAAGTAGTTGGTAGTCACTTCCAAGTTCGGGCTTATCTGCTTGGAATACAGGTCCGAGTAAAAGTTGGTCAAGAAACGCTTGACCTCCTCTGTACCAGTACGGAGTACTCCCACAGAGTCTGTCAGCACTACAATGTAGTTCCCAGCCCAAGTCCTGCCGAGCATAGTGGCCAACGTTCTGACAGCCCTCTCTCCCTCACCATATCTCCTCGCCTTAGCTTCTTTACCCAAAAAGCAGGCCTTGCGAAGTGGCTCTTCCTCATATAGACTCAGATTTTCTTTGAGTTCAGCCAGAAGATCGCCAGACCAGCACAAGGCCAATTGTTTCTCCAGGTTGGTGAGCTGGGTCTCTAGATTCACCAGCTCCCACCTTAGCGCCTTTAGCACGACATGCTGTTCGGCAAGGCAAGTCCCTCGAATTACGACCTTGAAAGCCTCCCATACAGTGCCCGCTGAGGATACCGATCCCTGATTATCAGCAAAATAGTCTACTATGGGCGGAAGGCCTGATCTCTCAGCGCTCCATAGGGCGACCTCCACGAAAATACGCGGGTGGAGCCCCCAGGTATGAGCAGTTCTAGCATGACTGACAAGTGATCCGACAAGGTACAGGGTTTGTGCTCAACTGACTTCGTCCATAGCTCCACATCCCTAGTTCCGAGCCACCTGTCTATTCTGGACCAGCTGCCATGCAAGTAGTTGGAGCATGTGCACTCCCTTTCCAAACCATGTTTAGCCCTCCACAGGTCTACCAAGGCACCCTCAGCCATGATATGAGATCATGTATTCGCTGCATGCTGCGGCCTAGCCCTGCTCTTGCGGTCTGCCACAGGGTCCAGCAACACATTGAAATCCCCACCCCATAATAAAGATCCAAGGTCCAAAGATCCAAGCAGTCGCCATGTTGCCACAAAACATTCAGGGTCGTCAACATTGGGGCCATAGATCGACACCAGTCGGAACGGCCTACCGTGTAGTGTTTTCTGCATCATAACATATCGATCATGGGGGTCCACAAGCACTTTTTCTGTGCGCCACTACAGTCTTTTCCTAATCAGTGTTGCTACTCCCTGAGCATAGCTTGATTAAACCGCTATATGACTCTCACCTATCCAGCCAGCCTTCACCCTAGATCTCGTGGCCCCGACCATGTGTTTCTCCTGCAGCATACAGATGTCAATCATGTGGAGCTATATATAAGCCAACACCAGTCTCATCTTGCGTCCATCATTCAAACCCCTCACATTCCAAGTGAGGCATCGGACAGGAGTCATACTTTTATACGCCATCCTAGTAATTTACCATAACGCAGAGCGCCCCCATTCACAACACATGCAGCATCAATAGCGAGATGCCCCCAGCCACCATACGTGAAGCATCAGCTGCGAAAGGAAGGGAAAGGAGGGGAGGGGAAATTAGGACAAAGCCAACAATTCCAATAGCAAATGCTAAAGATCCCCACCCATGCTAGCCTCCCAATTGGGCCAGTCGAGAAAACCCACCCGCACTCAAACTCACAACCCACAACATAGCAACAAACAACTTGGTGGGACTCATCCAGCGGTACGTCGGCGAGGCCATCTGATATCTGCCCCAGATGGGGTGGGTGGGCAGGAGCCTCAGAGTTTCATTTGTACTGCAAGACCGGCTGCATCAGAGTAGGCCCAAGTCAAGACTCGGCCAGTTCCAGGCTGCAATGTAAGGTGTTCTGCGGCCTCCAGCAGAGGAACAGGCTTAATCATAGTCACTATCTGCGGGGGCCGTGCCACTCACCCCGTCTGACTACGTGCAAGCCGGAGGTGCCTTTTTGGAAATAGTCTTAGCGTATTTGGTTGCCAGCTTCGGGTCTGTAAAGACATGTATCTTGCCTTTATGTAGGACGCGTGGTTTGGCAGGGTAAAATGAGAGAGTACTTGGCGTCCGTCTGGCTCAAAGTGCACTTGACTTGAAGAAAAGCCCTGCGGACCGCCTCTACCCCGGGGGTTTAATCTGGGAAAATACTGAGCTCATTGTTGTATATCACTGGACGAAGCTCCCTGGCCAGCCGAAGTATTCTGTCTCTATCCCGATAGTTCAATAATCGACGATGATCGGCTGCGCCGGCATCCCCGGCGGCGGCCGCGGGCCAAGCGAGCTGTGGGCCCGCTCCACCACTAATACCTGAGAGAGCTCACCGGAGAAGAGCGTAGTTAACATATTCTCCACGTAGTCCTCCATTTGCCCCATGGCCGTCGTCTCCGGGACACCCAAAATGCAGATGCTGTTGGGCCGGAGCAGGCCTTAAGATTCTCGTTCTTATTTCGGATTTGTTCGAGCACACATCTATCTACAGCAACTTCTCACCATAGCCACGGTGGCCATCTTCCAAATCCAAGGTGCGGGATTCCACATGCTCGAGGCGGGTGTCATGACTATCCACTCTCTCCTTCAAGCGATCCATTTGTTCGGTCAGATGATCCAGCTTACCAGCTGTGCTAGCCAGGCTGTGCTTGAGATAAAAAAACATAGCCTTCACGGAGGATGATTGTGCGTCATCCTCCTGGGGCAAGTCCTCAGCTAACCTGCCTGCCTGGCTGCATTTCTTTTTGCCCTCAAATGTAAGTTTGGGCTACCTCTGGTCTGCCTTTCCCATTGCAGTTAGGGCACACCATAGTTCTCAAAAGAGAGTCGAACAGTCCTCTGACCTGGTCAGCCACCCCGGCAAGAGGGAGAAGAGGGGGTGTTCACCAACTCCCAGCGTGCCCACAGGTGAATGTCCACACGCACCAGCTGCCGCCAACCAGAGCCAGCGCACACCCGAGCCAGAAATGGGCCCCGGCTGGTGTTCCTTGTCCCCTCCAGCAGCAAACGTCGACTCTTCACCACTGCCGCAGCTCCTGCGATCAAGGTTGCCAATCCGTGGGTCCTGTGGCCCGATCAATGCCGCAGATGGGCCCCCCTGGGGAGACGATCATCTATAATGCACCAGCGTCCTTGGATGTCAACCACCGAGCTTGCAAGCCGCTATTGCTGGGCAGGGGGGGGGGACTTACCAGGGCACCCCTCCGTCCTCAGATCTTCATCGTGAACCCCTTCTTCGAGTCGCGGCACGACCAGACCACGTGGCAGAGCCACATCCAGCCTCGACTGGCCGCCCAGGCTGCAAGCCGCCTACACTAGTGCGGCAGGGCCTGCGGCCCTTTCCGTGCCACCGATCTGGCCCCACAGTACTTCACCTTCAGGGCTCGCGTGGTGGGAGAAAAGCAGCCGGGGGACTATCAATCGCCAGGGGAGGCTGGGGGAGAACACCGCCCAGTGCTGCCGCCCGCAGGAGCCCCGAGGCCGGGTCCACTCCTGCGTGCCTCCAACAAGGTGGGCCCTCAGCTGGGCCCCGTGAGCGAGGCCAGCCTCAGGCCCCATTTGCAAGACGGCACCTCCTTTGTTGTCCACTGGACCCAGCAGATCCCCAGACCAGGGGAATCACAGCAGGCTGCTCCGGTAGCCGGCCGGAGAGGATAACCGTCAGATTTTAGGCTCCGGCCGGCAGAGCCTCACTGAGTGGTGGCAATGATGCAGGACGGCCAAGCCAGGCCCCAATTCCTCCCATGTTGACACCAAAGTCACAATAAATCAGCATACACTTTTAAATGTAACCAGTCAAACGCCAAAGACTTCTGTTAACTGAAGGTTATCGGATGAGAAAGACACTGGTGGGGTTTCCAGGTCATTTTTTGTCACTTCAGGCTTAAATTTCCTTTTCTCCTAATCTTCCATTTAGTTTCTTCTGTAGGTTCATGTCCAGTCGTTGCCAGTGTTGTAATTAAAGATAGATCCTTTGTAGGATATATGATGTAGGTTTATTCAGCAAAGTTACAGGTAATGCCCCACCAGGAACAGCATCCTTGCTGCTCAGCCGCTTCTTACCAACTGACCATTTTCACCAACTAGGCACTCATCAACATTCCGTTACCTCATACACACACTGGCTGAGCAGCAGAGGACTGGTAATTAAGGAGAGAATGCATAGCAACGATTCAAGTCACAACACAATGCCTGTTCTTTCTGAGCCTTCTCTCTCTTATTCCCTTGAATAGAGCTTCCCCTTTAGAACTCTGACAACTTAAGTATGCTACTCACTAAAACTTTCTCTCACCTTTGGAAATTGATTTGTAAATGGGAAAAGATCACCCAAGCTACATGCACACAAACTCCTCCATGTACTTCCCTCAGTGGATAAGCTTTCGCCTCTGAATTACTCCTACTCCCAGCTACGTCTGTTTCCCTTTTGTCATTTTTTCTTTTTCTTTTTCTTTGTTCAACCCCATCTAGCTGTAAACCTTTGTGAGTTGCTCCCCAACGCGATGTTGCTGATTCGTTCCCTTAGCTGCAAAATTAATCCGGTTGGCTCATGTTCTTGAGTGCATCTCCAGCCATGAACATTCTAAAAGGTTTTATTAAGATAGCAATCCTAAATTCTGTAGCTATGGCTTCAAGAGCCTCATGTGTCATGCAAGCACGTCTAGCAACTTCTTTACACAAATACAAACGTTCCTCTTCATTCTTATCATTTATGACTTCCAAATTAAGAGTTCTCTTAATGATTTCTTCTAACTTCACCTTTACCCTTACTACTTTTAGGTGGTCATTACAACCCTGGCGGTCGGTGTTAAAGCGGCGGTAAAACTGCCAACAGGCCGGCGGAAACAATTTTGGAATCACGACCGTGGTGGAAACCTCCAACATAGACAGCCACTTTAACACTCCCACCGCCAAGGCGGTACAAACAAACACCGCAGCGGTAACCGCCAACAGACAGGCGGAGGACAATGTACCGCCCACAGAAATACAACAGTCCAATCAGCCACCTTTTCCAGGGTGGATTCACCGCGAACAAAAACACGGCGGAAACAGGACTTGGAAGGGAAATGGCTCACCTCTACACACCCCACGAGGAACCAGGACGCCATGGAACCAGAACTTCAGATTTTCCCTGCCTTTGTCTTCCTGCTCCTCTACCAGGAGCACGAACGCCAGCGGCGAAGACCACAGTGAGTACTGCACCTACGACACAGGGGAGGGGGGAGGGAAAAGAGAGTGACACTCACACGCAAAACCCCACCCCCACCCTCACCCACTACAACACACACACCAATACATCATGATACATTACAGTTACACCCCCCAACTCCGCTGGAAGAATGCAAGGACAAAAGGAAATAAGTCAAATGATTGTAATATATTCAAAGACATGAATCAAAAATATACTCATATATAAAGATATTCACACTATAAACAAATATATACACCAAGAATACAAGTCCAAGGGATTCCACCATCATAGTCCGTGGACCACTGGGACCAAAAGGCATGGGCGAGGCCCACACAAGATACCCGAACAAGACAGAGAGAACACTGCTGGGGCATCAGATAGAAATAAAACAGGCACCTCAGGGGGAAGGGAAGGTGGGGGCACCTCAGCCGGATGAGTGCACGACGCCAGATCTGCGATCCTGTGGATGTATCCTGGGGAGTGCAAAGCCACAGTCTCTCAAGTCTCTACAGTGGATGGGTTTCCCACTGCCTTATCCTGGGGAGTGCAAAGCCACAGTCTCTAAAGTCTCTACAGTGGGTGGTTTGCCCACTGCTTTATCCTGGGGAGTGCAAAGCCACAGTCTCAAGTCTCTACAGTGGGTGGTTTGCCCACTGCTTTATCCTGGGGAGTGCAAAGCCACAGTCTCTCAAGTCGCTACAGTGGGTGGGTTGCCCACTGCTTTATCCTGGGGAGTGCAAAGCCACAGCCTCTCAAGTGGATATCAGTCTCCACTGGTTCTGGAGGGGGATTTGTGCCCATAGTGCTTCATCCTGCCAAGGACAGAGGTAGTTGATGTATCTATCCACTGGTTCTGGAGGGGGCTTTGTGCCCAGAGTGCTTCATCCTGCCAAGGACAGAGGTAGTGGATGTCATTCTCCACTGGTTGTGGAGGGGGCTTTGTGCCCAGAGTGCTTCATCCTGCCAAGGACTGAGATAGTGGATGTATCTCTCCATTGGTGCTGGAGGGGTTTTTGTGCCCAGAGTGCTTCATCCTGCCAAGGACAGAGGTAGTGGATGTATCTCTCCACTGGTTCTGGAGGGGGCTTTGTGCCCAGAGTGCTTCATCCTGCCAAGGACAGAGGTAGTGGATGTCATTCTCCACTGGTATTGGAGGGGGCTTTGTGCCCAGAATGCTTCATCCTGCTCACGGTGGCCTCAGTAGCGTTGGAATCTTTGGCGCTCAGTGGCCTGCGGTGCTGGTGGCGGTAGTGTCCTGTTCAGCGGTGCTGGTGGCGGCGGTGTCCTGTTCAGCGGTGCTGGTGGCGGCGGTGTCCTGTTCAGTGGTGCTGGTGGCTGCGGTGTCCTGTTCAGCAGTGCTGGTGGCTGCGGTGTCCTTGGCAGCGGTGCTGGTGTCGGCGGTGTCCTTGGCGGCGGTGCTGGTGGCGGTGGTGTCCTTGGCGGCGGTGCTGGTGGCGGCGGTGTCCTGTTCAACGGTGCTGGTGGCGGCGGTGTCCTTGGCAGCGGTGCTGGTGGCGGCGGTGTCCTTGGCAGCAGTGCTTGTGGCGGTCTTGTCCGCTGTGCAGGTTTTCCCAGACTTGCCAGTTTTAGTGTGCCCGTTCCCCACCTTGGATGGTGGCGCAGCTGGATCCACACTCCCACCTGTACCCCTAGGAGTGGCTTTGTTTGAAGATTTTTTTCCTCTCTCCCGCCGGGCACTGGCCAACATTTGGTGTTTTTGAGGTGGAGGACTGTCTGTGCTCTGGCTCCTTGGCACACTGGCTGCCCTGCTGCCTGGCGCACTCCAGAAGCCGGTCACTATGGGCACCACTGCTCTCACTGATGTTGTGGCTGAGACGCTGGGTTGGGACCTGGAGAGGCGGGCCGTAGGAGACTGAAGAGCAGGGAAGAGGTCAACATTTAAGAGGAAAAGTTTTTTTGACACAAAGGGACGGGTAGATGGAGGGGGTTTGGGAGTGGAGGAAGAGGTAGTGGTTGTAGGAGTTGTTCGTTTGCTGACTTTGGGTGAAGGTGCATGGGCTGGAGGCTGTCGTGAGGTGGATGGCTGTTGGGTGGGTGTGTGGCTGCGTTTGTGTACCTTGGGAGGTGGGTTCACAGACACACTGGGAGAGGACACAGGGGATGTGTGAATGGTAGTGGGGTGGTGACTGCACGTGAGCGGGTGTGGTGGTGGGTGTGCTGGTGATGAAGGTAGTGGCTGATGATGTAGTGCATGCAGGTGTGAGTGGAGACGAGACTGTGAGGGAGGAGGGAGACGAGGAGGAGGGGGACACAGTGGTGGCTGTTGAAATGTCTGCATGTGTATGATGCTTGCGTGAGTGACTGTGGGATGTGTGGTGCTTATGTTTGCCTGAACTTCCCTTGCATGTTGAGGTGTGTGCATGCTGGTCTGAGGGTGTGCTTGAGATAGGCTGACGTACAGGGGTTTGGGTCTGGGTGGAGGAAGTTGGAGGGGGGAGGCTAGAGACAGGGGCAATGGCTGCCATCAGTGCAGAGGCCAGAGTCTGAAAAGCTCGCTGATGGGCTGCCTGACCAGAATGAATGCCCGCCTGGTATGCATTGGTTTGTTGCAACTGCCTCTCTACACCCTGGATGGCATTCAAAATTATAGACTGCCCAACAGTGAGGAACCTGAGGAGGTCAAGGCCTCCTCACTGAGGGCAGCAGGGGTGACAGGGGCTGAGGTGCCTAAGGCGAAGGAGATGCCCACCCTCCTGGGTGAGCGGCCACGCGGCAAACGCTGAGGGGCTGCTGGGAGGGCGGTGCTGGTGGGGGGGTGGCTGCTGTACCTGTAGATGTGGGGGGCACAGAGGGGCCCGCCACCGCAAGGGAGCTCCCATCAGATGAGGAGTCTGTATCGCTGGTCTCAGCTCCTGTCCCCGCCGTGGAGCTGCCCTCGCCCTCCGTCCCACTGGTGGCTTCTGACTCCATTGTCTCACCCTCCAGAGCCATGTGGGATGCATCTCCGGTGCCACTGCTCCTCCGCCTGATGATGCTAATGCACACAAGCACAGGGAGACCACAAAAAGGGGGGGAAACAGAAGAAAGACATGTTGAGTGCATGCAATACCGCTACCGTTGGCAGACACTACAGACACAGAAACCCCCTGCACTATGCCATGCACTTGGAGTTCCCTAATCAATCCCAGGGACATGGTTTACACAGCTATGCCCAATTGCTGCACACATGGATGTCAGAGGAGCCGGACTAGGTGTAGTTGGCTCTGTACACAGGTGGGGTGGGGTACCACAGGACCTGCCTTAAGAAGGGACCCTGCCTACTAAACTCGCCCTGGCCTAGGGGAACCCACAGCCCACCTCCCCCACCCAGACCCCTCCACTGCACTCTGAATCAGCTGAATGAGAGTGTACTCACCCCCTTGTGGCTGCTGTGATGCCCTCAAGCGCCCATCCAACTCCGGGTATGCCACTGCCAGGATCCGGAACATCAGGGGGGTCATGGTGTGACGGGCACACTTCCCACGTTGGGAGGCCATCCCCAGCTGGGCCTCTGCCGTTTTCTTGCTCCAGCGGCGAATGTCCTCCCATCTTTTCCGGCAGAGGGTGCTCCGTCTGTGGTAGACCACCAGGGTCCGGACTTCCGCCAAATATCCTTCTTCTGGTGGGCGCTGACCTACACGAACAGTACAGGGGAAAAGGAGAAGATATAAGTGCCCGCACCGTCACTGTCATTGGCCTGCATCCCTACCCTTGCCATGTCGCACATGCCCTCACCGTCGTTTCAAGCACGCTTCATTCTCCCCCCCCCATTTTTCATCCACACCTCTCCAAAGAGCCATTGCCCATACAGCATGCTCAGATTGTACTCACCTGTTTGTCTGGAGGACCGTAGAGTACCATGTACTGGGGTGGGACCCCATCCACTAGTTTCTCAAACTCCTCCGTGCTGAAGGCAGCGGCCCTTTCCCCAGACACACGAGCCATTCTCTCTTCCAGACTGAGGTCGCAGCAGCACTTGCAGTGTAGGTCCTCTCCTGTCGAAGATCAGGTATCAAGTGATTGAACAGAGAGAAAATGGGGGTCACGTCCGTGAAAGTGCGTACCGTCACCACCGGCGTACATCGTCATTGGCTCCTGGGACCTATAGGGTCCAATGTTAACCAATGCAGGTTTGCGCCGTGGTCTTTGACCGCCTACCGCGACGGTGTACAACGCCAGCACAATTACCTCATATCCCCTTGTCCCACCTGACAGGTCAGGCAGCCGCCATTTCAGTGGGCCACATGGCATTAATTTTAAATGCGTCACACATATATAGGCCTTGATTATACACTAAGACAGCCATATGTCGATTTTGAAAAAAATTCAGATAAAGTTGTGTTTAAGTACCTCAGTGTTGGTTGACTCTCTGCTCGCTGTTCTCCTCCATAGAGCACGTCCGTTGGGGCAGGTGAGGAGATGGCGGCATCCTCCGGTGTACAGACCGCTAGTAGACCTGTCGACAATGGAGGAGTGACATGTGATCATCACCTACAGACTTGATCGTGCCACAATCCAGGAACTGTGTGCTCAGTTGGAGCCAGACCTGATGTCAGCTATCCGCCATCCCACAGGAATCCCCCCTCTAGTGCAGGTGCTGTCAGTACTACATTTCCTGGCAAGTGGGTCTTTTCAAACAACAGTGGCCATAGCCTCAGGGATGTCCCAGCCTATGTTTTCCAACGTGTTTTCTAGAGTGTTGTCTGCCCTGCTGAAACACATGCGGAGCTACATCGTTTTCCCTCAGGTGGAGGATTTGCCTACAGTGAAAGGTGACTTCTAAGCCCTGTGACATATCCCCAACATCATAGGTGCCATTGATGGGACACAAGTAGCCTTGGTCCCCCCATGCAGGAGTGAACAAGTGTACAGAAACCGGAAGAGTTACCATTCGATGAATGTGCAGATGGTGTGTTTGGCAGACCAGTACATCTCCCATGTGAATGCCACATTTCCTGGCTCAGTGCATGACGCTTACATTCTGAGGAATAGCAGCATCCCTTTTATGTGATGGGGCAACTCCAGAGGCACAGTGTGTGGCTATTAGGTAAGGACATGGACCCAGTACAGTATGGCTAGATGTCTGGGTCTGGGGATGTCCCTAAGAGTTAGTGTGTGTCTAACAGTTGTACCTCGATATTTGCAGGTGACTCTGGTTACCCCAACCTGTCATGGCTACTGACCCCATTGAGGAGTCCCAGGACAAGGGCAGAGGAACGGTACAATGAGGCACATGGTCGAACTAGGAGGATTATAGAGAGGACCTTCGGCCTCCTGAAGGCCAGGTTCAGGTGCCTTCATATGACAGGTGGTTCCCTATTTCTACTCACCAAAGAAGGTGTGCCAGATCATCGTGGCCTGCTGTATGCTTCACAACTTGGCTTTGCGACGACAGGTGCCTTTTCTGCAGGAGGATGGTCCAGATGGAGGTGTTGTGGCAGCGGTGGAGCTTGTGGACAGTGAAGAAGAGGAAGCAGAAGAAGAGGACATAGACAACAGGAACACAGTGAACAATACTTCCAGTAAGACACAGGTAAGAAGACAACACTGCCTGCTACATCTGTTTGATCCTTCTACCTCTCATCTGTCTGTCATTTTCGCACAGTGTATGGACCCTGAGTTGTCACTTTCCCTTTCGATTTCACAGATGTGGGTCCCACTGTGTGACATCTGCTTTGTTTCCTCATGGACTAGAGCTGTGTGACATAGGTATGTTGACAATACAATGGATATAGCATTTTTCCACAGTTAATGCAAATACACATTTTCAAAAGCACAGACTGACTCCAGATAGTTTTGTGATTTAAGGGTGTTTATTTAAGTGCTAAATAGTGGAGGGGGTTGCAAAATGGTCAGGGGTGATGGTGTAGGAATGTCCATGGCAGAGTCCAGTCTATTAGTCTCACAGGTTCATTGTCCAAAGGGGCATAGGAAGCGGAGCTATGGCAGTTTAAGGATGGACAGGGTGACAAAGTGGGACAGCAGGATGACAATCAGGGTGGTCTCATTTCTTGGCAGGGGTCTTGGCATTGTTCTCTGTCTTTGTCCTGGATCTCAGGGACCGCTTGCGGGGTGGTTCTCCATCTGCAGGGGGTGGGGTGCTGGTGTGGTGGTCCTGTGGCGGTGCCTCCTGTCCACTAGCGCTGGCGGAGGTGGTGAGCAGTTCATCGTCCAGGCTAGTGTCAGGGGCCCCTTGTTGTGCCACAGTGTCCCTCCTGGTGTTGACAAGTTCCTTCAGAACCCCTACAATGGTGCCCAGGGTGGAATTGATGGATTTGAGTACCTCCCTGAAGCCCAAATACTGTTCCTCCTGCAGCCGCTGGGTCTCCTGAAACTTGGCCAGTACCGTTGCCATCGTCTCCTGGGAATGGTGGTTGGCTCCCATGATGTTGGAGAGGGCCTCGTGTAGAGTGGGTTACCTGGGCCTGTCCTCCCCCTGTCGCACAACAGCCCTCCCAGTTCCCCTGTTTCACTGGGCCTCTGTCCCCTGAACCGTGTGCCCACTGCCACTGCCCCCAGGTCCCTGGTGTTGTTGGGGTGGTGGGTTAGCCTGGGTTCCCTGTAGTGGTGGACACACTGCTGATTGACGTGTCCTGGGGACAGAGGTATGGGCCCGCTGGGTGGGTGCTGTGCTGGTGTTTCCAGAGGGGGAGGCTCTGTGGTGGCCTGTGCCAGTGTGAGGGGAACCGACTGTCCCTAGGTGCCAGATGGGCTGGGTTGGTCATCTAGATCCAGTTGGACAGAGCTGCTGCCATCACTGTGGGCCTCTTCTGTGGGTGGAGTGGACATGCGTGGACCTTCCTGTCCGGTGACGTTGGGTAGGGGTCCTGCAGGGGTGTAAAGGCATAATTATTGCATCGGTGTGTGCCATGGTGTGCAATGGGTGGGTGACCCTGTACCCCAGTGCTTGCATTCCTGTGTAGGACCTTGTGTGATAATAGTTTAGGGGGGTGTATGGGTATGTGCAGTGGCCATGCTTTGGTGATGGGTGTCCATGCTTTGGTGTTACATGCAGGGCTTGGGTTTGGGATGTGTGGTTTGTGATAGTGGGACATACATGAAGAGTCCATTCCTCCAGCTACTCCTGCGAGGCCCTCAGGATGCAGTATAGCCAAGACCTGCTCCTCCCATGTTGTTAGTTCTGGGGGAGGAGGTGGGGGTCTGCCGCCAGTCCTCTGTACCGCAATGTGGTGTCTTGAGACCACGGAACGCACCTTCCCCGTAGGTCGTTCCACCTCTTCCTGATGTCATCCCTAGTTCTTAGGTGCTGTCCCACTGCATTGACCCTATCCACGATTCTGCGCCATAGCTTTGTCTTCCTATCTATGGTGGTGTGCTGCACCTGTGATCCGAATAGCTGTGGCTCTACCCGGATGATTTCCTCCACCATGACCCATCAGCTCCTCCTGGGGTGTCTATGTGGGGCCATGGGGTGGTGTGGGTGATGTGTGGGGTGGTGTGTGTTGTGATGTGTGGGGTGATATTTAGAGGTGTGTTGTGTGAGGTGCAAGGATGTTGTGTGAGTGATGGTGTAGGGTGCCTGTGGATGCTATTGTTCTTTCAGGTGGTGTCTCTCTGTGGCCTTCTGTTGCAATTGTGGTCGTAAGGGTTTGTGGGTTTTGAGGGAGTGTGCTTTATATTGTATTGGGGGTGTGGGAGTGGTGTGTGTATGTGTATCAGGTGTGTGTATTTGGAATTGTCCAATGTGGTTGTGTTTTGTAAATGTGTGTGTATTTTGAGCGCGGCGGTGTGTACCACCAATGGAATACCGTGGTTGAAAGACCGCTGCGTGGATTTGTGGGTCGTGATAGTGTGGGCGTATTCTTGTTGGCGTGACGGTGGAGGTTTTGTTATCGCCAGTTTATCACTGACCTTTGGTGTGGCGGACTTGTGTGGGTGTCTGGATTTTGGCGGATTCCGAGCTGTGGGTCACAATGACCGTGGTGGAATTCCACAGACGCGGCGGTGTGTTGGCGGTCTTTGGCACGGCGGTAAGCAGCTTTTACCGCCAATGTTGTAATGTCCCCCTTAGCGTTCTGAGAGAAAGGCAAATCTCTGTTGACCTGGACTCGGAGCTATCAATCCCTATAGTCGGCACACTCAGAACCAGAATTGCTCCTATTTAGGCTTTTGAACTAATTTCTGCAAAGCCATTTATCTCAAACACAACAGTAGTAGTGGTTATATGACCCGGCACCATCAAGGCCTCCCTCCCCAGTCACACAGTCAACCCTCCCATGGCACCCCCGTTACACATTTAGGCAATAATACATACATCTTTGGTTAGGGGTCGTAAACCATTGGATGTATTTTATTTTTGGCAAACAAAAAACATTTAACGTCAAATCAATCGTCATTCCAATATTACACGTCATAACCCCTAGTATTTACAGCTTTATTTACATGTGTAGATGTCTAGTCTAAACATGATCCTGCATATCGCAATTCAATGGCTGCAAAAGAGATCATGACTGGTCCCTGATCCACACCCTCCATTTAAGTGACACGGGGTGGGTCCCTCCATATGGGAGGATCCCACCCCCATAACTCCTCCAGGGGCACACTTTGCACAGGGAGACTACCCTTGGGCACCCCCTCCACCCCTCAGTCCTCCCCCAAGGGCCAGTGATAGCTTCACACTCACTGCCCATGTGCGGGTATTTGGCCATAAGCACCAGGTGGCAGTGAGCCCTCGCAACCCCCTGCACCTTCGGAAGTTTGATTTGATTCCCTGCCAGCACCCTTTGGAGGGCCCTGTGACATCACTGTCATGCTTAAGTAAGGAAGGTAAACTGAGTTGCCCCACCAATCATGATCTCACCCCACCATAGGTCAGCATAGTTATCCTACTATCTGCCCCCCCAACCATCATCCTGTTAAGGGTAGTGTACTAACCAGGCCAATAGGTTCTCTAGAAACATCTTGTTGCCAATCCTCGACATGTGCACCCCTTCCTGTATGAAGAAGCGCTTGCCCTTTATGTAATCGTGGGGCTTTCAGCCGGAGGCAGCTGGGCTGCTGAAGCTTGTCCGTAAATGCAGAGCATGAAGCCCAGAGAAAATGCTGAAGGAATGCGGGCACAACAATTCAAAGCAAGTTCTGCGTTTCGGGGCAGCAGTGTCATTCTGCAAGGCAGCGAGCGGGCGAGACAGGCCCCCTTGCGGCCCCTTTTATGGGTGGGCCAGCATGCATGCAACATTTGGCAAACCGGAAGCACTAGAAGTGCTTCCAACATCACACTGGCGCCAGGACCAATCACTGTGCCCCTTGTTGTGGGGTCGATACCCACTCAGGGACCTGGCCAGGCGCAACCGGCCATATGTGCGGCTCCCTGAAGATGGGGAGCCTGGAGCATAGTAGGAGTGAGAGGTATTACAACAGTAGCATTATCTTGGGACATGATTGGTGAAGGTAGTAAAGGAATCAATGGCATTATCTGAGGAGCTGGAAGTGAAATAGCGGCTAATCAATGGTTTTGGAGTTGCTCGGGTGTCAACTGTGGAAGCAAAAGGGCTCCAGGCAGTCCCCCATTGAAGAAGCTCTGATCGACAGTCGCACTAGTAATGGTATCTGCTAGTGAGGGGTGTCCCATATAAGGTTGATCTCCCCCCACTGTTGGAACTTCATTATATCGAGGTGATTTGGAAGCCAAGACATTAAAACATTAAACAAGTAATTACTAGAATCAGTATCACTTCCTTCATCATTTGTTACTAAAGATTAACCCTCCTCATATGCTTTTTTTCCCAGCTTTTCCATTAGTTAAAACAGACTCCCTCAGTCATCTCTAGCCTTCATGCCCCCTGTACTGCATCCCACTTTGCTTCCATCCAACTCTTAACTGTCCTCTCGGCCTAATTCTGATATTTTTCTTTCTCTTTCTCATGTGCTGTATGCTCCCAGGCATACAAGGCTTCATATTGGGGTCATCTAGTTGAGGGCTTTATTTCATACAGCACTCGCCTCTAATTCTCAATTATTCTAAAATTGAAAGTGCCAAGGAGAGGAAGTTGCAGGGAACTTTCATTTGCCGTGATTTTCTTCCATTGTTAAAGTCAAACACAAGAGTGTAAACTAATATTGGTGGTCATGTAATGAACAAGTGTACCGTCCTGAGGGGCCTTTTTGCCTTCACAGATGGATACTTTCACAACATCTCTAAAAAAAAATCCTTAATTTACTTTTCTCTATATTTGACACAACACAATGCAATTAAAAGTAAATTGAGACAACTGGCAGTGTCTACCAAATCACAAATCTACACACAATAACAGTACACCTCACAGCAGCTCCCACTCAACAGCGATTCAGAGTTGCAATAGCATCTTATTTAAAAACAAAAACAAAACCAATAATTCTTGTATATTCCACTAAAAGAAAAGTTCAAAGTACACAATCACTCTAGAAGAATTAGGACATAGCACCCTCCTGCTGCTATCTCACACACCAGGTGAAATCTCAAACAGCAGGAAATCACCCTAATTAGTGTGGTCTACTCCTCTGCGCAACTGGACCAGCCAAACACCAATCTCAATTAATCCACCCTCACCATAGAAGTTAAATGTCCCTGTCTCAATGTGTGCCAGCTACCGCTTCATGTTTCTACACCACAAACCTTCATAAACAAGTTACAACATAATATACTCAATAACTATCCAGGGATCCTAGAGTGCGATGAGTCGGATAACCAAAACATCAACTCTACTGCAAGCATGTTTCTCTTCACAAATACAAGCTTTACGGATATGACAACATCACAAATCTCACAACAACAAGGAGTCCGCTTGGACTCAAAATGTACACCACACTGTCCAACACACTAACTCATCAAAGCCCTCAAGCACCAAAATGCTCGATAACATGCTCAAAGACACATAACCCCACTAGACTCACACCCCTAGGACTCTTCATCCTCTCAGAAACACTGGAACACCACCAATTTTCCAAAATGAGCCACAGGAACCTCCAGGACATGAATTGGAGAGTGCAGATTTAGATGGATTTTAGGGTAAATTGTAATTACCTACACCTCAGTGAGAACCAGATTTGATAGCAAGAAAGGTAGGGATGGTATTTGCACTGCACTAACTTGGCACAAACTCAGAACTCTAGGATGGACCTTTTTTCTCAAACTGAGGCTGCAATCACAAATTCAATAACAATGCAATGAAAGTGAAACAGATTTTGCTCCACAGCAATGACAGCGAGGAGTAAGTTTGAAACCATGAAGGTTTATCAGCAAAGTTGGTAAAGTTGCAATATAGTTACAATCTCAAATCAAAATAATTTTACGCATAAGTCAATAACCACCTGAATACAGCATGTATGAATATATATCGTGGCTGCAGACCCCTGTGAGGAACGCCAGGACAAGGGCGGAAAAACGTTATAATGAGGCACATTGGCAAACCAGACGGATCATTGAGAGAACCTCCGGCCTCCTGAAGGCCAGTTCAGGTGCCTCCATCTGACAAGTGGATCCCTGTGCTACTCACCCAAGAAGGTCTGCCAGATAGTAGTGGCATGCTGCATGTTGCACAACCTGGCCCTCAGACGCCATGTACCTTTTCTGTTGGAGGAGGAGACTGAAGATGCCCCTGTGGATTCTGTAGACCCTGATGACAGTGAGGATAAAGAGGCTGAAGATGAGGATGAGGACAACAGAATCACAGTTATCTGTGAGTACTTCCAATGACACAGAGGTATGACAGTGGAACTTCACATTTCTATGACTATTGTTTTATTCTGTGTGGCTGTGGCATGATGGCATTAACCACTTTTTACCTCTACTTACTGTAACCTATGGATTATCATTTTACACATGTTGGTGCAATGACAACTGTGTACGGATGTGCTGACTACAGCCAGATACAGGTCATTATTTCTATGCACCAGACCCTCGCTTTGGGAAACAGAACCAAAAAATGTAGAGCACTCAGCCATAGTCTTGTCACATAAAATCTGTGTTGGGCTTTTCACACATTTAACAGATAGTATTGTATCCCTTCAGTTACCTGGTCTGAATTGTAACTGCTTAAGAGGTCTTATTAAACTCTTGTTTGTCTCTGTCAGCCTCTCTCTTCTCTAGAAGGACAGCTTTTAATTCCTTCAAACTGTAATTTAATGCGTTAGTAGGTTCCATAATACTCAGACTATCATCCACCATCATGAGAAGGTTGTTAATATTGGCCGGCCATGGGATCTTCTCTGACACTCAAGATGCAAACAATCTAGTATCAACTCTTTAGTACATTCAATACAAACCTTACTCTATATGTTATGCTAAAATAAAACAGGACTTATCTGAATTAAGTCTTCATTGAACTTCATTCCTGGTTCCTTATGTACAATATAAGGAGAGGGTGTCCTAGGAGCAGCAAGAAGTCTAGTTAGCAAAGAGTATTCCTGCACCTGTAGGGAGAAGCAATTGATCCATCCCCACAACGGGTAACCCATAACTAATGCTACATAAACATTTATTTCTTTTATACAGGGACAATAGTTCTCTGATTGGTTTATTTCCTATTTTGTCAGAGAATCTAAAGAGAGCTTCCGTAGAACTTTTTTTTAAATTGGTTTTAGCAGCAGGTGCATTTTGTCGTATCTGAATACACTTGATTACATATCCTTAATAATTCCTTATATCATAGTTGAAAGATAATGATACAATTCATATATAATAATAAAAACACAACTCCAATATCCCAATTAATATCAACATTCCCCCTCAATACATGATTTTAATTCTGCACCTGTTAGCCACTAGCTCGGGCCCTCTAACATACCCCAATTTTACCAAATTCCCTCAAATCGATTTACTGCTCCTACTCTTTTGGCATAGAGGTTCTCATGAGACATAACAGTCCTCATTTTATTCCATCATTGATCAGTATTGGCTGCAGCAGACGACTTTCAGTTAGCTAGGATAAGTGACTTAGCCACTAAATAGGCAATAAAGTATAGCTGTATTGCTTGGTGGAAAGATTATTTGGTGTTGATAGGATACCAAAAAGAGTGCCGAATATGTCGGGGGACTAACATTAACTCTATCCGATATCCCAACTCAGAAAAAATTCCGGACCAGAATATAAGCAATCTAGGGCAGGTGAACATCATGTTAAGCCAACTCCCATCCACCACTCCACATCTAAAACATTGCGCTTTTGTTCCTTTATGCATCTTTCTAATTTTCTCTACATTGTAAGAAACCATCCATCTACAATAAAAAGCTGTTTCGTGGTAGTTGGCTGTGTGAATAGCTTTCATACTGATCTGATTAAGATACAGCCATTGCGCTAATGTTATAATGCATCCGGTGGTCGTAGCAATTTTATTTATATGATCGAGGAGAATCTTTGGCCCAAGATTCAGGAGTAACTTTCTAGACCAGTTTCCAACTCCTGTTAATGGAGAGATAAAAAAAGGCCCAGCCTTTTTTTATCTGTTATTCCATTTAAATACTGAGGGTAGCCAGAGTAATTAGGTTGTATTTGTGTATAGCTAAAAAAAAAGTGTGGGACTAATGAAAGGTTTCTCTTGTTGAAGCGTGGACAATAAAATAAAGCAATTATTGCGATATAAATCCTTACATTATTTAAAACTCAATAATTTTCAACGTTAAGTACGGACTGGGGGGATTAGAATTGAGTTTTATGTGTTAATGGAACTGAGGAATTTTATATTCTTGCCAAATGATATTAAAACGATCTATCATGATTCTTGGAGTCTTATAGCATGTTCTTTTTGGCAATCAGGGGATTTGCACAAATGTAAAAAGATCAAAATTTGATTATTTTAGCATGATTCTCAAATAATAATTATCGTCGCAATCTATTTTTTATCTTCTGAGGTAAGCCAGTTTAAAAGAACTGCATGGTTGTATGACTTAAACCGCGTGAGAGCCAAACACCCCTCCTTCCTGAGATAATTTTAAAGTCAGTAGTTTTAAGTGTGGCTGTTTCCTTTGCCAAGCAAATGCACTGATCTCTGTATCTATGGCCTCAAAAAATTATCTTGGTATTTTGATCAGTAAATTTATGAAAGCGAACAAAAATAAGGGGAATATGCTCATTTTTATAAGCAAAATGCAGCCTATAAATGTGAGAAGAAGTTTTATCCAGGGCTGTGTTAATGATCAAACCTTAGGTAATAAGGGAGCATAATTTAAGGCACATAAATTGCAGAAATTAGTAGTCACTCGGATGCCCAGATATCTAATGGGACTAATTGATTGATACGCTGAACGTATAAAAGTAGGAAGAATCGTGGGGTTACAATTAAATAGGAGAGCTTTTGATTTTGTGTGGTTAATTTTATAGCCACCGATTGCTGTGAATTCTGCAATTTTATTGAAGATGCGTTGAATATTGGCCTTGTCAGCTGACAAATATCGCACCATGTTGTCTGTGTATAGTTTGACTTTGGGTGTTCCAATCATCTGAGAGCTAATAGTCTGGTCTTGACGAATGCCACACGCTAGTGGCTGTATAAACAAAGCAAATAAAACATTTGACATGGGGCATCCCTGCTGAGTCCAGACTTTCATTAATATCTCCCCTGCTGATATTTTATTGACTATAATAATAACTTTTGGTAACTTTTGCACCTGAATATGCTTCTTCTAGCAAATGAATAAAGTTCTGTGAAAATGCTAATTTGCGTGGAATCGCATACAGAACTTTCCATTTTACCAAATGAAAGACTTTTTCCGCATCGAGCATCACAGCCACTGGCAGAATTTTCTGACTGGAAAATAAATCTATTGCTTGCACCAAAAAAATTGTGTTACTTGAAATATCCCACCCAAAAAGGCACCTATTTTGATCCCCATGAATGACTGACTGTGCTGCTGACATAATCCTGTTTGCCATTATCTTGGCTAATAGTTTATAATCTATGTTAAGAAGGCTACTGGGGCACTACGTGCTGGGGTCTGTTGGGGATTGGTCTTTCTTTAAAAAGCTCACAGCTACAGATTCTGTAAAAGTGCTTGGAATGGGGCACCCTTGTATAATCTGCTTGAAAAGACAAAAATTAATGGTGCTAACTGCTGGGAGAAAATCTTAGAAATTTAGGCTGGTATACTGTCTTTGCAGGTATCTTTAGCATTATAGGATGCTTCTACTGCCTGCTGTACTTCAGGGATTGTTAAAGGAGCAGTTATGGACTCACTTAATGTCCAAGTCTAAGTTGGAACTTTTACATCCTGCAGCCATGCTTCAATAGTCTCTATTGAAGAGCTTTGCGGCTCAGAATGTATTCTGGTATAATGATCTCGAAAAATCTGGGCAATTTCGGGTGGCTGTGAATAGATCACTCGGGTCTATGGGTCATGAATCATCTTCATTGTGTTCTAATTGGCTCTACGTTTGGTTAGCCATCTAAATATTTCCCAGTGAATTCACTCTCCTCATATCTTTTCTGTTGATAAGAAGTAGGGCTCAATATTTCTTTAGAGGAGAAAAAAGTTTGAATATTACTGTTGGCTTGAGTTAGCTCTGCCAATGTATGTTTTTTGGGGCCCAACACATACGCTTCTATTGCAGTCTCTAGTATTCCTTATAAGTTAGAGCACTGGGTCTTTTCCTCCCTCCTCAATGCTGCCTGATAAGAAATAGCTTGACCTCTTAAGAACGCTTTTAGGGCTCCCCATTTCGAAACATCTGAGGCGGTATTAAGATTAAGACTTAAACATTCCTCTGGACTGCTCCTCATCCGTTTAACCCAGGAGCCACACTTTATTAAAATACCATCTTGGTCTGAGGTAATGCAGCAACTGATGAGACCTCCAAAATGACAAATGAGTGGTCTGAAAAAGCATTAGCTACTCTAGAGGCGTTAACACATGTAAGTATGTGAGATACTAGAAAGACGTCTGTGCGTGAAGCAATACCATAATGCTTAGAGTGACATGTATATTGTTGAGCTGATAAGGGGTCTTCTAAAGCATAATCCTTAATCAGGGTAGATAAAGTGCAAATTGACTTGGACTAGTACTGATGCTTGTTTAACCGTGACATATCAAGAGCCATATACTGAATTACGTTGAAATCTCACCCAATTAGCAAGTTCCTTATGCTTGTTGAAGTGCAGAGTGAAGTTCTTCCAAAGAGAAGGGTGCATCCTCAATGGGGCCATAATAGCTTATAAAATTATAAATTTGATTATGCATTATGGCTCGAACCCAAAGCCATATGGCTGCAGGATCCCGCACTACCCCTAGTATTTTGGCCTGAACAGAGTATGCAATCAATATTTCTAGGCCACGATGCACCGCCTGATTCAAGGCAACGTACGAATATTGGATAAATGCTGGTATATGCGGTTGGTGTCCCTTATTTTTTAGGTGTGTTACTTGTAGGAAGTTTACATCAGCAGCTAATAATCTGAGCCATGCTAGTACACCCTGGCATTTTAGTCTATTATTCAAGCTGTTGACATTGCATGAAACGATCTTCAAATTAATACGAGACATTATCTTGACTATAAGTTATTGCTGAACTCCTACTGCATTTTTTCCAAATTTTCTTCCCCTACACCTTTCTCACGCATGCCCCCCTTCCACCACCAACCCTGACCAACCCCCACCCTACTCCTGACCCCACTGACCTCACTGGAGACCAACCTGTCAAAGGCTCCTTTCTAACGAGAAGAACCACAACCCCACTCCCCCTAATCCATGCCTCCCCCTTTCTTGCTCCCCCTCCCACCCTGTTTCCCTCCTGATTCCTCTATTCTGAGGTTACAAACAAGTGTGGCTATCAGATTTGAATCATGGCAGACCCCATTTGGGTTAGAGGGGTATTTTCCCTCACGCAATTTGCAGTCGCTTACATGCCATCAAATTTACCACCATCAAATTTACCGCCATTAAATACCTCCTGCTCGCTCCCCTTTCCAAGTTGGTGAGGGGCCCCATTAATCTTTTAATAGCTGTAGCCTGCACTCCGGGCCCTGCGGTACCAGACCCTGAGTCCTTAGCATGGGAAATATGATGCAGTTGCTTGAAATTACGTCCTGATTTCGTTGAGGTGTGCACATTAAACAGGGATTCACGTTGTCCACTTCATCAAAGTTCAATATCTGCACTGGGGTCTCTCTTTGAGGATCACAAGCAGCACCCGTGACTACGCAGGCCACTTCCGTGACAACCCAAGTGTCACCCCCTCCGAGCAAGATGCCTATTGCTTATTGTTGGCTCTTGCACACACAAAAAATGCTGACAATCCTGCTACACCAGCAGTGAACATCCAAATCGCTATATCCTCCTTCACTTCACTCCCCTCCTCTCACTTTCGCACTTCCCTTGCGCTTATATTAAGTCTTGTCATGCCAGTGATATTTAGCAGTCTACCCTCCTTAAAGTGCTGAGGGCTTCAGGGGCATATCCACTCACCCACCGATCTTTAAACCTTTAAAGCATCCCGTACCTGTGTTAGAGTCATTAGGTGCAGGGGGTGTAGTCCACTTACTCAGCTCCTGGGGACACTTGCCTTGTCCCACGGGCTGATCCTAGTAGTCAAGGCCCTGGTTATGTGTGCCTTGAGTAGACTGCCACTGGTGCTGTTGATGAGGCGCCTTGCAAGGAGAGAACAAGTGGGAGGAGGGTAAAGGCTACTGTTGTTGCCATAATTCCGCTGGAGTCAGCTGGAGCCCACCACTGTTACATGCTGTTCCTCCGTGCTCCGCACTGCTCACGTCCTACATTGCGGTAAAGGGATGGCGCTGTCTCATTCTTCGGTGAGGAGAAATGCCAAAAAGAGCTGCTTACTGCAGCGTGCGATCTCGAACACCGTCAGCAGCCATCAGCGTTTCAGCCGCGGAGCATGATGCAAGCTCCATATGCGGCAGGTCGCGTTGTTCCGTAGATCTTTATAAAAATCAGATTCCCGATTTTCAACTGAGAATCCCAATAACCCTTACTAGAGAATTGTATGCCAAGATAGGAAATGTTTTGAGTCTCAGCTAAGCCCTCCCCATGGATTTGATAAATACTCTTTTTAGCCTTCCCTTTTCCACAAACCAAGGTGAATGTTTTCTTTGAATTTATTATCATATATTTACTATCCACATAGGTAGTAAAAGAGACAATCAAAAGCTGGAGTCTGTTAGCAGCTTTAGAACTCAACACCGCATCATCAGCATAAAGGAGAATGAGTATTGGGCGTTTACCAACCCTAGGAACATTGGCATCTGCATTTTGCAACGTCTCATCCACCCTAAAGATATACATTGAAAATAGCAGAGGGGGCAGCTTTAACCGTCTGTCTAGACCTGTAAAGTTCAAAAAGTTCATACATAAAAATACATGCACATCTATAGTGGGGCTTTGGGTCTTCCTCAATTGGCATCTTCATCTGTAATTTACATTTTATTTCCATCCACTACAGATTAAAGTATGAGAGAATGGGTCTGCCCACTTAAGCCTTTGGCTCTCTTGCAGTACGAGTGACAAACAGGCTTCCCGAGCACAAGTGCACATCTGCCAAAAAGAGGTGCACTTCATGGCCAGAGCTGGTGGGGCTACTTTACTTTGCAATCCCTTTTTTCTTTCTATTCTTTAACTCTTTTTTAGTTTTTAGTCACCACTCTGTATTTAAACTATGAGTTCAGGTTGCAGTATTTCAAACCTAACGGTTCCATTTTCTTGCATCAAAAAGAATAATATTTTCCTGTGGTGTGCATGAAAACCAAAAACGATTCTGTTCTTCTTTTAAGTACACCTCTTTGTTAGGACACATATGCACTGTTCTAGTACATGCATATGTGGTTCTGATTGTTTTGTAATTTTAATTTTTTATTACGAGCACGTGGCCAGTTTTGTCACTTTTGTGTGGAACACGCTTTCAGTAAATAAAAATGTAAAAAACTAACCATTGGTCGGGCTTGCCAATGCCGGACTTATTGGATTTATTGTTAGTGAGAACAACATCATGCTAGCTAACAAGCAGGGTTCAGTTAATAACCAGAAACTGATTTTCCTCTATGTATTTTAACTTCTATAAACATAGCAACTATAATTGCAATAGTATCTCAGTTACTCTGTTGATAGTGAACCAATTGTAGAGCTGCTGTTTCGTCTTTGTGTGTTTGGCCAATGTTTTGTTGACCTTGGGTGCCCTAGGCATGGAAAACAAAAATGGCATAAAAAACAGTAAGAAGTAACTCCCAACAGCAAAAAACACTGCCTCTTACAGTATTTTGACACACATGCATTATTTGTTTTTCTTTTGACATGTTTCCATTTCACCGCATTTTGCTATTATTCCTTGAGCGCCATTTTAAATGAAGTATGCTTTTCTTACACAACAAATGTATAAACTTGCCATTGTCTTCCATGCGCGCAAGTTTCCAGATAGGTTGATTCATATTATGAAGATCTGGACAAAGAAACACCACTTTCCACACACACACAGTTTAGCGCGGGTGGTCAGCAGGTGCTGCCTCACTGAGGGGAGGGACCTGCCAAGTGGGTTTTACACTGCTTCCTAGCAGGAGTTCTCGACGATCTAAGACGTGTTATGAGTCAGCGTGAAAATCTTAAACTTAACTTTGTTTTTGTTTAGGTAGCTAGTGCAAAATCCTAAGGTTGGCTGCGTTCGCTGGATGTATGTCTTGGGGTTTAGCAAGAGAATGTCTCTCTGGTGCCTTTTATATAAAGCAGCTGCAATTGCTTGATGATTTTGGCATATCGGTGTACTGTGTAATAATTTATGTAGACAGCATTACTGTGCGTTGTCTTTCAATGGTAGGAAAGGCATTCCGTTTGGCTCGTTGCATTTGATTTAATGTCGTATATTTCTAATATTGGTGCCAGAGGTTTTTGAAATAGTTTTAATTTCAGATTCTTTTATTCACATTAACAATTATCAAGGGAGTAATAACACCACACCCATTAGATTATTTGGTATTATCCCTTACTTTCTCAACCTAGAAACACTTATTATATACTCATAATTTATCATTCGGATACAGCGTAATTTAAAAATAGGCACTGTGTTAGCTCATCATCTATGGTGCTAGCAGCCTAGGGAGAAAGAAGCAGAGTTCCACATCATCAACTTTTGACACTTGTTTTTCTTCCACAGACAGACCCCCCAAAGGGGAAGGTCTTTGGAAAAAATGAAAATCGTACTCTGCTGGCGCCCCAAGGAGGAATGCCTCAAAGTGGCTGTCCGAAACAAGCATTGGTAAATCCAAAAGGCCTAGCCTGTGCAACAGCTATTGGCTTTGTTAATGTGCTCCATCCATGTTGTACACCAGTATAGGTGCTGCTCAGCCACGGCTAAAAGTTCATGGCGTAGAGGACAGTGGTGTGAAGTCGAGTCGAGTAGTGTAGCGTGGACTAGTGTGTCATAAAGTGGAGTGACGTAAAGTGAAGTGGAGTGGTGTAGAATGGAGCACTGTAGAGTGGTGGAAAGTGAAGAGGAGTGTCGTGGAATGATGTAGAGTGGAATATCATAGAGTGGACAGTCACAGAGTGGAGTGCATTGTCGCAGAGTGGAGTGTCATAGAGTGAAGTGTTGTGGAGTACAGTGGGACATCATGCGGAAGAGTGGAGTGTGGTAGAGTTGAGTGGAGTGTTGTGAATTGGAGTGAAGTGAAGTGGAGTAGAGTAGAGGGGATGGGAGTGGAGTGGAGTAGAGTGGAGTGGAGAGGAGTGGAGCAGAGTAGAGCGGAATGGAATACAGTAGAGTGGTGTAGAGCAGCGTAGACTGGAGAGGCGTAGATTGGAGGGGCCTAGAGTAGAGCGCAGTAGAGTGTCATAGAGTGGAGTTGCACAGACCATTGTAGAATGTGGTGGCATAAAGTGGTGTATAGTTGAATAGTGAAGTAATGTGGAGTAGTGTATAATAGAGTTGATGACCGTAGAGTGGAGTGTCATTGAGTGGAGTGGCATGTTGAAGAGTGAAATGCATAAAGTGTTGTACAGCAGGGTGGCATGTAGTTGTGTAGAGTTGAGAAGTGGGGTAGAGAGGAATAGTGTGCTGTAGAGTATAGTGGAGTGGAGTAGAGTGGAGTGGCATAGAGTGGAGTAAAGTGGTATAGAGGGAGTTGCACTGAGTGGAGTAGTTTCTTGAAGAGTAGAGTAGTATAGAATGGAGTAGAGTGTCATAGAGTGGTGTGTCGAAGAGTGTAGTGTTGTAGACTAGAGTGGCATGGAGAAAAGTGGAGCAGATTAGAGTGGCGTGAAGAAGAATGTTGTAGAGTGAAGTGGCATAGAGTGTTATTTAGTGGGGTGGTGCAGAGTAGCGTAGAGTGGGGTAGAGCTGAAGAATGGAGTAAAGTAGAGTAGCATGCCATAGACTAGAATGGAGTGGAGTGAAATAAACTGGAGTAAAGAGGCATAGAGGGAGTTGCGTAGAGTGGAGTAGAGCGGAGTAGCGTGCTGTAGTATGAAGTGGCACAGAGTGGAGCACAGTGTCATAGAGTGGAGTGTCCTAGAGTAGAGTGGTTTAGAGTAGAATAGAGTGGAGTACAGTAGAGTACAGTGGAGTAGAGTGTCATAAAGTAAAGTGGCACAAAGTGTACTAGAGTGTCACAGAGTGTAGTGTTGTAAAGTGGAGTGTCATAGTGTGAAGTGACATAGAATGCAGTGGAGTAGTGGAGTATAATAGCGTAGTGTGCATAGAGTAGAGTGGAGTAGTGTGGAGTAGCATAGATTGGAGTAAGGTAGCATGGAGTGGCATAGAGGGAGTTGCACAGAGTAGAGTAGAGTGGAGTGGCATAGATTTTAGTGGCATACACTAGAGTAGAGTGGAGTAGAGCAGAGTGGAGTTGTGTAGCACAGAGTGAACTTAAGTACTATGGAAATGAGAAAAGTGTGGAGTGGAGTAAAATGAAGTAGAGAGGAGGAGAGTACAGATGAGTAGAGTGGAGAGGTGTAGCATAGAGTAAATAAAGTGTTGTAGAGAGGAGAAGAGTTTTGTGGAGTGGAGCAAAGAGTCATAGAGTGGAGTAACGTGTCTCAGAGTGGAGTGTTGCAAAGTGGAGTAGCACAGAGTAGAGCATAGTGGAGTAGAGTGGAGCAGTGGAGCATACAGTGGAGCGAAGTGTCACAAAGTGGTATAGTGTGGCGTAGAGTGGCATAGAGTGGGGTAGAGTAGAGTAAAGTAGAATTGAGTGGAGTGGTGTAGCATAGAGTGGAGTAAAGCATTGTAGAGTGGAGTGTTGTAGAGTGGAGTGTCATAGCATGGAGTGGCATAGAGTAAATTAGAGTAGAAGGGATTGGTGTGGTGTAGAGTGGAGTAAAGTGTCTAAGAATGGAGTAAAAGTGTAATGGAGTGGAGTAAAGTGTAGTAGAATAGAGTAGAAATGAGCAGAGTAGAGTAGAGTGGTGTAACATAGAGTGGAATAAAGTGTCTTAGAAAGAAGTAAAGTGTTATTGAATGGAGTAAGGTGTTGTCGAGTGGAGTAAAAAGTCGTGGAGTGGAGTAGAGTGGCATAGAGTGGAGCAGAATAGAGTAGAGTGGAGTAGATTGGAGTGGAGTAGCACAGAGTGGAGCGTAGAGTAGTATGGAGTAGAGTAGAGTGGCATGAAGTTGCATTGTATGTGGTAGAGTGAAGGGATGCAGATTATCGGAAGGAGTAAAGTGTCATTGAGTAGAATAGAGTGTCATATAGTAGAGGGTTGTAGAGTGGAGGGGCATAGAGTGAAGGTGCATAAAGTGAAGGGGCGTAAAGTGGTGTAGAGTGGTATAGGGCTGGAGGTCATAAAGTGGAAGTTCATAGAGTGGAGGGGTGTAGAGGAAAGGGGCACAGAATGGAGGACCAAATATTAGAGTAAGTGTCGTAGAGGATAGTGTAGTAGCATAGTGTAGAGTGGAGTAAAGTGCGGTAGAGCAGAATGGTGTCAAGTGAAGTAAAGTGGCAAAGAGTGGAATGGTGTAGAGTGGTATAGAGTTTTGTAGAGTGGAGTGTCATAGAATGTAGTAGAGTCGTAGAGTGTAGTGGCGTAGAGTGAAGTGGAGTAGAGTGTCACATTGTAGAGTGTTGTAGAGTGGAGTAAAGTTTTGTGGTTTGTAGTGGAGTGGCATAGAATGTTGTAGAGTGTTAAACAGTGCCACAGAGTGAAGTTTTGTAAAGTGATGTAGAGTGGCAGAGAGTGTAGTGTCATAGTATTGTGTCATAATGTGGCCTAGAGTGAAGTGAAATAGAGTGTTTTAGAGTGTTGTACAATGGAGTGGTGTAGAGTGGCATGGAGCAGAGTGTCATAGAGTGGAGTGGGATAGTGTGTAGTGTCGTGGAGTGTTGTAGAGTAGAGTAAAGCGGCCTAGAGTGGCCAAGAGTGCAGTGGCATAGATTGGAGTAGCGTGCAGTAGAGTGAAGTGGTGTAGAGTGGAGTAGAGTGGCCAAGAGTGGAGTCCAGTAGAGTGTCAAAAAATGGCGTAGAGTAGTGTTTCTTTGACAGGAGTGGCAAAGATTGGAATGGCATAGATTGGAATTGCATAAAGTGGCATAGAGTGGAGTAGAGAGACGTAGAGTGGAGTAGAGCAGCATAGAGTGGAGTACAGTGGTGGAGAGTGAAATAGAGTTGAGTGTTGTAAAGTGGAGTAAAGTTTCTTAGAAAGGCATAAATTGTTGTGGAGGAGAGTAAAGTGGAGTATAGTGGAAGAGAGTAGAGTAGAGAGGAGTAGAGTGGAATGTAGTTGGGGAGCATAGAGGAGTAAAGTGTTGTAGAGTGGAGTAAAGTGTTGTGGCATGAAGTAAAGTGTAATTGAGTGGAGTAAAGTATCAGAGCGGTGTGTTGTACAGTGTATTGTCATAGAGTAGAGTAGAGTGGAGTAGAGTAGAGAGGAGTGGTGTAGCGTACACTGGAGTGAAGTGTCCTTGAAGTGGAGTAAAGTGGCGTAGAGGCAGTTGTGTAGAGTGGGGGTAGAGTGTCGTAGAGTTAAGTGGCATAGAGCAGAGTAGAGTGTCAGATAGAGGAGTAGAGAGTTGTAAAGTGGAGTGTTGTAGAGTTGAGTTTTGTAGCGTGGAGTGTCGTAGAGTGGAGTAGAATAGAGTGGAGTGGTGTAGCATACAGTATGGCAAAGCATCATAGAGTGGCATGATGTGGCGTCGAGTGGTGTAGAGGGAGAAGTTCCATGAAGTAGAGTAAACTGCTGTGGAGTGTTGTGGTGTAGAGATGAGTAGACTACAGGAGGGTAGAGTCGAGTGGAGTAGCGCAGCATAGAGTGGAGTAAAGTATTGTAGAGTGGAGTGCTGTAGCATGGAGTGCCATAGAGTGGAGAGACATAGAGTAAATTAGAGTAGAGTGGATTGGTATAGTGTAGAGTGGAGTAAAGTGTTACCGAATGGAGTAAGGTGTCGTGGAGTAAAGTGGAGTAGAGTAGAGTAGAACTGAGTAGAGCAAAGTAGAGTGGTGTAACATAGAGTGGAATAAAGTGTCTTAGAAAGTAGTAAAGTGTTGTTGAGTGGAGTAAGGTGATGTAGAGTGGAGTAAAGTGCCATGGAGTGGAGGGATGCAGATTGTCGTAGAGTGGAAAAGAGTGTCATAAAGTAGAGGGGTGTAGAGTGGAGGGGCATAGAGTGGAGGGGCATGAAGCAGAGGAGCGTAAAGTAGTGTGGAGTAGTATAGAGCTGGAGGTCATAGAGTGGAGGGGTGTAGAGTGGAGTGCTGTAGTATAGAGTAGAGCGTAGAGTAGTGTGGAGTAGATTAGAGTGGCGTGAAGTAATATAGAGTGGAGGGATGCAGATTGTCATAGAGTGGAAAAGAGTGTCATAAAGTAGAGGGGTGTGGAGTGGAGGGGCATAGAGTGGAGGGGCATGAAGCAGAGGTGCGTAAAGTTGTGTGGAGTAGTATAGTGCTGGAGGTCATAGAGTGGAGGGGTGTAAAGGGAAGGGGCATGGAGTGGAAGGCCATAGAGTAGAGTAAGTGTCATATAGGAGACCTTGGTAGCATAGAGAGGAGTAAAGTGTTGTAGAGTGGAGTGGTAGCGAGTGAAGTAAAGTAGCTTTGAGTGGAGTGGTGTAGAGTAGTATAGAGTTTTGTAGAGTGGCGTGTCGAGGAGTGGAGTAGAGTCTCATTGAGTGGAGTAGAGTCATAGAGTGGAGTGACATAGAGTGAAGTGGCATAGAGTGGAGTAGAGTGGCATGTTGTGGGGTGTTGTAGAGTGGAGTAAAGTTTTGTGGATTGTAATTGAGTGGCACAGAGTGTTGTAGAGTGCCATACAGAGTCATAGAGTGGAGTGTGGTAGAGTGACATAGAGTGGCATAGAGTGTAGTGTCATAGAGTGCTGTGTTGTAGAGTGGCCAAGAGTGAAGTGGCGTAGGGTGTTGTAGAGTGTCGTACAATGGAGTGGTGTAGAGTGGCATGGAGTAGAGTGTCATAGAGTGGAGTGGGATAGAGTGTAGTGTCGTGGACTGCCATAGAGTGGCCTAGAGTGGCCAAGAGTGTAGCAGCATAGATTTCAGTAGAGTGTCATGGAGTGAAGTGGTGTAGAGTGGAGTAGAGTGGCCAAGAGTGGACTATAGTAGAGTGTCAAAAAGTGGTGCAGAGTAGTGTTTCTTCGACTGGAGTGTCGTAAATTGGAATAGCATAGACTGGAATGGCATAAAGTGGAGTAGAGTGGAGTAGAGGGATGTAGAGTGGAGTAGAGCAGTGTAGAGTGGAGTACAATGGTGAAGAGTGAAATAGAGTAGAGTGTGGTAAAGTGGAGTAAAGTTTCTTAGAGAGGAGTAAAGTGTTGTGGGGGAGAGTAAAGTGGAGTAGAGTGGAAAAGAGTAGAGAGGAGTAGAGTAGAATGTAGTTGGAGAGCGAGGAGTGAGTAAAGTGTTGTAGAGTGAGTAAGGTGTTGTGGTGTGAAGTAAAGTGTCATTGAGTGAAGTAAAGTGTAATAGAGCGGAGAGTTGAACAGTGGATTGGCATAGAGTAGAGTAGAGTGGAGTAGAGAGGAGTGGTGTAGCAGAGAGTGGAGTGAAGTGTCGTTGAGTAGATTAAAGTGGCATGGAGTGGTGAAGAGAGAGATGCATAGAGTGAAGCAGAGTGCCGTCGAGTCAAGTAGCATAGAGCAGAGTAGAGTGTCAGACAGTGGAGTAGAGTGTTGTAAAGTGGAGTGTTGTAGAGTTGAATGTTGTAGAGTGGAGTGTCGTAGAGTGGAGCAGAATAGAGTGGAGTGGTGTAGCATAGAGTGGAGTAAAGGGGCAGATTTAAGAGCCCCTAGCACCACCTTAGTGCTTGCCATTGCGAAATGTTTTATTCTAAGGTGGCGTTAAAGTGGCATTTCCCCTGCACCATATTTACAAAGTGGCACAATGCATGCATTGCGCCATTTTGTAAACCCTTGTGCCAGGCATAATGTGTGCAAGGGGGGCATTCCCCCGTTAGGGGGGCCAAAAAAATTGGCGCAAGAAAATCTATTTTTTTCCCGACTTTTATCGCCTGCTCAGAGCAGGCATTAAAAGGGGGCCTCCATTATTTATAATAGGCCCCTATGTACCCTGCAGGAGTAGAGCCAAAATGTTGGTGCTACTCTTACAAAGTACATCAATAGCATGAAAAAATGACGCTATTGCCCCCTAACCTGTGCCACAGTGAGCTGTATTTTAAATATGGTGCACTCATGGTGGCGGTTACGGGGAGCTAAGCGGCTCAAGGAAAGTGGCGCTGAACTATGTGCAGTGCCACTTTTCTTAAATCTGCCCCAAAGTGTCATAGAGTGGAGTAAAGTGTTATGGAGTGTAGTAAAGTGCTGTGAAGTGGAGCAAAGTGGAGTAAATTGGTGTAGAATGGAGTAGAATAGAATAGAGCAGAGTAGACTGAAGTAGTGTAGTGAAAGTATAGTACTGTGTCGCAGAATGGATTAAAGTGTTGTGGGATTAAGTAAAGTGTTGTAGAGTGGAGTAAAATGTCATGAAGTGGTGTAAAGTTGAGTAGAGTGGAGTGGTGTAGCGTAGAGAGGCATTAAATGTCGAGTAAAGTTTTTGGAGTAAGGTATATAGTAAAGTGTCGTGGAGTGAAGTGGAGTGGAGCAGTGTAGAGTACAGGGGAGTGGGGTAGTGTAGGGTGGTATAGAGTGTTGTGGAGTGGCGTAGAGTAGTGTTGAGTGTTGCAGAATGGAGGGTCATGGAGTGGAAGGGCGTAGAATGGAGGGGCGTGGAAGGGAAAAGAGTTGAGTAAATTATCATAGAGTGGAATAGAGTGTTATAGAGTTAAGTGTTGTAGAGTGGAGGGGTGTATAGTGGAGGGACATAGAATTGAAGGGTGCATAGAGAGGAGTAAATGCCATAAATTGCAGTGTAGAGTGGAGTAAAGCATTGTAGAATGGAGTGGCGTAAAGTGGGGTTAAGTGGCTTAGATGGAGTGGCATAGGGTGTCGTGGAGTAGAGTGGAGTGGAACAGCATGGAGTTTTGTGTGAAGTGGAGTGGAGTGCTTAGAGTATTGTAGAGTGGCATACGGTGAAGTGTTGTAAAGAGGCGTAGAATGGAGTGTGGTAGAATGGCTTGTCGTAGAGTGGCCTGAGTGATGTGACATAGAGTGCCATAAAGTGTCGTACAATGGAGGTGCGTAGAGCATCATAGAGTAGAGTGTCATGAAGTAGAGTATCATAAAGTGTCACCCAGTGGAGTGGAATAGAGTGTCACAGAGTGAAGTGTCATAGAGTGTCATAGAATGCAGTAGAGTACCATACAGTGAAGTAGTGTAGAGTGCAGTAGAGTGGAGTAGAGTAGAATGTTGCAAAGTAGAGTAGTGTTTTGTTGAGTGGTGTGGACTAGAGTGAAGTGGCATAGAGTAGAGTGGCGTAGAGTGGAATACTGATGTGAAGAGTGGATGAGCGTAGAGTGGCATCAATTTGAATAGAGTGCTGTAGAGTGGAGTGGCATAAGGTGGAGTATGCATGGGGTGGTAGTGCACTGCCATTACAGGCAACACATTTTCAATTGAAATGAGCATTACATTTGCACAGATATACAGTTTTACTGATTAAACCATACTGCACACAAATAATAGAATGTGGAAATAGCATCACCTAAAAAAGGGATTTGTTTTGATTGTATTAAATATTTGTTTTTAACACACTTCAGAATTGCAAAACAGTGGTTCAGTTGTACTTTCCTAATTCTGATTTATTCTGAAATATTCGCACAGTTCATTCAAAAACATTTACATTTTATTGTGAGCTAGAAAAAAGCCTTCCCTTTCAAACCCCCAGATTGTCAGGTAAGTTCTCTCACTTTGAAGTCAGAGAAAGAAAAGCATACACCAAGCTCCCCTGGAAGAAAGAGCCTAACATTTGACCTCTGTTTTTGAATGCCGAGCAACTGTGACAAGGTAAAAATAAAATTCGCAGACCTGTTTGCAGAAAGCCAACACTTGTTGAAAAATACAGTATGCAGGCTATGTTGCATAGGAGGGACTAACCCAAGTTAGACAACCTAAAAGAAAACCTACAAATTAAAAAGCAAGCAACTGTGTGTTACAAAACACAAAGTCAATGATAAGCAATAGGTGGAATACATTCCAGAGAAGCTTTCCGAATGTCCCCTAGAAGTCTAAAGCAAACAAAATAGCTCTGCTGTCTCGTAGGCTTTGACCTAAAAACGAAGTCTAACTACCTTCTTCTTGCCAGTGTTTGGTCTTCTCAGAGATTTTCCTGGTGTCTTAGCGAGTAATTACATCGCCTTCGAAGAAACTACATTCCCCTGACCATTAAGTTAAAAAGGAGACATAAGACAAGAGTAAACATGCTATCCATCAAATTTTGTCAAAAGTCCTATTGCTATTTCCACCCTTCCTCTTTACCCTCCACCGCCCCCTGAGAAACAGGCCCGTCTTAAAACTAGTTGCTATTCAATGTTTTCAACTGCTGCAATTGGAAGAGATGTGCCACTTTCAAACACATGCTTTTCAGCTGCCCCATTACCTGGAAAACCCTTGCCTGAAGGAGATAAAAAGAGGAAACTAAATACTATGTCAACCTTATTTTGATGTCCATGTTGTGGTTGGAGGAGCTAGAGGGCATGTAAAGATTGTGTAGTACTGTGCACATGGGGAGAGTTTTACAATAAAATAATTCCTGTTTGGTGGACTTTAGCAGGCCATGATGAGAAGAAGTCAGAAGGAATAGAGATATTTTCTCTCTAGTCCAAGGGCTATTGTGAGTGCCAGGAAAGGTTCCACATTGCTGTGGTTTAGGAATATAAAAGTGTTGCCTGATGCCAGGAGTGCAATGAGTTCAAGGGATTGTTCCTTGGCAGTCTTAATGGCAGCGTCTCCTGGAACATGTTGTAGAGGAAAATGTTGCTGGTTGATTCCATAACGATGATGTCCGAGATTTTGGGATGCAGGTTCACTTTTAACCTGGGGGAATGTGGCTGAAAGTGCAGGGTGAAATGAGGGAGATCTGCAGGCCTTGATTAAATTATGCTGCTGGGGAGTCTAGGGAAGTTTCCATCTGTGAATGATTGCAACACCGCTGCCTGCCCAGTGAGAAAGATCACTGGACAGAAGGGTTTAAACTGGAAACATAAAAACATTGCCAATGTGGGTTGAGGTGAGAGGCTACCAATGGATCCAGGCTAGATGTTACCTTGGTGGTAGCTATGTCATAGGAGACTGTAGCAGGTCTGAGTTATATATGCCACTAGATAAAAAAAGATTCAATTTATATAATCACTGAATAAATCTGGCCATGTGACTTTCATTTTTATTGGCTCCCGATGGAATCTACAAGTGGAATGCAACACTCTTTGATGTGCCTGTAATGCTGTCTGGGACAACACAACCTGTACTTTAGACAAGTCTTCAGAAAATACTGACTGAGGGGGCAACTGATACCACTGGCTCAGGAGAGACCTCTATCTCCTAGATAGCGTAAGATGCATACTAGTTCATGTTCTTTAACCACATGTGGCACTTCTCTTTGAAACCACCATATCCGGCGATCCAGTTGATTGATTACCACTTTATTGTTCAGGAAAGTGGTTTAGATCAAGCTGTTCAAGAGAACCTAAAGTGACACAGTAGAGCTGTTGATTTCCCTCACTGTGCTATTCCCTAATCATTGAAGCAAAGTTCTGGCTTTAAAAAGCACATTTATAAAACCCATCACTCAACATAACATAACAGAACATAATACAACATAACATACATGTGCCTTGCTGGAGAATGAGTTGTCTATGGAGGAAATAGTGCGTGGTAGTAATTTTGTGGATTCCCGCAGCTCCTGAGGTTTCCGTCACAGAAATGATAGGAAAACACATGATTTTAGACGACATTTGAGGTTTGAAGGGCTCAGTGAGTAAGAAATAGCCATGTTTTTGCATGCAAGTCATACCTTCTTGGTCTTCCCTAGGGTGTCCCTGGGTGGTGTCGCCTTTTTAGACTACCATAACATTTTTATTATATATTGTGAACTGAATTTCTCTCCTTTGTTGGATTCCAAATGTATGCCAGTGTGCAATGAAGATGACGTTTTGCAAATTGCCACCTGAATCAGATGATTGTATGGGCAACCCCAAATTCAGAGGTGTACAAATTCCAACTATTATTTTCCTTAAGGCTTGATTTCAACGTTTAATTTATTTTCGAAAACCATGAGCAATCCATACCAATGATCCCTTGCTGAAATTGGAATTTTACCTAGTTTTCAGAAATGCATAGCTTTCCATGTTCACCAATAGAATTCACAGCTATTTTCACCATGAACTGCAAGTAGGTTGAAAATGTAAAAATGTAAAACAATAGGAACAATGGACTATCAGTTAGAAAAATGCAAACCCGTGGTAAAAAATATTTTCTTTTACATCTCTGCTTGTTTCTGAATGCTGGGTAGATGGCGATCTTAGCACAACAAAACTTTTGCTGATGCCATTTTTAGGAACAAAACATACACTTCCTTGCACAGCACCTTTTCCTATTTTTCCAACAAAAAATACAATTTTGATATATTTTTCCCATTTTTTCAGCTCCTCCATGGAATTTCACAAACCTGAGTACTTTTATTATCCTGGGGATACTGAAAAAGGATTCAAATTTGGCCTGGATATATTTTATGGGAACATAATTCTGAAGGCTTCATTGCAAAGTGTCTTGAACTTCAAAAAAGAGCTTAGCACTAGGGGTGAAAAAACCTCAGCAGCTAAGGGTTTAATTATGCTCAATTTAGTGCCTGTATCCAGAGCAGGCCATAGGTTGATCTTGTGACTACCCTGAATTCTCTCTATAGGACATCTATCTTGACTTTCTCCTACATGTGTCTGGCCGTGAGCCTGCCTCTTCATTCTTTTGGGGACGGCTATAAAAAAATTACTCACACTGTCTATACTAAAGTGCATGCCTGTGTATCACTCTACTCTGTTCATGAGTCATATGCATCTCCCCTTTTCCTGCAGGGTCAGGCCTAATCGGGACCTGATGGGCTCTTGACCATCTACCACAGTTGGCTTTACACACTTCATATGTATGAATCGCTATACAATTACTGCTATTCCATGGCAACAACATAAACCTCTGCCACAACAGTGAAAAATGTGGGCTGCCTGATGTCATCCACTGTGACTGTACTGTGCACCTGTAGGCATTACATAGACCATTCACCAAGACTGCCTGTTCTCCAGCACACACCACCGACTGTCCCACTCTTGTCCATGGGCGGATACAGAGATCCGCATAGGTAGACACAACGAGGGTCAAAAATAAATTAACACCAATGCACTCCATCGTTCACACATCTTCTTCACTTTACCAGCTTTTAAACATTGCACTAAAACAAGGTCACTCACAAATACACAAAAACAACGCATCCCACATATGCCTCCCTGCAATCTCTTCACTCTTCTATCCAAGCATGCCCCCGCAGTGTGTCATGCTACCATCCACTAACGTCCCTTAACTTATCATCGGGGGCATGGGATGCTATGTAAATGAATCCACAATGCAAATGACATGCTACGGACAGGACAGTGCAGAGATTGCAGCAGACCAGCAAGGGCTTTGGGTGGAATCTAGAAGGTTTTGAGGCCTCAGACTGCCTGCAGTGGGCAACTTGGCTTGCTTCCTCAGCACAACTTTATTGCTTAAAACATATTTGTATAGCTTTAGCAAGCTAATCTATGGCAGCGTTTTTATACTGGACTGAGCACATGTATGAAAGAAATGTTTTTGCAAAACAACACCATGGCTGGTTATGCTGCAGGTTTGCAGCCTGCTTTGTGTTTTGAACAGTGAGCTGGGATGAAACATGTCCAGGTACTGAAATTTAATAAAAATGAAAGCCTGGCTTCCTATCTTGCCTTGCAGTGTGGTTTAATCATGTTCCTGCTGAGTAGGCCTCGAGTCGCCAGCAGAAACCTGGCGAGTGCCACTGGCTTGCCTGACCTCGATGTTCTTCAGAGACTACATTTAAAAAATAACACTCCAAGATCTTTGGATGAATTAAAGCTGTAAATAAATATAGGGATGTATCGCGGGTTTTATTTCACTGGCGTACCCTGAAAATTAAGTGGACGTAGATTTTAAAGAATTCAATGAAATGTCTACATAGAGTTTCAACTTGTGTAATATAATACGCTGCTTCCAACCACAATGCCAGGTGACACCTGTGGCCCTGCCACTGACAGTCTGACACCTTCTAACTATACCATGAAAGGAAAGACATAGGGTCTAATTTAGAGTTCTGTGGTAACCTAAAATACTTCAATATCTGCAGGACTCTACATAAGAATTAGAATCCACCCACTGAATATCCTCCACTATCGGCTTATAATTTTAAGGAAGCTCATCTTCTACTCTAAATGTAGACTTTCCATTAGCAATTGGAAGATTGTCAGTTTCCACTGAACTCTAAGACTGGAATACTTTCTGCATGCTTTTCTGCCTGGTTTGTAGCACTTGATTGATTTTTGATTTGTGTAAGGTTCGACCTTCTTCATTGATAAAGAGCAAAATCATTCAACTGCTTGCATGTCAGACACAAAGTGAAAGGTTGCCCACTAGTGCACACCCCAGCTCCAAAGTTCAGATTTACTTTGGTAGGTGTGCACTCCTGGAGTTTTAAGATTGTTTTCAAACTCCAGGAGTGTCAATGTGAGTTAATCACAATCAGTCACTCATAAGTACTCCACATTGATGACCTGACATTGCGGAAACCTCAGTTCATATTTTTGGTGCATTTATGAAAATGAGTTTAATCACTCGCAGTGTCCATGGCCACATGTAGGCTTGTCATATTCCATGAGTCACTGTCAAAAAGGTTTACTTTAACCAATAAATTCGGGAAAACTTCGAGAAAGGTCTCCATTGACCCTACCCTTTTGGATAAGTGTTGTTGGCATGCTCCTTCCCTGCAACCAAGTCCACCAAAGTCCTGAGGGCATAGGATTTAACTGGATTTTTCCTCTCTGGCCAGAGGCTTCATCTGATCCATAGTATTTCCAACCCTTCATGCGTCACAAAAATAAATCCATCAGTAAGACCTGACAGCCAACCTCGGATTAACTGTGTTTTGTTGTTTTGGTGAACAAGGGCCTCTGGAAGTACTGGAAACAGATCAGGGTGTCTATGAGAAAAGGACTAAAGAAAGAGCTAAACTTGAATGGTCCTCTTGGTTTCTTCTTGTTAATATTTTCTGTAGTGTTGACGTTGCATTTATTTAGTGCTGAAACCCATTATTGGATGGATAGCATTCTACAGGGCAGGCTGAAGCCTGCACGTCTCCTCTTCTCCTGTCTCTGCTTCCGGATTCGGGAGTGGGGTGTGCCCTTTTGCCTGCGGAGGGGTGTGTCTTGGTTGTTGGGGAGATGAGTGACTCCTCGGCAACCGGCAACGGGAAGAAGTAGCTGCTTTGGTCCTGAGATTCTTACAGCTTTTTTGTGTGATGTTATTTCTAGATTTTAGGGTGTCCCCTATTGGTATTTCTTCGGGGTGTTTTTGATTGGTTTTACACTTTTAGAGAAATATTTATATGGTCTGTGTTTTTGGAGGGAAATTCTCTCCCATATGATTAATTTTTGGGATATTTAATGCAAGGCATTTTTGTGGGTAAGATCATCTAGGCCCTCATTACAACCCTGGCGGTCGGTGATAAAGAAATATGGAATTATGACCGTGGCGGAAACCGCCAACATAGACAGCCACTTTCACACTCCGATCGCCACGGCGGTACAAACAAACAGCATGGCGGTCACCGCCAACAGACAGGCGGAAGACAATGTACCGCCCACACTATTATGACAGGCCAATCCGCCAACTTTTCCGGGGCGGATTGAACACGAACAAAAACACGGCAGAAACAGGACTTGAAAGGGAAAACACTCACCTCTACACATTCCACGAGGAACCAGGACTCTATGGAGCCTAAACTCCAAATACTCCCTGCGATTGTATTCCTGCTCCTCTACCAGGAGCACGACCGACGGCGGTGACGACCACAGTGAGTACTGCACCTAGGACACAGGGGAGGGGGGAGCGAAAAGAGAGTGACACACACACACAACACGCAACACCTCCACCCTCACCTACAACAACACACACACACCAATACATGCTGAAACATTACATTTACCCCTCCCATCCCCCCCTGGAAGAACGCAAGGACAAAAGGAAATGATTGTAACCATTGTAATCAATAAACATCTATTAGTCCAAAATTTATATACACTATAAACAAATATGTACACCAAGAATTCAAGTCCAGGTACTGCACCTACATAGTCCGTGGACCACTGGGCCCAAAATGCATGGGCGAGGCCCACACAAGATACCCGATCGAAACTGAGAGAACACTGCAGGGGCATCATATCGAAATAAAACAGGCACCTCAGGGGGAAGGGAAGGGGGGCACCTCAGCCGGATGAGTGCACAACGCCAGGTCCACAAGGGGGCTCATGACCATTGATGTATCCTGGGGAGTGCAAAGCCACAGTCTCTCAAGTCTCTCCAGTGGGTGGTTTGCCCACTGCTTTATCCTGGGGAGTGGTCTCTCAAGTGGACAACAGTCTCCACTGGTTCTGGAGGGGGCTTTGTGCCCAGAGTGCTTCATCCTGCCAAAGACAGAGGTAGTGTATGCCTTTCTCCACTGGTTCTGGAGGGGGCTTTGTGCCCAGAGTGCTTCATCCTGCCAAGGCCTGAGGTAGTGGATGTATCTCTCCACTGGCTCTGGAGGGGGCTTTGTGCCCAGAGTGCTTCATCCTGCCAAGGACTGAGGAAGTGGATGCCTTTCTCCACTGGTTCTGGAGGGGATTTGTGCCCAGAGTGCTTCATCCTGCCAAGGACAGAGGTAGTGGATGCCTTTCTCCACTGGTTCTGGAGTGGGCTTTGTGCCCAGAGTGCTTCATCCTGCCAAGGACTGAGGTAGTGGATGTATCACTCCACTGGTTCTGGAGTGGGCTTTGTGTCCACAGTGGGGGGCTTTGTGCCCAGAGTGCTTCATCCTGCCAAGGACTGAGGTAGTGGATGCCTTTCTCCACTGGTTCTGGAGGGGGCTTTGTGCCAAGAGTGCTTCATCCTGCCAAGGACTGAGGTAGTGGATGTATCTCTCCACTGGTTCTGGAGGGGGCGTTGTGCCCACAGTGCTTCATCCTGCCAAGGACTGAGGTAGTGGATGTATCTCTCCACTGACGGTGGGGCAACATGGAAGCTGCCCAGGCCCCTGGAACTGACCACCAGCCACAAACGGATGACCACTGGGGATGGCAGCCATGTCTGCGGTGGTGCCACTGGCTCAGGTTGTCGAGGGGCCACCGGCGGGGCTGGCGGTGGTGTCATTAGCGGCGGTGCTTGCGGCGGTCATTGTGGCGGCGGTGCTTGCGGCGGTCATTGTGGCGGCGGCGCTGGTGGCTGCCTCACTGACTGCCATGCTGGTGGCTGGCTCACTGACTGCCGTGCTGGTAGCTGGCTCACTGACTGCCGTGCTGGTGGCTGGCTCACTGACCACGGTGCTGGCAGCGGTGTCTGTAATGGCGGTGCTGGTGGCTGGCTCACTGACCGCAGTGCTGGCGGCGGTGTCTGTAATGGTGGTGCTGGTGGCTGGCTCACTGACCGCGGTGCTGCTGAAGGGCTCTGTATCTGGGCTGCTGGCGGCAGTGTACTTGGCGGCGGTACATGTGGCGGTGCCGGTGGCGGTCTTGTCCGCCGTGCAAGTTGGCGGCTACGTTGACTTGCCTTTCTGCTTCAGGCCCTTCCCCACCTTGGATGCTGGCGCAGCTGTCTTGCCACTCCCCACACTTGTCTTGGCTGAGCCCATGGTGGCAGGTGTTTTGGCCTTCTCCCTCCGGGATGTGGGCAACTTCTTCTGTTTTGGAGGTGGGGGAATGTCCTTGGTCATGCTCCTTGGGACACTGGCAGCCCTGTTGCTTGGCGCACTCCAAAAACCGGGTATTGCTGGCACCACTGTGCCCGGTGGTGTGGTGGCGGAGGTGCTGGGTTGGGACCTGGAAAGGCAGGCCCTAGGGTATTGACGGTGGGGAAGTGTAGGGAAAAGGTCAACATTTAATAGGAAACGTTTTTTTGACACACTAGGACGGGTAGGTGGAGGGGATTTGGGAGTGGAGGAAGAGGTAGTGGTTGTAGGAGGTGTTCGTTTGCTGACTTTGGGTGAAGGTGAATGGGCTGGAGGCTGTCGTGAGGTGGATGGCTGTTGGGTGGGTGTGTGACTGCGTTTGTGTACTTTGGGAGGAGGGCTCTCAGACACACTGGTGGAGGACACAGGGGATGTGTGAATGGTAGTGGGGTGGTGAGTGCACGTGAGCGGTGTGTGGTGATGGGCATGCTGGTGATTGAGGTAGTGGCTGAAGATGTAGTGCATGCAGGTGTGAGTGGAGACGTGACAGGGAGGGAGGAGGGAGACGTGGAGGAGGGGGACACAGTGGAGGCAGTGGATGTTGGTATGTGTACATGGGTATGATGCTTGTGTGAGTGCTTGTGGGATGTGTGGTGCTTATGTTTGCCAGAGCCACCCTTTGGTGTTGAGGTGTGTGCATGCTGGTCTGATGGTGTGCTTGGGATAGGCTGAGGTACAGGGGATTGGGTCTGGGTGGTGGAAGTTGGAGGGGGGAGGCTGGACACAGGGACAATGGCTGCCATCAGTGCAGAGGCCAGAGCCTGACATGCTCTCTGTTGGGCTGCCTGGCCAGAATGAATGCCCTCCAGGTATGCATTTTTCTGTTGCAACTGCCTCTCTACACCCTGGATGGCATTCAAAATGGTAGACTGCCCAACAGTGAGGGATCTCAGGAGGTCAATAGCCTCCTCACTGAGGGCAGCAGCGCTGACTGGCGCAGGGCCTGAGGTGCCTGGGGCGAAGGAGATGCCCACCCTCCTGGGTGAGGGCAACGGGACACACGCTGAGGGGCTGCTGGGAGGGCGGTGCTGGTAGGGGGGTGGTGGCTGTACCTGTAGATGTGGGGGGCACAGAGGGGCCCGCCACCGCAAGGGAGATCCCATCAGATGAAGAGTCTGTGTCGCTGGTTTCAGCTCCTGTTTCCGCCGTGGAGCTCCCCTCGCCCTCCGTCCCACTGGTGAATTCAGACTCCGTTGTCTGGCCCTCCAAAGCCATGTGGGATGCAGCTCCCTCGTGCTCCGGTGGCACAGCTCCTCCGCCTGATTATGCTAATGCACACAAGAACAGGGAGACCGCAATAAGGGGGGGAGAAGAAAGAAGAAAGACATGTTCAGTGCATACAATACCTCTACCGTTGGCGGACACTACAGACACAGCAGCCCTCTGCACTACGCCATGCACTTGGAGTTCCCTAATTAATCACAGGGACATGGGGTAGATGGACTATGCCCGATTGCTGCACACATGGAAGTCTCAGGAGCCTGACTAAGTGTAGATGGCTCTTACCACTGGTGGGGATGGGGTGCCACTTAGCCTGCCTTACAAAGAGTCCTTGCCTACAAAGCTCGCCCTAGCCTATGGGAACCCACTGCCCACCTCCCCCACCCAGACACCTCCAATGCACGCAAAGTCAGCTGAATGTGAGTGTACTCACCCCCTTGTGGCTGCTATGATGCCCCCAAGCGCACATCCAACTCCGAATGTGGCACCGCCAGGATCCGGAACATCAGGGGGGTCATGGTGCAACGGGCACCCCTCCCACGTTGGGAGGCCATCCCCAGCTGGGCCTCCGCCGTCTTCTTGCTGCAGCGGCGAATGTCCTCCCATCTTTTATGGCAGTGGGTGTTCCGTCTGTGGTGGACCCCCAAGGTCCGGACGTCTTTGGCGATGGACGCCAAATATCCTTCTTCTGGTGGGCGCTGACCTAGAGGAATTGTACAGGGGAAACTTTAACACTTTTACCGTCTGGACCGTCATACTCATTGCCCACCAGTTCCCACCCTTGCCCTGACGCACATACACTCACCATCCGATCATGCAGGCCTCATCTCTCCCCCACCGTATCTTCCCTCCACACCACTCCAAACAGGCATTGCCCATACAGCATGCTCACAGTGTACTCACCTGTTTGTCTGGAGGACCGTAGAGTAGCGTGTACTGGGGGAGGACCCCATCCACTAGTTTGTCCAACTCCTCCGATGTGAAGGCAGGGGCCCTTTCCCCAGACACATGAGCCATCGTCGCTTCCAGACTGAGGTCACAGCAGCACTTGCAGTGTAGGTCCTCTCCTGTCGAAGATCAGGTATCAAGTGAGTGAACAGAGAGAAAATGGCGGTCACGACCACGGCGGTGCGTACCGTCACCGCCGGCGTACATTGTCATTGACTCCTGGGACCCATAGGGCCCAATGTTAACCAATGCAGGAATGCGCTGCGGTCTTTGACCGCGTACCGCGACGGTGTACAACGCCAGCGCAGTTACCTCGTATCCCCTTGTCCCACATTACAGGTCAGGCAGCTGCCATTTCAGGTGGCCACATGGCATTATTTTTTAATGCGTCACACATATATAGGCCTTGCATATACACAGAGACAGGCACCTAGCATATTGACAAATGTGTGCAATACTATTGTTTTTTCCTACCTCAGTGTTGGCTGACTCTGTGCTCGCTGTTCTCATCCATAGGGCACGTCCGCTGGGGCAGGTGAGGAGATGGCGGCATTGTAGGAGGCTGGACTGGCTTGTAGTGAGTACCAAGGAGTACTTACACCTTGCACCAGGCCCAGTTATCCCTTATTAGTGTATAGGGTGTCTAGCAGCTTAGGCTGATAGATAATGGTAGCTTAGCAGAGCAGCTTAGGCTGAACTAGGAGACGAGTGAAGTTCCTACAGTACCACTAGTGTCATATGCACAATATCATAAGAAAACACAATACATGGATATACTAAAAATAAAGGTACTTTATTTTTATGACAATATGCCAAAAGTATCTCAGTGAGTACCCTCAGTATGAGGATAGCAAATATACACAAGATATATGTACACAATACCAAAAATATGCAGTATAGTATTAGAAAACAGCGCAAACAATGTATAGTTACAATAGGATGCAATGGGGACACATAGGGATAGGGGCAACACAAACCATATACTCCAAAAGTGGAATGCGAACCACGAATGGACCCCAAACCTATGTGACCTTGTAGAGGGTTGCTGGGACTGTAAGAAAACAGTGAGGGTTAGAAAAATAGCCCACCCCAAGACCCTGAAAAGTGAGTGCAAAGTGCACTAAAGTTCCCCAAAGGACTCAGAAGTCGTGATAGGGGAATCCTGCAGGAAAGACACAAATCAGCAATGCAACAACGATGGATTTCCAAATGAGGGTACCTGTGGAACAAGGGGACCAAGTCCAAAAGTCACAAGCAAGTCGGAGATGGGCAGATGCCCAGGAAATGCCAGCTGTGGGTGCAAAGAAGCTACTATTGGACAGTGGAAGCTGAAGATTCTGCAGGAACGACAAAGGCTAGAGACTTCCCCTTTGGAGGACGGATCCCCCACGCCGTGGAAAGTTGTGCAGATGTGTTTTCCTGAAGAAAGACTGCCAACAAGCCTTGCTAGCTGCAAATCGTGCAGTTAGGGTTTTTGGATGCTGCTGTGGCCCAGGAGGGGCCAGGATGTCGCCAATTGCGTCTGGGGACAGAGGGAGCGTCGAGCAAGACAAGGAGCCCTCTCAGAAGCAGGCAGCACCCGCAGAAGTGCCAGAACAGCCACTACAAAGTGGAGTAAAACAGTGCTCACCCGAAGTCGCACAAAGGAGTTCCACGTCGCCGGAGGACAACTTAGGAAGTCATGCAATGCAGGTTAGAGTGCTGTGGACCCAGGCTTGGCTGTGCACAAAGGATTTCCGCCGGAAGTGCACAGAGGCTGGAGTAGCTGCAAAAGATGCAGTTCCCAGCAATGCAGTCTGGTGAGGGGAGGCAAGGACTTACCTCCACCAAACTTGGACTGAAGAGTCACTGGACTGTGGGAGTCACTTGGACAGAGTTGCTGGATTTAAGGGACCTCGCTCGTTGTGCTGAGAGGAGACCCAGGGGACAGGTGATGCAGTTCTTTGGTGCCTGCGGTTTCAGGGGGACGATTCCGTCGACCCACAGGAGATTTCTTCGGAGCTTCTAGTGCATAGAGGAGGCAGACTACCCCCACAGCATGCACCACCAGGAAAGCAGTCGAGGAGGCGGCAGGATCAGCGTTACAGAGTTGCAGTAGTCGTCTTCGCTACTTTGTTGCAGTTTTGCAGGCTTCCAGCGCGGTCAGCAGTCGATTCCTTGGCAGAAGGTGAAGAGAGAGATGCAGAGGAACTCGGATGAGCTCTTGCATTGGTTATCTAAGGAAATCCCCAAAGCAGAGACCCTAAATAGCCAGAAAAGAGGGTTTGGCTACTTAGGAGAGAAGATAGGCTAGCAACACCTGAAGGAGCCTATCAGAAGGAGTCTCTGACGTCACCTGCTGGCCCTGGCCACTCAGAGCAGTCCAGTGTGCCAGCAGCACCTCTGTTTCCAAGATGGCAGAGGTCTGGAGCACACTGGAGGAGCTCTGGGCACCTCCCAGGGGAGGTGCAGGTCAGGGGAGTGGTCACTCCCCTTTCCTTTGTCCAGTTTCGCGCCAGAGCAGGGCTGAGGGGTCCCTGAACCGGTGTAGACTGGCTTATGCAGAAATGGGCACCATCTGTGCCCATGAAAGCATTTCCAGAGGCTGGGGAGGCTACTCCTCCCCAGCCCTAACACCATTTTCCAAAGGGAGAGGGTGTAACACCCTTTCTCTGAGGAAGTCCTTTGTTCTGCCTTCCTGGGCCAAGCCTGGCTGGACCCCAGGAGGGAAGAAACCTGTCTGAGGGGTTGGCAGCAGCAGCAGCTGCAGTGAAACCCCGGGAAAGGCAGTTTGGCAGTACCAGGGTCTGTGCTAGAGACCCGTGGGATCATGGGATTGTGCCAACAATGCCAGGATGGCATAGAGGGGGCAATTCCATGATCTTAGACATGTTACATGGCCATATTCGGAGTTACCATTGTGAAGCTACACATAGGTAGTGACCTATATGTAGTGCACGCGTGTAATGGTGTCCCCGCACTCACAAAGTCCGGGGAATTGGCCCTGAACAATGTGGGGGCACCTTGGCTAGTGCAAGGGTGCCCACACACTAAGTAACTTAGCACCCAACCTTTACCAGGTAAAGGTTAGACATATAGGTGACTTATAAGTTACTTAAGTGCAGTGTAAAATGGCTGTGAAATAACGTGGACGTTATTTCACTCAGGCTGCAGTGACAGGCCTGTGTAAGAATTGTCAGAGCTCCCTATGGGTGGCAAAAGAAATGCTGCAGCCCATAGGGATCTCCTGGAACCCCAATACCCTGGGTACCTCAGTACCATATACTAGGGAATTATAAGGGTGTTCCAGTATGCCAATGTAAATTGGTAGAATTGGTCACTAGCCTGTTAGTGACAATTTGTACAGAGAGAGCATAACCACTGAGGTTCTGGTTAGCAGAGCCTCAGTGAGACAGTTAGGCATCACACAGGGAACACATACCTATAGGTCACAAACTTATGAGCACTGGGGTCCTGACTAGCAGGGTCCCAGTGACACATAACAAACATACTGAAAACATAGGGTTTTCACTATGAGCACTGGGCCCTGGCTAGCAGGATACCAGTGAGACAGTGAAAACACCCTGACATACACTCACAAACAGGCCAAAATGGGGGTAACAAGGCTAGAAAGAGGCTACTTTCTCACACAACCCCCCCCCAAACGAAGGACAATAAGGCTAACCTTGGCCAGTTGAGACTTTATTGTCTAAGTGGTGATAAGTAGAGAGTAGCTCTGCAATAGACTGGTTACTACCTTTATCATCCACTATATGGTTACTTCCCTGTGGGGATGTAAACCACCCTGTTTGAAGTTTTTTAGCTAAGCAACAATGTGAAGATGTATTTTCAGAGTTTCTATCAGTAAGTTTTAGTTTAGAGCAGTGGGAATTGTCGACTGAACTTATTTGTAGTGATGGAAATGCCGGACAGGGATGCTGTCTCAGAAAAGCCATAGCTGGGCAAAAACTTTGTCCATATGGCTGGAAGAGGGAACAGGGATGCTGTTTCTCTTGGGTTGGAGCAGGGCAGGGATGCTGTCCTATGAGCTCCACACTAGGGCAGGGATGCTGTCCTAAGTGTTGTGAGGCAGTGCAGGGTTTCTGCACTAAAGTTTCTCTGGGAGGGTTGGAGGGATGCTCCATGTTAACTAAAATGGTGCTCTTTTTCTCACCAATGTTAGTTATCCCACAGAGAGGTACTTCTACCTCAGGGAGTACAGCTTTGCCAGCTGATGCTTCCCTTGGAACAGGTGCCATCCCAGGAGAGGTTTCTCCCACCACAGGAATGGTATCCTGAATGGCAGGGTGTAGGAAAGTACCATCTTGCCTGGCATGTTACCCCCATTTTTCACTGTATATATGTTGTTTTAGTTGTATGTGTCACTGGGACCCTGTTCACCAGGGCCCCAGTGCTCATAAGTGTGCCTGAATGTGTTACCTGTGTAGTGACTAACTGTCTCACTGAGGCTCTGCTAATCAGAACCTCGGTGGTTATGCTCTCTCATTTCTTTTAAATTGTCACTGACAGGCTAGTGACCAATTTTACCAATTTATATTGGCTTACTGGAACACCCTTATAATTCCCTGGTATATGGTACTGAGGTATCAAGGGTATTGGGGTTCCAGGAGATCCCTATGGGCTGCAGCATTTCTTTTGCCACCCATAGGGAGCTCTGACAAATCTTACACAGGCCTGCCACTGCAGCCTGAGTGAAATAACGTCCACGTTATTTCACAGCCATTTTACACTGCACTTAAATAACTTATAAGTCACCTATATGTCTAACCTTTACCTGGTAAAGGTTGGGTGCTAAGTTACTTAGTGTGAGGGCACCCTGGCACTAGCCAAGGTGCCCCCACATTGTTCAGGGCCAATTCCCCGGACTTTGTGAGTGCGGGGACACTATTACACGCGTGCACTACATATAGGTCACTACCTATATGTAGCTTCACAATGGTAACTCCGAATATGGCCATGTAATATGTCTATGATCATTGGAATTGCCCCCTCTATACCATCCTGGCATAGTTGGCACAATCCCATGATCCCAGTGGTCTGTAGCACAGACCCTGGTACTGCCAAACTGCCTTTCCCGGGGTTTCACTGCAGCTGCTGCTGCTGCCAACCCCTCAGACAGGCATCTGCCCTCATGGGGTCCAGCCAGGCCTGGCCCAGGATGGCAGAACAAAGGACTTCCTCTGAGAGAGGGTGTTACACCCTCTCCCTTTGGAAAATGGTGTGAAGGCAGGGGAGGAGTAGCCTCCCCCAGCCTCTGGAAATGCTTTCTTGGGCACAGATGTGCCCAATTCTGCATAAGCCAGTCTACACCGGTTCAGGGACCCCTTAGCCCTGCTCTGGCGCGAAACTGGACAAAGGAAAGGGGAGTGACCACTCCCCTGACCTGTACCTCCCCTGGGAGGTGCCCAGAGCTCCTCCAGTGTGCTCCAGACCTCTGCCATCTTGGAAACAGAGGTGCTGCTGGCACACTGGACTGCTCTGAGTGGCCAGTGCCACCAGGTGACGTCAGAGACTCCTTGTGATAGGCTCCTTTAGGTGTTGCTAGCCTATCCTCTCTCCTAGGTAGCCAAACCCTCTTTTCTGGCTATTTAGGGTCTCTGTCTCTTGGGATTCCTTAGATAACGAATGTAAGAGCTCATCAGAGTTCCACTGCATCCCTCTCTTCACCTTCTGCCAAGGAATCGACTGCTGACCGCGCTGGAAGCCTGCAACACTGCAACAAAGTAGCTAAGACGACTACTGCAACTCTGTAACGCTGATCCTGACGCCTTCTCGACTGTTTTCCTTGTGGTGCATGCTGTGGGGGTAGTCTGCCTCCTCTCTGCACTAGAAGCTCCGAAGAAATCTCCAGTGGGTCGACGGAATCTTCCCCCTGCAACCGCAGGCACCAAAAAGCTGCATTACCGGTCCCTTGGGTCTCCTCTCAGCACGACGAGCGAGGTCCCTCAAATCCAGCAACTCTGTCCAAGTGACTCCCACAGTCCAGTGACTCTTCAGTCCAAGTTTGGTGGAGGTAAGTCCTTGCCTCACCTCACCTCGCTAGACTGCATTGCTGGGAACCGCGACTTTTGCAGCTACTCCGGCCCCTGTGCACTTCAGACGGAAATCCTTCGTGCACTGCCAAGCCTGGGTCCACGGCACTCTAACCTGCATTGCACGACTTTCTAAGTTGGTCTCCGGCGACGTGGGACTCCTTTGTGTAACTTCGGGTGAGCACTGTTTCACGCATCCTTGTAGTGCCTGTTTCTGGCAATTCTCCGGGTGCTACCTGCTGCTGAGAGGGCTCCTTGTCTTGCTCGACGTCCCCTCTCTCTTCTGGTCCAATTTGCGACCTCTTGGTCCCTCCAGGGCCACAGCAGCATCCAAAAACGCTAACCGCACGATTTGCAGCTAGCAAGGCTTCTTGGCGTTCTTTCGGCAGGAAAACACTTCTGCACGACTCTCGACAGCGAGAGGGATGCGTCCACCAAAGGGAAAGTCTCTAGCCCTTTTCGTTCCTGCAGAAACCTCAGCTTCTTCTGTCTAGTAGAAGCTTCTTTGCACCCACAGCTGGCATTTCCTGGGCATATGCCCATCTCCGACTTGCTTGTGACTTTTGGACTTGGTCCCCTTGTTCCACAGGTACCCTAGATTGGAAATCCATCGTTGTTGCATTGTTGGTTTGTGTCTTTCCTGCATTATTCCTCTAACACGACTTCTTTGTCCTTAGGGGAACTTTAGTGCACTTTGCACTCACTTTTCAGGGTCTTGGGGAGGGCTAATTTTCTAACTCTCACTATTTTCTAATAGTCCCAGCGACCCTCTACAAGGTCACATAGGTTTGGGGTCCATTCGTGGTTCGCATTCCACTTTTGGAGTATATGGTTTGTGTTGCCCCTATCCCTATGTGCCCCCATTGCATCCTATTGTAACTATACATTGTTTGCACTGTTTTCTAAGACTATACTGCATATTTTTGCTATTGTGTATATATATCTTGTGTATATTTCCTATCCTCTCACTGAGGGTACACTCTGAGATACTTTGGCATATTGTCATAAAAATAAAGTACCTTTATTTTTAGTATAACTGTGTATTGTGTTTTCTTGTGATATTGTGCATATGACACTAAGTGGTACTGTAGTAGCTTCACACGTCTCCTAGTTCAGCCTAAGCTGCTCTGCTAAGCTACCATTATCTATCAGCCTAAGCTGCTAGACACCCTATACACTAATAAGGGATAACTGGGCCTGGTGCAAGGTGCAAGTACCCCTTGGTACTCACTACAAGTCAGTCCGGCCTCCTACATTGGTTGTGCAGCGGTGGGATAAGTGCTTTGAGACTACTTACCACTCTTGTCATTGTACTTTTCATAAGAGAAAAATATACAAAACAAGTTCAGTGTATATACACATTGCCAAAAAGTTTTGCATTTCCTCTTTTCACTCTTTTCTAAGTGCTGAAAAGTACTTCTAACTTTCTAAAAAGTTCTAAAAAGTTTTTAAAGTTTTTTTTTCTCTGTCTTTCTAAAAGCTCAGACAAACTTTTTTCTCTTTTTCTATCACTTTAACTCTCTCTAAAAAAATGTCTGGCACAGGCCAAAATGTTGATCTGTCCAAACTTGCATATGATCACCTTAGCTGGAAAGGAGCAAGGAGTCTCTGCATAGAGAGAGGTTTGAGTGTAGTGAAGAATCCTTCCTTGGAATTGTTACTTAACATGCTTAGGGAACAAGATAAGGCAAGAAGTGCCACATCTGTGGAAAAAGTAGCTAATGGTTCCCAATCTGATCCAGGGACTCCCCCAGGAAAAGATTCAGGAAAGAAACTTCCTAGCCTGCCCATTACTAGACAGTCTAGCATAGTTGGTAATGATGTTGAGTCACACCATACAAATAGTGTTGTCTCACATCATAGCAAAAGCATTTATTCTCACCACAGTGGTACTAATGTTTCTGTTAGCCAAGCTGTTAGGGTGCCCTCTGTAAGGGACAGGTCTCCTTCTGTCCATTCTCACCATACTTCTGTTTCAAGGCATGTCCCTCCCACCCACCCTGATGACAGATTGTTAGAAAGGGAGCTCAATAGATTGAGAGTGGAACAAACCAGACTGAAGCTCAAGAAGCAACAGCTGGATTTGGATAGACAGACTTTAGAAGTAGAGAAGGAGAGACAGAAACTGGGTGTAGAAACCCATGGTGGCAGCAGCAGTATTCCCCATAGTCATCCTGCAAAAGAGCATGATTCCAGGAATCTGCATAAGATAGTTCCCCCTTATAAGGAGGGGGATGACATTAACAAGTGGTTTGCTGCACTTGAGAGGGCCTGTGCTGTACAGGATGTCCCTCAAAGGCAGTGGGCTGCTATCCTATGGCTATCATTTAGTGGAAAAGGTAGGGATAGGCTCCTTACTGTAAAAGAAAATGAAGCTAATGATTACAAAGTTCTTAAGAATGCACTCCTGGATGGTTATGGCTTAACCACTGAACAATACAGGATAAAGTTCAGAGAGACCAAAAAGGAGTCTTCACAAGGCTGGGTTGATTTCATTGACCATTCAGTGAAGGCCTTGGAGGGGTGGTTACATGGCAGTAAAGTTACTGATTATGACAGCCTGTATAACTTGATCCTGAGAGAGCATATTCTTAATAATTGTGTGTCTGATTTGTTGCACCAGTACTTGGTGGACTCTGATCTGACCTCTCCCCAAGAATTGGGAAAGAAGGCAGACAAATGGGTCAGAACAAGGGTGAACAGAAAAGTTCATACAGGGGGTGACAAAGATGGCAACAAGAAGAAGGATGGTAAGTCTTCTGACAAGGGTGGGGACAAATCTAAAAATGAGTCTTCATCAGGCCCACAAAAACACTCTGATGGGGGTGGTGGGCCCAAATCCTCTTCTAATCAAAACAAGGAAAAGAAACCATGGTGCTATTTATGTAAAATAAAAGGCCATTGGACAACAGATCCCAGTTGTCCAAAGAAAAGCACCAAACCTCCTACCACTACAACCCCTACTGCTACATCTAGTGTCCCTACTAATAGCAGTGGTGGTGGGAGCAAACCTACTAATAGCCAATCCAAGGGAGTAGCTGGGCTCACTATTGGTAACTTAGTTGGGGTTGGTCTTGTTAGGGAGACCACAGAGGCTATATTAGTCTCTGAGGGGGCTATTGATTTAGCCACCTTAGTTGCTTGTCCCCTTAATATGGATAAGTTCAAGCAGCTACCCCTAATAAATGGTGTTGAGGTTCAGGCCTACAGGGACACTGGAGCCAGTGTAACTATGGTCATAGAGAAACTGGTCCACCCTGAACAACACCTACTTGGTCACCAGTACCAAGTAACCGATGCTCACAACAACACACTTAGCCACCCCATGGCTGTTGTAAATCTCAACTGGGGGGGGGGTTACTGGTCCAATGAAAGTTGTGGTAGTTTCAGATTTACCTGTAGACTGTCTATTAGGGAATGATTTGGAGACATCAGCTTGGTCAGATGTGGAGTTGGAGGCCCATGCAGCAATGCTGGGCATCCCAGGGCATATTTTTGCTTTAACAAGGGCTCAGGCCAAAAAGCAAAAAGGACAGGGAAGCTTGGATCCTGGAACAATGGACCAAGTGCTCCCTAAAGCTAGGGCTAGTAGAAGCAAACCACTTCCTACTATCCCTCCCTCTACAGTGGATTCTACTTCTGAGGAAGAAGAATTCCCTCCCTGTGCAGAACCTACACCAGAGGAGCTTCAAGCAGACACTGCTGAACTTTTGGGTGGGCCTGCCAGGGAGAAGCTGAGTGTGGCACAGCAAACCTGTCCCACATTAGAGGGTCTAAGACAGCAAGCTGTCAAACAGGCTAATGGGGCTAATGGGGATGTCAGTGACTCTCACAGAGTTTACTGGGAGGACAACCTCTTGTACACTGAGGCAAGGGATCCTAAACCTGGAACTGCCAGGAGATTAGTGATGCCTCAGGAGTACAGAAAGTTCCTCCTAACTCTTGCACACGACATTCCCCTAGCTGGGCACCTGGGACAAATGAAAACTTGGGACAGACTGGTTCCCTTGTTTCATTGGCCTAGGATGTCTGAGGACACAAAAGATTTTTGTAAGTCCTGTGAAACCTGTCAAGCCAGTGGCAAGACAGGTGGCACTACAAAGGCACCCCTTATTCCACTGCCTGTGGTTGGGGTACCCTTTGAAAGGGTAGGGGTTGACATAGTTGGCCCCCTTGACCCTCCTACTGCTTCAGGCAATAGGTTTATCTTGGTGGTAGTGGACCATGCCACAAGATATCCTGAAGCAATTCCTTTAAGGACCACTACAGCACCTGCAGTGGCAAAGGCCCGCCTGGGAATATTTTCTAGGGTGGGCTTCACAAAGGAAGTAGTATCAGACAGGGGAAGCAATTTCATGTCTGCATACTTAAAGGCCATGTGGAAGGAGTGTGGGGTGACTTACAAGTTCACTACACCCTATCATCCACAAACAAATGGATTGGTGGAGAGATTTAATAAAACTCTCAAAGGCATGATTATGGGTCTCCCTGAAAAACTCCACAGGAGATGGGATATCCTGTTACCATGCCTCCTTTTTGCCTACAGGGAGGTACCCCAGAAAGGAGTGGGCTTCAGCCCCTTTGAACTTCTTTTTGGACACCCTGTTAGGGGTCCACTCACACTTGTAAAGGAGGGTTGGGAACAACCTTTAAAAGCTCCTAAACAAGATATTGTGGATTATGTACTTGGCCTCAGATCTAGGATGGCTGAGTATATGAAAAAGGCCAGTAAAAACCTTCAGGCCAGCCAAGAGCTCCAGAAGCAATGGCATGATCAGAAGGCTGTTTTGGTTCAGTACAAACCAGGGCAGAAAGTGTGGGTCTTGGAGCCTGTGGCCCCAAGAGCACTCCAAGATAAATGGAGTGGACCCCACACAATTGTTGAAAAGAAGGGTGAAGTCACCTACTTAGTTGACTTAGGCACTGCCAGGAGTCCCCTTAGGGTGCTCCATGTCAATCGCCTGAAACCCTACTATGACAGGGCTGATCTCACCCTGCTCATGGCAACTGATGAGGGACAGGAAGAAGACAGTGATCCTCTACCTGATCTCTTCTCTTCCACAGAACAGGATGCTCTTGTGGAAGGGGTAGTTTTGGCAGATTGTCTTACTGCTGAGCAGAAAGACCATTGCATAAATCTCCTAGATCAATTCTCTGAACTCTTCTCTACTGTGCCAGGTACCACTTCTTGGTGTGAGCACACTATAGATACTGGAGACAGTTTACCTGTCAAAAGTAAGATCTATAGGCAGCCTGACCATGTCAGGGACTGCATAAAGCAAGAGGTGCAGAAAATGTTGGAACTAGGAGTGGTTGAGCACTCTGAAAGTCCATGAGCTTCTCCTGTGGTACTTGTACCAAAACCCCATTCCAAAGATGGAAAGAAGGAAATGCGGTTTTGTGTAGACTATAGAGGTCTCAACCTGGTAACCAAAACTGATGCTCACCCTATACCCAGGGCAGATGAGCTCATAGATACACTGGCATCTGCCAAGTATCTAAGCACTTTTGATTTGACTGCAGGGTATTGGCAGATCAAATTGTCAGAAGATGCTAAACCTAAAACTGCATTTTCAACCATTGGAGGCCATTACCAATTTACAGTAATGCCTTTTGGTTTGAAAAATGCACCTGCCACTTTTCAAAGGTTGGTGAACACAGTCCTGCAAGGGCTGGAAGCTTTCAGTGCAGCATATTTGGACGATATAGCTGTCTTTAGCTCCAGCTGGGATGATCACCTGGTCCACCTATGGAAAGTTTTAGAGGCCCTGCAAAAGGCAGGCCTCACTATCAATGCTTTAAAGTGCCAGATAGGGCAGGGTAAGGTGGTTTATCTGGGACACCTTGTTGGTGGGGAACAGATTGCACCACTTCAGGGGAAAATCCAAACAATTATTGATTGGGTTCCCCCTACCACTCAGACTCAGGTGAGAGCCTTCCTAGGCCTCACTGGGTATTACAGGAGGTTCATTAAGAACTATGGCTCCATTGCAGCCCCTCTTAATGACCTCACATCCAAGAAAATGCCTAAAAAGGTATTATGGACAGCAAACTGTCAGAAAGCTTTTGAGGAGCTGAAGCAGGCCATGTGCTCTGCACCTGTCCTGAAAAGCCCTTGTTACTCTAAAAAATTCTATGTCCAAACTGATGCATCTGAATTAGGAGTAGGGGCAGTCCTATCACAACTTAATTCTGAGGGCCAGGATCAACCTGTTGCTTTTATTAGTAGGAGGTTGACCCCTAGAGAAAGGCGTTGGTCTGCCATAGAGAGGGAGGCCTTTGCTGTGGTCTGGGCTCTGAAGAAGTTGAGGCCATACCTGTTTGGCACTCACTTCATTGTTCAGACAGACCACAAACCTCTACTTTGGCTAAAACAAATGAAAGGTGAAAATCCTAAATTGTTGAGGTGGTCCATATCCCTAGAGGGAATGGACTATACAGTGGCACATAGACCTGGGAGTAGCCACTCCAACGCAGATGGACTCTCCAGATATTTCCACTTAGACAATGAAGACTCATCAGGTCATGGCTAGTCTGATTGTCCTTCGTTTGGGGGGGGTTGTGTAGGAAAGTACCATCTTGCCTGGCATGTTACCCCCATTTTTCACTGTATATATGTTGTTTTAGTTGTATGTGTCACTGGGACCCTGTTCACCAGGGCCCCAGTGCTCATAAGTGTGCCTGAATGTGTTACCTGTGTAGTGACTAACTGTCTCACTGAGGCTCTGCTAATCAGAACCTCAGTGGTTATGCTCTCTCATTTCTTTTAAATTGTCACTGACAGGCTAGTGACCAATTTTACCAATTTACATTGGCTTACTGGAACACCCTTATAATTCCCTGGTATATGGTACTGAGGTACCCAGGGTATTGGGGTTCCAGGAGATCCCTATGGGCTGCAGCATTTCTTTTGCCACCCATAGGGAGCTCTGACAAATCTTACACAGGCCTGCCACTGCAGCCTGAGTGAAATAACGTCCACGTTATTTCACAGCCATTTTACACTGCACTTAAGTAACTTATAAGTCACCTATATGTCTAAGCTTTACCTGGTAAAGGTTGGGTGCTAAGTTACTTAGTGTGAGGGCACCCTGGCACTAGCCAAGGTGCCCCCACATTGTTCAGGGCCAATTCCCCGGACTTTGTGAGTGCGGGGACACCATTACACGCGTGCACTACATATAGGTCACTACCTATATGTAGCTTCACAATGGTAACTCCGAATATGGCCATGTAATATGTCTATGATCATGGAATTGCCCCCTCTATACCATCCTGGCATAGTTGGCACAATCCCATGATCCCAGTGGTCTGTAGCACAGACCCTGGTACTGCCAAACTGCCTTTCCCGGGGTTTCACTGCAGCTGCTGCCAACCCCTCGGACAGGCATCTGCCCTCCTGGGGTCCAGCCAGGCCTGGCCCAGGATGGCAGAACAAAGGACTTCCTCTGAGAGAGGGTGTTACACCCTCTCCCTTTGGAAAATGGTGTGAAGGCAGGGGAGGAGTAGCCTCCCCCAGCCTCTGGAAATGCTTTCTTGGGCACAGATGTGCCCAATTCTGCATAAGCCAGTCTACACCGGTTCAGGGACCCCTTAGCCCTGCTCTGGCGTGAAACTGGACAAAGGAAAGGGGAGTGACCACTCCCCTGACCTGTACCTCCCCTGGGAGGTGCCCAGAGCTCCTCCAGTGTGCTCCAGACCTCTCCCATCTTGGAAACAGAGGTGCTGCTGGCACACTGGACTGCTCTGAGTGGCCAGTGCCACCAGGTGACGTCAGAGACTCCTTGTGATAGGCTCCTTCAGGTGTTGCTAGCCTATCCTCTCTCCTAGGTAGCCAAACCCTCTTTTCTGGCTATTTAGGGTCTCTGTCTCTTGGGATTCCTTAGATAACGAATGCAAGAGCTCATCAGAGTTCCTCTGCATCTCTCTCTTCACCTTCTGCCAAGGAATCGACTGCTGACCGCGCTGGAAACCTGCAACACTGCAACAAAGTAGCTAAGACGACTACTGCAACTCTGTAACGCTGATCCTGCCGCCTTCTCGACTGTTTTCCTGGTGGTGCATGCTGTGGGGGTAGTCTGCCTCCTCTCTGCACTAGAAGCTCCGAAGAAATCTCCCGTGGGTCGACGGAATCTTCCCCCTGCAACCGCACGTTATTTCACTCAGGCTGCAGTGGCAGGCCTGTGTAAGAATTGTCAGAGCTCCCTATGGGTGGCAAAAGAAATGCTGCAGCCCATAGGGATCTCCTGGAACCCCAATACCCTGGGTACCTCAGTACCATATACTAGGGAATTATAAGGGTGTTCCAGTAAGCCAATGTAAATTGGTAAAATTGGTCACTAGCCTGTTAGTGACAATTTGAAATAAATGAGAGAGCATAACCACTGAGGTTCTGGTTAGCAGAGCCTCAGTGAGACAGTTAGGCACCACACAGGGAACACATACATATAGGCCACAAACTTATGAGCACTGGGGTCCTGACTAGCAGGGTCCCAGTGACACATAACAAACATACTGAAAACATAGGGTTTTCACTATGAGCACTGGGCCCTGGCTAGCAGGATCCCAGTGAGACAGTGAAAACACCCTGACATACACTCACAAACAGGCCAAAAGTGGGGGTAACAAGGCTAGAAAGAGGCTACTTTCTCACACTAGGTGGGTGCTGTGCTGGTGTTTCCTGAGGGGGGAGGCTCTGTGGTGGCCTGTGACTGTGTCAGGGGAACCGACTGTCCCGAGGTCCCAGATGGGCCGGGCCGATCATCTTAATTCAGTTGGACAGAGCTGCTGTCATCACTGTGGGCCTCTTCTGTGGGGAGAGTGGACATGTCTGGAACCTCCTGTCCGGTGACGTTGGGTAGGGGTCCTGCAGGGTTGTAAAGGCATGATTATTGCATCTGTGTGTGTGCCATCATGTGCAATGGGTGGGTGACCCTGTACCCCATTGCTTACATTCTTGTGTAGGACCTTGTGTGATATTTGGTTTGGAGATCTGTGTGGGTATGTGTAGTGGACATGCATTGGTGATGGGTGTCCATGCTCTGTTGTTGCATTCAGGGCTTGGTGTTGGGATGTGTGGTTTGTGATAGTGGGGCATATGTGAGGTGTTGGAGTCATGGGGGTGAGGGTGGGGGCATGTGATAGCATGCAGGTATGGTAGTTAAAGATTTGCCTTACCAGAGTCCATTCCTCCAGCTACTCCTGCAAGGCCCTCAGGATGCAGTATAGCCAAGACCTACTTCTCCCATTTTGTTAGTTGTGGGGGAGGAGGTGGGGGTCTGCCACCAGTCCTCTGAACCGCAAAGTGGTGTCTTGAGACCATGGAACGCACCTTCCCCCGTAGGTCGTTCCACCTCTTCCTGATGTCATCCCGTGTTCTTGGGTGCTGTCCCACTGCGTTGACCCTGTCCATGATTCTGTGCCATAGCTCCATCTTCCTAGCTATGGAGGTGTGCTGCACCAGTGATCCGAATAGCTGTGGCTCTACCTGGATGATTTCCTCCACCATGACCCTGAGCTCCTCCTCAGAAAACCTGGGGTGTCTTTGCAGTGCCATGGGGTGGTGTGGGTGATGTGTGAGGTGGTGTGTGTTGTGATGTGTGGGGTGATGTTTAAGGGTGTGTGGTGTTTTGTGCGTGGATGTGTATGAGTAATGGTGTTGTGTGCCTCTGTGTGCTGGTGTGGTCTTTGCTTTTCTGTCTCTCTGCTTCTTTCAAATTTTTCATTGTAAGGGTTTGTGTGTAGTGTGGGTGTGTGTTTTATATTGTACTGGGTGTGTGGGAGTGGTGTGTGTATGTGTATCAGGTGTGCGTATTTCGATTTGTCCAATGTGGTTGTGTTTTGTAAGAGTGTGTATATTTTGAGTGTGGCGGTGTGCACCGCCAATGGAATACCGCGGTTGAAAGACCGCCGCGTGGATTCATAGGTCGTGATAGTGTGGGCGTATTCCTGTTGGCATGACGGTGTCGGTTTTGTTAGGTAATGGAGGAAAGGAGGTAATGCTTCGATTAGTTTCCGGTATTAACATTACTCTGAGTCCTTATCTCGCCGTGACGAATCAGACCCTCTCTTCTGCCCTGTCGACCAGTCCAACTGTGTGATGTCATGGACTTGGTACAGAGCAGGAAGTAATGAGAGGCTTTTTATACTTTGAAGGAAGTTGTGAAGGGAAGCACAGGGGCATCACATACTGATTCATCATGGAGAGATAAGGACTCAGAGTAATGTTTTTACCAATAAGTGATCAAAGCATTACCTCATCTTTCGTCATCTTTGTTTCAGCCCTTATTGAGTGAGAACAAATGATAATGATTGTAGAAGCCATATAAACACAAAAATACTTTCAATATGGTTGACTTTCTCTTCCTGTCCTCATTAAATAGAAGAAGCCAGCACCCAAACTTTCTGTTTATTTATTTCTCTCACGATTAGTAGTACTGCAGAAGTGCTAGGTAGGTCAAGTTGTATTATATATTTGATATTTGGAAAGAGTTTCACCAACGGAACTCGTTATCAGCTTAACGGCATTGGACCGGTTGGATTCTGCAGAGCAGGCGCCTGCAGATGGAGCACACATCCGGACAACCTGCTCTAGTGGTTGGGGGCACACCACGCTAAGAAATAAGTAGATCTGCTATAGGTGTTGTACTGATTTTAGGGGAGTTTTAGTGGATATCACAAAAAAGAACCTGATTCTTATCAACTGCGTGCTTCAATAGGAATGTTTTGTTGCATGAATAGTAAAATGTAGAGAAACAGCAATTTCCAAAATTTTTGACTAAACACCGCTCTAGTGATAAGTTCACAAGAGTATTTTCACCAATAAAGTGGATTCCCTAATGGCAGGATTATTCTCCCAGGGTTTGCTGGTCTCGGATGATGCATCACCAGTGGTTTCTTTAGTTAAAAAAGTGGAAGAAGCTATTAAAAGATCTTATGCAGCTGCAAATTTCAGAATCAATACTAGACATATCCTTTGATGCATTGAGAGCTGCAGCAGCATCTTGAGGTGCAGCACTCGCAGGAAGGAGACACTTGTGGATGAAGTTGTGGAAGGCTAATAGGACACAGAACCTCCTCATGCATCTCCCTTTTCCTGGTGTCCAAACATTTTGATTAGCAATGTGAGGAAATGATCAAGAAATCTGCTGAGACAGAAATTTCCTCCCAGAAGAGGTAGACATTTTGGATACAATAGAGCATTTGAACCAGCTACTTCTTCAAAGACATCTCAGCCATTTCCAGGCAGGATTTGGGGATGGGGCTCCCATAGATCAGATACATTCCAATCCATGCCCACACCCACCAGTCCTTCTGCTCAACCCCTTAAAGCATAACTATGGCAAGGACATTCCACGGCAAGTGAGAGGCCAGTGAAATATTTTTCGGAGTTCTGGCAAAGAGAAATCAGAGACAGATGTGAAGTGGAAAGGATTTCAAGTGGACTTGTCATCAATTTTGCATCCCAGCTCCCAGATTATTTTTGTCACACTGCTGTCAAGGAGTCCCCAGCTATAGTCAGCTCTGCTTCTGACAAAAGTAGCCATAACCCTGATTTCAGAAACAGAAGAGGATTTTCCTCATCTTCCTTCTCTTGAAGATATCAGAACCTTTCAGACTAGTGCTGGATCTCAAGAGGCTAAACCAGTTCATACCCTATTAAAGGTTCAAAATGATGACTCTGAACTCAATCCTTTCTTGCCATCCATAGACTTGAAGGTTGTCTGTTTGTACATGCCATTCACAGGGATACCTCAGGTATCGCTTGTTTTGTGCAGCAGGAACACACTTTCAATTGCAAGTTCTCCAGTTTGGTCTAGCCTCAGCATCAAGGACCTTCACTAACTTCTTGGTACCTGTGGTGGGTACTGTGCATGTGGAAGGTGTCAGGTTATTCCCTTGTGTTGACTATTCACTGATTGCTTCTTATTCTCTTTCCAAAGCAGAGGAAGAGTTCCACAAGACTGTCCAACTACCAGCCAAGTTCGGATTTCTGATGAACATGGAGAAGTCCAATCCAAATCCTGCAAAGTCAATACACTTTATAGGGATCAAATTCAATACAGTAGAGGGGAAGATTTTTCTCCTCTGTCACAGGAAGATCAAACTTCAGAATCATCTGTCATCCTTGTTGGCGAAGCCATAGGCCAGGGAATGGCTTGTAGTTAAGGAGCATAGGGCTTCAATGATGGCAATTGTCCCTTGGGCTCATTGTAATTTTTGACCTGTGGTTTATCACCAGTTGAGGTTTTGGGCACTGTAATTTTAGGATTACGCACCTCAGATTCCCATTCTGATGCAGGTACCTCTGGATCTCCAGTGGGGCCTCTAAGAAGAGTCACTGTCCAAGGTTCTGTCTTTCCTCTCTCATACTCCCATAATCATTACTACAGATGCCAGCAGAAATGGGTGTGGTGCAACACTGCAGTCCTATTGGGTTCCAGGAAGATGGCCCCTGACACATTTCCAGATGTCTTCAAGTTGCAAGGAATTTAAGGAAGTGCATCTGGTGCTACTTTGTTTCTGCCCAAGAATTGTCAATCAACCAGGTTTGATTTGAACCAATAATCAGGTGGTAATGAGCTATCTCCAGCAACAAGGTGAGATGGGTCCATCATCAATGGTGCAGCTGACTCAACTCACTTGTATTTAAGGGGAACCACATCTTTCTCTCCAAGCAGTTTATCTTCCTAGGAGGGAGAAATTGCTTGTGGGCCATTTGAGTCGAATTTTCCCTTTTATTGATCTCAATGATTCTGCATCCAAGGATATTCCAGCAGATATCTTAGAGGTTCAGCACCCCTTGGTGAGACCTCTTTGTCTAAGAGAATTGCCAGCTACTCAACTTTTGTAGTGTGTTCCCGAGTCTGAATGTCTGGGCCGTGGAAGCACTTTCAGTTCTGTGGCCGGAGGGTCCTGCTTATTTCTTCCTTCCCACTCCTCCGATTCCCAGAATGACTCTGAAGGTTATGTCGACTGAGTCAGGATTTTGTTGGTGGTGCATTGCTGGCCCAGGAGGAAAAGGTTTCCTCTTCTCTTGGATTTGTCAGTAGGACCCCATTGGTTAATTCCTCTAGACTTGTCTCCTCTGTGAGCACCTGTGACAGACCAGTCCTTGAGAGATTAGACCTGATCGTTAAGAGGTTCAATCCCAAGTTTTAAGTTGGTCAGAAGGAGTAGCAGAGGAAATTTAGCAATCCATATGCGTGGCAACCATTAAGGTGTGTGCAATGCAGTGGACATCATTTTCAAATTGTTGCTATAAGAAGTATTTATTTATTCCCTTGTGAGTGTGACCCATTGAGGATCCTTGATTGAACTCAAAATGGGTTTGCATTGGGCTTGGATGGCTCAACACTGGATAGAAAGGGCAGGCATTAAGACAAGTAAAGAAAGCAGAAGTTGGGATCCTAGAACCTTTATTTCCTGGTTATTAAATATGTACTTTCTTAAACATCATGTGGTTTATGTTTGCTACTCCGTCTTGGGATCTTCCAATGTTTCAAATAGCTTTCTTCCTTTTGAGCCATACGAATCAGTAGAAGTCAAACTCGTAATTTATTTTTCTGGGGCTAGTTGCTTAGGCCAAAGAATTGCGGAATTAAGTGATCTGTAATTTTTTTAAACCTTTCTTTGCATTTTGCAGAAAAAGTTGTCTTGAGACAGACCGTAGCCTTCCTTTTTAAGTCAAAGCCACTGTGCTGTCTGGTTGCTAGAGACTTCCTGGGGACATTCTGAAAGCTCACCTGAGAATGCATTCTGGCCATTGCTTACCATTTGGCTTTGTGGTTTGAAACTCACATTTGTTTGCTTTCTATTTTCTGGCTTTATTTGTTTTTGGCTGTCTAGCTTAGCTTTGTCCCTCCTGTGGAGCATAACCTGTTTACTGTAGTCTTGCATGAGTGCTTGCTTTCCATAAAAGAGCCATTAAAATGTATTCTTATCTTGTCACATTTGCTTCACATTCAATGACATAGGTCAAATGTTAGGCTCTGTCTTCCGAGAGAGTTTACTTTACTTTTTCCAACTTGAGTGAGAAAATGAATCTAATAATCTGGGGGCACAAAACAGAGAGTAAATGTCTGTAAATGAACTGTGCAAATATTTCAGAATATAGTAAAAGTAGGAAAGCACAAATTAAGCACACATTAATATTTTAATACGGACATAACAAATCAAATACTGTAGGTGATGCCTTTCCCACACATTGGGCCTCATTACAACCCCGCCAAGTTGTAACCGCTGTGCGGCCGCCAATGTGGCTGCACTCCCGCGGTGCCCATTTTGACATCCCCGTTGGGCCGGCGGGGATGTGGGCCGCAACATGGGAGCCGGCTCCACCTGAGAGTCAATTTTAACCACGTTTTCTTTTGATCTCCGCTGACACTTCTTTCACCTTTGGGGTCACGGCACCACCATAAAAAAAGATCTCCGGCAAAGAGCCCCCCCACCAGGGGTGGTGCCCGTCAGACATTGCAGTGCCGGTCTGACGAGGAGCAGTGCCGATGATGAAGCATGACATCCTATGGATGTGTGAGGCCTCTTGCTCCTAGAATTTAGGACCCCTGCCACCAGTTTCCGTTCTTCATGGTTGGAACATTGTATCACTTATATTTTGACGTTTCCACTAGGAGGATATACACTGGACCATAATTCCTCCTGATCCCTCTTTTTTTGAGTGTTTATATATACCTGCATAAATAAATAAATAATAATACATGTCTAATATAAACAAAACGTGAGCAGCTTTAGGCGTCTCACTTAGGTTGTAACGGCCTGAACAGTAACTGTAATGCTGTGTCTGTTAAGTATGGATCCTACTGACTACAATGCTTTGTGTGGATGATCTTGATTACTGTTTGCATATGGCTAAGAGCTAGCGCTCACTACACAGACAGGAGGAGTGCTTGTTGTCGTGGTAATGCTGGGTGTATAATGTGAGCTGTCATGATTGCCTTTTTATTGAAACATATTGTATGACACGGTTGCCGTGGCAGCGGGGAGCTGGCCCCACCACCTCGTCTACATGGTCTATTCAGGTCGGCGCCCGGAGGATATTGTTTTCAGCCATTTGAGTCAAGCAATGTGATAGAGTATTAGTTAGAGCATCTTAGCAAGCTAACATTGGTCAATTTCTCTTCTGTTGAGAAGCTGGTAAAGAACAGGCACGTAAGCGAGAAGTGACCAGTCACACCGAGGTGTAATTAAGCCAACCAGTCAGTTAGGGTTTGTTCACAAAGGGTTCTCACTGGAGAGATTTTCTTAATAACAGTCAATTTCCAGGCAGTGGCCAGCTGTCTGGGTGATTCCACATGTTGTGACTTCTATAAACGGGTTGGTCCACAATATGCATGGTAAGTATGTAGGTCTCCACTGAATGCAGTGAGCGTGCATCGCAGAGGACTGCTTTGTGGATGACCTTGCCCTCCACTCCATTAGCTGAGAAGGTACTGGTCACTCACACTGATGCATGGAGACACAACAGTCCCACCATGGACACCTGGGACCATGGCTTCAGGGGTAGCCAGTTGTATACATTGTTCAAGCATCTTGTTGCAGGTGGTATCAGCTGCCAATGACTGGTAAAGATTTCAACAGTGCAATGTCAAGTCATGCGGCTTAATTTTGCAGGTTACTGCAGCAAATCTTAAGCACCTTTCAGCCAGGGACAGGGGATCGAAAGTCGCTCTTCACAGCTGGAAGTGAGGATCAGCCGGACTAGAGACCAAGTCGGACATCAGCATAAGCATTGGAACCAAGGGTAACACAGGTATTGGGGTCATGGAGTGGGGAGATGCTGGACCACAGTGGTGCTGAGGTATTTCTATCAATGAGCAGAGGAGCGCAAGCCCAGTATGATGGTGAAGTTTGGCCACGTTTCAGGCTAGGTTGGGACTGTATGGTACTTTATCCAGAGTGACTTTCAGAGGGGTGCTAGCCCTTTATGAATGTCAGTGCTGCTGTGTCTTATATCTCGTTATATGTCTGGGTTGTTTAGTCAGAGTGAGCTTCAGAAGGGCGCAAGCCCACAATGGACTCAACAGTGTTACGTCAACTCCAAAAGAGAATCACTGTACTTGTGGAAGTTCACAAGTCTGTTATGCAATGGCTAACAAGTCAATAACCCTAGTGATATATCTTCTTGCACACGATAGTAAAGCTGTCCTCTCTCGATTGCAGATTTATTTCTCTCGCTCCCATACACAGTGGGTATGATGGTCAGCCACAGTCCCCCATCTTTGTTTTCAACTGAGGCTAACCAGGATGAGGCCAAAGTCTGGGTGAAGTTGATGGCCATAGTGCAAGAGAAAGGTCTGGAGTGGGCAAGGAAGATGTTAGCAGTGCAAGGAGTGCAGGAGCAGTCAGCAAAACTCGCTGTAACAGACACTGAAGGGGTACAGCCATCTGATTCTGGTCTGGATGCCCAGAGCCAGGAAAATGTCAGTCCGACTGCTAAAAAGAATAGATCAGCAAAAGCCACTGGCGACAGTAAATCGAGGAAAACCAAGAAAGACATTGTTGATTAAGAGCTAGCTGAAGTCCCCTGAACTTCCCAATAAGAGAGCAGGACAAAGAGAGGCATGAAGGACAGCGAGGAACACGAGCCTGTCACTGCGAATAGTGTTCCTATCACAGGAGGAGGACTTGACCTACTGAGTAACATGCCAATTGCTAAGGGGCTAACCAGCCAACCTGCATGGAAGGAGGCCCCTAGCCTAACCCCAGGAGCATCAAGTCAGGTGCTACAAGAAGGACTAGGTAAGATGATGGATGCAATGCACAGCTTCATGGAGTCAGTAAAGACGTTACTTGGATTGGGCATGGAGGGACTGGGTCCCATCAATAAGCAAGCAGACGCAGGTCAGGTGTGTGGGCAAGGAAACATCCAATCTCCAAAAGCACAGTGGGAGTCATCTTCTTTAGTAACAGAGGATTCAGGCGTGGGTGTGGCAGACATTGTCACATGTGGGAGTAGCAAGGGTGCTGTGGTTAGGCCAGATCCCCTCTTGCTGATGGGGAGGTCATCCCTGGCGTGGAGAGTTCCCCTAGAAGCCAGGGAGAAAATTTGGAACAGGGAATTCATTTACATTTTCTTGTTGCTTACATTCACCAAAGAGGGCGCAGACATAATGGTGTCCATGAAAGAAGTGGCTAAGTAAAAGTGTGAGTGAAAGGTTAAGCCAGGGGAGACAATAGACAGCTGGTTTGAGGTGTTTGCTATGTTATCCACAGTAATCATGGAGAAGTTCTCTGAGCAAGGACCAGCCCTATGCAAGTATAACTGGGTGACTTATGAGGAATATAAGCAGAGATTTCAGACAGAAAACAGAGCAAGCACCTGAGATGTCATGGATTTGTCGCAAAATAGAACTCTGGGTGCAGTACATGGGTAATGGCAACAGGCAAGCAGGCATGGACCCCCCTTTTCCTAAGCACAAACATACAAAGCCATACTATTGTAAGCAAAAATATAGGCATTCCTTTCAGGGCAGGGGCCCACATAGTGGGAGTGGGGTCTAACAGCATAGGACAAACAACTTGTGAAGGCTATACAGCACTGGGGCATGCTCCTGGGGCACCATGGGCAAAATCATTCACAACTGCTCCAAGTGTGCTTGATGTCACTCGGCAACCAACTGCAGGAAGGGAAATAAGACTGAAAAACCAAGAGGTGCCAACACGAGTGAAAAGCAGCCCTAACTGCCCTGAGTCACGACATTCTATGATAGCACCATCTCCCATATCTGTTAGTGCCTTGGCCCCTATCCTTAAAGACTACCCCAGACAAGCAGAGAGTGAATTGTTATTTAAAGGTTCCAGTGAGGGCTTCAGGATTCCATATACTGGACCTACAGTGACCAAGAAGGCCAATAAATTACGCTCAGCCAGGGAAACACTGGGGGTTGTCCGGGAGAAGCTGGAGAATGAGGGTCAGTTGGGAAGGGTGGCTGTGCCTTTCTCCCATTCCACCCCTTCCACATTTCCTTGTGTCTCCTCTGGGAATTGTGCCCAAGAAAGAGCAAGGCAAGTAAATAATGATTCCCCACATATCTTACCTCAAAGGGTTATCAGTGAATAACTACCTGGAGGAACGAACATGCTCAGTTTGTTATGCTTCTTTCGATGAGGCAGTCGATCTGGTACGAGCAGCAGCGAAGGGTGATGTCCTGGCGAAGGCAGATATCGAGTCCATGTTCTGCCTTCTCCCAGTACATCTGGATAGTTTTCACCTCCTAAGGATGCAGTGGGAAGGCCTGTATTTTTATGACAAATGCATGCCCATGGGCTGTGCGGTGTCATGTTCCATGTTCAAAACATTTGCATGTTTCCTGGAGTGGGCATTGAGGCAGAGCAAAACCCCATGGTTCTCATTGCACTACCTAGACGACTTTCTCTTCATGGGTACAGCAGGTTCCAGTGAGTGCAGCGAAACCCCCCATGCATTTCAGCACATTAGTCGGGCATTAGGGGTGCCCTCAGCATCGGAGAAGATGCAGGGACCAACTGAGTGTTTGACATTCTTGGGCATCGAGATTGATTCTTCAGAAGAGATTTGCAGACTTTCGAAAGAGAAGGTTGATGCTCTTCAGTCTGACATTCTGAGGGTTTGTGGGAAAGAACAAAGTGACACTGGCCACAATTCAGAGCCTGCCGGGCAGGCTGAAAGTTGCAGCCCGAGTTATACCAGCTGGTAGTATCTTTGTCAGGTGGCTAGTCAGGGGAACAGTGAAGGTTACGAGCCAAAAACAATCCCTCAGGTCACTGGGAGTTTACAGAGGGCCTGGGATGATGCAATGGCACTCCTTAATCCCTCAAGGGACAGTTGAATTCCTTAGCAACTGTGGAGAATGGCCCGTGGTCTCACTCTGACTTGTCAGGAGCATGACACAAAAGTAAAGAGTAGGGTGGCAATCCACTTTAAATAAACAAGCTGTAAAGAATCTAAGTGTGTTGATGCTGAAAACACTGAGGGGACAGCTCTAGCTTTCTCAGGATGGGTGTCGTCTTTTCAAGGAGCTCATCAATGACACCTGGATCGCCCATAAGCTAACCCAACCTGTGTAATCAATAAATTTGCAACATTTTATCCACAAGGAGTATCACTGTCATTTATTATGTCACATGCGTTGTGTGGTTGTAATTTCAAGGTCCTCACATCCCCAAAGGGCTAGGGGGAGCAATGCCATGTGACTGGACATGTCGCACACAGAGCGATATAGGGGGGACAGCATCCAAGTGTTGCTCCCCTTCTAGGATGGAAGATGAGCACATGGGGCCACCGTAGTTGGAGAGGGTGGACCACCCCTCTTTTTTATTGCCCTGGGTGTCAGGAGGGGAGGAGTCAGGCCAGGAGGTTTCATAAAGTTTCATCTCCCTGGGCTGGACCTCTTTGGTGATCGGCGTTAATCACCCACTCACCCATTATCTTAAAAAGAATAATAACAAATGTATAAATGAATAAATAGCATATACCTATGTTTATAGATATAGACATATGTATTTTAAATGCTGTCTTTTACAGAAGTTCCAGTCATCGTCGTAAGGCGGAGTTACAGGACGATCCTAAACTTTTAAAAACAACTAAAAGTCCTTGATATAGTGGATCTTGCAGCCAAAAGAAATCCCTCAGGTCACTGGTAGTCTTTTCAGCGGGGCCTGGGATGATGCTACTGGGCCCCTTAACCCTTCAAGGGACAGTGAAATCCTGAGCAACTGTGGAGAGTGGCCGGGGTCTCGCTCTGACTTGTCAGGAGCGTGACAAAAAAGTAAAGAATAGAGTGGCAACCCACAGTAAATAAACAAGCTGCAAAGGATCTAAGTGTGTTGGTGCTTCAAACACAAACAGTGCAGCTCTAGCTTTCTCAGGATGGGTGTCATCTGTTCAAGGAACTCGTTGTCGACACCTGGATCACCTGTAAGCTAACCCAACCTGTGTAATCAATAAACTTGTGACATATTTTATCCACAAAGAGTGTCACTGTCAATTATTATGTTGCATACATTGTGTGCTTGTAATTTTAAGGTCCTCACATCACTAAAGGGCTAGGGTTAGCAATGCTGTGTGGTTTGTATAAGCATTTCTCACCACTAATGGCCGTGACAAGCAAGCCCTGAACTTGGAGTAATGAAGATTAACAGCAAGTAACCAGAGCATTAGTGAGACTGTGAGTACACAGTGCGAGTAGGGCTGAGTTTAATGTGTGAATAAGGCTGAGTTTACTTTGTGAATAAGGCTATGACCATTGACATCATTAAGGGGTCACCGGCTTGCCCTTTGCAACCCCTGGCACTGCCTTTGCGACCCTTGGCCTCAGAGGTGGCAAATTCAGTGACAGGAACACAGTGGCAGCTCATTCTGATGAACTTTGTTTTCTGTCAATTTGTTATTGCACTAACATTGAATAATAACATATCATTCACTCTTAGTGTAATACAAATAGAGTACAATTGGCTGGAATACGCCCTTCCATGGCAGCTGAGGTAAGTTAAAAATGCTTTTAAATGTATGTTGTGTGTGTGCTTGTGGATGAGAGTGTGTTTATATGACAGAGAGTGTGTGTAACTGTGAATTTGTGTGTGTCTGTTTAAGTGAAAGTGAAGGTCAAAGGGCATGTGATGCACTTCCGGTACCCCTGGAATTTCGGTGAATTGACGTCCATGGCTATAAGTACAGTGTGCATGAGTGGGGCTGTGAGTATAGAGTGTGAGAAGGGCTGTGAGCTTACGGTGTGTGGACAGCTGTGAGTACAGTATGTGAATAGGGTTGTGAGTATACTGTGTTTGAATAGAGATGAGAGCAGGGCTTTGAGCTTATAGTTTGCGGTCAACTTTGAGTACATTACCTGAGTAGAGCTGTAAGTGCTGTATGTGAATACGTATTTGACTAGTGTGCGTGCCTTGTGCGAGTGAGGTCAGTGTGTCATAGGACTCGGAGACCACCAGACGGCCCTCACCCCCTACACCTGCCACACGCAGACCGACAAACCCATCTTTGTTGAAATAATTTTATTCAGAACTTTTCAATTACTTCTTAAAAATACCGTCCGTAATAATTCAATTCAAACAGGAATTTTCAAATCATATTTACAATAATTCAAAGAAACATTTTAATGAGATTAATTCAATAACCATAAATCAATGTGACAGGATCCCTTCCTGTCCTGAATCTCCTTTGGACCACACAGGTGAACCGTACCTCACCTGTATCCCTCGGGGGCGGCTCCCCCGACTTCACTGTTCCTTGTCCTCATGCTCAGAGATCCGCCCCCTTCCCAAGCACCAATCTGCCAAGGGGGTGTAACGGGGCGGCCAGGCCATGGCCACCCCAACGATCTCGGCTCCCTACCACCTAAGCTGGTGTGTACATCTGCAGCTTGGTTCAGGACTTCAGGATCCTACCTCTGGTGTTATACCGAGGCCCCAGCTTTGGGGACCCCTCTGTTGGTTATGGTTACTTTAATACTTCTTCTCCTGCCACGAGGGTGACCAGGGGCCCTAAGGTCCTTCGCCCTCCCCACCCACAAACAAGCTGTGAGCGAAGAACCACATATCTGCAATAAATTGATCCGTCCCCTCATCGAAGAAATGTACCATGTCTCTGTGAAACATTCAAAAGTTTATGCGGAATGTTCCATAAGCGTCCAGGACCTGGGCATGGTCTTGCCATTTCAGCATTGAGCCTCCGAACCAACACATTGATTGTCCTTGATTTCATGTTTGGACCCCGATTGCGACGAGGTACCATATGTAACCATATAGTGGCCGTGTTCGGGAATAATTTAGATAACTTGGTTATTTCTGCAAAACTCTTTTCCCTGAGTGTCTTGCATCCCATGCGCACCAAGTTGTTGCCTCCAATATGTATAATAATGAGATCCAGGAACTAAAGTCCCTCGTATCTCCTTGCCAAGTCGACGAGTTGCTGTAGCTGCGTGACACCTAGTCCACCAACCCCACACCAGCGAAAGGACACATCCTGGATAGCCGCCGGCTTAGGCTTATGGAGCTGTTGCAACATGTAGGTCGCCCGCCGAATGAAAGAATGCCCTAAGAACCAGACCATGCGAGGAACCATTGAATTGAAATGAAAGAACATTGTATGAGAAACCGCATTTGAAGTCATAGTAAGGGAGCATCCATCATTGCAATTCAGGTCTAATGTATTGCTTGTAACAATTGGATGACCATCTCCCTATGGATTTTACCTCAGCTACCGACATCCCTGCACCAGCCGCAAGTGTAGCTGCCCCAATCCTGAACTAATGCAAAGAGTACCCCTGTGGGTCCACCCCCGAGGTCCTAAGAGCCACCTTTAGCACTGCTAAAAATTGGTAGTGAGATAGGCATTCGCCATTTGCGTGAAGAAAAAGTGCAGATGACCCAGAGGAAGGGCGGGCCACCAGGTAAGATCCCAAACGATCCACCGGACATAACGGAGATCTCGGTGCAGCTCTAAGCTCAATGCGTGGGCCTTTACTCAATTGATCAGTTTTGGACTTACGCAGTCGAATTGTTGCCATTCCTGGAGTGATCTGTACATCTGCCCACTGAAGGCCTCCTGAGTGATCCCCCTTGGAAGACCTAACTAATTCGCCAACGTGAAAGGCACCATAGAAAGCTGTATGAAAAACGGCGGCAAAAAATGTTGCCTCAAAAAGCGTTGAACACACAAAGGGGATTCTGTCTAAGAGCATCCCTAGTAGGGCTGCAGTTATGGGGCGCCTAGTGTCTTTGTTTGGGCCCTCTAGTCGAGTCCAACCAACCACCGCCCTTTTAAAGATGAAGGTGTTCAAATGGGCCTCCTGATTCTGAAGCTTCGCAAAGCAACGAATAGCTGATAAGTGAGCCTTGGCGCATGAAACTGGTCTGCCCCTTTCTTTTAAATGACCCCAAGGATCAGCCGGCCGATGCAGCAGAAAAGGCTGAGCCTTTTGGGGAGGGTGCTTAAATAGCCCCCCCACAACTGGTGTGCTGCGGCTGGATCCGGCACCAACGTCGGCCCAACGCATCCTCTTTTTTAACTTCCGCCCCCACGCCTCGCGAGGCAATAAGGCTATGACCATTTACATCATTTAGGGGTCACCGGCTTGCCCTTTGCAACCCCTGGCACTGTCTTTGCGACCCTTGGCCTCAGAGGTGGCAAATTCAGTGCCAAGAACACAGTGGCAGCTCATTCTGATGAACTTTGTTTTCTGTCAATTTGTTATTGCACTAACATTGAATAATAACATATTATTCACTCTTAGTGTAATAAAAATAGAGTACAATTGGCTGGAATATGCCCTTCCATGGCAGCTGAGGTAAGTTAAAAATGCTTTTAAATGTATGTTGTGTGTGTGCTTGTGGATGAGAGTGTGTTGATATGACAGAGAGTGTATGTAACTGTGAATTTGTGTGTCTGTTTAAGTGAAAGTGAAGGTCAAAGGGCATGTGAGGCCTCGCTAGGCATGAGGGCGGAAGTCCCAGGCCAGCCTGACACACAACTAGTGCGGGGTGTTAGGTAACGGCGGCCCCGACCCCTAAGGGCCGCGCTCCCCCCATCTTGGGGGGTGCTTTACCATTGGCTTTGTAAAGGACACTGTCTCACCTCTCCCTTCTCGACGCGGGTCAAGTCTGCCCCATGGTGAGTAAATTGTGCAGAACGATCCTGAACATTCCCTTGACAAGGATTCAGGAGCACATGTTCCTGATCCCAGGTATAATCACGTTGATGCCTTTTAAATCCATTGTCACAATTACTTTCAGCGGGACGTTTCCAGGCGCTCAGAGCCGGTTCCAGATCCGCGCTATTAGGAGCTGCGTATCCTTATGGTTAGATGCCACGAAATAATTGGCAGAAAACTCAATCGTAATAGCTCCTTGTTATTTCAAAGAGTTAATTCATGAGTTCAATTTGTAAACTGAAGGTGCATCATTTTTTCGATTTTTAAAAGTTTAGCTCTGATATAGTCATTGGAAGGATAATGATGCGGGCAGAATGACTTGTCAAAAACCACACAGTGAGTCAGTGGTAAGCAGGGGATTAGAAACGCAGGAAGCATTCCAAAGAACCCCCCGCCAGGCCCCCCAGGTCATGACACGGGTTCCTTATTTCGAAGGGTGTTGAGAGCAGCAGGGCAGGCCCAGTGAGCCCAGGTGTAGTCAGTTAGTTCCCCCTGGGTTAATGGCCTGAACCGACCATCCCGAGCTCGTAAAGGCCTCATTTATCACAGAGCCCCAGAGGGGAGGGAAGCCGGGAGCCTGTCAGCGTGTGCCACTCACTGCCTACTGCAGATTAGACGTCTGCCTCCTATTCCATTAGGAGCCTCCCCCAGATCTCTTCATCTGAGCAGTAGAATCGGCTGTCTCTGGCAGGGGGTCAGAGGCTGGAAGCGGGGGGAGCCCAGGAACCGGGCTTCCTCGAAGCGCCGTGAGATCTACCAGCAGCACACGGAGGAGTGCTGCTTGAAGGCACTGATGAGACATAGCACCGACCACTGGCCCAGTCTAGGATCTGACGCCAGGGCCTGTCTGTAGAGGTCTCCGCATTTTTGTAGACAAGGAAACTCGTGAGGAAACATGAGAACCCATTCTAAGGACGAATGATAGGCAGACTGCTATCTGGTCCATGAGGCACATCACCAGAGCAGGGTTTTAAGTAATACGGGCCCCCGGGTTTCAAACACCGAGAAGGGTCACTATCGGGGCCTATATTAATGTACTAAACTTTAGTGCCAAAAATACTGATCGATTGCGGACCAATCGATGTAAAATAAACTAATTAATTTAATCCATGTCTGCGATTGTTCTTGTTTATATTTCACGTTTTATTTACTCTTGTACTCTCTATCAGTGTTAACTGTTTCCAGTATGTCGTATTTCTATATTTTTCCTGCAGCATATTAGTCTTATACAGTGCTTGCTTTACACCTTCAGGTGTTTACAACGGGTCATGATTGAGAGCCCTTGGGTGAAGCTGAAGGCTGTGCGAGTTTCTCGTAGGGTCTGTCAATGGGTCAAAAAGGTGCTCAGAATACATGGTCATCCAATCCTTGGCCTCTCTGTAGAGCCACAGAACACCGGTCATGTATTTCAGTTACAAATGTGATTCTGTTCAAATGTCTGCGGAGGAGGTACACATTAAAAAATGACAAAGTGAAAGTAAATTGAAGAGGCAGTGCTTACAGGTGAGTGAGAGTGTTATGTTTGGTGTGGTGAAGTGATGATGTGAAGTGCAGCCAGGGCAGATTGAAAAGAGGCGCTAAAGAGGAAAGAGTTTAGGTTTAAAATATGCAGAAGGAATAATACATGTGGAGAGACAAATGGTGTGCATGTCTAACAGAGTGAAAATAACGAGAGTGACTCAGACGCTTTGAAGATCACTACCCCTCCAGTAATGTTTGATTCGCAGTCTCGCAATTTCACAATGAAGCCACAACCTTTATTACATAGGCCACGCCCCTTTTGGAGACTCTCCACTGCTTTCATACCACTTAAAGCCCTGCACCAGAGACACAGACAGACTTGTATACTGGATGACGAGGAAGCCGCACTGCCAGAAAATATATTGTCTTATTCAGCGCTTTATACATCACTTCTGCGGTTTCTAAGCGTTCCAAAAAAGCAGGTTGTGTTCTACCCGAGTAAATATATCCAGTTGTCCAACCCTCTGTGATAAAAAGCTAAATTGGTCTTGTCTGAATTCAGTCTGGTGAGTTACAGAGCAAAGCACATGATAGCAGTAAGTGCTAAACTCCCCCAACCACATTGCCATGACTTTGGGCAACAGCTGGAGGCCAAGCAAGCAGATTTCACTACAGGTTTAAAACGCAGCACTGTGAAAGGGACGGACCACATGCATGAACCCACGGAGGGGCAGAAAATAAATCTGGTGGGGGGGGAGCAGAATCCCTGGGAAGAATGGAGAAAGCACACCTGGCGGGCAAGGCAGCACTGTGGAAGGGCAGACAACATCACGTTTGGAGGTGCAAAGTTCATATGGCCGAGCATCGCTGAGCCCTCCTACGACCAACACTCACTCACCCCTCCCCTAAGCCTACTTCCAAAATTCAGAGACACTTCTCTTGGGGTTAGGGGTCGTGGACCCCATCTGTATTTTATTGTTGGCAGAAATTGTTAATCATAATCATCAAAATTATACGCAGTAAACACAATCATATTCACAAAACATTTACAGAATTTTCATTGAATACCTAGCCTTAATTAATAGAGTACACCAATACATCCAAATTCCTGTCACTGACTAAAAAAAACAGTTAGTTCCTGCGTACCCAATGCTGGTGACTGTGAATGAGATCATAACTGGTTTTCTAGTACCCCCAATCCCTGCCCCTCGACGATGTGGCCTCCCCCCAAGAAGAGGTCAAGTACGATTACATAACCAGGCGAGTAAATCCTCCAAAAACATTTCATAACCGACTCATGAAAGATGGACTCCGTCCTACAAGAAAAACCTTTCTCCATGCATGCAGCCATGCAGGACCACTGACAACCTTGGAGTCCAAAACAACTTGGCCAGTTTGCTATTGATTCTTTTCACTGAGTCATTGAGGGCTTTAACTGAGAGCTCGCCCCTCCACAGACTGAGACACAGAGGGATCATGTTCGACAAAGCAAGGATCGCTTGGGGGAATTTTTTGGCCAACCATCCAACTTCCTATATTACAAGCTCAAACAGCCGTCGGTGCCCAAGTGAAACCAGATCATTACCATGAAGGTGCAGCATGATGACATCTGGAGATGAGTATCCTGAGGGCAGCATTGATTCCAGAACTGTCCTTAATTGAGTGAGCCGCCGCCCGCCTTGGCCAAAGAAAGAGATGCAGAACCAGCCTTTTATACGCGTGATGCAAAGGCACTCCTTACATATAGTTCACCTGCTCGTCGGACATGAAAGTGCCCAATTACCCACACTTTAGTGGCCCCAGAAACTCCTGTATGCACCGGAGCTTTCATGACCATCCACCACTCATCATGGGTATCTACAGAGAGTATAGAGAAAACAAGGTGTAGAGGACATGAACTCATAGCATATGCAATCTCACATATCGCCTGTAGCAATCCGAGGACCACCTCCCAATTTTCCTAACTGCTGGTCCTGAGAACCCCATTGCCACTGCTGCTGTGGCTGCCCCTATCCTAAAGCAGTGAGTGCCAAAGTCAGAGGCATCAAGACCTGCTGCCCCAAGAGAGCGCTTGAGCACCTGTGAGAAATAGTACTTCGTAACTGGCGTGCCGTCTGCATGCACCAATATCGCACCTATATTCCCCGGTGTGGGCTGTGCTAGAAAGGCCTCCATGTTACATATAGGACAACACGCGCTACCCGGGGCTCTAGGCAGTAGGATGTGGTCCCCCCTCCTATCCTGGTCCATCTTTGAGCGGGGGACGTTGATCACCAAACACCCAGATCTCTCTGGCCAATGAATATCTGCCAACAGCAGTCTTCCAGAGGTGTCTGCCTTATTACGCACCACTAGCTCGGCCAATCTGAAAGCCTCATAAAAGGCCAGGGTAAAGGCTGACCTAAATAAGGGGACCTCCCAAGGAGAGGTACAAATGTGATCTAAAACGACTAGCAAGGCCCCCAACTTTGCCGCATCTATGGGCTGCCTAGAGTCTGGCTTATAGCCCTGAGTGCGCTGCCAGCCCTTCAGGGCCCTTCTAACCATAAATGATTTCGTACTGTCAGGCACCCCCACAGTTGCGAAAAGAAAGAAATAGCTGCAGAGTGACGCCTGGCGCATGCAACAGACTTCCCCCCCGACCTCAGATACTCCAGAAATGCCAAGACTGAAGATGGATAAAAAAAGCGGACGATACCACCCCACCCCGGAAATTAATATATGCTGCAAATGCTCCCTGATAAGCCTTCTGTGTTCTGGGAGCTAGGCTGGCTGCCACAAGGTCCGGTATTCCTTGGCACCAATCTGCCACAGATGCTCCGGAAAGGGCATTGGGACCTCCTCCGCTACCGGAAGGTGGGACCTGAAAACCTGCATCTTAAAACGGGACAGTGCGTCAGCAGCATTATTTAAAACACCAGGTACTTGTTTATCTCTGAAGGTCACATTCAACCTCAAACACAGTAACACTATCTCTTTCAGCAGCCTTAGGATCATCTTGCACCTGGCTTCCTGCTGGTTAATGCATTCAACCACTGTCATGTTATCTGATCAGAAAATCACAGACTGGTCCCGAAATTCCTCCGGCCAAATTGACAATGCCACTAGAATTGGGAATAGTTCCAAGAAACCAATGCCAGCCACCAGGCAAAACATAGAGTAAAATGTAATAACAAATTAAAATTACAAAAATCTAATATGGGAACCGGAGATATGATTTTTTAAAAGTAGGAATAGCATGAAGAACCACAAAGTGGCAATGATAGTCAATCGTCCCAGAAGACTGTGACCTAGGTGCAATTAGAGGCTGACTGCAGTTGAATGTGGGTCAGGTACACCAGCTAGGTTCATTTTGGTCAAAGGTTGTACCTTCCGATTAAGTTCCTTGTGCCCCAATCCATCACAGGAGTACAATTCAGTAGTCCCCAGGACCTCAGGGGTAGCACTTAGGTGTCAGGCAGATTCCAACAACAGAGTCCAGCCCAGTTCTAGTTGCAGTTGGTCATCTGGGCAGTTGCAGTAAGGGCCTCTTGTACCTGCCGTTTCAAACACTGTTGTTCCTTTTGCGGCCATGCCTCCCACCCTGAATTCAAGTGTTTCAAGAAATCATGGGATAAGGGTGCCAAAAAACAAGATTGACAATTCGGTCGGCAGTGGCCAAACCATTTCCTTTTTTGTTAAGGCTTCATCTCCCATTCATCTATTGGCTATGGCCCCTTGGCTTAATGCTTACCCCAATCACGCAGCGGCACAGGTGTTGTATTTGGGCTTTAAAGATGGTTTTGGGTGAAGTGAGCTCAGTTCGAACTCGTATGTCTCCCCATGAGGGGTGCTGGGCCACTCGCGTTGCCTCCACCCCGCTCGTCCTGCCGCACCTGCAGGAGGAAACAGACAAAACAAACAGAAGAAAATAGGTGGGGTCTTCTGCGGGTCGCTAGGGGCCCTGGTCCGGTCGGCGAGCGCGAGCAAGAGAAGCGTTTGCTGCCTTCGGCCGCCTTTTCAAGGCTGGCCCCCCTGACATCATAATTGTGCTTCCGGGGCGGCGGCAGCCTCCCAGCCAATCAGCTGTGATTTTGTAGGAGGGTGGGGGCCGGGGAGCCCGCAGCTCAGACACCCACCCCCCTCTCCTTTTTCTGGCACCATCACCATCTGTGGGGCCCCCCTGATTGGGGTGGCCTCATGCAGAGTGGATGGATGGACAGAGGGCCAAAAACAGCACAGCTGGAGGGGCAAACGGCAGCACAACTGGAGAGTATGAAAGCATTACACCTAAAGGGCACAAATAGAACATCGGGAGAGCAAGACTCCTCAGCTGGAGGGGTAGGCATCTTAACTGCTGGTTGCAGATATCAGCACATCTGGAGTAGAAAGCATCATCACATGTGGCGCGAAAGAAATGATGTCATGTTGAAATGAAAAAAATAGAGACTGCTTCTGGGGTAGAAGGTGCTACTTTCAAATCATGCTCCAGCTCCTTACAGTGATGTTTCACGGGAAGACCACTTTATCTTAGACCGTTTGTACTGATGCAAAACAGGGCAAACCTATTTTATACCATTTTACGACTTGTACAATACGTAATAGAGCAAATGAATGTAGGTCCTTTAACATTTTGCATCTGGGCCAAAGGCAAGGAAACAGATGTGGTTCAATTTAGAAAAAAACACATCTATTACTTAAAAATAATTTTATTGGATAAGAGAGTTTAATAAAACATTTTCATTGATTTTAGAGGTTTTGTAACTTTTTGAAAAGCAAACGGATTCTCTCCTTTTATATTTATATTAAAAAGTGGAACAAAGTTGATTCTTTCTTATATATTTATTACATTTCATAATATGTAAACACATGGAAAATAGTGTTAAAAAAGTGTGCCCCATGCTTTGCCAATGGTGCAAAACGTAGGTTTTGAACAAATAATGGTTGTTCCATTGCCTGTTTCATGAACAATAAATATCGTGCCAAAGGATTTGCCCTTTGAGAAGGTTCTGCACTTTGGCCTGTAAATGCAAACAAACTCTGAGGTATTATGGAATAAGGGCCCATATTTATACTTTTTAGTGCAAAATTGAGCTAAAGCAGTTTTGCATCAAAAAGTTTACAGGCGGCTTGCGTCATTCCAAAGTGCCAGCGGGGTGCCAAATTTATGGAATGCGGCAAGCTTATGCTAGCGTCAGAAAAAATTACGTTAGCCAGGTGAGGGTGGAGGTACGAGTGGAGGGGGTCTTGCCTCAAGACATGATGCTAGGCTGGTTAGAGGCAAAAAAAGTGCCGTTAACCAGCCTAGCGTCATTTCCTGATGCACAACTATCCATAACACATGACTCCTGTCTTATAAAAGACAGGAGTCATGCTCACCACCCCAATGGCCAGCACAGGGGACCAGTGTCCCCTGGGCATGGCAATTGCACCCAGTGCCATGCATGGGGGCCCATTTCCCCCATTGACATTAAAAAAAAATACTTACCTATACTTACCCTACTTACCTGAGATGGGGTCCCCCACCCTCTGGTGTGGGTGGGGGTGTTCCTGGGGTTTGGACTGGGCACCCGTGGGCCCATTCCATAATGTTTGACCATGGAAATGGGTCCATAGGTCCCCTAACTCCTGGTCTGACCCAGGCGTTAAATAATGACGCTAAGCAGGCTTAGCGCCATTATTTAGGCCCTAGTGCAATTATTTAAGCCAGCTTCTCACCCTTAGAGTCATTTTTTGGACAGGAATGCCAACCTTGCATCTCATTGACGCAAGGTGGGTTCACGCATCCAAAAAGTTATGTTAACTCCTATATTTTGATGCTAGACGGGTCTAGCATCAAAATATAAATATGGAGTTAAGTTTGTGCCAAATTTGCGTGAAATAAAAAGACGCAAATTTGGTGCAAACAGAGTATATAAATATAAATATGCCCCATGGGCCCATATTTATACTTTTTGGTGCAAAACTGCGCTAACGCAGTTTTACATCAAAAAGCTTACTGCAGGCTTGCGTCATTCCAAAGCACCAGCTGGGCGCCAAATTTATGGCTTGGGCTAGCGTCAGAAAAAAATGACATTAGCCGGGTGAGGGTGGCGGTACGGGTGAAGGGGGTTTTGCCTCAAAAAATGATGCTAGGCTGGTTAGAGGCAAAAAATGCCGTCAACCAGCTTAGCGTCATTTCCTGACACACAACTATCAATAACACATGACTCCTGTCTTAAACAAGACAGGAGTCATGTCCACCATCCCAATGGCTGGCACAGGGGACCAGTGTCCCCTGGACATGGCCATTACACCCAGTGCCACGCAGGGGGCCCTATTTCAGAGCCTCCAATGACCCTTAAAAGTTTTTAAAAACTACTTACCTATACTTACCCTCCTTACCTGGGATGGGGTCTCCCATCCTCTGGTGTGGATGGGGGTGTTCTTGGAGTTTGGCGTGGGCACCTGTGGACCCATTCCATGGTGTTTGACTGTGGAAATGGGTCCACAGATCTCCTAACACCTGGTCTGACCCAGGCGTTAAATAATGGTGCTAAGCAGGCTTAGCGCCAATATTTAGGCCCGCCTCCCCCCGTGCACCATTTTTGCAAAGGAGGATAAATAAGGTGCTTTTGGCTTAGAATCATTTTTTGGACGGGAATGCCTACCTTGCATCTCATTGATACAAGGTGGGTTCACGCAACCAAAAAATGACGTTAACTCCTATATATTGACGCTAGACAGGTCTAGCGTCAAAATCTAAATATGGGGTTAAGTTTGAGCGGAATTTGTATTTAAAAAAATGACGCAAATTCAGTGCAAATAGAGTATAAATATGCCCCAAGGTGTCTCCTTGAAGGAGTTTTTTTGTATTTATTTTTTAATTTTTTAACATAGACCTGTATTTGTGTTAGGGTTGTTGTTTACTCTTTCCAGTCACATAACAATCCTTATGGCGACCATCCTAGGATGGACTCTGGTACGAGAACAAAAAACTGACAGATCACCTCCAGGGACCTGCACAAGTACATGAACTTCCCGTTGCTACCCTGCTCCACCCCCCCACACACATACACACCCTGCCACATCTTTACTCTCCCCAAGGCAACCTGGTCTACTGAGATTTCCCTTAGTCCTTGGACTTGTTACACACACAGTTGTCTGCTCTCTGTGCCGCTCTCATCTGGAGCAGTGGACCACAAGCACATACCCAGTGAGCACATATGCCACACCAAGGTGAGAATTTGCAGTTTAACTGGTCGATCAATGAGGGATGATTTATTTGTTAGGAAAACCACCCCTGCTCCTGTGGGAAGCTTTTCAGAAGGAAAAAATTATCATATTTGTTGAGGAGAAGTCGTCCGAAATTGGCAGGCTAACAGTATGGCACAAGTAAGTTCTTGCTAGTGATGATTGTTCTGTGAATCTCATTGTGGCGCCCGTGTGCATACATGCCAACATTTTAGGAGAGAAAAGTGGGAGATTTCTGGAAACAAAATTGGGGGAACGTATTTTCCCCATTGACGTCTATTGGGACCTGAATCGGGTTACCGTTATGTATGGGTTTTGGAAGTCTGCTGCTGCAGGATTGGATATTAGCTACGCAAATGGATGTTTTATTCCTTACCTGTGACGAACACGGAGAAAGCGATATGGCAGACAGAGAGGGCGTGATGCAAGTTCTGTGCACTGGCCTGCAGGAGCAGGTTATTAGCAGCGCATACTCTGAGTTTCACAAGACCAGGCACTGCCACCAGAAGCCTGCAGAGGAATCGGGTTTTTACATGCAGAAATTGGGAGAGGGGAGACTAGTCTTGAAATCGGTATTCTCTTGCCAGAATTAGGAGGGTTGACATGTACGCATGTGCAGCCCGACCAGATTCTAGAGGCAACAGTCCAGCTGGGTAGCAGGGTAGTGGCAGTGATACACTATGCAAGCAGATAGTCATCACATCAGTCTCGCGTACCGCCATGAATATACATTCATCCCAGAAAGGTCAAGTAACAAACTCAGAAGGTCATGGTTAGACTGCATGATAAGCCCTTACTTACCTCACGCAACGTTTTCATTATAGGTTATACAACAACCACACATGTCGCCACTCAAACATACATGCCGGTCTGCAATCACTCTGAAGGACGGAGTGCCGCAAAGCCACACTAGTAACAGTTTTGTACCGTGCAAATGCTAAGTAACATGACACCTTGGCTAAGCCCACCACATGTTTTTCTGAACTATACTGTGATGTGGAAATTAAAGCTTATAGTAGGAAGAAAAATACATTCCTGAGATGACGTGGGTAATGTATGTGACAACACCGAAAACTGGATCAAGTCAAGTGGATAAATGGAACACTGTTTTAAACCAGATCGGAATACTGAAACTAAAAGTCAATGTTTTTAAGAATATGTAATGCTCCTGGAGCATTTCAGTAGCTGGTGAATGAGATTTTATTAGAACACAGAGATATGTTCCTAATAATTAATATAGATGACGAGGAGCTCTTTTTGTGTAATCCTATTAAATGTCAACAGTATGTAAAAACAGAATCAAAGACAGATTGTGAGTTTTACATTCAGCATGATGAGTTTGTAGTAAACGTGACCTCACCTGCTAGAATAGCTACTGTTCAGCACAAAGTACAATCAATTCAAGAATGGTCTCAGCCCTGATGTTATCCAGAGGCGTGTGGGGCTACACAATGCCTACACATTATTAATATCTTATTCCACATCAGTGGCACTTTCAAGAAAATACACTCAAATTAAACTGTCATTTGGACACAGAGAGCAAGAGGACCTTCTTGTCTTCATTGCATCTCGGACATAAGGGGTAATGTTCGCGAGAAAATAAACAAAATAGGTACTCTTCAGGAGAGTAGGATCTCAGGATCCCTGATGATTAGTAACATGCTTTGACTTACAAAATCCTGGAGCAAGCCTGTGGAAGAAGATCTTTGAAAGGAAAGGCTGAGACAACTGGCCCAATTTTCCTCCAAAAGGCAAAATAGGTTTCCTTCTTTAACCAAATCACTTCTTATTTTCCAGTCTTGTATGGAGTTTGTAAAGAAAATGGATTATTATTGGGTGAGCAATTACCCACCTCAAGGAAAGTCACAACCCTTCAGAGTGTGAACTCTCAAAAGTCACTAAATTAACTTGAGTTCAAATCCTTGGTAGCTGTGGCGCAGAGGAGACAGGCTTAACTAAGGGCAATGTGTAAAGTATTTATGTAGTATCATAACAGTAATAAGTTCAAAATGCAAAACAATTAAAATTATAAAACCAATTAGAATCATAGAGTAAAATGTAATAACAAATTCCAATAAGGGAACTGGAGATATGATTTTTTTAGAATTAGGAATAGCATAAAGAACCAGAAAGTAGCAATGATAGTCAATCGTCCCAGAAGACTGTGGCCTAGGTGCAATTAGAGGCTGACTGCAATTGAACGTGGGTCAGGTACACCAGCTAGGTTCATCTTGGTCAAAGTTTTTACCTTCCAAATAAGTTCCTTGGGTCCAAATCCATCACAGGAGTACAATTAAATAGTCCCAGGACTTCAGGGGTAGCACTTAGGTGTCAGGCAGATTCCAACAACAGGGTACAATCCAGTTCTAGTTGCCATTAGTCAGCTGGGCAGTTGCAGTAAGGGCCTCTTGCAGCTTGTTATATCCCTGTATCATTAGCAGGAGACCAGCTTTATGACCCATGAAGTCCACTTCTCTGTCCTAGGTAGAAGAGGAAGCAGGCTCCGTCCCTCAGGGCTCATATCAGGTCGTAGGTAGAAGGCCCAGCTCTCTTTTGTTCTTCCTTAAGTCCATGTGTGCTCTGAAGTGGGAACCTGGAGATATCACATCTATTTGTGGCATGAGCAAATGGGTGAAGAAGACTCCTAAGCATGTCCTAACCACTGTATTAAAATTCCTATGGTATACTCAACCCCCTTTGCACATTTTCAAGAAGGCAGACGTCTTCTGCCACACTCACTACTTGGGCTCTGAGTGGTGGGGGTGTGTGTTTAGGAAGTATACTATGGTAATCCTAGTATCCTCTCATGTCTAATGCCAAAATCTAGTTTCAAGCAGACACTATGTTCCCAATAAATCCAGAGAGAGAATTCTGGTAGGACAAGGCAGGGTTCATCAGGAACCAGAGAACGGATCCACAAGAATTGTCTCACCTCCCTGCTCCCATCGTTTCAAGTGAACCCCCAGTGTTATATGTAAACCCAGCAGACCAGTCAAGCAGTATTTGACACTCAAGTCAGATTTGACACTTCAGTGTCAAACAGGATTCTCTTAGCTCCCCATCCTGCATTTTATGTGAGGATTAGAGGTGCCATCTTTGCCCATTCTGACCAGCCTATTGTATGCTCCTAGGAGGCCCTTCACACTTTTTCACACTTACACAAACGCTAATCCATGTCTAGGAGAATTTGAGAGTAAATGCAAAATGCCTCCCAGGAACTTTAGGCAAGGAAAAAGTAGCTTTCTAAAAGTCACTTTCCTTAATAATTATAAAAATGTGACTTCCTAATTTAATTGTATTTTTTAATCACTATTAAAAATAGTTGTTTAATTATTTTTGTATCTGTTCCAATTCCAGAGATTCAGTATAAGTATTGTGATCTTTACTCATTTTTTTTTTTTACATAGGACAAGTAGGCCTGCCACAGTGTAAATAGCTTTTGATGACCAATCACTATAAGGACATGTTAACGTTAAATCTCTATGTGTTCTACTTTTAAATACCATGCATTGTTTCTTATGGGCTAAAAGGTCTACATAAGTATGACTTTTAAATATTTTAAAGGAAAGAATTGACCTGTCACAAGGGTTTATTTTTACAGGTCAAATAGCAGTTTTTACACTTCGGCAGTCAGGCTAATGTGGTAGGCTCAAAGCTATATTTACACTGTCACTGTAGTAAAAGGCACAACAGGTGCTGCAGTTCACTGGTGACATTTAACTTACAGACCCTGGCTACATTTTGTACCATATACTAGGGACTTACAAGAAAAATTGAATATGCCAATCTGGAATGTGACAATTCAACCACGTTTTAATGGGTGCACACAGGTGCTTTAGCACTTGTTAAAGTGCAATGAGTTTTAATGTCAGAAAAAATACATGGTTTAGCAGATGGCAGAAAATATGGGGTGACCACGCAGAAAATGTGGATTTCCTGCAAAGGTGCAAGTTGTTCTACATGGGTCTTAAAGCAACCAGGCTAGCTAGCCATTGCTAGGCACTCCTAAGCCTACTCCTCTGTGTCCCCAAGAATCCTCACTCTCACATTCCCAACTATGTGATATTTAACCAAGTTCATGTAAAGTTCTCTTATAGCAAAGAAAACTTCAGTAAAATCCCAAAATGTTGAAAGGCAAGACAGATATCTTCTCAAAGACTTTAGCTCATGGCCTGGTTACTAAACTAGCCCCTCTCCACAATAAAGAAATTCAAGCATCACCTTTAGGGGTGGACAGTGAACTCCACTTGCGGAGTTTGCAGAGTTTTCCCCTCTCCATGTTCTGCTTAAAGCGCAGAGTTCCGAAAAACTCTGCGTAGTGGAGCGGAGTTTTCTTCTCGTTCGTGCTCGTCAACGGTGAGTTGGGTAGTGGAAATAAGGAAAATCTTACTTAAGACCACCACTGGGCAAGATTTCTCAGTGCAAGCAGTTGCGGATGGTTGTAACTGCTCACACTGACAAACCTTCAGTTTGCAATGAGGGAGCTGCAGCATGAGTAGAAAATCAACTCGAGCATCAGAAAAGAAGCAAGACCCTCTTGCCTGCGCAGGGAGCCATTCACGCAGATCTTTCAACGCAGGCCAAACACCTGGCACTAAAAATTAGCGAGATCGGAGCAACCAAGTCCACTGATTGCAGAACTCCACGTAGTGCAGTAGAGTTTTTTGGGCACTTTGCCGAGCTCCATGTAGTGCAACTCTGCGAACTCTGCCCACATCTGATCACCATAGGCCAACCTCTCACAAAGAGGGGACCCTGTGAACAGGGGTGCAGCTTAGTTAACAATGTTAGGGGTATCAGTTTGAGATTTTCCAACAAGCAACATGGTGTACCCAATTAAAGTAGGTCAGGCTGGGGCGGCACACTGGATTAATGGACAGTGTTATGGACCTTAGTTTTGAGTTATTTAGAAAATAGGGTGATTCAGCAAAGGTCGTCCACTGTGAAATAGCCTGGACTTCTTGGTCTGCTCCAGTCCAGTTTCTCCGTACAGCAGTGAGGGAAGTAAGACCAAGGAGGACAAGCCTAGCACCAGCACAGACCTAACGTGAGCAGACCAGACTTGGGGAGGGCAGTCAGAGGTGGGCTAGTGGTGATATTGTAGTAGCCCATCAGTCTAGTCCTAGAGATCTTCAAAAAAGATGGGGACATGCACTGGATGCTCAGAGTCAAGGCCACCTGCTTGGAACTCATACTCAGGTACACATCTTTGTCATCAACTGTGAGGTACACCACATTACGGCCCATATTTATACTTTTTGACGCTAAACTGCGCTAACGCAGTTTAGCGTCAAAAAATTTTGCGCCGTCTAACGCCATTCTGAAGCGCCATGCGGGCGCCGTATTTATGGAATGGCGTTAGCCGGCGCAAGCAGACCGGCGCTGCCTGGTGTGCGTGGAAAAAAACCACGTAGACCAGGCAGCGCCGGCGTTGGGCAAAAATGACGTTAGGGTGTCTTAAAATGGGGCAAGTCAGGTTGAGGCAAAAAAATCGTCTTAACCCGACTTGCGCCATTTTTTAACGACGCCCATCCCCCATCAACATGACTCCTATCATTGTAAAGATAGGAGTCATGCCCCCTTGCCCAATGGCCATGCCCAGGGGACTTCTGTCCCCTGGGCATGGTCATTGGGCATAGTGGCATGTAGGGGGGCACAAATCAGGCCCCCCTATGCCAAAAAAAATTATTAGAAAAAAAAAAAAAATACTTACCTGAACTTACCTGAATGTCCCTGGGGTGGGTCCCTCCAGCCTTGGGTGTCCTCCTGGGGTGGGCAAGGGTGGCAGGGGGGGTCCCTGGGGGCAGGGGAGGGCACTCTGGGCTCATTTTGAGCCCACTTGTCCCTTAACGCCATGCCTGACCCAGGCGTTAAAAAGCGGCGCAAATGTGCCGTTTTTAGCCACGCCCACTCCCGGGCGTCTCTTTTGCCCGGGAGTATAAATACCACGTAAAGGCCTGGGAGTCATTTTTTAAGACGGGAACGCCTCCCTTGCATATCATTAACGCAAGGAAGGGGTTCACGCTAAAAAATGACGCACATTCCGGGAACTTTGGCGCTAGACGCCTCTAACGCCATAGTATAAATATGGCGTTAGTTGGCGTTAGTTTAGCGTCGAATTTGCGTCGAAAAAAACGACGCAAATTCGGCGCAAACGGAGTATAAATACGGGCCTACATGTGCCTAATGCTTCTAAGACAATGGAAGGGCAGTTGGAAGCTTCCCTACCTCACATAATAGGTACAGCACACCATCAGCGGTGTAAGTGTTCCTCATATAATAGGTACAGCTGGGCGTAACCAGTGCAAATTTCCCTACTTCAAAGAACAAAAGCAACACAGCAGCTTGAATGCAAACCTCATTTTCTCACAGAAAAGGTATGACACACTATCTACAATTTTAGCATCCATCCTCACAAAACAGGTCCAGCATAGCACAGAAGCACAAGCCTTTTCCTCACAAAACATGCACAGAACACTATCATCAGTGAAAGCAACCTCAAAGAAGAGATACAAATGGATATCAGCTGTGTAAGCTTCTCTCATGAACAAGTACAGCGTGATAAGAGTAGTACAAGTTTCTTCCCTTTCATAAAAGTTCTAGCACTACATCAGCAAACCAAGCTTGCTTTATATAATAGTCACAGCACCGTCAGCTTCAACAATGCAAACATCATTACCTATTCGATGTGTATGCTTTCACATGCTTGTGTGAACTGGCAGTTGTATGGCTAGCTGGTTGGGTAAACTGTTAAGTGAGGATGGGTAAGAGAGGGGTGAATGGCTATAGCACTATGTGAGAGGACGGAGGAGTGGGTGGTTGGATGGTGGAGTGCATTGGTGGGCAGCTGGGGGAGTCAGGTGTGATGTCTCATAAATGTATATTTGCATGAATGCTGAATTTGTAGAAATTGACAGTCAAATGAGTAGATATCTGTGAATGAAGAATATATGTTAAAATATGTTGTCTATGGGTTGTTGGGTATTTGTGCAAAGGTGAATGATGGTCAGTTTGTGTATTTGTGGGTGGATTAATGATCACTGTGTATGAGGTATATGTCTATGGTGTGAGGGTGGATGTATGTGTGAACAGTTCATGTGAGCACGTGTGCGGTTGGATCCATGTAGCTTGATGCTGCTGCCTTTGGAGCTGCTCTCCTTAGCACATGGTAATCCATAAAAAATACTTTTGACCTTACAAGGTGCTTATATCTGCTTGTTGGTTAACAAAGTGCTGAGAATCACTGTGAGGGGCTATCATTGCTATTTAACAAGACTGGGAATCTTGATACTTTAAAATGAGTGTGGCACTTATGTGTCATAATCCAGTGTTTGAGGATTCTGAAAACAAGAAAAACAATGTCTTTCATATGAGGCTGTGTGACTCTGATTCTGCTGGCTGTAAGATACTGACCTTTCAGAAAAACTCATAAATTAAAGAATAGAAGTAAAACATCTCAGAATGAAGTATAACATGCGGTACCACCGAATGTAAAGGGGTGGAATGCCACATTCCAAGAAGTGAGCCATCGCAAAATGAGGCATAAAATTCAGTAACACTGAATATAAATGGATGTCATGCACATTCCAAGAAGTGGACCATCTCAGAATAAGGTATAATTTGCAACTGAACTTTTAATGAAAGGGGTGACATGCACATTTTAAGAAGTGAGGTATCTCAGAAGTAGGTATAATGTGCGATTGCACTGAAAGTAAAGTGATGAGATGCATATTCCAAGAAGTGAGTCATCTCAGAATAAGGTATACCACTGAAATAAAGGAGCGATTTGCATCTTCTAAGAAGTGAACCATCATAGAATAAGGTATAAGGTGTGGCAGCACTAATAACAAAGGGGGCGGCATGCACATTTCAAGAACTAAGCTGTCTCAGAATGAGGTACAACACGTGAAAGCACTGATAACAATGTGGGTGACATGCACATTCCAATACGAGAACCATCTCACAATGAATGATAACATGTGGTAGGACTTGTTACTTGTTAAAGGGGGTGATATGCACATTTTAAGAAGTGCGCTATCTCAGAATGAGATATAACATGCAGTAGCAGTGAGAATACAGGGATTTCAAGAGCCATCTCACAATGAATGATAACACGTGGTAGGAGTTGTTACTTGTTATCCCCTTCGCAGCCAAGTACATAACGGTTACGTCCTTGGCTGCGGCGCTGAGGCGCCAAGGACGTAACCGTTACGTCCTGGGACCAGCTATTGGGGGGGGGGGAACGCTAGTCTTGCCTCAGCGCCCCACCGCAGGGATGGAAGGGGAATTGCTTCCCTTTCCACCCCGCACCCACCACCTCCCTACCCCCAGTGACGTCTGATGACGTCAGCAAACGATCATGCTCTGACCTCATCAGAGGCCTGCTCCTCCCAGCTTCCAGCATGGATCAGAGGAGAAATGCTTTTGTATTTCTCCTCCGATCACTGGAGGGGACGAGAAAGGCATCAATGGAGAGGAAAGGCCTTTCCTCTCCTTTCATGTCTCTCTCAGCATTTCTGCTGCCCGATCACGATGGGATCGGGCAGCAGAAATGCCCACTAGATACCAGGAATTTGTTTTTTGTAATTGACATGAGGGGAGCGCCCCTTGGGCAAGGGCCGCTCCCCAGGAGGCCAAATTATTTTTAGACCATTTCTGCCCCACTTGGGGCAGATCAGCCTATTTGTATTAGGCCAATCTGCCCCCAAGGGGGCAGCAAGCACTAAACACCAGGGATTGTTTTTTTCTTTTTGTTATTGACATGAGAGGAGCGGCCCCTTGGGCAAGGGCTGCTTCCCAGGGGGCCACATTATTTTTAGGCTTTTTCTAATACAATTAGGCCGCTCTGCCCCCAGGAGGTGGGCAGAAACCCCCTAGACACCAGGGATAATTTGTTTTTTTTTGTTTTTTTATGTGGGGAGCGATCCTTCAGGAAAGGGTCTCTCCCTGGAGGGCCATTTCGGCCCCCATTGGTGGCAGATCTGCCTATTTTTATTTTTCAGCCAATCTGCCCCCACGGTGGGAAGAAACCACTAGACACCAGGGACTTCTCTTTTCAATATTATTCAATGAGGGGATCGGCTCCTTGGGCAAAGGCCGCGCCCCTGAGGGGTGGGCGGGAGAAATATTTTTAGGCCTTTTATGCCCCCCTTGGGGCAGATCAGCCTATTATAATTAGGCTGATCTGCCCCGGCGGGGCAGAAATCCCTAGACACCAGGGATATATATTTTTTTTATGTTTACTTTTATTTTTTATCTATGGGGAGAGACCCCATAGGCAAGGGTCGCTCCCTTGGGGGGCAAATTGTATTTAGGCCATTTAGATCAGCCTATTTTTATTAGGCCGATCTGCCCCCAAGGGGGGCAGAAACCACTAGGCACCAGGGATTTTTTGTTTGCGCCAATTTCACTCAAGGAGAGCGACCCCTTAGGCAAGGGTCGCTCCCCTGGAGGGGCAAATTTATTTTAGTCCATTCCTGCTCCCCTTGGGGGCAAATTGGCCTATTTGGGGGGCAAAACCCACTTAGGCACCAGGGATTGGTGTGTGTGTGTATGTGTGTGTTTTGTTTTGGGGGAGCAGCCCCTTGGGCAAGGGTTGCTCCCCCTGGGGGCACATTACTGTTGGCCATATCTGCCTGGCCTATTTTTGGAAGGCCCATCTGCCCCCAAGGGGGGCAGAAAGCCCACCAGAGACCAGGGAAGATTTGTGTTCCAAAATAAGAGGGTAGGGATATGGCCATACCCCCACCCCAAATAAATGGGGCCAAAGTTGTTCTGTCCACTAGTGGGCAGATGGGACAATTACCCCCGATTCACACCCGGGGGGACAGAAAGTCTACTAGATGCCAGGGAATTAAAAAAAAAATAGTGGGGTGGTGGCTATCAACCAGTATGGGCCTGGTTATACCCCCACTCCAACTGAAGGGGTAACAGTCTTTCAGCTCTCCCCCCCATAAAAACATCCTATCCCACGGCAAGGAAGAGGACATTTGATTATTTTGGGTTTTGGTTTTACATTTGGGCCATGAGAGTTTGGCTAACTCTCAAAATCGTCCCGCTTGAAGTGGTGAGGGCTGCACTTTTTGGACTTTGGGATGCTGCCATGTAGGAAAATCCACAATACCTAGAAACATCTGAAAACGAAACATGTGGGTGATTCCAGGGTGGTGTGCTCACATGCACCCTGCACCATTTTCTTACCTACAATGCCCTGCAAACCTCCAACGTTGCTGGAAATCACACATTTTTTCCACATTTTTGTGATGGAACCTTCCAGAATCTGCAGGAATCCACAAATTTCCTACCACCCAGCATTGTCTCATCTATACCGATAAAAATTCTCCTGCACTTGTCAACCTAATTTTTATTTTTCAAACTGCCCTCTTGGGCCCGTTTTGGTTCCCCCTCAATTTCGACATGTTTTTGGCGCTTCCCCGTCACAGGCACTTGGCCCACCTACACAAGTGAGCTATCATTTTTACTGGGAGACTGAGGGGAACATTGGGTGGTAGGAAATTTGTCCCGGTGTGGTGACCCCACACAGAAATGTGGGACAAATGTGATATTTTAGCTAAATTTGAGGATTGCTGAGGATTCTTGGTAAGAAAACATCGGGGGATCCATGCACATCACACCTCCCTGGACTCCCTCGGGTGTCTAGATTTCAGAAATGTCTGGGTTTGGTAGGTTTCCCTAGATGGCTGCTGAGCCCAGGACCTAAAACGCAGTTGCCCCCCGCAAAATCAGGTAGTTTTGTTTTTGATCATTTTGATGTGTCCAGATAGTGTTTTGGGGCCTTTCCATTCGCAGGCACTAGGCCTACCCACGCAAGTGAGATACCATTTTTATCGGGAGACTTGGGGGAACCCTGGGTGGAAGAAAATGTGTGGCTCCTCTCAGATTCCAGAACTTTCATTCACCGAAATGTGAATAAAAAGTATTTTTTGGCCACATTTTGAGGTTTGCAAATGATTCTGGGTAACAGAACCTGGTGAGAGCCCCAGAAGTCACCCGATTTTAGATTCCCCTAGGTGTCTAGTTTTCAAAAATGTGCAGGTTTGTGAGGTTTCCCTAGATGCCGGCTGAGCTAGAGGCCAAAATCCACAGCTTGGCACTTTGCAAAATACTGGTCTGTTTTCTTTTGGAAAATGTGATGTGTCCACGTTGTGTTTTGCGGCATTTCCTGTTGCGGGCGCTAGGCCTATCCACAAGAGTGAGGTACAATTTCTATCAGGAGACTTGGTGGAATGCTTGGTGGAAGGAAATTTGTGGCACCTCTCAGATTCCAGAACTTTCCATCACCGAAATGTGAGGAAAAGGTGTTTTTTGGCCAAATTTTGAGGTTTGCAAATGATTCTGGGTAACAGAACCTGGTGAGAGCCCCACATGTCACCCCATCTTGGATTCCCCTAGGTGTCTAGTTTAAAAAAATGAGCAGGTTTGGTAGGTGCCGGCTGAGCTAGAGGCCAAAATCTACAGCTAGGCACTTTGCAAAAAACACGTCAGATTTCAATGTAAAAATGTGATGTGCCCATATTGCGTTTCCTCTCGCGAGCAATACGCCTACCCACGCAAGTGAGGTACCATTTTTATCGGGAGACTTGGGGGAATACAGAATAGCAAAACAAGTTTTATTGCCCTTTGTCTTTCTCTACATTTTGTCCTTCAAATTGAAAGACAGTGTGTAAAAAAATGTATTTTTGAGAAATGCCCTGTAATTCACATGCTAGTATGGGCACCCTGGAATTCAGAGATGTGCAAATAACCACTGCTTCTCAACACCTTATCTTTAGCCCATTTTGGAAATACAAAGGTTTTCTTGATACCTATTTTTCACTCTTTATATTTCAGCAAATGAATTGTTGTATACCCAGTATAGAATGAAAACCCATTGCAAGGTGCAGCCCATTTATTGGACCTGGGTACCTAGGGTTCTTGATGAACCTATAAGCCCCATATATCCCCACAATCTGAAGAGTCCAGCAGACGTAACGGTATATTGCTTTTAAAAATCTGACATCGCAGGAAAAAGTTACAGAGTAAAATGTGGAGAAAAATGGCAGTTTTTTTACCTCAATTTCATTTTTTTTTATTTCAGCTGTTATTTTCTGTAGAAAACCCCTGTAGGATCTACACAAATTACCCCTTGCTGAATTCAGAATCTTGTCTACTTTTCAGAATGTTTAGCTTTCTGGCATCCAGCATTGGTTTCACTCCCATTTCTGTCACTAACTGGGAGGAAGCTGAAAGCACAAAAAATAGTAAAAATGGGGTATGTCCCAGCAAAATGTCAAAATTGCATTGAAAAATTGGGTTTTCTGATTCAAGTCTGCCTGTTCCTGAAAGCTGGGGAGATGGTGATTGTAGCACCGCAAACCCTTTGTTGATGCCATTTTCTGGGGAAAAAAACAAGAGCCTTCTTCGGCAGCCCTTTTTTCCCATTTTTTGAAAACAACAACATTTTCACTGTATTTTGGCAAATTTCTTGGCCTCCTTCAGGGGAACCCACAAAGTCTGGGTACCTCTAAAATTCCTAGGATGTTAGAAAAAAAGGACGCAAATTTGGCATGTGTCGCTTATGTGGACAAAAAGTTATGAGGACCTAAGCGCGAACTGCCCCAAACAGCCAAAAAAGGCTTGGCACCTAAGGGAGAAAAGGCCTGGCAGCAAAGGGGTTAAAGAGGGCGATATGCACAATTCAAGAAGTGTGCTATCTCAGAATGAGATATAACATGCAGTAGCCATGAGAATAAAGGGATGACAAGCACATTCCAAAAAGTGAGCCCTCTCAGAATGAGGTATAACATGCATTAGCACTGAAATAAAGTTGTGACATGCACATTCCAAGAAGTGAGCCACTACTAAATGAGGTATAAAATGCAGTACCACTTAAAATAAAGAGTTGACATGTACCTTTCAAGATGTGAGCCATTTCAGAATGAGGTATAACATGTGGCAGAACTGGTAACTAAGGGGCTGGCATGCACAATCCAAGAGGTGAGCCATCTCAGAATGATGTATAACATGGTAGCACCAGTAACAAAGGAGGTGACAAACACATTCCGAGAACTGAGGTATCTCAGAATAAGGTATAAAATGGTAGCATTGATATACAAGGGTGTCATGTATATTGCAAGACGTGATCCATCTCAGAATGAGGTACAACATGATATAGCATTGGTAACAAAGGGGATGGCATGCACAGTCCAAGAAGGGAGTCCTCTCAGAATAAGACATGACATACAGTGGCACTGATAATAAAGGGGTTGACATCCACAGTCCAAGAAGTGAGCCATCTCAGATTGACATAACATGCGGGGGCACTAAAAATAAAGGGGCAATATGCGCAATCCAGGAAGTGAGCCACCACAGAATGAGGTATGCCTTGCAGTAGTACTGAAAATAAAGGGTTGACATACACCTTTCAAGAAGCGAGCTATCTCCGAAAGATGTATTACATCCAGCAGGACTGGTAACAAAGGAGGTGACCTGCACATTCCAAGCAGTGAACCATCTCAGAATGAGGTGTAAGATGCAATGGCACTTAAATAAAGGGGTGACATGCACACTTCAAGGAGTGAGCCATCTTGTAATGAGGTAAAACATGTGGTGGCACTGGTAATAAAGGAGGTTACATGCACATTTTAAAAAGTAAGCCACCTTGGAATGAGGTTTGATATGAGATAGCACAAAAATATCGAGCTGACATGCACATTTCATGAAGTGAGCCATCTCCATATGAGATAACATGCAGTGGCACTGAAATGAAAGTGGCAACATGCACATTCCATGAAGTGAGTCATTTTAAAAGAGTTATGGCAGGTGATAGCACATGAAACTAGGGGTTCACGTGCACATTTCCATGGAGTAAGCCATGTTGCAATGAGGTATACATGGTAGCACTAAAACAAAAAAAGTTGGCATGCACATTCCAATGAGTGACCCATCTCAGAATGAGGTCTAACATGCAGTGGTACTGAAAAAAGAGGTGCTGAAATGTACATTTCAATTCTAAGATTGCACACACACTACTGTGACTCCAATACGTGTGTTAACCTGGTGACCTGTTATCACAACACTCTTTATTTGCTGGGCTTAGGAATGGCACAGCATGAAGCACTTTAAGAACTAATCATCCGTGTGTTAGGGATCTGTGAGTTTCTGTACTTGCTCGTCCTACGATTTTCAGCATGGGGTCTCATAGTGCACAAAATTAGAGACCCAACTTTAAATGCTGGGGCATTAGGTCCCAGTTCCAGAGCAACACACCCAAGCCTCACAGGGTTACGAAGCTCCGACACTATGTAGGATCTGATCATCATCACAGGCAGCACAGAAATGGAGTAACAGGAAAGGGCCCTCGGCACCGGTGCAAATGGTGCCATTTTAAAATCTGATCAGTGTATTGGGCCCTACAGTAGGCGCACTCCACCTTTATCGAACATGCTTGAAGACAGGCAGCAGGACCCGAGATGCACAGCCAGACAATGACCTGACTAAGGAAATATTCAGAGGTGTTCCACCCCATATACCCCGTGAAGCTTGCCCCTGCCAGTGGATACAGAAGGGTTCCAAATATGTACAGAGTTTAAGGCCACAAAACAAATCGCACCTTCCTGCCAGGCTTGGCTTAAGCATATGTTCCACCCATTCCTTAGAAAGCCTTTGAAACTGAGCAAGTAGGTGTCATAATGATATTCTCTGCAGCCTGGAAGGAGCAGTTAGTGTTAATTGACTAGATGTAAAAGTAGACCATATTACATATCTGTATTTACAAAACAGAAGTAGTTTATTCTGTCAACGAAGTGGGTAATTCTGGGCTACATTACACAATCAATTGAATTATGCAGAACCACTAAACCCATTTTATTGTTAAGGTCACGTAAGGCAGAATATCAGACTGGGGTTGCAAAATATCCTGGGGCTAAAACATGGTGCCTTACACATTACAGCTACCTTACAACGTGTTAGTTATATATATTTAAACACCACAGTGTGAGTCTAGTGGCATGGTATATTGGCAGACCAGCCCCTTTGGAAAGGGAGTTAAGTGTATTATGTTTTAGACTGAATACGTATTGTCTGAGGCCTGGCTAGCAGGCATTTGACCATAAAACAAGTTCAGAATGCACTGGTCCTGAAAGCACGAAAAACTAATGGAGAAACACCAGAGGCAGATTGAAGTTCTCATACCACGTTGCACACCGTTGCACTCAGATGCCTCATCAGTGGCACCCGTCTGTCCTACTCATCTTCCTGCTGGCCAGTACTCTGTCCTGACAGCCAGTACTCTAGCTGGCCCCTGCCCTTTTGTCTTAGTTGCATCAAAGGGTCATGCTCTTTATTACTGACTCGAATTGCTGCTCATCTGGTTTGTGACTTCTTTGGTCTACTCTCTGAGAACTTTGTACTGTGTAAGACCCCCCCCTCCCTCCCCCGAAATAGCTCTGTTTCACTTTAAGGTGGTAAACGCTTAGCTGCCGATTAAGATCAGCCGGCCTTCACCTGGCCGTGGTACCCCGTTGTAGGAAATCTAAATGGGATGACAAGGCTTTGTAAATAGTAGCTGCAACGTTGTGGAATTCTCTTCCGCTACATATCAGGAAATTGGAAGCCTTCCTCCCTTTCCAGAAACAGCTTAAAACCTGTCTTTTTGTCCTACTATCCTCCCCCTGTTTTTTTGCCATCTTACTGCAATCGTCTGCTTCTCTCACTGGCAGCCAGAATGTTCTACATAAATACAAAATACAATAGAATACAATACATCCAGGCTGAAGTATCTACTGGCAAAATGGTTGAACTCAGGTAAAACTAAGGCCCATATTTATACTTTTTTAGCGCCGCATTTGCGTCATTTTTTGAAGCAAAAGCGGCACAAACTTTCCAAATACAATTGTATTTTGTAAATTGCCCCACTTTTGCGGTAAAAAGCGGCGCAAATGCGGCGCTAAAAAAGTATAAACATGGGCCTAAATGACTTTGTCCACGCACTGCAGCCCCTCTGCACCAATACCTGTTCTGCTGCATCACTACGCCTGGAACTCACAGCTCCCTAGTTCGTCTGCAGCACTCCAGCTCCTGCAAGTCTTTTAGGCACAGGACTAGAAGATCCTGTTCCATGGATTATTTATGCAATCCCTGTGCCAGGCCTTACAGTCATGCATCAAGTGTACTGCGGCCCTAGTGCAAGAAAGGAAAGTGAGGCTCACTCCCCACATTGTGTTTTAAATAGCAGTAGTATTTGGGGGTGCACAGGGCCCTCTCACAACTCTTGGCCCTGGCGTCACTGCACCTGCTATACTAACATGAGCTCCTCCACTAAGCGTGGTGAGGTCACTGATTCAAATATACAAGAGGCTTTCAGTACTTACTTAATCTCCCTGACTGTTAGCTCCCGGCCACCTAGTTGCTGAGAATGGCTAGTGCTGGCAGAATTTTAATTATGGCAGTGAAGGAGATGATGCAGCCCAGCGGGGCCTACTGTGATTGAAACACAATGGCTGCTCTGCTGTGGTGGCCAGCAGGAATGAAAGGACACGGAGCTCAGCACCGCCATCTTGAAAGGTAGGCAACTGCAGATCCTGACCTTTTTTTTCAAACTGAAAGCTTCAGCTGCAGGGCAGGCTCCCTTTTCAGTTCTTCTTTTTCGTCCCAGATGTGCAATTTTCAAACTAGCGCACCCTTTTAAACAAATGTGCAAGGTTGCAAGCACTTAAGCTTTGTAACTTTGTATACCCTTAACTAACCAACTCCTTCCTTCCACCCCATGAGATAACTTTCTGCATCAGAATTGTTATTAATATCCACATACATCTACTGTGGAAAATATAGGAGGGGCATTCAAAGCAGGCACATCTTCTATAGACAGTCAAGGTAGGTGGGTGTGGAGTTAAGAACAGTGTCTACACTAACCAATGTACATTCATATGCACAAATTAGTGGTATCCGATATTTCTGTAGGGCGATTTTTAACCTTAATATTCTGACATACTTCAATAGGTTTTTGGATGTGCTACCAGAATGTCCTTTAAAATGTATCATCCAGCATATTGTGAATGTAAGTGCATTTCTGCAAAATATAGAGTGAAAATTGTTTCACTAGAAGCTGAAAATGATTTCGCTTTGAGGTGAAAATGATCTTTCTATCCAGATAAATTTTGCAGAGATGAAGGCAAGGGTGAATTAGGAACTGTAGCAAGGGACAAACCTGAGAGCTTTGTAATACTTTGCTTTGCAATAAAAGACAAACAAAAAAAACCTTTAAGCTCCCCCTACATATAAGGCAGTTAAATTAAGGAAAGTCACAAGTTGACAAGTGGGGAGAAAATAAGCTTGTTTTCTAAAATTGTAAATCTCATCTTTCGGCCAGAAAAGAATATATTTACTGAAAATTACAAGTTGATATTTGTGAACAAACATGGTGTGTTATCGGAAAATGTAAAGCTGAATGTTATGGAATGTGAATGGTTGAAGAAAAGAGTTGCAACAATAATTTAGTTAGGTAAGGTTTTTATTGAGACTACACTTGCTGTCCCACAATCAATAGGCCTTTTTAGTGACTTGCCAGAGCGGTGGCCTCTACACTTTAAGCAGAGTCAGGTCTGTAAAAGGACAGTAGTCACGTTATTGCTCCACGAAATTCTTCGGCCTATAGAACGTGTCACCTTTACTTGAAGCATTCCCATGTCTGTCACAACAAAGCACTGTGAGAGAAAACAGAAGTAGCAATCAAGGTTTGCTTACAAGAGCTGTAATCGCTTAAAGTGGGGATTTAGATATCCAGGAGGGTCAGTGACCTAGCACTAGACGTTCTTCTTACCTACCCTTAACCATTCACTAGAAGACCCTCATCACTCACCTAATAGGACCCGGATGCCTCTAGTCTGGCCCCAGCCCAACCCCAATGCAACCCTGACAAAGTAGACCGTGATTTTGTGTGGAACAGTTTATTAAACAAGTTAAATAAAAAACATTATCCTACGTGAGATTGAGACAACTTTAGTGAAATATGGTTAAGAGAATAAGTAAAACAGTAAGGTAAATAAATCACTGAGATGAACATCTGACAAGTAAAGAAATCAGTCAGAACAATCTGAGTCTTGATACCGCCCACAACACCAGGCACCCTCCTGCAATCCTAAATTACATTGGACCACACAGGTGAAAGCACACCACCTGCTTCCATGGGGGGCGGCTCCCACCTCTCTGTCCCATGTCCTCATGCCAGAGGCCCTGCCATGAGGGGCTGCAATGAGGTGGCCAGGAGCTGGAGCCCACCCCAGTGATCTGGGCACCCTAGACCCAAGATAGTGTGTACATTCGCTGATAGAACCTACCCTTAGTGTTGTCCGGGGGAACCTGCTTTAGAGGTCCCTCTGCTGCCTAGTGATGAATTTAGTAGTTGAGATCCCACCACAAGGGCAACAAGGAGCCAAGGGGTCCTTCGCCCTCTCCAAACTTTAATCCGGTCCGCTCGCTGTGATCTCCACCAGAAAGGCAGATGCTAGGGGAAGGGGAATTTACGTGACTCCTGAGTTCCTTCCGCCTCCTCATCTTGTGAGGAGGCAGAAGTCGGCTTGACCAGCATGACACCAGAATGGCGCCAAGGCCTGGGCCACGCTAGCCCTGAATTTTAAACGCCACCCCACCCCAATTGGGGTGCTGCTCTGTCCATCCTGTGAGACAGCTTCAGGTTCGCTGCACCCAGCTCCCTAAGAAAGCTTTGTCCAGTCAAATTGCAAACAGTTTGTCAAATGTGGCCTTCCTTTAACTTCTGCTATTGGTCCTTGGTGTACAGCTGCCCCTTAAGGACTCCACTCTCTAGGGCTTTTCCTTCTCCATTTGTCTGTCTTTTGCCTTCTCGCTCCTCTGCTGCCTGGTTTGTGCCTTTTTCCTCCTTATGCTTGTCATGGTTGACTATCCTCTTCTTCATTTTTTTGTCTTTAATAAAGACATGCCTGGTTAGAAATATCCAAATATCCTATCACTTGTACTGCTAAAGAACTTCGTGATAGCCATGGTCCTTTTTACTTCCTTGATGCCTGACTTCCTTCTTTTGCAGGAAAGACATGAATTAAGTTCACCTAAGAGGAAAACAAAGATTTTAATGCTGGACAAAGAAAACCTGATTTGGGATGAAATTCGTTGCATTGCTACAGTTTAAGAGCTGACAATTTGGAGGGATTGTACATTTACAGAAAAGTACATGTTAATTGGTGGAGTTAAATAATTACAAATTAAACGTCTTTATTTGTTACAAATTAAGCATTTTAAATAAAAAAGACAAGGATGATAATTTGGGACAAAATGTGTGTATTTTCATAAAATACCAAGCAAAGTATGGAGGAACAAATATGTTAAAAGTGGGTATTTGGGGAACAAATGTGTTTATATTAAGAAAATAAACTAATATCTGGGGGCAAAGTGAATTTATTTACTATCCAGGAATAGCTGCTACTTAACCTCTTGGCTGCTGGGCCTTACCCCCCCCGTGCTGAGCCCTTTTTTGGCTATTTGGGGTAGTTCGCGCTTAGGCCTTCATTACTTTTTGTCCACATAAGCTACCCACGCCAAATTTGCGTCCTTTTTTCCAACATCCTAGGGATTCTAAAGGTACCAAGAGTTTCTGGGTTCCCCTGGAGGAGACCAAGAAATTAGCCAAAATACACCAAAAATTTAGTTTTTTGCAAAAAAATGGGAAAAAAGGGGTGTCGATGAAGGCTTGTGGTTTTTCCCCTGAAAATGGCACCAACAAAGGGTTTGAGGTGCTAAAATCACCATCTTCCCAGCTTTCAGGAACAGGCAGAGTTGAATCAGAAAACTACATTTTTCAAAAGAATTTTGGCATTTTACTGGGACATACTTCATTTTTACTATTTTCCTTCCAGTTAGTGACAGTAATGGGTGTTAAACCAATACAGGATCCCGGAAAGCTAAGCATTTCTGAAAAGAAGACACAATTCTGAATTCAGAAAGGGGTCATTTATGTAGATCCTATAAGGCTTTCCTACAGAAAATAACAGCTGAAATAAAAAAATATTGAAATTGAGCTGAAAAAACCCAGCCATTTTTCTCCACGTTTTACTCTGTAACTTTTTCCTGCAATGTCATATTTTTTTCAAGCAATATACCGTTACATGTGCTGGACTTTTCTGGTTGCAGGGATATATAGGGCTTGTAGGTTCATCAAGATCCCTAGGTACCCAGAGCCAATAAATGAGCTGCACCTTGCAATGGGTTTTCATTCTATTCCGGGTATACAGCAATTAATTTGCTGAAATATAAAGAGTGAAAAATAGGTATCAAGAAAACCTTTGTATTTCCAAAATGGCCACAAGATAAGGTGTTGAGAAGCAGTGGTTGTTTGCACTTCTCTGAATTCCGGGGTGCCCATACTAGCATGTGAATTACAGTCCATTTCTCAAATAGACGTCTTTTTTACACACTGTCTTACATTTGGAAGGAAAAATGTAGAGAAAGACAAGGGGCAAGAACACTTGTTGTGCTATTCTGTGTTCCCCCAAGTCTCCCGATAAAAATTGTACCACACTTGCGTGGGTAGGCCTAATGCTTGCGACAGGAAAGGCAATATGGACACATCACATTTTTACACTGAAATCTGATGTGTTTTTTGCAATGTGTCTAACTCTAAATTTTGGCTTCTAGCTCAGTCGGCACCTAGGAAAACCTACCAAACCTGCAAATGTTTTAAAACTAGACACCTAGGGGAATCCAGTATGGGATGACTTGTGGGGCTCTCACCAGGTTCTGTTACCCAGAATCCTTTGCAAACCTCAAAATGTGGCCAAAAAAACACTTTTTCCTCACATTACGGTGACAGAAAGTTCTGGAATCTGAGAGGAGCCACAAATGTCCTTCCACCCAGCATTCCCCCAAGTCTCCTGATAAAAATGGTACCTCACTTGTGTGGGTAGGCCTAGCACTTGCAACAGGAAATGCCACATAACACAATGTGGACACATCACATTTTCTTAAAGAAAACAGAGATGTTTTTTGCAAAGTGCCTAGCTGTGGATTTTGGCCTCTAGCTCAGCCGGCATCTAGGGAAACCTACCAAACCTGCGCATTTTTGAAAACTAGACACCTAGGGGAATCCAGGATGGGATGACTTGTGGGGCTCTCACCAGGTTCTGTTACCCAGAATCCTTTGCAAACCTCAAAATGTGGCCAAAGAAACACTTGTTCCTCACATTTCGGTGACAGAAAGTTCTGGAATCTGAGAGGAGCCACAAATGTCCTTCCACCCAGCATTACCCCGAGTCTCCCGATAACAATGGTACCTCACTTGTATGGGTAGACCTAGCGCCTGTGACAGGAAATGCCACAAAACACAATGAGGACACATCACATTTTCTTAAAGAAAACAGAGCTGTTTTTTGCAAAGTGCCTAGCTGCGGATTTTGGCCTCTAGCTCAGCTGGCACCTAGGGAAACCTACCAAACCTGCACATTTTTTAAAACTAGACAGCTAGGGGAATCCAGGATGGGCTGACTTGTGGGGCTCTCACCAGTTTCTGTTACCCAGAATCCTTTGCAAACCTCAGAATGTGGCCAAAAAAACACTTTTTCCCTCACATTTCGGTGACAGAAAGTTCTGGATTCTGAGAGGAGCCACAAATTTCCTTCCACCCAGCATTCTCCCAAGTCTCCCGATAACAATGGTACCTCACTTGTGAGGGTAGACCTAGCACCTGTGACAGGAAATGCCACAAAACAAAATGTGGACACATCACATTTTCCTACTAAAAAAAGAGCTATTTTTTGCAAAGTGCCTAGCTGCGGATTTTGGCCTCTAGCTTAGCAGGCACCTAGGGAAACCTACCAAACCTGCGCATTTTTGAAAACTAGACCCCTAGGGGAATCCAGGATTGGCAGACCTGTGGGGCTCTCACTAGGTTCTGTTACCCAGAATCCTTTGCAAACCTCAAAATGTGGCCAAAAAAACACCTTTTCCCTCAAATTTCGGTGACAGAAAGTTCTGGAATCTGAGAGGAGCCACAAATGTCCTTCCACCCAGCATTCCCCCAAGTCTCCCGATAAAAATGGTACCTCACTTGTGTGGATAGGCCTAGCGCCTGCTACAGGAAATGCCACAAAATACAACGTGGACACCTCACATTTTCCTAAAAAAACAGAGCTGTTTTTTGCAAAGTGCCTAGCTGTGGATTTTGGCCTCTAGCTCAGCCGGCACCTAGGGAAATCTACCAAACCTGTGCATTTTTGAAAACTAGACACCTAGGGGAATCCAGGATGGGTAGACCTGTGGGGCTCTCACTAGGTTCTGTTACCCAGAATCCTTTGCCAACCTCAAAATGTGGCCAAAAAAACACTTTTTCCTCACATTTCGGTGACAGAAAGTTCTGGAATCTGAGAGGAGCCACAAATTTCCTTCCACCCAGCATTCCCCCCAAGTCTCCCGATAAAAATGGTACCTCACTTGTGTGGGTAGGCCTAGTGCCCACAACAGGAATAGATCACACAACAGTCAATGTTGGTCCTTACATGAGGCAACTGTTGACCCTGGGGTGATCCATTCCTGACGCAGGCACTAGTTATAGGCACTCAAGTGGGGTAGTGTTTTTATCAGGACAGGTGAGGAATCACTGGGTGGTAGGAAGTTTGTGGATTCCAGCATATTCCTGTAGTTTGTGTGACAGAAATGCAAGACAAATTGAGTTTTTATTCATCATTTCAGCTTTGCAGGGTATTCTAGGTAAGAAAACTTTGGGGAATCCGCACAAGTAACACCTCTGTGGACTCCCCCGGATGTCTTGTTTCCAGAAATGTTTGGGTTTAGTATGTTTCCCTATATGGCCACCGAACCCAGGACAAAAACACAGGTGCCAGCCTTACAAAACCAGTTTGTTTTGTGATAGGCAATTCTGATGTCTCCATAGTACGATTTGGGTGGAGGAATTTGGGCCTGAACTAAATTGGGGAGCTCCAAAGAGAGCACTCTCTCTCTCTGTGCTTGCCGCCGCTTTTACCTGCTCTCTGGGTAGGGCTAACCCACTATTACCCCGTTGCACAGACTGTGCTTGCGAAGGGACAGCAGGACTGTCCTCATCACCTCCCTCATAACTTACTGGAAGAGGAGTTATCCAATGGGACTTCCCAGACTTAAAAATCACCCCCAGTGTCTGCGCCATTGTCCTATCCCTCAGATGCTGTTTCAGTATCTGCTGTCTCAGTCTCTGATCCTATGTCAGAGCTGTCCTCTATAACCCGAGTGAAGGCGTCAGCAGCAGTCATCCATCAAGATGCCATCTCTGCTATTAGCTAAACTGTTGCTCTAAAACAATAGCCAACATTGACAGTCACAAAATTTCTGGTGTGTGTGTGATACGTGCAACAGTAGAGGCCACCTTACCTGCGCTTCTTCCCTCAATCAGCACGTTCTTTCAAGACTCTCAAAAAACACCTTGTCACATACCATTCACACAGTCTTTAGCACCTCCTGCGCCCAGCCCAATAATCAGTATTGGTACTCCCACTCCCATGTCCTCCTCCTTGGATTCCCTTATTACCATCCAGCAAAAGTGCCTGTCATCTCTCCAATGCCGCCCCATCCCGCACATACATTTCATTTGTATTATACCATAGGTAATGGCTGACTTTACTAATGTACTCAGCTATTTACATAAAATACAGATTTGCTTTTTGCAGTATGCATATAAACCTTTGGCGCTTCTTTATGGCACTAAAACTGCCACTAGACAAAATTCTGATCCTTTTGTAGCAGAAAATTAATCAAAAGACTTACTTGACCTTTTTTATTGCTGCCTAAAAACTACAGTTGAAATGCGTCAGTTGAAGTATGTGCATTGCTTTGAAGACGCAAGCTGCAACTGCAAGACAACTGGTGGCAAATAATATATATATATATTTACATATATATATATAAATGACATATAATATATATATATATATATATATATATTATATATATATATATCACTTTTGTATGTGGGTCTGGTGTTCCTGGGGGCCGATCGCAGCCCCCAGGGAAACCACACATGCATTGACAAAAGTGATATATATATATATATAGAGAGAGAGAGAGAGATCTATCTCTATAAAGACACATCTATCTATGTAGATAGATATATCTATCTACGTGGATATATCTATAGATAGATCTATATCTATATATAGATCTATCTATAGATAAATGCATGCAGATAGATATATCTATCTACATAGATAGATATATCTATATAGAGATAGATCTATATATATATATATATATATATATATATGTATTTCTTTGTAGTTGTAGAGTTTCCTTGGGGGCCACAATGGCCCCCAGGGAAACCCTACAATTACTGAAAAAAAGTATTGCCCCCCACAGGGGGTCGCCCTGCCCACGGGTGACCCCCTGTCAAAATCATTATTTTCTTATTTAAAAATAAAATAAAATTAGCCACTGTGGGGGCACTATTGAGCGTGATCGCGTACCCCCAGGGGACACCTACCTCAATATAAAAGAAATATTCCCCCCGGGGTGGGGAGCGGCCCGTTTTCAAAGGGTGCCAACCCCCCCAAGTGAAATCCCTGGTGTATAGTGGCGTTTCCTGGCCCGTAAGGCCGCTTCCTGCTCCGATGGGGAAAACAACAATGTGACGTTAGCGGTCACAAAGTGGCGGGTGGGGGCAGGGGGAGACACGGAAAAGCTTCTGTGTCTCCCGGGGAGTTTAAAAAAAAAAATCCTCGGGTGCGACACACCTGAGGATTTTCTAAACCCCTCCCTGGTGTAGGCCACTGGTCGTGACCCGCACCAGGGAGGTAGTGCGGGCGTCGGCCAGTGGCCGATGCCCGCAGCAAAGGGGTTAAGGAAAACAAAAGTGAATTTTTATAAAGCAACAGTATAAAGTTCATGTGACAAAATTACTGTATTTATTGAAGTTAAAACTGGTATTTGTGGATAAAACATTTATCAGAACATGACAAGTGTATGTTTGTGGAAAAGCTGTTCTTTTAGCAAAAATAAAAATGTGTGGCAAAAATAGTATTTGTTACTGCAAATGCTGTGCTGGTATTGTGGAACAAACTGCATTTTCAAAATATTTCAAGCTGACAGTTTAATAACAACTCATGCTAATTTGGTACCTTTTGTTGCTGATGTTGTGTCTTCATTTCCTTTCTATTAAAGGAAACTTTGGTAAAGCGCCCTCCCAAAATGGGGTAGCGCGGCCCCTTAGTGCTCGGGCCGCCGTGGCCCAAACCTCCTACTCTAGTTGGGTCTCGGGCTGGCCAGGGGTAATTCCGCCCTCATGCCTCGCAAGGTGTGGGGCGGAAGTAATGTGGAGGAGTTCGCGGGGGCTGCGTTGTTTCCAGCTCCGGATGCCGCGCACCAGAAGGGGGGCTATTTAAGCGGCCGAGAGGAGTACCGGAGGCAGCGTTGGAACTCCCTTGTTTTTGAGGTTGGAGAGGAAGTACTAAAGTCACCATAACCAACAGAGGAGTCCCAAGGCTGGGGCCCTGGGATAACATCAGAGGTAGGATCCTGAAGTCCTGAACCAACCTGCGGATGTACACACCAGCTTCGGTGGCAGGGAGCCCAGATCACTCGGGTGGCCATGGGGCTCCCTCTCCTGGCCGCCCAGTTACACCCCCTTGGCAGTTTGGTGTTTGGGGAGGGGGCAGAACCTTGAGCATGAGGACAAGGAATGGTGCAGTCGGGGGAGCCGCCCCCCTCCTAGGGATACAGATGAGGTATGGTTCACCTGTGTGGTCCAAAGGAGGTTCAGGACAGGAAGGGATCCTGTCACATTGATTTATGGTTGATGAATAAATCTTATTGAAATGTTTTTTATAAATGGTTGTATAACTATGTTTTAAAGATTGTTTTTCAGGTGAATATTTACTATCTGCGTTTTATGAAATAATTGGTAAAAGTTATAAATAAAAATCCTTCCAACAAATAAGTTTTTGTCGGTCTGCGTGTGGTAATGTTGGGGTGAGGGCTCTCTGGTGGTCTCAGAGTTCTATGACGATATGGTGGCTATTTCATGACTCTGTTGGACGCATGCCATGAGCTATATTAATAGTTTTCATTAACTTTTTCTCACATAACTATGCTACCTTTGCCATAAAGCTTAAGATCAGTGTAGTGACTGGGATACACAGCTCAAGCGTGTAAGATTTCTGTAGCCAGAAGGATTGTTGTCTATAGCCTGGAATTGTAGGCTCAGTAACTTTCAATGGCCGATCTTTTTTTTCGAATGTAGAATCTCAGCTACACGATGTGCACTACAGAATTTTTTGGGAAAGAGGTAAAAGAGGAAAACTGAAGCTATTTAGCAGGAAAATTGAATGGGGACGCGTTGTATATTTAGAAGAATAATAGAAGGGTGTGGGAATTTTCATTCAAGGATCATTTGAACTCCATATAAAAAAATAAATTATCCAACTATTTATTAAATTATCTTGTAAATGCACTAGTTTTTTTTTTTTACTTTTCAATAAAATTCTAGGATTGGGGAGAACTTCTCCTCAACTCACTCTGTGTTGGTAAGGATTATTTGGCAGTCGAAGGGCACATGTTTTCATTGCATGAACATGAAGTAACCAATGGTTTAATTTATAAGAATATATGCTTATGGTGTATAGTCATTTCCCACCTGCAGTGCTTTTGGTAAAATAGTGTTTTTCTTCTGCAATACGGCTCGGAACCCCCTGCCAGAGCCCCTCCCCCCCCCCACACCTCCACATAGAGAATTTAAACTACCACATACAATCTGCCACAACGATTGATAACTGTAGGTTCAGCTTTCCGTTCGAACGTTGAAAGGTTCTACTTACTGTGCATGGCAAGACATAATCCGAATAATTGTAGCTCATGCTCTCTTGTTTGCTGAGATGATGTGCACTCCTCCACCTTTTTATCTCAGTTTCACCCCTTTCTTAAAGGACAGAAGAGAAATCAAACTCTAACCTTCCATCTGTTGACCTTCGCTTGGAGTAGTGCATATGCTTAAGGGTTCTTAGTAATAATGGGGCAGTGTGCAGAGGACGAGTAGGGGACCGAGTGATGGACGTGGGAGGGTATGAATGGGATTTCTATTAGACATAAGATCTTGCCTGACTTTACAAGTATTCACACTCCTAATTTTCGCCAATCCTTTTGGAAAACCGCATTTTTACCTGCACCATTTGGAGCATCTTCTTTCAAACGTTTGCTGCCAAATACTCCAAGGGTTCTATTGTGTGTGGGAGGCTGTGAACACACGTGAGTCTGCACTGGGCATGAGAAGCTGTGCTCTTGGGCATTTAAGATTTGAAGCAGATGTATTATTGGACTGGTTACAGCTGATTAGAAAGGCAGATGTCCAGTGACTCAATAGAAAAAGCAAAACTCAAACCCTGCCGTTTGATGGCTCGGCTGGCTGCTGCCCTTGCTGCGGGATAGACACAGTTGCGGCTCGCCCGGGTTAGAGGGGGCAAGGCGGGGTAGCACGCAGGGGTGGTGGGGGTAAAGGAATTTAAACTAAAAGTAAAAAATAAAAATTAAACTTACCTGCGCTCCGCTCCTCTCTCTTGCGTCGATGCTGCACGCAGGCACAGGTTCCCTGCCTGCCCTCCGGCCAGTCCTGACGCTGCTCACAGACGCATCAGGATTGGCTGGGAGCACCCAGCTAGGGTGGTCCCCGGCAGAATGGGAGTCTGTGCAGGCTCTCCCCAGCCCGGCAACAGTGTTGCCGAGCTGTAGACAGCCTACTGCACATGTATGTTTGGCCGGTTGGAGATGGCCAGCCAAACATACATGCGCAGTGAGGGGAATGCACAGTGCATTCCCATTGCGCTCACTACTTCTCACCCCATGGCCCCCGCTCTTTCACAAGGAAGGGACAATAAACGAGGATAGGTTTGCAGCTTCTGCTGCTCGAGGGGGGGGGCGACACTCCTCCACCCAAGCGGAGAAGCCGCCACTGAATAGTCACTAATGATCCCTCCCTGATATAAACTCAAAGCTACGCTAGATGGGAAGGAGGTAGCTGATCTCATCCCTTCAGATGCCAGTGTCGTTGTGTCCAACTGTTCCTTTCAACACGATTGAAAAAATGCACATTCGCGAGTCGCTCAACTTTACAAGCTTGAATGCTCCTACTTTTGGCCAATTCTTTTGGGAACGTGTATTTGGATGTTACTCTGTGCCAATGCTGCTGTGTTGTGATGGAAGCAGTAACGTGTTCTTCACACATAACACTTATCCACATATAAGGGACATCAACTGGTCCCTGTCCCTTCCATATCTAATTGCCCCTGCATACTTTCCGAGGACAATGCAGAAGCAGTTCAAGGCCATACCGCTGGCAACAGTGTGCAATGTAAATGACAATAAAAAAAAAAAAAATAAAGACCAAGATGGCAGCTGGTGATAACATGGGACCAAGTGCGTAGGAGACACTAAACTTCTGAGGGGGACAGGCCTGGGGACACTACTATATGAAGTGCCTCTGCTCAAGGATGCGAACATTTTGGCACTAAGTCCTATCCACTTTTTTAATAGAGATAGCTTTGGATCAAAAACCATGGGTGATAGCATGGAAATGCCCATTTACAATCCCAAATGTCCCCCTGTTGCAAAGTAGAACATAACTCTACTTTGCACTGCGATAGGCAATTTTCAAATGCAAATCAGAATTTGTGTTGGAAAGTAAATCACAAAAACATTTTGTTCTGGTATTATTTCTTTATTTTGACATTTAATCTTAACAAAGGTGTCACATCATTAGCACCCGTTTAACAACCAAATACAGGAATAAGCAACTGAAAGGCTGAAATGTCACTTTGTGAATGGCTCTCCACTGTGCTGTGATTTGTGTGGCTGCAGTTTTAGTAGCTTTTAATCCGTTTAGGCTAGAAACCATTTTTTGTTAAACTCTGAAGGTTATGCATCAGAAGACAGATTATGTTACAAATGCAGCAAATCCATAATTAGGAGGAAAAGGCAGCAGCCAGAGACTTGCATTGTTCCAGTGACCCTGCTCATGGTGCACTTCCCTACAGGGTTTTAGTAAAAGTCACAAGCTGATCCGCACACATGTTACAAGAGGTTAGCTCAGCACAGTTTGATACTACTTGTCAAGACTGGCTGTGCTTAGTTTGGTGTGTAATGCAGTCACCATCAAGTGACCCATTATGAATTCCAAAAGCAGTAAATGGCATTTTGGAACAGAGAATGTAAGAAAATGGAGAATAGGAAAAACAGTTGGTGAAAGGTAACAGATTAAATAATATGATGTTATTTTTTCCACATCTCTATCTCCATCTCCGTTGTGGTCAGGATCACAGTTCCCATGTTTTTATGCACTGAAAAACTAAAGGTTTAAACAGGACTCCATTGTTGTCTCTGTTTAAACTTTACATGTTGTTGGAGTGTGCATGATTACACTGTGACAATCTCGTACATGGCAGCAGTAGTATGCAGGCATTGGACTGGATGGCATACTGATTGTCCTTTTTTCAGCATGAAACTTGGCTCCGAAGTATCAAGCAGGTTATGGATGCATAGCTGCCAACTTTCCCAGGTGCTCCATTCTGGTTTTTTTTAATTTGAATTCTTGGACTTGTAGTGTTGGTTTTATAATTCAAGAAACAAGCCTGTAAGTCCTACAATGTAAAAAAAATCTAGATTGAAGCAGCTTATAACACATGCATGTAGGAAAATTGGTAGGGCTGTTTCTGAGGAAAGCCTGGTGCACTAGATGACACAGAGCATGGTTCTGCCAGCCAGTGGGTAGTATGTGGAGGTCCTTTTTTTTGGTATGTTTTAGGAGTGACCCCTTGGGCAAGGGTCGCTCCAGGGGGGGCAAATTATTATTAGGCCATTTCTGCCCCCCTGGGCCTTGCGATCTGCCCCCAGGGGCGCAGAAACCACTAGACGCCAGGCAATATTTATTTTTGTGGGCTCTTTGAAGTAAGGGGAGCAGCCCCTTGGGCAAGGGCTGATCCTTGGGGGGCAAATTATTTCTAGGCCATTTCTGCCCCCCCTGGGGGCAGATCGGGCAGAAATCCACTAGACACCAGAGATAAAAAAAAAATTGTTTACTTTTATTTTTTTTATGTTTGGGGAGCGACCCCTTGGGCAAGGGTCGCTCCGGGGTGGCTAATTATTATTATTATTATTATTATTATAACCACAAGACACCAGGGATTTTTTTTTTTTTTTTACTAACGCATAAAGGGAGCGGCCCCTTTGGCAAGGGCCATTCCCCGGGGGGGAAATATTTTTAGGCCTTTTCTGACCCCCTGGAGGCAGATCGTCCTAATATAATTAGATGGATTTGCCCCCCGTGGGGGCAGATTCCTCTAGACACCAGGGATATATATATTTTTTTATTTACTTTATGTTTTTATGTATGGGGAGCGACCCCTTAGACAAGGGTCGCTCCCCTCGGGGACAAATTGTATTTAGGCCATTTCTGTCCCCCTTGGGGGCAGATCAGCCTATTTTTGTAAGGCCAATCTGCCCCCTTTGGGGCAGAAACCTCTAGACACCATGGATTGGTGGGTGTGTATGTGTGTGTTTTGTTTGGAGGGGCAGTCCCTTGGGCAAGGGTCTCTCCTCATGGGGGCACATTACTGTTGGCCATAACTGCCCCCCTTGGGGCAGACTGGCCTATTTTGGAAGGCCCATCTGCTCCTAAGGGGGGCAGAAAGCCCACCAGAGACCAGGAAGATTTTTTTTTCAAAATAAGAGGTTGAGGGCATGGCCTCTCCACACCCCAAATAAATGGTGCCAAAGTTGTTCTGCCCACCAGTGGGCAGACCGGGCAATTACCTCTGATCCACACCCGGGGGGGGGGGACAGAAAGTCTACTAGATGCCAGGGAATTAAAACAATAAAAGAGAATAGTGGGGTGGTGGCTACCAACCAGTATGGGCCTGGTTATGCCCCCACCCGAACTGAAGGGGCTAACAGTCTTTCAGCTCTCCCCGCACTCTAAAACATCTTATCCCATGGCAAGCAAGACGACATTTGATTATTTTTGGTTTTGGTTTTACATTTGGGCTATGAGATCTTGGTAACTCTCAGAATCTTCCCACTTGAAATGGTGAGGGCTGCACTTTTTTTTACTTTGGGATGCTGCAGTGCAGAAAAATCCACAAGACCTAGACACATCAGAAAACTAAACATCTAGTTGATTCCAGGGTGGTGTGCTTCACATGCACCCTGCACCATTTCCTTACCCACAATGCCCTGCAAACCTGCAATTTTGCTGGAAAGCACACATTTTCCCCACATTTTTGTGATGGAACCTCCCGGAATCTGCAGTAATCCACAAAATTCCTACCACCCAGCATTGTCTCATCTATACCGATAAAATGTCTGCTGCACTTGTCAGCCTAAAATTATTTTTTTTCAAACTGCCTTTTTGGACCCACTTTGGTACCCCCTCAATTTTGACTTGTTTTTGTCTCTTCCCTGTCACAAACACTTGGCCCACCTACACAAGTGAGGTACAGTTATTATCGGGAGACTTGGGGAAATGCTGGGTGGAAAGAAATGTGTGGCTCCTCTCAGATTCCAGAACTTTCTGTCACCGAAATGTGAGGAAAAAGTGTCTTTTAGCCACATTTTGAGGTTTGCAAAGGATTCTGGGTAACAGAACCTGGTGAGAGCTCGACAAGTCACCCCATCTTGGATTTCCCTAGGTCTCTAGTTTTTAAAAATGCACAGGTTTGATAGGTTTCCCTAGGTGACGGCTGAGCTAGAGGCCAAAATTCCCAGGTAGGCACTTTGCAAAAAACACCTCTGTTTTCTTTGAGAAAATGTAATGTGTCCACTTTGTGTTTTGGGGTAATTCCTGTCACAGGCACTATGCCTACCCACACAAGTGAGGTACCATTTTTATCGGGAGACTTGAGGGAATGCTGGGTGGAAGGAAATTTGTGGCTCCTCTCAGATTCCAGAACTTTCTGTCACCGAAATGTGAGGAAAAAGTGTTTTTTTAGCCACATTTTGAGGTTTGCAAAGGATTCTGGGTAACAGAACCTGGTGAGAGCTTGACATGTCACCCCATCTTGGATTCCCCTAGGTCTCTAGTTTTCAAAAATGCACAGGTTTGGTAGGTTTCCCTAGGTGCCGGATGAGCTAGAGGCCAAAATCTACAGGTAGGCACTTTGCAAAAAACACCTATGTTTTCTTTGAGAAAATGTGATGTGTCCACTTTGTGTTTTGGGGCATTTCCTGTTGCGGGCACTAGGCCTACCAACACAAGTGAGGTACCATTTTTATCAGGAGACTTGGGGGAACGCCGGGTGGAAGGAAATTTGTGGCTCCTCTCAGATTCCAGAACTTTCTGTCACCGAAATGTGAGGAAAAAGTGTTTTTTTTTAGCCAAATTTTGAGGTTTGCAAAGGATTCTGAGTAACAGAACCTTGTGAGAGCCCCAAAAGTCACCCCGTCCTGGATTCCCCTAGGTCTCTAGTTTTCAAAAATGCACAGGTTTGGTAGGGTTCCCTAGGTGCCGGCTGAGCTAGAAGCCAAAATCCACAGGTTGGCACTTTGCAAAAAACACCTCTGTTTTCTGTAGAAAAATGTGATGTGTCCACATTGTGTTTTGGGGCATTTCCTGTCACGGGCACTAGGCCTACCCACACAAGTGGGGTACCATTTTTATCAGGAGACTTGGGGAAACATAGAATAGCAAAACAAGTGTTATTGCCCATTGTCTTTCTCTACATTTTTTTCCTTCCTAATATAAGACAGTGTGTAAAAAAGACGTCTATTTGAGAAATGCCCTGTAATTCACATGCTAGTATGGGCACCCCAGAATTCAGAGATGTGCAAATAACCACTGCTCCTCAACACCTTATCTTGTGCCCATTTTGGAAATACAAAGGTTTTCTTGATACCTATTTTTGACTCCTTATATTTCAGCAAATGAATTGCTGTTTACCCGGTATAGAATGAAAACCTACTGCAAGGTGCAGCTCATTTATTGGCTCTGGGTGCATAGGGATCTTGATGAACCTACACGCCCTATGTATCCCCGCAACCGGAAGAGTCCAGCGGACGTAACAGTATATTGCTTTCAAAAATCTGACATTGCAGGAAAAAGTTACAGAATAAAACGTAGAGATAAATGGCTGTTTGTTTTCACCTCAATTTCAATATTTTTTTATTTCAGTTGTTATTTCTGTAGGAAAATCTTGTAGGATCTACACAAATTACCTATTGCTGAATTCAGAATTTTGTCTACTTTTCAGAAATGTTTAGGTTTCTGGGATCCAGCATTGGTTTTACACCCATTTCTGTCACTGACTGGAAGAAGGCTGAAAGCACAAAAAATCATAAAAATGGGGTATGTCCCAGTTAGATGCTAAAATTGTGTTGAAAAATTGGGTTTTCTGATTCAAGTCTGCCTGTTCCTGAAAGCTGGGAAGCTGGTGATTTTGGCACCGCAAATCCTTTGTTGATACCATTTTCGGGGAAAAAACCACAAGCCTTCTTCTGCAGCCCTTTTTTCCCATTTTTTTAAAAAAAACGAAATTTCCACTGTATTTTGGCTAATTTCTTGGCCTCCTTCAGGGGAACCCACAAAGTCTGGGTACCTCTAGAATCCCTAGGATGTTGGAAGAAAAGGACACAAATTTGGCGTGGGTAGCTTATGTGGACAAAAAGTTATGAGGGCCTAAGCGAGAACTATTCCAAATAGGCAAAAAAAGGCCTGGCATAGGAGGGGGAAAAGGCCTGGCAGCGAAGGGGTTAATAAAAAGGCAGAGGGATGAAGGCTAGAGTTAACTTCATTACAGTTGGTTACATTACTTGGGACTCGTCTGACAGTCAAAAGCAGGGCCATAGTGAGTTAAAGTGGCCACATTTAGAAAATAAAAAAACAGGACATTTTCCAAACATAGAAGTAGAACTACATTTTTGCATTGACTAATGAGCGCAGTGACCAAAAAGGAGATAACGTAGTTGCCTAGACTCACACAATTTATGGAAGCTGGGTTTGATCCCAGATTTTCTAGTTTTACACTGAGCAGTCCAGGAACCAGATGAGTGTCTCTTTCTGACTTCAAAGGGTAATGGTTTATCTTTAATTCTTAGAGGATGGGATTTAAGGGCAGGTGGCAGACAGACTCCATGTTTATTTTAGACGTTTTTTTTAACTAGTGAAAATCTTGAACAAGGACAGAAAAGTTCTTCACAAGAGACTGACTATGAAACATGTTTCTTTTTTTTAGCACAGCGATGTTTGCCAGAGTTCACAGGATGCGGCGCTGAGGCCAATAGTCAAAGAGAGTTCCCCATGTTACATGGTCGGCAGCTGTAGCATTGAGGTCATATCACCTTTTGTAAAAGCTCAGCTGGTTTTGGGCTCGAGGTTCCAAGATGATCTCAAGCAGATTCACAGCCAGGCATCTTTCTCAAGGTCTTAGTGGCTTGCCCAGCTCAACATTCAGTTTGGTTGCATTCTGGTACTTGTAGTTTTGCCTCTAGAAAAGTAAAAACAGAGCTGCAAGATCCTAAATAAAAATATAAAACCAGGCTTAATATGTGTAATATGTGCTCCTAGACAGAAGGAAAGTGAAAAGAGGCACAAGGATCTATAAACCAGACTGCCTTTTCCACACTCTGGAACCACAAAAGAAAATATACATGGCCTTATTTTTAAAACTTAATATGGCATCAAAGGTTTTCCAATTTTGTTACAAATTAAATCAAAACAGTGCCTTCATTATGTAGCCCACCTCCTTTTCAAAGGTTGTTTTGCAGCTAAGGGGTAATCTCAGGAGCTGGGGCGTCATCTGAAGGACTTTTCACATGCTGATTTGCCTCTCTTTAGGTCCTGCTGCGCTGCTTCGCTGAGACACTGCTGCACAGCAGGGGAGTCTCTGAAACTACTTTAAAACAATTCCCTTGCCGTGAGGGAGTGTCTCTGTTAATGGGAGAGTATTGCGGATTTTTTTTTATTCCTCTCGTCCCCCTCACCTTGTCCCCTGTATCCCCTCCATTCCAAAATCTGGGGGGGGGGGGGCATATCTCCCCCGTCCCACACACTTCCTACGCTCATGCATGGGATTAGTTAGTGGTTCTGCAGAATTAGGGATGGATAGTATGGGATTAGACTGACTACGGCTAATACATAATTGGTTGTAGACGCCTTGTGATTGGCCGGATGGACCACATGATTTAAAAAAACAAAAACGGATGTACAGACATTGTATGGTTTTGTAGGACAGAGGTGTAAACAGTTCTTGAAATGGAAAAATAGAAGAGCTGGTACTCTGTAACAGGGAGCCTGCTTATTTCTGAGAAGTGCTGGTACTCTCATATTAAAAGTACTATGTTTTTCTTGAGAAGTGCAGGTACTTTCCCTCTAAAAATGAAAAAGTACCGGTACTCCAAAACGGACAGTACCAGCCCATTTAAAGCACCGAGTGTAAATGCTAGAGTCCAGCTACTTGCTCCAGGGATGGTCCATGTCCAACAGTACTGAAACCAGTGGCATTCTCAGGCTGTACGCTAGGTGTCACCAGTGACCCTTACAAGACCCTTAGCTAATGTAAAATTGAGACTGACAAGTGATTGTCATTGCTGCGGTGGTATCAATCTGTCTACCCTATCAAGGATCAAAGTCTGTGCCTGCTGTGACTGTCCACTGTCACCACTACATCATTGTCTTCCTGTTTCACCTAACTCTGTGAGCTCTATGTCACATATATGTTTATTTTATTGACGCCCCAGCGGATCACACTGCTCTTACCATGGTTGAGTCAGGCAGTGAATCTTCCCTCTTCAGACTCACGTTTGTTGTTATTAGCGCCTCCTCTGAAAGCCCAGAGGGATGTGTATATATTGCAAGCACATTACAATGTCACAATAAATCCTCTGGCCTCTGCAGACAGCAGGAGCCTAATTGTGACCGTGTGTTAACAGACAGAATCAGATTAAACCAGAGGGGAATGCTTGGCTCTGGGGCAGCAGACACTCTCTGGTCCGATTGAAACCACATGTCTTCCTCTCTAAGGGCGGGGATCAGGGACGTACCTTGGTGCAGCAGGTGCAGTGGCACCGGGGTACAGATCCCTAGAGAGCCCATTGAACCTTGTTTATGGCTGTATTTTACTATCTCAATAACAATCAAAAGGGCCATTTTCCTTGCTTGCATCAGGGCCAATTTATCATCGCTACGCTACTGGAGGGGATAGTTGAAAAGACCCATCTCTGGGGACCATCATGCAGTCAGGCAGTGAGAAAAGGATGACACCCAACGAAGAAAGCAGGTGTAGAATTGAGAAAGGTGCCAACCATAGATAAATGAGCCTACGTGTGGTGAAGATGTGGTCCTGGAAAGCTCATTCATTGTCAACTTTAAAGAAGCACTGTGCACCAATATAGACCTCCACATTTGGAATTGCACTATATAGTTAAGGTATAGAAGTGGAGTTAGAATCAGTGGTGACTGGTGATTTGTAAAAATGTCGAGACATAAAGCTTGGGTCACATTCCAGTAAGTGAGAGTGGCTTCTTCTCGGAGGTTTGAGGCATGGGGTGGTCCTTCACCCTTGCTTTGAATCGGTTTTACTCGCTCATTCATTCTCACTCTGTCCCATTCACTTACTCTCATTTGCAATTGGACTCACTTTTACACATGGTAACTCATTCAGTCTCACTGACTCATGCAGTCTCACTCATACTCACTCAGTCTCACTCATTCTCACTTAATCCTACTCATTCTCACTCACATTGATTCACTCAATCTCACTCTAACTCACTCAGACTCACTCACTCCCACTCATTCTGACATTCAATTGTCAGTGACTCATTCATTCACACGTAGACTCACTGTTACTCACTCATTTCCACTCAAACTCCCTCTGATTAACTCGTTCTCATTGACTCACTCAGTCCCGCTCCTTCCAGTTCACTCATTCTCACTTTCACTCACTCACGCTCACTTATTCTCATCAAGTCACTCATTCACACGCGTTTTGAACTCACTCAGTCCTACTCTGACTTACTCAGTTTCACTCATTCTCGCTGTCACTCATTCTCGCTCAGTCTCACTGATTCACTTTATCATACTCATTCTGATTCACTCAATCTCACTCTCATTCACCATTACTCACTCATACTCACTTATTCCCACTCATGGTCCTGAGCATATTAATCATATTGGAAGGAGCAGAGTAGACAGTGTGACTAGGCTATGAGAGCAACAATGCACACTTCATAATACTCTTGCTCCTTGGCTATGGTTATAAACTTTCATCCCCTTGGGGGTATAGCAGGAAGACTAGCTCAATAAAGTCCCAGAATAAAATGGTTTTAGAAAATCCATTAGTGTAGCCGGTCAGTCGCTATCAGTTGTAAAACCCAAACAGAGAGCCAAATAGGCCTCCCTGTCCCTCTCTCAATATGCTGCATACCACCCTTGTGCCATCTCCAAACCCACAACGGCAAGACTTGCTGACAAAGATTACTCCCTGAAGTGAGCATAACTGCAGTGCGGGATTCTGCACAACTCATCTCCGATTGGCAAGTATTCCACTGCTTCGTTCCTTGACACAGTAAAAGCCTGCCTTAGTAGTACTAGTCGCCCTATCAGAAGCCAGGATTGTGTGGAAGACTATCCCCCCGGAATCCCTGTTTTAATCTGGCTTCTGATAGGATGAAGTCACACCACCGCCCGAGCTGGCTTCTATCCTTTGCATGCTGTGCTGCACAAGGCATGTACAGCATTCCTATGCTATTCTATTTGTACGGCAGTGTGAATGTGAGAGAGGGCTTACAATGAAAGGCACCCCTCACACATGCACATTCCATGGAGTCCCGCAGACGCTCCTCGCCTGTGCCTCTTGACATGCACACCTTACAGTGTCACCAGCACAGGTCAAATAAATGAAAAAGCAAATGAACTGACAGATATGACAACTTGTGTGTGTACATTTCAGGAGCACAAACAGCGCCTTCCCCCTCTTTCTCTATGTGCGCTGGTGATGGAAAGGCATCATTCTAGAACCCCGTATGAACCAGCCACTACTGGCTAGGATACTAAATCTGTACTTACCTTGATGATATTGTTCAAGCTGGTATTTTGGAGTCTATACTGTTACTGGTTAATATTTTCTTAAGGTAGATATTTTGACATCCAACAGTGACGAGGCAAGATCTGCCTATAAGCTTGGGCTTGGCTGGGGCCTGCCCACTGTCCATCCACTGCAAAAAGCCCACCCACCCCCAGCAAAAATGCCACAAATATGTGGGCTATGATGGTACTGGAAGAAGGAAGTCTATTCAGGGAGAAACAGATCCTCAAAGAAAAGTATCCTTATGTGACAAGAGGTTGTGGTGAGCAGAGAAGGAGGCTATCCAAAGGAGGTCCCCCTCATCAAAGCGAACTAATGGTGTCAGGGTTGAGGCAAAGGAAGTCATCTCACGTTATATGACACAGGGAGATCATTTAAAATTGCAGCATATTTCCAGGCACATCTTGGCATATCTACTGACATTTCAGGGCTTCTCGCTAGGAGTCTCCCGCATCAGAACAACAAATTATTTCAGTGGCATTCAAATTATGGCCCATGCACTACTTTGACAGAAGTCTACAATATGTCAATCACAACACTTAGCTTTTACTTAGTATAAGCCTCAAATCATTGCCTCTTGGGCCTTTAAAATGTTTAGCTACATATCAATATCTCCATCACAGTATTGATTCATACATACACACAAATCAGTACACACTATGGGGGTGATTCTAACCCTGGCGGTCGGTGATAAAGCGGCGGCCAACCCGCCAACAGGCCGGCGGTCCAAAAAACGGAATTCTGACCCTGGCGGGAACCGCCAACAGAGACCGCCACATTAACACTCCGACCGCCACGGCGGTAGAGACAAACAGTGCAGCGGTCACCGCCAACAGACAGGCGGCAGACAATGTACCGCCCACCCTATCACAACTCACCAATCCGCCACCTTTTCCGGGGCGGGAGCACCGCCGATAAAAACACGGCGGAAACAGACTACGAACGGGAAAACGCTCACCTCTACGCACTCCACGAGGACGGAGGAAAGCATGGAGCCCGAATGAAACATCCTACCTGCTCTCGTCTACCTGCTCATCTACCACGAGTACGAACTCCGGCGCAGACGACAACGGTGAGTACTGCACCTACGACACAGGGGAGGGGGGAGGAGGAAAGCTTACGGCACACACATATGCGACCCCCACCCTCCCCCAAACTATGTACACACCAATGCAGAGCAACAAGTCACAGTGACACCACCCAAACCCCCGTGAAAAATGCAAAGACATAAATTAATTGAGAATCAAAATTTATGTAAAAATAGCCTCTGATAAGTCATGCTCAAATAGCAATAAAAGTATTAATAAAATCAAATAAATAATCTCTTCAATCGAGAAACCGAGGCAATTAGTCCTGCACAGTTAATGACATTTTAAGTGTCCGTGGGCCAAAGTGTATCATCACAAGGGCAAAGCCCACACAGGAGACCTGAGTCCTTTGGAGAGAACACTGCAGGGGCATCTGATGACAAAACTACAGGCACCTCAGGGGGAAGGAAAGGGGGGGGCACCACAACCACATGATTCCACGACGCCAGATCCACGAAGGGGCCACCATGCCCACTGTGCCATCCTGGGGAGTGCAAAGCCACAGTCTCTCAATGTCTCTACAGTGGGTGGCTTGCCCACCGTGCCATCCTGGGGAGTGCAAAGCCACAGTCCATCAGGTGGATAACAGTCTCCACTGGTCAAGGAGGAGGCATGGTGGGCACAGTGAACCGTGAACAGTAGCTCGACACAGATCCAGCACTGTCATTGTGCCAGTGGTGCTTGACAGGAAGGGCCCAGCGGAGCGGTGCTTGAGACGGCGGTGCCCAGCGGAGCGGTGCTTGACAGGAAGGGCCCAGCGGAGCGGTGCTTGACAGGAAGGGCCCAGCGGAGTGGTGCTTGAGACGGCGGTGCCCAGCGGAGCGGTGCTTGAGACGGCGGTGCCCAGCGGAGCGGTGCTTGAGATGAAGGGCCCAGCGGAGCGGTGCTTGAGATGGCGGGGCCCTGTTCAGCGGTGCTCTTCTGCACGGCGGGGCCCTGTTCAGCGGCGCCTATCTTCACGGCGGGGCCCCGTTCAGAGGTGCTCTTCTGCACGGCGGGGCCCTGTTCAGCGGTGCTCTTCTGCACGGCGGGGCCCTGTTCAGCGGTGCTCTTCTGCACGGCGGGGCCCTCTTCAGCGGTGCTTGTCCAGTCATTCAAGGGAGCCAGACCTGGCCTGGACTCCCTGCTCAGTCGCCCTCCGACCGTGCAGTTGCAGGACCCTTCGGTGACAGAGTCCTGGGCCCTTTGGTGTCCTCCCTTACAGCCGGGATGGGGCTTGTGGGGCCCTCCTGCTCCGCGCTCCTGCTGGCTGACTTCTCCGCCCTGCTGCCCTTTCGCTCCTTAGAAGACGCTCTCTGGCCCTTGCCTCCCCTGGATGTTGTGGCAGGTGAAGTGGCCGTACTTTGGTCCTTGGGGGCAGCCGTGTCAGTCCTCTCACGGCGGCCCTTGACTTTCCGGGTCCTTTTGCCTGGGGGGGGGCTGGATGTGTCCTTGCTGCTGATAGAAGTGTCACTGCTGCCAAAGGGTGGACTCCAGAACCCATGCACCACAGTGACACTCGAAGCTGGGCTGGTGGTGGCTGAGGTGCTCTTGGGACTCTTTTTTTTGGCAAGTGGGTCTTTTCAGACAACAGTGGCCATGTCATCAGGGATGTCTCAGCCTATGTTTTCTAAGGTTTTGTCCAGAGTGTTGTCTGCCCTGCTGAAACACATGCGGAGCTACATTGTTTTCCCTGAGGAGGATGATTTGGCCACTGTGAAGGGTGATTTCTATGCCCTTGGACATATCCCCAACATCATTGGTGCCATTGATGGGACCCATGTGGCCTTAGTACCCCCAAAAGACGATGAGCAGGTGTACAGAAACAGGAAAAATTACCATTCTATGAATGTCCAGGTGGTCTGTTTGGCTGACCAGTACATCTCCCATGTAAATGCCAAGTTCCCTGGGTCAGTGCATGACGCGTATGTTATGCGAAATAGCAGCATACCTTATGTGATGGAACAGCTACAGAGACATCGTGTGTGGCTAATAGGTGACTCTGGTTACCCCAACCTGCCTTGGCTATTGACCCCAGTGAGGAATCCCCGGACCAGGGCAGAGGAACGGTACAATGAGGCCCATGGGCGAACTAGGAGGATCATAGAAAGAACCTTTGGGCTCCTGAAGGCCAGGTTTAGGTGCCTGCATATGACTGGTGGATCCCTGATGTACTCACCAAAGAAGGTGTGCCAGATCATCGTGGCCTGCTGTATGCTTCACAATCTGGCATTGCGACGTCAGGTGCCTTTCCTGCAGGAGGATGGTCCAGATGGTGGTGTTGAAGAAGCTGTGGAGCCTGTGGAGAGTGAAGAGGAGGAAGACGACGGGGACGACACAGACAACAGGGACACAGTTATCCAACAGTATTTTCAGTAGCACACAGGTAAGACTCACCCACACCATTTAAGATTTCCTGATAGCCTCCAAATACTTTGTGTATTTCCTGATAGCCTCCAAATACTTTGTGTATTTCCCCCCAGTTCTTTTTAACTGATGTTTGATTTTCCCTTCCCTTTTCTGTGCTGTATGACCCACTGCGTGACTTCTGCTTGGTTAGCACATGGACCAATGCTTATTGACATCGGTATGTTTTCATCACAAAGTTAACCGAACATTATTGATCAGTAATGTGTTATACATTTGTAAATAATACAGGCTGACTCCTGAATGATTTCAGTGCAATGAGTGATTTATTTTTAGTGCTAGATATTGGTCCATGATATTAAAACGGTGATGGGTGAGGGTGGAGTAATGTCCATGGCAGAGTCCAGTTCTCAGTTTCACAGGTGCATTGTCCATATGCCTGTGGAAGGATGGAGCAGGGGCAGTTCAAGGTTGGACAGGGTGACAATGTGGGACAGTGGGATGACATCAGGGGGTATCTTATGCTGGCGGGTGTCTTGGCATCCTACTCTGTCTTCCTGTGAGATCTCAGGTTCCTCTTGCGGGGTGGTTGATCTTCAGCAGGAGGTGGGGTTCTGGTGGCCTGTTGTTGTGGTGGGGCCTCCTGTCCACTAGCGTCGGCGGAGGTGGTAGGCTGTTCCTGGTCCTGGCTTGTGACAGGGGCCCTTTGTGGTGCCACATGGTCCCGCAATGTGGTTTCTATCCGGTTGAGGGCCTGGACTATGTTCCCCATAGCGTTGCCGATGTTCCGGAGTTCATTGCTGAACCCCATGTAGCGTTCCTCCTGCTGTGCCTGGAACTCGGTGAACCTGGCCAGTACCGTCGCCATCGTCTCTTGGGAGTGGTGGTATGCTCCCATGATGGTGGTGAGGGCCTCTTGGAGAGTGGGTTCCCTGGGCCTGTCCTCCCCCCCCTGTCGCACAGCAGCCCTCCCAGTTGCCCTGTTTCCCCGGGCCTCTGTCCCCTGGACGGTGTGCCCACTACCACTGCCCCCAGGTCCCTGTTGTTGTTGGGGTGTTGGGTCAGCCTGGGTGCCCTGTAGTGGCGGACACACTGCTGATTGACGTGTCCTGGAGACAGAGGCATGGGCCCGCTGGGTGGGAGCTGTGCTGGTGTTCCCAGAGGGGGTTGGGTCTGCTGTGGCCTGTGTCTGTGTGTGGGGAACCCACTGTCCAGAGGTCCCTGATGGTCCGGGCTGGTCATCAGGTTCTAGGTCGACAGAGCTGCTGTCCTCACTGGGGGCCTGTTCTGGGGGTGGGATGGACAAATCTGGACCCTCTGTGGCGGTGTGTTGGCGTTCGGGCCCTGCAGGGGTTAAATAGTGTGGTTATTGTTTTTGTGTGTGCCATGGCGTGCATTTTGAGTGCCCTTGTCCCCCAGTGCTGGCATTCCCTTGTGGGAGGTGTTGTGAGGGTGGTTGGGGGGGGGTATGGGTATGTGCAATGGTCATGCTTTGGTGATGGCTGTCTATGGTTTGTGTTGGCATTCAGGGATTGGTTTTGGGTTGGGTGGGTTGTGCTGGTGAGACATTGGCAGGGAGGATGTGTGCTGGGGGGTTGGGGGTGAGGGTGGGGGTGTGGGTTGGCATGCTGGTGGTTGGGGGGGGGGAGGTAGTTGAGATTCGACTTACCAGAGTCCATTCCTCCGTGTACTCCAGCGAGGCCATCTGGATGCAGGATGTTTACTACCTCTTGCTCCCATGCTGTGAATTGGGGTGGAGTGGGTGGGGGTCCGCCGCCAGTCTTCTGCACAGCGATGTTGTGCCTTGACACCATCGAGCGCACCTTCCCCCGTAGGTCGTTCCATCACTTTCGGATGTCTTCCCGATTTCTGGGATGCTGTCCCACAGCGTTGACCCTGTCTACGATCCTTTGCCATAGCTCAGCCTTCCTTGCTATAGTGGTGTGCTGCACCTGTGTGCCGAAGAGCTGGGGCTCTACCCTTATAATTTCCTCCACCATGACCCTGAGTTCCTGGTCCGAGAACCTGGGGTGTCTTTGGGGTGCCATGGGGTGGTGTGGATGAGGTGTGGGGTGGTGTTTGTGGTGATGTGCGTGGTGATGTGTGGTGATGTGTGCGTAGATGAGGTGTGGGGGATGATGTTGTGTTCCTGTGTGTGTTGTGCTTTGCGTTCCCTGTGCTCTCTCTCAGTGTATTGCGCCTTCTCTCAGTAATTGTGGTTGTAGGGGTTTGTGGGTGAAGTGGGTGTGTGTTTTATAGTTAATTGGGTGTGTGGGAGTGTTGTGTGTATGTGTATCAGGTGTGTGTATTTCAAATTGTCCAATGTGGCTGTGTTTTATATGGGTGTGTGTATTTTGAGCGCGGCGGTGTGTACCGCCAATGGAATACCGCAGTTGAAAGACCGCCGCGTGGATTCGTGGGTCAGAATGGCATGGGCGTGTTTGTGTTGGCGTGGCGGTGGAGGTTTGGTCATCTCCAGTTTATCGCTGCCCGCTGATGAGGCGGCCTTCCGTGGATGTCGGGTTTTTGGCGGTTTCACAGTTGGTGGTCAGAATGACCGTGGCGGTTTACCGCGGCCGCGGTGGTAGAATGGCGGACTTCTGACCGGTGGTAAGGGCCTTTTACCGCCGAGGTCAGAATCACCCCCTATATTTCTTATTTCATAAAACTAGCTCTTCTGTGTAGCTGGATGAAGCCTGAAAATTAGCTACCATTGCTGTACTCGAATAGCTTTCACCATTAAAAGCAAATTCATCAAGCTAACATTACTCCATCTCGTCTATTTTATGAATTCATAACTCATTCTGTCCATCATAGTTGTGCGAGTCCAAACAGAATTGAGCTCCTTCTTTCAAGTGCTTCTTGCTTTAAATAATTCTTTACATTGACATACACATGAAAGAGACACACACTCACATATATATGTGTGTGTGTGTGTGTGTGTGTGTGTGTGTGTATATATATATATATATATATATATATATATATATATATATATATATATATACAATCATCATACTATAGGTACTATACTTTGTAATCCACATGAGGACAAGTTGCAAACCTGATCAATGGGTATGCCCCATTTATCAATGTTGTGATATAACCTCACTCACTTTTGTTTTTATTATACTCCCAGATGAGGGAAGCAGCAGTGGCATCCATCGGGGTAAAAGAAATTAGCGTCTTTGAAATGGTTATTAATAGAGACGTCTATTGAAATGAATTGAAAATACATTAAATATTTTTGTATTGTTTATAAACAATTGTTTTACTATTGTATTGCTTTAAAATAAAGTTCGTAGCATGCCTAGTAACAACCGCATAATAAAAAAACTTAAACACTGCAAAAAATTCACATTGTAAACTCTGTGTAAGGATGTCACAGAGCTGTAGGGCCCCTGCGGCAACATATATTTTCCATATTGCAACTAGTGGTTCATGTGAACAGAATTATGATCCACCCTGCTGTTATGGTGAATGAAGCTCATGGTTATAACCTGGCCAAGTGTTAAGTTAGTGCCAAAGTTATCATGGTGACTTGGGTTAGCCGGCCAGTGATTATGGTGAGGGCAAGGATCCTGTTGGCTTCAATATTACAGTATTTTTAATAATAAGATGTGTACCATTATGTTATTTTGAGGTCAGGGTTAGGGTCGACCCAATATTTTGGTGGGGCTAAATGAAAAGAGTGGACAGAGAACTATGGTAGGACTCAGTATTTTGGTAGCTCAAAGATTACCATGTGTTTGAGAGTTGTGACTGAGCCATGGGCTTTGCTGGTGCACTGTAAAAGGGATGACCCCACGGTTAGGGTAAGCCAAAGTAGTATGGCCGGATTCACCCTAGGCTGGTACTTAGGGATATGGTGGGGATTGTAGACCCAACTGTTATAACAACACTTAGAGCCATGCTAGGCCACATGGGTAAAGTGGGCCCCATGATTACTGGGATTTCCTGTGTTATGATGGGCTTTATCGACTAGGGAGTGGGTGGGTCAGGCACATCATACCCCATTGGTTATGGGTTGGCTCCAAGTTTGATCCCATGGTTTCACGGTGCTGAAGGGTCAGGGCATACACCAGAATTGGAGGTGATAATTATCACTATTTTTCAAAAATAGAAAAAAGTAAAGGTAGTTAAATGCAGAATTGAGGGAAAGTGCTGCAGTAAAAGAAGAGGCCATTTAATATTGAATTTCCTCTGTCACATAGGGTCAGCTGTTGATAAAAAATGGATCACAAGTCTAGGGTTAGAGTAAGCTTCAGGGATTAGCTGGGATGCAATGTTATGTTTAGGGTTACAGAGATGTTATCTAATCTTAGGACATGGAGTTGGGAGGTGAGGTTATAGAGCTATTCAGTGTCTCAGAATTAGGATGGAAAGGGATCTACGGCGATTTTCTTGGTTATGCAAAAGCAAAAGAGAAAGTCTGTATGGGCCCCATTTCAAGAGTAGCATTCCCAATGCACCACATCAGTCTACCAATGACAGTTTCTTGTGCACTCCAACGTCTGTATTCTGGCAAAGAGTTACACATCCGACTACTCCAGGACTATCCACACTGAGCCAGAAAGGGACACATGCTTTTGCCATCCCAGGTAGTATTACCGCATTTGGATGAGTGAAATACTCTCCATCTGGAATAGAATAAAAATAACTGCTGGCTTACTTTGCTCTCATGGGCGATCATCAGAGGAGTGTAGCTTAGGTCAGACCAGATCTTCGAGTGAAGCATCTATTATGCAGAATCAAAGGGTGGGGGCTGGTTTATTCTAGGCCCGACGGTCAGGGTGGGCCTAGTCATATGATAACACTTAGCTGCGAAAAGGAAATAGAAATATATAAAGCGTACACACTGGGTTTTCTTGTATCCCTTGATGTAGCCAAGCTCCAGGGTTCGTGCCAATGAAAACACCTAGCGTGTTGTATCTGGCAGAAGCAGAAGGCTGATAATGGTTCAAGAATACAAGCCTCCCCTACTGGCCAAATAACCAGACTTATGGTCACAGGACCTTTGCAGCAGTAGATGTCGGTAGAAAGCACACTTTAAGTTATGATGCAATCTCCCTCCAGGCTATTACGGACACTGTATATAGTCCTAGAGGTATGTTTGATAGTATAATGCATTCTGGGATTTGTATTCTCGTTTTGCTTCAATAGACCTAATTAGAATAATAAACATGAAATAAATCATTTGTCGGTGAAAAGTTGAGGACCAGAGGCAATGCCCAATATGACTTAGAGGCTGGTGATCTCACTAATTACTTTAATCTTTCAGAAAGGCCGCAGGACCGAGGGGGAAGTAATTGAAATCTGCAACCACAGTAACCTCACATCTAACTTTTGAGTGGAGACAGACAGTCATAACAACGGGCTGTATGAGAAAACGCGAAGCTTGCACCTTGTTTTTCACTCAGAAACAGTTAAAGCGCGACTCCAATTGTCCATAAATAATAGGGATGCATGTTTATAATTTGTCATTATTCAGGGGACACGTCGATCGCCTCTGACCCCCTTCTTGACACTTGTACCATCAAATGTCAGTCTGATACCCAATTTGTTGTCTTAGTTCGAGGTATAAATTCTCAGCAATGTCTATTAAGATAGCAAATATCAGAAAGTCATCACACGTACATATTTACAGGTTTGTTATACAAAATTCCTTACCCAAATTCAAAGTAAGCTATACAGCGATATACCACCAACCCAGTCCCTCTCTCTGGACCAAAATATTTTTGTGAACTCAAGCTTTGGTTTTCCACCTGGTCACCGTGACACGCCCAACCCTTCCAGACCCACTATGAACCCCACAGAAGAGATTAAAAAACACCACGCGTATGCAGATACAGGCTTTGTTCATGTATGCTAAAGGGTCATCCTCCAGAACAAGCCCCTCAGATTGCCCCAAGCACCCACCGGAAAAATAGTCTGGGCAACCCGGCCATAACTTGGCCCTCTGTTGCAGACCGTATCCTACACCCCCCCAAAGGGGCGACCAACCATGAGAGCAAAACGACATATATGAAAGTCTGGTAAGGACTACATAAGCGACTGATTCAACCCCCCAAAAAAGAAAATTTAAATCCTGAAAACGCAGCTTTTGGAGTCCACATGAAACTAGTATTATTTGTGCCTTATTCCTTGTGAAATGCCAAGCGGCCAGAAGCGTACCTACCAACCCTGAATTCAACCCAGCCCTAGTACGACAAAAGACGTTGAACATTATATAAACCTTATTACCTGCAAAGGAACAGAACCAAAACATAATACAATCAATATACACGCTGAGAATCTGTACACAAAAGTAATGGTGGATGGGAAAGAAAGGAATTCTCAACCAGCAATGACCCCCAAATAGGGACTGTGAGGCCATGGCAGTTGGGGCAGCAGCGTGGTGAGAAGGGCTGGATAAAATAGTCAGGGCCCTACCTCACTGCACTATTTACAGGCAATGGCAGATGCAACACTCCCCACCACCTCCAGCCTCACAAGATTCCCATTGCATGCTTGGTACCAGAAGCAAAATGGTGAGCGAAGTCTAACAAGGATATTGCTTGTAGGCCGGATGTCTTGCGCTGACCAGTCCTGCAGTACCCTCCATTATGGGGGACATATGGGAGTTTTGGAGGGTACACACCAATTGCCCTGACACAGGACACCTCCCACACCTTCACGCCCCAACCACTATTAAAGGATAGCCTGAAACCCAATTTGTTGTTTTGGTAGAATATCAGTAACATTTTGATATTTCATTAATTTCTCAGACAGCACATTTATTTAAAGGAATGTTACACAAAATGTATTTCTCAAATGCATGGTCATCTAGAAATCGAGCTACTTACAACCCAAGTCCGCTCTTATGCAAACTCATGCTCACTTATCCAAGAGCAGCAATCCCCCAGAACATCTCCCTGGAAAACTCCCAGCATCCTCCAAGAGATAACCAGGGCAAATGGGCCATACGTTGGTCGCCTGGCGCAAATCACATCATTTTTCTTAATGCTGCAAATTCATCCTTAAATGTACCATTAAACTTATATTCTCGCTGCCATATTTCTTGTGGGATGGCAAGTTGACCAGAAGTGACTCCACCAACTATGAATTTACCACACACAGGCCAGCATGGTTCACCTACCATGTGGGTTTCCCCCAAACTTCAATGTAAATTGACAAGCAAACAAAAACAAAGCATTCACAAACATGTCATTGCTTTCTGGGGAAAGGTGTACCCCACTGGGAGGAAGAACGTTGTTCCCCTGAATTTACCATGGGGGAATGCACCAAGGTTTAAGTGTCTTTAGAATTCTAAACATTTTTCTGTTCTTACGCTTTACTGATCCATTAAGGCTTGAACAGAAACACCGCCACGTACCCCTTCCTTGGAACTATGTGTGACCATGCTATCACTGCATCAAGAAAACTTCTAGACAACCATGACAGTTTGTCAATCAACAATTCCAACAGGTCCCTACAACTGTGCGCCACTAGATCATTACCTCACAAGTGAAAAATAACCAGCACCGGGGATGGAAGCTCCCTAAAGGCCACATTATCAGTGACCGCCCTCAGATTCTTCAAGTGCACACCCTCCTGGCCATACCACCTCATGCTGCAGCCACCTTCTCAAGCTTGCTTAGAGAAATCACCACATCATTAATTTCTCCTGACATAGCCCTGCACTAACCCTTTTTGTGGAGACATAGTACCTGGATGTACAGACAAAAGTAAGATAGCGGGGGGAAGTACAGACTGATCAGTTGTCAAGAGTTAAGTTGAGGCAAACATGCAGCTTGAAACAATATGATTTACACCCCTCAATCCTCTGAACTAAATGATCCTCAAAACTACCACCACCAGCTGATTTGGTTTTGCCAATGAGAAATGAACGCAAGCTAAAGTTAGCCAGGGCCATCCCCACTGCTTTGATCAGGGCATCGGAACAAATTATACAAATTGTTGATGCAGGAAGTAATGCTACCTTGATTTTATTAGATCTTTTGGCAGCATTTGATACGGTCAACCAAGGTATTCTCTTATATTGTCTCACTTCTATTGGAATTTTAGGGAGAGCTTGTACTCTTCTCAAATCTTTTCTCACAGATTGAGAACAGTCTGTTGTCCTTGACAATTACAACTCACCCTTTTTTAGCCTGCCCCGTGGGGTCCGTCAAGGCTTCTCGTTGAGCTCTACTCTTTTTAATATCTATTTGACACCATTGGCTAAAATGATTGGGTCCTTTGGATTTTTTATTGTGCCTATGCTGACAACACCCAAAACTGTGTGTCCGTAGCCAGTGATCCAGAAGACACAGCTACTCATTTTCATAATTGCATACTTCAGGTCAGTAGATGGATGTCTCACAACAATTTGAAGCTTAATTCTAGCAAAACAGAGGTTCTCTTGTTTGGCAGGAAGACATCTTTCTGGTCCCCAAGTTGGTAGGCACAGGAACTTGGATCGCTTCCTATTCCAGCCATCAAGGTTAAGAATTTAAGGATTGTTTTTGTTAGTAAATTATACTTTGAGGAAAGTATGAACCCCATCACTTCCCCTTCTTTCTATATTGTGAAGCTTTTCAGAAAAATCGTCCCATATTTCCCATGGGACTTTACAAAAAAACTGTGATTTCAGCAATCATTTTGTACAAATATTCAGAAAAGATGCCTTAACAAAATATAGACTTTACAAAATCCTGAAGCCTGCCTTATTCTTCGCATCCCAAATGCAAGTCGTGCTCTCTGCACTGACTCACCTCCACTGGCTTCTGGTCCAATAAGTGATTTGACTTCAAGACTCTCTGTGCTGCCTTTAAGGCACTTCATGGCATAGGCCCTGAATATCTCAGACAAACTTTTCACTAGTACTCTCTGCCTAGATCGCTCTGCTCTGCCCCAGCTTTCAATACAGTAGTCCCTAAATTAAAAAAAATCTTAGGGTGGGAGGAGTTTTGTGATATGTGCCTCTAGACTCCCTTCTCCTTGACCTAAAAAAAGAGACTCAACTGTTAGCATTTAGTAAAAACCTCAAAACTTGGCTTTTTAAACAATAACATTTCTATCTTTACTTGACTCTTTGTCTGTGTGGCCGTTTTTTTGCAGAGTTTAGGGCCTAGACACCCTCGGGTAGTAGGGCTCTTTAGAAATCGTAATTTAATTTAATTTGATGTCCGTCTCAATGTCAACTTAGCAAAGTAAATAAGCCTTGCATACATAGCTGATTGGGCCACATGTTTCAGTAATATAAGGAAAGCCATCCAAGATGTCTGAGTAAACAGCTCCCTCATCCAGCGTTACACTCTGACTGGACATGTAGCTAATTAACACAAGTGTGGCACTCTATACTTGTTTGGTAGCAGCTCAGATTGGCATGATATAATATTTGAGGATATATAAGACCTGTGACGATGTTTCCATTGACGTCCCCATCATTTGTAGCTGTTATACAATGGATTAAGATATCAAGGAATTTAACACAACTACTACTGCATTAATGGTGCTGTTTGATTTCATTGTTTTATGCAGGGACCACTGTAATTTGAATGGCTACTTACCTCTACTCTCAAAGTGGCTAAATAATAAGAGGTAAGACCTGACTCCGTCTTCTTAGATCTTCAACATACTCATTTTTATGACTGTGATTACCTGCTACTACAGGGGAAACTGCATTTTGGATGGTAGGATATAGTTGCTACTGAGGCATGGACATGTGAAAGGTATTTTCGATGTGATGATGAGGTATGCCATGAGCATTTTCAATTTTATTCATGGAACTATAACACACTTTGGGTGCCTGAGCATGATCTATTTTCTTTAGGTATGAGATTCTCGTCTGACACTTAACCTAAGAGAGTAAGGAGATTCCTTTCTTCTCTATAAACATATGATTGGCACTATTTTATTCATGGAACTATAACACACTTGGGGTGTCTGAGCATGATCTATTTTCTGGAGGTACGAGGTTCTCGTCTGACACTTAACCAAAGAGAGTAAGGAGATTCCTTTCTTATCTATAAACATATGATTGAGACATGTGTGGTTTGATGCACAAATGAAATGGCTACATTTTTGTTGATGGAATTTTCTTTGGAACAGATTGGCTCCTCCACCAACTGATGTATGATTTTGGATTTATTATAGCCCTGAAGAAGTCAAGTACAACTCATGTAACGTTGACAAAACATGTGTTTGCATTGTATGCACAATGATGAATTGCTTAAGGAGAAAATAAACCTACACCTACTTACTGGTGACCCTAACCTTGATTTAGTGAAGTGTGCTCGGAGTTGTTGATTATTAAAGTAGAACTTTCCAGTTAAGGAAGTAAGGTGTGTAAGGAAATGCCTCCTTGGCATGGTTGCCCCCTGACTTTTTGCCTTTGCTGATGCTATGTTTACAATTGAAAGTGTGCTGAGGCCTGCTAACCAGGCCCCAGCACCAGTGTTCTTTCCCTAACCTGTACTTTTGTATCCACAATTGGCAGACCCTGGCATCCAGATAAGTCCCTTGTAACTGGTACTTCTAGTACCAAGGGCCCTGATGCCAAGGAAGGTCTCTAAGGGCTGCAGCATGTCTTATGCCACCCTGGAGACCTCTCACTCAGCACAGACACTCTGCTTGCCAGCTTGTGTGTGCTAGTGAGGACAAAACGAGTAAGTCGACATGGCACTCCCCTCAGGGTGCCATGCCAGCCTCTCACTGCCTATGCAGTATAGGTAAGACACCCCTCTAGCAGGCCTTACAGCCCTAAGGCAGGGTGCACTATACCATAGGTGAGGTACCAGTGCATGAGCATGGTACCCCTACAGTGTCTAAACAAAACCTTAGACATTGTAAGTGCAGGGTAGCCATAAGAGTATATGGTCTGGGAGTCCGTCAAACACGAACTCCACAGCACCATAATGGCTACACTGAAAACTGGGAAGTTTGGTATCAAACTTCTCAACACAATAAATGCACACTGATGCCAGTGTACATTTTATTGTAAAATACACCCCGGAGGGCACCTTAGAGGTGCCCCCTGAAACTTAACCGACTATCTGTGTAGGCTGACTAGTTTTAGCAGCCTGCCACAAACCGAGACATGTTGCTGGCCCCATGGGGAGAGTGCCTTTGTCACTCTAAGGCCAGTAACAAAGCCTGCACTGGGTGGAGATGCTAACACCTCCCCCAGGCAGGAATTGTCACACCTGGCGGTGAGCCTCAAAGGCTCACCTCCTTTGTGCCAACCCAGCAGGACACTCCAGCTAGTGGAGTTGCCCGCCCCCTCCGGCCAGGCCCCACTTTTGGCGGCAAGGCCGGAGAAAATATTGAGAAAAACAAGGAGGAGTCACTGGCCAGTCAGGACAGCCCCTAAGGTGTCCTGAGCTGAAGTGACTCTAACTTTTAGAAATCCTCCATCTTGCAGATGGAGGATTCCCCCAATAGGGTTAGGATTGTGACCCCCTCCCCTTGGGAGGAGGCACAAAGAGGGTGTACCCACCCTCAGGGCTAGTAGCCATTGGCTACTAACCCCCCAGACCTAAACACGCCCTTAAATTTAGTATTTAAGGGCTACCCTGAACCCTAGAAAATTAGATTCCTGCAACTACAAGAAGAAGGACTGCCTAGCTGAAAACCCCTGCAGCGGAAGACCAGAAGACGACAACTGCCTTGGCTCCAGAAACTCACCGGCCTGTCTCCTGCCTTCCAAAGATCCTGCTCCAGCGACGCCTTCCAAAGGGACCAGCGACCTCGACATCCTCTGAGGACTGCCCCTGCTTCGAAAAGACAAGAAACTCCCGAGGACAGCGGACCTGCTCCAAGAAAGGCTGCAACTTTGTTTCCAGCAGCCTTGAAAGAACCCTGCAAGCTCCCCGCAAGAAGCGTGAGACTTGCAACACTGCACCCGGCGACCCCGACTCGGCTGGTGGAGATCCGACACCTCAGGAGGGACCCCAGGACTACTCTGATACTGTGAGTACCAAAACCTGTCCCCCCTGGACCCCCACAGCGCCGCCTGCAGAGGGAATCCCGAGGCTTCCCCTGACCGCGACTCTTTGAACCTAAAGTCCCGACGCCTGGGAGAGACCCTGCATCCGCAGCCCCCAGGACCTGAAGGACCGGACTTTCACTGGAGAAGTGACCCCCAGGAGTCCTTCTCCCTTGCCCAAGTGGAGGTTTCCCCGAGGAACCCCCCCCTTGCCTGCCTACAGCGCTGAAGAGATCCCGAGATCTCTCATAGACTAACATTGCGAACCCGACGCTGGTTTCTACACTGCACCCGGCCGCCCCCGCGCTGCTGAGGGTGAAATTTCTGTGTGGACTTGTGTCCCCCCCGGTGCCCTACAAAACCCCCCTGGTCTGCCCTCCGAAGACACGGGTACTTACCTGCAAGCAGACCGGAACCGGGGCACCCCCCTCTCTCCATTCTAGCCTATGTGTTTTGGGCACCACTTTGAACTCTGCACCTGACCGGCCCTGAGCTGCTGGTGTGGTGACTTTGGGGTTGCTCTGAACCCCCAACGGTGGGCTACCTTGGACCAAGAACTAAGCCCTGTAAGTGTCTTACTTACCTGGTTAACCTAACAAATACTTACCTCCCCTAGGAACTGTGAAAATTGCACTGTGTCCACTTTTAAAACAGCTATTTGTGAATAACTTGAAAAGTATACATGCAATTTTGATGATTTGAAGTTCCTAAAGTACTTACCTGCAATACCTTTCGAATGAGATATTACATGTAGAATTTGAACCTGTGGTTCTTAAAATAAACTAAGAAAATATATTTTTCTATATAACAACCTATTGGCCGGATTTGTCTCTGAGTGTGTGTACCTCATTTATTGTCTATGTGTATGTACAACAAATGCTTAACACTACTCCTTGGATAAGCCTACTGCTCGACCACACTACCACAAAATAGAGCATTAGTATTATCTATTTTTACCACTATTTTACCTCTAAGGGGAACCCTTGGACTCTGTGCATGCTATTCCTTACTTTGAAATAGCACATACAGAGCCAACTTCCTACAAGGTGGTTCTTATTTTCTCCTTGAGCACCTGCAACTTGGGTAGTTAGTTCGGACTGTGCTACTACCATCACAATAGAACAGTAAGTGCGCCACTATTCCTAACCACCTTGCATCTTATATATATCCGAATTTTCCCCTCTCCCGTCTTAATTGGTAGGTGATGATTGTACGGTTATGGACACCTACGAAATCAGGAAACACATCACAATATGAACCTTCTCATAGGCAGAATGAGTTAACTATATTTTAGGTCTAGTCTATTCCCCATAGCCTGCCTTTATATCTCTGTCAAATGTCAAATAGGTTGAGGAGAGACAAAACATAACTAATAAACAAATCAAAAGACAACCTAAAATGTCTGCTATTTCTTAAATCCACTACTTCATCACAATTGCGTACTGGCATTAATAAACTTTAACATCACAAGATTTCTCAGCATTCTCCTCTGTATGAGTTAACTGCATGTACAACGCGTTTTTTGTCGCACCCAAGAGCTCAAATGGGTCTGTTATCAGGACAGGGGCATTTAGAGTTGCGAATGGAGCAAAATAGCACAATGAGTTTTGAAATTTATTTTTACAAGTGCAAAATTTCTGTCACCTTACAATACCACTCCTTTTTCCACAGTCCTCCTCCTATTCGTCTTTCACCTACCGCAGCCTTCAATCCACCCATCAAACACCTGCCAAATGTCAAACTTTCCACTTTTCTCCAATTCTCTTTCCTAGCTAACAATCTGTATCTTCCCTAACACACTCACCTACTTCCTCGACCCCCTACATAATGAAGAGAAAGAGCCTCAATATGAGTGATTTTGAGCTGTCCACTAGTGAGGAGGATCCAGGCTTTTATTCATCACGTCCCCTTTCTTGCGTTCATCCTCGTGTAAACACGCAGGCCCATATTTATACTTTTTAGCTCCACATTTGCGTCGTTTCTTGATGCAAAAGCGGCACAAACTTGCAAAATACAATTGTATTTTGCAAGTTTGCGCTGCTTTTGCATCAAAAAATGATGCAAATGCGGCGCTAAAAAAGTATAAATATGGGCCTCAGTGCTAAGGGTTTTGTCTATTCCATTTTTCACGTACCTCAAAATCCAGTACAGTTTTACTTCCATATACTCTTCCATCTCTTCCATGAATGTTCTGCAGAGGCAGAAAGATAGTCTCCCCCGCCTGCTCCCAGGGACTTTGTCATCCGTTCACCATGCCAAATCCGTAATTCCTTTTTCTTTCCACCACTGTCTCATTACCTATCCCACATTGCCCTGGCCACACTCATCCCTTTCATCTCTTCTACATTTATCTTTCTCTCATTCCTTCTTCCTCTCCGCTCCATTCCTCCCTTCCAAGTTCCCATTTGCTCTCACCACCTCCTCATCGTCTTCGCTCTATGTGCCATCGCTTTAGTCTTGCCAATGGGCCCCACAGTAGTGGTTGGTTGGAATATTTGAAAATGTTTGGGCGTAACACTTGCCCTCAATTTCAAAGTGCAAGAGAGCAAACTTAGGCCCATATTTATACTTTTTGACGCAAATCAGCACTAGGGCAGATTTGCGTCAAAAAGATTACCCCCGGCTAACGCAATTCCAATGTGCCAGCTGGGCACCTTATTTCTGGAATGACATTGGCCGGCGCTGCAGCCTGGTTAGCGTCAAAATAAATGACTCTAACCGGGCAGTGGAGGTGAAGGGAAGACTGGGGGTTGTGCGCCAAAGAAAGGTGTAAGTCAGGTTAGAGTAAAAAATATTGACTCTAACCTGACTTGCGCCATTTTTTGACGCACAACCCCCATGGAAATGACTCCTGTCTTAGCAAAAACAGGAGTCACGCCCCCTTACCCAATGGCCATGTCCAGGGGGACTTCTGTCTCCTGGGCATGGACATTGGGCACATTGGCATGTAGGGGGGTACAAGTCAGGCCCCCCTACGCCACTTAAAAAATAAAATTAAAATTATACTTACCTGCACTCACCATGGATGGGTCCCCCCATCCATGGGTGTCCTCCAGGGGTGAGCGACGGGGCAGGGGGTGTCCCTGGGTGCAGTGAAGGGCACCTGTGGACTGCTTCCATGGTCTCCCACCATGGAAATTAGCCCACAGGTCCCTTAACGCCTGCCCTGACCCAGGTGTTAAAAAATGGCGCAAATCTGTCTGGGAGCCATGTTTTTAGGCCTGCCTCCTCCTGTGCATCATTTTTATGCCTGAGGATAAATAAGGCGCACATGCCTTAGAGTCATTTTTTGCACGGGAATGCCTACCTTGCATGTCATTAGCGCAAGGTACGTTTTCATGTACAAAAAATTACTTAAACTCCATAAATTTGGCGTCGGACGGGTCTAGCGCCAAAGTATAAATATGGGGTTAAGTTTGCGCCGAATTTGCGTCGAAAAAAATGACGCAAATCCGGTGCAAACAGAAGATAAATATGGGCGTTAGTGATCCCGACTTCGGGTTGATTGGGAGGGTTTTCACTCTGAGATTTTTTTCAATGTGGGGTCAAATGGTGCATGTTACATCATATTTTGAATTAAGCATGCAATAAATATCCTCGCACTCTCATGGGATGCCAGTTAAGCCCCATCCTCACCCCTACGTAAGTATCACCCGTTCACCTCCCCTCACAAATGTTAAGAAAATAACAGTGCATTTTCTATTCTGCAATCCTCAGACGTCTAAAAAGTTATAAGTGAAATGGATATAGGTCAGGGAATTATTTTTTACATGGCTTATCATTTAACCTACCATCAAGCTACAGTTCTACCTTTCATTTCCTTTCATTTTTCCATCCTGCCCATTCCAAATAGATTCTCCATCATATCTTATAAGTAGTAATCTCCTTTGATGGAGCAGGGTGAATAAAATGTAAGGCACCCATTTAACAATCTCAGGTAGTACGTGGAATAACAGAGTTGGACATATCTCACAGGCTCGTGTGGCACTGCTATCACTAATGTGTCAGAAAGGACAACCTTACAGATGATGATTTCAGGCAACATCATAGGTTACCATTCAACTACCTGCTTAAGACATGTATGTTTTAGGGATGGAATATATACTCAGCAATCGTTGATCATGAAAATGGGAATTCGCGTATTTTGCTATGAAATGAAACATTTGCCTTTGTTTACCAGTGCACATGATTCCTTCACAAAAAACTTTTCCTGAAATATAATCTTTCCATTTTTATACGTAAATGCATTCAATGCCCAAAACTTTTTTTTTATTTACTTAATGAACCTATTTGAGGTTCTCGCGCACATGAATGAACTCGAGGATTTATGATGTTTCCAGTAGTATAGCAAGGGAGGCCCTGGAACTATCTTGTCATGAATTGCCCAAATGCCAGAAATAACCATCGATAGGCAAGGGCCTGCATTTTCCCCACAATGTGCACCATACTGTGATCAGTGGCACCAACGTTCCAAAATGTGCCACCAATTGCCTTGGATGGCACTAGAAAGTTAAGAAAATCCACCAGGATGCCTGGTGTTGTATTGTATGACATCAAATGGCATCAGTGTGTTACAGGTATGTTCCCATTTTTAAGAGTTTGTGCTGATATGTCACCATTCTGTACTTTGAGGACATCATCCTTCCATCGATGGCCCATAAAAGTCAAAAATTGTGACTAATAAGGTACAGGTGGGACGAAATTGCTAAGTCTTTCTGTCAATATGTTAGAGGCAGTATTTTGTCTTCTGAGAGCACCATGCTGCTATTGATGTCCCAAAAATCCTGGAATTGTTACCATTATGCCATAGGGAGGCCTAGATTGATATCATTAACTACGGTGATGGTAAGGCGGGTATTCCGTCTAGAGAGGGCACTGTACTGCCATTCACTTCTCCTGAATACAATGATTTGTCTCCAATTTACCACACCTGAGCTTAAATTGTTAAGTATTTTTGCCAATATGACAGAGACACCATTTTGACCTGTGAGAGCCATCCTAACACAAATAGCCCCAGAATGCCAGGAATTGTCATCAGTATGCTGTGAGTGACCCAACATGCTAAGGATCACTGTCACTCGTCAGTCAGCACACTTGCTCACGCACACACACCCACATATACACTTGTACATAGTCATACACAGAGTAAATAGACATAGATGCACTCTTACATGCCTGTGCTCACACATGCTGACTTACCCTCACTCACACACATTCACTTTTACCTGCATATGGGCAAACAACATTTCAGAACATTTTTATAAATTGCCTTCAGTTTCCTACATGGGTCATCTTTTAGCTCCTTTTCAGGACCTCTTGCTTAGTAGATCTTCCAAGGAGGCGCACACCCCCCAAACTGACAAAGTTTATAACTTAACCACTCTTTCTGGCAGATCACTTGAGCAGACAGTTGAAAGATGGAGCTTTCACATTGCGTACAATGATATAACATCAATCTCAAATGGCCCTTTTCAGACTTAATCTCAATATATGACACCTTTTTCTCTTTAATTGTCCATATTTTGTGACATTATTTCATCCATTTTTCCCACCCACCTGCACCATGGGCTAGTTCACAGCTATGGAATGTGAATGGAGACCACTATTTTACAGATCCCAGAATAAAATAAGACTGGAGTATGGTTGAGGTTAAGTCCTGAGTGCCATTTCTTGGCTGTGCTACTTCTTTGCAGTGTTGCCTCAACCCATTAGAACTTGTGCTGAGCTACACCCCTAATGACAAACAGTGTGTTTCCCTTGTTAGCATAGTTCCCAATCCCAGGGGATTTTCCTGGGTCCAGCAATACCCGCAGTGGTCCCAGTACCTCTAACTGTGGTTCAGCATTTCTCAGGTGCTCATAACTGTTTCCATTAGCTAAGTACTGTTCCTGTATCTAGTCAAGCAGTTCTAATCGGACATAGGGCTGCCAGGGTTACCAATGGTTTTGGGTTATGCTTTTTTCCCTGGGATGAGGAATATTCGTTACCCCTCTCTGCCTTCAGCATTACTATTCCCACCACTCAGGAGTGACCCTTGGCTCAGAGCACCCTGCACCATGGCAGGGTTGTATCTGCAGGGGTCTTTGCTGTTGCATCCCCTAATACGTTTTTTTTTCTATATGGGGTTGTAGCTAAAGGCTGTTAGGAACCTTGTCCCTGATAATAAATGCATTCTTTTGACGGTAGTTACATCTGAAATTGCCGTTGTTGAGCTTTACAGGGATCAGAAACACTTGAGACACAGGATTGTGTATCTGTGGCTCTTTAGGAGTGTATAGAGACTGAGCCCTCACTAGGCCCGACACAAAGGACAGGACAACATTGCGATCTTGTGGCTTGGCTTGGTATTGCCCCGTTTCACCCCCAGAACATTCTGTTTGTTTGTTTTGTGGTTTTACACCGGATTTCCCTCGCAGAAGTATACAATGCTCCCGCTAACAGTAACGTTCTCTGTAAAGTGCTCGACAGCCTCTGTGTGTTAACCCTATGCGAAATACCTAGCATAAAATATCAATAATCTTCAGATTACAGAAAAAGGCAACACAAACACGCCGATTGCACTTGACGGAGACCCTCGGCATTAGCTCAAGCAAGCCAGTCCTGCATAGCTTTGCAAGGGTCACTCTGGGAGTTTCTCAAGAGCCGGGAGCTCCAAGGCACATGCAGGTGGAAGTGGCAGAAACAGGTTTACTGCCACCGGATAGGCGCAATCCCCACAAGCTTCGCCATCTTGTAATAGATGCCTGGCTGGCACGTCGTGATACTAGGGCAGAAAAAGGCCCCCATGTCCTTCTTTATTAAAATTGGGGGTCAAAGTTTCAGGGGCAGCTTTTATCTCAAGCTAGTTTTTTACAGTACACAGATACCTCAAAGCTTGGGTAGATTTAGTGGGATCGAGAAAGTTGTTTCATTTATAAAAGAGTATATTTTTCTCCAAATTTCACCATCTGATACCTACCCCCTTACTCTCCCAGTACTCTTTAAAAGCTCTAATAGTTATACACCACGGCGAATGTTTGGACATCTCCAGCTCGGACCCGCCCCATAACCTAAAACCATCATAAGCTGCAGGGCCCAGCAGTGCTTTTTTTTCTCTAGGTCTCATGGCTTAGAAAGCTTCCTGTCTCTTCATCATAAATCACAGACATCACAAGGCTGCGAGATTGTCACTCTTGCGGTTGCTCATGTGAATACCACTGTATAATTACCATGAAGTCTACGCATCCCCTCCGCAGGACTACTTTTGTACACCACCCACTTTGAACCCGGCCTGAACTATTGTGGGTGAAAGTAACATCAGGGCCTCGTTAACATCTGCCTCCACCAGTCTGCTTCTTATTTAGCCACAATCAAGTTTTTGCTTTTTCATTGGACTCTTTAGCAAAAAAGTGGAAGCTAGAATCTCTGTTATCCGATCCTTGTGGCTTGTGCTATCCTGCTACCATGATCACATCTCAAAAGGCAGAGATTGCAAGTTGATTTGTCTCAGGTGTCAATAGATTTCCCAGTCCTGTTGTATTCCTTTCCATTCATGTCCATCCTCAAAACACTAGAGAACTCAAAGTGAATAAGCTTCATCACACCACAGTCAGGTGGAGTGTTTCTTGATTAAACAATCCTTACTTGGGGGCTGTATTCCGAAAGGTGCCCCAGGGATGTAACACGTGTGTGCCCGCTTTGTATACCCAGGGGTCATTTTGGTATTGTAGAAGGGTCTGCAAGCGCTTGTGCAACCCCTTCTGTAATAGTGATAGTGCTGGCACACATGTAGCACCAGAGTTGTCTTCAGAAGGTGTTCTCTCGTTTGCATGGAAGTGTGGCCCCCATTCAAATGATTGCCTATGCGTACATGCTGCATTACGGCACAGAAGCAAACAGGCCCTTAGGAGCGCTTTGAAAGTGTGGTACAAAATGGCGGCTGAGTGTACCCTCTTAGGGTAGTCCTCTTGATTGATTAGAGAGGTGGTCCCAAGGTTTTCCCCCAGACATCTCCTTGCAGGCAGGTGTAGTCACTCACTGTACCTGCCTGCATGAGGATCCCTTTGCCCTCTTTGCAGTTTAAACAGGTTGCTGCCTGCACAGAGAAACGCAGAGCAGCTTTGAAGCATTCAGAATTTCACTGAATGTGCTGCCACCGACAGTGTAAGTTTGCAGCTGTCCTGAGGGCATCACACTCATTATAATAGAGCGCACTTTCCTTGTTTGTGCCAAGCGCACCTGTGCAAGGGTGCATATTGGCTCAAACAGGGAAAGTACAACCTATTTTTAATAAGGCAAAGGCCGGGCCCTATCCACTTTATCAATGATCACCAGAGATGATCCGCCATGACCTCCTATTAATTTTAATGTTGATTTGCTGTCCAAGGCAAGATGAGAGTAGCAAAAGACACCAGAGCAATGAGCAGCATGATAGCCCAGCAAATAAAATAGAAATACTTCATTTAACAGTCACCCAAATGGGATACATCACCACCAAAGCCCTGTACATACGAAGCAACAGCTCCAGAGAATCCCCTAGGCCTCTGGCTGTGGTTGAGCCACAGTTCCCACATGCTGCATGTGCCTTCTTTCAGCTGAGTTTCCTTGTGGAGATGTGATGCCTCTTTCATGGGTTTTGTGAGCTGTAGGATGGCCAAACGCAAGTGCATGTGGAATGCAATTCAGACAGTGGTGTTGCATTGTCTCATTGCAACATTCCAGCAAATTAGTAAAGAAGAAACTGACAAGACTACAATAGCTGAATATATACCACCAGATTTATGCTCCCACCACGTTAGTGATGCAACCACATCTGTCTTGATATGCGTTTGCCAGATCAAGCTGGAAAAAATGACACCTTACATCATTTCATAGGTGTGATCCATACTCTTGCATGTTGCACGAGTCCCCCTGCAATGTATAATGGGAGGCGTAGTTCAAATTATTTACAATCAAATTATTTTTGCACAACTATTTACAAACATAGCAATTGTTTTAGTAGTTAAATACTTTGTAAATTAGTTATCAACATTTCTTGACTTATGTTTCATGTTTTTTTCCATTCAACACACAAGAGCATTCCTTCGCGTAATGGATGCTGAAAAGCTGTCTATATATTGCTACTGTGTAATTGACATCTCTCCTGCTAAGAAGTAAATAAAAGTGCCCTCCATTCAGGGATTAATTTGTAAAAAAAAACCATATATTTGTCATGTTCCTCATCTGCAGGCCATTACAGTTTGCACCATCCATTGCACCTGCCAGTGCCAACAAAGACAGAACCAACACAACTACCAACCATGACACCCTACTTGTGTGACACGTCAGGCTATTCCAGGACCCCAAGCTATAAGAATGGCTTGAGCAGCAGGTATACATCATTTTGAATGTCTATTGAATCAATAAACAACTGTTATTTTGCTCATCTCTAATTTGGAAAAACAGTGCCACCAAATGGCAGGTTGTCATAAGTGCTGGTATTGACTATTTAGTGCCATAGCTAAGAACTGGAAACCACTGGCTTAAATTAAGCACTGCCTCTATCATGCCAGTGGTGGTGGGCTACATTAAAATCTCACTGCACAATTATTCTCATACTTTAACGTTTGTTGTGAGGATTCATGAAGAGTTTCTTCTGCAAACTTCATGAAGTTTGTCCTCAAATATTTGTATATTTCAATCAAAGTTGCAAAGATTTCAAGGGACACGTGCAAAACCCTTGCAAAAATAAGCTTTGTGGCAATTCAGTTATGGTGGGAGAACTTTCTGCTGCCTTTTTTTACATCTGATGGGTTTCAACTGCTATTTCGTGAAGGTGATAAACTTCACAATATCACAGGTTTTGTAATCTTCTCCAGAAAAACTATTTAACTCATCCCTAAGCCTAAGACATTCATTAATTACACCAGTAATGTCACCCTGAACAACATTTCAGTGCTTTATGAGAAACTATTTGGAAATGTGACACACCTTGCAAAATGGGAATATTTCATTATTTCCTGCCTGTAAATCCTTTGACCTTTCATCCAATGTATTTGAAAAAATAAGTTGAAAAATGCACCATTTGACCTAAAATGTTCTAATATTTTTCAAGCCTTCCCAGTTGTCCTCATATGTCTCTAGCGAGGGTCAAGCTCACATGTTATGTGGCTTAATGGTCAGAACTGCCTACCTTGGAACTTGGAAACCTGACGTAACTTCTGGCCTCTTCTCATCAGCCTGTGATTCTGGGCAAATCACTTAAGTCCTAATTTAGGGTTTGGCAAATGTAATAATCGATCAAAAATTGCAAATATCCCATCTGCCATAGCACAAGTGCCATAGGCTGTAATGCGCTTGTAATTAAGGGTGTGGAAAATTCACACAATTTGCATATGCATATTTACATGAAATAACAGAAAAATTACACAAAATGACACAATATTCTGTGAAATGAAAATCCAGTATTTTTGTGCTATATGTCAGAGCAAAATTCTTCCTATTGTCCATTTTTTGTCATGTGAAAGCATTTACACATGAGCACCATGAACAACAGCTGTTGTTCCTGTGCATTTGTAGTAAAGGCGTACCACAAATTACAACAAATTGTACCATTCATGGTAAATGTTCACTGCGAATGCCACAAAATTACACAAAGTGGCATAATGGTGTAATTCGGAAATTTTCCGTAACATGGGTAATCGTGAAGTTCCCAAAATTATGCTGGCATAATTTACATTTTGACCAAGCTGATTTATAATGCAGTGAACCGCACATCAGTCACATTTGTGATGTAGTATTCCATCTAACAAACTCTAAACAAGGATCTGAATCACACCATGTCTAAAAATAATGTGCAATGTAATCTAGGGCTCATGTAAAGTGCTTTAATTCCCATGGACCAAGTTAGTCCTGTACAAAACCACAAAAATATGTAAAAGTAGGGCTTGATGGATACGGCAAACAATATTATGTCAAAATAAATCTCAGTTCGGTTTTCAATTAATCTACTTCACACATCAGATCTTGGGGGCCTTGCCAACTAGGCTTTGAGGTGTTGTCTTCCACACAGTTAGTATGCCTGGGTTAGTTGATGAGAGTCACTGATGACAGCATTGGATGCATATTCTCTCTGTGTCAGCTTCATCATGTCCGGAGTTAATCTCTCAGTTTCTTTAACAGGAGAGATAATTCTCTGGCTTCTTTAGTCAGCAATGCCGAACATTCTGGCCACCTAAATGGACCCTGGCTAGTTAACCTCCCCCTGGAGTTATTTCGGTTCTGACCCTCTCTGGCTATATACTGTGGAAGGCACATCTGGAGCTTACTGCCACAGTTGATGTCTGTTCTCCTCCTGTGTCTGAATGTCTGATCCTTCCTGGGCATCAGGGCAGGGTTGGATACCAAAAGCAGCCCTGGCCAAATTTGTCAGACCAACCCTCATACTCCACTTAGTGAATGGGAGCTGGAAGTGAGTCAGACAGTGGGCTTGGAGAGGTTCTCCTCCCAAGTATTTTTTGAAAAACAAATGTAAATATGATGTGTTTCACAGCACATTTTTCATTATAGAACCTTGTGCACTCATTGCATAAATGGATGGTGACTGGAGAAATGGCTGCATGGCTCAATGAATGAATGGTTGGATGGGTGAGGAGCGAGTGCATGAATTAATTAAATAATGTATGACTATGAATAGAGGATAGATGACTATGAATAAAGGCTTTTAGCTAAGTGGGGCAAATGGTCTCAATGCACTGACCAGGGGTGGGTGCTCTGGTTTGCATTTTAGCTTCAGCATTAAAATATCACTGTGGTATATGTCAAATGAATTACAAATGTTTGGTTGTTCCAATGCTAGTTGTAGTAAGTCTTCATATAGAATGTAGAATGTAAGAAGGTTCTGTATACCCCAGGTCCCTCAGAGAGTTGGAGCTGAACTGATGATAGGAAGAGTTTGGAAGAGATGCTCTTAATAAAGAACGCTATCTGGAAATACAAATATAAACGATTGTACTGTATTACAATCACCCTCCCCCAACAGTGCCACCACTAATCCTATTGAAACATGCATATCCTCACACAATTAAGCACAAGTCATTAAGCTTTGATCTAAAATAAGAGAAAGAAAGAGATGGCCATGTTGTGGCTAAACTGCACAACGAGAAACACGGAAATCTGATTCAATTCTGACTTCCATTTGACCACATTGTGTGATCTTAGGCAATTACTTTTTCACAGTGCCTTCTTATCCTTCATCAGTTCAGGGTGTGCACTGCACAAAAACAAAAGACTGTAATGTTATACTAAGTATAGTTATGCCCTTTGCCATGTATAGGGGACAAAAGACAACTTACAATCTTCTTGGTTGACTAATGGCATCATCGTGTGGGAGGTGGTAGAGAGGCTTGCAATGGTGGCACTATAAAGAAAAACATAATGGAGGCTCTCTCCCTATATTTTGTAAAGTATGCTAACGTTACAATTCTCGGGGACTTTAACATTCATTTTGATAATAAGACATGTAAAATTACCTCCTCTCTTACTGAGGACTTGATGGCTCTTGACGTCCAGCTTGTTAACAATGGTCCCACTCACAAAGCTGGTCATCTGCTGGACCCCATATTCTAAAATTTTAAGACCCAGCCGATTTATGAGGCAATACCCTTATTTTGGTCATACCATTTTGCAGTTCATTTTTCCTTTCTTATCCCAGGTGCGTCCCAGTTAGGGTCAGCTCAGCCCAGCCACTCTGTCAGAAGTTGGTCTAACCTTAATGCTTCTGCCTTGAATTCCACATTAGAAGACAACTTACCAATGCTGTACAATTCGATGTATTTTGATGCATCCATCATTGCTGAATTAGGACTGTGCTTGACTCTCTACTCCCCGTTATGATCAGACATCATCACAGAGCCTTGCCACGACCTTCAATGGTACTCTGCCAAAAAACAAAAAACAAAAAAAGCCATTGAAAGACTTTGGCATAAATCCTACTGTGACCAGCACATAGTCAAGTATAAGTTGGCCCTAAAAGGTTATCACAAATATTGTTCCACAGTTAGAGCCTTCTTTTTTCTCTGACAAAATCAATTTGTCCCAAAATTGTTCTAAAACTATCTTCCAAGTTGTAAAGACTCTATCCAACCCTGCGAAAACGGCCTTGACTACCCCACTACGACAACTTCAGCATCACAAGCTAGCTATATTTTCTTCACAAAAGTGGCAGACATCCCAGCTGCATTTTTCCCCACACCAGAATATAACTCTCAACAAGGCCATCTTGTTAGGCCTACTCAATGAGCTCATTTCAGCTCCTGGATCTTTCGACTGTCTTATTTCTCCTCACCCCCATTAAGTCAGGTTCACCTCTTGACCCATGTCCTCCCTCGGAACTAGGTAAACTCAATCCACACTCTATGGACTTACTCAGCTTCTAAATGCCTCTCTTTCAGAAGGCATTGTCCTAAAGGCATGGAAATATGCAATGGCCAGGCCATGCCTTTACTCAAAAAACCCAATGTAGATCCTTTTACCTGGTCTAACTATAGGCCAATATCTCTCTGTCCAAAGTTCTGGAAAACCACATGATTAAACAGCTCACAACGCACACAGAATTTAATGGTCTGCACCACCACACCCAATCAGGCTTTAGAGCAGGTCATAGCACTGAGTTGTCTCTTCTCGCCGTGACAGAATATCTAAGGCAACAATTAAATAAAGGTGGCACTGCTGCACTGATTCTTTTAGACATCAGTTCTGCTTTCGACATGGTGAACCACAACACTCTACTTCAAGGATTAGAGGCTACTGGTGTGCAGGATACAGCCTTGTCTTGGCAGGGTTCTTTCCTGCAAGATTGTGTTTTCCAAAACCACACCAATCAGCATCATTCTAAGCCACACCCTGTACCTTCTGGGGTCCCCAAGGATCCATTCTCAGTCCAACCCATTTTGACCTGTATGTAAGGCCACTTTCAGATATTGAAAACTGTGGTCTCATTCTTCCATCATATACCAACAATACTCAAATCGTTGTCTTCTTGTCATCTTAGGAGATCCACAGCGCAGAAGCTTTAAGTATCTGCCTCAGACAAGTCTCTTCCTGGATAAACGGTAACTCCTTTAAGTTGAACGTGGATGAGACCAAGGTTTGGCTGGTGGGCAACCTCCCCCTCCTTTGGGGGTCCAAATTTGTGACCTGAGACTAAGAGTACTGTCCCTACTCCTGTATCCGTGATCAAGAATCTGGAAGTTTGGCTCAACGAGAGGCGTTCTATGAAGCATCAAATCACCAAGGTAGCTGTTACCTGTTTTGGTATTTTAAGATGGCTCAAGAACATTTTGGAATGTCTCTCTATCTCTGCCCAAAGAACCATTATCCAGGCCTAGGTCATCTCCAGGATGCAACAGCAAGACTCCTACTTCATCCCCATGAGGTTTATTCCACTGCTAGCCTGCTCCGGGAACTTCATTGGCTACCAACTGAACATCGCTTTCAATTCAAAGCGCTATTCTATGTGCATAAATGCCTTTCTAACTCTGGTCCAGTATGTCTTAGATCTGTGGTGTCACCATAAATACCCATCTGGTCCTAGGTTCAAACAATCTTGATGTTGCTGCAATACCTAGAATTTGGAGATACCGGCAAGGAGGCCAAACCTTTTTCTTCTTTGGCTCGAAGTTGTGGTACTCCCTACCCCCTGATATGAGAGCTTGTCATTCCCTATCGGTCTTCTGCAAGAAGCTAAAAACATGGTTGTTTTAACTCTGGCAATAGGAGTAGCAGCCATGCACTATTCAAATCTATATAATATTATTATTATTATCAATAATAATAATAATAATAATAATACTTCTCTCCCTGCCCAACAGATAGCAAGAGACCAGGCCATCTGTGATTGTCTTAGGCCTGGTGTCAGCCAAGACCCTTTGATTTTATGAAAATGATGTGTATAATTATGTGTATAGTATTCTTATTTAAAGAGGCTTTCAGCTAGCCATGTTCATACATTGGTCTGTTATTGTCATTCACATTTTTCTTCCACCCACTACAGCATACAAAATGAGGCATCCCACTTCAGTGACTGGCTAGCTTCACTGTAAGTAACTTCATTTCAACCTATACAAGGAGCACGCATGCAAACAAATTCACCCCTTTAAGTACCAGGTACTACTCTGGCAATGTGTAATTTTTGAGTCCAAACAAAATCTTTTGACTTTTAGCCAATTTGTTTTAGATTTGTGAGGGCCCAGTTCTTCTTCAGCAATAACATTTTGCATACACCAGGGCAAAATAAAACATAAAACATGCAAACAAAATAAAACATGCAGTGGCAAAGCCAAGAGGCAAGCAACAAATCCCAGGCCTTTTGCTTGTGCCTTTGTTTTATCTTGGTCCAGCTCCAAAAGGAAACATTGGCTGTCCAAAGCGATGGAAGAACGTAACCTAATTAAAGCTTGAACCATTACACATTCTAAGGTTACGGTTCAAATTAATAACAAGAACAATTTTGCAAACCAGATCACATACAGGTAGCTTTAGCAAAGAAACTTATCAAGCATCATTCCTTATTAGCAGATTTTCGTTAGTGAGAATCCTTATCTAACACCAGATTAGCACCAGCATGTTGGGCTTCTTGCAAAAGAATTTAGTAACACAAATTTGGAAAAACATCTAACTATGGTTCTCACAAAACAGTGCGGTTGGTACCTAGAAAGAAAAAGCAAATGTGCATAACAGACCCATAGGTACAAACAATACCTCTCCTCAATTGGATCGGCAAGACAAGATAGTCTTCGTCGTCAGGACATCAGTCGATCAGCAAGGCATCAGGATTTAGCATCAAAGTTCAGAAAATGCAGTCTTTAAGCAACTTGAAAGAATAGAGGTAAACCCTAAAGAAGAATAGAAAGAATGGTGCCCCGTCTCTTGGTGCAGTCCCATTAAGTTAAATTCACTTAAACTACATCCCAGACCCTATTGGTCAAGTCAAGGGATCACATGTTCACACCAATAAAACTAAAACTCCAAATCTATGAATTCTACCATTATTCTGTTCACATGTCGCTGATTGTTTTTTTCCTGAAATGTCCTCATCTTCCGGCTCGTCAGGTAACAATATTGTTGCAACTTCTACTCCAGTCAGTGTCTCCATTGTTCTCCTCCTACGAAAGTCAGTCTTACACACATTACATACATATTCTTACATTTAGCAAGATCAGCATCTCCTAGCAGTCGGTTCTCATGAGAAAACTTGCTCAGCTACGAGCACATTTACACAATACAGTGGAAAATCACAGTTTAACTCTCTAGGACAGCCATTTATTAAATGTTAAGAAATACAGCTTGACATTAGGCCAGGAAACTAGGCCAAGACCTTTGCTAAGTTAAGGCCTACAATTAAGAAAGCTAATACATAATGCATAACCTTTAAAATGACCTATTACTACATAAGTCAAACATATGCTCCACCTTTCACAGCATTAGACTGTTAATAAGCACACTTTGTGAACATTGGTGGCCACTCTTCGCAATCACATTTTCAAATGTGTGCATTATTTTTCTACGTTATTATATTTTCTACACAAATCCATTACTCAGAATACATGAACACTCATTAATAATTAAAAAAAATCCTGCGCTAGCAATCTCTGTAGAGCTCTAACCACTGGTGGCCACATAACTGCACCTTTCTCCCTTTCTGATTCTAGACACTGCACCTCATCCTGTGCAGCTTCCTTCACTGTTGGTTTCCTAGACTGTACTTTCAGAAGTGTTTTTGAGGGGTGCTAGAGGTTGCTGGTAGTAGACACCGAAGCTCACTTATTCTTCATCATCAGACTTTACACCATATCAGTGGCGTTGGAAGGTGGGACGCGGGCGATGTTTTAGCACTTGCAGATAACTTTGAAGCAGTTCAACTTGAAAATAGTCAATATAAAGAAAGGCAACAGAAAGTCCTCTGTTGTGTCTTTTTTCTATGATTATCTGCTGCTCGCTCAGGCTGTCAAATGTCAAACAATTTCTTCATCGAAACCGGTGTATGTGTTTACCACGATGATTTCTATTTCATTTCATTTTTCTGACAATTTTATATCAGATCTTAGTGACTGTCCTGCTCTGGCATGGGAGAGTGTGAAAGAAGTCAGCTCCTATATGTGAAGCTAACATACATAAAGTTAAAACATTTGTTTCCTTTTCAAAGTTAACTTTATGAGAATTGCAAATGTATAAATTGCATAGGAAGTACAGATGATGCATATTTTTCTTAATCTGGAAGTGTGATGAAAGTATATATTTGAGTAGGACCCAAGCACAGCAAGAAAACTTAGGTTTAATTTGTAAAATTGATTTGTCTTTTTTCCGTCCTTTTCAAATATGTCCTATTTTTATTTAATATTGATAGAATTGCATACCCAAAAATCACTGTAGCTTGTAATGTAATAGGCACATTCGTTGTGTAATTTGCATAAAACGCCATTGATCCTCCTTCTTACATGTATGGTGCTAGTTATTTCCCAAACTATGCATCTGGGAAATTATTGTTTTCCACCATATTTACTGAACCGAATTCTATGTGGACCCTTACATTTACACTCTAAGGCCCATATTTATACTTCTTGATGCAAAACTGCACGAATGCGGTTTTGCGTCAAAAAGTATAGCGCTGACTTGCGTAATTCCAATGTGCCAGTTGGGCACCAAGTTTATGGAATCCCACAAGCTGGCGAAAGGGTGGGCTAGCGACTGGGAAAATGACGTTAGCTGGGTGGGTGTGGCAGTATGGGGAAAGGGTGTTTTGCACCAAAAAATGAAGTTAGGCAGGTTAGAGGCAAAAAAAATGCCTAACCAGCCTAGCGCCATTTCCTGATGCAAAACCATCCATACCACATGACTCCTGTCTTAGAAAAGACAGGAGTCATGCCCACCAGCCAAATAGCCAGCACAAGGGACCAGTGTCCTCTGGGCATGGACATTGCACCGTGTGCCATGCAGGGGGCCCCTGGTTGGGCCCCCAATGGCAATTTAATGTAAAAAAAGAAAGTATACTTACCTATACTTACTCTACTTACATGGGATGGGGTCCCCCATCCTCCGATGTCCCTCTGGTGTGGGTGGGGGTGTTCTTGGGGCTTCAGGAGGGCACCTGGGGACCCATTCCATGGTGTTCAACCATGGAAATGGGTCCACAGGTCCTCTAACACCTGGTCTGACTCGGGGGGTTAAATGATGGTGCAAAGCAAGCTTTGCACCATTTTTTAGCCCCTCCTTCCACCTGTGCATCATTTTAGCATGGGGTGATAAATATGGCATTAGCACCATTTGTTAGATGGGAACGCCTACCTTGCATCTCATTAACGCAAAGTAGGTTCACACATCTAAAAAATGGTGCAAACTCCAATATTTTGACGTAAACAGGTCTAACTTCAAAATATAAATATGGAGTTAGGTTTGTGCCGGATTTGCTTAAAAAGAAAATGACGCAAATTTGGCGCAAATGGATTACAAATATGCCCCTAAATGAGCACTAATGTATTCTTAGCTTTTGTGATCTTGCATATTCCACTGTTTTTCAACAAATTTTATGCTGTATTATTTTTTGACCCATTTGTTTTTTCACTCCGTTTCAGATATTCGTATGTCTCTGCAGCACGTGGTTTAACTCTGGTTTACTTTCAATTTGTGAATGTTGTCTTTGTGCAGGAACCTCTACTAATTCAACCTGTGCATTCAGTCAAAATGTGTGGCAGGTGAATGACCACGCTTTAAGGCCACTGTTTGTACTTTTGCAATTATTATTGAATGTAGGCTGTGTCTAGGACAGTTGTTTTCCACATGTGACATTTCATTAGCTTACTATGTCTATTGGCCAATTGGCCACACTTACATTCGTATTATTTAATTTAAAGATTTATGTTACTAGGTTGATAAATTATTGCACGTCTCTCAAGCAACCAATAAACAGGCACCACATTTCAAGTAGAAGTGTAGATATTGTATGAGTGGGGATGATAAGTTAATGAAACTGTACATCTGCAAAAGTAACATCATCTGATACAAGGGCAAAAGAGGTCATACGAGGTTTTTGGATTCAGCGAATGGTAGCATTAAGGGGCAGTAAGAGCTCAGGGTCTGTAGCATTAAAGGTCAGTTACGTCTTTTAGCATTCACAGAAAGGGTCCATTATGGGATAGTAAGGGGTTTTAGGATTTAGGATTCAGGATTCAGGCAATGGCAGCATTAAGGAGTAGTAAGGGGGTTGTATGACTCAGTGACTGTAGCATTAAAGAACAATTATGACTTACAGGATTCATGGAAGGAAGGGTAACATTAATGGGTAGTAAGGGTTTTAGGATTCAGCAAAGTGTAGCATTAACGGGGTAGTGAGGGTTTTTAGGATTCAGAAAACAGTACGATTACGGGGTCGTAAGGGTTTTGTGGTGTCAGTGATTCCAGCATTAAGGGATAGTTAGGGCTTTCAGGGTTCATGGAGGGGTCGCATTAATGGCCTGTAAAGTGTTTAGGACTCAGCGAAGGGTAGCATTTAGTAGTTTAGGGTTTTGAGGGTTCAAGGATGGGAACCACTGAGTTATTTAGGGCTATTAGGAGTCAGCTAGATAACTTAAATATCACTTGTGACAAAAACGACTTTTAATTTAAAGGTAACATTTTTGGAATTGCCATAGGTAATAATCAAGGGCATGACATTATTAACTTAACAGGTGACTAGGATAGCCTGAACTGCTGGACATATGAGACTGGAGTCACTTGAGCCAATGGGAGTCAGAGTTATAGAGGTAATGGGATCCATGATTTGGGCCGATAATTGGTGCTGGATTTATGGTGGGACTTGTGGTGAGCCAAGGGGTTAGCACCAGCTGCATGTGGGCATAGGATTGCCACTGTGATGAGAAAACAGCCACCTCTGAGTTTTGACATCTGCACCAGCTTGTGGAGGAGGCAGCATGGGCGATACAAAAGCAACTAACATGGCTGCCAAGGTGACCCATTGCAGATTTAGAGGAGGTGTTTCCTCTGCGTCATCAGTAGTTAGGGGTGCCATCCGTTAAAGCCTCATTCAGTTTTACTGTACTAGCATCATGGCTCTTTCAAAAGTCTCCATTCTAAACTAGAGGCTAGACACCTTTTTAAACAAATCACCCTCAATCATGGATTAGGAGTGTCCTTTCTATTTAAGTTTCTAGTTTGTCTATCTTTTTATCATCTGTGCAATTCTGCCTTAGGTTCTGTATTGTCGGAGTTGATTGAACTATTCTGTACTTACATCTACAACATTATTAGTCATGAGATTGTAAGTATTTATTGTTCTTCTCTTTATGACACTGCTTGCCTGCTGACATAGATGCAAGTCAATGTTCTCACATACCAGAGTGTTGTAGAGTTGGCAGAAAAGCAAACATCATAGGGCCTATTCACAAAGGTATTTTGGAGTATGTAAAGTACTACTCCTCTAGGACCCTTTTACGTAGTCCTACATCCCTTAATGAATTCGCCCCTAAAACATCTAAAGTAGGAAGGAAATTAGAATATTCAGAGAATAGCAGATATAGGCTGACGCCCTTTTGGCTCTTTTACTAGTAGAGAGTTGGACGTTTTGGGGTCCGATTTATAAAGGCATGTAAGTATACTTGAAAGAGTACTACTGTAGTGCTGCTTCGCGTACTCATAAATGCTTACATGAATCAGCTCCTACGTAACTTTACATTTATCCTTTCCTCTACTTGGTGCCAAACAACTTAGACAGAATAAACCTAGTTTACCGTAGAGATACATTAGCCATGTCTGAGAAAGAAGGAGCTTGTTGTAATGGGGTATTAGTTTGCACTTGTATAAATGTAGCCCTCACAGTGCCCTCTTTCTTCCATCTCAGTCCCATTTCATCGTGACTTTAGCTAGCAGCCATGTTCAGAACCAGAGTAGTCATGTCACTAATGAGTGAACGCAGCCCTCCGCCGGGTCAAGTGAATGACCATACCACTCAGTGGGGCCTCAGTAGTGCGTGGGCTCAGGGCTGAGTGAGTGCATTGAGGCGTTCCCATACTCTTCCAGCAGTGCCAGTGCAGTCTGCCCAGCAGCCTCCCACTGCCTCCTGTACAGCTTGCAGAACATGAGATGCATATCATGAGATTTCACTGCTGGAGCCTGACATCTTAAAAGCAGCTCTCTGACATTCATCTACTCCCCAACTCCTCCCTTCGCCGGTTTTAGCAGCGTCCGTGTACATTTAACAAACTACCAACATGGAGTAAAATGAAGACTGCCAGACACCGTTTATCCCACCGCCTAGGACAGAGACATATCATGTTATCTCTCTCTCGTGCGCTCTCTTCCTCACCATGTCTTATCTAAAGAGACACACGTCTGACAGCTTATGTATGCATATTAGACAAACACTACCTCCACAGGAATATCCTTTTGAAATACACACACACAGAAACGTACCTCTAGAACACGCATTACAGACTAACACGCACATTATCCCAACATATATTCCAATGCAGCGTTCTATGTTTACTCAGACACACTGTACAAACACATCTCTCCATTCGCATAAAAAAGTATATTACATCCAGAATTCATGTGCGATCAGCTCACAGCTCAAACATCTCCTAGCTGTCGTCAGATTGCCTTGTGGTCAGTCAAGTAGAACAAAGAGACGTCTGACCTGGCTCCATGGATCACCTGTTGAAGTGCTATCAGTGCCAACAAATATCCACAGTGGAGCAATTCAGTAATACGTGTGTACACCAATCACAAGCAGCTTATATAGCACTAATGGACACACTCCCTCTCATTGCACCACACCAAACACCCCTCTTCTCTTTGACAATCCATTAATACAAATGATCAGAGGACTGTTCTATCTTGTTAAGACCTTTGTCGTTGTGCCCACGCAGCTTTACATTATAGTTTTTTTAAGTTGCCTCTCTGACTTTCTGCGGTGATCTGTGTGTGTGTGTGTGAGAGAGAGAGAGAGAAAGAGAGAGGCAGAGAGAGAGAGAATATGAGAATGAGAATGAATTCTAGCACTGGGTCGTGAAGGGAGAGGTCCCTGGAACATAAGGGAACTAGTGCTGACAGGTTAAAAGAGGAGAGCGGGAGCAGAGAGCATGAACAGATTGATTCTTGTAATAGCTGGATGTGGGACTAGCCCAGGGCTTAGTGGAAAAGTCTAGGGTAGGTGCTGCCGCTTGGGTTGGGATGTCAAGAGAGCTGGTAGGAGCAGGTGCCCCGGAGGGAACAAGGAGAAGGTCAGAAGACCTAAATGGATTGGTGGCTAGTAGAGGTCCGAAAAGACAGTGCTGGCAATGGAAGCCTAGAGTAAGGAAGTGCCAACTGTGGCGCCTCAGGGAGTAATGAGTGCTGATAAAGGGGCTAGCAGAAAGCAGAAGTTATTTAGTGTTGGCAGCTGGGATAAGTGATGGATTGCACTAGATGTCTGGAAGAGAAAAGAGCTGGTGGTGGGGGTATAGATAAAAAATAAATGGAATTTTGGTACTAGGGCTTAAATAGAATTTGAGCTAACAGTGGGCTTAAAACAAAAGAATGGTTGCAGAGGGCTGAAGGGAGTGATTGGTTAGCTTCCTGGATGGAGAGATGTCCGACAGTGAGTCAATCTCTAGTGAGGGATGCGATTACACCTGAAGCAATTTCTGCTACAGCTGCAGGCTCTTCACTGGTCACAAGTAAAAGCAGACATCGGCTCTAGCAGGGCTGTCTTCCTCCATTGATGCACTGCCAGTGAGGCCAGCAATCCTCCAGTCTGGGTTGAGTGGTTTTAGCATGCACAATATGGATGTCTGCCACACTGTCCCAATGCGCGTAGATGTATGATGGTAGTGGATGCCTTCACACAGAGCAAGAACATAAGCCAGAGGTCTGGGAGCCGATATCTTGGCTAAATTATTGTCCATATTTTCCACCAAGGGGGATGTAGGTCGCTCACCTCTTTAAAGACCTGCTATTATGTTATTTTATACCTCTGAACCCTGTCACCATACGATGCTTGAAATATAACACACAATCTTCATGATTGCCAATGGTAGGTGATCCCTCCAGGTTTATCTATTGCACCGGTAATTGCTCCCTAAGAGTCATTTCTAGAGAGACCACTGCTGAAAACATGCAACCATTGGGTTTGCTTCCATGCACTTGTGGTGGTCACTTAAGAATACGTATTATGATTCACCGTCCCTACATGTGCACACTAACTTTTTCCCTTTTGGGTGATCCTTGATTTCATAACACCATTGGTTATGCTCAGTGAGTCAGGGAGGACAGTCATTTGTTTTATTTAATTATTTGTGGCATTTTCATAGCTTTACAAAACAAGCATTGGCAAAGCCAAATAGGCCTGGCCTATGTAAGAGCTATTGGCTTTACCAATGTGTGTCAGCCATGTTTATCACCAGCGTGGCTGCTGTTCAGCATGGTTAGAAGTTAGTGGCATAGAGGAGAGTGGTGTGGAGTGTTGTAGAGTGGAATGGCAAAAAGTGGAGTCGCGTTGAGTGGCATACACTGGAGTGGCATAGAGTAGAGTGGGCTGGTGTAGAGTGCATTGGCATAGAGTGTTCCAGAGCATAGTGGCATAGAGTGCAGTGGCATTGAGTGCAGTGGCATTGAATTTAGCGACGTACAATGCAGCGTCATAGAATGCAATGGCCTAGATTAGATTAGTGCATAGTAGAGTGCAGTGGTGCTGAGTGCACTGGTGCAGAGTGGAGTGGCACTGAATGAGGTGGCACAGAGTAGAATGGCACAGAGTAGAGTGGCAGAGGGTAGAGTGGCACAGAATAGAGTGGCGCAGACTAGAATGGCACAGAGTAGAGTGGTGCAGAGTAGAGTAGAGTGGCATAGAGTGCAGCGCAGTGGCATAGACTGGTGCAGAGTGGAGTGGCTTACAGTTGAGTAATGCTGCGGGCAGTGGCGCAAAGTAATTTGGTGTAGAGTGCAGTGGCATAGAGCGCAATGGGGTAGAGTAGATTAGAGTTGAGTATATTGGATTGACGTACAGTACAGCAGCATTGAGTTGAGGGTTACAGAATAAAGCTCTTTGGCTCAGAGTGTATTGGCATAGTGTGCAGTGGTGTAGAGTGCAGCGTTGCAGAGTGGCTTATAGTACAGTGTCTTAGAGAGGAGTTGAGGAGATTAGTGTGGCTTTGACTGGAGTGGTGTAGAGTGCAGTGGCAAAGAGTGCAATGGTGTAGAGTAGAGTGGTGAAGAGTGCATTGGCATAGAGTAGAGTGGTACAGAGTAGAGTAGAGAGGGGTTGCATGAAGAGGCATAGAGTGTAGTGGCATTGAGTGGAGTGGTGCAGAGTGCAGTGGTGTAGAGTGGTGTAAAGTGGAGTGGTGTGGAATAGAGTGAAGTGGTATGGAGTGATGCAGGGTAGAGTTGAGTGGCATAGGGTGGAGTATTCATGTTGTGGTAGCACACTGTCATTACAGACAACACGTTTTCCCTTGAAATGACCATTGTATTTGTACAGACATACAGTTTTATTCATAAAACTAAACAGTGCAAAGACAAAACTATGTTGAAATTGCATTCCCCTAGGGTAATGATTTGTTTTGATCATATTAAAGTATGTGTTTCCAACAAAGTTCAGAAATAACAAAAATTTAGCTCTGTTTGTGTTTCTATTCTGAAACGTTTACACAGTTCATTTAAATGTTGTTGTGTGCCAGAAAAATTATTTCTTACCTCCAGTATTCAGCAAGATTACCACATAAATTCTCTCACTTTGAAGTCAGAGAAAGAAAAGTAAACAAGTGCCCTCGAAAACAGCTCCTGGCATTTGACCGCAGTCTTTGAAAGCACAGCAATAGTGACCAGACAAGAACAATATTTAAAGGGCTGTTTAAAGAAATGGGGCACTTAGAAGGATAATGTAAATAAGGTTTGGAAAAGGGAAAGTACGAACTGAAGCTGGATATCCTAAAACAAATAAAGCCAGCAAATGGAAAGCAAGAAAATGCGAGTTACAAACAACAAAGCTAATAGCAAGCAATGGGCAGTATGCATTCCTAGGCCTGCTTTCTGAATGTCCCAAAGATGTCTTTAGCGAACCAGTCAACTGGTACCTCTAGTAGGCTGGAACATAAAAAGTGTCAGACTTATCAAAGCTGTGTGCCAGTTGAAAGTCAGAAAAAGTGGCATGAATAAGTGCAAAGTGTTGACTTGGGCTTTACTTTTTAAACCAAAACTTAATTTGTGCTTTACAGGTGCCATGGAGTAAAGCAAAATAGCACAGTGATGCTTTGCCCTCATTCTTTTTGAGAAGGTGTGCCATGGGAGGTACATGAGTGTTCCCACGCAACCACCCATAGTTTTTTAAACAAAGCCCTATCAACTAACATTTATAGAGGGGGTTTGTGCCAAAAATGTATGCCTTTTTGAGACAGCCAGACAAAGTATAAGAACAGTTTTATTTTTTTAAAACCCTTCTGAACTTTGAATGTGTGCTGGAGTGCACAGTACACCGACAAAGGATGAGAAGGATTCATGCATAATATTTTGTACAGGAAAGGTATATTTCAAGTACAAAAACTAAACTAGATTAACACAGACACATCTTTCCACTATAAAAATTGTCAAGCGCTATGAAAGAGAACCTTAATACCATATCTTAGCAGATATTGCCTCTGAGAATATCAATTTAAGAACGTATACTCTAGCAAGGGGCCTCTAAGCAATAATCAATTAATCTGAGAGATGTAATCCGACAAGGTGGTTCTTCAGGTCTTTTATGAACAGTATAAGATCCGGACTTCGACTGGTGCTCTCCTGGTTTCCAACCCAGCAACTCCGACTTTCAAACAAGTATTCCCGCTGCCATTGAGAACATGTTAAAGAAATCACCAGATGGGTGTTATCTTATGACCACTGTAAAAGAATTGAGACACTACTCTTTGAAGCTCGTTCTAATTAGCTTCTAATAAGGAATTTAAACGCAGTACTTCAGCTGCGGCGGTCGACTGCCTGTATTGTCTTCCGTTTCAAAACTCAGAGAAATGGACGGCGCTGTAAGAAACGGAGGCTTGCTTATAAAACATTATCTAGAAATGCATACCACTCCTGTAAATATTGATTCAATTGGTTTCAAACTTAATAAACCGCAATTGCTATGGAACCAGTTTTATCTGATAAGAAAGCAATTTACTCCTAATTCGAGGGCCTTTCTTGTGAAATATGTTTTTTACTAATTCATTTTTTTTTTTATTGTATTTTTAGTTTTTTTGGATGATTTTTATTTCTATGCCCTTTTATGATCGTAAGACGAGTGTTAGTGCTATTACAACAAAACGGTCGTAAATTGTTTATCGGGCAAAACCCAACATGTGTACCTGATTTTAATTTCCTCCTGTATGTGCACTCTTCAGAGCACAGAACCCTAGTCTGAAATTTAGTAAATTTCCCAGTCTAGGGCTTTGTGTATTACTCCATTGTTGGCCTTTTGTGTTGTAATCTCGGTGTTGACGATGTGCAGTAAACTTTGGCTCTGATTTAAGAGGGCCTAGCGCCTCCTTGCACCACATTAGTGTAATTTTTTTATACTAATATGGCCCAACGAGGCCAAAATCGCGGCGCCAGATTTACAAAGTGGCGCAATGCATGCATTATGCCACATTGTAACCCCTTGTGCCACATTATGCCTGCATCAGGCAAAATGTATGCAATGGGGGTGTTCCCCAGTTAGGGGCGGGGGTGAAATAATGGCGCAAAGACATCTAAAAGATTTCTGAAAGATTTCTTTATGGCATTTTTTTGTGCATTTTTAACGCTTGCACAGAGTAGGCGTTAAAAGGAGGCACACTGTTATTTATAATGGGCCTCAAAGTGCTTTGCAGGATTAGTATCAAACTTTTTGATGCTAATTATGCAAAGCGCCAAACTAGTGTAAAAAAATGTTGACGCTAGTTCCCTAACTACCGCCATGGTGCACCATATGTTAAATATGGTGCACACATGGTGGCGTTAGAGGGGCGAGAGGGGCCCTGGGGAAGGCAAGAAAAGTGGAGATGTGTTGGATGCAGCTCCACGTTTCTTAAATCAGGCCCTATGAAATTAACAAATATTATTTAAGTAGGGTTAGACTAATGTCTCGTGAATCACATGGAACAAACAGACCAGTTAACTAATGTCATCTCTGCTTAAGGTTCAGAACTCTGGATATATCACATGTGTTTCGGAATCCAGAATCAGTTTAATGCAGTGAGAGAACGACAGCTATTCTCCTTCCATTGACAAAAACTCTACATGGTGGGAAAGTTGGTGGAATTCAACATAAGATCAGACTCATCCAAGAGTTGCGAACAAACAAGAGTGAAAGCACATGTAACAGGGAATGGCCAAGCAACAGATCAACAGATAAATTAAGATAAATTGTGGGCGTTTTAGAACTAAAATTCAGAGCTTGATGAGAAGGTGCTCAGATCCTCTGAACATATAAACCAAAAGGCATAGATAACCAAACAATCCAGTGTACTCAATGGTACTCCCAGACAAATACAAATCACTTACATTAATATTTTATAAACCACGTGTAATTGTAAATCAATAACGCATCGCTACAACATCAAGCCATTAGTTTCTGTCAGCAAATTCAAAAGACAACATTTCCATTGGCAGCGCCATCTATCATTATTTAAGAAACCAAAGACCTTCACCAAAAGTTCAGCCAAATCTTGTAAATTTATTATCTTACGTTTGACAGAGTTGAAAGAAATTAATTGTGGTATTTGATGATTAGCGCAGGTATTGATTGCAACCTTCTGGCAGCAATTATGGCTTTATATGAAAATAGCGCTGCTAAAGAGTGCTTTCACACCAGCGGAGAAACACCAGATGTTGGTGTGAGGAAGAGAAACCTATCCAACTGCTTTCTCCTGTTATGGGCGTGACCACAGGAATGACAGATTCCACAGCAAGTGTATGTATTCTCGCTGGTATAATAATGCTAATTTTACTGTATGCATACAGTGAGGATATTGTTACAATAACACTGCACACCTTGTAGTTGCTTGTTTTTAACACAGTCAGTGCAGCAAGCCATTTTGTTAGGGTTAACCCATGTACAACAACTTATATTCTTAAAGGGGTCAGCCATCAGTATTTCCTCAAGATGAATATTAATAAATAAAGTGCGCATTTGTGATTATCCTGTTAGTCTTTAAGATGAGCAAGCTAATTGAAAAGATCATATTGAGAAAATGGAGATGCTCATGAATCATGGAGCTTACATATTGCTAACATTCGGCAGGAGACTTGGCGGGTAGGTATGTCAGTCACATATGAGTCCTACAGTACCAAGAATATGAAGGAGCTTTATCTGGAACAATGGTCTGAAGCTACACTGAGAGCCGCTCTTCCCTTCCATAAAATGTCTTCTTAAATAACCACTCCACCTGTTTCTCCAAAAGAACTACAAAATAAGCTCAGCTGAATTGAAAATAAAAAAAGAAACTAATAAAACATGTGAACCTTGGGTAGGACGGTGGCCATATTTAGCCTTCTGATTTTTGACCAGGCAATTTTCACCTTCAATTGACTAGCACCTACTAAAACAAACACGGACAGCCAAAGAGAACTTTGAGAGGAAATAGGAGTCACATCATAGCCACTCTAAATAGCTTTGATTACCTTTTCTCCCTCGACAGATATAGGACAGACATGACAGAAAATCTGGTGGAGTTAAATATAATATGGATCAGATTCATCACAGGGTTATGGGCATAATACAATGAAATCACTTTATATGGAAGGACCCTCCAAAAATATTTTAACAGATGAAATAAGTTCAACTATAAGAATCCTTTTTTAAACTTTATTCGCATTTTGTCAGGTGTTACAATGCATACAAGGTTATAAGAAACAGACAATAACCAGCAACAGTACACTCGGTTCTACAGCTTTAATGGATCCCACTGTAATGAATGGGTAAAAAGGACCCAGTGTGGGTGGATAAGCTCGCCCAAACAGGGAGGCTCTGGGTGGGGCTGAAGGATCCTTTTGTAAGTGGAGGGGGGGAGGCTGTTGGGTGGGCAAGGTCTTCTATTCCCCATCACGTTTGTGTCCTGACTCACATCTAGTATTAATAACTGGTCCTCAAACTGTGCGCCTGCACTTATCTAGGTCGATCCGCTGTCGCAGGGGAGGTGTGTGAGGGTATTTCAGAGGGAGTTAGAGAAAGTGGTGATCCCCCATCGTGGGCTGCAACTCCTCCCCCTCCAGTCGGAGGTCCGAGCCCACATCACCAATCACCTCTCCCTCTTTGCTATCCAGATGGTCCACTATGTCCCACCACATCTCCAGATCCCTTTCATCATGCTTGTCTGTGCAGACCATTCAGAAACTGCACTCCTTGGCTGCTGCCAATTCCAAAAAGTCAGCTTTCCATTTTTTCAGTTTTGGCAGCAGGGGGTTTGCCGAGTTGATTGCGATGCATCTCCTGGCGAGCAACAAAGCCATGTGAGCAGACCTGCACTGCATCTTGCTACCCATCTTGGGAGGTGACAGCAATCCCAACAGGCAGTGTCTCATTGTTGAATCTACCTGTGTACCCATCACTCTATGCAGTTCCTGCACTACCTTCCTCCAAAAAGGCTGTTTACGGTGGCATGTTGTCCAAGTGATGTGTGCGAATCTGGCAGGGGTCACTCCACCATATGGGCATGCGGCTGTATGCATTGGGTATACCTTGTGTAGACATTGTGGCATCAGGTTGTCATGTAGGCTCTCATTATTCTAATTAGACTACTGGATTTCGAGTGGCAGAATCCCTGCGGTGTGGGAGACTGAGTCCAAACACTACAATTTACACCTACTGCTCCAAACCGGGTTCTGCTCCGGCTAACCAGCAGTGTCTTATCTCTACCCAAGGGCAGGGATGATTGGGCAGATGAGCTCATGACGTAACTGGTTTCTCAGGGAAGCCGTGGTCACTCAGGTCTTATCCGTTTCTCTCAGTTACATTAGTCTCACATACACAATGACAAACAGAGGCAGTATATATTTCAATACTGCTTTAATAAAGTGACTGCATCTTAGAAAGCAAAGCGTGGACTACAATAACCAGAACAATACTGCATGACAAGATTAAAATTGTGACAAGGAGAGTAAAACATAAAAATAATGCTACCATATTGTCACTAGAGTCAACAGACTAATTCCTACCTAAACTATGATAGAGCACAGCGTGTTCAGCTCTAATTCTGACCTTCAAGTTCACCTGGGAAGACATCATCCCCCATTCCTGAGCAAAGGCCTGAAGTCTGCAATACAGCTGTAGCGAAGCCTTCGGCAATCAGCATACAGTTGTGGTTCTCTGGCTGGAATCTCCCTCTAACGTGTAGGGACAGGGAAGTGTTTTCATAATAAAACAGCTGGTGTTCTAAGAAAATGTCCCTATGTAATGATGTGTATTTTTTATAAATGTCAGAGACTAAATTTGTACCACGTTCACTGGAAACCTATCTTACTGCAGCCTTTTGCAGCCTTGGAAGAAGCACAGGGTGAGCAAGAATGTCTTGTTTGAGAACAGAGTGCTGGCCTGGGCAAAAACAGTGATATAGAGAGAAAATACCCTAAAAGTGGCTACTGTAACAATAATAAAGCAAAGCCAAATAAAATATATCCAGGTTAAAGTGCACAGCAGCAGGCCTAGTATGTTAAAATAACGTGCATGAAGCTATAACTAAAATGGCTACACAACACCTTCCCCTTGTCGGTTGAATGTGGTTCAAAGCCTAAATTTACTTAAAAGCTACTAAGCTCAACCTAGGATCTATATTTAAAAATGTCAATAAAGACAAGTTAAAAGGACACATGAGTGTATAAAAAATGCAATTTAAAACTGTTGACATTTGGCATAAAAATGACAACATTTCAAGAGTCAGAGTTATTTTTAGAATTTCCAATTGATTCTGGGACAATGGAGGACAGGATATCTTCCACTTCAGCAGGTGTTAAAGTTGGAAAGGCATCGCTGAGAAGGACCAAGGAGCAATCGTGTTCCATTGCCTGAGCCTCAGCCAAGGTGTAATTCCGTGGTGTGCCCAATGATGAGTCAAGAGCCACATCCTCCAGGAAGGGCAACTCATAAGTAGCTTCCTGTAGAAAACGCATCTTCAACACGCATGTCTGGTAATGAGCCCTCAACAAGAACACCAACAGATCAGAGTCCAAAGAAAGCAAGCACTGCGTAGAAAGACAAACCTTCAGTGCATGTTCCAAAGAGCACCAGAGGCACCGAAACATGGGCTGCACACAATGTAAGACTGGTCTGAATGGCAGAGACCAATCACACTCCAATTGCTCCAGGAGTGTTGCTCCAAAATACTGCATCATGCATTCACGACACAGCTGTGCTGATGGGAGCACTATCGTTCCTTCTAGATGCGGCAGGGCAGTCATTGCGCATAAAAAATAGCATTAGCAAAATGCCAACTATTATAGCCAAAGTTATTGGAAATACCCGAAAATACTGGAGAATATTGAGTGGATGGCTGATATTATTAAACCGAATATGGAGGAGAAGGTGTGAACTAAACGAGAACGAATAGCCTTAAAGAAATTTGCGATTCCAGTAGTACTGGACACATTAAATATCTGTCCCATGAGTTCACCAAAGTATCTCGGAAAGTTGGTACTTAAAAGGGACTGTATCTCTGCTGATGACCTTGCCACCTGAAGTGTGTAGGTCTCGCGTGCAGATGTAAGAGCCACATGTTTTTGAAACAATAAAGTCTTGAGTCTGCTCAACTTGTCAAAATTTACATTAGAAGTAGCAATATAAGGCCAAATGTCTGCTACCTCTTTTGTTTTAGTGGGAGGAAAAAGTACGTAACCGCAGCATGTAACAATCTTAGAGACTGAAATAACATAAACTATTCTGGCTCGCATCCCACAACAGTCTTCACCATTGAGGAGAACATAGCTGCTGTTTGAAAGCACCTGGAACGTAGGTCTAATCAAGGGGACTGGAACTACCTTCAGATAACAAGCCAAGTTCACTGCAGACGCGTTACATGCCCCATGCAAAGTCAGCTGTATACAAAGCATTGAATGGCTGACAGAAGTCTCGCATTCGTTACCTCTAAGAAAGACTTCTTTTATGCTACTGAGACATTTGTATGCGAAGGGTAGCTCTCACACCTCATGGTTGTAACTATCTCCCAGTTTTTCGTATCTGCCTACCGGAATGTGTATTGTAATGTAGAAATAGGCAGATTAATGACCCAGTGTATTAACAACTCAGCAGATGGTATTTCAGCCACAGTAAAATGCAACTTTTCTAATTTTTCGATCTTTAGCATGACGTAAGTCGCTTCTTTCTTAGCCATTAGTTGTTGTTGTCAAGTTAAATTAAAATAAGAAAATATTTCCCTTACACTGACATATTGCCAGGGGACGCGACCCGCCTTCAGTGTTTGAAGCGTCCAACCCAACTGCATGATGGACCTTAGCTGACTCTGTCCATGATGCACGGAAGACATATCTGTTTGTATAATATCTATAGCAGAAGAGATAATGTTATTTAGGGTATATATTCGGTCGGACAGGGTATAAATCCCATTTTCTACAACAGCTAATGCCTTCTATAAATTTTCCTGATGTATTTGCCTTAACCGGGCAACAGCTTCTTGTTGTGAAAGCTTCCAAATTTCCTTATATACCTCATATAAGAAGCGTTTTCTACGTTGTTTTCTGGGGCCTAACAGGAAGACCTGAAAGTCGGTGTTATTAGACAGGAGACTGAGATGTTCTCTAACTGCGTCTAGTGAGGAAGTCTTTAACCATTGCTGGCATAGTTTCCCTACAATGTATGTTGTTACTATACCCGCATGTTCGGACGATATATAGCGAGGGTCCGGCCTACTTGTTCTAAAACCCCCAAGGAGCTAATAAAACGTTTGTGACACCCATTGGTATCTATTGGCCACATTAACCACCTGCCAGGACGTGCCAGTGAAACATTAAATGTGCCATTCTGGACCCATTCATCGAGCTGATCTTCAGTTGCATTTATATAATTTTGCCATTTATAAAATTTTGCAGTGGCAGGTATACTGGGCGTGTTCAATTCCTTAATCTTTGCTAAGCCTAAACAACTCATTTGTTGTACAGTTTCATTTAAAAATATAGGGGGTCATTCTGACCCTGGCGGTAATTACCGCCATGGCGGAGGTCGGCGGTAGCACCGCCAACAGGCTGGCGGTGCACCGCTGGGCATTCTGACCACGGCGGTTCAGCCGCGGCCAGAAACGGAAAGTCGGCGGTGTACCGCCGACTTCCCGCTGCCCTTGAGAATCCTCCATGGCGGCGGAGCGCGCTCCGCCGCCATGGGGATTCTGACACCCCCTACCGCCATCCGGTTCCTGGAGGTTCTCCCGCCAGGAACAGGATGGCGGTAGGGGGTGCCGCGGGGCCCCTGGGGGCCCCTGCAGTGCCCATGCCAATGGCATGGGCACTGCAGGGACCCCCGTAAGAGGACCCCACGGAGAATTTCAGTGTCTGCTTTGCAGACACTGAAATTCGCGACGGGTGCAACTGCACGCATCGCACCTTCCCACTCCGCCGGCTCCATTCTGAGCCGGCGTCCTCGTGGGAAGGGTGTTTCCCGCTGGGCTGGCGGGCGGACTTTCGGCGGTCGCCCGCCGGCCCAGTGGGAAAGCCAGAATGACCGCCGCGGTCTTTCGGCGGGAACCTCTTGGCGGGCTGCGACCGCCGTCCGCAGCGGTCAGAATCACCCCCATAATTTGAACAGGTATCAGGCATGCTCTAAATAAAGCTTATTTCCCCGTATTTGCCAATGTCTAGTTCCCCACACACTCTTCAAGTCAATGGACTTTAGCCAATATTTATAGCCTTCTATAGTCAACCAGGAAACAAAGGAATCCGAATATATACATTTCGTATTCGTCAATAGTATGCATATGTTTTCTGTAGGTGGTAATGTAAAATAATACGACTCAGCATTTTTACATTGTGCCCAGAAAAATATGTAAACTTTTCAAAATACGTTTTAGAACTGTGTATAAATGAAAACAATCTTTGGGCTGCTTGCTCTGTGGATGAAATGGTGCCCATAATAATTACATTAAAACATATCACCATAATTTTCTCTAGATTGATAAACATCTTCGTTTTCAAATACAGTATAATACTGCAATTCAGTCATTATAGAATCAACTGTCTTCACATCCCAATCGTCAGAAACAACCCCGGGTATTATTATATAGTTAATTGAAAGTTTAAACACATATGGTATTTGAATGACCTCCGTAGGGCCGTATATATCAAATGTTACTTTATACTAAACAATCCCATCAAGAATTGGTATAGCGGAAATGTTCACAAAAGACAAGTCTCTGTGGACCTTGTGCGGAGAAAAATGTGGTTTTAGGACCTCATCCACCTAGTCAACTGCTGATTTTTCAGGAAGAAAATGACCATGTATTAATAAAAAGAAAGTGATGACAAACCCAATCCAAAGCAGGAAAGCTAGTACAGTCAAAGAAAGCCACAGATTGTTCCACAGAAGAATGAAGTAAGTTACTTTAAGCCAATTTATCAGCTTACGCGGTTTTGACAGTTCAGGTGTCGAAGAGGTGAATGAGACCGAAAAGTCATCATTGATGTCAGCAAAGTATCCAGAAGCAGTTTGTGCAAAGACTGGAGCCGTGTTTGTTGGTGGAGTTGTGTTTCCCGTGGTGGCACCGAATAAACAGCACCATCGGTATATGTCGAAGTTGTGTCAAATCGATCAGTAATTTCTGCATTATTTGATGTCAGTGGAACTAATGCAAAATCATTTTCCACCCTCCCCAAAGCCCGGAGAGGTGTCAGTGTTGTTGCTTACAACTTGTAGAAGAATTTCTTGACCAGTAGTGAGAGGGATTCGGGAACTACTGGCTGTTCCTTTTGGTTGGCTGTGCAGGATCAGCCACATGGAGTAGTTTGACATTGTCAATAGAGACAAAACAATTTTCTTTGGCACCAGCCAACGGAGGTAGAATGACAGTTCTGTTACAGTGTATTCCCAAAACTGGGACTGGTGCACGATAGGAAGGGCTAAATTCCTTTTTCACTGCAACTTTTTCATGTACTAGATCCCCCACTCTAGGAACCCAGCTGGTAGGAGTTACAGGTACATCCTTACTTCCTATGGAGGCAGCACTGGAAGAAGAATTGTTGTCAGGGAACTGTTGTAATTCCTGTAAGACAGTGACACGTTCATTTATGTCAAAAGGTGTTTCTGCCACCTCCATGCCAGGACCATCAAGATCTGGAACATACATTTGAGTTCTGAACAGGCACTCATATGAAGTACGACCCCCCCAGGGACCTTCTAGGCAGATTTTTAAGTGCTCTCTGGACTCCATACAGGTGATTAAGCCAACTATGACCTGTACATAAGACTCTGGCTGCTGAGGATTGCTTGAAATCACAGTTTAATCCCTCCATGACACCATTTCCATCAAGATGAGATGGAGACGAGTACTAGAGTTGGACCCCCCAATGAAGCCATGGCGTCCCTGAAAGCCCTTGAGGTGAAAGAAGGGCCCTGCTCCGAGTGGAAAGCCACAACTGCATATGTACTGATAAAGACTTGCAAATCTTTAATAACAGTCTGATCGTCAGCCGAGCATTGTGGCCACACCAATAGAAATCTAGAGCAGGAGTCAACAGCGACTAGGATATCATTTGTATGCACTATCCGGAGTTAGGGGACCGCAGTGGTCCAAGTACACACATTGTAAAGGTTTGTTAGAAATTAGGAGGGGTGTCTGCGGTGGTCGTTTAGCAGTGGAAACTTTGATTTGTTGGCAGATGTCACAACAAAGGACATCCTGCTTGGCCTCCTTGTATAGGCCTGGCCACCACAAACGGGCTTGTAGCAATGATATTGTAGTTGCCACACAAGTAGATTCTGCCCCCTCCTGCGCTGATTTAATCAACTCTGGTCTTATACCTTTATTGGAAATTACACCTTTTATCTTAACTTCAGCGTTTCGGCAGGATCCCTTTCGGTAGTAATATTTAGCAGGAAATGCTTTTGGATAGGGCGTACCATCAGCTGTAGCTTTCAAGGCAGCCCAAATGTCTGCGTCCGGTTTCGCTCCTGAGCAGGTTACTGGAACAACAGCAGCCATAGCAACTGCTGACTTTGCGGCTTCATCAGCCAGTGTATTCCCAGACACGTGTATTCCAACGCGCTGGTGTCCAAGTGTATGCACAACATGGACATTTGGTAGCGTTTCCTTCAGATCCGCTACTTTCCCCCACAGTGATCTGTGTTTAATGGTGTTGCCTTTAGAATCTCTGAACCCATTCTGGCGCCAAAAATGCAGGTATTCATTGAAGGACTGGACACAATGGTACGAATCACAAACAATCAGCGTGTGCTGTGTAGGATCCGTATGTTCCAGGGCCATCACCAGAGCTTTCAGCTCTGCTAGTTGTTCTGTGCAATCCCCCAGGGTTTGCGTACATATATGTAGGGGACAAAATGTATTATCCTCCATGTAGCCACTTATGACTGCAAGCAGCAGAGTATTGGTGCTTTGTGCCAAATGCAGGTTGTGCAGAGCCATTGGTGTACATGACTCTATGATATTGTTCAATAGGCAGTGTGTTTGCTGGAACTAGGTATTCTAGTTCGTATTGCAAAAATTCTTGAGTTTGTCATTTTGGGTCAAAAATGTAATCTACATCAGTGGCTGTCAAAGACATGGCCCATTGAATTCAACGTTGATGTAATGATTTTACATTAGGAACGCTGGCTTTGGTGACAGCCTCTAGGGCTGGGATGGGAGAAATGACAATAATGCGTTTGCCCTGGGCTAGAGGTCTTTCTTTAATGACAGCCATCTGAACAGCAGTGAGTATTTTCTCAGTTAGAGCAAAGCGTTGTTCTGCTGCTGAGTATAAATGATTTGTATGCAATCGGGACAGTCTCATCCTCATTAAAGGTTGCATAGGTGAAACCTATGGCACCAGCAATTACTCTGATGACCAAGTGTGTTTTGTTGTCCCTTGTGTGTAGATGTGGTGCTGCAAGCTTGTCTGTCTGCAGGTCTCTGAGAATGCGTGTGTGTTCGACTGTCTAAAATTTACTTGAAAAGTCAGGACGTATTAAGTCATAGAAGGGTTTTATGTGTGAAGCATAATCTGGAATGTAAGTTCTGCCAAAATTTAGGAAACCCAATAGAGATTGGAGTTTTGTAATTGTATTTGGAGGTTGTAATTGTGTGCAATTTTATAAGAATTGTAGCACTAGGCTCTTCCCTTCACTCGGTAGCTCATATCCCAGAAATAGGACGTTGAGGAAGGCTATTTTTGTTTTTTAAAAGTTGAATTTGTAGCCAAATTCAGCAAATCCCAAAAAAATGCGGGCTACCCGTCTTAAATGTTATAGTAATTCATCATCCGTAAGATAGATATCATCTACATAGGACAATGCTTCGGGGTCAATGTTGTGCAAAATTGCAGTCCTGGGCTGTTCTGGTACCCCTGAGGTAAACAACAGAATTTTTCCTTAGAACCTTGTGCACTGAAACTTGTTAAGTCTCTACTCTCAGGTGCTATACAGTATTCTGGCAGAAGAAACCACTGGAAATGTCCAGTGTTGTTTTGTATTTTTTGCTCACTATGTTGTTCATTAGTTCTGTGCTATGTGAGGTTTGTATAGCATATGTGCGTGTATGACTGTATAAGTGTCTGTAGTCTAAGACTATTCTGTATGAATGGTCTGGTTTAGCTACAGGGAATAGAGGATTGTTCATTGGGGAGACACAGGGTTCAATTATGCCCTGGTACTCTAGCTGTGTGAGGATTTCTCTCACAGGTGCTTTTGCATCATGTTTAATTGGATACTGAGGTTGAGGTTCATTTTAAATCGGTATTACGTGGAAGGGGGCTTCTTTATCCCATCCTACATGGTTGCATTATAACGCGGGTGCCTGCGCCAATGCCCAATCGATGGCGTAGGATTCAGCAAGTTCCTCCGGAACAAGGAGCAAGAAAGGTTTAATAACCTCTTCCCCATATGGGCAGGTACGGACAAATTCAGGTGGACAATCTTGTTCTGCCAATAAGATATGATATATATTTACTACGCGATCCCAAAAGATGGCGTCTATTGTGCGTTCAATGTCTCCTTCTAACTGTAATGTTACTTTATATACCCTATCAGGCATGGAGACACGCATGTCCGCAGCCTCTACTTCTAGAAGGTCATCAGTTGTTTTCACCTCCAGATGCTCTAGAAGACTCTGGCAAACTATTGTGACCTCTGCTGCGCTGTCTAGCAGCGCTAGTGCCCACTTCCTGTTCTTTAAGAGGACCCTCTTTTTGAGCGGCATGTCGTATTGCAACTGCTGCCACTTTTTTCTTTTTAAAGTAGGGTTTTTGTTCGGGAGGTTTCTCTTCCTTTTTAACAGAAACCTCTAATGAGCGTTGTGATTCCTGTCTCGGTTTCACGTACTCTGTTCTTCGCTCTGATCGACCACCTCTCTCACTGCATTTTTCCGATGAGTCCGGAAAGGAACGAGATTGGCGTGTATCAATATATTGATATCTATCAGGTGTTTTATTAGTATCTCTATTTCGGAGATTATATCTGTTCTGCGGGGTCTCCATACGAGGGGATTCTCCCCTCTCTTTTTTAGGAGTTTGTTGTCTTTTTATCCCAGTTTTTCTTTCTTGTTACCCTCAGGAGCTTGCTCGGAAAAATCTTTATTAGATTTGCCCTGAAATTGTGGTTTAGTTGGTCTGGCCCCTAGACTATCTCGACCAATACTAGAATGGGTCTCTGCGATAATCTTGGGCAGCTTGCGTTCCTGATCCTGTTGAGGAACATCACGGAGCCACATGTGCACCGCTAGTGAGACTGCTTCCCCTTTAAATTTGCTTAAAATAATTGGATACCGTGGCAAAATGACCCATTGATTACATACCCATGTCCAGGGCCGGGGCAGTCCCGTGTTCATCTTGAATTTGCTTCAACACTTCCGGTAAATTGGCAAGTGTTGCCATACTATGTGTGATAGTATTGAGTGCGGCTAATACCGTGCCCCAGGTATTACAGTTATCTACTGTGGGGACCATCCCAAATGGCAAGCACATTGTTAGAATTCTAGGTTAATCCTGAGGTCCCATATGGGCAAATAACGCTTCCAGTGCATTTATTTTTTGAGCTAACCAAAATGGAGTTTCCTCTCGTTTGGCGGGTACTTTATCTATAACTGAATGTACAGTTGCAGGGTTAATATCTGGCATCACGGCATGTGGTTGCGCTGGAGCAGCACATGCTGGGTTTGTATTCAATATTTGCATTACAAACTGTACTAATCATCTGTATATTGCTGTCAGTTCAGTATATAAGCGAAGAACCTCAGCTACTGCTAAATTTGCTACTGCAGGATGAGGTGTATAAGTGGCCAATAAAGGCCAGGTAGGACCATCATTACTTAGAGGACCTAACCTAACTGGTAAGATTGTGTGGGGTAGGGCACCATCAAGCCAATTATGATGTACTTGATAAGATAGAGGAATTTCTAAATATGCATGTGCTCTGTATTGTCTAGGTACATTTGCAAGTGTATAGTGATGAAATGTGTTTGTGTTCTCATCAACTGCTTGAAATGTGACCCAAGAATAAAATAGTTCTGTTCTATAAGCTGCATCTGTGTCTACAACAAATGTGACTGGACCCCCCTGGGCCATTTGCCAATAAATGTGCAGTCAGGGTTTGTCTCATATTTACTGCAATTGCTACCTGTTGCGGATTCGCCATAATAGATGATACATTTGTTCAGAGAAGGCACGCCAAATGGGGGTTTTCCTTTTAGAGTTCAAGCTTGAACAACCTCCAGCATCAGATAGGATGTCCTACTTACATGAGGAGAAGGTCCTCAATACCACGGATGTCTCCGTATATAGTACAGAAGTGTTGTCGTATATAGTGAGACAGAGATACTCAGGAGGACCCGCAAATTAGAGGCTGGACCAAACGTTGGCGGCACCATGCTGCGTAGGCTCTCATTCTAATGAGACTACTGGATTTTGAGTGGCAGAATCGCCTGCGGTGTGGGAGACTGAGTCCAACCCACTACATGTGGCACCTGTCGCTCCAATCTGGGTTCTCCTCCGGCTAACTAGCAGTGCCTCATCTCTACCCAAGGGCAGGGAGCAGAGCAGAGCAGAGCGCATGACATAACTGGTTTCTCAAGGAAGCCGTGGTCACTCAGGTCTTATCTGTTTCTCTCAGTTACATAAGCCTCACATACACAATGACAAACACAGGCAGTATATATTTCAATAATGCTTTCATAGAGAGAATGCATCTTAGATAGCAAAGCGTGGACTGCAATACCTAGGACGATACAGCATGACAAGATTAAAATTGTGAAGGAGAGTAAAACATAAAAATAATGCTACCTTTTTGTCACTAGAGTCAAGAGACTAATTCCTACCTAAACTATGATAGAGCACAGTGTGTTAAGCTCTAATTCTGCACTTCAGGTTCCTCTGGGAAGACATTATCCCCCATACTTGAGCAAAGGCCTGAAATCTGCAATACAGCTGTAGCAAAGCATTCGGCAATCAGCATACAGTTGCGGTTTTCTGACTGGAATCTTCCTCTAATGTGTAAGGGACAGGGAAGTGTTTTTATAATAAAAAAAGCTGGTGTTCTAAGAAAATTTCCCTACGTAAGGATGTGTATTTTCTGTGAACGTCAGAGACTAAACTTATACCACATTCATTGGCAACCTATCTTACTGCAGCCTTGGAAGAAGCACAGAGTGAGCAAGAATGTCTTGTTTGAGAACAGAGTGCTGGCCTAGGCAAAAACAGTGAGATAGAGAGAAAATAAAACAAGACCGTAAAAGTGGCTACTGTAACAATAATAAAGCAAAAAGCTGAATAAAATATATCTAGGTTAAAGTGCACAGCGTCAGGCCTAGTTTGTAAAAATAACGTGCATGAAGCTATAACTAAAATGGCTTCACAACAAAGTAGACCCTTTGTAAGTTATAAAAGTGTGTTAATTTAAACTGGGCATTACTGACCACATCTTGTACCAGTGCTCTGATGTGTCTCCACTCCCCATCTGTGAGAGGACTCTCCAGGTCACAGTCCCAGCCAGCACGAGTGGATGAAAGATCTGTCTACCTATAATTTTGCAGAGAGGCATATAGCCTGGATATGATGGCTTTGGTGGAACCGAGGTCTAACATCACCTTCAGGGTAGGTGATTCCCAGGTTCATCAGGAAAGGTCGTATATAATTCCCTGGTCATGCAGGATATACTAGCATAACGTAGGAACTGCCCTTGTCGTGTGCCATATTGCACTCCCATCTTTTCCATACTCATTAAGGTTCCATTCAAATATAGGTCACTCTCTATGTTACACCCACCTTCCAGCCAACGTGTGACATCCATAGAGTTTTTATGTGCATGAATGGCTGCAGCCACCAAATCGGGATCAACCGAGCATAGGGTGCTTTCTTTATAACCTGAGTGACCACCTGTTCCAAGGCTTGCACCACCTGTGTCACTATGAAGTGTGTGCCAGGCAGTGATCTATGGCTGCGTATGAGAGTCTTGGGAACATCATCAGTGGCCGCAATTCCTTCTAGTAGTGCCTCTTCCCAGTTGGGTTCATCATCTCACCAAAATGCTGCATATTGTAATAAGCCTGCTAAATAATGGCACTTGAGGTCTGTGAGGCCCAACTCTCCTCTGTAAAATCCAGTTTTAGGGTCCACAGTTTAACTCTGCATCACTTCCCCGCCCACACCAGGGACACCAATAGTGTATCCAACTGCTTGAACAAGGAGTTAGGCAGAACACAGGCTGAATTCTGCATCACTCGACCTAATATCTGCACCAGGACATTTGCAAGGAGCTTGATGTCAACATTGAGCATAGACAGTGACCTGTACAAGCTGGGATCTGCCAGATCCTTACCAGGCTCAGGGAGCATGACTATCAGGGCCTCACACATGTGGGTCAACAGGGCACCACCACTACAGGCCTCAACCAAAGTTTCTAGGAGGTCCAGGACTAGGGAGACAGAGTACGCTTGGAAGTACTTTACAGGGAGTCTGTCCTCTAATTGTATAGCCTCGTCCAACCCGTTCCAACTGGGCCATCGTTAGGTGAAGAAGTTCAATCTGTTCTAAGAAGTTGGCTATCTCCTTTTCCTCACCATCTGTCTGTCTGGTTCACACATTCACCAAATGGTCTCACAGCAGAGAAATAATGCCAGTCTGTCCCACAACCGCACCACTCCCAGGGCAGTTAAGTGTGAGTGTCATGGGAAGAGGCCTTCCACACTTCAGTAACCAAGCCAGCATATGGCCCGTTTTGTCCCCCTCTCCGTGCAGTCATTGCCTAAAGTCTTGTCATAAGTGGCAGTCAAATCTGTCCCAAGTAGACTCCACTTGTCTCCAAGCTTTGGTCAATGCCTCATCATCTGCCTCATGACCCACCATCCGGAGTTGCAGACTATAAATGTGTTCCTCCCCTTCTCTTAGTTCATGCTCTAGCTTTTTTCTCGCTCTGTAGGTCTTGCTGAGGATTTTGCCTCTTACGACGACCTTGAGCACCCCCCCACTCTGTCCCGCGCGATCCAGTGAAGTTCAAGTTAACATGAAAATATCCCTGCAGAGCCAATTGCCTGTCTACTTTGTATTCTGAGTCTCCTAATGAATCTGGTCTCAGGCGCCACAGCAGGATGTTTGGCCTGCATCCGCACAGTCCACATTCCAGTATTTGGGGAGAGAGGGCCGACAGAAAGCACACTTGGTAGCATGCTTTCTGGACATCCAACATACTGTTGTTCATCAAAAGGAAATGGTCTAGGTAACTGTACGTCCCATGGGTCAGTGTGAAGCAAGAGAACTCCTTGGCTATGAGGTTCAAGATTCTCCAAATGTCTACAAGTTGTAGCCTTGGCATTGCCCTGCCATATCTGCCACATGTCCACGTAATTGTAACAGAACCCCTGGGACAACCCAAGTGGATACTCCCCTAGCATAGGAGGATTATGTGGAGGAGTAAAGCTGCCCCGCCACTTACTCTGGAGTTTCATGGCCTCTCCCTCTAATAAGTGCATTTCTTGCAATAGTGCAATGTGCACCCCTGCCTGTCTCAAGTAGGAGTGTGTTCTGTTCCTCTTGACGAAGGTGTTCAGGCCACTCACATTCCACATGACCAATCATTTACCTTCACCCATCATGAGTCAATTATGTTTCGGACATCACCCCTCTGCACCGCCCAGCCCCCCCTACCACTGCACCCACCCAAGCAAGAGTCAGCTGCACACTAAAACAATACAACAACAGGCCCCTAGAAACCAAACATAACTCCAATTCCCTCCCCCGGGTAAACACATCTAAACTAAACTTGTGTCTCCCCATTCCCCGTGAGAACCCGACCACACTTATGAATAGTAAAAAACACTCTGTGACTGTGCAGAGGTACAACCAGAATTGTGAACCTATCTTTTAGTGTATTTAACCTAGAGGGTTGAGGTGCAGCCTGGGATCTATGAGCTCCTTAGACCCAATCTTGCTATAATGGGTATCTACAGCCTAGCTCCCTCCACTGACCACAGCCATGCTCAAACTGGCGAGGAAAGTATTATAGAGAAGTGTGAATAAGGGTCAAATGTAGAAAGGAAGGAAGACAAAAAAAATGGAGGGAAGGTTGAAAAGCAGGGGGGAGTGGAATGTGAATGTGCCTTATTAGACTGGCCCGCTCTTCAAGCCCGCCCCAGGAATTCTCATTCCCATTTGGGAATTCATGTCTGCGTGTTCAACCTCACAGTTTTCACCATGCTCTCACAACAGTACTGGGCAGGAACTTTGTAAATATGATACCAAGTCTTCCAAGTGACCAGTGGTGGGTAGGGGGCATGAGGGAGAAAACACCACTCCAGGCAGAACCCCCACAACAGAACTCCTTGACCGCCCTGGCATCCCGCATAAGGCGACCATTGAATTTGAAGTCATTTCTGTCTCAGGCATTTGTGTGTCCTGTACTCCACTTGAGCTACTCTCAAGTGGTGATGCCATGGTGACAGACTCCACAAAAGCCCTGGCTTCCTCCCGCTCCAGGCGATGTTGCTTCAAGTCCAGGGTACCATCATGGTGCACCACAACCCTGGATCTGGGTGGGGGGAGCGCTGCTGTCATCTGCTTCTCCTCCCCGTACCCAAACCATTTTGACAACCCTGCTGGCCCCCTCCCTGGAGCCCACCCATTTTGGTGCAGGGATACGCCCATCTGATCTGACTTCCAGCCAGTCCCAAACCTCCGCCAGGGTTGTGAAAAAATGTGAGCGGCCCTCGTGCAGCACTTTAAGTTTGGCCGGGTAAAGTAGCATGTCTTGGAGGCCCATAGCTTTCAGTTTCTGCTTCATCACACTGAAGGATTGCCACAATTTCTTGAACTGTTCTTGTGTAATCAGGGAAAATTCAGATAACCTGATCCTCGTAGGTGGGATCACCCTTTATCGCACTTCGTGCATGATAGTGTGATGGTTCCTGTAATTAAGTAGCTTAGCAATTATGCTGGGACTTCCTGGCTGGGGCGGCAGGGCCAGCGATCTGTGGGTCCTCTCAACCACAAAGAACTGCGACGGATTGGCGTCTGTGAGCTGTGATTTAATACATGTTTCCAGGAACAATGACGGGGCGGTGCCTTCTGCCCTCTGCGTCCTAAGCTCGGGCTTACAGTTTCTGTGATCGTAACTTAAGGTTCGACACTGTGGTTTGTAATTTCAGCATTTCATTCTGTAGTTTGGACACCAGTTGCTCCGTGGCTACAAACATCTCTGCCACCTTGTGAACATCCACCCATAGCAAATTTACATCCAGGGCTATGGCCTCAATCTTTGCCTGCACTGCAGCTCCCAATGCCTCGATGGCCACCAAGATCTGGACTCCTGTTGGGCCCTGCAGCTCCTGAAGGCCCTCAGCCCCTCCACTGGTTGGATCTCTGCGAACTCAGTAGCTACATACCGGTCAAGCTTTGTCTGCTGTGAGCCCTAAGGAACCCTGGCCTTGCCCATATTGCTCGCAAATCAAATGTGCTACAGGTTCCCTTCCCCCAGTGAGTGGCGTCACTATCACCACACAGTGTCTTGCCAAGCCAGGACCAAGGCCACCTCACAGCACTGCGCTGGGCTGCCCTCTGAATGGCGGTACCAAAGTCGCCAGTCTCTACAGGACACTCCTGTCATTAGAGGGACCCCTCAGCTTCAGCTGCTCTCAACACCAGTGGCGGCCTGTCCTTTAGGGCAGAGGGGCCACACACCCCCAGCTTTTGCCCCTCATGAAGAGTGTCTGTCAGGCTGAACAAAGGTCAGCCTAACAGACACTCTCCATGTTCAGCTCAGGCAGCCAGGAGCAGACATGCGCGATTTGCACACTCCTGGCTGCCTGAGCAGAACTTTGCTGGGCTGAGGAGGTCACAGCTCCTATGGGCGTGACCTCCTCGGCTCAGCAAAGCTGCCTCGAGTCCCTCCCCTGGGTGACGAGGAAAGTGTCACCAATTGACACTCTCCCTGGATGCTTCAGGTTTAAGCCCTGAAGTGCCCAGGGCGAGTGTCAATCAGTGACACTTTGTCACAGAGTGGGGTGGGGTCAGCAGTCTCACTGACCCCATCCCACTCTGTGACGAAGCTGGGACTACTGCCTTCCCTCATTGGCTGACCTAAGGTCAGCCAATGAGGGAAGGCAGCAGTCCCAACCCTCCTGGGACCTGGAGGCTGAAGGTAAGTGTGTGTGTGTATGTGTGTGATTTTTGTAATTGAATGTTTGGTGCGCGTGTGCATGTTTGAGTGTTATGAGTGTTGTTAATGGATGTGCGTGTGTGCATGTGTGTGTGAAAGAAGGAGTGTGTGCGATCTTTTAAAATGAATGTTTGGTGCATGCGTGCATGTTGGAATGGTATGAGTGTTGTTAATGGTTGTGCATGCTTGTCTGTGTGTGAAAGATTGAGTGTGTGTGTGTCCCGCCCAACCCCCTCCCTCCTAAAGCTGCTGGCCGCCACTGCTCAACACCCACTGCGGGTCCGGGAACAGACACCTAGCCTGATGGCGTTCAGTCAGGCAGGTGTCGCAGAGGCCCTCTACCACCAGGGCTGCTTATTTTTCTCCTGCTGGTACCTCTAGGCCGGGCAGCGCCTGCCGGGGGTCCGTGGCAATTTTATCAACTTCCTGAGCACTGCATGGCATAGTAAGGGGCTCTCTGGTTCGCTGCTATTCCTGTGCAGATTTCATCAGGCAGTCTAGGGGTGTTAGGTGTAGTGTTCCAGGGTGGAAGGACGTCACAGGATGATTATAGTGGGCTGGGAGCTCAGGCTTAACACAGCTGCGCCGCCAACTTGATGGCCTAGTCCCCAAACTATAAGAATTCTTAAACTAAAATTTAGATTTATGTGAAGGAGTTTAGATACAGCTCCTGAGAACACACAAATCATAGAACACATAGCAATCTTAAAAAATAACTCCTCTTGTTCGAAATCGTAGGCAAAACAATTCACTTGTATTTATGCTCTGTTAACCTCAAGTAATTTTAGATTACTGAAGTGTAGCAGAATTCACTGATTTGCTAGTGTGAAGCTAAAATAATGGAAAATCTCCTACAGCCTCATAATATATCATGATTTAAGCAACTGAAGACCATTACCGGAGCCGAAACAGTTTTATTTTTTTGGTCTTATTTTTGAATGGCCCAACAGCATTTGGAGGCATGAGGTTTAGCCACATCCCTAGAGCATTGCACATGTTAAGACTCTCAGCTTCAAACCAATTAGTACAAAGGTAAGCAAAACTTAATCTCCTGACATCAACAGGTGCCATCCATTAACTGTAAGTGAAAAATATGATATGCTAAAAAAAAAATTATATAGCACTCTATAGCCATTGGTTGTCTGCATCACTGTCTCCAGCCCTTAAAGAGTTATGTGCATCACAGTATCATTAATGTTAGCACAAAATAGGGGATCAGATGCGAAGGTAACTGTAGTTTAACCTCATATAACATATAAATAGGTCAAAGAAGGTTTATCATCCAAACAGAAATACTTAGACGGAGGAAGGAAACCAAAAGAGTACTTACTAGTAGGTTCTCGGTTCTTGGTAAATTATTTGGAGAACATTTCCAACGTTTATTCCTTCATTCAGGCAACGTTTGGTGTCTCCCTAGACCTCAAATTCCAAGTTTACCACTGTGATAGACTTCGTAACCTGTGGTAACATGATGTAAGGGCATTACCAGCTTCTAAACTTGACAACAATGTGATGGTACTTCATGTTGTTAGTACATAAAGTGGGTGCCACCGGGAACCTTTTATTCCCAGTCTTATTTATGATATATATGCTCACCAATATGTCATTTAATTACTTTTCTGGCTTCACCTAAATAAATCAGTGAATACTGACATTTCAGAAGGTAAATTAGAAACCCTCTATTTTACACCATTGAATGTTTACAAAATCTGTGGCTCTGATGCTAGGTATAGCCATGCATTTCAAAATTGCAGTTATTTCACTTTTTGCAACAATACATTCTATTTCTAGATGTGTTTATTTTGTATAACACAGGTTTATATAGCACAATGATCACCATTTCCTTTCCATCTTGGTGCTTTACATTCACATGAGCAGACTCATGTCTGTGATTGTGGATTTGCTTGAGAGAACATGTCCTTAATGTGGGGCAGGGAGAAAAGAGGAGAGAGATCCATCCTTCCTCTCTCAATGTAAATGTGAGTTGTGTGGTTACAAGATGATGGTGTTTCCTACCATGGTATTTCATGGGGGATGGTGGAGGACAGATCTTGTCATGCATTATTGCCGCATAGGACCAAAGGTTCTTGTGCCCTTTCACAAAACCTGGGTAGTTGCCAGAGTCTTTGTAGTACAGACTGTTTCTTACTGGGTGTATTGTTCTTCATTTTGGTTTTGATGGAAACATCTGTCCTTGGGATCTCATTTCCCAGCCTCCTTACTTCAGTGAGTTGGACTTTGTGTAGGCTAAAGTAGTGCTTTGCCCCACCAAGGTTGTGAACTCATTGGAATGCACTATGAATGCACTTTGGATATAATAGATGGTGCAGGGCACAAAACTCTGCCGACCGTAGTCCGTCAGGGTTATTTGTTCTCGACTTCGCTCTTCCTGTTGACCATAGACTGAATCATGGACACATCCATAGCAGTGAGATAAAATGGGATTCAGTGGACACCTTGGATGCAGATGACCTGGCTCTACTCTCCCATACCAATCAGCAGATCCTAGAAATAATGGGCCAGCTACATCAGTACAACTTGGCCTACACCTCTTCTGGGGAAAAAAACGAGATCCTGATGGCAAACATGACCAACACAGCTGCAGTCAGTTTTGTAGGCAATGCACTGAAAGACAGTGAGGCCCTCACCTACCTGGGCAGTGTCATAGACAAGCAGAGCAGCACAGACCCCAATGTCAAGGCAAACATTGTCAAAGCAAGGGCTGCCTTCATTCAGCTACAGAAGATCTGGAGCTCCAACAACCTAACACAGCAAGCTCTGATCAGGCTTTTTAACAACAACATAAAATGGGCCCTTATGTGTGGAGCAGATACTTGGAGGACAACAGTGACCACCACCCACAAAATCCAAAGCTTCACCATCACCTGTCTGGGCACAATCTTCCAAACCAACTGGCCAAACACCATCAGTAACAGCAACCTGTGGCAGCAGACTTCCCAATTCCCTGCCCATTAAGAAATAATTAACGAATGCTGGGGCTTTTTAGGTCAAACCCTCTGGAAGCCAGTGTCAAACACCACCAAGCAAGCCCTGACCTGGAATGCTCAATCAAAAAAGGAAAAGAGGAAAGCCAAGAAACACCTGCTGCGGAGGCCTCAAGGCAGACTGCAAAGAGATAGGCTACAGCTGTAGTCAGATTGAAATAAAGGCCCAAGTCAGAGATGGCTGAAGAGTCCTGGTTGATGGCCTATATCCCAGGAGGGGTAGTAGGCATAAGTAAGTAGGTAATTACATAACTCTGCCCATTTCACTTCAAGATTTCTGATAAATGTACATGCCAGTTGTGAGGAAACTGGGTGTACTATATGGGGCAACCTCATCATGTAAAACACTTACCAACCCCATTGGGACCCTTATATTTCATTTGTTAAATCTTCACCTCAACCCTGGGTAGATGTAGCTCTAAGAAGCAAGGCTTACTCAAAGGAACAAGCATAAAGAAGAAGCAGCCCTCAAGAGGTTCCAGGCACTTTATCTGTGTTGCAATGAATGTCCATGAAGTTGTACTGATGCATGGGATGAAGGATGCTGCCAATGCTCCAAGGATGCTATGTTTTAGACATGGGTGGAAAATTGCTCTGATCATGGAGTTTTAGAATTTGGGCACTTTGCGCTACGCAGAGTAGCTTGGAGTTCCCAAATTCCACGATATCTGGCATGAAGAATTTTTTTTTCCTGGTTGCGCTTGCAAGATTTGTTATTGGCACTTGCTCGTAAGCGCCACAATGCTCTAGGGCTGTTAGCGCGCATGCGTGAGACTTCACGCCCGCTCGTGCTGCTTCCACCCGCAACGGCTTACTATTTACATGCTCAAAAGCACCTCCAGTAGATTTTCTACTCGAGATGCACCTAAATCTAGTCAAAAAGAGGTTTGTGAGTGGATTTTCTTCTCCAATGGACACTTCAAGTTGTTTTATAGTGTGAGAAGCCACACCTGTCCTTTCAAACAGGAAGGAAGTGCCCCAGAGACTCCAACTTCCTGTTCCTGCCAGCAGGCTCCTCCCAGTGCTTTGTCCATCTCCTAGTCACTTTTCACTTTTTTTTTGAGGTGGAAGGATCACTCTCTTCGTTTCCTGGATATACCTTAAGGGCTTTGTTTTTGTGATATCACAAAAGTAAGTTAAAAAACGAATGCAAAAAGGTGTTGTTTGTTTGCGTGAGCATTCACCAGTATTTCTATTTACTTTAATTTAATGTTAACATTTTATAGTCGTGGGTGGCCTGGAGTTTAAGCAGGGTCCTAGTTATTTATTTTGCATTGCATTGATTTTTCATCTTTTGTAAAGGAAAATTGTTGCAAAGCTCAGTACCTTTTCCCCATGTTTGTTACATTTCCAATATTCATTTATTTTACTGTGTGGCCTAGACTTCCAAGGGGTCATTTAGCGAGTAGGTCCAGTACTAGTAGGCATCAGCGCATTAAATTAATGTTTCGGTGGTATATACATAGAGCAGGTATGGCATTAGTTTAAATTAAAATTGTTGGCTATTGTTTGCATTTCAAGTGTATATGTTGCAGAGTAATATATATATATATATATATATATATATATATATATATATATATATATATATATATATATATTTTAGTGGAAGAGTTCATGCATCATACAAATAGCAACACCCAGCTATCAGCATCATTACATAAAACAAATATCTAATCCTTGGAAACAATATTGCACATAGTCAATAATCTAAAACAGCACAGCCCTGGTATTATTCAATTCTGCCGCCTAAGGTCATGGCAATTCTACCATTGTATCTCCCATCCTCAGGTTTTTCATAAGCTGCGAAATTTCTTAAAAGATCCTGATCTAAGTGTACTGATACTCTAATTCTTTCATTTTTAAGATTAAAGCCCACCATTGCGGATATGTTGGAACCGATGTGGAGTGCCAATTTAGAAGAATAATCGATCTGTCTACCAGCGCACATATGAATAATCTTTTTTGCAATACAGGTGTAATAATAATATCAGGAGCGTACCCCAAAATTGCGATATAAATGTCTATAGGATAATCTAACCCTATTGTGCACGAACAGTGCCGCTGAATCTCAGCTCAGAAAGAAGTTCTTTGAGGACAGCCCCAAATAATATGTGACTAATTGGCTTCTCCTTCAGCTGAAAACATGAAGCATCTACCTGAGACCTTGGGATAAATTCTGTGCAAAAAGGCTGGAGTTCTATAAAGTAGCCACTTAGTAAAAAACTGCATTCTGCGAATGTTTGCACCTTTCATTAAAGATAAATTGAATGTATTTACCCTGTTCCAGACCTCTTCCATGATTAAGAGGCCTTCCTTGGACAGCCATGTGTCCCAGACCTTTGGATAAAGTATTTTAGCCTGCAGCTGTCTGAGAATACCGACCCAGCAGCTAACAGACCGACGAGTGGTGGTTTCAATCCATTATTCCACTAAATTCAAAGTGGCCCAAATTCTGCTGACATCTAATTTACCAAAACACCTCTTAACACTGATAAATAATCCTTGCATCATTGCTTTGATATGCCGAATGTGGTACTCTATTTCCTCACAGGTCTTCCAATTGGCTGAGTACAATAGGTCAGAAACCCTACTGTACCCATGGAAAGCCACCCTGGCGATGATACTCTTATCCAAAAAAGGGCAATTATCAAAGTATTTGTCGACCAGATGGGTTCCACCATTAATAGCCTGGATATTGTAATAATTACATAATTGTTCTTTATGTTTCATAAACCAGCTCAAAACCTTACATCTAACTTTCTTGGGGGATCTTGTAAGGTGGAGAAAGTCGACAATCTTGTACTTGTGAAATATCAAATCAATAAAACAATTGTCTATGCACATCCTACCAGGAATTTTCTTAGAAAACCTATGTGAGCTATGTGCAAAATTGGTGAAATAATATAATTTTAAATCCGGTAAAGGAAGACCACCTTCTCTGACTGGCCTATAAAGTGCTTCTATAGCATGTCCGGGTGTCTTACTACTCCACATAGACGCCCAAAACATACCCTCCAGTTCCTTAAAACATTTCACTGGGAGAGCACACAGAACTGCTGAGAATAAAAAAATACACAAAGGTAGGACCTACATTCTAATTAGAGCCACATGACCCATTACAGACAGGGGTAAATCACCCTCTTAGTGAAAAATGTTTTAATCTGGTGAACAAGGGGATAATAATTCAGTACAAATATATCACCTCCATTTTCGGTGACGAATATCCCTAAATATCGTTTGAGCCTGGAATTAACTTGGGGATGGGATTCTATAAGCAAAATGTCCAATGTAGAGTTGTTTAATAACATTTCAGTTTTGATTTATTTATCTTGTAGCCTTCGAGCTCTTGGAATTCCTGAAAAGTGTTAAAAACCTGAGTGAGCTTTGCAGAATCTAGTTTTAAGAATAGCGCTATACTGTCTGCGTATTGTTTCATAGGGGTCATGCTACTTTTTAGGTACGCAATGCTCCTATCCATACCTATGACTGTAGCTAAGGGTTATAGCATGAAGAGAATAAGAGACAAAGGGCACCCTTGTCAAGTGCCTCTAGCTATCGAACAAGTGCCAATATTATGGAAGTTAATAATTATCTGGGAATGGACTCCTTCATATAATTGTGATAGACACTGGATTAATCTTTCTGGGAACCCAAACTCGTGAAGAATAGTAAAAAGAGTAAAAAGACTAGCCCATTAATCAAGATTGAATGCTTTCTCTGCATCCAATAAAAAAAAACCTGGGCAGGAATAGAGTTTTGAAAGAAATACAGTAGTCCAGTGTTTCAACTATGAAATGTGTATTAGAAAATAATAGCCTCCCAGGAATGAAGCTGCACTCATCTGGGTGAACAATGGAGGCTACCGTTTTACTCATTCGATTAACTAGTACTTTGGCAAATTTTATATAATCCAGATCCAACAGATTATTGGGCCTGTATGAGTTGACATTTTTTTCTTATTTTTGCATTTTTTTCAGGAAGATAACCACAGCTCGGAATGATACCAGAGCCTCACCCCCTTCAAGTTGTGATGAGCCAGCCTCGTCATTTCGAGATTTACACTGCTGCAAACTTCTGCTGGTAATCCATCTTCACCGCAGGCCTCTCCTTTGGCCAGTAAGCCCACCACCTCCTCAATCTCTTCCAACGAGACTGTTGCTAATAGAGTTTGTCTGTGACTAGCGCTAAGCTGAGGAAGAGGCAGCTGAGATAAAAATTTTTTTTAAATCTGGCTATGTCCTCCTGTTGCTGCTCACTATAGCGCTTCATAATGTTTAAACATTTTTTATAAATCTAAGCGGGCTGTATAATACAAGTTTTGACTACCTCATCAAAAAAGAAATGATATATTCTGGGCTTTGCGCTTCTGAGCCTTTCATGCTAAAAATTTGCAGGCGTGCTCACTCTCTTCATAGACCCCTTGAAGACAGGTGGCATTAGCAATGTACTTGCGTGCATAATAATAATCCTGCATATTTTTTCCCACCTGATTGAGTGGCAATTTATTGTTGGTATTATTGTTGCGAGAATGAGACAGTATAGCTTCCAACTCTGCGTGCCACACCGATAATTCCTTTCTCTGTGCACTAGTGCTGGAAGTTATGAGGCCCTGGGTTGTGGCCCTTAAATGCGTCTCAAACACAATTTAAACTAACAGTGCCTGTATTCAATTCAAAATAGCTTATTAGCTCACTTTTAAACCTATTGAACCATTCTTCATTTTCGAGATTGACCTTGTCAAAGTGCCACCTCGCAAGGGTCTTACAGAGTACCACTTCTAGGGCTTAGCTTAGAGGCAACTCAATATTTTGATATACAGACTGCCACCACCAGGCCTAACTTGAAAGCCTCTGCAGAAGCTTCTGGGCCTCTCCAGTGTCTGAAAAAAGTGAAACTGGCCCTTCACTAAGACTTTAAGTTTGGCCTCCTGAAAAATTGACCCTTGTGCACCTTTTGCTTTAAATAAATCTGTCATTTTGACGGGCTCTTTTTGTCTCTGATCTGCAAGTGCTGACATATCAGAGAAGATCTTAAACTGGGGCACCTCAGGAGTGGAAAACGTTTTCTTTTCTATGGGCCGGGAGAGGATGCATTCTTTAACTCGGAAATCAGTGAAGTTTACTAAGATCTACGTGAATACTTAGCATTTGGAAGATGCTGAGTGGGCAACCTATGGGCCCGAGTAATTGTCAAATCGCCTGAAAGCTCTGGTATAGCCTTTTTCAAGTGAGTTTCAATCCATTCGAGCACCTGCTTCCTTTCGGCTCCCTAAGACTCTGAGATTGGATCGTCTATGATAGCTCTCTAAAGCCTGTATTTTATCCTCCAGAAGGCATTCACTCTTTTGCAACCTGATAACTTCTCGTTCTTTGGCCATCATCTTATCCTTGAGGTCTGAGATTCTATCCTCAGGTTCCTGCACCTGGCCAGGGATCTGGACAATAGCTTCCTCAGGCTTTGCCAAATGCTCAAGGAGAGCTGTGATTTCCTGCACTTGTGTTCTTCTCAGCTCCCTAATTTCAGCTAGGATGGTCTCAAATATTTGTCTTGTGGACTGTTCCTCCCTGGCTTTCCCTGCTGTCTGTTGCATATGACAAATTTGGGATGCATTTCCTACTCCTGAGTCCGACTGTGTTCTAGTGATATTAAACTCCAGTTTTTGGGGTGGAGTCTGTGATATTACTGCCATCAGAGGCTCATTTTGAGCAGGAAAAGCATTCTGACAATTGAACCCCGTGGCTGCCAGGAGAGTCGGGTCTCCTTTAATTGCTTGGAGAATAGGGGATATTGCTTAGATTGGGTCGCTGTGGATGGGCCAGCCCCAGTTACAAAGTCAGTGGACCTGCCTGCCCCTCCTCAGCTCTTATAACATCAGATATAGTCATGTGAGGAGCAGGTAGGTTAGATGGTCCAGTGTACAATCTTTCTAACAGTAATGTCAAAACTAACAAGTACACTGTTCCAAAAAGAAGTCAAAAGTCCACTCGGCACTTCTATCTATAGAAGCAGGAGCCCTCACACATCCATTAGATGTCATGCTTCATAATAGGGCTCACTCCTCGTCAGAGTGGTGCTGCAATGTCTGGCAGGCCCCACAAGGAGGCTCTTTGCCGAAAATCTTTACTCGTAATCCGTGCCGTGGTTAGAACATGCAGGGATAAATTTAAACCTACAGGCAAAAAAAGGGAAGCTGGAGAGAAAAAAAGAGATAAAATTGGCTTGGGACCCTCCAAAACCTTACTTTATTGATCGAGCCAGGGTTCCGGTCAAGATTAAAAACACTGTAGAGTGAAAAGGAAATAATGTTCCCACACTCTACCAGAATAATGGAGGAAGGAACTTACTTCAACCACTAGAGAAGGTCAACATGTGTCGCGCCTCAAAGAGTCCTAACTGATCAACTAGCGCTTCATCATGACCACACACAAAAAACTTCTCCTAAGCTACAGTGAAAACTACAATGTGGATAGAACTGTGTGTAAAAAAACTTGAGTAAACTTACTCAAACAAGTTACACATCTAATAGTCAAGACAGAAGAAGACCTGTGGAAAGAACACAAGATATATGGACCACACAATTTCAGGATCCATCAACAGAGGCAAAAAATACATTAAATACATTAAATCTATATCAAAAGTATAAAAAGTGACGTGGCACTCAGTGCTAATGTAATGCCATGCTAGGTGGTAAAAAAATAGTAAGGTGCATCACTGCTTACCATCCTCAAATAGGGACGGGCTCCATTGGAATAAGTGTATCATTAGGCTGTTGTTGTATCTACATAGGTACAGGGAGAACGTAGGATAATACTGTGAAACAAACACATACTCAAAGAAGGTTGAGTTAGTAATGGTCTAGTGATGTCTACACTGATGTTAATACAGGTATAATACACACTATGCAGATTGTCAATGTGTGGTAAATTAGTAATCTCAGGTGAGGCACAATTGCTTCATTGGCCCCCACTTCTGTATCAACTGTCATGTATCAACAGGCATACAGGCTGAACCAACAAAAATGCAAAATAGAAATAAAAAAGGCAAAACCTAGTCTTAGTTGTTCGCTCTATGTAAGAGTTTATCACTTCAAAGTAAAGCAAAAAGAATGTATTGTAATCTGGGATGGGTAGCCAATAAATCAGTAAAAATTGCTGGCATAATCAGAGAACGAAGGGAACACTTCAGGAGTGAGGACCGCATCATCCTCCATTATTGCACATTCAAAGAAATATCTAATTAGCCAGTATGCAGATCATCAAAGTGAAACAAAAGGAGAGCGCCCCATAGGAGCAATATTACTCACAGTTTCAGATGACAGTCCATAGCCGGAGACCTACCCCAAGGCCGCGAATGTGGCCTACGGGTCAAATAGAGAGGTCACAGCACAGGCAATCAATCAGTGGAGGAGCTCAATGGCATAGAGACGGCACTCAGTAGAACCCGGAAACAAAAAAAGGACAATATCCATAAATCAGAAAAAAGAAGGAATACAAACGACAGACTACCGTCTTTTATGCAGAAAGGGTAAGAAAAACACATCGTCGCTCTGTAATAAGAGAGTGATACAAAAAATTATCTGAACAACAAGCACATACACTTGTATTAGTGATCTAATTGGAGATAGAATGTTTGTATAAATCATGAAAAGTCAGATGTTAAAAGGAAACTGGTATGTCAGACAATGAAGGTCATGTTACCAACATAGCATATTGGAGTCTAAATATAAGTAAAAAAGGAAAATAGAACCCTTATTTACTATCCACTACAAGTAAGACTATGTAGAAGTCATGTGGGGGGTATGTCAAAAAGCTTGAAGTGTCATAGAAAGGTGTTATTTAAGGATGCTCAACTGGCTAGCATACGATATGATGGAAATAGCAATCTGTCAGGGACTCAGAGTTTCACAGAAAGGGGACCCATCAAGTAATGGTAGGAAGCTCAACCAAGGTATGTCATCATTCAATCCGTGGATGTGGATACCCAATTTAAACAGCCCGCGTTGTTCTATTTCTAATAGGGATTTAGATGTAAGTTTTGGAGTATCAAGGACAACCCACCACATATCGCCAAGGGGTGTGGTTCACATCGAGATAGTGGACACTAAGTTTGGTGGTGAAGCGTCCGCATCTAATGTTACTACGGTGCTCATTAATCCTGACCTTCACTGGTGTCGTGGTCATTCCAATATACCGTAAGTCACAAGGGCAAGTGATCATATAAATGCAATTATGAGTATTGCAGTTAGTGTGTCTCAAAAGGCGCCATCTACAAATAAGATCCAAGTCTAGAGTGTCTACCTGTTTGGTGAGTGAACAAACATTGCAATTGCCACATGGATGATGACCAACTACTGGTGGGAGTCGCAAAAGTCGTCTGCTCTGGTTATTGTTGGACTGTCAATGGTCGGGTATGTACAACCAAGTCCTTAATATTAGTGGTCCTCTTAAAGGCAAACAAAGGTTTAGGTTTGATACCCCACCACTTCTGAGTCTCTACCATCGATTGTTGCTACATTTTTTCAAGGTATTAGACAGCGGAGTGTATGTAGAGACACAAGTAAGATGAATGTCAGTGTCCTTGAATTCAGTTGTCAGTAATGTCTCTCTATTGTTATTGCAAGCCCGTCTAAGGGCTGTATTAATGGTTTTGTGAGGGTAATGTCTTTTATGCAGCTTTGCAGACAGATCATTAGCTTGTCCGTCAAAGGCCGAAATATTACTGCAATTGCGGCAAAGTCATAGAAACTGTCCATATGGTAAATTATCACGTAGAGCCCTATGATGGTGACTCTCATACAGTAATAGACTGTTGCAGTCTGTTGTTTTTTTGATAGGTAAGGGTTTCTAATTTGCCCTGATTGATAGTAATCGTAAGATCCGAAAAAGAGATATTAGTCGTGGAAACAGTTGAAGTGAACTTCCCTGACAGATTGCTATTTCCATCATATTGTATGCAGGCCAGTTGACATCCTTATATAACACCTTCCGATGTCACTCCAATCTTTTTGACATACTCCCACATGACTTCTACATAGTCTTCCTTGTAGTGGATTGTTAATAAGGGTTCTATTTAAATGTTTTACTTATTTAGACTCCAATATGCTTTGTTGGTAACACGACCTTCATTGTCTGACATACCAGTTTCCTTTTAACATCTGACTTTTCATGATTTATACAGACACTCTATCTCCAATTAGATCACTAATACAAGTGTATGTGCTCGTTGTATAGATCATTTTTTGCATCACGCTCTTATTACAAGAGCAACAATGTGTTTTTCTTCCCCTTTCTGCTGAAACTACGGTAATCTATTGTTTGCATCCCTTCTTTTTTCCGATTTGTGGATATTGTCCTTTTTTGTTTCTGGTATCTACTGAGTGCCATCTCAATGGCATTGAGCTCCTCCGCTGATTGGGTGCCTGAGCTGTGACCTTTCTATTTGACCTGTGGGCTGTGTTCACTTTTCGAGAACGTGGCACCGGGGTAGGTCTCCAGCTATGGACTGTCATCTGAAACTGTGAGTAATATCGCTCCCCTGGGGTGCTCTCCTGCTATTAATTCACTTTGATCATCTGCATACTGGCTGATTAGATTATTGCTTTGACTGTGCAATAGTGGAGAATGACGCGGTCCTCACTCCCGAAGTATTCCCTTCGTTCTCTGATTATGCAAGCACTTTTTACTGATTTATTGGCTACCCATCCTAGATTACAATACATTCTTTCACTTTACTTTGAAGTGATAAACTCTTACATAGAGTGAACAACTAAGATTAGGTTTTGCCTTTTTTATTTCTATTTTGCATTTTTGTTGGCTCAGCCTGTATTCCTGTTGAAACATGAAGGTTGATACAGAATTGGCGGCTACTGAAGCGATTGTGCCTCACCTGAGATGACTAACTTACCACTCATTGACAATCTGCATACTGTGTATTATACGTGTATCAACATCAGTGTACACATTATTAGACCACTACTAACTCATTGAGTATGTGTTTCACAGTATTATCCTACATTCTCTCTGTACCTATGTATATACAACAACAGCCTAATGTTATACTTATTCCGATGGAGCCCCATCCCTATTTGAGGATGGTAAGCAGTGATGTGCTTTAATATTCTTTTACCGCCTAGCATGGCATCACATTAGCACTGAGTGCTAAGTCACTTTTTATACTTTTTGTTCTTGTTCTTTCCACAGGTCTTCTTATGTCCTGACTATTAGATGTGTAACTTGTTTGAGAAAGTTAACTCAAGTTTTTTTTACACACAGTTCTTTACACAATGTCATTTTCACTGTAGCTTAGGAGAGGTTTTTTTTGTGTGTGGTCCTGATGAAGGGCCAGTTGATCCGTTAGGACTTTTTGAGGCACGAAACATGTTGGCCTTCTCTAGTGGCTAAAGAAATTTCCTTCCTTCATTATTCTGGTAGAGTGTGGGAATATTATTTCCTGTTCACTCTACAGTGTTTTTAATCTTGACTGGGACCCTGCCTCGATCAATAAAGTACGGGTTTTGGAAGTTCCCGAGCCAATTCTTTCTCTTTTGTTTCTCTCCAGCTTTCCTGTTTTTTGCCTGTAGGTTTAAATTTATTCCTACATGTTCTAACCACGGCACGGATTACCGGGAAGGATCTCCAGCAAAGAGCCCCCTTGTGGGGCCCTTCAAACATTGCAGCACCAATCTGACAAGGAGCTGAGCCCTATGATGAAGCATGGCATCTAATGGATATGTGAGGGCTCCTGCTTTTATAGATAGAAGTGCAGAGTGGACTTTTGACTTCTTTTTGGAACAGTGTACTTTTTTGTTTTGACTTATAATATCAGAGCCTGGGGTAGAGTGCATGGATAGAGAGCCTGAGGTCTAATCTCCACTTTCACTAATGATCCCCTTTCATCCTCTTTTAGGTTGCTGTTGACTCCATTCTTGTCCACTTCGAGGCTCTTTCTAATGCCTCTCTATGTACTGGGGTGCGTGCAAGTGGAAGACTGTTTCATTAGGGCCCCTTTGCATTTTAGTTTTTGAGTGAAAGTGCCTTCACCTGACTTGCCCCATTTTTTGGCGCCCAAGCTCCATATCCCCCTACGCCGGCGCTGCCTGGTGTACGTCGTTTTTTTCCACGCACACCAGGCAGCGCCGGCGGCTAACGCCGGGAAACATCATTGATTAAATACGGCGCCCGCATGGCGCTTCAGAATGGCGTTAGCCGGCGCTAATTGTTTTGACGCAAAACTGCATTAGCGCAGTTTTGCGTCAAAAGTATAAATATGGCCCTTGCTGTTTTACGTATGAAAGTTTGCATGATCTGTAAGCTGATGCACCTTATTTTGTGTGGCTGGAAGAAGTCTCCCTCTTCGAGCAATATCGCATTTTGGTATAACTTCTTAAATCAAACTTTCCAGTAACCCACCTGCTGTTTTGCGACAGTGAAATAGTTTTTATTCATGCCGGGGTAGTCCGATCAGCCCATTCAGGAGGAAAGAAAAGTCACTCACAGCCAATCAGAACCTTGAAAGCAGTCACAACAGCTGCACATCAGAAGCAGACACAGGTGTTGGAATAATACTCATGCTGTAATGGCTGGAGCTCGCTTTACCCCCTTGTGATCAAGGGGTAGAACCAGAGCAAGTCACAACTGCCCCAACTCCTCGTGGTGATCTGCACTTACCTCAATAGTCCAGACCACCCCATTCTGTGTCCCTGCGTTGGTTACTACCTCCAGATGCTGAAAATCACTCCAGCCTTCCTGGATCAGAATTTGAGGCTGTGGAGCAGAGTGACATTATACCATGTTTACTCTTACTCCCACTGAGCTTTTGGACAGCCAGCATCTTGAGGCAAGCTCCATCAGCATGCCTTCATCAATGCGTTTTGTTGTGGTGTGGCACTATTCTGCCGGGGACTGGCCAGAGAGTGCACTAACATCAGAACATGCCGGCAACGTCTGACTTGCAGAGTAATTTTTGATGGCATAGGAGGATGTGTGTTGTTATCTAACTTTTATAGCTCAGTTAATTTTCATGTTTTGCATTTCTGAATTAATATTAGTGTTTTCTTTGGTGTTGCCATCATGCCTCCTTTTTCTGGCCACTGTGTGGGTGTGTGTTGTTTGTCATTGTCCACCATATGTCTTTGTTCTCCATACCATGTGGCCAGGGGCCATTTTGTATAGTCTATGTCCGTAGGCTTGCATGTGTTCATTGTTCTCCATGCCCCCTTGTTTGCAGTTGTTGTTTGACCATGTGGCTGGCAGTCATTTTGTGCATCCAGCCAGTGTGTCTTTGCCATAGGCTTACATGTGTTCTTTGAACCCCATGCCTACTTGCTCCTTGTTGTTGTTTGCCCATGTGGATGGCAACCATTTTGTGCATTCAGCCAGTGTGCCTTTGCCATAGACTTGCATGTGTTCTTTATTCCCCATGCCTTTATGCTCCTTGTTGTTGTTGTTTGACCATGTGACCAGTCACCATTATGTGCATCCAGCCAGTGTGCCTTTGCCATAGGCCTGCATGGTTCTTTGTTCTCCTTGCCACCTTGCTCTCTGCTGTTGTTAGACAATGTGCCTGGAGGGCATTTTGTGCATCCCACCAGTGCTTTTTTGCCATAGGCTTACATTTGTTCTTTGTTCCCCATGCCTCCTTGCTCGCCATTGTTGTTGTTTCACCCTGCGGCTGGAGGTCATTTAGTGCATCCAGCCAGTGTGTCTTTGCCACATTCTTGTATGTCTTCTTTGTTATCCATGCTGCCTTGCTCCTTGTTGTTGTTGTTTGACCATGTGGCTGGTTGGCAGTTTGTGCATCTAGCCAGTGTGCCTGTGCCATATCTTGCATGTGCTCTTTATTCTCCATGCCTCCTTGCTTGCTGTTGTTTGACCATGTAGCTGGGGGTCATTTTGTGCATCAAGCCAATGTGTTTTTGCAATAGGCTTGCATGTGTTCTTTGTTCTCCATACCTCCTAGCTCCTTGTTTTTGTTGTTTGACCATGTGTCCGGCAGCCATTATGTGCATTTAGCCAGTTTGCCTTTGGCACAGGCTTGCATGTGTTCTTTGTTCTCCGTGCCTCCTTGCTCTCAGCTGTTGTTTGACCATGTGGCTGGCAGCCCTTTTGTGCATCCAGCCAGTGCGTTTTTGCTTTAGGCTTGCATGTGTTCTTTGTTTCCCATGCCTCCTTGCTTGCTGTTGATGTTGTTTAACCATGTGGCTGGCAGCCATTTTATGGATGCAGCCAGTGTGCCTTTGCCATAGGCTTGCATGCGTTCTGTGTTCCCCATGCCTCCTTGATCTTTGTTGTCGTTTTTTTTTACCATGTGGCTAGCAGCCATTTTGTGAATCCAGCCAGTTTGTCTTTGCCATAGGCTTGCATGTGTTCTTTGTTCTCCGTGCCTCCTTTCTCTCGACTGTTGTTTGACCATGTGACTGGCTGACCTTTTGTGATCCAGCTCGTGTTTTTGCAGTAGGCTTGCATGTGGTCTTTGTTGCCCATCGCTCCTTGCTCGCTGTTGTTGTTTGACCATGTGGCTGTCGGCCATTTTGTGCATCCAGCCTGTGTGCCTTTGCCATAGGCTTGCATGTGTTTTTTGTTCCCCATGCTTCCTTGCTGTTTGAACATGTGGCTGGCAGCCATTTTGTGCATCCAGCTAGCGTGCCTTTGCCATAGGCTTGTATGGATTCATGTGATACCAGTTTAATATTGAGCTTATATGATTTTGATGAAGATTGCTTATATTATCTCCTTCCTTTTTTTGTATTTTTTATTTTGCACCTCCTCTCCTTACAATAAGTTTCTTTCTTCTTGTCCTCCCATACAAACATCAATAATCATTGATCATTTGTTTAATTTAAGTTTAAATTTTAAAAAATTTCTTTTAATGTTTTTTTTTTTTTTTTTAAATATTTAATTGTATTTTTAATTTTATTTTTGTTGCCTTGATACATCCATCCAACCATCCATCTTAGGCACACAGCCTTGCTGCAGCATTCAGTTTTATTTAGGTTTATAATAATTTAATTTCTTCCTAAATACCCTGGTTGCGGTGCACTGCAGACACATCAGCAGCATAACTCATTTTTATAATGATTATTCCATACCCCCTGGACCACGTTTCCAACATAGTTTCTTTAAAGGATTATTCCATTTACCCATGCACCTCTGATAGATTACCACAGGTATCTCCTTTAAAACGAATGGAGATAACCCAAAGAGCTGTATCTGCATGTTGTGTTGCCTGATTTGAAATGAAATTTTGTGGTGTGGTTTGACTTTACAATGTTTGATTAAATTGGTATTTATTACATAAGTAACCAACTGCATTAATATTGCATTTGTCTGTAATATTTCAACCTGCAACCATGCCACATTTTTCTAACTACATGCTTTTCTTGCTTGGTTGCTTTTAGGTGCCATAGAGATGAGATACCACATCACTCACAGTAAAGCCAAGGAGAAGGCCTGTACAGTGATTTCAGTCTACCAAATCTCTTCCGCTTGTGCAGATTAGTGCCACTGTCAATGAAGAGCTTTATGATGGCCCCAAAGAAGTTTGCTCCCAAGAAAGCAGCTTTCCACCACTGGCATGCCGACTGCAAAAATGTTCAGGAAACGTGTGCCTGCCACACCTGCCCCCGGGGAGGAACCTGGGAACAGCGAACCCACATCAACAGAACCAGCCCATCCTAAGCCCAACACCATGTTTGTCAGTGAGGCATCTACTGCAATCTTGGCAACGCCGATGATCTGTGACGTTGAATTTAATTTGTCCCTTTTGCAAAGTAGTACCCAATCATTTCAGGAAATTGAGCAAAGTGGACAGCAGCCGCAGCCAATAATATTAGATCTTCCTGAAGTAGAAGCAGAACCGGAGGTTGAGCTTCCTGTCGAGCAAGAATCTCCTCTTTGAGAATCAATGGTTCCCAGATCTCCTGCAATAAAAATGAAGGGTACTACTACACCATGTTCTCCAAGCACCACTTCTTGACAATGATAGGGATATGGAGTGGACCCCAGCAGAGTCTGGGATATGGCAGAAGATGCAAGGGAAAATAAAAGTTCCTGAAAGCCTTAGAATCAAGGAAGGGGATAATGAGGAGGATGACAAGCCACTCATTGTGGAAGATGGCATAGAGAAGTCTGACATTACTACTCAACTTTCTCCGAGGGATGTGGCACAGGAAGCACCACTAACTCCAATATTTGTAATGCCCCAGCTGAGACCTGCACCAACCCCTATCTCTGTAGAAATATGCACTGCAGAGAGACAATTTGCCAACCACCTACCTCAAGTTCTCAAGGAATTGCAGAGGCCCACTAAGAAAGTATTCCTCTCCATTTTGGGGCTTTTTTATGCTTAGCAAACAGGAGGAGAACATTGTAATATGCTAAATTTGCCGTGCAAGTGTTTGTTGTGGTAAGCCTGGTGCACATTATGGTACTTCAGGCCAAACGACCCATATGAAAAAACTTCATACAATCTTGTGGGAGGAGCACCTTAAAGAAATTGCTGGATGTGGCTGTGATGGTGAAGGTGAGAAGAGCTGGGAAATATCAGCCATAACTGGTCCAATCACGAAGGAAGGCAAGGAAGAGGGTCACATCCTCATGCAAAGCAGACCTGCACCCAGGAGGTAGCAGGAATTACTCACCTCAACGACCTCACAATGGCACAGGAAGAGTTTTATGGCGACACCAAAGCATATAGAACTGCCCCATGATGCACATTAAGTCTACCACCAATCAATCAATCAATCAATCAATCATAGTATTTGTAGAGTGCGCTCCTCAGCCGTGAGGGTCTCAAGGCGCTTTTGAGAGGGTAGGAGCTGCTACTGCTCGAACAGCCAGGTCTTGAGGAGTCTCCTGAAGGTGAGTAGGTCCTTGGTCTGCCGTAGGTGGATGAGGAGGGTGTTCCAGATCTTGGCCGCGAGGTAGGAGAAGGATCTGCTGCCGGATGTTGGCCTGTGGATGCGTGGGACGGTGGCGAGGACGTGATCGGCGGAGCGGAGCTGATGGTTCGGGGTGTAGAAGGTGAGACGATTGTTGAGGTATGCTGGTCCCGGCGTTGTGGAGTGCTTTGTGGGCGTGGGTTAGGAGTTTGAATGTGATCCTTAAGTTTATGGGAAGCCAGTGTAGGTTTCTCAGGTGGGCTGTGATGTGGCTGTGGCGGGAGATGTTGAGGATGAGGTGTGCGGAGGCGTTCTGTATCCGTTACAGTCTTTTCTGGAGAACTGCTGTGGTTCCTGTATACAGGGCGTTGCCGTAGTCCAATCTGCTGCTGACGAGGACCTAGGTAACCGTCCTTCTGGTTTCGGTGGGGATCCACCTGTAGATTTTGCGGAGCATTTGTTGGGTGTTGAAGTAGGAGGACAAGACGGCGTTGACTTGCTGTGTTATGGAGAGCGATGAGTCAAGGAGGAAACCCAGGTTGCGGGCATGGTTGGTGGGCGTTGGTGCAGCTTCCAGTGAAGGCGGCTACCAGGAAGCGTCCTAAATGGAGGGGGTGGGGCCGAAGATGACAACCTCCGTCTTATCTGAGTTAAGTTTTAGTCAACTGTTCTTCATCCAGTTGGCTATTGGCTTCTTTCCCTCGTGGAAGTTGGTTTTAGCCATGGCGGGGTCCTTGGTGAGAGAGAGGATCCGCTGGGTGTCATCGGCGTAAGAGATGATGTTGAGGTTGTGAGATCAGACGATTTTGGTGAGGGGTGCCATGTCGACGTTGAAAAGTGTCAGGCTGAGGGAGGAGCCTTTTGGTACCCAGCAGATGGTCTTGGTGGCTTCAGATAGGAATGGTGGGAGGCGGACTCTCTGTGTTCTGTCAGTGAGGAAGGAGGTGATCCAGTCCAGTGCCTTGTTGCAGATCCCTGCATCGTGGAGGCGTATGCGCAGGGTATGGTGGCAGACAGTGTTTAAGGTGGCCGAGAGGTCCAGGAGGATGAGGGCTGCTGTTTCGCCTTTGTCCAGGAGGGTCCGGATGTCATCGGTTGAATCGATGAGGGTGGTCTCGGTGCTGTGATTGCTGCGAAAGCCGGATTGAGACGTGTCCAGAGTATTATTTTTTTCCAGGTGGTAGGACAGTTGCCTGTTGATGGTCTTCTCGAGTACTTTTGCTGGGAACGGGAGCCGGGAGATGGGCCAGTAGTTTTTGAGATCCTTGGGGTCTGCCTGTTTTTTTTTGAGCAAGGCATTGATCTCGGCGCACTTCCAGTTTTCCGGGAAGGTGGTGATCTTGAAGGAGCAATTGATAATCAAACGGAGTTGGGGGGCGATTATGGAGCTTGCTCTGTTGTAGATGTAGTGCGGACAGGGGTCAGATGGAGAGCCGGAATGAATGGTGTTCATTACTTCGATGGTATCGGCGTTGCTTACGTGTGTCCAGGAGAGCATGAGGTTGGTGTGTTTGGGGACGATGAGTCAGAGGTGTTGGTGGCTGCTGGTGAGGTCATGTTGTTGAAGCTGTCGTGGATGTCGGTGATCTTGCAGTGAAAGAAGGTGGCGAGGGAGTCGCAGAGGTCTTGCGAAGGTGGGATGTAGTTGGTGCTGGAGCTGGGGTTGGCGAGTTCCTTTACGATGTTGAAGAGCTCTTTGCTGTTGTGTGCATTGTTATCGATGCGTTCCTTGAAGGAGGATTTCTTGATGGCTCTGACGAGCTGGTCGTGCTTGCGGATGGTGTTCTTGAGGGCTGTGTGGGTGGTTGGAGTCCTTTCCTGACACCACTTCCTCTTGAGTTTGCAGCAGACCTGCTTGGAGGTCCGGAGGTCGGTGGTGAACCAGTTGGCCTTACTGATGGTGTGGTTGTGAGCGGGTTGTTTGAACGGGGCAAGAGTGTTGGTTCAGTCTTCAATCCATTGCCTGAGGTTGCGGGCAGCTGAGTTAGCATCTGTGGAGACAGCTGGTGGGGCTCCTGCGAGGGCGGAGATCAGTACCACCACCTACATCTTGAAAGTAGCCTGTGGTATTGGCCCCACAAAAGAGGAAAACCCAGGCTATTATTTTAGGCATGTTTAGGCAGGAGGGGCCCTACGACTGCAATTGCACGTTTACAAAATGGACAGCTGGCAAAAAAGTTAGCAGTGGACCTTCCCCCCCTGCTTTCTTTTGTGGGGGGATTGGGATTCTTAGAATTTATAGCAGTCATCTGCCCGAAATTGAGGGTTCCAAGTCTGACCTATGTTGCCAACGTTGCTCTATCAGTGCTGCATCACGATGTTTTGCAATTGATTGGATAAGCTTTGCAGCAAAGTGTTGTTCACACTATCCATCTGTCGACAGACTTGTGGACCAGTTGTCAGGCTACTGATTACATGTTCATCACTGCACACTGGATCTCCTTTTTGGGGGAAATCAAAACTATCTACAAGTCTTGGCTCTGAAGAAATTTTGAAGGCTTTCGGTGGCATTCAACAGTGGCCATGTTTGCCATGGAGAAATCACATACAGCTGAAAATGTCTTGTATGAATATAATAGCAAGATGTCTGAATTGCTGCGACCCAGAGGTCTCTGAATTGTATTTGTTGCCAAGGACAGTGGCAGTGACATAATCAAGAAGACCATGTCAGACTGTGGCTATTTCAGAGTCCTGTATTCTGCACACTGCATTAACCTGGTTGTTCAAAAGTTTCTCAAGCAAGAAGACATAGTCAGCAACATAATGACCACCTGCAGATGAATCTGCACCCATTTCAGCTGTTCTTTTAAAGCCCGAAAGCAGTTGTGGATTATTCAGCATGCTACTAGAGTAGCAGTTAAACCCCGATAAAGAGGTGCCAACACATTGGAACTCAATATTATTATATGTTGCAATATCCTTTTGAACAGTACAGACAGATCAATGACTATGGGCCTCATTACAAGTTTGGTGTCAGACGAGCCGACTGCCAAACTCGCAGGGAGGACGCCACCATAATACTGGTGGTGTCACCCCAAAGCGTATTATAATGTTCCCGCCAGGCTGACTGGGTCTTGGTGGCTTCAGATAGGAATGGTGGGAGGCGGACTCTCTGTGTTCTGTCAGTGAGGAAGGAGGTGATCCAGTCCAGTACCTTGTTGCAGTTTCCTGCTTCGTGGAGGCGTGTGCGCAGGGTATGGTGGCAGACGTGTCAAAGGTGGCCGAGAGGTCCAGGAGGATGAGGGCTGCTGTTTCGCCTTTGTCCAGGAGGGACCGGATGTCATCGGTTGCAGCGATGAGGGTGGTCTCGGTGCTGTGATTGCTGCGAAAGCGGGATTGAGACGTGTCCAGAGTGTTGTTTTTCTCCAGGTGGTAGGACAGTTACCTGTTGATGATCTTCTCGAGTACTTTTGCTGGGAACAGGAGCAGGGAGATGGGCCGGTAGTTTTTGAGATCCTTGGGGTCCGCCTGGGGTTTCTTGAGTAAGGCGTTGATCTTGGCGCGCTTCCAGTTTTCCGGGAAGGTGGCGGTCTCGAAGGAGCAATTGATGATCGAACGGAGTTGAGAGGGCGATGATGGAGCTTGCTCTGTTGTAGATGTAGTGCGGACAGGGGTCAGATGGAGAGCCGGAATGAATGGTGTTCATTACTTTGATTGTGTCGGCGTCGCTTACGTGTGTCCAGGAGAGCAGGAGGTTGGTGTGTTTGTCGGGCGATGAGTCGAATGTGTTGGTGGCTGCTGGTGAGGGCATGTTGTTGAAGCTGTCGTGGATGTCGGTGATCTTGCAGTGAAAGAAGGTGGCGAGGGAGTCGCAGAGGTCTTGCGAAGTTGGGATGTCGCTGGTGCTGGAGCTGGGGTTGGCGAGTTCCTTTATGATGTTGAATAGCTCTTTGCTGTTGTGTGCGTTGTTATCAATGCGTTCCTTGAAGGAGGATCTCTTGGTGGCTCTGATGAGCTGGTTGTGCTTGCGGATGGCGTTCTTGAGGGCTGTGTGGGTGGCTGGAGTCTTTTCCTGACACCACTTTCTCTCGAGTTTGCAGCAGACCTGCTTGGAGGTCCGAAGCTCGGTGGTGAATCAGGTGGCCTTACTGATGGTGTGGTTGTGAGTGTTTTTTTTTAACAGGACAAGCGTGTTGGCACAGTCTTCGATCCATTGCCTGAGGTTGCGGGCAGCTGAGTTGGCATCTGTGGAGACAGCTGGTGGGGCTCCTGTGAGGGCGTAGATCAGTACCACCACATACATCTTGAAAGTAGCCTGCGGTATTGGCCCCACAAAAGAGGAAATCCCAGGCTATTATTTTAGGCATGTTTAGGCAGGAGGGGCCCTATGACCGCAATCACCCAATGGCACGTTCACACAATGGACAGCTGGCAAAAAAGTGAGCACTGGACCTTCTCCCCCCGCTTTCTTTTGTGGAACGATTGGGATTCTTAGAATTTATGGCAGCCACCTGCCCGAAATTGAGGGTTCCAAGTCTGACCTATATTGCCAAAGTTGCTCTATCAGTGCTGCATCACAATGTGCTGCAATTGATTGGATAAGCTTTGCAGCAAAGTGTTGTCCACACTATCCACCTGTCGACAGACATGTGGATAAGTTGTCAGGCTACTGATTACATATTCATCACTGCACAATGGATTGCTTTTGCGGGGGTAAATCAAAACTATCTACATGTCTTGGCCCTGAAGAAATTTTGAAGGCTTTCGGTGGCATTCAACAGTAGCCATGTTTGCCATGGAGAAATCACATACAGCTGAAAATGTCTTGTATGAATTTAATAGCAAGGTGTCTGAATGGCTGTGACCCAGAGGTCTTTAAATTGTATTTGTTTCCAAGGACAGTGGCAGTGACATAATCAAGAAGACCATGTCAGACTGTGGCTATTTCAGAGTTCTGTATTCTGCACACTGCATCAACCTGGTTGTTCAAAAGTTTCTCAAGCAAGAAGACATAGTCAGCAACATAATGACCACCTGCAGATGAATCTGCACCCATTTCAGCTGTTCTTTTAAAGCCCGAAAGCAGTTGTGGATTATTCAGCATGCTACTAGAGTAGCTGTTAAACCCCGATAAGGAGGTGCCAACACATTGGAGCTCAATATTATTATATGTTGCAATATCCTTTTGAACAGTACAGACAGATCAATGACTATGGGCCTCATTACAAGTTTGGTGTCAGACGAGCCGACTGCCAAACCTGCAGGGAGGACGCCACCATAATACTGGTGGTGTCACCCCAAAGCGTATTACAATGTTCCCGCCAGGCTGACTGGTGGGAACAGTGCTACAATATTTGTCTTGGCTTCCTCAAGGGGGCCGAGGCCAATACCATAGCACACCAGCACCATAGGAATGTGCACTGTCTGTAAAGCAGACAGTGCTCATTTCAATGGTGCTGGGCAGTGGGGCCCTTGCACGGCCCATGCCACTAACATGGGCAGTACAGGGAACCACGTGGCCCACGGTACTGGCTTTCCACTCGCTTTTCCAAGGCAGTGCGACCTCCGTGGAAAGGCTGGCGGAAAAATGACTTGTAATCAGCACTGAGTTCAGTGCTGCTGTTGCAGAGTACAACTCAGGCCACCATCAGCTCTTCAGGAAAGACGTTCCTGGCAGGGACAGCGGTCCCCTGGCGGGTCTGTCTGCCAGCGTTGTAATGTGGACCTAGAGTGAGGTGGCCTGCCGTCACTCCTTGGACCGCCACACTCGTATTGAGGTCCTATGTCTTTCAAAGAGTAGGGGATGCAATTGGGGAAGATATGACCATGGATGCAGATAAACATGGCCTACTCAAATGCCCGACACAGATGCTGCTCTCTTTTGAGCGCAGGAAGTGAGCAAGACAGACAGTATGATGGGCCAAGCAATTCCCTTTTTGCGCCTGCTACAGGACCAGCTAAAGAAAGTTTCTGAAAGGCTTGCACTCGTAGGTGTGAACAAAAACCCACAAGCTCATGCCTTGGTTGAGAGCCTAAGCTATTGCTTCACTTGCTATGCAAGGCTGCAAAATTACATTATTTTATCCAAAGAGTACAACTGTGCCACCCTACTTGATCCACCCTACAGAAAAATCTCCCCACTTTCATTCCTTTTTCTGAAGGGAATGTTTCAAAATACAAAAGTTGGATTGTTGAGCAAGCCGGAGAACTGGAAGAACAGCAGGAACTTAGAGTCTCACTCTGCAATTCTGAGGTGCTGCCTTCAACATCCAGCAAGGGCAGTCTTGTCTCACCGCAGTCAACCCCAGCAACAAGAACACCGGCCACAACAGCAACAGAAGAATCACACCCAACCTCTGCTTTTGCTTGGTTTCAAGTGGCAGGTCTAAAGTCCAGTGCAGAAGCGGAGGTAAAAGAAGTCGAGCAAAATGCAGCACCAATGAGGATGTTCAAGGAGCATCTGGATAGCCCAAATGAGAGGTGTGTGGATCAAAACCCATTGGTGTATTGGTATGCACTAAAGGCCACAGCTCAGCAGGCTGGCAATAAAGCATCTGGCTTGTCAGCTGTGAGTGTCTGCTGAATGTGTTTTCAATGCAGCTAGCGCAGTTGTTACAGTGAGAAGGACCAGTCTTTCACCTTACAACTTGGAGAGATTAACCATAATCAAAATGAACCAACATTTTATACCACCTGATTACACCTTGCCCAAAACATCTCAAGAGGAGGAAGAGGATGATTGGTGTGTTAGCTGACCAACTTCTGAATGTACCACCTGAGCTTGAGAAAAAACTCCACTTCCCGGACTGAGTATGCCAGTGCCACCCTAGAACTTTTTAATTATTTCTCATTGAACTTCTTTCTTTGCAAAAACAATCTAGTGGAACATTCTTGTTTTTGGGATTTAATATTATGCTGCCCCACCATTTTCAGTCACATATATGGCTGGATTGGAGTGAGAGCAGTGTGCAGTGAAGAAGCCTCTACAACAATATACCTTCATGACAATGGAGACCACTCCTGCCTCCCTCGCATGCCTATCCTTATTATGCATACTCTAAAACACAGTGGTTCCTATAGGAATAGAAATTAATATGTGATAGATACAAAACACAATCATATTGGTATTATAACAGTAAGAAGAAAAGAATGGAAGGACAACCTCAATTATTAGAAAAAGTAATAAGAATAAGTACACAAACTCCAACTAGACACATACAATAACACAGTACACCATGAAAGAGGCACTAAAGTCTGCCAGAGCAATTGAAGTTCTTTCAAAAAGTTAGCTTGAGGATTTTATTTGCAAAACAAGTGGACCCTATTCAAAATGTGTTACAGGTCTCAGACCTCTCTCTAGGCTCTGTCCTACAGGATTTTGAAATTTACAATATGGAAATATGTAAACAAACGTCAGAAGTCTAACATCACACCAAATTCATGGCTAACCCCAGTGAAGAAATTAGAACACAATCTTAAAACATACTTCGATGGCCAAGGAGCAAGGGTACATTTTGGAGAAATAATTTTTGTTTTTGAACAATGAGAATCCCAGAACACTGGTTTTGTACACAATGCTCACAATCCATAAGGACTACCAGAACCCATTTTATCCAGGTGTGGTTCCATTTTTTAACAATTAGATAAATACATTCATTCTTTCGTTGAAGAAGATGTACCTTTTCAGGAGAGTTATGTAAGAGACAGCAACTATATAGTGAATTTGGTTGAAGACATGCCCTTTCATGCTGCAACAGATGGGCTAGTGACACTGAAAATTGCTTCCTTATACACTACCATTCCACAAAAGGAGAGTGTCACTATCATTGAGAACCTCTAGAACAAACGTCCGCAACCATTATGGGTTTCCACTCACTTTATTATTTACCTCCTTCTAATTGCTTTACGGAGCATTGCTTCAAGTATAATAACCAGTACTTTCAGCAATGCTGCAGTACCTCAATGAGAGAAATCTTTCATCCCAATCTGGCTAATATTTAAGTTGATTTTTTTAGCATAGGCATGTTCTGTCATCCACCAACAGTTACATGACCAAAAATAATGGTTGGAAAAACAATATATCGATTATATCTTTCAGATCTCGTCTGGCACTCAACAAGAATTTCATAAGATTCTTACATCAGGTTCAAGAACATCTTCACTTCACTTTCTCCATTAGTAATTCGGAAATTGCGTTCCTAGATCTTATGTACAAACACAGAGAAGGCAAACTTTACACAAGATTATACCAAAAACCTACAGATAGGAACACCTTACTTTCCTCTAATAGTCATCACCTGAGGGCTCTCAGAGATGGCCTGCCCTTTGGTGAGCTTCTAGGTCTTCTTAGAAATTGCTCACTAAAAGAAGACTACTTCAGAGAAGCATATAGGTTACAAGAAAGATTTCTTTATAGAGAGTATCCTAAAACGATTGTAAGAGCAGCATTGAGACGAGTTTGGTACTGTCCCAGGGAGGAACTAGTATGTACTAAGCCTAAGACATCAATAGACAGACTAGTATGTGTGACCAACTTTTACCTAAAATCAGCAAAATTCATAAAATGGTGAAAAATAATTGGTACATTTTGCTAAACATTGACAGTTCACTGAATCACCAATATTTAAGGAGCATAAGGGATCACCTTGTTCGCTCAGCTAACAAAAACATGATCCCACAGGAATTCTTGAGGTTAGAAGCAGCGTTGAGCCTTCCACCTGTGGCCCTATTGATGTGGGAAGTGTGTAGCATGTGTTTTTTACATTTGACACTACGGGGGAGATGTAAAAATATTCTGCACACAAAATGTTTTTTCCTAAAGTACCCTAAATGTAATGAAAAGCAGCTTGAAGCACTGCTTAGGGTCACTTAGTGCTGAGGGTGCGTTACATCGGTGGTACTTGAGTATTCATATGCAACCACTTATGACTTTTGGTGCAAAACCGTATCTACAAATAATAGTAGACAGGGGTTTGGGACAAAAGTTAACACCGTTTGAAAGCAGAAGTTAAAAGGAGAAATGTTTTCATTTCTCCTTTTCTGACTTTGCATGCATGCTGCATTGTGCAGCACACATACAAAGTAGGAAAGGTTTTAAAGTGTGTCTAAGCATAGTATTTTGCACTGGAAGAGTACCCTTCCAGTACAAAACCTATACTAGACTCACGCATGCTCCCTTCCACTAGGGGAGGAGAGTGCCATATCTTTGCAGATAGGGCACTCTCCTGATCCCTCTCTGCCACTCAGCTCAGCACAGTGCAGTGCAGCATTTTTCATTGTGGACTGCACTGGGTGACAGTTTTGTAAGTCTGCCCCTATGACTTTTGAACATGCCGCATTAAAGGAATACCTACGTTTCTTTTCTAACTGAAATTCTAAGAATGTTGTCTATGCCATTTGGTGTCCTTGTTCATTGATATACATGGGTCAAACATTACAGCCAATTAAGACTCACATTTGCCAGCACTGGAGCTGGATTAGGTGTTTGGCCATGACTGCCCCTTGGTGTCACATTTCCTAGGAAAGAACCATTCACTGGATGACCTCAGATGGCAAGTGGTCAATCTCGTCACAACTCCTGCAAGAGGTGGAGACATCACAGTGATCCTCAAGAAAAGGGAAGTGAAATGAATTGAGTGTTCCTATTCTATCAATCAAGCACAGAACACAGCAAAGGAATGGCAGTGGTATGTAGCTGATTTGGCGGACTGAGCACTTATCTTTAATCTCCTTGAAATGACATTCTTGCTGGCATCATTGGATGGCAGATAGACTGACCCAATGAACTCGCTGCTGTTGTATGACAGGTGGACATTCGGAGACATACATGTGCATTGGACAGAGGTACCGTGGGTGGTTGTTATCAGACTATGCAAGTCTAGCCTCATGATATGGTCTCCTATTTTTGAGTAGTCTTAATACCATGTTATTCGTATTTTTTTGACCATCTTGACTGGCCATTGGGCTGGATCTGCTAATGAGATATTCCCACCCTGCACCATGAGCCTCGCCTCAGCACCCTCACTGCAGGGATGGAAGGTGAATCGCTTCCCCTTCCATGCCCGCCAGTCCGCCCCCGCTTTTGCATTTCTCCTCCGATCACTTGGAGGGGCCGAGAAGGCATTAGAGGAAAGGAAAGCCCTTTCCTTTCCTTTGATGACTTTCTCAGCATTTCTGCTGCACGATCGTGATTCGCGATCGCAAATAGGCCAATCTGCCCCCAGAGGGGTAGAATCCCCTCTGACACCAGGGATATATATTTTTTTTTTGTATGTTTATTTTTTATATCTGGGGAGCGACCCCATAGGTGAAAGTCGCTCGCCGGGGGGCAGGGGCGGCAAAATTAATTTTAGGCCATAGACACCAGGGAATTTTGTGTTTTTTAGTTTTTTACATGAGGGGAGTGCCCCCTTGGGCGAGGGCCGCTCCCCAGGTGGCCAAATTATTTTTAGGCCTTTTCTGCCCCCCCGGGGGCAGATTGGCCTAATATAATTAGGCCGAAACCCCCTAGGCACCAGGGATAATGTTTTTTTTGTTTATGTTTATTTTTGATATGTGGGGAGCGACCCCTTAGGCAAGGGTTGCTCCCTGGGGGGCACAAATAGTTTTAGGCCATTTCTGCCCCCCCTTGGGGACAGATCATCCTAATATAATTAGGCTGATATGCCCCCGGAGGAGGCAGAAACCACTATACACCAGGGATTTTTGTTGTTGTTATTGACATGAGGGGAGTGGCCCCTTGGGAAAGGGGCCGCTCCCCAGCAGGCCAAATTATTTTTAGGCAGGAAACCCCCTGAACACCAGGGATAATTTTTTTTAAACATTTATTTATTTTATATGTGGGGAGCGACCCCTTAGGGAAGGGTCACTCCCTGGAGGGCAAAATTACTTTTAGGCCATTTCTGCCCCTCTTGGGCAGCAGAAACCAGATACGGCAGAAACCACAAAGACACCAGGGATTTTTTTTTTATATTATTGAATGAGGTGAGAGGCAGTTTGGGCTAGGGCCGCTCGCCGGGGGAGGCAAACTTTTATTTAGGCCATTATTAGGCTGATCTGCCCCCAAGGGGGGCAGAAACCACTAGGCACCAGGGATTTTTTTTGTGTCAATTTCACGCAAGGGGAGCGACCCCTTAGGCAAGGGTCGCTCCTCTGGGGGGGGGGAATTTATTTTAGGCCATTTCTGCTCCACTTGGGGGCAGATTGGCCTATTTCTATTAGGCCGATCTGCTCCCGGGGGAGCAGAAACCACTTAGGCAGGGATTGGTGTGTGTGTATGTGTGTATTTTGTTTGGGGGGGCAGCCCCTTGGGCAAGGGTTGCTCTCCATGGGGGCACATTACTGTTGGCAATATCTGCCCCCCATCGGCCTATTTTTGGAAGGCCCATCTGCCCAAAGGGGGGGGCGGAAAGCCCACCAGAGACCAGGGAAGATTTTTTTTCAAAATAAGAGGGTGGGGGTATGGCCATACCCTCACCCCAAATAAATGGGGCCAAAGTTGCTCTGCCCACCAGTGGGCAGATGGGGCAATTACCCCCCATCCACACCCTGTGGGGCAGAAAGCCTACTAGATGCCAGGGAATTAAAATAAAATAGTGGGGTGGTGGCTACCAACCAGTATGGGCCTGGTTATGCCCCCACCCCAGCTGAAGGGGGTAACAGTCTTTCAGCTGTCCCCGGCACACTAAAACATCTTATCCAATGGCAAGCAAGAGGACTTTGATTATTTTGGGTTTTGGTTTTACATTTGGGCGACAAGAGCTTGGCTAACTCTCAAAATCGTCCCACTTGGAATAGTGAGGGCTGCACTTTTTGGATTTTTGGAACGGTGCCATGTAGAAAAATCCACAAGACCTAGACACATCTGAAAACTAAACATCTGGGTGATTCCGGGGTTTCACATGCACCCCGCACCATTTTTTTTTCTTACCTACAATGCCCTGCAAACCTCCAACATTGCTGGAAATCACACATTTTCCCACATTTTTGTGATAGAACCTTCCGGAATCTGCAGGAATCCACCCAGCATTGTCTCATCTATACCGATAAAAATTCTGCTGCACTTGTCAGCCTAAAAATGCTTTTTTTCAAACTGCCCTTTTGGACCTGCTTTGGTTTCCCCTCAATTTTGACATGTGTTTGGCTTTTCCCCGTCACAGGCACTTGGCCCACCTACACAAGTGAGGTATCATTTTTACCGGGAGACTGAGGGGAGCATTGGGTGGTAGGAAATTTGTCCCGGTGCAGTGATCCTACACAGAAATGAGAGAAAATTTTGATTTTTTTAGCTAAATTTGAGGTTTGCTGAGGATTCCGGGTAAGAAAACACTCTGTCACTGAAATGTGAGGAAAAAGTGTTTTTTTTGGCCACATTTTGAGATTTGCAAAGGATTCTGGGTAACAGAACCTGGTGAGAGTACCACAAGTCAGTCCATCTTGGATTCCCCTAGATGTCTAGTTTTCAAAAATATGCAGGTTTGGTAGGTTTCCCTAGGTGCCGGCTGAGCTAGAGGCCAAAATCCCCAGCTAGCCACTTTGCAAAAAACGACTCTGTTTTCTTTTGGAAAATGTGATGTGTCCACGTTGTGTTTCGGGGCATTTCCTATCGCGGGCGCTAGGCCTACCCACACAAGTTGGGTACCATTTTTATCGGGAGACTTTGGGGAACGCTAGGTGGAAGGACATTTGTGGCTCCTCTCAGATTCCAGAACTTTCTGTCACCAAAATGTGAGGAAAAGGAGTTCTTTTGGCCAAATTTTGAGGTTTGCAAAGGATTCTGGGTAACAGAACCATAGTAAGAGCCCTTTTGGTCACCCCATATTGGATTCCATTAGGTGTCTAGCTTTTAAACATGCACAGGTTTGGTAGGTTTTCCTAGGTGCCGGCTGAGCTAGAGGCCAAAATCCACAGCTAGGCACTTTGCAAAAAACAGCTCTGTTTTCTTTGGGAAAATGTGATGTGTCCATGTTGTGTTTTGGGGCATTTCCTGTCGCAGGCGCTAGGCCTACCCACACAAGTGAGGTACCATTTTTATCAGGAGACGTGCGGGAACACTGAGTGGAAGGAAATTTGTGGCTCCTCTCAGATTCCAGAACTTTCTGACACCGAAATGTGAGGGGAAAGTGTTTTTTGGGCCGAATTGTGAGGGTTGCTAAGGATTCTGGGTAACAGAACATGGTAAGAGCCCCACAAATCAGCATATCTTGGATTCCCCTAGGTGTCTAGTTTAAAAAAATGCACAGATTTGGTAGGTTTCCCTAGGTGCCAGCTGAGCTAGAGGCCAAAATCCACAACGAGGCGCTTTGCAAAAAACAGCTCTGTTTTCTTTGGGAAAATGTGATGTACCCACGTTGTGTTTTGGGGCATGTCCCGTGGCGGGCGCTAGGCCTACCCACACAAGTGAGGTACAGTTTTTATCAGGAGACTTGGGGGAACGCTGGGTGGAAGGAAATTTGTGGCTCATCTCAGATTCTGGAATTTTCTGTCACAGAAATATGAGGACATTTTTTATTTTTGGCCAAAGTTTGAGGCTTGCAAAGGATTCTGGGTAACAGAACCCGGTGAGAGCCCCACAAGTCACCCCATCTTGGATTCCGCAAGGTGAGTAGTTTTAAAAAATGTGTAGGTTTGGTATGTTTCCATAGGTGCCGGTTGAGCTAGAGGACAAAATCTTCAGCTAGGCACTTTGCAAAAAACACATCAGATTTCAATGTAAAAATGTGATGTGTCCATGTTGCATTTCCTGTCGCGAGCATTAGGCCTACCAACGCAAGTGAGGTACCATTTTTATCGGGAGACTTGGGGGAACACAGAGTAGCAAAACAAGTGTTATTGTCACTTGTCTTTCTCTTCATTTTTTCCTTCCGAATGTAAGACAGTGTGTAAAAAAGACGTCTATTTGAGAAATGCCCTGTAATTCACTTGTTAGTATGGGCACCCCGGAATTCAGAGATGTGCAAATAGCCACTGCTTCTCAACACCTTATCTTGTGCCCTTTCTGGAAATAGAAAAGTTTTCTTGATACCTATTTTTCACTCTTTATATTTCAGAAAATGAATTGCTGTATAGCTGGTATAGAATGAAAACCCATTGCAAGGTGAAGCTCATTTATTTATTGGCTCTGGGTACCTAGGCATCTTGATGAACCTACAAGCCCTATATATCCCTGCAACCAGAAGAGTCCAGCAGACCTAACGGTGTATTGATTTAAAAAATCTGACATCGCAGGAAAAAGTTACAGAGTAAAACATGGAGAAAAATGGCTGTTTTTTTCACCTCAATTTAAATATTTTTTTATTTCAGATGTTATTTTCTGTAGGAAACCCTTGTAGGATCTACAAAAATGACCCCTTGATGAATTTAGAATGTTGTCTACTTTTCAGAAATGTTTAGCTTACTGGGATCCAGCACTGGTTTCACACCCATTTCTGTCACTAACTGGAAGGAGGCTGAAAGACCAAAAAATAGTAAAAATGAGGTATATCCCAGTAAAATGCCAAAACTGTGTTGAAAAATGGTTTTCAGATTCAAGTCTGCATGTTCCTGAAAGCTGGGAAGATGGTGATTTTAGCACCGCAAACCCTTTGTTGATGCCATTTTCAGGGGGAAACCACAAGCCTTCTTCTGCAGCCCTTTTTTCCCATTTTTTTTTTTTAAGGAAATTTTCGCTGTATTTTGGCTAATTTCTTGGTCTCCTTCAGGGGAACCCTCAAAGTCTGGGTACCTCTAGAATCCCTTGGATGTTGTAAAAAAGGACGCAAATTTGGCGTGGGTAGCTTATGTGGACAAAAAGTTAAGAGGGCCTAAGTGCACACTGCCCAAAACAGCCAAAAAAAAGGCTTGGCATCTGAGGAGGAAAAGGCCGGGCAGCGAAGGGGTTAATGTCTTATGTTTGCTCTGTGCTTGTTGCACTTGTTTACATTCTCCACTACAAAGAACATTCTTTCTTCTTGCTATTTATGGATTTTGTGCTAATACACATTCATCATTAAAGTGCTATGTTTACTCTGTGCTGGTTGTTATTCTTCTCTTTTAGGAACATTATTGTAATGATTTGTGAAGGTACACGTATATAATATGCAGTCCTTAGGCCTGTGCACTTGCATTCTTCTCTATCTGGTACTGGGTGTACTTCTTCTTCCTTTTTCTCTACCTATTCTAATAAGCATTCTGGCCTAATTTGCACGTGACGAGTGCATAAGATGTCCTCTGCTTCTCTAATTAGGGTTGTATGGATCTCTTCTTTCTGTGTACACAAGTAGAAAGGCTGTTTTTAACATTTGGCAAGTCCATTTCTGGCCTAGGGAAGTGATCCCCTGTTTTATATTCCACACCCCTTTCTATGTTATATCCCAGCCTAATTTCTTTTTTTTGTATTACGATTTTGGGTATTAATTTGGTTAAATTCAGAGGACTTCTAAAACCATCTTGAGGCAATCTGAGTTTCCCATTTCAGTGTGTCACATTCATAGGATCTCCCCCTGGGGGCTACTGCGCTATCCAGAGCGGCAATGCCCCTCCAGGATGGAGGATACCTGACGTCAGTGTTACAAGCCTTGCTTGGAATGAATGCCTGTCTCCCTCTACTGTTGGATTGGCATGCAGTGCAATGGTTCTGCTAGCGCGCCCAGTCCTCAGTAAGTAAACTTACAAGGGGACGCATATAGGTCGATGAACCTTTTCAATCGCATGGAGTATCCTAGTCATGCAGTGATCACTGAACCAATAATCAACATCAATAGATCAATATCAAACAATTAAGAAACCAAAAAGAAAACCATATTAATCAGAAATATCCATCACTCATGGAAAAGGTTAACAACTTTTATTCCCTATTGATTACAATTCTAATCAATTGTTAATTATATCTTTATTAATCAATTTTTATTAGTACATCTAAAGAAAATACTTTTCTTAAAGGAAAACATGAGCAATAATGTAAATCATAAGTCAATGAATATTAGCATTAATGATGCAATTCAGCACATTAATTTGTCAGTCATTTGTCACTGTCAAAGTCTCCCCTGTCAGCCTACCTAACCAAGATTAGCATTAGCATGTGTGTCTTCATGCGAAAACAATTTAGTGAAAACATTAATTTGGAAAAATCTAACTAAGAGAGAGTTTTCTATAAAAACAGCGCAGTTGGTACCTAGAAGAAAAGGCATAAAAAATGTCAGTCACATTTTCATAGCTACCTATCCAGGATGGATCAGCAACAAGTCAGTCTTCGTCCCCAGGTCATCAATGGTCAGCTACGGATCAGGCTCACAGAGCATAAGCCCAATTGTCAGCACCTCGGACAGTATCTCCTGACGTCATCAACTTTCTCCTCGCAGTTATGATTTCTCACTGCTTGTCATGACTTTTTATTAGGGTCTCCCAGTCCATCCCACTAATTGCTAATTGGTCAGTCCGTCGGTAGTTATGACTCTAACTAATAGTTTTGTTTACCAAATCTCTAATTTTGCATATATCTTATTTCCCATAAAACTGATTGGTTCTTCTTGCGATGAGAACATCATCCGGCTCTTCAGGTAACGAAATTGTTGCATACAAGTCTCTAGTCAGTGTCTCTATTGTTCAAGTCCTGGGAAAGGACATTTAGCCTACACTACACATAATTGTATCAAATTGTCTTCATCATCTCCTGTTTGTTGGTACATTTACAGAATGTTGTAGCTGAGTGGCTTGAACTCTGAGCGGTTCAAGGTTGCCATCCCCGGTTACCAGTCTTGTGCAAGGCACTCAAATTCTTCATGTTCAGAGCAAGCAAGGCCCAGTGAAACCAGGCCCTTAGTCCGGCTAATTTAAGAATATGAATTAATACAAAACATTTCAAATGTACATGTTATTTTCTAATATTAATTTCTATTTGCATTTGTTTCATTAATAAAACACACATTAATCATTAGCAATTTCTTTAATTAACATATCTGCTCCATCAGTGCCTACTCTGATGACTAAATATGTCATCACACCTTTCTTGTCAATACTTTACAAATTTGTCTCAGATGTATTTTGCCTTCTTCTTGAATTTTCCCTATAAATTTGTCTCCTAAGTAGTTCTTTCATCCTCTGATTAATTCTTAGATTTTCTTAATCTTATTTTCTGCCATAATTTGCTTGTACCCCATAATCCTAATATAGAAACAAACACAAGTAATGTTCCCTGGACAATTTTTCATAATACCCCATTCCAAATTCGACTAAATCAATTCCCCACAGAGGCAAATCCATTTCCAACCTTTTCCCAAACCCCTGGTTCCTTCATTTCTTTCAAATCCATGCTTGAATTCGTTGAATTAGTAAGTAAGTCTCTTATCTCCTTATCATTCTCAGGTATGAATGAACAACAATGCCTAGCATTAATCATTTTACAGACTCTGCCGTCTTTTGCCAAAATTATCTCTTAAGCAAGCCTATTTTGAAGCATCATAGCTCTATCCGCAGCCAATTCAGTTTTTAACAGGAGCATTGCCCCTGTAACGTTTGTCAGCATATTATCCACGATAGTAGACAATTTTCGTATCTTATTTGCATTCAAAATAACTGCCAAAGAAGGAATTATTGCACCAAAAATATCCCCAACAATTGCAGAAGAGGTTTCCCTCCTCTGTCGTTTATGATGTAATTCAGTCACTTTCGGTATCTTCTTTAGGTCATCTATCTGATATATCTTAGGGAAAACTATCCCTAAATAGCATGTCCCATACCATCCTCTAGGAAGATGGTAATAAGCATTAAGTCCACAGATATACTAAACCCCAGGAATCACAGGGTCTGCACCATTCAACATAAAAGTCCATTTACTCTAAAACATAAACACATGCCTACATTCACTCGTTCCCACAAACAAAGTGTCAGTGCGTGATTTTGACCTGTGTATACAAAGCTTGCCTACGTGTAATGCATCTAAGGCTAATCTCCCTTGTGTTTTAATAGTGGTGTAAGCACAAACATTTTTATAAGTCCTTTTCTCCAGTCCTTTCTCTAATGTCTCCTTCAACGCCTTCCTTTTATCATCAGTATGCCCTATAAAGCTCTTTTCTAATGGAGTTAATAAACAGGTTAAATTGTTACGGTGAGCATAAGCAGTTCCAAATGTTAGTGTCAGTACAAAGAATCCCCTAACTAATACTATGTCATGCTCCTTAGCTATTTTACTCAAATATCTAATGATGGGTACAAAAGAAAATACTAAATCATGATGGAGTAGAAATACTGAATATATTCTTGGATGTAGAATCTGGTTAATAGCAAACTACAAGTTATGCAGTACGTTAATGGCAAGCTATGGTACGTAACCCCTTCTTCCACAGAGGAAGGAATTTGCGTACACACAAGACAATTCCTTGCATCCATTGTCTCCATATACGCACTCAACAACCAATAGAAAACATTAGAAGAAAACTCTCCTCGTGCATTAGTATAGTCATGCAAATATTTTTAATCTAGCTTGAACCTCTCTAAAGCTGGTAGTGTAGTAGCCTCAAGCACAGGAGCAACAGCAGCTTCCTTCATTTCATGAATAGACATTCCCACAATCATTATGATGAACATTATTCCACACATAATTGCCACTCCAGCACTCAAATAACTGCAATATCTAATATTTCTACTGATATTATTTAATTCAGCCATGATCTGTAAAGAATCAGAAAGTAGGAAATAACTCCTAATTAAAGTGCAACAGAAAAAATAAAAAATCAAAAAATCAAAAATACTTCTTTCTCACAATTCAACTTCACATCCAAGAACCCTTTTCTCCTTTGTCAAAATCGGTTAGCAGCTTGTCACATCCAGGTTTTCAAATGTCATATCAGGTTATCAACGTCTTTTCTGGGTTTCGTTCAACAGTCTCTATTTATTCTTCTTCAGATTAGCTCAAAAACTCAGTCTATTGATTCCCTTCAGGTTGCATCAAAGTACTGATTCAGAACTTCTCTGTCAAAGCAAAAGGACATAAACTTGTTTTGCCATTCACTTGTTGCTGCATATGCCCACTCAGGACCTGCTTATCTTCGATTTGCTACTCTTTTCCTTTTCAACCTTCATTCTCCAGTGAATTCTCCTTCAGTCAGTTCGTCTTTTCTTGAAGTGTCTACTTCTTCCTCTATTGGCTCATTTATGACCAATTCTTTCTTCTTTCCAATTTGCGATTCAGGCCAATTGTCTTCTTTCCTTGATCCTTCTGTCAATATTCTTTTCAAAATTGGACTCTTCTCTTTTCTTCCTTTCTATGGTGCTTTCCCTTGATGGACCTGCAATGGGTTCAGGAGGAGTAGGACCACTTTGGCTTTGATCCGTCTCAACTCTTTCCCCCTCTTGATCTGGCACTTGCTCTGCTTGTGGTTCAGCATCGTCTAATTCTGGGAGAACCCTTCCTGCGTTTGGTTCTCCAGTTGTCTCTGTTGAGTTAGACTCTTGCTCACCCTCTTGTATTTCCGCACTTTTGTCTCTTATTGGTGTGATTGACCCTTCTTCCACCAGCTCTGGGTCAATTTCAGGCTCAGCTTGCTCCGTGTCTGGCTCAGGAAGAGCCACTTGTTTTGCTGCTGTTGGTGCTCTCAACAACACTTCTTCATGATCTTGAGGACTCACCACTCTCTTGGTATGGCTTGCATGTATCCAGTTAGGTAGTCCTGCACACTTCACAGCTGTTGTAGTTGTCAGCACCACCTGATATGGGCCTTTCCAACGCGGCTCTAGGCAAATCTTTTGAACATGCTTTTTGATGACAACCCAATCTCCAGCTCTCAGATTGTGATCTGGATCATGGATGTGTGGCAGGGTAGCAGACTGCACCTGCTGCGAGAAAGATCGAACCACATCAGCCAGACCTTTGCAATAGTCCAACACCATATCATCTGTAATATGGACAAGATCATTTGCTGGAATTGCTGGCAACCTCATTGCTATGCCTATGAGAATCTCGTGGGGTGACCGTCCTGTCTTTCTTTCAGGTACATTTCGCTTTGACATCAACACCAAAGGTAATGCATCTAGCCATTTCAGATTTGTTGCGGTACACATTTTGGCAATTCTTGATTTCAGTGTACCATTCATTTATTCTAAAAGGCCTGATGCTTCTGGACGATAACTGCAGTGCAGCTTCTGCTCAATATTTAATGCTGCACATAAGAGTTGATCACTTCGTTATTGAAGTGTGTTCCCCTATCTGATTCTAAAGAGATCGAAAATCTGAACCGTGATATTAACTCTCTAAGCAACAGCTTTGCAACTGTGAGACTGTCATTCCTACATGTGGGGTATGCTTCAATCCAATGACTAAACACACACACACAATCACCAACATGTACTTCAATCCACCACATGCAGGCATCTCAATGAAATCCAACTGCATTCTGCTGAATGGTCCTCCTGCTCTTCCAATGTGGCTCAAATTCACCACTGTCCCTTTTCTCACATTTAATTGTTGATAGATTACACACCGATGACATACTGCCTCTACTGCTTGTGTGAACTTTGGATTAAACCAAACTACTTTGAACACTCTACCCATGCGATCTCTTCCAAGATGTGCTTGGCCATGATAATAACGGGCCATCTGAGTCAACAAACTGTTTGGTAGTACCATCTGACCCTCCTCAGAAACCCAAATCTCATCTGGTGTTTGAATACACTTAAGTTTTACCCAAAGCTTTTTCTCTTCCTTGTCTGCATTTTCCTGCAAGGTCTTCAATTCCTGTAGTGTGTCAATTATTTTCAAAGCAAAACTTGCACAATTATTTTCTTCTTCAGGCATTAGTTCCCACTTGTCTTTAAACGATATACAGTTCAATGCGCAAAACCTTGCGACTTGATCCGCATACCCATATCCCACGGAAATGGAATCCTGTGTCTTTTGGTGTGCACTGCATTTTACCACAACAATTTCTTAAGGTAACTGAATTGCGTACAACTCTTTTACCCAGTCACCATTTCCTACTGGAGTTCCAGTCGAGGTCATAAAACCTTGCTGCAACCAAAACTGGCCAAAATCATGAACAACTCCAAATCCATATTGACTATCGATATAGAATGTGACTTTTAACCTTGCAAAAACATAGCAGGCTCTAGTAAGAGCTACTAGCTCTGCCACTTGTGCAGAGTATACCCCTGGAAGTCATGAAGCTTCTAATGTGCCTGTAATTGTGCACACAGCATATCCTGCTCTCAGTGTGCCTGTTCCATCCCTGGGACACGAACCATCAACAAAGACAATTTGGTCAATTTCTTCTAAACGCTTGTCTCTAATGTCAGGCCTTGGTTTTGTACACAGCTCAGTTACCTCAAGACAATCATGCTCAATATCTTCCTCTTTTTCAATTTCACTTGGAAGTAATGTTGCTGGGTTTAGAAACCGTACATCTTTTCAATGTTACATTCGGAGCACCCAAGATGCTTGTCTCATACCTTGTCAGTCTTGCACCCGTCAAATATTGAGTTTTCGTCCCTGTCAGTAAAATCTCAACAGAATGTGGTACCATTACCGTCAAAGGGTCTCCTATGACTACCCCCTCACATTGGGAAAGACTTTGACCAACTGCAGCTACTACACGCAGACAACCTGGTAAAGCTGCTGCAACCGGGTCCAAGGTAGCCGAAAAATAAGCTACTGGGAGATAAGCACCTCCATGGACCTGTGTCAAGACAGACAAAGAACAAGCATCATGTTCATGACAAAACAATGTGAAAGGCTTTGTGTAATCAGGCATTCCCAACGCTGGAGCTCCGCACAAACTCTCTCTCAATTTGGTGAATGCTTTCATCTGGTCCTCATCTAGGGTAATGGGATCTGTAACTCCCTTATCTGTCAATTGCTGTAAGGGTTTGGCAATTTCAGCAAAATTTAGAATCCACTGTCTACAATAACAACTATTCCCAGAAACATTCTGACATCTCTCTGCAAAGTCGGGGGATTTCTCTGCAGAATCATGGTAATTCTGTCCCTGGAAATTCTCCACAATCCCTTCTCAGTCTGATGTCCCAGATATTTCACTGACTTTTGGCAATATTGTAATTTCACAGGTGAGACTTTATGTTCATACTCTCCCAAATTATTCAACAGGTCAATCGAGTCATGTTTACACTCGTCCCTTGTTCTGAATGCAATTAGCAAGTCATCAATGTACTGCACCAGAGTCGATTGGCATGACAATTCCAACGACTCCAGGTTCTTTTTCAGGATCTGATTAAACAGTGATGGTGACTCAGTATACCCTTGTGGAAGCCTGCACCAGCTGTAGATTCTGTCTAGGAATTTGAAACTAAAAAGAAACTGACTATCCTCATGAAGAGGCACAGAAAAGAAAGCTTGTGACAGATCTACCACTGTCAACCACTCATCATCGCAGGGAATCTGAAACAGTATCACTGCTGGATTGGACACTATTGGACAACACTTAACCAACATGTCATTCACTTTTCGCAAGTCCTGCACTACACGTACTTTCCCACATGGCTTTTTCAAACCCATTATAGGTGAATTGCATGGGCTACTCAGCACTTCTTTCAAAACTCCTGGTTTTAAAAAGTCTACACTTATTTGTGCCACTTTCATTAAAACATCTTGTGGCATGTTATACTGTGGAAGCTGCGGGAACACTGCATTTGGCTTCAAAGTGATTTTAATCAGCTCCACTTCCTTAATCAAACCTATTTCCTTTCCTGTCAGATCCCACACCTCTTCCTTCACAGTTCCCTGTAAATCTGCATGCAATTCTTTCACAGTGAACACTGGGAAACATTCAATCAATGGGTATTCTTCATAGGCATTGTTAACTATCATTACAGTTGCCTGCTCTTCTTCATCATCACTATTTGTCTGGACTTCTATCCCTGTGTCTTCACAATTGATGGAACATTTGGTTTTGCACAGTAAGTCTCTACCCAATAAGGATACAGGACTTGAACAGCACACCACAAATCTATGCATTCCCTGGTAATTTCCAATTGTGACCTGCACTGGTTCTGTGATTGGATTCGTCAAGTGTCTGTTCTCCACTCCCACAACTTGTACTGTTCTGCCTGAAAGAGGTAAATTAGGGACTTCTATGCTTCTTACTGTAGAGCGTGTAGCTCCTGTATCAGCAAAGAATGAGACCTTGTAGCCCATCACCTTTTCCTTCACAAAAGGTCCTCTCTGATCTACTTCTAGAGAAGTGGCAAGCATACAGGCTCCTTCATCTGAACTGTCACTCATCCATTCTTCGTTTATCTCATCCTCACTGTAAAATAGAAACTGATGTACTGTGTTATTACTACTATCTTGTCTTTGACCTGAGACCTGCTGAGTAAGCATCACCTGTTGCTGCTCCATCGGGGCTTGAGGTATTTGCATATGCTGTCTAGGTACCATGGGGACCTGCTGCTGTGCTGGCTGTAATGGAGCAAATTGTGCATGCAGCACCTGCATTTGCTGCACTGGTAGGAAATTCTGTCCTCGATTCTGAGCATTAGGAATGAATCCTTTCATTCTTGGGACTTTCACAGTCTGAAATGTACTGACGTCACCTTGCTGAACCACACCATCCTGCGCCATCAACGAACACTCCCGCTTCCAGTGTCCCACATTTCTGCACAAATGACATGGTAACATCTTTTTTTCATACCTTGCATGTCATTCTGAACAACCACAGTCCCTAAGTCCGGACCACACATCATGTCCATTCCACGCCCTCTATCTCTCACTTGAGGCTGGAACATAACAGCTCTCTGCTGTGGCGGCATAGGCGGTACTATAGCTCCCTGCACTCCTGTTTGAGCTGCCTTTATTTGCATCACCATTGCTTTTTCTTTCAACTTTTTCTGTTTCAATTCATTTTCGTCACTACAGTTCTTCGTATATTGCAACATCTCATCAATCGGCTTTGCTTGCCAGCAAATTAAATGACTCTTAATCATCTGCCCTACCTCCGGTCTTAGTCCTTCGACAAACCTGAACACGAAATGCAACATGTCTTTCGGCTCAATTGCTTCCTTACCACTGTACTCCTTGAACAATCTTTCATAGTAGGTATGTATTGATTCTTTAGACTCTTGGATCATTCTATCAATCCGCTGCCAATCAATGTTTTTGGGAGAAATCCTTGTCTTCAGGATCTCAATCACTTTATAATAATTTTTCATTACCTCAGGTGAAGGTGCACCTGTTACTTTATACCTTTCCGGTTCATTTGTTGGCCAATCTACAGCCCTCTTACACTTGACCCACAAATCTGCCGGCACCACTATCTCCAATAGCGTGTTCAAGTCTTCCCACAAACATTTGGAAAGCTTCATAAATCTCTCTGTCTGTTGATACCACTCAACCGGCTTCTCTCTCCATTTTGGATAATCATTTGAAAATGACAATATGTCACTCCTGTGGCATGGAACATAAACAAACTGCCCTCCTGGGATTTCTCTCATTGGAGGCATCTTGACTGATTCCCCCTTGTCGCCACCTTCAGCCCCTTCTTGTGAATCCCGTTTTTGTTTATCTTTTTTCTTTGTTCATCTACCTTCCAACTTCTCTAATGCTCCCCAAATCTGTGCACTCTGCAGTAATTCTCTCAAGTGTGCCTTCATTCCCGCTGATCTCATGTGTTCAAAATCCTTCGCCTCAAAATCTAATCTTTAGCTGCGTTTCAAATGCTTTGTTTTCTCAATGTCAATGTCATGTTTTTCTGCTAGCTCTGCCAATTTCTGATGTATTTTACTCACTGCTCTTGTAATCTTTTGGCATAAGTACCTCATCTCTTCTTCTGTGTAGGATTCTAATCTGTTCACACCCATTGTTCCTTCGATTAATTCGGTAACCTCTATATTCAACCTTACTCGATTCATCTGATCCTCGCCCTTGGATGCATTCTGAGGTGTATTTAGACTGTCTAACCACTCACTTCATTGTTGAGCTGACAATCCCTTTGTTACTTGCATTCGGCACTGATAGCTGTTGTACCACTGCACCTGAAGCTTGCTGTGTCAAAAGTCTCAAACTCTGACTCGCATTCGTGCCATTTACTGCACCTGGAAGTGCTACAAGTGGACTAAGATACATCAAAGGTCTAGTTCCATTGAAAGTTTGTCCTGCAGACGACATTAGCTGTGCAGGATCACTCACTCCCCTCCTAACAAGACTCTGTGACATTTCATTCTGCTCCCCTACATCGAATTTATTTTGTGCAAATAAGGGTACCACTGGACCTACAGTAATTGGTAGCGATATTGCATCTGCAGCTGCCCTAGCACCTGCACTTTGCAGGAATGTTACCCCATTGCCTGATTCATAACTGGTGTGATATCTGATTGTGTTCCTGTCAGTGGTGTAAACATCGGTAGACCCTGTGCTTGAGCTGAAGGCAATAACATTGGTGTTGGATCTGTCTGAATCAGCATTGGCTTTGGAAGCAGCTGCTCCCTCGGCACCATTCTGTTCGAGACTGTCTCAAGAAATGGCAAATCTGGATAAATTCTCTGCACTGAAGGTGGATGTATCTGCGCTTGAACTACATTAGTAGTTTCCGCATTGGGTATACTCTGTACTACCCCCGGTAATTGTCCCCCCTCTGCCTGTACAGCCCCCTCTGCTCCCTGGGCTTGTGCCAGAGGAGCTGTAGGGGCAGTAGCATTAGTTCCTGGGCCCCCCGCATAGGGTGTCAGAGAACTGCATAATGAGATCCTCAACATCAGAATCATCATCATCCACATAGGACTTTCCCTTTTTCTTTCTCCCTCCACTCTCATCCTCTTTGGCACTATCTTCCTTCTCTGTCTCATCTCCCTCCACAATTGCAGGAAACAATTTGACCTCCTGTAATGTTGCCATTTTCCATCGCTTTTGCTCCCAATCCCATCTAGCTTCAGCTAATGATTTTCCTACTTGATTCATCCTCCTCTTGAACTTCATCTCCTGTTGCTGTCTGGCCACTTGCTCCCAAACCGCTAAAGCTTCAAACTGTGCTGGTCTCGGTAATGGCTTCATGTCGTACAATGACATTCGCAACTGATCCAGAATTCTCAAATTAAATGTTCCATGCTCCGGAAACGCTAAAGACCCTTGGTTTTTTGTAAACTTGCACCATTGCTTTAACCATAAACACAGTGCTACACCTCGCTCACCATCACAATATAGGCTGGAGAATCCTCCGGTGGGGTCGGCTCCACCACTGGTGCCTTAATGTAAGTATCATCTTTCATCGCACTCTTAAATGCCTTGAAAAACTTCATTTTACCTGCTTTGTTTACCTTCGATTCAAAATATGAAATGACTTTTACTTCCAAGATTCCCTTCACCCACTTACTCAACCAATTGCCTCTTACGGATGGCTGCCAATACACTCACAGGTCTTCTCACTAACCGACCTATCCCAGCGCGGCACACTCTGATGTCACACTCACACACAGCGGCTGACAAAGTCTTGCAGCTCGTCCTCCCTGACTTGATTCACACAACTAATGCAAATTATTGCGAGCAATTACCAAAACCCAGTAACTAAAACAAACCTTCTGGTTTACTACAGGAAGGGACACAATCGCTTCAGAGACCTTACGGATTTTCACTAATGGCTCTCTTGGCTCATATAGCTATTCCTCTTTCTCAGTCTCCCACATTTGCAAGCAAAATTTGACCCGCAAATTTTACTCTCAACTGATCAATGGGTCTGTTCCGGTGCACATAGAACTCGCCAAATCAGTGTCGAAATCTCTTTTACCCAATTATCACAAACACCGACTTGTTGACTATGCCCAATCAACCTACTAAATCAGACAGATTACAACATATAGCCGAGTGTCTCCTACACTTGTCAATTTACTCCGGAATGTTAGACCACGCAGGGTCCGCACATCACCAACAATCACATGGATAATTGTTTTGCACAAAGCACCACACACATGTGAAGTTTGATGACTTCCCTACTCTCATACTACAGACTACACACACTCCTACTAACCTCCACTGGAGTACACAGACTCCCTACTATACCTCAGATACCTCACAATTCACCTGCGATTTGCTTAAGCCTGTGCAAGCGCAACCTACCACTTTCACACTACCACAAAATATGCCGAAAACATACCCAACTTTACTAGCATGATCGAGGGTTTGGGAAAGTCATTTCTGGGCTTAAGGGGACATCATCTTTAGTACAATTGCCATTTCGGAAAAACAAAATTCAAAACTCATAAAATACGAAGAACTAACCCCAACATAAACTACTCAAATACCCAGTAATCACCACTTAACTAGTTCCCCAAGGAAATTAACCATCAAGCTGCTACTAAAAACTGCTAGCGTGCCCGGTCCTTAATAAGTAAACTTACATGGGGATGCGTATAGATCGATGAACCTTTTGAATCGCATGGAGTATCCTAGTCATGCAGTGATCACTGAACCATTAATCAACATCAAAACATCAATATCAAACACTTAAGAAACCAAAAAGAAAACCACATTAATCAGAAATATCCATCACTCATGGAAAAGGTTAACAACCTTTATTCCCTATTGATTACAATTCTAATTAATTGTTAATTAGATCTTTATTAAGCAAATTTTATTAGTACATCAGATGGAGTACATTAGATGGAGTACATCTAAAGAAAACACTTTTCTTAAAGAAAAACATGAGCAATAATGTAAATCATAAGTCAATGAATATTAGCATTAATGACGCAATTCAGCAAATGAATTTGTCAGTCATTTGTCACTGTCAAAGTCTCCCCTGTCAGCCTACCTAACCAAGATTAGCATTAGCATGAGTGTCTTCATGCGAAAACAATTTAGTGAAAACATTAATTTGGAAAAATCTAACTAAGAGAGAGTTTCTATAAAAAAAGCGCAGTTGGTACCTAGAAGAAAAGGCACAAAAATTGTCAGTCACATTTCATAGCTGCCTGTCCAGGAAGGATCAGCAACAAGTCAGTCTTCATCCCCAGGTCATCAATGGTCAGCTACGGATCAGGCTCACAGAGCATAAGCCCAATTGTCAGCACCTCGGACAGCATCTCCTGACGTCATCAACTTTCTCCTTGCTGTTGTGATTTCTCACTGCTTGTCATGACTTTTTATTAGGGTCTCCCAGTCCAACCCACTTATTGCTAATTGGTCAGTCCATCGGACGTTATGACTCTAATAGTTTTTGTTTACCAAATCTCTAATTTTGCATATATCTTATGTCCCATAAAACTGATTGGTTCTTTTTGCGATGAGAACATCATCCGGCTCTTCAGGTAACAAAATTGTTGCATATGAATCTCTAGTCAGTGTCTCTATTGTTCAAGCCCTGGGAAAGGACATTTAGCCTACACTACACATAATTGTGTCAAATTGTCTTCATCATCTCCTGTTCGTTGGTACATTTGCAGAATGTTCTAGGTGAGCAGCTTGAACTCTGAGCGGTTCAAGGCTGCCATTCCCGGTTACCAGTCCTGTGCAAGGCACTTGAATTCTTCATGTTCAGAGCAAGCAAGGCCCAGTGAAACCAGACTCTTAGTCCGGCTAATTTAAGAATATGAATTAATACAAAACATAGGTTATACACTCCGTTATGACATATTAGTGCATTTTCTTATACATTTTTTTCTATTATTATGCATCTGTTAATACACATGGTGACCATTCTCTGAGGGCACATTTTTCAAATGCGCACGTTATTTTTTAAAATTAATTTCTCTATGCATTTTTCTCTTTATTAAAACACACATTAATCATTAGCAATATCTTTAATTAACATATCTGCTCCATCAGTTCCTATTGTGGCGCGGTGAGGCGTACAGTGACCGCCACATTCCAGCACGACTGAGTGTAAACAAGTCTATTTGCTTACCTCCCATTCAGGGAGGTGATGCCTCCTCTACCCGCTGGTCTCATTGCACTTTTGAGCGCATGCACTACTTCCTCCACTGCGCCCTGAGGAATAACATTAAAATCGGAGTGACTACAAGTTTGACTGTATGTGGGTTTATGAGTATTTGCAAGTTGGTTAAGGTAAGCCATGGATTCTCATGGGTCCTTGAATGAGAGAAGATACCTGCATTTGGATTAATCTTTTGATTCTTGTTTCTTTTTTCCCCTCTCTCTCACCTGTTTCTGTCTTTTGATTCCTGTTTCTTTTTTTCCCCTCTCTCTCACCTGTTTCTCTTTATTCCTGGAACAGACCTAGAGTATTAGTAAGACTGGCATATCACCTGTGCCTTAAATTTCTGGTGGCAAGCTGTGTCTACCATAATTTCATTTCTGCATGATTCACTCTTGATAGGTACAGCCACTAACTTGGTTTTTCTCATTGGCTCTTTATATATTTGTTTGGTTTATATACGGTACCAAGCTACACTTGTAAGTAGGATCAATATGATTGCATGGTTGGTGTTGTGCATATGGGGTTTACTTGTGGATTAGGTGAATGTTCCATCACCTATTTTTCTCTCTCTTTTGGATTCAGTTATTCTACCTTTTACTTTAACAAGTTCAATTATATATGTCTGTGTTGTTCCTTTTTTCAGGTGTCCCATTTTATCTGTTTTGTCCTGATGAGACCCTGCATTGTTTAAAGGGTTGAAATGTCATCAACTGTGTCCAGAACAAACCTAATAATGTGACTCTTAGAAATTAATTGGGTTACGAGCATGCACTTGTACTTTCTTAGGTCGGAGGGGCAGTGTTTGGAAAACTCTTTCATGGTCTACTGTGTTATCGCATGCGTTATTTGATCATCACAGGTTCCATGGTTGGGTTTCGGGCTTTCCATAATGATATATAAAATCTGCAAAAATATATTGATGTTCATACTGATTAGAGTTTGTGTAATTATTATTATTGTTATTATTACATTTTCAGATAATTGTGGTTGTCCTTCCATTCTTTTCTTCTTACTGTGATAATACCAGTATGATTGTGTTTTGTATCTATCATATATTCCTATAAGAACCACTGTGTTTTATAGTATATTGTAGCAGCCCAGGATTTTATAGGCAGGATTGCCTTTGTTGCATTGTAGGTATCCTCTGCATCACTTAGCAGGGCCGCCACAGAAGATCATTTATTTTCAAGAGTTCATACCCAATTCCTATGTGTTGACTGTATCAAGATACAATTGTGTACCTAACCTATCTATGCTGGGTTGGAAAGGGTATGGATAACTAAGGACAACTATTGTAAAAATGAGTGAGTAATTGTGAGCAATGATTGATGATTTATGTGGTGGTAGACAGTAAGGGAGGGTATTCTATTAACAGTAAACTTGATTTTGGTGAAGATGATTGGCCTTCCAGTCACTTTAGTTAACAAACAAAAATCTATACAACATACAGAAATGTGGTTTCTCTACTTGTTCTTAATCTGTAGTGCCCAACACATCTATCTTACTCATGTCAGGATTGGGAAAGAGTAGTTACTTGGTGTCAGGAGGAGGATGGAAGAACCCAGGACAGAGCTACATCATAAAGAACAACTGGAAGAAGGGAGTTATCAACTGCAAATGGAAACCGTGGGCCTGATTCACAAGGGCAAACTTAGACCAAAAGTCTAAAGTTTAGACCAAAAGTCTAAACTTAGGTAAAAGTATAATACTCACTATGAGTAAAGTTAGACTTTTGGTCTAAATTTTGACTTTTAGTTTAAGTTTAGACCAAAAGTCTAGACTTAGACCAAACATCTAACTTTACTTATAGTAAACTAGGTCTAAACTTAGGGGCATATTTTATTCTCCATTTGCGCTAAATTTGCATTATTTTGTGTTTACGCAAATTCAGCCCAAAACTAACTCTATATTTATAATTTGACATTAGACCTGCCTAATGTCAAAATATTGGAGTTTACACCATTTTTTAGATGCGTGAACCTACCTTGCGTCAATTAGATGCAAGGTAGGCGTTCCGATCTATAAAATGGTGCTAATACCATAGCCCCATATTAACCCCCTGTGCTAAAATGACGCATGGGTGGGAGGAGGGGCTAAATAATGATGCAAAGCTTGCTTTGCACCATTATTTAACACCTGGGTCAGACCAAGAGTTAGGGGACCTGTGGAACCATTTCCATGGTTAAGCACCATGGAATGGCTCTACAGGTACCTGCCTCAAGCCCCAGGAACACCCCCACCCACACCAGAAGGACACCGGATGATGGGGGACCCCATCCCAGGTAACTAGGGTAAGTATAGGTAAGTATTCTATTTTTGTTTAATTAAAGTGCCATCTGGGGCCCAACTTGGGACTCCCTGCTTGGCACAGGGTGCAGTTGCCATGCCCAGGGGATCTTGGTCCCCTGTGCTGGCCGCTGGGGGGTGGGCATGACTCCTGTCTTTCCTAAGACAGGAGTCATGTGGTATGGATGGTTTTGTGCATGACTCCTGTCTTTTCTAAGACAGGAGTCATGTGGTATGGATGGTTTTGTGTCAGAAAATGACGCTAGGTTGGTTAGAGGCATTTTTTTTACCTCTAACCAGCTGAACGCCATTTTTTGGTGCAAAATCCCCTTCTCCCATACCGCCACCCCCACCCAGCTAACATCTTTTTTTTTTTTTACGCTACCCCAACATTTGCACCGGCCATTCCATAAATATGGCACCCAGCAGGCGCTCAGGAATGGAGCAAGCCCTTGCAAAACCTTTTGATGCAAAACTGCTTTAGTGCAGTTTTGCATAAAAAAGTATAAATATGCCCCTTAGACTTTTGGGGTAAACTTAGATTTTTGGTCTAAGTTTATCTTTGTGAATCAGGCCGTATGACTCTGAGGCCTAATACTCAGCTATGTAGAATGGACAGAGTTGCGTTGATTTGCGAAATGCTGATAAGTGTGTGTGTTTCACTGGTGGCAAAAATGAAATTCTGAGTCCTCTTGTTTTTTGTTCTTTCTCTTCCCTCCTGAACAAACAAAAGGCGGAAGATGAGCTCAAACCTCCTGCTTACCTACTAGACCGTTTTTGAAACAGTCACCCATGAGTGATGGACAGGAGAATGCAGAGGCACCACCAAATTTGGCAATACAGTATCATTTTTCTTTTAACAATCACATTTTTAGAACCAGGTGAGTTCATTTCACTCCACCATTTGAAACCTAGATGACTGAACATTTTGGATAACTAGTACATTGGGACTTTGGGGCAGAAGTAAAGTTTTCAATGCCTGTAATTGAATTGTATCATACTCATTCCTTCATTTATTTCCTTCCAGAACTGATTTATGATGATGATATGCTGCTCATTGCCCTGATGAACACTCTTGTTGTGTTTATCTTTGTCAGACCCTTCCCCAAAATCCCTTTCCCATCCATTTATCAAACCCCTAACCCTGTTACACCGGGCTATGTGGTTTACTGAGGTGTGACTTAAGTTAATTACATCAAATAGATCCCACGCTTGGTGAGGCGGATGTGGTTAAATGCTACACCAACTCACGGTGGGATCTTCTATTATCTGAGCAATAGCCCACACCAGTCCCACTTGCCCAACCAAGCATAAGTAAGAACAAACGTCATTCCTCAAACTCAACACATCATCATTCAGGCATTTGTTCTGCGTCAATAAATTGCTTAAACTTATTGACTACACAGTATAGTACATTTTTCATGACTTGAGGATTTAATAACTTTGGTTTTTAAATTCCATGCTCACCATGCTCAGAAATATTACCTATTGCTAGTTTTTGATATGAGGTATTCTTTGAGGTATCATGGTGGTAGTAGTCTGTCCTCAGCCTTTCTAAAGCTATAATATGGATATATATGTATAACCTATTAACACCTTTTCTTTCAATTTAGTTGCCTGTTATCCTTTTAATTAATCTTACAGTTGGAGATCAGATCACCTAGGTGGGAATGGGACCTCGCTGTGATATCGTCCCTTTTAGCGCACTACTATAAAGAAGATATCATGAGAAACCCTTCAGTAAGTTGTTGGAACTTGGACCATTGACAGAAGAAGCAGCCACCCTCATTTGATCTTTTCAGGTAAGAGATCTATGAGGTGAAGTCAACTGCTTTACTTAGTATGTAACTAACTTATATTGCAGTTGAGATACAAGCTTTCTTGTTTATCTATGTTTTTGTAGGCAATATAGGGATTGACAGCATACCCTCTTACCTGGCATAAACGTAGAGAAATATACATTAAAAAGACAAGCTGCACAAACAGGCATCAATGAAAAGTTAAAAGTAAAACACGAAAAACCTCAGACATAAAGTGGATTGTAAAAATGTCCCCTTTACTAACAAATAAAATATGAATAAACTGTAAAACCCACCCTTTCCACCCATAACAGGCCCACCCCTCTCCACATCTTACCCATCCCCAGCCAATGTCCAAAATAAATGTCCAGTGCCCAAACGGTATTCCTAAAATCCTTCTCCTGCCACCCACAACAACTCTCTCCCTCCCAAAAACATAGTAAAAAAGGCCTAAAAGAGGGCACTTTCAAGGAGGGTCTCAACATGTCCTATGCGGCCCTTGAAACATGCCAATCACTTGCGCCAGCTCGCACAGCACACAGGAATGGTACAGCTGGTCTGAATGGTGGATGCATGGGGATGGTGACAGGCAGCTCCAGGCTTGTAATGCTGCTGATGTGGCCTGGAGACTGGAGGCACAGCCGTTTGGCTGGTGGAACTGGGCCCAGGTCTAGAAGCAGGGGCATGTGCTGGGCCCTCCTCATCCACCAGCTGCTGGTAATGTTGCCTAATGGCCTTCAGCCTCTGCCACCACAGCCGGGTTGTGATCTCCAGCAGGGTCCTTGATGGAGGTGGACCGGCAGGGGCTATATCAAGAAAGAAAAAAAAAGAAAAAAGACACATTTTAAAATACATTCGGTGCAAACACTTTAAAAAAAAAAATCATAGTGGCATAGTATAAGTACATTGCTGCTGGTGCCCTAGGGCCATTGGAATTTTTGATGTGATGATTACGAAAGTCAGTCACAGGAAGGGACATGATTGATTATGCCTCATAAAACCATTGACTGGCTGAAAGGGGGCAGTAAAAAACAGTGTTTTTTCTGGCAAAGGATTTCATAGAAAAATTAACCACACAGACACTTTGTGTGGAAAGAATAAAAATAACTCTATTTAATGATTGAAGCATCATGCACTATGTATTACAAGTATTCTATTCTTGTTGTGCTACATGATGACTGGAAGCGTGCTAGCTAGTGCATCTGGTATACTACAAATTTGCTATTCTCTGTAGCCTGCGGCTGGGGCAACTACAATGGAATTTTTTTAATCTTTGATTCCAATGACTTTGCTCTTCCCCAAACGCCTTTCAATTCTACCCTGACTACAAGAGGAAGATGATGATTCTATGTCACACACGTCATGTATAACATCCGGATAATAGATATCCCTTCTGGCTTAAGTAGACAGTGGGAAAATGATGCACTGCAGTACAGGGAGAGGAACACAAGAAATATGTATATATATATATGTATATATATATATATATATATATATATTATATATATATTTTGTTGGGCACGTTCATCACAGAGTATCCCATCCACAAAAGACAAAATCACAGACACTCAATCCCAATTTACTTCCTGGCCCCACCCTCAAACACTACTTATTTAAATCAGATACATTCACTTGGTAGTAAGTGAAGGGAAAGGAAAGCAAACCTGAGTTAGGGACTGAGTTAGTTTGGGTAAGGAGTTACTCCATCACAAACGTGACTGATATCCTATCCACCGTATTAAAATTCATAATATGGCAGACAGGATATCCATCACATTTGTGATGGAGTAACGCCCTCCGCCAAACTCTCTCAATCATCCCCTTAGTCTGCTGCAGCAGGAAATGGTAGAGGTTTTGCTTGGAATAATGGGTGGTGGGGGGTGGTGGTTCACTGATGATGTAGCTCAGGCTTATTCAGCCACTGTATTTGAAACTGAAAGTTGATGAATATCAAACTTGAACAGGAGTGAAATTAGCCATATGAAGTAAGAACCATTTGTCCGGGCCGTAACAGCTAGAACATGTCAACAATTTATTTTTCTCAATGTGGTCAGAAGTTAGGAATGTACATGGCTGGCACTAGGGAAGGTGACTGAGTGGGCACTGGGAAGGAAGCTAAAGACACCTTTTTTGTTTTGTTTTGTAATCCATTGAAAGGGTTGTAAATGCTACATTAAAAGAAATAGGACCACATTGCGAAGCCAACACTTCAGTGCCAGATTGAACCATGCTGGAGTTGGGAGGAGAGAGTCATCATCATCATCATCACATCATGGCCCATGGGTGAGACTAATAAGTCATGACTCGCGAAGTGCCATTGTCAGGGAGGTCAGGGATGATGATGGATGGGTGGGATCTGCATGAATTAACAAATACAGTGGGTATACTAGCAATTGTCAATTACTAAGCAATCTTACTTACCATCACCGTCTTTGCGGCCACACTCCCCATTCAGGTGCTGCTGCATCTGGAGCACTGGTGCTGGCCCCCAGCACTGGTGGTTTGTGTGGCTAGAAAAAACAATACACATTTTAGGTGCTACATACACCTCCCCCCTTTTTAAAAAAAACAAAATACAACCACAACATATGACTAAAGTTGAGTTTGTAGTATCTCCTTTCCCATGTAAAATATCATCATCAAAAACATTATTTTGGTCAGAAAACCATAAAAGTGCAAATAAATACATTACAATATTACTACACAGCATATGTAAAAAACATTTCCAGGGTAAAAAACAATAATAGTGCAATCAAATCCTGAAAACATGAGCTTCATAATGTTAACCAAACAAGCTAGGTATCTCAGGATAGACCCAAGGCATCTTATTTATGAATAAATGTAACATGATTGCATTTATCCCTTGATAAAAATAGATTTTTAAAATTCATAGTTCTAATCATTCCATTACAAAAGCAGGAGGGTAAAACTTCTCCTGCTGCATGAAACAAGAACTTTAAAATGTTAGAAGACCATTTACAAACATGCTACTTGTCTAATCCTCCACATAATTATTAAGAAATGGGATACAGCAAATACCAAACTTTGAGAAGCATTAAACCTTAATATACGATGGGCATTTTATGTTCTCTGACATCAACTGTTTCCCTTTCAGTTCCACAGGAAGGGCTGATACACACATTACCGCCATTATAACGGGCGCAGTGATAGTAAAGTGGGCATTAGGCAGAGTTTCATAACTGAATTGAACACACAGTTTTCAAGCTAACGGGGGCTCAATTTCATCAAGAAAAAGTTCAAAGTTATACACTACCTTAAGTAGGAGAAAAGTATCTGTCAGACTACCCTGGGAGCGGCTTGTCAGCATCTGAGCTGATTTAAACTCCAAATAGCTTTTTTTTAACCAGGGCTTTACTGAGTGACTGTGCCGCTTCTGGGTAATCTCACATTTCTCCAGACCCTACCTTGATTAAAGTTTCCTTAACACACCTAAACCAGGGTATACTATTCGGCCCAGACAGACCCAATACTTCACGGAAATCTGTTCGATAGGACGATAACTCATGACCAGCCCAAATCCGTCTCCAATAAAGTATGGGTCTAAGCCAAACCCCCTCAGAGATCGGCCTCAAATCCATGTCAAATCTCAGTGGTGAGCCAGCAGGGAGCCCTAGAAACTTTTGCAGAAAACAATTCTCTGCGAATTATAATTGGGCCACTTTTATGTATCCTCAAAGTTCAGACTCATACACATGGCAGCCCCCAAAGCCTGAATTTTATAAATTTGAGTTTCTGGAGAAATTCTATAAAAATGCGAGCATTTCTGTGTTCTTAATAGTGCTCCACTATGTAGCCCGAGCTTGAGTCTCCGTTTCTCTATATGGAGGCTCCAATCCATATCTTCAGTAAGGGTCATTCCTAGATAATCAAAAACCTTAACCCATTCCAAGGGAACATCAGTGAGCGAGGGGTTGGGGACGCGTAGAGTGACCAGGATTTAAAATCATAAATTTAGTTTTATCAACATTTATCACAAGTACTCTCTGCGCACAAAAGCTCTCAAAGTGACAAAGCAGTTTCTGCACACCCATAGAAGATTTAGGGGCATATTTATAGTCTGTTTGCGCCGAATGTGTGTCAAAAAAGTTGACGCACATTTGGTGCAAACCATGCACTATATTTAAACTTTGACGCCGAGCCCGCGGACGTCAAAATTCCTCCGTGTGCGTCATTTTTTGGATGCGGGAAACTGCCTTGCGTTAATGACATGCAAGGTAGGCGTTCCCGCCCAAAAAATGACTTTAAGGCCTGTGCGCCTTATTTATACTCCAGTGTCATTTTGACGCACAGGAGGGGGCAGGCTTTAAGGGAACGCCGGCGCTGGTTTGCATCAAATAGTATAAATAAGGGCCTTAGATTATAGGAGAGGCCTTGGTATCTTCTAATCTAGGTGCATCTCCATTGCACTTATCCAAATAAGAGACCAAGTCATTGACAAGCAATGTAAAAAGAGTGGATGTGAAGACACATCCTTGCCTTACTCCCCATTCCACAGAAAAATGGGACGTCAATTCCCCGGCCAAACCACACTGGAACTGGGCAAAGTTGCCAGAGTATAACCTGATAAAAATAGCCAAGAGGTCGGCCAGGAGACCCATGTCAGCCAAAACCTGTCATAATTTCAGACGAGGGGCCATTTAAAATGCTGATCGTAGGTCAATAAAAGAGATGTAAAGGCTGCCACCCCCCAAGACCACTGTTTTCCCAAAAATTAATTGCAAGCGGAGGATGTGATATAGGCCCATATTTATACTTTTTGACGCAAAACTGCGCTAACGCAGTTTTGCGCCAAAAAAATTAGCGCCGGCTAACGCCATTCTGAAGCGCCATGCGGGCGCCGTATTTATTGAATGGCGTTAGCCGGCGTTAGCCGACCGGCGCTGCCTGGTGTGCGTGAAAAAAAAACACGTACACCAGGCAGCGCCGGCGTAGGGAAAAATGGCGTTTGGGCGTCCAAAAATGGGGCAAGTCAGGCTGAGGCAAAAAAATCGTCTTAACCCGATTTGCGCCATTTTTTTTGTGCGCCCAGACGCCATTAACATGACTCCTGTCTTTAGCAAAGACAGGAGTCATGCCCCCTTGCCCAATGGCCATGCCCAGGGGACTTCTGTCCCCTGGGCATGGTCATTGGGCATAGTGGCATGTAGGGGGGCACAAATCAGGCCCCCCTATGCCAAATTTTTTTTTAAAAAAAATACTTACCACAACTTACCTTTTCTTCCCTGGGATGGGTCCCTCCATCCTTGGGTGTCCTCCTGGGGTGGGCAAGGGTGGCAGGGGGTGTCCCTGGGGGCTTGGGAGGGCACCTCTGGGCTCATTCTGAGCCCACAGGTCCCTTAACGCCTGCCCTGACCCAGGCGCTAAAATCCGGCGCAAATGCGGGTTTTTTAGTCCCGCCCACTTCCGGGCGTCATTTTTGCCCGGGAGTATAAATACGACGCATATGCATCGCAGTCATTTTTTAAGACGGGAACGCCTACCTTGCATATCATTAACGCAAGGAAGGTGTTCACGCAAAAAAATGACGCTAACTCCATGAACTTTGGCGCTAGACGTGTCTAACGCCAAAGTATAAATATGGAGTTAGTTTTGCGTCGAATTTGCGTCGAAAAAAACAACGCAAATTCTGCGCAAACGGAGTATAAATATGCCCCATAGTGTGCTAACACCCTCCTGGAAACCAGCTTGCAAGGATGTGAAAAGTTTTTGCTTGTCCACCCAAGCATGTAGCCTATCAAGAAGTATAGAACATAATAATGTTTGAGAAAAGTTGATAAGACTGATACGTCTGTAATTGCGAGTGTCTGCTGGAGAACCTTTTTTATATATGGGAATAAGTTCAGCACCAGCCCAGGAATAAGGTATTGGTGCTCCATCTAGTATGTTATTGAAAATTAGTTTAAAAAAAATATGGGCCCCAAACCACTATTTCACTCCTGAAGAGGCCCCTTGGAATTTTATCCAATCCAGGGGCTTTATTGGCTGCTATCTTACCAAGAACAGAGTTTACTTCTTCTAGGATAACTGGGTTAGGTTTAATGCAGTTAGTATAGGTATCCTCTTCTAACATACAGTTATCAGCCAACAACGTTGACAGACTGCTGGTGGTAACTTCTAATAGAAAATACAGGGAGGAAAAGTTAGCTACTTAGTCTGCCACAGCGATATTTGACACTGTGAGGCTGACACCTCCTCTGCAGCCCGACGAGACTAAAGTCCAAATACCATGGTGGTCCCTTTCTTTAACTGCAATCAACATATTGTCCCATCTCTCAAATTCTTTTTTGGCCTGTCTAATGTTATTTATATACAACCCCATCCGAACCTTAATTTTCCCTCTATCTTTGGCTCTGATAGCATAAAAAAAGGCAGATCCGGCACTCTTTCATGTTCTATTGTAACATGACTCAGATGGGCAGATTGATAGAATACACATAAAAAAGCATTCAAGATCATCAAACAGGTTGCTATGGATTTGGCAAATCACATATTGGGCTGCATCGCTGCCGTCTCTGCTCCCCAACTTAACAAGATCCCCCAGGCAGCCAGCCACTTTTACATACATTCTACCGGTTTGCTCATCCAAGTCCTTCATAGAAGCCCACTTCACCCTGTGTTTATTACTGGACACAATAGAACCCCAAAGCATGTCTCCATACCTAGAGGTCAGCATCCAGACTCAGGGTATTGTGATCACTATCTAGCCGTGGAACAACAATAAAATCAATCAGAGATGGCCTAACTCTAAAATCTAATAAAATATAATTAATGAGACTGGTGGTTGGCAGGCGATTAAACGTATGCTTCTCCTCACAATCAGACTTTGACCTACTGTTTGCAGCCCAAAGACCCAAGTTCAATGTGATTTGCATTGATTTGCATAACCAGAGGGGACCATTTCTTAATCTGAACTATTGTCAGCCTTGGTATGCTCCATACACTATCTACTTAATGGGCACAAATCGAACCATCCCTATCCAAAGGTTTGAACTGAGAATTAAAATCACCGCCTACCACCTTCAATACATCCCCAGGGGCAGGCATTATATGAGAGATTAACAAATCAATGTTACATGACTCATGAGATGAACCACCTGGTCATAAATATACATTGTATAAATACATAGTTTTAGACCTATTGGTTAGAGAAACACACAAAATGTCAGGAGAGGGAATCAAGACCTCCGTAATCGTGCATGCCAGTCCAGAGTTCACCCAAGTTGACAATCCTCCAGAGAGTCTACCTCTGCCATTTGAAATGGCACCTTTACTAAAATTAATAAAAGTTGCTCCTTGCAGAGGTCTTAGGGCCCAGGTGTCCTGAAATATGCAGAGAGTGAGTTGATCAATAAAACCAGCCCATCCAGGAACATTGAGCTTGGAACTTGACCCTGCAACATTCCAAGACAGATGTTTTAACAGATTATCTTGGGATTTTAAACAAGAGGCCACAGGGCTAAGTTGATCCAAGGAGTCTCTGCTTCAACAGGCTGCAATGGGGAGTGGCAGGGCTGAGGAATTCTGAGGAACATCAGTGGCCTTAAGCTCCCCTCCTATGAAATCACACTGACAGTAGTTAATATCACTTTGTGTATTTTGCTGGTTGACAATGCTAGAAAACTACAGCCAGTAATCAAGCCAACCGTAATGGCAGGGCAGAGATAGGATGATGAATGTGAGTCACTTCAAGTGCAATGAAGGGGTAGAATAAGTTGGTCAGTGAAAGACATATGGTTTGGTTTTGGTTGCCAACTTTGGCAAAAGCAATGGGACTATCCTCATACTACTCATCTACCATGCTGCGCTGTCATCGAAACTGCTGGGATAATACAACACAGCATTGGGGGGAGGTGGTACTCCATATACTTTGCCACTCACTGGTCCTTTGAGCATAATTAAGAAATAGAAAGCCTTCTTAACAAACAAGTGTGAAAGAGCTTGCTTGGGTCTCCAAACTCTGCAGTCTTCACAGTAGACTACCTAATCTAGTCTAGTGACAGTACCAGTCCACAGGGTATAATAAAGGGTAGGAGAGAGGGACAGCATAACGAAACTGAAGAAAGTATAAGCTGCAGATTACAGAAACAGGAGGAAGTAAGGTACAGAAACAAGAAATATAGAAAAAAGGAAAATGCAGGATTGGATAACATGAATAAACATTCAATAGAATGAAGAGCATTTGAAAAAAGCGTCACAGCACAAGAGAAAGAATGACAAATTAATCTGATTGGGGAGAGTTAAAAGTTAGAGAAATAATTATTAACAAGAACTTATTGGGGCCAGGAGAGCCATCTACCACGGCCACAGGGCTGGTGGTGGAGGTGGAATTTCCACCTGCCCCAGGGCTGGTGGTGGCACCCTCCTCAGTCCGACCCTCCAATTCCCTCTTCTTGCCCTTGGGTGCTGATGTAAGAAATAAAGGAGATATCAAAAATAGATTAGTGGTACAGTTAATCTCCTAGAAAATATTTTGACAGACAAAGGCAGTACGGTATTGACAGAATACTTTTCTAACTCAGATTGCCTAATACCTGTATGATCAATTTGACCTATTTCCGACCCTATTTCTGATCCTATTTCAAATTTCCTAAATTACATTTGGAAATACTAATGCATTGCAACCAATGATCTTTGCTTCGCAACTCGCATTCACAAATCCCCTTTCATGAGGCAATTGTGTCTGTTTCCCTTTTTTCAATGCATAGATGCATGCATACATCACTGGAAGAATGCTTGGGAATATACAAGTTATATAAAAAAACAGCACAGAACTCTGACTCACTGATTTATATTACTTACTTCTACTACTACTACCCCCACAGTACCACTATATTAGTAACAGGAAGATAGAGGAGTCAGCATAACCAGCATAATCAGCATTATGAGCCCATATATTCCTGTCAGCATTTCCCAATCCATCATGGCGTCCTCACTTCTTCCTCTATGTCACTTTCTGTTTTTTGGTGTATAAGGAGCAGAACTGACTTTCTCCTTTGTGTTTCAGCACTCCTCGCTCCTGCTGGTGTGTCTTCACCCGTACTGATGTTTTTTCACTTCTGCTGGTGTATCCTCACTCCTGCTGTTATATCATTGCTCCTGCTGGTGTCTCCTTGCTCCTGTTGGTAATTCATGCTCCTGTTTCTTCCCTTCTGAACCCCTCTACTCTCCTTGTTCCAAACTTTCCACTGGCCTTATCTGTGCCTTCTGAGCCTTGCTGCAGTCCTGGTCTTCTTCCATTCCGTCAGTACAGGTACTTTTCAGACTCCAGGGAGCCTCCGATCACCATAAGAGGTTTTTTCCCTTTGGGGTTTATCCTCTTGGGGGCTCCTTGTGGAAGGCACCACCTGCTTAGAAGTTCCATTGTCAGCAGCATTGTGGCTACCAGAATGGGCGCCCCCTATTTTTGGTAGACAAGGACAGTCAAAACTGGGACTCATGGATTGCCCCATCTCTCCAAGGCCGCAAATAGAAGTCCGTCTGCTAAGGGACCTGAAAATAACCCTGCACTCGCCAATGGGGCAACCAAGCTTTTCCACAGAAAAAATGTCTGTTTTGCATTTTTACTGTCAGAACACATAAACTATATGTACTGGCCATGTGATATGTTGCAATCTTCCTTAGGACTCGGTAGGTCTGCCCGAGAGGTGACTTACACAGATGCACAGGGAAGTGGAGGCTTTTCCCCTGCTTTTAGTGGCAAAGTTGGGCTAGCAGCACATGACTGCTCTACCAGTCACAGTAGCAAACTGGGAGTTTTGTTTTACCTGGAGTACCTCCAGGATGGCACAATTCCTGTGGTGCCCCTCTAATGTACATGCCCCTGGTACATGGGTACTGTATGCCTGGGATTTACACGTCCAAAATCTTGGAGGTGACCACACAAAAAGAGACATTTCCTTACACTAGTACCAGTCACAGATACACACGTGCATGTTGACATACATGCACACACATGCACACACGCCTTAACTCACATCTGGGCTACTCCCCAAAAGCCTATATTCTCAAATCCTGTGTCCATTGTGCTTGGCTCCCCATTTGTGGGGCAGCTGAAGAGGTAAAAGTGGCACATATCCAGGAAGGCAGGTGCATTTTTCAAGGGACAGGGAAGATATTGTGAAATTTGCTTGGTGCAGGGCTTGGTGTGTCATGACATGTCATGGTAATTGAGCGTTGGATAGACAAGTATGTGTATAGAGAAGATCTTGGAATAGGTTTGTGAAAGGTGTAAGTGGGATGAAGACATGTTAGAGTTTAGGAAAGAGTGATAAAGAGGACAATGAGAGATGGTGGGATTCTATGTTGTCATGTTAGGGAAGAATATTATATCACATTATTTGATGTTCTGAGCCAAAAATGTCAGTTTTTGTAGCAGTGCTTCACCATGAACAATCACCCATTGTTCAGCATTCGTATTTTGAATATAAGCATTTGAATTAGTAATATTTTTGCTCCAACTTTCTACATTTCCTTCAGCTGGTACAAACTCCATGTATGTATCTGGATTCTAGTGGTATGTATTCCTGACCTTATTTTGGACCTAAAAACTATAACCCTGTCTCTGCAAAAATTAGAGATTTGCACTGGCTACTTGTCAAGAAAAAGATTTTACATCCTTGTGCATTATGTTCCACATTTCCTTTGTAATTGAGAAGTAAGGTATACACCCTCTGCAAAACATTGCATATTGTCCAAGCTACTATTTTCAACATTGCACTTGCATGGAGTCAGGTGAGGAGAAAGTAGTTTCTGCGTGCAAGGAAGGTGGCAAGCTATGGAACTCAAACCCTCTCTGGGATGAAATTCAGAGCCTAATCATCTTACATTTCAAGAATAATCAAAGTTTGGTTGAACAGGTAGGGCAGAATGGTAGTAATTAAATATATTGGGGTAATACTTTCTGTCTATAGTAACAACAGACCCTCTTTAGGGGGTATGACTTTGCATTACAAATAACTTGATAGACAGAAGTAATGTTATGTAGTGGGGGAACGTTGATTGTGTTGTGTGGTATGTTACATTGAGTTATTTTACGTTATGTTAATGGTGGGGTAGCACTAACTCCTTATAAAAGTGCACTAAATTAGAGTATCCCTCAATGCATGCTTATATGTATAAGTATATGTAACAGGCAAACCTAGCCTGAGAGTTCGGGATTGCTGAGAAGGGTGCGTCGTTGGTGAATCCTAATGTGGTGAGATGTATTGTCCTCTGAAGAAAAGGTCCCTCCTCTCCCTTATTAACTGCAGAGGGGCTGAAGGAGTTCAGATGTTGATAGGGATACTGTTGTTATTATTTGGGGACATAGTCCAACAATACCCTTAACACATTATCAAAACTGATCCAAAAGTGTGTGAAATATCACTGAACTTCTAAAAGTGATGGCTCCATACTAATAGTAGAACGTGCAAAATACGTATTCCATTTACATGACAATTTTTATTTCGGTTAAATCATTCCATTGAACATGAGCACTACTGGGGGAGATTTTGAGAATTCTGAATTCACAATTAGCTGATAAAAATACTCATTCTGCTGCTGGAGCATGCATACCTAGAATTGTGCAATGGCAAACCAAGTGAAAATGAATAAAGGAAACATTAAGCACTCCATCAATGGTGGCACACATCTTGTCTTAGGCAATCAAAGCCTTCTCCACATCCCTCAATCTGCAGCATAGTGTGTCTTCTAGGATGCTTTAGACTTAGAAAAATGAAACACTACTAAGACATCCTGGAAAATAGATAAAGATCTTCAACCAGTCCCATGTCCTTTTTGGCTGGGAAATGCTGAGTCTCCCTTAAGAAGCTCAGGCATTTCATCAGAAGCTGCAAACCGCAGCCATCAATTTTGGGCTCCAGACAGTTCTAAAGCGTAAAAGTCTGCACAGCCTATCTATTATAGTGGGTGTTTGCAAAAATACTTTGATCTCTTTTCAGCATATGAAATTATAGTTAGAAATGCTTAGCTTCCTTAACCAGTCAAGGGAAAGCTTACCGAACAGTCAATACTTAATGTTCAGCCATCTCTGCTGAATATGTTGGAGGGGACTGACGGCCAATTGAAGACCACCGGCTCATTTGTTGTCTTTTAAAAGAAGTATATTTTTGTACTTTTCCAGTTCCAAAATACAATGAATTACAACATGATAATTTAGTTTTCAATTTGCTTATTGTTTGTCCTCATATCTTATCTCCTAAAATGTTCCTTGCAAAACTTACATTCATTGCTACTTTGCTTAATCTTCATTAAGTATCTCACTGATGCCAGGACTATGGATGTTTTCTCTATAAAATACTCAGTGACTGGCATTTGTTTCACTAGTTTGAAAGCAACTAAAACGAATTTAAGATGGTTCCCTTTCCATACTATTCTACAACCAAATTGACTTGTAGGTAATTGTCCTAGAGTTTATGAGCAAAGGATTGAAAATTAGAGAAAGTCCTTATCCTCTCAGCTCTTAGCATCTTTAAGAAAACCTCAGAAACCAGTTTTACTAGGGGTGCTATGGCTTCAAAAGTGATTTTGCCAAAAGCAAGTGAGGCAGAAATTCTCAGATCAGCAGACTGGTCTAATGATTCATTTTTTTAACTTGTCTCTCAAGACAGTTCATCACATTTCTAATATTGTTGTTATTAATACTTTAAACAAATACAATAGGAGCCTACAAAGATGTCACAGAATGCAGATTTATTTGGTTATATTGAAGATTAAGAGCCATTTTAATCCACCCTCAATGTATGTATTTCATTATTATGTTATTAGCGTACTGTTTATATTTCAGCTCCACTCAGCTCAACTTCGTCCAATTCATAAAGCAACCAATTTCATCAAGTTAGATGGAGGACTTTTATCCAGGTTGCCAAAGAGTGTGGTTATTTCAACTGCACCAGACCTGAACCATCCTGAACGATTGTCCATTCCTTATTGCAGTTTAGTGAATTGTATTGTATTAGTGAATTGTATTAAGACCTATTTGTGTTTTGTTGTGTGGCTAGTTCATGATATTTAATTTTGCAGCTCTCATGAGAAAAGATGGTTTGTTGCTCACTGTCAACTTTATTATTAGGCATGCTGTGTTCTGGTTCTAGTTGGCCTACTACAGATGTGTTTTCATTGCTTACTTTTCCTGTGCTTCTTGGTCTTTATAGCTTGACTGTTCTTCAAAATATGCAAGGAAAGAAATCATAATGCTTGCCTCTATGTCATTAATAACAACAAAACTTTACTTCACAAAATAGCTAGGAAAATCAGTTTAAGGCTTTATATAAAGAATATGTCTACAAGACCTAGAGGCATGAGTACGATTTCAGCATTCCTCATGAATAGGAGCACTGAAGGATTATGTTGTGTCTCACTTCCTTCCTCATGCAGCTCTTTTTCAGAATCAAGGTGCAGGCAGAAACAGGTACCCGTAGATGAAACATTTGAAGTTGCACTGCAAGGTGTTCAGAGGGTCAAGAGAAAGGCATATTTTCTGATGCACATCACTGTTAATGTTGGAAAGCCTAAGTCACCGACTTAATGACATTTTGGTTTAAGTCTTCTTATACTCTAAATTTCAATCATAGAAAATAATATTAATCAACTATTTTATTGAGGGTAACAATGAAAGCTTCTATGTTTGCCCTTACCTCAATAAATGGATATATTAAGTCTTCCCTCTTTTAATTTGTCTCATAGAGATTTGTTTGGAAACTTGGGATGAAAACTTTATTTAGCTACAATTCTATCTCAGATCAGATTAGCATTACTTACCGCACTGAGAACTCGTGTGATGTTAGAGAATACCCAAGTTTGTGATAACTACACTTCATTTCTATCCACAAAGGTAACAGGAATGAAAAAAATCCTGCAGTTCCATCAAACTGTACTCAAAAGTGTCAAATGGTGATCTGAAAACTTCTATCATCATTATGTCCTTTTATTCTAGATCAATTTTGTACCATTTCAGATTAGAAATGTTTGGTGTGTTATCACTGTAAATAACTAACATATCAAGCTTTTTAAATAAAATGTAAACATTTTACATTTAATAAAGTTGACAAAGTTTAAAAATAAGTTGGTCAGAAATCAGTGAAAAGCAGGACTTTGTAAATACATTTTTATGTATCAGAATATCCACCATCCCTTGTTTATTTCAAGATTCTTCAACTTGCAAGCAAATGAGAAGTGATGTAGGTTCCCAGCTCCACTGAGTCACGCTGACTTACATGGCTGAGAACCTCATAAGCTGCATTATAGTAACATCTGTTATTGACCTGGCCATAAATTCTGTCCACATTATGGGGCTCATTATGAGTCTGGCAGTATTTATACCGCAAGATTCGCGGTGGTGGTTGGACCACTGCACTCCTGCTGCTCCTACCGCCAAATTATAACAGTGGCAGTCCAACCGCTGCCACTGCCAGGAACATGGTTCCTGGTGGGGAGGCGGCGGCCAAAGTTGTGGTCAGCCATGGCAGCGCTGAGTTCAGTGCCGCCGTGCTGATCACAAGTCCCGTTCCCACCAGCCTTTTTTATGGTGGGGACCTTGCCATGAAAAGGCTGGAGGGAAGCCAGTGCTGTGGGCCACAGGGGGTCCCTGCACTGCCCATGACCATGTTGTGGGCAGTGCAGTGCCACCCCTGCCCAGCACCCTCAGAATGCAAACTGTCCGCTATGGCAGACAGTGTGTATTCCGATGCGGAGCCGAGGCCAATGCCGCTGCACTGTTTCCAATGGGCTGACTGGTGGAAAACTCAGATTTCTGAGGTTTCGCCAGGCAGCCCTCAGGAAACTTGCAATAGACCTGGGGGGAGACCGCAGCTCTGTAGGGGTCTCCTCTCCATGGGGCTGGCAGGCTGACAGTCGGCCCACCAACCCCGTAATGATGCCCTATGTCTTTTCCACTCAAACTTCTAAAACATGAATGTCATTTAAAATTGCTTATTAGCAGATTACTATTGCTTCAACATTAATATGCATGGTGGTAGCAAATACGCAGGGCCATTGCAACTGCTGGGTATAATCAAACTGTAATAAATATGGAGGAGTGGATGGTACATGTCACCAATGTCAGGAAATTACACTAGTGGAGCATAAGAAACGTGTTACCTGACATCAGTATTTTAGATCACAAAGTCACTTTACTTTATCTGACCTAAAATTACAGGTTTTGTTTTCAAACAGGGTCGTGCCTTTTGGAAGCAGCACATTTAATAGAGTAGTGTACAGCTGTGGGATTATAGTGCAGTCTATTTCTTAACATTTTTTTTAAACTTTATTTAATTTTTATAGAAAATCACATACCAAGTATAAATATTATTTGCGACAGAGTTTTATCTGTATGTTGGTTTTCCATTAAGTCAACAGAAACATCACTTCAGATGCTAAACATATCACATCGCATATGTTTGTACAGTCGCTTTGATTTCCACCCCGGCCCCTTCGTGATAACCCTGTGATTCCAAATGCCAGCAGTATGAGTGGCCTTGCTTATTTAGCTGCTACAACTTCACTCGGGGTATCCTCTAAGTAGTGTTTGATCTGAACAGGGATATTTAATCAATGCCAATGGTCCATGGCTCACCATTTTGCAATAAATGTGAGTGTAATTGTACCCATATGTCTTTGGGCCTTGGCATGGTCGGGAAAGTGTACGGAGGTCAGGGGGATACATGAATCAGCAACTTTATAACAGTAAATTCAGTCTTTTAATCAAGTCCGCATCGCCAGGTTATAGTGCTCATTGGGCCTGGGTGAAAATAAATTACACTGGTTTAATTCATGGAATTTTGGCAATTGTATGTTATGCTTGTTACATGAAGTCCCTCAAATTATCTGCTACTACACCACTTCCTGTAATTACACACAAATGGTGGTTACAATTTTCTGCAAAATACACAACTTTCCAAAGTGGAGGAACACAGGACACAAACTGCTGTTGTATTGGTTGTTGTTGTATAGGGTGCTTTTTGTTAACTCTCTCTGGTCAAAATCTGATGTGAGGATGCATTTCACGGTATAATATAGCTTGAAATGATGGATTTGATTTTCACATATTTTTTCTTATTTTGCCACAATTTCTCATAAGTACGCAAAAGAAAATAAGAAAAGTAGACAAATTTCACACACCCCTAGTCTTTATCCCCATATAATCACCACCCTTCATTTTACCAATAATATATACCTACGTATTGATTGAGGAACCTCGGTTACAATATCTTTAATTATTAAATCAGTTTAAAAGCATGGGTGCCGGTAGGATTTGGTTTGTTGTCTATTCAAAAATATTCTTTTCACAATAAGCATATGGCTGATTTCATGCTTGTGATTTGTTAATGGTCTTTAGGATGAGAGATAATTGAACCATGGGGATTGATTAGGTTAGAGGGTTTGTTTTGAATATTCACAGCCATTCTCATATTTAGACTCTCATGACCTGTTGGCAGGCTAAGTGGAAATGAAATCGAGGAACTCCTTCCTAGGTTTCGCTTTGGTTGAAATTTTCAATTTACTGGAATTATGCAATTTCCATGACTTTTATAAAATATTTGATGAGTATGTCATGTTTCTGTGAATTATTCATTTTGAAACCAATACAGTTTGTGCAATAGCGATACATACACAAAATGAAGAACAACAAGTGCCTTATTTAGGGCTTCATTAGGAGCTTGGTGGCCCCGCTGCGGGAGCGCCAAACTTGTGGGTAGGGCGACACCGCCAAGGTGTGGCATCCCCCTCGGTCCTATTACAATGTTCCCGCCAGTCTGACCTACCGGAACATTGCAATAGAGCATTCCCGCCGGTCAGACCAGCAGGAACAGTACTATGAAATAGCACTCAGCTCTCTTAAAGGAGCCGAGTGCTATCTCGTAGCACAGAGGGGACCGACCAGCCATCTCGGAATGCGCACTGTCTGCAAAGCTGGGCAGGGGGCATGGATAGTGCAGGAGCCCCCCTATGGCCCCTAGCACACCCCACCACCAGCCTTTCCATGCCAGTCAGACTACCATGGAAAGGCTGGGAGTGAGGGAAGTTGTAATGAGCCAGGCGGCACTGACTTCAGCACCATCCTTGCTGAGTACAACTCTGACCACTGTCATGTCGTCAGGAAACATGTTCCCTGGGGGGGCAGCAGTTCCCTGGTGGGTCCACTGCCAGGGGTGTAATTGGGTGGTGGGACCCCTTAGAGTGCGGTGGTCTGACAGTCAATGTGAGTGTGGCGATCCTCAGGCCTCTAGATTCGTAATGAAGCCCTAAGTTTGTAATGAACTAAATACAGTATTGATGTGGTTCAAAAATGTATAAATTAATGATATTACTTATTTACTTTAAAAGTCAAAATGTTGTCTTGATTTCGATTATATCTGTTTAATTGCTACTTATTTGAAAAGTAATGCATACTTATGTCTGCATCTCATGCTCTACCTTTTTCTAGCCTGGAGCCATTCTTTGTGTGATGTGGTTGTTGTTGCTGATCCAAATCTTCTGTCTCAGGCTCAGACACGATGACTGATATTCCTTTCCAAGTTGCTATGTTATACAGCATAGCACATGTTCCTACTATCTTGCAGCTTGTTTCAGGTCTATGTTGGAGAACACCATCCCTTTTACCTAGACAGCAAAAACAACTTATAAGCAGTCCAAATGTGATGCCATTTATGAAGTAAATAACTGCTTCAAAAATCTCCTCCGAGCATGCGTGCATAAATGCCACTATGCTTGATACATAAAGAAGTTATGCATACTGTCTGTGAATCTTGCAACAATATTTGTTATTAAAATGGTGCATCATAGACAACTTTGATGTTTAGCAAATACGTATTCTTTCTATTTCTAAAGATGTATTTTTTGGGAGATGGAGGACATATAGGATCATGAGTTCTATCTGTACATCCAGTAACGTGTGGGAATTCAGCAATTCAATGAAACTGTAAGCTTCTCAATAGTAACTCCTGTGCAGTGCTAGGAAAAGTAATGTAATAATTAATTTTCAATATCATAAAATCATAGAAAGCTTTGAAAAACCTAGAATGTGCACGTTGGGAAACTCCACCTGCTGCAGCAATCATACCCTGCTAACTCCCAGAGGCTAAGAGGTGCACTGAGCCTTTCACCTGCACATAAATGGGAATGGAATTACTCCTTAGGGTATATCTCTCTAACTGTGGCTTAATTTCAGATATGAGGTCTAAAATATCCACTCTACTTACCCTGCATTTTCAAAAATGTCCTTCCCTATTAGAAAAGAGTAACTCTCAGTCAAATTATCTGTTCTTTTCCTCTTCTGCTTCTCTGCTAATCAGTCAGTAAACTCATCTTCCTTGCCAGCATGTACGCTGATGCATTCTGGGACTGTTTATATGGATTTTACCTGGTTACCACCTGTATCACCTCGGTGGTGAACATACAAGGAAAATGGTCATTCTGCTACTAGTCGCTATTAACGAATGCTTCATACATTGAAATCACATTTGGGTAATATAAGCTTTCTTAATTGGACTGCCTACTTAGAGTCACAAACACACCGATTCGGAATCCAATCAGTGAACAAAAATAGTGAAGCAAAAGTCTTTTGTACATACGAAAAGGCTATTTTGTGATCAGTAACCAGTTTGCGACTAGTTACTGATTCACAAACGCTTTTTACATCTGACCCTAAGTTCTTTATTTCATCTTACGTATTTAGGTTACAGCAATATCAGGTAGATCCTCCCAGGCCTTCAAACTCCCCCCCCCTACCCCCCCTCTCGGATGCTCCCTAGCTTCCACTCCACACCACACACCAGCATTCTAGTATATCATTCACTCTAAGCATTCAGGGCACCAGCTCAAACAAGCAGTGAATTAGGATATAAGATAATACACATACCCCTTTGTTACAAACAACAAAACAACAAACAGACATTCTATTGCATATGAAGTACAAGGTCAATCATTCACCATCACTAAATTTCCAATATGTCTACCTTACATATTTACCCAACGACAACAAACTCTCCAAATCCTATACAGGCACACAAAGACAACAGATAGCAGTCACAGAAACTCTGTGATGGATCAAGACATAATGCTTACCACACCTCATGTCGAACAAAGCAATGAGACAATGATGTCCCACAACATTTATGCTTGCAGGATAGGTTGTCACAGACACCCAGTTATGGGACATCCAGGGCACAGACCCCACTGGCTCCATTTGACAGAGGGTTTCACATTACCCCTTACTTTCAAGCCACAAAACAAGACAAAAAATTAAGTTTAGACATACATCCACTCACCTCAAAATTTCCATTTCCAGAGACAAACACAAAACCTTTCATCTCAACTACACTCATACACAATATCCGCAGACATCTCCCTCACACTACTAAACTATGTAGCACAACAAACTCTCATAACTTCTCTTTCGTGAAGATGTAGCACATACGCCACCATGAGGACAGCACACTGCATTGTGCACATACACATAAAACTGCAGTCCAGTACCCTGACACACCACACACCCAGACACCAGCTAGCCAAACAAACATGATTGAGTACCAGGCTGAAGATAGCCTTTATTCTACATCCAGTACCTGTCCCTCTGGAAACTTCACCAGAAAAAGGTGAGACATCAGCCTTCAGTAGACCGATACTGAGATATTATTGGCACAAAACAGCAATCAAACAGTAGAGCAGTCCAGTAATATAACCATTGACAGAAGACCATGTCAGCAGATAAAGAAATACTCACCTATATCACGCTGCAGCTACATGACACACAAGCATTCTCTGCCTCCTGTACCATCCTTTCACATCTTCCCATTCGCACAGAAAGATAACAGGTCCTAAAGCACACTCACAAGAAACTTGTGGCTATCATCCACAAGATCATTGGGGAACACACATCCCCACATATGCACTTCATGAGGTACTTCCCCTTGCAACCTTTTGTGATATGGTAGCCTCTTCTTCCACATTACATACCATAGGGTATACCCGATACAAACTTCTCACAACAGGTTACTACTGTTTCCCAACTTAGCACACCAAGGTGGTACCTTCCTATGCAACCCCTCACAACAGGGCACTACTCTTCCTCATCTTAGCACACCTTGTGGTTCTTTCTTAAGCAATTTCTCACAAAGAATTTACTACTGGTCCTGTACTGCACATAACACATTGTACTCTACTATACTTGTATCTCTCACAATGGGGTGCTACTCTTCCCACATTGGCTACACTAGTCTTGTACACACATCATGTATTCATACAGCAACACACAGATGGGTACTACACCCTCTTGACCACAGCTCTAACTAGGCACTGTAACACCTAACTTATGGAGTCAAATGTAAATGCTCACCCTGTATAGCCAAAACAACCTACAAGTGAATAACTTAAACTTCCCAACCTGTAGTACAATACTAAGCATTCTGCACACTTCAACCATTAACATAAACTGTAATTCCCAAACAACAGTTGTTAGAGTTAGGGGTTGGTGATAAATTCCACTCTGCCGGTGGAGTTCACAGAGTTTTGCCCATTTGTAACACTTGTAACGTGGAGTTCTGGCAAAAACGTCTGCCAACTGCCGTTGGGTGGTAAGTTGGCGAGCGAGAATTGACATCCCCTAGCCTGACTTTCTGGCACTAGAACAGCACCTGGTGAGATTTTCTCAATGCTGGCAGGTACCGGCAGTCGCTGCGGCTTGCAGTGAGAGGGCTGCCGCTTGAGTAGAAAATCTATGGGAGTAACAAACTCTGATGCACTGTGTGGTGGGGTTCACGCTGATTTTGCAGCACAGAACAAGCTCCTGGCACAAGCAGTGCAACCTACCATATTTCTGCCCACTCGCAGAACTCTGCAGAATCTGGCTGAGTTTTTATGTAGCTCCACGGAATTCCGCGGAGTGAGTTTCCGCAAGTTTCACTAACCCCTAGTTAGCACATATGGAAACTTATTAACTCAAAAGTGTATTACAAATAAGATCTATATGCACAATTCTATCTGCAAGAATCACCAGCCTAACTCTTCCCCAAACTAATGAACCTCACAATTAGTGGGAAATAAGGCACACTTATTAGCAAAGCCACATATAATAATACAAACTCCATTAATGAAAAATAACTAATCTGATTAATTGACTGAATTACATAGTTTAACATCATAATTGGACACATGCCAGCAAATTTGCCCACTTCCCATTACTTCAAGAAACAACCCTTAAACAACACAGTCTCAATCATATCTCCAATACCTTTAGAGAGAGTCCTAATTCTCTTTTTAAATTAACCAGGAGGCCTTGGATAGTCTTTGTTCAGCATCTCCAGACCTGTCAAATCAAACATCTTTTTACTACCATCAGTCTTGATGTCATAATCCACATAGCCAGCTCCTCCACTCCAAGACTCAGGCCTGGAATTCAAGACATAATGAATCTCACTCATGAACAACTTGCACTGCTATGTTCCCAAACACCAAACCCCTTTCTTCCAGCTTTGGAGAAGAAATGTCCTTTTTACCTGGTATCCTGACATTATCACAGGAGCTCTCTGTTTAACTGACCACAGCACTGGTAGGCACTGTGTCATCCTCTCTGCTTTTGATACTTTATTATAAGGAGAATGACTTTAACCAGTGCTCCTAGAGGTCGCATGTGTCTCCCTCAACTCTTAATTAGGGTTCTTGTGCTACCCAGGGATCTTGCTTGTTATGCCTTTCTAATGATGCAGGCCCAGCTTGTGCCTTTCACTAGAACATTGACCCCGCTCATGAGTGATGTATGCGCTGAGCAAATGTGATACTTAAATTCAAATGGAGTGATGTGCAAACATTGTAGGACAGTAAAACCAATAGGCCACACACGACTCTACAAAGGCATGGACTAAATTGTGCAAGTCACCTCAGCTGGAAATTTATAGAGCACACTCACCAATGCCTCTCCTTATGTCTCCATCAAATGTATTCCTGCCCGAAGCCTGGTTGTTTCAGAGTTACGTTTACTGTAGCAGAGATTTCATGCCCCTTCTATTGCCTTTCTGGCACTGTCTCCCAAGTGCTGTCCTTAAAACACTGTCTGCATATCATTGTCCTTAAGCTTAGGACTAGGACACATCTCCTCAGTATATATTTTCCCTCACTCTGCTCCCTGACCTTGCCCATTTTCTTCACTGGGCTCCTCCTGTCTATCAGTTTAAGCTAATGGTTATGAAAGCGGGTAGTCCGAAACTAGTCCTCTATGGTGACAGTAACATAATTCTTTTCATGTCAGACCTTCTCCTCTTCAGTAATGACTCCCAACTTCCAACAGAATCTTTCAGCATTTTCCTTCAAGTCTTTAACAATTTGTTTTCAAAAGGTTGATGGTGAAGGGCAGGATCTTCATGGAAGATTCTGGATCTATGCTAGTAAAAGGCAAGTTCATGTTCACTCAAGCTTTTTCTGACCACGACACCTATATGGAGATTTAGGCTGCACTTCTGGTGGATGGATTAGATTGTAAAATCTTAGAAATTTATCTTGCACTGTATGGTGATTTTTTTGTGGAGAGGGTGGCACAGACGTTTCTTGACTAATGACTTTCATGGTTTGGTTGTTAATAAAGTTAAAAAACACCTAATCTACAGGTTCAACTGATGTTCAAGAGCTTGACATTACCAAGGAGTGAGACATGGGAAGTGACAAAATGATTTTCAAAGTTTACCAATCTTTGGCCCAGGTTTACAAAGATTTTGCATTGGGTTTGTGTCACTTGTTTGATGCAGACCCGATGCGAAATCTATTTCGATATTTACAAAGGAATGCAAATGTAAATTTGTGTTCCTTCAATAAATTAATAAAACAACGCAGCACATAGCACTACCTTGCATTACTTTGCATCAGGGAGGCATCCCATTGGTGGTTCACAGGCCTTCCAGTGCATCCACCCATGGATTAAAAAAAAAAACGTATTTACAAAGAGTTGTAAACATTGGTTAGCCCTGAAATGGTGTGCCTGCTGATGCTGGTGTAACGAAGAGAAATATTTGTATTCCTACTTATTTCCTCTTTGCTTGTGTGCTGTGTTTTTCAGCACACAAAGAAAGAGGAAAGGGAATCAAAGGATTTTTTTGTGCAGGGAGGTACCACTTCTTTGAAAATATGGCCCACTTCTGCTCTCCTTTTCATTTATTGCCTTCCCTTCATTGTCTTGCTTCATTGCATGAAATGCTTGTCAAACCGGGGCTTTATGTGAATGAGGGAGGCAAATATGATTAGCATTTATGTCATGACCCGGGAATCCATCTATGGTGATTTCAAAACACACAGGTACCATTAACCTTTCTATTGTTGGCTCCCCCTCCTCCCATCTTATGGCAGACAACAGATCTGCAGGAGAGTAAAAGAGTTATGAGGATGAGCGGGTAACTGATATAATTCCCTGGGAGGCCTTCTGCCACTTTAAAAGGAAAACAATAGTAAGTGTCTTCTAGTCTCACCAGGAAGTCAAAGGTCCACCACAGCCTTCAAGTTACATTGTTAGACCAGTCCATAAACACCAACACGCAATCATATTTTTATACAATAACATAGAAAATTGTATGACTCTTTATTGCACCCCAATCGTTGTCTATGGGTCCTGCTTTCTCCCAGAACCTATGTGATTCCCATCTATTCAGGTTGAAGTTATGTGACCTACAACAGCGCCACAAGGCATAGCCAATGACAATTCAGCAAATTGTGTATAATATATAATACACTTAATTACAATGTCCCACACATTTTTTATTTACATATATCTCTTTCAGGCAATTCAAAAATCTCTTGCATGGTGACAGATGTGTATCCCTGCCATGGGTATCCCACCTGCATCAATGTCTGGATCACAGCTTTTGATTTTTGTTGTCATGAGCAAACATGGACTATGCATGTGTGCTATGACAGAGGCCTCTCTCAAGAATTGCAGTCTTGCTGGAAATGTAGAGCTGTCCAAAGCGCTGCCCTTATAGTTGTGAGAGGCTACTGCCTATACCAGGAGTTATGTAGTATGAGTGCTGTGGTGGCAGCATACCGTGAAGTGAGCAGTAGAAGTGAACAAGCCGTTTTACCTGTGTCAATGAAGTGGGTCACGCTCACTCATGTAAAGTTCAGTTGAGGGGTGCTTATCTCACCATTGATCTACATCAAGTTAGTTTGTAGTACTATGCAGCGTGTGTGCTGTTATATGTGTGTCCTGGGTGTATGTGTGCTTCTGAATGATACAATAAATGATAGACTCTGGGTTCCACTTGGATGGCCCGGGGCTGTCTAGAGGAGCATGAGGAGGCAGAGGGTGAGGAATCTGCCCAAACAGATTTGTGGATTGATGCATTGAGCTGGCTGGGACATGCACTGGAGGGAGTAGAGCCAGGTTCTTCAGTACACTTCAAAGGGTGTTCTTTGAGTCAGGAAGAGGTTACTGGAAAGCGGCCTAGGCACATCGTAGGAAGGAGATGGGACTGGGGGCCTGGGGTAGCGTTTTGATGCACATATCACTGTGACTGACAAACAGGTGTGACCCGATCATCACTCCCATGGCCTTTGTTATGATTTGGAGTCACCCCTGCTGTAACAGACTGATTTCTGAAAGAAAGAGAAGACTGGGGAGTGGGCACTTCAAAAGGAAGCAGCTTTCCAATACAAACTCCAAAGACTCTGAATCACATTTGCCGTCTGAAAATGGGCTATAAGAAGGGGAGTTCAAGACCCTCAAAATAGCCAACTATTAAGTCAGACAGTTAAAGGAGGAGAACCTCTGTAAGAGCTCTGCCTAAGACCAAGCCTGGAGGCTAAGACCTGCGAGTCTGCCAGCTGGGTGAGGGGACATCACCAAGGGAAATTCAAGACTCCTGCCTCTGGACCTGCAGCACCAGTGCCTGCCTGCTTGCAAAGACAAGTGTGGCTTGGTAGGGAGAGAAAAGTGCTGGTAAGGGAGTAAGGTCCTTTGGGGGATCCTCGTGAGTGGATCTCTGTAGCAAGGTGTGAGGATACATCAGCTGCACTGATTGGATTGTTGCCCATGTAATTGTAATTGTATTTATAAAGCGCTTATTACCCCTAACGAGGCATCGAAACGCTTTTCGACGAGTAGCGCGCTACTTCAGAACCCAAGAGGAATTAGTGGTGGATTAGTATAGGGAAATATGAGTACAGTATTAGTAAATTTGACCAGAGGATATGTGAGTTTGTTAATTGGATTGACTAGAGTAATGGAGGGATAGAGGAGGGAAGAATCCAGAAGTGTTAATTGGGAGTTTATAGTAATAGCATGAGACTTGGGATGAGTAAAGGAGAAATGGAGGAGGGAAGAGTCTGTAGAAAGGGTTAGGAAGATCACAGTAGCAGGAAGGGTTTTGGATGGGTCAAAGGTGAGATAAATGAGGGACAATTTGGGATTGTTGTTTGTGACAATATGGTAGTAAACTAAGGTTTGGGGTGAGCTAGATGCAGTAGAGGAGGGAAGAGCTTAGGCAGGGTTATTTTAAAGATGAAAGTAGTAAAATGGTTTAGGGATGAGTCAGGGCGGGATGGAGGATAGATTGATATAGACAGGGTGCTGGGGAGACAGAGTAAAGCTTACAAGAGAGTAAATGTATATTAAGTTTATTTATTTATTATTATATCCATACATGTAATTTTTAATTTTGTTTTTTCATTTATGTATTTATTATTCTTTTTTATTTTAATTTAATTTAATTATAATTTGAATTTTATTTATAGTTTTATTTTATTTGTTTTATTTCATTTTTCTCTAGTACAGTAGGACTAGAGTAATAAATAAATAGATATGTAAATACATAGTAAGGGAATATATGTGCAAGAAATATAATAATGGTTATAATAATATGAGAAGAAAAGTAGTATTGTATAAACACTGACTTTCAAGATTTGTAATATTTGAAGTTAATAAATAGGTGTACTTTTCTAACATTCATTTATCTTGCCCCAACTTTTGAATAGCGAAATGCTTATGATAATAAAACATTTGATATAAAAAGGAAAGCAGGGATTAAAACATTTCTAACACAACAACTTATCTAAAAGCTATGCAATGATCTATCTACATACACACATGCACACACACACATACACACATATATATATTTAACCATGAGTAAATATACATTGTTAAACAGGCTTAAAGAGTATGTGTATAATTTATTATTATGAAATAATAAGGATACATATTTCTTAACAAACTATACATATCTAGAACATACACATAATCAGATTTAAAATATTTATCAACACAGGCATATGTAGTCCACTGATGTTTGAATATGGTGGTTACGAAGGAAAGAGCCAACTCTTGAGAAGTCTTCTGTAGGCAAGATAGTTATCCGTGGATCTTATATTTGGGGGTAATGAATTCCATAGTTTGGCTGCTTGAAGGGAGAAGGATGTACCACCTATTGTCTTTTTCTTGTATGGTGGTGTTCTAAGTCAGGGTGCCAATCTTGAGCGGAGGTTTCTTTGTTGAATGTATTTGGTTAATTTGTTTCTGATGAAAAGTAGTCCTGGTCCATGTATAGCTTTGTGGATGATACAAAGCAGCTTGAAGGTAGATCTTCTGGCAATTCGTAACCAGTGTAGTGCTCTACAGGCAGGGGAGATGTGGGCTTGTGGCTTTACCTGTAATAGTAGCCTAGCAGCTGAGTTCTGAATACGTTGTAGTTATTCCACAATAGATAGAAATGATCCATAGTAAAGGCCTTTGGCATAACCCAGTTTGGATAGTACAAGAGAGATTGTAGCCTGCACCCTGTGTGGAAATCCGAGGTGGGGAAAGATGCGTCACAGAGGTTCATTGTAATGTAGCTTGATCATGCTAATTTGTCCACTTGGGCATTCATTGTTAAGTTGGAGTCCATGGTAATTCCAAGGTTCTTAACTTCCTTGGATACTTGAGGAGGTGGTCTGAGATTGCCAGGCCAGGCACACACTGGGTCATAATTTTTCCAGTCGCCACATGTGAGTATTTCCATTTTGGAAGCATTTAGTTTGAGGTGGCTCCAAGTTATCCACTGATCAACGGCTCTGAGGCAACTGAAGATGTGCGAGTTTTCAATGTCTTTAAGACATTCCAATTTAAGTAGTATTTGTATGTCATCTCCATAGTTGTAGCATGTGTTTGAAAATGATTGATCAATTCTGGTAATGACATCATGTAGATGTTGAAAAGCATAGGTGAGATGATTGATCCTTGGGGGACTCCTGCTTTTGTGAGGTAGGGATTGGAAGAGGGAGAATAGATAATAGTAGTTCTGTTTCAAAGGTAGGATGTAGTCCAGTGGAGAGGAGTCCCTTCTATGACAGCTACGTGGAGTCTTTGAATTAGGGTGTCATGGGCAACAGTATAAAAAGCAGCTGAGAGGTCCAAGAGAAGTAGTGCAGCAACTCCATTGCGGTCAACTGTGTTTTTAAGATCATCCCAGATTGCTATGAATACCGATTAAGTGCCTCTTCCTGGGTGGAATCCAGTTTGGTAGTCTGAAAGTGAATTGTGACATCTGGGCAAATGCTGCTCTTTTAATCAGTGTGCCCCGGAAAGGTCCATTTTTGATTGGTCTGTAGTTTTGGGGTCCTGTGGGCCTAGGTTTTTTTTTTTAATAACAGACATATGTATGCCTGTTTCAGGTATTCGGGAAAAGTTCCTGTAGTTAAAGAGTTATTGATGATTCTTCGTACAGGTGTGGCAGCAGAAGTAGATAAAGGAATGTTCTTGAAGATGTGTGGTGGACAAGGGTCAGGAGGGCAACTGGAAGGGCTGCTTGCTTTGACCAAATTCATAAATTCACCTTGTGATATTTGTTTGAAGGAGTGCAGAGGCTGGGTTGGTTTATTTTCGGAGAGGGTTTTAGGAAAGGGGTTGGTGCTGATGATTTTCTTCTGTTTTAAATAGGGGGCAATGCATTTTCCTTGGTTGTGTAATGATTTGCCAGTTTGTTTGTGAAATCTTGAGTAGTGGGATAACTTCCTTCCATGCATTTAGGTTTTCAAAATTCATTGAGAATTTTATAAAATTCTTTGGTTGCAGATTTAGCATTTAGAATTCTGTCTGAGAAGTACCTTTTTTTTAGCTTTTTTAATTGATGATTTGTTTATTCTGTTAAGTTTGTGTAGCTGAAGTTTGTCTTGAATTTTGTTTGCTTTGAGCCAGGTCGGTTGCAACCTTCTGATTTGTTGCTTTATCTTTTTAAGTTCTATGTTTCGCCAAGGTGTTGGTTTTCTTTTGTCCTGTTTAGTTTTACTGAGTGGTATTAAGATATCGAAAGCTTCCTGTAGCCACTCATGAAGTTTTGGAACAGAATTACATGTATCTAGATCTGTGCTGGCTTACTTGTGTTTCTAGGTCTTCAAAATTGAGTTTGCCTTATTGTCGATCAATGCATGTATGTAAGTTCCTAGGGGTGTGTTGATTTGTGGTGTTTTATGTCAGAGAGTTATTAAATGGTGGTCTGAACATGTGATTGACGTGATGCTATGAACGGTAACTAGGTTAGGATTTGGAAAAATGACATCTAGGATATGTCCAGCGATGTGTGTGGGATTTTGTACAATCTGATGTAGGTTCAATGTCACTACACAGGTGGTGATAGCTTTTGTTTGGGGCATATTGGATTTGTCAAACCACATGTTAAGGTCCCCAAGATTGCATAGGTTTGAGTATAATGTTATAAGGTTTGAGAATGTATCTAGAAAAGTGTCTGGGCATGTTGAGTTGTTAGGTGGAGGTCTGTAAAGGAGAAAGTTACAGGAGGAAGTTGGTGTAGGGTTGCATCTGGTGAGGAGGGCCTCACAACCTTATATAGAAATGTTGTCTGTTTAACTTAGATTTATTGCTTGTTTGACTATAATAGCTAGTCCACCTCCTCTCATGCCTGTACGGTTTTGTGTGATGGTTCGATAGCCCGGAGGAACAGCGTCATGCAACACTGGGGCCATGTCATCTGCCAACTGACTATTCCGTTACGAATAGTAAGTCAGGCTGTGTGTCCATGAGCAGGTCGTAGATGTGGTGCTTGTTTTTTTTAAATTGATCGAGCATTGATGAGCAGGCAGTTAAAAAATGTGTGTTTGTGGCGGTGCTGTTTAGTTTTGGAGAAGGGTGAGCAGTATATTCTGAGCTTGTAGCAGGTGTGTTGTTAATTGTGATAACTGTGTGAGGGTCACAATATTCCTGTTTTTCAATATAGTGTTCCTCTTCCAGCAGGCTTAGGAGGCATTTTGTTGGGTCTGTATGTATTGGTGGTAGACTTGGTGGCTGAGAGAGACATGAAGAGTGTAATTTTTTTTATAGAGTAGCCTTATTATGTAATAGGCAACGGGATTCGAAGTTGTTAAGAGTGGCATGTTGTGTATTTTGTTTACATCTGTTTAGTATGGAAGGAGTATAGGTTTGGTGTGGTGGAGGAGCATGTGTATCATACTGTAAGGCTCTAAATTGTGCAATGGATGAGAGGCGGGTTAATGGATGTTGGTGTGCTGGGGTACTTGTGGTAGATGTCTGTGAAGAGTGAGAATGTAGGAGTAAAGATTGGTCAGGATTTGTATTCTTTGTGCAGTCATGAGGGTGGGAGTGGGTATGATAGAAAGTATTATGAAAGTTTGTGTTATTGTGATGTGCTGATGTGTGTGGTCTGTTTTGTTTTTGTGGAATAGTGAGAGGTGATATTGATGTTGTGGTTTCCTGTGAAGGATTTGTATGTGAGTTAGTGCTGGTTAGTGATATTAGAATATTACAGGGGGAGTTGATGTGTTTTGGAGAAGAGTGTATGAGGTGTGTAAGAGGGGATGGATGTGGGTCAGGGCGGTTTGTGTTAGTGTTGATCACTGGAAGAGGTAATATGTGTGGTGGAGTGGAGTGTAAGGATTATATGGCTGTGTGTAATTAGTGAAGGGGAGGATGTTTATAGATGGCGTGTTTGAAGGCTGGGTTTAGGTATTGTCATGATAAAAGGGGGTCTGACAATAGCAAATAGAGGACGTAGCTGTTGGTTTGTATGAACAGGGAGTGTGTATCTGGATGGCTGAAAGTAATGTAAAATGTGGTTTTGTGTTGTATGGGCGATGGAAGGTTTTGTTAGTGAGAATGGACAGAGTAGTGATTGGTGTGAGAATGAAGGTGCCTCACTGTCATAGGTGTGGTGGATATGTGTATATGTGTAAATGTGTGGTATGTGTGGTTTTGTGTTGGTTGATGAGACATTCCAATATGTATGAGGTCTGTTTGTGGTGCAAGAGTTGGATGTCTTTGCTGATAATATGTTTGCATGTTGATGGACATGTAGGGAATAAGGTCCGTTCTGGTAAATGGAAAATTGGGCAGAATGTCTGGCCCTAGGCTTGACCAGTCCCGAACACTGCCCTTGTCCTCTCTGCCTTAGCTGAGACGCTCTGAACCCTAGGCTTAAATAGCCCTATTGATCATTAGAAACCTAGTTCTAACCCTAACCAATCAGATCTGTAACTCTAAACCCCACAACCAAAGGGAGATCCAGCCCTAGTCACCAATCATATCCCTATGCCTGACAACCAATCAGAACACTAACCCTAAAACCATGACCTAATAGGAATCCCAACCCTAGTACCAATCACAACACCAACTCTAAAAACATGAACCAGTAGGATTCTCAGCCCTAGTACCAATTACAACACCAACCCTAATCCTTAATCCAACAGAAATACTAATCCCAGCAACCAATCACAACAACATATACAAAGTTAAAAAAGGGCCAAGTTAACTGAAACCCAAGCCCCTGTGGGAAGGGAGGAGGCTGCTGCCGTTCTATTCAGAATCTCCTTGGATGCAGACAGGCAGAATCCACACTTCTGAGCTAGCAGAGTCTACTTTCCAGGTAAGGGAGACACTGTAAAACATTGAAATACTGATTGTCACACACTCAGATATTTGGCTTTTGCATGGCAAAAACAGGTAATGCAGACATTTCCTAAACACAATTAAATCAAATCACAGAAACTTACTATGCAATCTCCTAAACACACTCTGGTTAGCCACTATATGTAGCCTTTTTACTTAAAGGGGGGGGGGGGGCTTAATACAGTCTTTTGCCACAAACTAGGAGGGAAATGTCAGTCACGGCTAAAACAAACAGTTGCAACCCTGTATGCCAGAGGAGCCCATAATGAAGTTAGCCATGTTTTCAGGCTGCAGACTGTGTGCAAACTGAAGTTGGTGTCCCTGTATGCCAGAGGGGGCTGTTGTGAAGATTACTGCCATACCAATCGGGCTGCAGCCTGTGTGCGAAGTAAAGTTGGTGACCTTGTATGCCAGAGGGGGTCGCTGTAAAAAGGAAATTCTTGCTGTGCTGATCGGGCTGTCTCCTGTGTGTGGTAATATTAACTGTGCATCCCTTAAAGTTCAGAACCTTTCAAAATGTGGTTTAGATTGAAGTGGGAATGATAAATATGTACTCCTCAAAACCAAACAATTATCGTAATGTTTTTTTTAAATTTCATAATGATTACATTTCTATGTCTGTTAAAACTGCATTCTTTTGATGTTGTGGTTTGTAGTTATGTGGGTATAATAAAAGCAGGTCAATTAAAGTAAAACATTTTAGTTATGTGCTTTACATTTCATTTGGGAAATTAAATTGAAGTTTAAATAAGGACACATTGGTGGTAAGGTTTTCTACATACAATTCACGTTTTTAACATGAAATTCTAAATTTTGTGTACAATTCTTAAAGTAATGTATTACTTTGCATGTTCTATTACTTAACATGTTCTATTACTATGTACTTTTTAGAAAATCTGTTTTCACATGCAAACATTTTTCTCATAACATTTAACATTTTTGGTACAGATCTGTATTTTTACATGTAGCATTCATTTTTTAAATATGTTTTCATTTTTCTCATTTTGAAACATTTATTATGCACACATTTTTTATCACTGCTTTGAAGAAAATATGATTTTGTTAATAAAGAAGCAAGTTGTGAAATGATTTCAGCAGTAGCATTTTTCTATATTTAAAAGTACTATGAGTAGATAATATAATTTTTGAGTACTTCTAATATATTCATTTTTCTAATGCTTACATTTTTGGAAAAACAAAAAATGTAAATTGTTCATATTTTTTTTAATTCTACAACATTAAATGCAAATAATACATTGTTATTTTGCTTTGTCTTACATGAAGAGTTAGGTCACAAAGGTAAAGTGTAAGTTTATGATTGTTTGCTATCACAAAGGTATTTTACTACTAGCATCTTTACGACTATTGAGTCTCTGCACATAAACAGATAGGACAGTCTTATTTTTTTATGAGCGAAGACTCCACAGTTGTAAAGATACTTTTAGTAAAATACATTTGTGACTAGCAAGCAATTTTAAACTTACACAACAGTGTACGTTTATCTTTGTAAATCAATCCTTTAGCTTTTTGTATGTTAAATTATAGATTCAATTTTTACTGCTTTTCTTATTTTCAGTCTATCTTTGCTATGTTAAGCTGTTAAAGTTTCTGTGAGGTTAAGGTTTTCTGTTCCTGCTATCTGGGTCAAGTAAGACTGATTTTAAATCACTTTTGGGGGTTTTAGTGTTTGGGGTGATATTTTTAAGATTAGTTTAATAAATATAGGTTAGTATTTGTTGAATGTTTATTTGTTAAATATTATAATATTATTTTGGTTGTGCTGGTTGAGTGAGGTAGGCCTCATTTTATTTTACAAGTTTTATTATATTTGTTATTTGCAGTACATTGCGTATATGTGTTTTTGAATGATTAATAATGAAATTGTGATGTTTATGGGGTTTCTTATTGTAGGAGTGTGCACTTTGCATTTTAATTTACATGTATTTCATTTGGGCACTTGAGATTATTGTGCTTAGATATTTTTTCCCAAGAAAGTCGATTTGGTTATATTTTAAGCTCTAATATTTTCCATGTCCTTTATTCTGCCATTTTCCTAGATATTTTTTTACATTTTCATTTTCATGTTTGGTGCGGTGCCAATTTATTTATTTTTTAATTTACTTTTTTATCATATTATGTACATGTTTGCATTTTTTTTAAATTCATTTTGATATATTTCTATAGATTGTTGGTTTGATCTTTTCTTTTGAGTTTGGTGACCGAACTGTAAGCTACTTTTTCTTGATTTTTTTAATCAGTGTGAAATGTTAATGTTTTATAAAGATGTTTGTATAACTCTCTTTTTATTGCATTTGTATACTTTTTTTTATATTTTGGTTGTGATTGTTAACCCTTCATTTATTTGAATTTATTTAAAACATTTTTACTTTTCACTCTGATGACATCATGGTTGTTTATTGTTTAGTAAATATTTCAGATCAATTTGTAAAAATGTGTAAGAATATTTATTAGTAAGTATATTTAATAAATGCGTTTATGTTGTTTAGGGTAATATTTTGTATTTTATTTGTTACATTTTTGTATAGTAGTGTTCTTGCTATAAGAAAAGATAGAGATGTCCAGATTTTTAGTAAATAGTTGGACTTTGCATTGTAAGGTTTTGTACATTTCTTTGGCTTGTTTTCCTACCTTATGTTTTAGTTTAGTAATGAATTGTTGCATTCTCAAATGTTAATAACTTTGTTCTTTTTTTACTAGTGCAGGGTGTATTAATCTGAATGTGCCTTGGAAAGAATTGGGGCAACTTTCCACTGCGGTGTTGTTTTTTGTTTGTTGCGCTATTGGGATATCAAATACATTCCACTATGCAATGTGATGCTTGGGATGGCATGTGCAACTGGAGTGGTGCAGTCTGCCAACCCAAGTATCTTGAAAATAGTCTACTAAAGGGGATAATTTATATTGATGTGTTTAATAGCAGTGTGATTTGATTAATAGGTTATAGTGTTTCACTACTTAAGGTATCGGAACATTTGCAAGGACAATTAATGTTTTTATTTCATGGACAAATTTGGCATTTGTTGAATCTTCTACATGTATGGCCTGATTCACAAAGAGCCTGCACAGTTGTGGTAGAAGCTCTGTGCTTGTGGTAAAGTCTCTGTACATGTGGCGGACTCTCCCCAATGAGAAACTGCAGTGCCAAGATTCTGCTACGAGTGCGGAGACTCTGCCATGACTGTGGTGCCTTCCCCGAAAAGCTCCTTGTGAACCATGTCCTGAGTCTAGACTTTTGGACATGTCTCCATATCCTCTGATTGAAACAGTGATAACACCCCTCAATGGCTGTTAGTGGGTATAGTTTTAACATAGTTGAAACCATTGCTTGTTAAAAGTCAATTGATCATTTCTGTGAACAGTATTTGTGAGTTTTTTATTTTATTTCAGTTAGTAGTTTGTGACATGTTGCACTTTGTTAGGTAAAAGTGCATATACTAATGGTATATTGGTGCTGTGGTATTCTCCATGGATTGTGTAGATATGTATGAATAGCGGAGGGTGTGGTCCATCATTCATGTGGTGCTTTGCGTAAATAATAGTACTTTATTGTTAGTTGCATATGTAATTATTCTCCTTTCATTACTGGTTTTATCATATAAAAGGAACGTTTCACTGGCGTGTATTAGATTACTTTTTTCGCAATATTTGTATCCTCAAATCTTATTGAAGTAGCAGTGGTTTCTGGTAGGGCAGAGAGCTGACCTGTAGCAATAATCAGGAATGTTGGATATTATATTGTTTTTACAATTTTTCCTGTAGGCACTTGTGGGCTCATACTAGCCTGCCTTCAGTCTTGCAGTACATTTTTTACTTTGATTTCTGTAATGTTAGGGGGTGGGAGTGTGCTTCAGCGTTGTGTTTTCAACAATGTCAATCTTTGTAGTTGCTCTAACATTACATGCACTTGTGCAATATTTTTAAGACTTCCAGAGTGTTTTCTTGATGCTTGCACTTTTCTCTTCAATTATGTTCCATATAATTTATGTGTGTTGCTCTTACTAACATTGTATCTGTGGTTTTATGCTTTTAAAATATTTATTGAATTAAAATAAAATGTTTACAGTCTAATATTATTTAAACATGTATTGACTATTTTTGTACATTTACACTTGGGGTTTAGATGTTGTGGTCATTTTTTCTGAGATGTTGCTTGAACTTTTTGTTCATGGTGACATGTGTTGCTCACTCATTTTTTAATCTGTAGTTGTTTAACTTATTTCTTTTTCAAAACTCTTTTTATTGCAATTTTCAGGAAACATGAAATGTGGTGTACATTATTTTTTAATAAGACAACTTTTGAAGCTTTGCAGTAATGTAGTAATAATTAACTTATTGTAATTCCCTTTGAAATAATCTCTTCCTGTTCTTCAGAGGTGGCTGTTTCTTTTATGTGTGTGTTTTCACTCAGACTGAGTGTTGTTTTTTGCAATAGTAGTTTTCCTAACTGTTTTATACTTGCTTTTATTTAGCCCAACATTTTTATTGGTAAACACTTTTTAACTCTACTGCTTGATTTTTTTTCCTCAACCTTATTTGGCTAGTGTTATATATTTTATTTAATACATTATGTTTAAATATATTTAATTTAAGTATTTTTAATGTTTAAATATGTCTTTAGCATTATAGTAGCTGTTATAAAATAAATATATACATATATATAGATATATATATATATATGATTGATATTTTATTGTTAGTTATTGCATATGTTTATTTTATATAATAAGTAATTATTAGGACTATATTTTACCATTTTTAAATCATATTTGTGATTACAGTTTTTAATTTATTTGTTTTTATTTAGCTTTTGTATTTATTCATCTAATTTATTTGACTTATAAATCTTTTATTTCATACTAACAATATTTTTGTTGTTGATAATTTAGCTTTTGATACTTGTGTTGTATTTTTTGTACTTTAATGTAGTTGTGATATTTAGTGTATTTTTATTTTTGTTTTCGATATTTAGGTATTTGTCTACTTGACATTAGTGCTTTCCTTTTGCAAATACACAGTGGTATTTTTAAGCTTGTAATTTTTGGGGGGGATTTTTGTGTAGTTCAATATTATTTTCCTCAATATCTGTCATAGAAGCCAGCGGTACCACTTCAGTTAACAAACTTCATGTACCGTCTCACATGATTAAATTTGTCAGAAATATATGGATGTAAATTTAGTTATCAACCCTGAAACCAAATTCATTAGTCCTAAACATAGATGACAATGGCAAACATGTGTATCTCCTTAATCAAGATTTGTAGTCATCATTATTTATATTTATTTGAATACTAAGTAAATAGTACGTCTGGGTGACTTTTAAGTAATGTGTGTATAATTCAGATAATTTGGGGAATTTCATGTTACACTTCTTGTGCAAAATTCCCAACATTATGCAGTTATGCCCCACATTGCATAATTACACACCCATTCATGAGATGATTGGGAACAACACAAGCAACCATATTGTGAGTGACGGTTGCTCGAGGAACTTGTTTTTTGGCTTTTTTTAACACAAATATTGAAGTAACAACAAATTTCATGCTAAGACATACACCACATATTTAATTTGCATTTCATTTAACTTTGAGTAATTTTGTTTAATTTTGCGTAATTACGTAAAAGAAAATTATGTACATTTCGCATTCCTCTAGTATATACTTGTCCATTATTTCATATTATACGAATAATTACATGTTTGTCAGTGTATGGTTTATGCTTTAACTGTAGCCTCATGTAGTGCCTAAAACTAATTGCTTTTTGTGCAGAAACAAGTTACTGTATGAGTATGCTTGGGTTAGATATGAATATATGCATTGTATATCTATATTTACATTCTAATATAAATCAAAGACTGTATCCCATCTTTGGTTGCAAAATAGGCTGGATCCCTTTTACATGTTGGATATTATGATGGGTGACCACATCCTGTAACATCACAGCATGTGAAGTAATTATATATACTAATAAGTTACACCACTGACTTTTTGTAGAACTTCTGCTTTAGTCACTACCACAGGCTAGGGGCATTTTTCACCAGAGCGAAGATAAACACACAAATTAAACAAAACTAAAAAGCTCAGTGCAAAACTGGACAGGACAGTCCAGTCATATTGTTATATTACTGTCTTCTGTTCAGGGGCTTACCATATACCCCTCTAGCCCTTGTAAAGGAGAGTTGTCTTCACCTTCCTAGCCTAAAGCTGTTTAACTCCGAGATGTGTCAAATCCCAGAAACAAAAAGCAGAAGGACTTCATTATTTACCATTTTGTCCTACTGTGCACTTACTTCCCTCACATTTGTATTACTGGAAATGATACACACATTCTGACCATTATGGATCCCTCATGTGCTCAGTAACACACCTCCAATCACTTAGAAGTGCTGAGTTTTATCACCTCTGAATCTTCCACTTTAACAAGCTGTCTCTCCGTTTCTGAACTGAGCTTCAATCCACATGTAAGAATAGTGCCCCTCCAGTTTTAATGAGAATGTCTTACTTTGCAAATGAGATGTACCTCTATCTCTGCAGTTCTTTTTGAAGCTCCCAGTACCCTCCTGGACTCAAGCAAACCCCACTATGTGCAAGTTACCCAAAGAAAACTATTCAACTTTGGTCACCTTGCTAGACCACGGGAGCAGCAGTAGAAGTCTCATTTGTGACCCCAAATTCTCAATCCACAGGACTGTCAGGAGTTCCGATTTCCTCTTCTCTGTGGTGTAGGTAAGGATGTGAAGAGCCTAGAATTCAACCCACGCACCAGAGAGGGACTTACTTTACTTTTGTGAAGTTCCATTTAACTTTCAAAGAGTAAGGGGTCTAGTCATGTGTAAGGAAACTCCATTGCCAGTTATGACCCTACAAAATTCTCTACCTGAGAGATTGGTCTGGGCAAAACCCAGATTTAACATAAGCCTCACCAAGAAAAGGCATATATAAAAAAATAGAAGAGGGACACTCATTATTATTAAATATCAAGTGTTAGAACAGTTTATAGTATACCTACCTAGTTCTCCATTGATTGGAAAACCTTTCAAGAATGTTCTTGCAATTATTTAAAAGTTGAAGCTTTGTTGCCTTTAAATGTGTTGCTCCTGGATATCTTTTGGTATGCCCTATTAGGTGTTACATAAAAGGAAAAAACAGAATTGTACAGAACCCACTACCCTGGTGGAATGTGTTCTCTAAGGGGAAATGGGACATAAATGGTCAGAAATGCACACCATCTTGATGGATTGGATGCAACAGTTGTGAGTTACCCTATTGAGAGAAAAGTATGAAGAACTCTTCAAAGCAAGAGTGCGAAGGTTTTACAAGGGCTCCTCCCTGGTCCCCAGTAGACCTGAAAGCCTCTCACATGGCACGAGCCCTGAATCAGGAATGGTACACAGGGAAGACAAAATAATTCTGTGACTGTGGTGAGATACCTTACACTGCACCTCCCTCACCTGAGAAGCCCGTAGACTTCTCCATTCAGTGCCTGTCCTGCACGGGCCGCCTTGCAAATTCAGTCTACAACTAAATTCAGTCTGCACCCCACATCTGTAAGAACTTTCCAATTTCATTGTGCTTCATCTGGGACATGCCATCTACCATGGGACATATTCCCAGATGCAACAGACTGCCACACTTCTGTGCTTACCAAAAGCCTTAGGAGAAGGCTTATTAGCTCGTACTGCTATTGACGTAATGGTCCTGCTGTGGGTACCTGATAGTTATCTCTTTCTTGCATCCTGTGGCTGCCTGCCCTCCCATCCATCCAGCCAGCTCTAGTTCTCAACATTATTCTGTAGACTGAAACCAAGCAATAACTCAAGTAACTACATCATCACCAGCAAGTACTGTGCAGTCTTTCTTTAATCACTCATGCCACTGCCAGGGCCCGAAGTCTGCCAACTTTGCTCAAACTCTGAAGTCACCATCTGCTCACTCAAGAGGCAGACCTTTGTGCCACAAGGCCTAGATTTAGTGGATGAAAGTGTACTCTTTTGACGTGACATATCTCTTTTTGGATTTACTCCCCTAATCATTCTTTTCCTTCAAGTTTTAGAGTAAAAAAAGAGATTGTTTGAATTTTGGTTGCTAGTATTTATGTGGCGCAGAAACGTAGATTTATGGTTATGTGTACTGTTACAATCATTTTCAAGCTTCTCTTGGTGGCAATGCCCTTCCAGTCTTTTGTCCTATGAACCTATAAAGCTGAGAGTATGAGCCTCAAGTTGAAGCACACTCATACCAAAACAAATCCAACATTAGATAGGGGCTCTCAGCTCCCTCTGAGTGGGTATTAACACCCTTTCTGTCCTCCACTGATCTCCTGTTGGTTAATCTGTCCTCCTGCCCCATTTCCCAAATAAGGTAGATGAATGGATCCTCTTGTTGCTTTCCTTGCTTCTTGTTAACAGCTGCAACCATCTGCACCCATTTAACAAGTATGTGTGGCTATGATGAGCTCACCGAAATGTGAGGACAGTGCAGACAGCTAACAGTAAGAAAGATAATATCAGACATGACTTTCAGGCGCAATGGGTTATTTTGTAATTTTGTTTAAAGTGTTTCCCAACTTATTTCATGGTTATATATCGAACAGATCTGAGATGATCATCATGCTCTACAAGCAAACACACTGATGCAGGTCATCTATACAACAACACCACTTCTAAATAGTGTACAACAGCAAGCAATGTCAAAGAAGGACAACCAGATTTGATCCAAGACAAAGCAAGAGAATTGGGTGGTCCAAGAGGATCTGGGCAAAAATGTACAATGAGGGTGGAAGATATGGTAAGAAAGTCAAAGATCTATGGCGCAAAAAAGACAGGTACGAAACCTAAGAAAAATAATTTCAGAGGAAGAGGCAGGGAATCTGGTGTGAAATGAAGTAGTCAGAGCAAGGAATAGCAAGAAAAAATTAGTTGGGGAAAAGGAAGAACTAGCACTAAGACCAGGAACATACAGACAACAGCAATTATTACTGAATCAGGAGATCACAATAGTTGTGAAATTGATTCAACTAGTAGATGTTGAGAATATTTTAGATGTTCATCTGAATTTCAGAGTACTGCAGATGGACAGCGATGGGATTCCAAAGCAGTGGAACTATTCCCTAGAAGGAATATATCACAGTTTTACTGAAAGTTTTAAAGGCCTATTCCGTTTTAAATTGAGCATGGGGTCTTAATGCAGAATCCGAAGTATTTTCGCTGTTGTAAGTAGACTACTTTATAAGTGAGTCAGCTCAAGTGAAATTTTATCCTGGCCAAAATAGGGATCTAGTGATGATCACTAAGGACTGACAAAATATGGTTGTATTTACTGATGTTTGTTATCACCTTTGCAGTTGAATGGAGGACTATTTTCAAAGACGCTAGAGAGTTTGAAGGGGTCGTTGTCATAAGCATGTTCCCACAGTCAAATTACATTAGAACAAGTGGTTATTTTGCATTGCAAATGTTATTAGAGTCAACGCACAATTTTAGTATGTCCCAGCATGTAATTTGACTCTCCCTTTCTTGGCTGTGAGTTCAATATGAGTTATCATGAAAAGTGGATGTCTATTCACATATCTAAAGATTTCACAGATTTGGGAGACAACTCAGAATACATTGTTTTTATTCTGGATTTAGCTTGAGAAAGTTTGGGAACATCCAGTCTTGAATGTTGGACAGTTTGCCAGCAAATTGCAATCTTGGATGGAGGAAACCTTACAGCAGAGTATTCAGTTACATGCTGATAGACAGAAACACTAGATTTTTCCATCATGTTTTTCAAGAGTTCTTTATACAGATTGAACAACTTAGGCATCAGCACCAACTCCTGAGGGAACACAACATGTAACCAGGGCATGATTCAAGAAGATGCATCCTAGCAGGACAGTTTTTTGTGTTTAGTCAGGAAAGAGGTAATCCAGCTGAGTTCCACACCAATGATACCCATGTAAGACTCAAGAATTCTGGGTAGTTTATAAGGGTCAAAAGTGTTAATGCCTATGGATAGATCCAGATGAACAAGAAGTTAACAAGCAAAGAGAACAGAATTCCAATGGCCTCTGCAAGCCTAAATGGGTGTTTTAGTTTAAATCTCATTCACTAAAAAGACGCAGTAACTCTGTTTTTGCAACTACCAATCTTAATGTATTTAGCTTCTGCACAAGGGTCTTATTCTTGGTTTAATTGTGTCTCTGAATTTCTGAAAATCTCATGTAGGTTATTACCTTTCGATCCTTGCTGAGAATCCTAACTTGTAAAACAATTAATGCAGAGGCCCAAAGTTTGTGGTGCTAAATGCCGGGCTGTCAAATACCATTTGGCAAATTTAGTATAAGTTGTGCAATGCAATGCAGGAACCAAAGTTCCTATTGTGCATTGTAAGTAAGGGAGAGGGCAGAACAGCATCATATCTACTAAGATATGGTATTTTATATCTCTTCCCCTCTGCTGGTTCACATTAGGCTGCCATGCATTACACATACACACACACCCTTACACCAAAGTACAAGGGTGTCTGTGATGTCTTGCATAGATTTTGCACTGGAAGGCTACTATACCTAGACATGGTTTACCTATTTTCCTACTTTGTACGTGTGTTGTCCAGGGCAGCACACATTTAAAAGAAATGTTTTGCGAAAGGAAAACTTTTCTCACATTATGCCCGCCTCTACTAGGCATAATTTTGTCATGCAAATCTCTTTCTATCTTTTTCAGTAGATAGGGATTTAATAAATAATAAATCTGGCATGAAGACTGCCTAGATTTCATTCCACATCACATCATTTTCTTCCACTCTTTCCACTTCCTTTCACTTTTACTCACTAAAAGCAGGCTATTTTCCATACCTGCACCTTCTTTAATGTTTTCCTGTGTTTCCCTAACTCTTTCTTTCTCCATTTTCTATTTTTTTCTGTTGTTGTTGGCCAAGGTCTGTTGATGGAAAATAAGTCCCAGTCCCCAAACATGAGTGCAGGTCCAACTCCCCCCAGCAATCACAAATCCTGCACTGCCCTGTGGTAAAGTTGCAATGGCAGTTAGTCCCAGACTGCAAGCTCCAATGTTATTATAGACATGCCATCCGGTAGGGAAATCCAAATCATTGGTCCAGAAAAGACTCACAGACCTCATTTGAGGAAGCAAATTGAAATACACCATGCCAGGCTGTCTGTTAATTGGATGGCCGGTGCAAGAAAATGAAGTATTAGTTGAGGGGATGAACACCCACTTCAAATAAAAATGCCCATCCTAGTCAGGGTGAGCCACAAAAATCACTAAATAAACGTGTGCTTAACTTTCTGGTAGCTTGCAACAAAGCAGGTAGGCTTAATTTAAAGGCAATATGTAAAGTATTTGTACAGTCCACCACCAGTAATAAAGTGAAAATACAGAACATAAAAAATCCCAAACCAATTTAGAAAATTAGAGTAAATTGTAATAAAATGACACAAACCAACACAAATTCAATAAATAGAACCAGAGCTATAACTGTAGAAATATTAGTGTTCAAAATAGCATCAAAAACTGTTAAGCACCAGCCGCAATTATCTTGTAGCACTAGACTGAGTTAATGTTAAAAGCTAAGGCCAAGCTTGAGAGAGTGCATGTTAAGTACAGATACCAAATTCTTTCTGGTGCAATGATTTACCTTTGGTCTCTGAAATGGAAGTCAAAAGATCCTCAGCAGGGCAAGTCATCCAGCTGTGGCAAAGAGGTCTCCACATTGTCTGATTGCCAATGAGCGAGGTCTCGGTGAAGCATTTGACTTTTGAGGAAAAAGCTCAGAGCGGGAGAAATTTGAATTTCATGCCCAGAGAAATTCCCGGATACTTTTCTTGCCTTCGCCCGGTGAACATTTCTGCCTTTACACTTATCCACCTTTTTGGACCTTAGATTCTTCCAGTGGGACAAGGCCGCAGGCTGTAGCTGATGAGGGCTCCAGGAGGCCAGACACCTTCTTGGCAAGGTCCAGCTCAGTCGGATTGGATGCTGCAGAGAAGAATGCAGCTGGAGCAACCTGAACCTTGGGCCCGGCGGAGATGAAACTTCATCGGAAGTGCTTGACAGGTTGGTCCAAATCCCAGTCGGTTCTCAGAGCAAAAAAGTTGCAAAAAGTATCGAAGTCCGAGGTTTCAGGAAATATCAGGATGAGTACAGTCTGACACCAGCCAAGCGTTCAGGTCCTGGGGGGCACCACTTGGTGGATAGTCTCACTCGAACAGAGGCCAGCAGCAGACTTTGGGATAGGTCCAGCTAGAACTTGTCAGCTGGGCAGTTGCAAGGAGAAAGGTCTCTGAAAGCTTGTTGTGTCCCTGTAGCTCAATGTGCGGTCAGCCAACTGACCCTTGCAGTCACTTCTGGGGTCCTAGGTTCAAGGCAAACAGGTCCTGTGTTCTTTCAGTGCCTCCAGACAGTGGGACAGTCTTTCTTCTGATTCTCCATAGGCTCAGGAGTGTTCGGAGGAGGATAATAGGGATGTCACATTCTATGTCTAGTGCCAGCCTGTGGGTGGGGGAAACTCTTAGCCACTCCTTAGCAAATGGGGTAAAGGTTCCCGGGGTGACCCGACCCACTTTTGCAGCACTTCCTATGTGTTTTACTATAAACTATCCCACAGTACTCCTCTTTGCCTAAATCCAACACGCCAGGACCTTTTGAGCTCTGGTCAGAACTCCCTGGGCCCACCCAGAGCTCCAATATCCAAATTTATAATAGGATCAATTTGATTTGTGTTCAATTACTAGATTATAGCAGCCTAGTATCATATGTTTATAATAGGTTTTACTGTATAAAGTTGCAACCATCATAAACCACAGTGTGTTCATACTTGAAGATCATTGTACCTTCATGTATATTCGAGTAGCTCTTCTAGTAGTTTCCCCACCCAGAGCTGTAGCTGTGGAAATGGAAACCTCTCCCTTTTAGTCACTCCAAATCAGTTCTGGGGCAGCTCCCCCTCAAAATGGGTTTGGAGCCATGCTGGCTAGGAAGCCAAAGAAGCCGTTTGAGATGTGAGCTACATGTACCAGTGATAGAGTAGGCACTTTTTGAAACTCAGGGAAGAGCTGGACATAGCACTCTAGGACATCCTGCTCAAGGAGGAAAAACACTTCTTCATGTCGAAGCCTTTTTTCCACTGTCTGGGAGCAATTCACATCTCACCACAAGGGATCCATTCAGCAGTTAGGTGGCCCAGGACACTTGGTTGAAACACATATTGAAGTACTAGTGTCTTCAGACACCTATATCAGGGTAGGAGTGTGATGGTTTGTAGTTCTGTTGGTTCTGTCATTGGCAGTGCTGAAAGAGGTAATCGGTTGTGCAAGCATCAGTGGCTTTTGACCCACTAGAATAAGTTCAGTAAAAGAAGACGGAAAACTGTGGAAATGGGCACAAACAGAATGATCATTTGCAACAACAGCAAGTAAGTGGGGGTGGGTGTCTGTATTTATGAAGAAGCTACAAGGTACAGAAAAGGGTAATATGCTGCAAATGGAAAGCATATATCAGCATTGGTGATTAGAGGTTAAGCCACCTCACTTAATTCCTTCACGTGTTGTGTATTACACCTACTACAAGAGAAGGTGGTGCTTTTTGCTTTATATGTGGTGCACAGTGTGGTGCTTGCACATTTGTAATGTATTGCATCTATTATGGATGAAAATAAAAGGTCCAAGAATTCATATGCTGCAAGTGCATCTAGGAGAAACCATTTGTAATTGTTCAGCTAGAATTTTCAACAGAATCACTACTTACTGCCTTCAAGTACAAAAAAAAGCTGAAGGATCATGCATTCCGTGGTGCACTAGTCCTGGATCTCACTCTCCTGACAAGGGCCTTGCACTTATTTTTTCCTTTTTAACAAACTAAGAACTGCCTCTAAAACTCTACAGTGCATGCAGTAAAGACAACGTGCAGGAGGCCGATTCTTCAAGGCAGAGCTCTAGCTCGATCTATTTTCCCTCATTTACAAACATGGCACCGACTGTACTCAGAGTACCTTCTCTCACATCGCAGTCACAAAATCTATCTATGTGCCCAGGGCTTCCAAAGAAGGGTCAAGGGAAAAGAGTGGACGTGTTTAAAAATAATGCTCCATGCAATGGGGTGCATGCAACAGGCAATACATTCTTTATTTGGCAACTCTATAAAAAGGTTGAACTGACTTTGTTTTTTCTGTAGAAAGCACGTGCAATTCTGTAGAAAATGAATGGGAAATGTTTAACCTATATATAATTCCATGGAGTTCCTTAGTCACATTCAGTAAGGGTAACTAATGCGAGCCTTATGTTCGTGTTTGGACCCCCCACACTCATAGCAGTGCAGCACACTTACTTGTAAAGCAAGGTAAACTCAGACTTATAAAACACATTCATGGAACAATATGTCTGACGTTCAAAAATAAATGACCATTGAAAAGGAAGACTGAAAATCGTCTTGGGCGACCGGCATCTCTGCATACTATTTACGGCTCTGTCAAAGGAGATCTGTTGTTTTTATGGATATGCCTGAACTTAGTAAGCACAGGGTCACGTCCTTGGGGGCACTGGAGAAGAAGGTCAAGCAAAGCCCAGGAGCAACATTGTTCACATGGTTTCAAATGCACTCGAATTTCAAATATCACTTAAATTCATGAGCGTCGATACTTTTACAGCGACTTCAGCGATTATCTTTCTGTGGAAGAAAATCTTTACAAAATCTGTTTTTAATATATAACCCATGATATCAGATGTATGTCTCTAAAATTCAAGAACTGACTGGATTCCTTGAACAATGCCTATATAATTTATTTTGAACACTTTTGTGAGACTTGTTCCACGAAGCCCGTCGGTCACTGATATAACAGCTTCTCCCATGAAGTCTTACAACTAAAATATACCTCAGGAATGAATCATTCCTGGCAGGGGACCCTGACAGTCCGCTCCTCCACACGCAGCAGCCACCGTGTGCTCAGTCAGAAGGGTGGTAACCGTCTCCCTGGTTTGTTCACACGACGACGGTGCTCTCATGAGAACACACTGGGCTTCTCTGCCAATGGACGCCCGCTGGAATTTAAACGTACCATGGGGCATCACCTGTTGTATAGTTTGAATTCGCCCGGTGAAAGTGGTTGTCCTAGAAAATACTTCCTTTAGCATTTCTAGAGATTGACATAAATCTTCAGTTTACAGCAAAAGATCAACTTCAGTTTTGGTCCAGAGGTGCGCAGATCACCACTAGCGTTCGTTCAGGTCTTCCGAAAGCAACTGAAATATTATTATTTTGTTTTTCTTTAAATGGTTATTGGAACTCCCTGAAGATATTGCCGATGGACTCCACGCCGTAATCAAAGACCCCAATATACATTCAAACTGCACACAGTTCTGTAGACTATTGCTACTATACACATTCCATCCATTTTCTAGGAAAACAAATCTGGGTTCTTTATCTTTGTAACTTGTTTCTTGGCATACAGATCAGCAGAGGTAGAGCAGGAAGCAGTAGACTCAGTTCACCTTATACAACTCAAATTCAACATTGTAATTTATGTATAGAAGGTTCAAGAGTAAAGATGAATTTTACTTTAGACTCTTAGATCTTTCGTCTGAGGGGTGAATCATCTTAATACTGAGGAAGGCCAAGTTCACAAGGCAGTGCATGCTAGGTTTTATTTGGTGCTCTGAAGGGAAGCAAAGCCCCCCACAAGTTTTCCCTTGCTTTACTTTTTTAAATGCTCTTTGGGTGTTGCTAAGCCCTCCGAGGGCGGTGCATTGTCCACATACGTAATACATTGTTTATTATGCCTTCAAAAAGGGAGTTCTGGGTCCCTGAGTATCTCTCCATCTCCTCCTCCCAGCATGAATGTGATAAAAAGACTACTATGCCTTCCGAAAGCAACTTCTCGCTATAGGCACAGGTATCTTCTGTTATGCCTGTGGTGTAAGAATGCTCCGGATGACAGTTGTTAATGAACTCGTAGAGGAGAAACAGTGGCACTGGTGAGGAGCGTAATTAGAATAAGATAGATGTTAAATGGAAGAGTGTTTACTGCTTAAGAATGAATGAAGGAGTTCGTCTAACCTGGAGCAAAATAAGCATTCGGCAGTTGTGGTGCTTTCATAAGCAAAGCGAAAGTAGCCGTCTTGAAGTGCCAACTTGTGGTGACACCAAACTACTAAAAAACATAAAATAGTCTTACTTCACCTTCAAGGGAATCTCTTATGGCAAAATGCTACTTTGCCTGAAGCACTGAAAATCCTTCCACAGTCGGAAGACAGTCTTCATCAAGTAATTGCTATCCACAGCCCGCATCCTCTAATAACATCGCTAAGCATGCTTAAAAGACATAATGGAACTATTTTTTCAGTGTAAACACATAACATAATGTACCCTTTTAACGTGATTATATCCATCCTCGGAGCCTGAGGGATTATTTTCCCTTCTAAAAATTTCTAAGAATAAGGAGAAGCTGTGCTATGCGGGCAGGCATTCTTTAAGAGTCTGATACTACAGTTTCTAGATTAGCAGAACAAAGGTACCACCTACATCTATTGTAGATGTTCAGAAAGTGAGCATATTATGCCAGGTAAGAATTTATGGCTGAAAGAAGTAGAGAACAGACACATAATCCTATTGCCTGTGTGCTGCCCTTCTGCACCATTAGTAACAGATGAAAAATATTGCAAATAAGCATTGGCACTAGATGAACGATTATTTGGAATTACATGCAATCCTCTATTTGCGCTAAAAAGAGATAAACACATTTGAGACACTAAAGTTACATCTATCTTCTCCACTCAGAAACAGCCTAGTACCATCTCAGAATGGGGTCTCCTTCCAAATTTGGGCCATTTTAGATGTAATACATGTGCAGCATTTGAACTCTGCTTTCAAGCTAAGGTGGTCATTATGACCATGGTGGTAACTACCGCACCGCCAGTGGTGGCGGTAACTATCGCCAACAGGATGGCAGTCCGGACTGCAAATAATGGAGCACAGGAGAAACAACTAGTGGTCCATCCACACACCGCCATCTATGTAGTCCCAACGAGGACGGAGGAGGCTGCCCACAGGCCGGCAGAAAGGACCTACCCACCCACCAAATAATGAAACACCAGACCACCAGCAGATCTGGGACGGGAGCCACCGCCAGGCAAAGCATGGCGAAATGAACAATATAAAAGGAAACTCTCACCAGAGGCACACAGAACACGCCGACGCAGACTTGGAACTTGAGTTGGAAATAATGCCGGTGTTACTCCTTGCCATATTTCTCCAGGACCGTGACCGACGATGAAGACGACGACGGAAATACCGCAGCCTAGCACACATGGTAAGAAACGGCACAGTTACACACCCACCCTACTCACCCTGCAACGCACTCCCAACCCCTCTGACATCCCAAGCCATACATACCATAACAAGATGTACTTACCAGACACAAGGCAACAAAGACCTGCACCAAAGTACACACGTGCACACCACACCCCCACAGTGAAACGCTTAACAACGTCACAATATTGTGCCAACAGCACTACTGGGCACTGAAATTTTATTAGAAGAAAAAAAAGTATTGTCCAAATAAGGCCATTGGCCAGTCCATGTGAAAGTCTCTGAAGGGCCAATATAGGCCGAACTTGACTTGCATGTGTGCAAAGGGTACTCCAATGGAAAGGGGCATCAATGGGCAGCCAGGAACCTCCGGGAACAGGGGGTGGGGGTGGCGGGTTTGGGAACTTAGGTCTGGAAGGGGGGGGGGTTCTTGGGCTTAGTTTTGGGAGGTGGAGGGGGTTTGGACTTGCTCTTGGAAGGAGGGGGAGTGGGCTTGGACCGGGGAGTGGCAGAGGGACCTAGGGCAACACGGGGCCTCTTCCTCCCTGGAGAAGGGGCATGGGAATGGGAAGGGCTGACTGGGGCGGACTTGGACGAGGAAGGAATGGACTGGGCAAGGACAATGGCACGTTTAGGGACAAGACCGAGTGGGCCAGTAGGTTCAAACAGGTCACCACAGGATAAGAAAATCTTCTTAGGTGCAGTTGGAGGTGATTTGGAGGCAGGTCTGGGAGTGGAGGTTGAGGGAGTGCTCATTTCAGGTGTAGGTGTGCCGGACGTGGATTCAGGTGCCTGTATAGTATGCTTATGTGTGGTGGATGTGTGTGGTGTATATGTCTGCAAATGTTTGAGTGTTTTAGGAGGAGGGGGGGTGGACACAGTGGGAGAAGACAGGCTGCCAGTGTAGATGGATGTTGTCTGGGTGTCTGCAGGTCTGGTGAGTCTGCTGCAAGTGTCTGTAAATGTAGTCATGGTGATTGCAGGTGTGGTATCAGGGGTGCATGTCTGGATGTCAGATGTTTAGTGGCTGCAAGAATGGGGCAGTGCGTGTGGGTGTGCATGGTGAGGTGACAGATAGGGTGGTGGGGAGGTTGACACATTGGGGGAAGTGGATGTTGTTGTGTGTGCTTTTGTATGTTGGGTGTGTGCATGTCTGTGGTGGAAAGTGTGGTGCTTGTGCTTTTCAGTGAGCTTCTTGTGTGTTGATCTGTGTGCATAGCTGTCTGTATGTGTGCTTGGGATGGGTGAAGGGAGTGGGGTGCTGGAAGGGGTAGAGGTGGTGGGAGGGGGGACGGAAAGACCAGGGACACTGGCTGCCGTCAAAGAGGAGGCCAGAGCCTGAAAAGATCTCTGTAGACCAGACATGGTACAGTGAATGCCTTCCAGGTATGCATTGCATTGCTGCATGGCATTCATGATGGTTGTTGCCCTAAAGAGATGATTCTCAGGAGACGAATAGCCTCCTCCATGAGGGCAGCAGGGTTGACTGGGGCAGGGGATGAGGTGCCTGGGGCGAAGGAGACACCCACCTTCCTGGGTGAGCGGGCACGGGCAAAACATTGGGGAGCAACTGGGAGGGCGGTGATGGTATGGGGGTGGTGGAAGATGGCAAAGAATGGGTGGGCTCAGGAGGGTCCGCCACCACCAGGGAGCTGCCATCGGAGGAGGTATCAGAGTCACTACCTCCATTGGTAGTTGCCTCCCCGTGGTACTCCCCTCACCCTTCAACCCACTGGTCCCCTTGGCATTGGTCGACTCTGCCTCCTAAGAACCGTGGGCTGCTCCATCCCCACTTGCTGGTGCCTCAGCTCTCTCGCCAGATGATGATAATGTACACAGGGGCACAAGAGCACAGGGGTGGGAAAACAAAAAAGTGAGAACTCTGTCAAATTCAGAATATATGTAAATTTTGGCTCACACACACTCCCACCCAGGTCATGCACGTACCTTCAGCACAAACAACATACGTTATGAATGTGCCCCTGACTAGTGGGCATGACCCCAAAATACACGAAATAATCCTCATGAAACACAAACCTGATACACTGTATGAAGTACACCCATGAGAGGCCATGCCCAGCCAATGCACCTTCAAGTCCCTAAGGCCACAATAAATACCAGATGACAAAAAGGGGACCCCTCATAGGTCTATAGAGCCTGCCAAAACTAGCTCTTACACAATCCCAAGGACTTGGAGGGGGCAGGACTGCAGCGACGCACATGTGTAAGTGCCTGGCACTACAATGCATACATCCCACAGCACCCAAATTCATCCATCAAAGTGGTATCACAACAGTGTTGCTACTCACCCCCTTGTGTCTGCTGTGCTGTCTTCAAGTGTCCATCCAGATCCGGATAGGCCACTGCCAGTATGCGGACCATTAGGGGGGTCAGGGTCTGATCGGCACCCCTTCCTCGTTGGGAGGCCTTTCCCAGGGGGGCCTCTCTGGTCTTCCTGGCCCAGTGCCTCAGGTCCTCCTACCGGTTCCTGCAGTGGGTGCTCCACCGGTTGTAGAGCCCCAGGGTCCGCACTTCCTTGGTGATGACTTGCCACAAGCCTTTTTTTTTATGTGCGCTGACCTGCATGGGACACACTGAGCAAAGAAACAGAGGTAGGTATGTGTGCACCGTGTACAAATGCCATGTCGTTCCATATGGAACGGCCATGGTTGGCATGCATTTGTTCAACTTACAGGCAGAACGCGCCAGAAAAACAACGGCTGGGCAGTCACACATGGAACACACATGCATACAGGCATCTGCCTCAATCACACACATCTATGGATGACAGATGGCAACTCATCTGCTCCTCTGGTCGTCCCTACAACTTCGCATACAGGGGTAGGACCCCGTCCACTAGCTTCTCCAGCTCCTTCGCGGTGAAGGCTGGGGCCTGTTCCCCTGTAATACGCGCCATCTCAAGGACCAGAGTCAGGACACAGCAGCACATGCAGTGGAGTGCTACCCTTCACGTGAATCAGGAGTCAAGTGTCAAGGGTTTGTTAAAATGGCATAGGTACCACGGCAGTGTGCTCCGTCACCAAAGGCGGCGATCATGATTGGCCAAGGTTCCCCATTGACAACCATGAAATCCAATGATCAGGTGCATGGCAGTGAACACCGCCTTGTGCCATGATGACTAACGCCAGCGGAATTAAGTCACTTCCACTCTATCATACCTGGATGGCAGGAGGCTACCACCACGTCTCCATAGCCTGGCCAGGGGCCTTATCCAGGGCCCCAATCTCTCTCCCCTTCGTCACTTACTGACATTATTTTATAATCGTCACATGTTCCCTTCTTTGGATGTGTGTCCACACTGTGATGCCATTATGACAGAGTAACCTCAGCACACATTTCCCTGACGGTGTACCTCATTCTTTCCGTTTGTGTGCGTTACCTACATGACGCATTTTGAAAAGTACAGTGACATCATGGGATGCAAGTGTATGTTGACACTCAGAATGTGTTCTTTCCTCCCCCATAGGCACATACCCATGTGGCGAGGGAGGGCCCCACTTGTATACAGATCCCTGGTAGATCAGGACACTATGAAGAACGTCACATCATTTTCACCTACAGGCTCAATAGAGTAGAGCTACAATCCATGACCTTAGTGCATTGATGGATCCTGTTCTGAAACCGGCAAATCGAAATCAGCATGCCATCCCTACAACTGGACAAGTGCTATCTGTGCTCCATTTCTTGGCTACAGGCTCATTTCAGGTGACAGTGGGCATGGTTGCAGGGGTCTCACAGCCAATGTTCAGCCACATCCTGTCCAAATTCCTGGATGCCTACGTTCAACACTTGCAAACTTATGTCCAGTTTCCCCAAAGGGCTGACCTCCTCACCATCAAATCTGGATTCTATGCCTTCACTAATATCCCCCATGTGATAGGTGCCATTGATGGAACCCACGTAGCTCTCATTCCCCCAAGGGTGAATGAACAGGTGGTTAGGAATCATAAGAACTATAGTCCATGAATGTACAATTGGTGTGTACTGCTGATCAGTACATATCACATGTCAATGCCAGGTTCCCTGGATCAGTCCATGGTTCATTTGTCCTGAGAAACAAAAGTGTGGCACACATGATGGAACAACTACAAGGGGACAGAGGTTGGCTCATAGGTGAATGTGTATGACACTAGACCAGTACATAGCTGACAGCCAGACTGCATGCAAGTAAAGGCAGTTTCTTAAAGTCCTCTTTCACCCACTTTTGCAGGTGATTCTGGCTATCCCAACTTGCAAGGGCTCCTGACACCTGTGAGGAATACCAGGACAGATGCAGAGAGGAATTCTAATGAGGCCCATGGACATAGTAGGAGGGTGATTGAGCGCACTATAGGTCTCCTGAAGGCTAGATTTCATTGTCTCTATCTCTCTGGGGGATCCCTGTGCTATTTCCTTGACAAGGTGTGTAAGATAGTGGTGGTCTGCTGCATGCTGCACATCTTGGCTGTAAAGAAAGCTATCCCACTTCTGGAAGTGGAGGGTGCTGTTCAACCAGCCCTGCAACCTCAGAGAGGGGATGAGAGTGATGGTGAGGAAGGAGAGGGGGGAAGATCTCAACTCCAGGACCCAGCTAATCCAGCCATATTTCCAGTGACTCTAAGGTACTGTTCAATGATACTGATGTCTTCACTGCATAGTTACAGTCTGGCTCACGCAATAAGTACTGTGGTGTCTTTTGACAGTGACAATGCTCACTGATGACTGAAGTGGTATGTGCCACGGAACCCAATATTAGATGCAGTGTGACATACTTCAGACACTACAGTGCTTTGGATCCCCTCCTGCAATAAAGGTGTGATTATGATAGTAACTGGCTAATGCATACAAAATCTCAATTCATATCTCATATTGACGAGGGACATACGATTTGAGTGCATAGGTGTATTTATTAAATCGCAATATATACATAAATGTTGGGAAAGTGAAAGGGAGTGGGCACATGGTGAAGAAACATGCTCAGTTGTATATGCTCAGCTGTTGGTAGGACGGGGTTTTGGTCCATGTGGCCATTGGAAGATGGTGTGATGGCAGTGGCATGTCAAGAAGGTAGCTCAGTGGCACACAAAGGAGACAGTTCAGGGCAGAGTCACTTCCTGGTGCTGGTCTTGGCTGGTGTTTCAGTGGCATATCTGAGTCTGAGGGCACGTTTGCGAAAGTGCAGCTGGGCTGCAGGGACAGGGGTGCTGGTTTCCTGTGAGTCCTCTGGCAGTGCCACCAGTCCAATGGATGCTGCAGCTGTAGATGGCAGGGCAGTGTCCTGGCTAATGGTAGGGGCTTGCAGGTAAGTGGAGGACTCAGGCTGGCTGTGGTACTGGTGCTGCATCACCTCTGCAATGGAGGCCATGGTGGCACTGAGCTGTTTCCATTGCTCCATGGCCTCATGGCCGTGTGCTATCTGCAGCCTCTGATCCTGCTCCAGGGTGGCCAGGATCTGGCCCATCCTGTCCTGGGTATGGTGGTATGCTCATAGGACCGCAGATTTCACCTTCTGGGCTGCTGCATCCATCCTTTGGCCATACCCCCGGGCCATTGATGCTCTCCCACTGGCCCTAGCCCCCTGTGCCTGTGTCCCCAGCACAGGTCTTGCAGTCCCACTTGCAGTTGGCCCTTCACCATCCTGCCTGTTGGTGGGTGGAGACTCTGGCCTCTGTACATGTGGGCCGCCAGTCTGTAGTTGGGAGACACTGGTGTCGGGTCATTTGGCCAGAGCTGATGATGGTGGCAAAGTGGTAGGGGTATCAGTGTTATCCTGGGTGGGGATTCTGGAGGGTGACATTCCAGGACTGTGTGATGGGCCTGGGAGTTCCTCTATTTCGAGACATCCTTCTGCACTCTCCTGAGTCAGGCCTCTGTCTTCAGGTGGAGGTCTGGCACTTTTTGACGTCTCCGTCTGGGTGGCATAGGTGATGGTGCCAGTGTGTGGGGGAATTGACAGCTGGGTGTCAGGTATTTTTTCAGCAATTGCTGCACTGCTCTGCACTATTTGATGCTTATATTCCCCTGTTGTTGCATGCAAGGTCACTTTGTGTACATTTTGTTGCATTTTTTGTGGGGGGTTGAGGTTCATTGTGGGTGCTGTAGTGACACTGGGATTCCATGCAGAGGTAAGTGACTGAGCACAGGGGGCTGGATGGAGATCTGTTTGTGGGATTGTGGGCATGTAGGGAACTTGGATGTGGGTGTTGTGGACTGGGTAGCGGAAGAGGGCCTGGTGGTAGTGAGGTGATGGGGTGGTACAAGCATTACAGGTGTGGTGGATATGAAGACATTGTAGTGACCTACCCGTTTCCACTACTCCGGTGAGTCCGATGAGATCCTTGGGGTGCAGGATTGCCAGGACCTTCTCCTCCCAGTCTATGTATTCGGGGGAGTGGGTGGGGGGCCAACACCAGTCTTCTGTAAGGCTATGTTGTGCCTGGATGCCATAGACCGAACCTTCCTGCACAGGTCGTTCCATCTCTTCTGGATGTCGTCCCTTGTGCGTGGATGGTTTCCCACTGACCTTGTTGACTATCCACTGCTATAGCTCCATCTTCCTGGACACGGGTGTCTGCTGCACCTGTACCCCGAACAGTTGTGGCTCTACCCTGAGCATTCTGTCCACCATGGTCCTTAGCTCCATGTCTGTGAAGCGGGGGTGCTTAGGGGATGCCATGGTGTGTGTTGTGGGTGGTGCTATAGGTGTATTGGTGAGGGTGCTGTTGTGTGGTTGTGAGTGTGGCTTGTGATGGTGTTTGGGGTATGTATGTGTTTTCATGGTGCATTTGTGTGTGTGTGACTTGTGTGATGTTGAGTTCAGTGTATATATCTTGTGGTGACACTATCTGTTGTGCTATCGGCATTGCAAAGGATTGTGGGGTGTGTATGTGAGTGTTTTATAGTGTTGTGGATGTGTGTCAGGTGTGTGGGTTTCAAACTTGCCAATGTGTGCATTTGTTGTTGGTGGATCCCATTACTGTCTGTGGCGGTCCGTACCACCAATGGTCGTTTGGCATTAGGGGCCAGATGTAGGAAGCATTTTACATGGTGCAAACTGCGAAAATCCTTCCCCTTTATGAATGTTGCCCAAAATGTTTTTTCAGAGCAGGCAGTGGTCCAATGGACCACTGCCTACTCTGAAAAAACGAAACCAAATGGTTTCGTTATTTTTTTTATTTTGCAACTCGTTTTCCTTTAAGGAAAACAGGCTGCAAAATAAAAAATAAAAAAACTGCTTCATTAAAAAAGTAGTCACAGACATGGAGGTCTGCTGTCTTCAGCAGGCCACCATCCCTGTGAGTGCAGGGACTCGCTATGGGGTCACAATATGCGACCCACCTCATTAATATTAATGAGGTGGGTCTTTGCGACCCCCTAAGCAAATCGCAGACGGTGTCTGAGACACCGTTCTGCAGCCGATTTTGCGAATCGGAAATTGCGAGTCGCACCGACTCGCAATTTCCGATTAGCAAAATCAGAACTTCCTACATCTGGTCCACACTGTCCGCCAAGCTGATTTATGCATCATTATTTGGTGGGTGGAGGATTTGTCTGCATGTTGGTGGTGGATCGGGTGTACTGCCTTTCTGCCGTCGTTGGCCCTGGCGGTGGGTGGAGGTTGCAGGATTTTTGGAGATTTGTCTTTTTGGCATCATTATTCGGCGGTGTGTAGACCACCGCCACTGGCATTCTTCTCTTCACCGTCTGCAGGGCGATGTGCAGTGATTACCGCTGAGAGAGCGTAGCATATATAATCAATATTAACATGAAATGTTTATGAACTAATGTATAATAATGCCGCAGAGAAAATGTATTAATATGTTTTGCTAAAACGTGCGTTTAAAATGTGCCCACGGGGAGTGGCCACCAATGTATACGGGGACTAATGAAAATGACTAATAATGATGAGTTATCATATTAAGAGATAGTTTTACACTAATTATTAACGGTTATATTGATAAAGTTTTGCTAATAAATTATTAGGCCTTAGTTAGCATGAGTCGAGGCTTAGCTGCCTGACTCTCATATTAAATGTGTTTTTCTAACGTGCAGTGTGCTGACTTCCTAAAGGGCATGAACTCTTGTTTTTCTCCAAACTAGAAGCTGAATGTAACTGTAGTAGATCCGTTCTCATGAAATTAATCTTGCTTGTAGAAACATTTTAGCTGAATGTAACACTGTAGACCAGTGGCAGGTACAAGGATGCCTGAACCGGTACAGACAATGGAGCCACTGACTGAAGATATGCAAAGGACCACGAGAGTATGAAATCATACTGGACATTCCACCCGCTAAAGACGTCAATCATAAGGACCAATAAAATACATGAGAACTGTTATGGGGTGACAAATTGGAGGAGCTAATTTAAAGTTAATGGGATAGCGATAGTGGGGTGCAACCCCTTGTCCAACCAAATTTTAGGGGAATGTACAACGAAAACGGGATAAAAACCCTTAACACCAGGAAGTAGTTTAGAATGGAGAATAGGAGACTAGGAGTTAGTTAGGGAGATGCTGATGCGATTTGCTATGATCCAGACACTTTGTCACTTTGCTTAGTGACTTGATAAATTTAGTTAGAACCATCCTTGTCCTTAGATTGCCCGTTTATACTTTACCTCCTTATGAGGGAAGTACTCTTTTGCCCTTCCTTCCTGAGCTGAGTTTCTGACTGATGGCGAACCAACTGATGTCCTGAGGACGAAGACAGAACCTGAGTGCTGACCCAAAGACGGAGGGTAACTATATGACAATGAAATTGTAAATTGTCTGTTTGCTTTTCCTTTCTAGGTACCAACTGCTAACTTTTGACAGAGACCAGAGTTAGATGTTTTTCCAAATTGGTGCTACTAAATTGTTTTGCATGAAGCCCCACATGCCAATGCTAACTTGAGGTTAGTTGAGAGGGTACAATAAAGTGACGCAAATAGACAAACGACTGAATCTATGATTTGTTGAATAATGCGTTAATGTTACTCTGCTAAGGATAACCTAAGCTGACGCTGTGTTATGTTCTAATATTCGTGATTCTTGCTTTGATGAACTCTTACCAGAGTTGCCATATTGTGACCATGCTGATGTGCTTCTTAGTTTTGAGATTAATAAACTTGCTAGGAGAATTGTAATCAATAGGGAATAAAAAATTCATACTAAACTGGTGTGGTTATTCATGACTGAAAGGTCATGGTGGTTTCTGAGTTTTATTAATGTCTTTGACTAAGATGAATTGCATTGTTATATTAAATATTGATGCCATTATTGACGTATTGATTGACATGCTGATTAGCTATCTCGTACTAAGGTGTCTTCAATCAGGGTCAAAAGATTCATTGGCCTAAAACGAGTCCCAAAGTGAGTAGTAAATTGGTCATAAAGGGGGGCGTTAACACCGCCAAGTTCATAATGAGGGTCTAAGTTTTTTTAGTATGATGGTCCGAGATTCCTTTTGAGAACCCGTACTATGTGTAATTCTACAAACGTGCTCTATGTGACATGACGGCTGTGCAGTCTTCTGTATATAGGGCAAATGATCTAGATGAAGCAATGTGTACATCAACATCTCAGCAGAATTTTATGTGTCACTATTGGAGCACCTTTGATGAACCTTTTAGAAAATGAAACACCACACATTGGCGGACACAAGGTGGCAAGTAATTGACCAGATTATGGCCAATTCTCATGGTTGTGATATGTTTGTCAAATTGTAGATACACGCAAATGGATGCATACCATGAACGCTATACATCATGAACAATGAATATTGGAATTGGTTGGTGGAGCTCACTTCCTTTTACTTTAAGATATTCACCCACATGCTATCACATGAATGTATTGTTTATTTATGTTTTTTGTGTGATTTGTCTAATTCTAATGAGCATTGACATTTCTTATTTTACTCTAGGGATATGTGGTTTGTATTTGTATTCAGTTATTATATGTATGCTACTTTGTAACTTTTGCGCTACTAGACACATGGCCATCTTTCACTATGTGATGCCAAGCTGTGTGTTTTCCGTGTATACCCCCAAGAACTTCTCAGATTTTCAGTTGGATCTCAGTTCTCTGGCATTCTCCCCATGCAATCAGTCTTTGTGTATGCCCCTCCTTAATTCTTAGAACTCTTTACACCTTTCCCCCCCAATGATTCTGAATGATTCCCAATGATTGTATTTTGTAAGTTTGTGCCACTTTTGCGTCAAAAAGCGGGGCAAATGCGGCGCTAAAAAAAGTATAAATATGGGCCTAGATGTCTCTACTTTGGCCAGTGCAAGTACATTATTGGTCCTGCTTGGGAACATATCAGCCTTTAATTAAATTAGTTCATCATTACATTTTATTTTATTATTTCATGGTTAGTCATCAGTTTTTAAAATTATTTTACATTTATATTATATGTTAAAATATTGTAATTTTTAAATAATAAAATGTATTAAACTTCCATATACTTTCCCATAGGGACATATCTCTCTTGGTGGCGGATGATCACCAACAACTTGTGAAAATGTGCTAGTGTGAACTTTGCCCTTGTATATTCCATTCTAGGAGGCTCTACACCCTCACTTGAATGGGTGGAAATATATAAGTCTACATGTGTAACTCTGCATGTGTAAGTCTTTTTGTGTAACTCTCCACTTGAAAATGGTGCCTAGCAAAATAGTGGAGAGTTACACCTAGATGTAGTAGTAGATCTAAACATGAGTAAGTATACCAATTAATATGTTTCATTGAATCGGGCCCTGTGCTTATGGAGTTGGCAATTAGGACATATTAAGAATAGTTTGAACGATTTTAGAGGCACGATGGTTTTATTTTGAATATTTCTAGTGTATTTAATTTATTTAATTATGTTGAGGGTACTTGAGAGGAAAATCAGAATTTGGCTGTAGCACTGTGGTTTACATCAACGTGCAATTTAGACATTATTTTATCATGTCTTGTGCTATTGTGATGTTCAAATGTATTCATAGTTGTGGATTATTTTTATTGTTTCCTCATGGTAATATCATCATTTTTTAGGGCCGGCAAGTCTGAAAATTAATTTACCTTAAAAATTAAATTAATAACTGTAGTTTCAGAAATAAAAGCTTCAGGCTATATTTGCTTCTTTGTTACCGTAATCACTCATAAAATTATTATGTAGGACTAGAGTTTCAGGAATAACAGCTTCAAGCTTTATGTGCTGCCTTTTTACAGTATTAATCCCTAACATTATCATATAGGAGATATCTCAGAAGTTCCTGCCGAAAATTGTTGCACACTCCAGGGACAATGGCCTCCTACTGCGTTATTCCACATATTCCCTTTTACTTGCAGGGTTCTCTCTGCAGAGAACAGAAGTTTGGATTGCGCCAAGGTCTGATGGAGATCTCCAGAATCCTATTCAATTGTGCCGTTTAGTTGAAGATGTGAAAACTCACTTAAAACCTGTTTTTATTTTGCCCATATATTCCTATGAAGCATCATGCTTATAACCACCTATGTAGTAATGAATGTATCAACTATTAATCAAATATGGATGTCATCTTCTATTTGCTTGAAGCTTCCTGTGATATTAAAATGCTTGCACGATTTCCAGGATTGGTATTAGCAGGCCCAGAAGCCATAGTGTTCATTGTTGTACTTTACCCATTTTTCCAAGAGTGCAACCTAGTTTCCAAACCTGGCAAGGGAAGCATGATTTTGTGACAATTGTGGAGCCAGTATTATATACAAGAAGGATACCTTCCCCTCAGATCTGTTCTCTGTTTCCTTGAAGGGGAGATACTGACACCTGTACATTAGATTAGTTTCTGTCATGTAATCATGCTGCATCGACTTGTATTGAGACAAATTGTATGAATGCTATGTTGATTTTACATGAATTTCTGCTCCAACTGCCCTTCGGGAGAGAACCTTGATCAGTTGAAATGACACTTGCCGCCAATTTTTTCGTTTTGATGCCTGCTGTTTTGCATTAAATGCTATTTAGCCTTTGGTCTTCCAAAGTGTTATGTTTGTGTGTTTGATTTTTAACAGAGAAAACGGCACTGAATCTAGTACCTTTTCTGGAAATCTTGGATGAATGATAAGCACACCTCACTGTTTCATTCTCTGGTCCTCGAACTCTGAGGGGTTGGAAAGTGGCAGGAGGGATGGTCTTCCCCTTCTTTCAGAGGCAAATGAGCTTCCCTCTTGGTCTTTTGTGACATGGATGAGGGAACTTAAGGTTCTTGCCGTCTTTCTGTAGCAGTAGCAATTGCCAGCCTAGGCTTTCTCTGACTGACGTCCAGGGTAATTAAAGTGCAACAACTACTAGACTAAGGAAGCTCAGGTGATGATGTTCCACTTCAGGTAGCTTAAAGGGGCCACTCGCTGCAAGATAACAGTTTTTTCTCTACAATTGGTGATAGGAGAGAAAAGAGTTCATCATCGGCATCTGCTCCTGTTGAAAACCACTTCCACAGTGCAAATCAACTACTGATAAATGTCTATATCACCTGCTTGTGTCTAGGATACCTGTCATGGTCCGCAGCCAGTCACTAAGTATAAAGAGCAGTTTGTTAGGGACCCGACTCATTTTAACGAGCCCTAATGTTTATTTTACACAAGCACATCTCATGTAATTTCAATTCTTGGTTTTAGTGTATTTCACGTACAGTGCAGACTTTAAATTTGGGAGCGATCTTGTCAAAGTCTCTTTTCCACCTAAGGCATGGCTTGGAAAGGTTTACAAAGTTTATTATTGAATCCCAGGTGACAGTTCCCAAGACATACATCAGCTAGAATGCTGATGGATCTGTCAAATTAAAATTCATCCTCATATCCTCCAGATATTGACAAGATCTTAAAAGCACTAGGACCCACAGCTATGCTGAGAAGAAAAGTGAAGCATCCTCTTGTACATCTAGTGCATCAGAAAGGGATATCTCATTATCACTGCCAGTCGTTCAACACTTGTGAATTTCTACCAGGGTTTCTAGAGAGAGTGACTGTCACACAAGACACAACAACCACTACAGACTCTCGAGGGTCCTGGAATTAGCAGAGTCTAGCTATATTTGTCTTGTCCTCATGAATCTGCTGGCAAATCAACAGCCAGAGAAACATTACATGCAGAATATTATATAGACACCCGAACAATGTACAAAGGTATGTTTCACCTGGAAGTCCCATGCACGCACGCACGCTCACAGGCACGCGCGCACTACCTGTTCTTTTGCCGACTCTCGTTCCTCTGATTCTAGGGCCCATATTTATACTTTTTGACGCTAAACTGCGCTAACGCAGTTTAGCGTCAAAAAGTTTTGCGCCGTCTAACGCCATTCTGAAGCGCCATGCGGGCGCCGTATTTATGGAATGGCGTTAGACGGCGCAATCAGACCGGCGCTGCCTGGTTTGCGTGGGAAAAAACCACGTAGACCAGACATCGCCGGCGTAGGGGGAAAATGGCGCATGGGCGTCTTAAAATGGGGCAAGTCAGGTTACGTCGAAAAAATCGTCTTAACCCGACTTGCGCCATTTATTTTCGACGCCCATCCCCCATCAACATGACTCCTATCATTGTAAAGATAGGAGTCATGCCCCCTTGCCCAATGGCCATGCCCAGGGGACTTCTGTCCCCTGGGCATGGTCATTGGGCATAGTGGCATGTAGGGGGGCACAAATCAGGCCCCCCTATGCCACAAAAAATTATTAAAATAAAAAAAAAAAATACTTACCTGAACTTACCTGGGGTGGGTCCCTCCAGCCTTGGGTGTCCTCCTGGGGTGGGCAAGGGTGGCAGGGGGGGTCCCTGGGGGCAGGGGAGGGCACCTCTGGGCTCATTTTGAGCCCACTTGTCCCTTAACGCCATGCCTGACCCAGGCGTTAAAAAGCGGCGCAAATGCGCCGTTTTTAGCAACGCCCACTCCCGGGCGTCTCTTTTGCCCGGGAGTATAAATACCACGTAAAGGCCTGGGAGTCATTTTTTAGACGGGAACGCCTCCCTTGCATATCATTAACGCAAGGAAGGGGTTCACGCTAAAAAATGACGCACATTCCGGGAACTTTGGCGCTATTCGCCTCTAACGCCATAGTATAAATATGGCGTTAGTTTGCGTTAGTTTTGCGTCGAAATTGCGTCAAAAAAAACGACGCAATTTCGGCGCAAACGGAGTATAAATATGCCCCTAGGTTTTTACCAAGAATGTGAGGTCTTTGAGGAAGTTTACAGTAAGAATTGAGCGTCTCAGCAAAATGGCTCACATTTCTTTCTATGTATGGTCTTCTAAAGCTTTGCATAGAGACGACAAAATGTCAAACATATCTAACGCTCAAAATGGTTTTAGGTGCGTAGTGCATCAATTGTGAAATTAGCTACAGTGTGCACAATTTGCATAATGCTTTAAGAGGATTGCAGCACAGTGGGTTTATTTAGGCTCTTGGCCTGTGTAAAAATCAAAATATGCTGGTGTAATAGGCGTAATGTCTGGAATTTTACATTATGCTTGTTGCGCAAATGTCCTACCATACCACCATTACAACAATTCATATTATTATGGCCCTTTTGCAGAAAACGTTTACCTCAAGTATTGGGGAATAATGCAAGTGGCCAGAATGTGAGTAGTTGCTGCTCGTGTCATTTGTATTATTTGCACTGTTGTTTACCGTAAAGTGCATCCTAGTGTCAAAAATTGATGGAAAGATGCATTACACGCTAACATATAGCACGGACAGAATAGCATTTCACATACTTACGCGTAATTTCACAAAATTATGCATATTTCACACACTCCTAGTTTGTTTAGGGTATGAGAGAACCAGGGGAAGGCAAACAAACGTATTTGTAGTGAACAGAAATATGCCCGCTACTATGCCATATTGGCCTTTACTCTTACTGAGAAAACCCCACATACCCACAATGCTAGTGCTGTGAGCAATAGCGGAAAGCAGATATAAAGCTTGCTTTGCTTGCTTTAACATCCCATGCACACCTGGTGAAGGGCTGTGGCATAAGTAATATGCCCTAAACATCTTCTACAAACGATCACCTCACTAGAGATAATTATAGAAACACATCTAATGAGATGATATTTTTATAAACAATATTTTGGACAAAATATGTATGTTAGACAATATTTTTGTTTTCAATAGTCTATCATACAACTACACACACACACTACACCAAGAATAAACATGTTTATTTGAGACCCTTTCAGTTCATGATTGGATCGGGGCTTCATACATAGTATCTTGTACATTATTTCAAGAGCTGCATCCAGACCATCTAGGTTGTAGGTGGACAGGTGAGGACTGGCATCTACTGGTTTATGTGGGATATGATGTACTTGACTACTCTCCTTTATGATCTGATTCCAAGTCTTCACTTAAGATATTTTTTAAGGAAAAGCAAAAGATGACCCAGACCTAAATATCATGTGTCTCCTGGCCCACCAACGGTATGTGTGCAAAGGTGAATGCAAAAAGATGCCTTAAAAATAATCTTATGTGTACAATGAGACAAGTAATACTTAAACATGAATTGTAAGCGATGCTAAGAATGCCCTTCCTTGCGTGATCTCTATGACACTCATTGGTTAGCATTAGGAAGGCTCTAAGGATGTGATGAGGTGGTTGGCTCTTGCCTTGGTGGTCTTGCACTTAAATTGAAGGCCAAATAAGCACATACATGTCCACAATTATTTCTGTGTGCCAAATACTTCAGTAATTTCATAATCTTTACGCTTGTCCAGTGCTTCCTTGCTATCCATTATTATCTATCATATACAAGTATTAGCCGATGCTGTATTTCAGTCTTTGAATGTTTTGGACTGTTGGTTGCTTTACAATAGGGGCATACCTATCTATTTTGTGAAATGGGTATCCACACAGTAGGAGTTCTATGGTTGTTATGTTCGTTCATGTCTTGCCCTTTCACCCTATATCCCCCTGAGCGTTTTCTAGCTGACTGCACATTCTCTTAAGAAAGGTCTATGTTGTATTGGGGAATATGTTTCTCACTGCTTCATGTGCGCAGTGCAAATGGGGTCTATTACGTCCCCCACCCATTATAAATGCCACCCAGTTAGGATTGCCTAGTTGAGAAAATGGGCAGCAGGTGTCAGGGATGTGTTGTCAGAAATCTTATGAGCCCACTCTAGCTGTTGTGCACGTCTCTCCCCCAGGCTAAAACACATATGTATGTATGAAAAGCCAACGAGCATGCATACTGACAGCAAAGCAGAATATGAATAGTTGGTTTATAATGCACTGATTTTGGTCACCCTTGTAAAGTGAGTCTCCATCTCTTACAGTCGTCAGAGTTTGCCATGTAAAGTGGGCGCGGGGCAACCACAGTTAGGAGGAGATTCAAGGATTAAAATGATATATATGTTTGGTGAACTGGAATAGGCACCCAAAAGACATAAGATTCCTTCAAGTGGCAAATGCCAGGACTAAGAGGAATGGTTCTTTGTCTATGACCAGCATTCCTGCCGATAAGCTCCTCAGCTCCAGTGTTTCTCAGCACATCCACATCGCAGGGCACCATTTGTCGGGAGATGAAGTGCAATGGGGGAACAACAAGGCAACAGGCTGCATCCATTTGTGCACCCAGGATCTGGAAAAGAAATCTCTGTATCCATTGGAACTGCCCCAATCTTGCTCCGAATTTGAGAAAAACTTGAACACACACCTCTTTTAAGAACATTACCACACACTCTCTCTCTATATATATATATACATATACATATATACACACACACACACTTAAAAAAACAAACGTTATAGTTAGGCTCACATTTTAAACATACAAAACAAAAGAAATTCACCAGTTATTGTTAGAGTTACCTCAAGTATCTATAAGTTGTGCCCTTGCAACCCAGTGCTAATTACCCCACAAATTACAGCTCTCATGACATCTTTGATAAGATCATTGAAAATATCAATGTAATATTTGCAGTAAAATTTTAACAAAAAAACTGTGCATGGCGGGGGCGAGAGTCTATCCAGGTGTGAGCGTGTGTACTTCAGTGTTTTAGTGGGTGCGTCAGAGTGTGTGCGGGTCTCTGTGTGGGTGCATGAGGGTGTCAGTGGGTCTGTGAGTGGGTACATGAGTATCTGAGTGGGTGCGTGAGTGTCTGAGTGGGTCTGTGAGTGGGTGCGTGAGTGTTTGTGTGGGTGTGCGAGTGGGAGAAATTGATTGAAAGAGAGAAAGAAAGTGACAGGGAAAGAGATAGGGTTTTTTTTAGGCTTTCATATCTGATATACTTAGAATGAGATATTTGTGTTTAATTTAAAAGAAAAAAATATTTATTATTTTAAATAAACTATAATAATTATTTTATTAAAAAATAAGAGGAAAATGAGTCCAACTAGGCTTGAATCCCGAAAGCTCAGTGTGAAGGTCTGCACACTTCACACTGAGCTATGGAGGTTTATTTATTTATTTCCTCACCCTTTATGGGCTTTCTGGGACCGCGAGGGAGCCCTCAAGGGCCCCCCCAAGGTCCCTATATATTATTTTATTTATATATATGTAAAAAAGTAATATTCAAAAAGCCCTTACAGCCTTACATGCTACCTGACACTGCAGGACTGCTTTACATGTCCCGCTGTCAAAAACCAGAGTGTTTGCTGTGGCTGGGCTGCAGCTGCAGAGCTGCAGCCAAGCTACAGCAAACAGCTATGTCCTTGGGGTGGGCATCCTGGGACATAGCAGGAGTCGGACCTGGGGGATGGTGATTCCCAGGGCCATCTGTGGATCGAAATAGAGGGCCACGTGGCCCCCTCCAACATCTGGATACCTCAGGAGTGGTGGTCCCTGGGGTTTAGGGGTCCCATGGGGACCCCTTTTCTTTTTTAAGGATTTTCCCCAGAGGTGTTTGTCCCCAGGGCGGGGGGGGCACGTGGTCCCCTGCTCCAAATTCAGTGTTGCCTTGGGGTGGTGCTCCCTGGGTCAGTGGGGGGCCATACTGCTCCCGCAAAAAAATTACATTTTGCCCCAGGGGGTGGTGGGGTCCCCGAGACAGTGGGAGGGGGCCAGGTGGCCCCTGCATATCAGGACAAAGCCCTGGGGAGGTGGCGGTCCCCAGGGCAGCAGGGGGGCCCCATGCCCCCCACACACTATTTTCTCAGCACTTTTAAAGCCTGCTCAGAGCAGGTATTAAAAGGAGGCACACCATTGTTTTCAATGGGCCTCAATGGGCTTTGCAGGATTGGTGTCAACATTTTTTATGCTAATCCTGCAAAGCTCTGAACTAGACTCAAACATTTTGACGCTAGTTCCCCTAACTTCCACCATGGTGCACCGTGTCTTAGATACAGTGCACACAAGGTGGCATTAGGGGGGCACTAAGGGGCACAAGGAAAGTGGCGCTGCACTGGGTGCAGTGACACTTTACTTAAATCAAGGCCCGAGTGTCATGCACTCAGCTGCTCTTCTATCCCACTTGGTTTCAATCGGGTCCTGTTAAAGACTTTCTAATCAGCCCTTACTGTACCCCAGCACAGTTGTCAGCACCCCATGAACTCCCTGCCCTCCTCCCATCTTCTCAAACCTCCTGCCGTCACACCGCAACAACGTCCCACCCCCACAAATTTTCTTTCTGCCTGGAGTGCTGTCCCGGTCAATCCAATTAGGGTCAGCCCTGGTTATATTTCAGATTTGATGGCCTTTTGATATAGTTTGGTGGATGGAAAATTGTGTCACAACCGTGGCGGATGTCCTGTCTGCTCTATTAAGAAAAGGGCACAGACCATGTTTGTGGCGGAATATCCCGTCCGTCAAACTCTAAATAGGGCCCTAAGTGTTTTCTTTTGCATTGCAGAAACGGCAGAATTCAAAGATGTAGCTTTTCAAAGACGTACTCCGTAGATGTATGCATGGATAAATGTATTTTGACATGAGGGCCGAGGTCGGAAGGAAGATCGGGTGTCAGTCCGGATGCTGGCACATTACTGTGATTGTTCTTGTGGTTTTGTTCCTTTTTGGAGGCTGATTGACACTTCGTTGCCAAATGGATGTTTGAGGAGGGAGCTGGGGTTGCTTTATGCTGTTGTTATGCCTTGTTATTGGCAATGACGCTGCGTGTGCCATTATTGTTGTAGACCATGTAGTTTGGTTGTTTTTTTCAGTTGCTTGAAGCTGCATTTCTTTATCCATGTTTGGTGCTAGCTGTGCATCGCTGTATGCGGAGTTTGCTTACTCTTCGTGGTTGATGTGGCTCTACTGGGCTTGTGAGCCATATCTTTTTATGCAAGTGTTCACTCATTATTGACAAATACTTTGTGCACTTTTTTCAAGTGATGTAATGTGAGTTGATGCTGGTGAGTTGATCTGTTTCCCGTACCCTACGGAGGGGTTGAGTCGTAGGTTTCAAAAAGTTCGCTTCCTTATATGTTACACAAGACATTTCTTGTATCGATTTAGTTATGGGTTGCAGGACAGGTGCATTTATCACTGTTACAAAATACACTAATATATAATTTGAGTGTTGGGGTCCTGTTTCCGTAATTGCTGCACAAGACAGCTTATGGCTGCAATATAACTTCATTCTTTTCTGTTGCACGAGTTACCCTTTGTTGGGTTGGGTGATAAGCTTTGTGATACCTGTATTTGTATTTTTATCTGCTCAGGGTGCTCCCGATTTGGGTTTAGTGAGAGTTGAGTGATACATTCCGTCTTTGCTTCAATGCACACTTTGTGTGTGATTGGGTTGCTGGGTTGCAGTAAACCTGTGCTTGTTTACTCTGTGCCTAAAAGAGTGATTTGGGTGTGTGGTGAGATATGCTGCTTGTGCCTAGACTTACTGTTCCCGTCTTCATAAAAGCCCTTATAAAAGTGACAGTGCCTGAGGGATGTTATAATTGTTTATTCATTTAAATCCTTATGAAGGATAAGGTGAGTCGTTAGTAGACAGCTGCTTCAGAAATAGTGATGGTGGTAACACTAGTTAATAGGTGTGCTTGTCGTGATTTTCGTTAGGGAGGCTGACAAGTGTTGTTCTCAATGTGGTGTCCTTACATTCAGGAGAGACCGAATAACTGGCATGAATGTTGACTGAAATAATATGTCTCGGTCTTGAATGGAGTGCTCCTCTGTGTTTATAGGCCACTGCAGAACTCGCTGATTTCCAAAAAAACTCGAACGAAAATTGCGCTGTGGATGCCAAATCTCACTTCAATTACTAACTTACTATTTGGAGCCCTGTGCGAGAAACAAATCTGCCACGCAGCGGTTGACAGAATTTGGCTGGAACTCCACGTTACAAGCGTAACATAGAAAGGCCAAAACCCCTCCAACTCTGCCGGTGGAGCGGAATATATCACCCACACCTATTGTAATATATTGTGGGGCATATTTATACTCCGTTTGCGCCGAATTTGCGTCGTTTTTTTTCTACGCAAAACTAACTCCATATTTATACTTTGGCGTTAGACGCGTCTACCGCCAAAGTTCCTGGAATTAGAGTAATTTTTTTGCGTGAACACCTTCCTTGCGTTAATGATATGCAAGGTAGGCGTTCCCGTCTTAAAAAATGACTCCGATGCTATTGCGTCGGATTTATACTCCCGTGCAAAAATGACGCCCGGGAGTGGGCGGGTCTAAAAAACCCGCATTTGCGCCGGATTTTAGCGCCTGGGTCAGGGCAGGCGTTAAGGGACCTGTGGGCTCAGAATGAGCCCAGAGGTGCCCTCCCCTGCCCCCAGGGACACCCCCTGCCACCCTTGCCCACCCCAGGAGGACACCCAAGGATGGAGGGACCCACCCCAGGGACATTAAGGTAAGTCCAGGTGAGTATTTTTTTTTAAAAAAAATTGTGGCATGGGGGGCCTGATTTGTGCCCCCCTACATGCCACTATGCCCAATGACCATGCCCAGGGGACATAAGTCCCCTGGGCATGGCCATTGGGCAAGGGGGCATGACTCCTGTCTTTGCTAAGACAGGAGTCATTTCAATGGGGGATGGGCGTCGTAAAAAAATGGCGCAAATCGGGTTAAGACGATTTTTTTGCCTCAGCCTGACTTGTCCCATTTTTGGACGCCCAAACGCCATTTTTCCCTACGCCGGCGCTGCCTGGTGTACGTGGTTTTTTTTCACGCACACCAGGCAGCGCCGGTCGGCTAACGCCAGCTAACGCCATTCAATAAATACGGCGCCCGCATGGCGCTTCAGAATGGCGTTAGCCGGCGCTAATTTTTTTGGTGCAAAACTGCGGTAGCGCAGTTTTGCGTCAAAAAGTATTTGGTGATGACCAATGGTTACATTTAGGTACAGAGGTTTGTGATTATCTGTGGGTCAGTAATAGAGAGGTACAGTAAATAAATATGATCCGATGTTTGCATGGCAGTTAGTTGTGTTACGTTGTACATTGAGGATTAATACCATTACATTAAGGCACACATTGATGTTATTCTTTTGCTTAGTCATTGACAAAGGCTCAACTTTGAAGCATACAACTGGCCTGGTGGGACCTTACCTTGAATCTTAAACAAAGGCCTCGATGCTTAATCTGAATGGGTGTTTGCCGGTGGGGTCCATCAGCACTTATTTTAACTCATCAAACATGTGCACCTCAATCTACCATACTCCAATCTACTCCACTCAAAAATACCCCACTCCAATATGCTCCACTCCAATCTACTGTACTCCAATCAACCCTAATCTTCCCCATTCTAAACTACCCCATTCCACTCCAATCTATCCCACTCCATACCTATCTACCCTCCTCCAATCCACCCAATCTATCCCACTCCAATCTTCTCCACTCCACACCAATCTACTCCAATCAACCCCACTACACTCTTCCCCAATCTACCCCTCTCCACTTGAATTTACCTCAACCTACCTGACTCCAATCTACTCCACTCTATTCCAATCTACCCCAATGTCTGCTCTGAACCAATCTACCCCAATCCATTCTACTGCATTCTAATCCACCCCTGTCACTCCAATCTACCAAAATCTACACCACTCTTCTCCAATGTAACCCATGCCAGTAAACTCCAATCTACCCCAATCTGTCCCTCCACACCAATCTACTCCAATCAACCCCACTACACTCTTCCCCAATCTACCCCTCTCCACTTGAACTTACCTCAACCTACCTGACTCCAATCTACTCCACTCTATTCCAATCTACCCCAATGTCTGCTCTGAACCAATCTATCCGACTCCATTCTACTGCACTCTAATCCACCCCGTCACTCCAATCTACCAAAATCTACACCACTCCTCTCCAATGTAACCCACGCCAGTAAACTCCAATCTACCCCAATCTGTCCCTCTCACCTTGTATCTACCCCACTTAACCAGAATCTACCCCAATTCATTCCAATCTATCCTAGTCTGTTCAAATCTATTCTACTCCAATTCATCCAATCCATTCCACTCAAATCCACTCCAATCTACCCCACTCCACTCCAGTCTACTCCACTCCACCACACTACGTCTTCCCCAATCTACCTAACTCCAGTCCAGTCTACTCCAATTCACCCCACTACACTCTTCCCCAATCCACCCAACTCCCGTCCAATCTACCCCATCTACCCTGCTCCAATTTATCACAATCTACCTCAATCCAGTCCAGTTTTACTCATTCTACCCCAATATCCTCTCTACGCCAATCCACCACACCACATTCTACCCCAGTCCACGCCAATCTACCCTAATTTACCCTATTCCACTCTAATACACTCCAACCCACTAAACTCCAATCTACCCCAATCTATCCCTCTCCACTCTTATTTAACCCACATCAGCCCACTCTTCCCCAACCCACTCCAATCTATCCCACTCCATACCAATCTACCCTACTCCTATCCACCCAATCTATCCCACTCCAATCTTCTCCACTCCACACCAATCTACTCCAATCAACTCCACTACACTCTTCCCCACTCCAGTCCACCACAATCTACCACACTCTTCTCCAATCTAACCCAATCTACCCCAATACCTGCTCTACCACAATCCAGCCCACTCCCTTCTACCCCACTCTAATATACCCTGGTCCACTCCAATCTACCCAAATCTACATCACTTCCCTCCAATACACCCCACCCCACTAAACTCCAGTCTATCATATTCTAACCCTCTCCACTCTTATCTACCCCACTTAACCCCAATCCACTCCAATCTACCCCCACACCATTCCAGTCTACCCCACCCCAATTCATCCAATCTATCCCACTGCAAGTCACTCCATTCTACCTCACCCCACTCCAATCTACTCTAATCCACCCTAGACCACTCTTCCCCGATCTAGCCCACTCCAATCTACCACAGTTTACCCCACTCCACTTCAATGTAACTCAAACTACCTAAATATTCACCCTAACCCATTCCACCACACTTCATTCTACCCAACTCCAAGCTACCCCATTCAAACTCAATCTATCCCAATATTCAGTCTGAACTAATCTACCCCACTCCATTCTACCCCGCCCCAATCTACTCTAGTCAACATCAAGCTACTCAAATTTACACCACTCCAATATATCCCATCCTACTAAACTCCAATCTACCCCAGTCTATCCCCCTTCACTTTTATCAAACCTTCACTTAACCGTAATCTACCCCATCCACTCCAATCTACCCACTCCAATTACTTCCTCCAATCTACATGAATCCAATCTACCCCTATCCACCCCACCTCAGCCCACCCCAATCTATCCCACTGAACTCCAATCTACCCCTTTCTACTCAACTCCAATCTACCCCACTCCAGTTTACCCCACTCTAGCCTAGCCTACCCCACTCTAGCCCAATTTACCCCACTCCACACTACCCTATTCTATTCCACTCCACACCAATCTACTCCACTCCACTCTACCCCAGTCTACGACAGTCCACTCTACCCCAATCTACCCCACTACAATCTTCCCCAATCTACTGCACTCCACTCATCTCCACACCACTAACTTTTAGCCATGTGGAACAGTAGCCACAGTAGTGTACAACATGGATAAAACACAAAATAGCTCTTGCACAGGAGAGGCCTATTGGCTTTACAAGTGCTTGTTTACTCCTCTCTCTCATCTTTCATTCTCCTTTTGTATTTCCTTTCTCTCTCTCTCTCTCTTCCATCTCGCCTAGATCGCCCATTATGCATGCTGCAATTAACCTGGTTGAAGAGAAGGAAATAGCAGCAGTGCCAACATCGATCCTTCACCTTCAAAAACCGGACCCCAAAGGTCCTAGCCCATTGTTAAAATGCCCAAAAAGGTAAAAAAAAAGGTAAAGCACACTGAGGATAAGAGGACAAAGTATGGAGGTGAGGACACACTATGGATGTAAGAGCACACTGAGGAAGAGATGGCATAGCATGGAGGTGAGGGCGCAATAGAGATGTAAAAGCACACTGAGGACCGAGGGTATAGCAGGGAGGGGAGGGCACACATGGGACATAAAAGCACACTGAGGCAGTGAGGGCACAGCACGGATGCAAGGCCACACTAGGTACATAAAAGCACATTCAGGAAGATGGGGCATAGCATGGATGAGTGGACTTAGTACTTAAAAGCACACTGAAGAAGAGAGGGCATAGTTGGGAGGTGAGAGCACACTAGGGACGAAAAAAGGCCCACTGAGCAAGAGGGGTATAGCATGGAGGTGAGGGTATTCTAGGGACTTAAAAGCACATTCAGGAAGAGTAGGTGTAATAGGGATGTGAGACGCATAGTGAGGAAGAGAGGATGCACTAAAAAGTGAGGCTACCCTGATGAGATCAAACCACATTCAGGAAGAGAGGAAAATCTTAGGAAGTGATGGCACACTGAGGCAGCAGTGGCACACAGGGATCATAAATGATGGATGTGAGAGTACATTTAAGGGAAGGGGCACTCTGAGGAGGTGTAACGTCATTTAGGTGACAAAGGACCACTGAGGAGGTTGGAGCAAACTGGGGGTGAGGAGTCCCTGATGAAAGTTAGTTAGTAAAAACTGACAAGGAATTATAAGTGATGAGGAGCTGAGGGGACACTGGATTTAAGAGTACGGTTGAGTGTTGAAGGTACAGTGACGAGGTGAAGGTAAATATATAGGTTGAGGGCAAATTAAGTGGGTTAAAGCACCCTCTTAGGAGAGAGAGAGAGAGAGAGAGAGAGCACATTGAATGCGTGGCGACAAAATGAAAATGTGAGCACCACTGAGTGTATGAATGTGCACCGTGTGCTGTCTGAGGAAACACAGTTGAGTGTCCGGCCCATGTACAGAGAGTGGGGCAAATTTACGAGGCCCTAGCATCTCCTTGCATCACCCTAGCATTCTTTTTTAATGCTAAGGTGGCGGCAAAGAGTCCTTTTCCCTGCGCCAGTTTCACAAAGTGGTGCAATGCTTGCATTGCGCAACTTTGTAACCCCATGCGCCACATTATTCCTACCCCAAGCATAATGTATGAAAGGGGGCGTTCCTCCGTTAGGACGCCCAGAAAAATAGAGCAGTGAAATTTATGAGATTTCATGCGTCATTTTTCCCAAAGTGACATTCCCATTGTTTCCAATGGGCCTCCCCTCACATTGCTGAACTAGGTGCATCATTTTTGTCGCCCATAGACCAATGCGCCATAATAGGGTGCAAAATGTTGTTGCTATTGCGCTAACGTGCGACATGGTGCGCCGTATTCTAAATACGGTACTACCATGGTGACATCAAGGGGGGGTCGCAAGGCTGGTGCGCCACTTTCTTCTAAATACGCCCCAGTATTTTTACGACTTTCTCCACCAGGCTCGCAAACATTTATTTCAATTAAACTCCCGCCCCTTTCAAAGGAAGGCCGCAAAGCGATCTCATCTGTTGCCTTAACTGTGATGGGCACTTTCCAAACAGAGACCAAGCTTTGCAAATGCAGCTTAATTTGTTGAACGTATGGTGATTAAACTAAAACATTCCAGTCTCCTCTCTGATCTGAATAAAGGTGCCTTTCATCATTTGGGGCCCGATGCTGGATTTTTGAGGTTACATGGTGAGGGGCGCTGCTTCGCGCCCTGAGGCTGGCATTCATGGACTGTGCCGAGTGACGCGCGATTTTGTCTCCACATTGGAATTCCTCATCTAATTTAATATGCAGCCTTTTTCCAAAACAATGAGTAGAGTCGGATCGATTTCTACAGCTCTTGGGCCCTGTGTTACCTTGAGACCCATTATTTTATGTTATGTTGTGACATGCGATTTAATGGAGAAATTTATGATTTCACTGTGTGTCACATGGCTGTAAATTAGATCAGGAGATGAGGGGTGCTCAATACTTTATCGCGTACTTCATTTATCTACTCACTATTTTAAATGTCGTGATGTTACCCCTTTCTACTTAGTATAGCTGGAGACACACCCAAGCAATAACATTCATTTTACAATAAACTAGAATTATACTACTTTGGAAAATGTTTCATGTCAGATAGGGTATTTTAGAACTAATTATAAATGTTTATTAATACCTAATTCAGTGCTGTCCAATGTTCCATTTCTGTAAGCAGGTCTTTAAATCGTATTCTTATATTTTTCATTTGTTGTGCATTCAAAGACAGAGGTAAAATGTCAGGCTCTGTCTTCCAGGAAGCTTTGTGTTTACTTGATTTATGTGACAATCATGTTGGCTTCTAAGAGTGTGCTAGAGGAAGGATGTGAAGTGTGGTAAAAATAAATATTTTAATACAATCAAAACAAATCAACACACTAGGGGGCATATCTACAAGCCACAAGCGCCTTCTTGTGCCACATTAAGGTAATTTGTTATGGTAATGTGGCATTAAGGAGGCATTTTTACAAAGTGGCACAATACATGGACAGTGTCACTTTGTAACCTCTTGTGCCACATTATGAATGTGCCAGGCATAATGTGTGCGGGAGGGGGGTGTTCCGGCGCTAGGAGGCCCGCAAAAATGGCAAAGTGAAATGTATAAGATTAAAATGCATCATTTTAGGCGTCATTTTCAAAACAGGCGTTAAAATGATGCACCCATAGTAACCTATGGGCCTCCCTGCACTTTGCTGCATTAATGTCAATAGTTTTAACGCTAGTGCAGCAAAGCACCACTATAGAGTAAAAAAATTCTGACACTATTTGCCGAACGATAGTGCACCATATCATAAATACTGCACTACTATGGTGGCGTTAGGTGTCAGTAGGGGGACGCAAGAAAAGTGACACATCATCTATGATGCACCTCTTTCTTGTAAATATGCCCCTAGGTTTTTTGTTTAAATCTGTTTATTAACATTTTTAATTGTTCAAGTGAACAGTGCATTTATAGCCATGTCAACATTATTGTAACGTCACGGCTACTACTATAGCTACTATAGAAGCTTATATATATAGTCCATATATCTGATAGGAGCAGAAAATATTGACATCTGCAGAGCACGGAGCATATGGTCAAAGGCAAAACAAAGTGTCATACAGAGCTGATAGATAATTGCAAAGCAGGTTTCATCCAGGTATAAGTTGGATAGGATAAAAGTTAATCCAACACATATAAAATATTTCATTCATATCAAACCGTGAACTGATTTACACCCACTCACAAACTCACACAAAAGACGAACATTAAATCCCATATGTAATGTATGAGCCAAACTGAAAGGGTAACTGGGTGGTGCGTGGCAGGCAGAGAGACTCACCATTAGTGGGTAGCGCAAGAAACAGTTACTACAGTAGGGGCAGGGTATCAAGTGGGGGGATCCTCTGGTGGATGAATAGCAGTTTGGACGTCTGTTAACTTGGCAGCCCAACAGGCAGCCAGTGGAAATTCCCGTAGCCCCAATATGTCTTCTCGGTGAAGGGCAAAACTCTACGCCAGAGCCTAGGCATTCATGGAGTGTTCCTAAGCAGTGAGTAGAGGAGTGGTAGACAACTTCCATTTACGTGTGATGAGATGCTTGGCCAAGAGATGGCCTATGTCGAGAAACCAGTCTGTGGCCTGGGTGGGTTATAGCAACGCCATAGCCCCAGTGTGCATATTCTCCAGGTGTGCATCATTGGGTGTCCTATACAATGTGTCAGGTGAGAAGTGATGCCATTCTAGTATTGGTGCAGTGATGGACAGAACCATAGTGGGTGCAATATATCGGTGTCAGGTAAACAACAGCGAGGACAGGCTGCACCAGTACACTGAAAGTAGCAATTGAATTTCTGAGGGGTAAGGAACGCCCCTTGAGGATGTAGTAATGGATGAACATTTCATGGGACTCAGACATTCCAGCACTGAGCTGCGCTCATTGTCTGTGCAGAAGCAACCTAAGTCTGTCTCCCAGAGGCGAGTGAGGTATGTCACTTTATGGGTTTACATAGAGTCTGTTAAAAAAGTACATGTAATGTGTTCCCACCAGTGCTTAATTTGTAAATACAAGGTGCCGGTGCTCAAAGCCCTTCTCTTATACACGGCTGCTGCAATGAAATGTGTGAACACGGAATACTGAGGCAGCTTAATCCCGAAGCTATCTCGGGCCTCTTTAATCCATTTAAAACCACTCCCTTCCCCTTCAGCTTACACTTGCAGCTTTCTGCTTTCTCCCATTGTGACGCTTTTTCGTTTTTCTCTTTCCCCGTCTATCCCAAATGTGTCTTTTGCTCGCAGCAAATGCTTGAGGCAGAAGACTAAGCACCGGCCCTCAAAAATAAGTGCCGGTGCTGAGCACCAGAAACAACAAGCACAAATTAAGCACTGGTTCCCACACCCCTGACATAGAAATATTGAATAGTGTGATGCATGGGACGTTCATGTTGCATATCGCCCCATCTATTGCCTAACACTCTAAGAATTATAGAGAATTAATTGTCCTGGTGGCAGGCCATCATCCTCTATCAGAGTTACCGATGAGATAAGAGCACCATCACGGTACAGGTCCCTGAGAGTATGTATTTTGACCTCTTACCAGGAGGATAATTCCAATTGTAATGTAATTGGGCATCTGTGTGGTGTACCAAGCAACGGGCGTGCCTGTGCGAAAGCAAAAATAGGCTTATTAATAGAAAGTCGCCATTTGTAGCAATGATTAACTGCCCACAAAAGAGTAGAGTCAGACGGGGGTGAAATAAATGGAGCAAGGCAGGTAAGTCCCAGGCTGTGGAGGCAGTAACTGTGTCAGTAATGTATAGGCCTGCTAGCCAGTAGGCCACTCGTTTGAGCTGAAAGGCTAAATAGTACTGTTCAAAATTGGGAACTGTCAGACCACCCCTGTCCGTAGGTAAACAGAGGTTTTGCAGCAACATCCACCAGCGTGTGCTATGCCAACTTAGGGCCATATTTATACTCTGTTTGCGCCGGATTTGCATCGTTTTGTTTTACGCAAATTCAACGCAAAACGAACTCCATATTTATACTTTGGCGTTAGACGCATCTAGCGCCAAAGTTCATGGAGTTTGCGTCATTTTTTAGCGTGGACACCTTACTTGCGATAATGATATGCAAGGTAGGCGTTCCCGTCTAAAAAATGACTCCGAGGCATGTGTGCCGTATTTATACTCCCGGGCAAAAATGACGCCCGGGAGTGGGCGGGTCAAAAGAAATGACATCCAGCCGCTTTTGCGTCGTTTTTTAGCGCCTGGTCAGGGCAGGCATTAAGGGACCTGTGGGCTCGGAAGGAGCCCAGAGGTGCCCTCCCATGCCCCCAGGGACACCCCCTGCCACCCTTGCCCACCCCAGGAGGACGCCCAAGGATGGAGGGACCCACCCCGGGACATTAAGATAAGTGCTGTTTTTTTTTTTTTTTTGTGGCATAGGGGGGCCTGATTTGGGCCCCCCTACATGCCACTATGCCCAATGACGATGCCCAGGGGACATAAGTCCCCTGGGCATGGCCATTGGGCTAGGGGGCATGACTCCTGTCTTTGCTAAGACAGGAGTCATTTCAATGGGGGTTGGGAGTAAATAAAAATGGCGCAAATCGGGTTGAGGCGAAAATATTGCCTCAGCCTGACTTGTCCCATTTTTTGACGCCCAAGCTCCATTTTCCCCTACACCGGCGCTGCCTGGTGTAAGTCATTTTTTTTCACGCACACCAGGCAGCTCCGCCGGCTAACGCCGGCTAACGTCATTGAATAAATACGGTGCCCGCATGGTGCTTCAGAATGGCGTTAGCCGGCGTTACATTTTTTGACGCACAACTGCGTTGGCGCAGTTGTGCGTCTAAAAAGTATAAATATGGCCCTTAATGTCTACATTAGATGTTCAAGTGAACGGAAAAAGGGCTTCAGAGTATAAAGGTGTAGGTTAGCAAAATAATATAATAACCGGGGCAGCATAACAATTTTGATAAAGGTGATGCGACCCGCAATAGAGAGTGGGAGTGATTGCCAGAATCTTGTTTGTGCACGCAGCGAGGTCACTGCTTCTGATAAATGTAGATGCCCAGGTATCTAAACACAGCGGGCTGCCAGGTCCAATGGATTCCACTAAGGCCAAGAACATGGTCAGACATGGTGGGACTGAATGGGAAGAGGCAAGATTTCATTCAGTTGACCTTGAGTCTCGATAATGTCACAAATCTATTAAAGGTGAAAGCCACTGTATCTGAAATGACATGAATATCCTTAAGATATAAACACGGATCATCCACACGCAAATAGATTGAATGCAGACCGTCACCCAATGGGACACCCAGGACTGGCAACAAGTGCGAAGATCCAGATACTGTGGTTCAATAGCTAATGAGAAAAGCAAGGGAGAGAGTGGGCAGCCCTGACTTGCGCCTTTACCAATCGGGATTGGGTCAGAGATAAAGGTGCCTGTTTTGCAAGGGTATAAAGAAGCCTAACCAGCCAAATGAATTGAGGCTCAAAGTCATAGCACAGCAAAATCTCAGAGAGAAATTACTATTCCAGGGTGCTAAATGCTTGCTCCAGATCCACTACCATGCAGCCTGAGTATATTCCAGAATCCAGAAGAACCTCCGTAGATTAAGGCATGTGTTGTTGACCAGGACAAGTCCATTCTGGTCTGAGTATACCAGCTTAGGCACCAATAGAGCCAGGCATTCAACGAGTGCTTTAGCCAGAATATTGTAGTCAGTATTTAAGAGAGGCAGTGGTCTATAAGAGCCCAACACAGTTGGGTCCTTGTCAGGTTTAGGAAGAGATATAAGCAGTGCTTTGTGCATCGTGGCCGACAAGCAGGAAGGCAATAGGACTTCCTCTTAAACTGTCAGCAGGTGGGGGGCTAAAAGCGGGGCATAGGCTTTGTAAAATTTGAGAGGAAAACCATCAGGTCCAGGAGTCTTACGAGCAGCTAGGGCATGAATGGCCTACTAAATCTCGACTAGAGTGAGAGTGCAATCCAGTTTCACTCTCTGTTACTGTGTCACCCAGGGGATAGTAACACCAGATAAGAATTAGTCCACCCCGTCTGCCATTGCAGTAGTCGCGAGTGATTTAGGAATGAATTTAGTTGTGTTAACTGAGAATGTATGGCACTTTGCGTGTGGCGGAGGTCCTCATTGGCCTTCTGCAGTTCCATTGTTGGGTGACGGTTCTGCTCCGAAAAGACAAGCCAGCAAAGACACCGATTTGTCTGTCCTGGCATGTGTCCTGTCCAAGTGAGCTATGTAGTTGAGACAATGAAGTCTATCCGAATATGTAGTATGTTCCAGCTGTGTATGTTCCAAGTGTTCCCGACGGGCAGGGGTCTGTAACTTTTTGTCTCATGACCCGACAATTCAGGTTTGGTCCGAGTGATGTCCTTATCCAACTGAAGGCGCATGTTCCAGGTGGTACCTATACACGGTGCCCTGATTGTGACTTTAAAGGTGTCCCACTCAATTAGCCGCTTGGTCTGTGCTGGGGGGCATATATACTGCCCAGAACTACATGGTGACCATCCAGCCTGCCCTTGATGAAAACATATACGCCATCTGGATTGATAGTAGTAATGTCTGCTTGGAAGGGAATGCCAGCCCTGATACAGCCCAGCACTCCTCTTGCATATATTTAAAAGTTAGTGGGAAAAGCCTCGCCTCACCAGCACTTCTGCAGTTTTACAGCTTCAGTGTTTTATTAAATGCGATCTTGCAAATATGCAACATGGGCATTGTGGCGGCGTAGATAAGAATATATAGCGTACCTATGGGAAGGAGTAAGCATGCCCCGCACGTTCCATGTTATGACATTAGTTTTGGCTACATCACTAATAGCGGTGTGCGGAGGAATCTGATGAAACTTGTGTGAGTAGGGGCCAGTCCCTGAATAAAGTGCGAGTCGGGCAGGTGCGGACAAGAAATCCTAAAACGAAATAAGAAAATATGAACCAAAAGAACCAAGTATAGTGTGCCATTGGGGTGGAGTGACAACATATGTCAGTCCAGACTTTACAACCATGTATGGGTAACAAACCAACCAATTAGGCCAGGTCTGTGTGCGGGGTGCAGGCATGAGAACACCCCCGCCCCACATGCAATAGTAATATTAACACCTTGAGTGTGGTAACCACTGCATAAATAAAACAACAACAATATAGGGTCCTCAAAAGCAAACAAGTAGGTAAGCGTTCCAGACGAGAAAAAATAAGGGGATGAGTGGAGGAAGAAGTGGGATAGGGGAAGGTGGGGATGAGAGAGAGGAGCTTGAGGGGGAGAAGGAGCCTGAAGGGTCAGACCCCACTACAACCATAGGTAACGCCCTAGCAGTTCAGAGAAAGCACTGGTCAAAGGAGGGTATGGGGTAGCTAGTAACAAAACAGCATCAGGAATCAACAGTATTTACATGAGCTCTTCTGCGGTTTATGGCATCACATCAGGTGGTGTCACCGGATCTGGTCCAGGAGGGCAAGTGGCTGATGATTTGTCATAGTTGGAGGACCCAGCCGAGACCCTTTCAAGGTCGGACTGGACCATATTGCATGGTTGTGGCCAGGGTGTTCCATTGCTCCTGAGTCACCTGCTCCAAGTTCAGCGTGGATGAAAATCATGGAGGGTGCTCCTCCTTGTGTAATCCCCCTGTGGCATTAGTCACTCTTCGGGATCCCCATTACCTTTTCTCTATTTTGGGAGGGGTGTCATGATGCCAGTCCAGATGTCTCCATCCAGTCCATGAAGTAATGAGTATTCCCATTCATAAGAATCCAGAGCTTCACTAGGAACAGAAGAGAGTATTTCACATTGAGCTGACGGAGCCTGCAAATCTATAATCTGGAAAAAGTATGAGATGAGCGTTGTCTGCAGTAAGGTTGGTGAGTATGCGAGCCTCTCTGAGGATGAGGTCACAATCACAGTAATGTAACACACAAAAAACTAGTAATCTGATATTGGTTCCCGGTCGAGGCTTCCAGGCCAGTGAAACAGTGAAACGGCCAATGGAGGAATGAGGTCACGTATCCAACCTTCAATGTAGGAGACAGCATCCTACCCTCAGTGTTCTAACGGAGGCCCACAACCCTAACATTAATCTGTCTGGAGTGGCCCTCGGTGTCTTCCACCCTCTCTTCCGGTGTAAGTATCTGATCAGTAAGTTGGCAGACTTGTGTCTCCATTATACAAGAATATTGTTCACCAGCTTCCGATGATCGGCATGTAGAAATAGTAAAGTCTGCTGCAAAAGTGTCAATTTTGCTTTTAAGTGAGGCTCTGGATTTTTTCTATAGCTGCAAGTATGATGTCCAGTTTATCATTAAGGGTGGTGGGACCAACAGAGCATATTGAAGGGTTCGTTCAGCTAGACACCAGCCCAGCAACAAGTTTGTGCAAGGGCGCACCTGTGGCACCCAAATACAGGTGACCCAGGGGGGTTCCAAACAGGGTAGTTAGCATAGTAGATCAGGTAGACAGTGAGGGTAGGCCTGCTTGCATGTGTCAATAGGTAATGCACTGAACTGTAGCATGGGCAGCCCGGGTGTTAAACTCAACCATGTGATATTGTATTAGGGTCTTGTAAGATCTGTAGCTTCTGTTCAGCTGTGAGGAGAAGGAGCATCTGTGTTCGTCCCATTTTAGGTCACTGCCTGGTATTAAAACAACACAACCAGGAAGGATGTGGTCATGTACGGGGCCTGATTGCACTCAGGAAGCAGTGCAGCACGAGCAGCCCCAGAAGGCAAGATGTCTGACACTGATGTCATATCTCTCTAAACACAAACCAAGTGGAGCAACTGTCTGAGTTGTAGCAGTTTTGCAGGACAAGTGGGCAGTAGGAGGTGTGAGTCCAACAACTACTGTTTCAAGGTTCAGTGACCACTGCGCACCTAGAAATCTAAAGCAGGAAGCAAGGTGAGCGGGATCAGCTCCCAGTAGTAGGGCATAGGAGCAGTCGTCCCAGATAACTACCAACAGGAGGTATGACCAGTGTCTGCAATGAAGAGCATTAATCCTGACAAGGCAGCAGTGTCTTAGATGTACAGGCCAGTCAGTTAACATTTGGCAGTGTGTAAAGAGTGGGTGAATGCCTGGAGAGTTGCAAGGGTTCAGTGATGTTATCTTCCTGGCACCTAGAAAACGGGAGGGTAAACTGTTAGATAGTAGCCTAATCGATTGTCCAGTCCTCACCGCAGGCAAATCACGATCCAGATCCAAGTCATGTGGACACTGCACCCCAGTACAGTAGTGACCTGTGCACAGTGAGCCCCTCACCAGCAATTCAAACACAGTGGAAAAATAAGAGGAGAATGCAGGATGTGCTCATTGGCGCCAGACTCACCTCCGTTGTCAGAGTTCCCCCAGGTAGCAATCACAATCACTGCAGCAAGGCCGCATGGCTGGACATGCCCAACGGCTGCAGCAGAAAGGAAGCTCTTGTCCATGTCAGGGGCCGCTGGTGTATTCATGACCACCTGCTGGTGAGCAACGGGGACTGTGGGGCAGCAATGCTCAGTAGTGATGGCGTGGGGGCAGCAAGCGGGGATGGGGTGTTGCTAGCGCAGGTGTTTTAATAAAAAGTATTAATGAGTATTCATGTATTTTGAATAATGGATTTGTGTAGACAATTTAATAATGTAGAAAAATAATGCACACATTTGAAAATGTAATTATGATGAGTGGCCCTCAGTGTTCATGAAGTGTACTTAGTAATAGTCTAATGCTATGAAATGTTGAATATATGTTTGACTAATGTGGTAATATGTCAAATTAAAGGTTATGCATTATGTAATAGCTTTATTAATTGTAGGCTTTAACTTAGTGAAGGTCTTCGCCTACTTGCCTGGCCTCATGTCAAGCTGTATTTCTTAATGTTTAATAAATGGCTGACCATGAGAGTTAAACTGTGATTTTCCATTGTATTGTTTAAATGTGCTCATAGCTGAGAAGCTTTTTCTCATGAGAACCGACTGCTAGAAGATGCTGTTCTTGTTAATGTAAAATTTTGCGTGGAATGTGTGTAAGACTGACTTTCTCAGGAGGAGAACAATGTAGACACTGACTGGAGTAGAAGCTGCAACAATATTATTACCTGATGATCCAGATGATGAGGACATTGCAGGACAACCAATCAATAACATGGAACGGAGTAATAGTAGAATTCATAGAATTGGAGTTTTAGGTTTATTGGACAAAGTGTGAACATTCGATCCCTTGACCAATAGGGATTTGGGAAATAGTTGTAGTGAATTCAACTTAATAAGACTGCACCAAGAGAAACTTTCGTCTTTGCCCATTTTCTTGCTGGCCGAAAGGTCAATATTTTCTTGTGCATCTTGACTAGAGACATGCTTAACTTTCATTCCTAAAAACTTTGCATTTTCTGAACTTTGATGCTGAATCCTGATGCCTTGCTGATCGACTGATGTCATGATGACAAAGACTATCTTGTGTTGCCGATCCAATTGAGGAGAGGTAGTAATTGAACCTATGTGTCTGTTATGCCTATTTGCTTTTCCCTTATAGGTACTAACCACACTGTTTTGCGAGAGCCATAGTTAGATGTTTTTCCAAATTCATGTTACTAAATAGTTTTGCAAGAAGCCCAACATGCTGATGCTAATCTGGTGTTATTGATCTGGAGGATCCTCATTCATGAAAATCTGCTAATAGAGAAAAATGCCTGATGAGTGTCTTTGCTGAATCTACTTTTATGTGCTCTTGTTGCGGAATTGTTCTTGTTACTAAGTTGCACTGTAACCTGAGAATGTGTAATAGTTCAAGCTTTGATTAGATTATGTTTTTCCACCACTTTGGACAGCCAGTAATGTTTCTGTATGTGTTTCATTTGATTTTGAGTTTAATTTACATGACTTTAGCATTGTTAATATAAGGAAATTAATATTCTAACTGTTACTAAAAGGTGTGGTTATTCATGACTGAACGGTCATGGTGCGAGACAATTAATGACTCTATTGATTATTAATGTTATTGATTATTGTTGATTATTGATTGTGTATTGGTTATTGATTTTCATGCACTGGAATTATGATGGGATCATCTTTTGTGAGTCAAAAGGTTAATTGACCTATACGCGTCCCCTTGTAAGTTTACTTTTTAAGGTCAGACGCGTTAACAGTGATGGTAGCAGAGGTAATTGTTAGTCTTCTTAAGAGCCTATCATAAGACGTTCAGAGAGAGTAACAGAGGTGAAGCATTGTCTCCTTAAGAACCCATCATAGACGTCGAGAGATAGTAACAGAGGTACTAACATCTCTGATAGCTTGATGATTTGGTCCTTTGAGAGTTCATTATTACTGAGATTTAAAATTTTATTTTTCAGTGATGATAATTGGAAAGAAAATGTTTCCCTAAGTCCAGAAATGACTTTCCTAGAATCTCAGATCTTGCTAATGGTTGTTTGAGGATGTTCTCTGCATTCTAGTGACAGTGTGAATGAAGTAGGTTGCGCTTGCACAGCTTATGCAAATCGCAGGGGAATTGTGAGGTTTGTGACGGTTTAGAGAGTTTGCGTACTCTAAATGAAGTTGTAGAAAGAGTGTGTGTACTCAGCAGTGTGAGAGTAGGGAAGTCGTCAAACTTCATATGTGTGTGGCACTTTGTGCTCACATTTGTCCACTTGGTTGTTGATGTACGGACCCTGCGTGGTCTAAGACTCCAGAGTATATTGAAAAGTGAATGAGACACTTGAGTTTTATGTTGTAATCTGTCTGGTTTAGTGGGTCGATCGGGAGTGGTCAACAAGTCAGAGTGTGAGTCAAAGTGAGTGAAAGAAAATTTCGACTGAGATTTGGCAAGTCCTATGTGCACCAGGACAGACCCACTGATCAGTTGAGAGTAAAATTTGCGGGTCGAATTTTGCTTGCGAATCTGGGAGACTGAGAAAGAAGGAATAGCTGTTAGTGTAGGAAGAGCAGTCAGTGAAAAATCTGTAAAGTTTCTGAAGCAACTGTGTTACCTTTCCTGTAGTAAACCAGCTGATTTGTTTTTTGTTATTTGATTAGTGCTTGCAATTTTTGCATTAGTTTTGTGCGTAATGAAGTTTGGTAAGGACAAACCACAAGACTTTGTCAGCCGCAGTATATGTGAGTGCGACGTCATTGGAGCCGCGTCGGGATAGGTCAGTTAGTGAGAAGGGTCACACATGGATTGGCAGCCGTCCGTGAGAGTCAATTGATTGAGAAAGTAGGTGAAGGGAATTCTGGGTCTGAAAATCACTTCCTGATTTGGTTTTGAATTACAAAAAGGTCAAAAAGATGAAATTTTTCAAAGCTTTAAAGTGTGCTTTAAAGGAAAATATGTATATTACATTGAGTATAGGCGAGGCTACACCACCAAAAGGTACACCAGCTTACATTGTAATAGAAGAGAAGGGTGTCGCGCCTTGTCTTTGGCTAAAGCAATGGTGCAAAGTGACAGAAAAGGATGGGAACTTAGCATGTCCTATAAATGGGACGTTCAATTTGAGGGTTTTGAAGGATTTAAGGATGGTGCTATATGAATCGAAGCCCCTTCCGAGACCAGCACAGTTTGAGGCATTAGCGATTTGGGAGCTAGTAGCCAGACAGCAACAGAAATTCGCGAGGAGGATGAGAAAGGCAGAAAAGACTTTAGCAGAGGCTAGGGGGCACAATGCTCAGAGAGTTTGGAGGATGGAGACTTTGCACAGAATGAAGTTGTTTCCGGCAACTACGCAGGACAATGAGAAGGAAGGAAAGAAAGCTACTAGAAAGACTAACAGAAGTCCGTCCAAAAGTAGGGAGGCTAGAAAGTCTTCAACAGTGAAGGAGGTATCGGACGATGATGACTTTATTACACAGTTATTGAGAAATCGCCCACCACCATATGCAGCACATGGAGTGGTCCGAGCACCAGTGCTGATCCCACAGCTCCGACACAGGTCAATGGAACAATGAGTCTGATGCAGGTTAATGGTAGCCTGACACAGAATACGATGCAGAGTGTTCTTAATGTGCCTAATACTGCTGTAGTGCAAAATCAGGTGCAACCGCCAAAGGTTCAGAGAATTTACCCTGATGTGCCCATTATGGAAACAACTTCGAACTTAGTGGTGCCTACGGAACAGGCTTTCCAGAGACCGAGCAGTTCGGGCTGGACTGTTCCCATGTGGAACAGGGTCAAGACTGATTTGCATATGGCTGGGTTCAAACTGGGGTGGCATGGTGAGCAAAATAATGGATGGATTAAACCCAGATCTGTGACTGGGGGTGAATGTTTGATTGGTTCCGCATTCCGTCCATCCAGTTACGCTATCCCACAGCGTTTGTATTTTGCTTTGCTTTTGCCGCCCTAAGTGCGCCGGGTATGCCCAGACGTGGGTCCCGGGCTCACTGTGCCACTGGATTCAAGCTAGCCTGGCTGAAGAGGGGTGAAACCCCGAAACCGGTCCCAGGATGCTTGTTTCCGGTCCAGGGAGAACCTGGCCTGGCAGTTCGGGCTGGACTGTTCCCATGTGGAACAGGGTCAAGACTGATTTGCATATGGCTGGGTTCAAACTGGGGTGGCATGGTGAGCAAAATAATGGATGGATTAAACCCAGATCTGTGACTGGGGGTGAATGTTTGATTGGTTCCGCATTCCGTCCATCCAGTTACGCTATCCCACAGCGTTTGTATTTTGCTTTGCTTTTGCCGCCCTAAGTGCGCCGGGTATGCCCAGACGTGGGTCCCGGGCTCACTGTGCCACTGGATTCAAGCTAGCCTGGCTGAAGAGGGGTGAAACCCCGAAACCGGTCCCAGGATGCTTGTTTCCGGTCCAGGGAGAACCTGGCCTGGCAGTTCGGGCTGGACTGTTCCCATGTGGAACAGGGTCAAGACTGATTTGCATATGGCTGGGTTCAAACTGGGGTGGCATGGTGAGCAAAATAATGGATGGATTAAACCCAGATCTGTGACTGGGGGTGAATGTTTGATTGGTTCCGCATTCCGTCCATCCAGTTACGCTATCCCACAGCGTTTGTATTTTGCTTTCCAGAGACCGATGTTGGTTCAGACGGAACCAACTCCACTTTTACTGCCCCAAGTGCAGCCGCAGATAATGCCAAGGTTCACTCCAGTAATAGGGACAGTCAAATATGACTTCAATGATGAATCAGAACATGGGAGTTACTCTCCCACAGAGGGTAAGAGCCAGACCAACCCCAGATGCTATATCGCTACCTATTACTGTTGGTCCAGCTGTACCCTTATTTGCACAGAAGAAACCTACTGTAGGTGAGCAGGGTGCCAAGTCCCAGGATATAATGAGGGGAGGACATAACGAAAATGCTCGGGTAGTCTCTCCTGTGGGACAGACATTTGACGGATCAAGATCATTGTTAGGCCTCAGTCCATTTGTAGCACTTCCAAATACTATGGTAGGGTCAAACGTTAGCCAGGGTTTGAAATTGTTGACACTGCAGACCCCAAATGCAGTTGCACAGCAAGTGCCACCAGTCCTAGCCAGTAACCTTTTATTGCATGGTTTGACAGCTCAGCAGTTGACTGAATGGTTAGACAAGCTGCATACCCCGCAGAGTGTTCCTAAAGGAGAGGAGTGTTTGAATTATGCTAGATTAAGTATGGAAGTGGGTGAACTCATTGCGGGAACTATGGGTGTGAATAGGTTAGAATCCTACACAGAGGCAGAATTGAGATATTTGTGCATGAAGATTATGAAGGAAATGAGCAATGTGCATGAGAAACTAGCAGACCTGGCAGAGAAGTACAGCACACAAATAGAGAAGCTGAAGCATTTGAAAAGGAGTTACAGATTAGACTTTGAGACTAAAGATTTTGAACATATGAGATCTCCCGGAATGAAGACACTACTTAAGGAATTGCCCAGACTTGAGGAGCATTAGAGAAATGGGAAGGCAGATGGGTAAAGAAGAGAGACAAGAGAAAAAGGGATTCTGGTGAGCTGACTGCAAAAGTGCAGCAGGATAAAGATCCAGTGAAAATGTTACCAATGAGAGTGATTCCAGTAAGGAATTTTGTTCATGTCCCTTGGAGCAGAAGTGACATTCTATCATTCACAAATGATTATCCAAAATTGAGAGAAAAACCAGTAGAGTGGCATCAGCAAACAGACAGGTTTATGAAACTTATGAAGTGTCTGTGGGAGGACTTGAACACAGACTATAGATAGTGGTTCCAGCTGATCTGTGGATTGAGTGTAAGAGGAGTGTAGATTGGCCAAAAAGTGAACCAGAGAGAGACAAGAATACAGGTGCACCATCTCATTAGGTAATGAAAAAATACTGTAAGGTGATTGAATTTTTGAAAACGAGAATTTCCCCCAAGAATATTGATTGGCAAAGGATTGACAGGACAGCTCAGGAAGCAAAGGAGTCGATACATGCGTATTATGACAGATTGTTGCTGGCGTTCAAGCATTACAGTGGTACAGAGACCATTGAGGCGAAAGACACGATTCATTTTGTGTTCAGATTTGTGGAAGGGTTGAGACCTGAAATTAGCCAGATGATTAAGAGTCATTTGATTTGCTGGCAAGCAAAGCCGATTGATGAGGTGTTGCAGAATGCAAAGTACAGTGATGAGATTGAGTAGGAAGAGAGAAAGCTGAAAGAGAAGGCAATGGTGATGCAGATTAAAGTTGCTCAAATGGGAATGCAAGGGAATTTCCCACAACAGTTACTGCAGCAGCAGGGAAACATGATGTTTCTGTCCCAGATGAGAGGTAGTGGTCGCAGAGGTAATGTGAATTGTGGTCCAGACTTGGGTACTGTAGGTTTTCAGAATGATGTCCAGGGAATGAAGAAATTATTGCCATGTCACGTATGCGGAGCCATTGGACATTGGAAACTGGAGTGTTCGATGATGGTACAGGAAGGTGTTGTTCAGCAAAGTAATGACATCAATACATTCCAGAACATGAGAGGGCCGAGAGTCAGAGGTCCTAATCAATTTTTTTTAAATAATGTCCCCTGGGCATGGTCATTGGGCATAGTGGCATGTAGGGGGGCACAAATCTGGCCCCCCTATGCCACAAAAAAAAAAAAAAAAAATACTTACCACAACTTACCTTCTCTTCCCTGGGGTGGGTCCCTCCATCCTTGGGTGTCCACCTGGGGTGGGCAAGGGTGGCAGGGGGTGTCCCTGGGGGCTTGGGAGGGCACCTCTGGGCTCATTCTGAGCCCACAGGTCCCTTAACGCCAGCCCTGACCCAGGCGCTAAAATCCGGCGCAAATGCGGGTTTTTTAGTCCCGCCCACTCCCGGGCGTCATTTTTGCCCGGGAGTATAAATCCGACGCAATAGCATCGCAGTCATTTTTTTAGACTGGAACGCCTACCTTGCATATCATTAACGCAAGGAAGGTGTTCACGCAAAAAAATGACGCTAACTCCATGAACTTTGGCGCTAGACGCATTTAACGGCAAAGTATAAATATGGAGTTAGTTTTGCGTCGAATTTGCGTCGAAAAAAACGACGCAAATTCGGCGCAAACGGAGTATAAATATGCCCCTTAATTCTTTGAGATTTTCTAGCCCATGATCAAAGGTTTATGTTATGAATGCATAGATGTTACAGGATTGATATTCAGAGTATGATCATAGTCCAATGCTCTTGCCACCTCTTGGTTCTGAGGTTGTTGTTTATTCGTGTTCCATGATTCAAAGAAGGGGGCTTTGCCCTCACTTCAAAAGGGGCCTCCATCTGATATCACAGAGCCGCATTTAGTCAAGAGTCTATTGATGAGTTATAATGCTATGAATGAGTAAGTGCACATTTGTTCTAACCTTTCTTTTTCAGATCTCTCTCCCTGCTGTTCCCTACCCTAATTCCCTTCCCCCCGACTGGCTTCATCAAAACTTTGTGCTATAATAGCTTTCTGAGTTGGTGAAGCCGGGAGGTGGGCCTTTTGTTCAGCAACGTGCAGATCCTGAGGAAAGGACACTGTGACATGTCTGTCTTGACACAGGTCAATGGAGGTGTAACCTGCCCAGTAGCATATTTCTCGTGCACAAAACCGATACCTGGCATTAGAGATGCCCGATTGGAAGAGAATGACCAAATTATCTTTGTTGATGGTTCCTGTATGAGAGACAATGCAGGGACACTGAGAGCAGGATATGGGGTGTGCACAATTACTGGTGTTTTGGAAGCTTCTTGGTTTCGAGGAGTGTATTCTGCCCAAGTAGCAGAACTGGTCACCCTTACTAGAATGTGCCATGTTTCTGCTCCTCTGAAAGTTACAATCTATATGGATAGTCAGTATGTATTTGGAATTGTCCATGATTTTGGCCAGTTGTGGTCACAGAGAGGTTTCCTGACCTCTTCGGACCCAGTTGCAGCAGCCTTACACGTTGTTTGTGCGCAGTTGCAGCAGTTGGTCAAAGCCTTACACAGTGTGAAGGCATTGTGATGGAACAACCCCTCACTATAATGGTCCCTTACTCTATTGAGATTCTACTCAATGATGAAAACCCAATATTTAACTGGTGCGAGGTTGACCAGATATGAAACAAGTATTCAAGGGTCAGCAAATGTGTCATTAAAAAGATGTACAGTGCTGAACCCGGCAACCTTACTCCCAAATGAAAATGTTGAAATTGAAAAGAGGGAAAATGTTGAGCATGATTGTCTTGAGGTAACTGACTTGTGCACAAAAACTGACAAATTATCTTTCTTGATGGTTCCTGTCTGAGAGACAATGCAGGGACACTGAGAGCAGGATATGCCGTGAGCACAATTACTGGTATTTTGGAAGCTTCTTGGCTTTAAGGAGTGTATTCTGCCCAAGTAATGGAATTGGTCGCTGTTCCTAGAGCGTGCCATGTTTCTGCTCAGCTGAAAGTTACAGTCTATACGGATAGCCAGGATGGATTTGGAATTGTCCTTGATTTTGTCCAGTTGTGATCACAGAGAGGTTTCATGACCTCTTCTGGTTCACCAGTGAGAACTGATGAAAGAATTAAAGAACTGTTACATGCTATTGAAATGCCTGAAAAGATTGCCGTGGTGAAATGCAGTGCACATCTGAAGTCGCAAGGCTTTGTATCATTGGGAAATGGACATGCAGATCAAGTCGCAAGGTTTCGTGCAGTAAACTGTATATCGTTCACAGATAAGTTGGAACTGTTACCTGAAGAAGACAAAACGTCCATGTTTTGCATTGAAAGTAATTGACACCTTGGAGGAACTGCAAATGTTTCAGAATAATGCTGACAGGGAGGAAAAACGTTCATGGAGCAAAATGAAATGTGTGCAAAGACAAGAAAAATTGTGGGTTTCAGAAGAGGGTCAGTTGGTTTTGGCAAATAGGGGGTCATTACAACCCTGGCGGACGGTGTTAAAGGTGCAGTAATACCGCAAACAGGCCGGCGGACAAAAAAAGGGAATAATGACCGTGGCGGAAACCGCCAAAAATAGACAGCCACTTTAACACACCGCCCACAACGGCGGTACAGACAAGCAGCGCGGCGGTCACCGGCAACAGACAGGCGGAAGACAATGTACCGCCCACAGTATCACAACCCGCCAATCCGCCACCTTTTCCGGGGCTGATTTACCGTGGATAAAAACACGGCGGAAACAGCTTTTGCAATGGGAAAACGCTCACCTCAACACACTTCACGAGGAAGGAGGACACCATGGAGCCTTTGTCTTCCTGCTCATCTACGAACACCAGCAACGGCGGCGCCGAAGACAACGGTGAGTACTGCACCTACGACATAGGGGAGGGGGGAGGCAAAAGTCAGGGGCACACACGCGCAATGCCACCACCCCCACCCCCACCCTCGCACATTACAATACACACACCAATGCATTTCCAAACATCACAGTAACAACCCACAACCCCCCCAGAAAAATGCAAAGACAAAAGGAAATCAGTTCAAACATTGTAATGTATCAAAATACAGTTCCAAATATATACACATATATATACACATTCAAAATATATACATTACGAGAAGTAGTGCAGGTATGCACATATCAATGTCCGTGCACCACTGGTCCAAAAATGCATGGGCGAGGCCCACACTAGATACCTGTCCACAAACGGAGAGAACACTGCAGGGGCATCAGATAGAAATACAACAGGCACCTCAGGGGGAAGGGAAGGGGGGGGGCACCTCAGGCGGATTACAGCACCACGCCAGATCCACGACGGGGCTCCATGCCCATTGATGTATCCTGGGAAGTGCAAAGCCACAGTCTCTCAAGTCTCTACAGTGGGTGGTTTGCCCACTGTACCATCCTGGGGAGTGCAAAGCCACAGTCTCTCAAGTCTCTACAGTGGGTGGTTTGCCCACTGTACCATCCTGGGGAGTGAAAAGCCACAGTCTCACAAGTCTCTACAGTGGGTGGTTTGCCCACTGTACCATCCTGGGGAGTGCAAAACCACAGTGTCTCTCAAGTCTCTACAGTGGGTGGTTTGCCCACTGTACCATCCTGGGGAGTGCAAAGCCACAGTCTCACAAGTCTCTACAGTGGGTGGTTTGCCCACTGTACCATCCTCGGGAGTGCAAAGCCACAGTCTCACAAGTCACTACAGTGGGTGGTTTGCCCACTGTACCATCCTGGGGAGTGCAAAGCCACAGTCTCTCAAGTGTCTACAGTAGGGGTTTGTTTGGCCACTGTACCATCCTGGGGAGTGCAAAGCCACAGTCTCTCAAGTGGATAACAGTCTCCACTGGTTCTGGAGGGGGACTGGTGCCCAGAGTGCTTCATCCTGTTAAGGACAGACTGAGTGGATGCATGTCTCCACTGGTTCTGGAGGGGGAATGGTGCCCAGACTGCATCAGGCTCCCTGTGACGGTTCCTGTTCCATCACTGTCCCAGCTGCACATGGGATAACGATGCTTGATGTGGCGGTGTTTTCCTTGCTCAGCGGTGCTTTGCCCTGTTCAGCAGTGCTTTGCCATGGCGGTCTCTGACCTGTTCAGCGGTGTTTTGCCTGTTCAGCGGTGCTTTGCCATGGCGGTCTCTGACCTGTTCAGCGGTGCATTGCCCTGTTCAGCGGTGCTTTGCCCTGTTCAGCGGTGCTTTGCCATGGCGGTCTCTGACCTGTTCAGCGGTGCTTTGCCCTGTTCAGCGGTGCTTTGCCATGGCGGTCTCTGACCTGTTCAGCGGTGCTCTGCCCTGTTCAGCGGTGCTTTGCCATGGCGGTCTCTGACCTGTTCAGCGGTGCTTTGCCATGGCGGTCTCTGACCTGTTCAGCGGTGCTTTGCCCTGTTCAGCGGTGCTTTGCCATGGCGGTCTCTGACCTGTTCAGCGGTGCTTTGTCATGGCAGTCTCTGACCTGTTCAGCTGTGCTTTGCCCTGTTCAGCGGTGCTTTGCCATGGCGGTCTCTGACCTGTTCAGCGGTGCTTTGCCCTGTTCAGCGGTGCTTTGTCCTGTTCAGCGGTGCTTTGCCATGGCGGTCTCTGACCTGTTCAGCGGTGCTTTGCCCTGTTCAGCGGTGCTTTGCCATGGCGGTCTATGACCTGTTCAGCGGTGCTCTGCCCTGTTCAGCGGTGCTTTGCCATGGCGGTCTCTGACCTGTTCAGCTGTGCTTTGCCATGGCGGTCTTTGACCTGTTCAGCGGTGCTTTGCCCTGTTCAGCGGTGCTTTGCCCTGTTCAGCAGTGCTTTGCCATGGCAGTCTCTGACCTGTTCAGCGGTGCTTTGCCATGGCGGTCTCTGACCTGTTCAGCGGTGCTTTGCCCTGTTCAGCAGTGCTTTGCCATGGCGGTCTCTGACCTGTTCATCGGTGCTTTGCCATGGCAGTCTGTGACCTGTTCAGCGGTGCTTTGCCCTGTTCAGCGGTGCTTTGCCATGGCGGTCTCTGACCTGTTCAGCGGTGCTTTGCCCTGTTCAGCAGTGCTTTGCCATGGCGGTCTGTGACCTGTTCAGCGGTGCTTTGCCCTGTTCAGCGGTGCGTTGCCATGGCGGTCTCTGACCTGTTCAGCGGTGCTCTACCCTGTTCAGCGGTGCTTTGCCATGGCGGTCTCTGACCTGTTCAGCGGTGCTTTGCCATGGCGGTCTCTGACCTGTTCAGCGGTGCTTTGCCCTGTTCAGCAGTGCTTTGCCATGGCGGTCTCTGACCTGTTCAGCTGTGCATTGCCATGGCGGTCTCTGACCTGTTCAGCGGTGCTTTGCCATGGTGGTCTCTGATCTGTTCAGCAGTGCTTTGCCCTGTTCAGCGGTGCTTTGCCATGGCGGTCTCTGACCTGTTCAGCGGTGCTTTGCCCTGTTCAGCGGTGCTTTGCCATGGCGGTCTCTGACCTGTTCAGCGGTGCTTTGCCATGGCGGTCTCTGACCTGTTCAGCGGTGCTTTGCCATGGCGGTCTCTGACCTGTTCAGAGGTGCTTTGCCCTGTTCAGCGGGGCTTTGCCATGGCGGTCTCTGACCTGTTCAGCGGTGCTTTGCCATGGCGGTCTCTGACCTGTTCAGCGGTGCTTTGCCATGGCGGTCTCTGACCTGTTCAGCGGTGCTTTGCCCTGTTCAGCGGTGCTTTGCCCTGTGCAGCGGTGCTTTGCCATGGCGGTCTCTGACCTGTTCAGCGGTGCTTTGCCCTGTTCAGCGGTGCTTTGCCATGGCGGTCTCTGACCTGTTCAGCGGTGCTTTGCCATGGCGGTCTCTGACCTGTTCAGCGGTGCTTTGCCCTGTTCAGCGGTGCTTTGCCCTGTTCAGCAGTGCTTTGCCATGGCAGTCTCTGACCTGTTCAGCGGTGCTTTGCCATGGCGGTCTCTGACCTATTCAGCGGTGCTTTGCCATGGCGGTCTCTGACCTGTTCAACGGTGCTTTGCCATGGCGGTCTCTGACCTGTTCAGCAGTGCTCTGCCCTGTTCAGCGGTGCTTTGCCATGGCGGTCTCTGACCTGTTCAGCGGTGCTTTGCCATGGCGGTCTCTGACCTGTTCAGCGGTGCTTTGCCCTGTTCAGCGGTGCTTTGCCATGGCGGTCTGTGACCTGTTCAGCGGTGCTTTGCCCTGTTCAGCGGTGCTTTGCCATGGCGGTCTCTGACCTGTTCAGCGGTGCTTTGCCCTGTTCAGTGGTGCTTTGCCATGGCGGTCTCTGACCTGTTCAGCAGTGCTTTGCCCTGTTCAGCGGTGCTTTGCCATGGCGGTCTCTGACCTGTTCAGCGGTGCTCTACCCTGTTCAGCGGTGATTTGCCATGGCGGTCTCTGACCTGTTCAGCGGTGCTTTGCCATGGCGGTCTCTGACCTGTTCAGCGGTGCTTTGCCCTGTTCAGCGGTGCTTTGCCATGGCGGTCTCTGACCTGTTCAGCTGTGCTTTGCCATGGCGGTCTCTGACCTGTTCAGCAGTGCTTTGCCCTGTTCAGCGGTGCTTTGCCATGGTGGTCTCTGACCTGTTCAGCAGTGCTTTGCCCTGTTCAGCGGTGCTTTGCCATGGCGGTCTCTGACCTGTTCAGCGGTGCTTTGCCCTGTTCAGCAGTGCTTTGCCATGGCGGTCTCTGACCTGTTCAGCGGTGCTTTGCCCTGTTCAGCAGTGCTTTGCCATGGCGGTCTCTGTCCTGTTCAGCGGTGCTCTGCCCTGTTCAGCGGTGCTTTGACATGGCGGTCTCTGACCTGTTCAGCAGTGCTTTGCCATGGCGGTCTCTGACCTGTTCAGTGGTGCTTTGCCCTGTTCAGCGGGTCTTTGCCATGGCGGTCTCTGACCTGTTCAGCGGTGCTCTGCCCTGTTCAGCGGTGCTTTGCCATGGCGGTCTCTGACCTGTTCAGCAGTGCTTTGCCCTGTTCAGCGGTGCTTTGCCATGGCGGTCTCTGACCTGTTCAGCGGTGCTTTGCCATGGCGGTCTCTGACCTGTTCAGCGGTGCTCCGCCCTGTTCAGCGGTTCTTTGCCCTGTTCAACGGTGCTTTGCCATGGCGGTCTCTGACCTGTTCAGCGGTGCTTTGCCCTGTTCAGCGTTGCTTTGCCATGGTGGTCTCTGACCTGTGCATTGGTGTGTGGCATGACGGTCCCTCATTGCCCAGCGGGGCTGTGGCTGCCAGGGCCCTCCTGGGCACTGACTCTGGCGGTGGTCTCCTGACCAGTGACGATACTGCTGCCCTCATGGGCACTGACTCTGGCGGTGGTCTCCTGACCAGTGACGATACTGCTGCCCTCCTGGGCACTGACTCCGGCGGTGGTCTCCTGACCAGTGACGACGGTGCTGCTCTTACCAGACTGTGCAGACTTCTTCTGGCCCCTCACCACCTTTGGAGGAGTCACAGCTGACTCTGCAATCCCCCTGGGACCTTTGTGAGCAGTTTTTCCGCCAGGAGTCTTCACCCTGTCCTGTCGACCCCTTTCCAACTTCAGGTGCTTTACAGGGGGTGGACTGGCAGTGCTTTGGCTCTGTGTCACACTGGCTGCCCTGGTGGCCGGTGCACTCCACACACCTTGAACACGCACCACAGGTCCTGGAGTTTTTTTGGCTGAGGTGCTACTACGGGACTTATGAATTGGAGGGGTAGGGGTGGGGGCAAAGAGGTCAACGTTGCTGAGGAAGAGTTGCTGACGAAGACTGGGATGGGTAGCTGGAGGGGGTCTGGGAGTGGAGGAAGAGGAGGTGCTTGTAGGAGGTGTAACTTTAGGTGTTTTGGGTGCAGGTACTGGAGGCTGTCGTGAGGTGGATGGATGTTGGGTGTGTGGGTGCCCGCGTTTGTGTACTTTGGGAGGGGGCGTCACAGACACACTGGGAGTGGACACAGGGGAGGTGTAAATGGTAATGGGGGTGGTGAGTGCAGGTGAGCGGGGTGTGGTGCTGGGTGTTCTGGTGCGAGTCCTAGTGCCTGTAGATGTAGTGCATGCAGGTGAGAGTGTAGACGACACTGGGAGGGAGGAGGGAGACGACAAGGAGGCGGACACAGTGGAGGCAGTGGATGTTGCTGTGTCTGTATGTGGGTGATGCTTGCGTGAGTGCCTGTGGGTTGTGTGGTGCCTATGTTTGCCTGAGCTACTTGTGTGCGTTGAGGTGTATGCATGCTTGTTTGATGGTGTGCTTGGGATAGGCTGGGGTACAGGGGATTGGGTCTGGGTGGAGGAAGTTGGAGGGGGGAGGCTAGACACAGGGACAATGGCTGCCATCAGTGCTGAGGCCAGAGATTGGCAGGTTCGATGATGGGCAGCCTGACCAGAATGAATGCTCTCCAGGAATGCATTAGTGTGTTGCAACTCCCTTTCTACACCCTGGACGGCATTCACAATGGTAGACTGCCCAACAGTGAGTGACCTGAGGAGGTCAATGGCCTCCTCACTGAGGGCAGCAGGGGTGACAGGGGCAGGCGCTGAGGTGCCTGGGGCGAAGGTGATGCCCACCCTCCAGGGTGAGCGGGCACGGGCCGAACGCTGAGGGGCTGCTGGGAGGGCGGTGCTGGTAGGGGAGGTGGCGGCCACCACAAGGGAGCTCCCATCGGCGGACGAGTCCGTGTCGCTGGTTGGTGATCCGGTGACCGACGTGAAGCTCCCCTCGCCCTCCGTCCCACTGGTGTATTCGGAGTCCGTGGTGTGGCCCTCCATGGCCATGTGGGATGCAGCTCCCTCGTGCTCCGGTGCCACTGTACCTCCGCCTGATGATGCTGATGCACAAAAGAACAGGGAGAGCAAAAAAAGGGGGGGCGGAACGACAGAAGAAAGACAGGTTGAGTGCATGGCTTACCGCTACCGTTGGCGGACAATACAGACACAGCAGCCCCCTGCACTACGCCGTGCTCTTGGCCACTACAGATGCAATTCCTGGGATCTGTCCTACATGGCTATGGTGGACATCTGCACACAAGGATGCCACAGGGGCATGTATACCTGTACTTGGCCCTCTACTGAGGTGGGGTGGAGTGGCACATGGCCTGCATTACGGAGGAGCCTAGCCTACCTAAGGCGCCCTGGCCTAGGGAAACCCACATCCCTCCTCCCCCACCCAGACCCCTCCGCTGCACGCAAAGTCCCCAGAATGAGAGTGAACTCACCCCCTTGTGTCTGCTGTGATGCCCTCAAGCGCCCATCCGACTCCGGGTAGGCCACCGCCAGGATCCGGAACATCAGGGGGGTCATGGTGCAACGGGCACCCCTCCCACATTGGGAGGCCATCCCCAGCTGAGCCTCCGCCGTCTTCTTGCTCCAGCGGCGAATGTCCTCCCATCTTTTACGGCAGTGGGTGCCGGGTCTCTGGTGGACCCCCAGGGTCCGGACGTCCTTGGCAATGGCATGCCAAATGTCCTTCTTCTGGTGGGCGCTGACCTACATGACATGCACAGGGGAAGAAGAAAAGTCATTACCAACTGCACCGTCGATGTGAGTGGCCCCCATCCCTACCCTTGCCATGTGGCACATGCATTCACAGTCCTTCATGTTCCCTGAACTCTGCCCCCTTCCTTCTTACAACCAGCCCCCTCCACCCAGGCATAGCCCATACAACGTGCTCCCTGTGTACTTACCTGATGGTCTGGAGGACCGTAGAGTAGCGTGTACTGGGGGAGGACCCTGTCCACGAGCTTCTCCAACTCCTGAGCAGTGAAGGCAAGGGCCCTTTCCCCAGACGCAGCAGCCATTGTCTCTTCCAGACCGAGGTCACAGCAGGACTTGCAGTGTAGGTCCTCTCCTGTCGAAGATCAGGTATCGAGTGATCGAACAGATAGAAAATGGCGGTCACGTCCGCGGCGGTGATGTCCGCGGCGGTGCGTATCATCACCGCCGGCGCACTTCATCATTGGCTCCTGGGACCCATAGGGTCCAATGTTAACCAATGCAGCATTGCGCCGCGGTCTACGACCGCCTACCGCGACGGTGTACAACGCCAGCGCAGATACCTCACATCCCATTGTCCAAGTTTAGAGCTCAGGCAGCCGCCATTTCAGGGGCCCACATGGTTTCATTTACTACTGCATCACACATACCTAGGCCTACACTCAACACACATACAGGAAGAGTTTTGTGTTTGGTGTCGTGTTCTGTGTATCTGTGGGTACATACCTGGAAATTTGTTGACTCTGCGGTCGCTGTTGTCCTTCCTAGGCACCGTCAGGTTGGACATTTGAGAAGATGGCAGAATCCTCCGGTGTCTCGACCGCTGGTGGACCTGTTGACAATGGAGGAGCGACATTTAATCATCACCTACAGGTTTGACCGTGCCACTATCCAGGAACTATGTACCCAGTTGGAGCCAGACCTGATGTCACCAATCCGCCATCCCACTGGAATCCCCCCTGACGTGCAGGTGCTCTCAGTGCTCCATTTCCTTGCAAGTGGGTCTTTTCAGACAACAGTGGCCATGGCATCAGGGATGTACCAGCCTATGTTTTCCAACGTGTTGTCCAGAGTGTTGTCTGCCCTGCTGAAACATGTAAGGAGCTACATCGTTTTCCCTCAGCTGGAGGATTTGGCTACAGTTAAAGGTGACTTCTATGCCCTTGGACATATCCCCAACATAGGTGCTATTGATGGGACCCATGTAGCTCTGGTCCCCCCCCACAGGATTGAACAGGTGTACAGGAACTGGAAGAGTTATCGTTCTATGAATGTACAGATGGTATGTTTGGCAGACCAGTACATCTCCCAGGTAAATGCTTTGTTCCCTGGCTCTGTGCATGACGCCTACATCCTGCGGATAGCAGTATCCCATATGTGATGGGTCAACTCCAGAGGCACCGTGTGTGGCTATTAGGGGACTCTGGTTACCCCAACCTGTCCTGGCTATTGACCCCAGTGAGGAATCCCAGGACCAGGGCAGAGGAACGCTACAATGAGGCCCATGGGAGGACTAGGAGGGTGATCGAATGCACCTTCAGCCTCCTGACGGCCAGGTTCAGGTGCCTCCATATGACAGGTGTTTCCCTATTCTACTCACCGAAGAAGGTGTGCTAGATCATCATTGCCTGCTCGATGCTTCACAATCTTGCTTTGCGACGACAGGTGCCTTTTCTGCAGGAGGATGGTCCAGATGGCGGTGTTGTGGCAGCTGTGGAGCCTGTGGACAGTAATGAGGAGGAAGCTGATGAAGAAGACATAGACAACAGGGAGTCAGTCATACAGCAATATTTCCAGTGACACACAGGTGAGAACATTTCTTTTTTACCATTACATTCACTTTCACACTTCTACCTTTATCATGTCTGTCATTCCATAGAACTATTTGGTCACTGAGTTGTAACTTTCCATTACGGTTTCACAGGTGTGGTTACCAACGTGTGTCATCTGCTTGCATCCTTCAAGGACTTGTGATGTGTGACATAGGTATGTTGGCTTTACAATTGAAAACGCATTTTGACACTGTCATTGATAATACAAATTTACCAAATCAAAGACTGACTCCAGATTGTTTTGTGGTTCAAGGGTGTTTATTTAAGTGCTCAAAAATGGAGGGGGGTTGTAAAATGGTGATGGGGGATGGTGGAGGAATGTACTTGGCAGAGTCCAGTCTATTGGTCACACAGGTGCACTGCCCACATGGGCATAGGAAGTGGAGCTGGGGCAGTTAAAGTATGGACAGGGTAACAAAGTGGGACAGTGGGAGGACAATGAGGGTGGTCTCATTTCCTGGCAGGGGTCTTGCCATCTTGCTCTGTCCTGTTCCTGGATCTCAGGGACCGCTTGCGTGGTGGTTGTCCGTCTGCAGGGGGTGGGGTGCTGGTGTGGTGGTCCTGTGGCGGGGCATCCTGTCCTCTAGCGCCGGTGGAAGTGGTGGGCAGTTCAACGTCCAGGCTAGTGTCAGGGGCCCCTTGGAGTGCCACGGTGTCCCTCATGGTCTTTTGTATGTCCTTCAGCACCCCTACGATGGTGCCCAGGGCGGAGCTGATGGTTCTGAGCTCCTCCCTGAACCCCAAATACTGCTCCTCCTGCAGGCGCTGGGTCTCCTGAAACTTGGCCAGGACCATCGCCATCGTCTCCTGGGAGTGGTGGTATGCTCCCATGATGGAGGAGAGGGCCTCGTGGAGAGTGGGTTCCCTTGGTCTGTCCACCCCCTGTCGCACAGCAGCCGTCCCAGTTCCCCTGTGTTCCTGTGCCTCCGTCCCCTGGACCGTGTGCCCACTACCACTGCCCCCAGGTCCCTGTTGTTGTTGGGGTGGTGGTTTATCCTGGGTTCCCTGTAGTGGTGGACACACAGCTGATTGATGTGTCCTAGGGACAGAGGGATGGGCCCGCGGGGTGGATGCTGTGCTGGTGTTACCAGAGGGTGGAAGGTCAGTGTTGGGCTGTGCCCGTGCATGGGGAACCGACTGTCCCGAGGCCCACGATGGTCCGGACTGGTCATCAGGATACAGTAGGGCAGAGCTGCTGTCGTCACTGTGGGCCTCTTCTGTGGGTGGAGTGGAGATGTCTGGACCCTCCGGTGTGGTGACGTTCCTTAGTGGTCCTGCAGAGATATGAGAGCATGATTATTGCATCTGTGTGTGTAATGGTGTGCAATGGGTGGGTGTGTGTGTACCCCAGTGCAAGCATTCCTGTGTGTGGGTTTGTGTGATGATGGTTAGGGGGTTGTTCTGGGTATGTGCAGTGAGCATGCTTTGGTGAGGGGTGACCATGCTTAGTTGTGTCATGCAGGGCTTGGTGTTGGGATGAGTGGTTTGTGTTATTAGTACATTAGTGAGGATTTGGGGTGATAGGGGAGGGGGTAAGGGTGGGGGTGTGTGATAGCATGCAGGTAGGGTGGGGGATATGATAGTTAAGATTTGACTTACCAGTGTCCATTCCTCCACCGACTTCTCCGAGGCCCTCTGGATGCATGATGGTCAAGACTTGCTCCTCCCATGTTGTTAGTTGTGGGGGAGGAGGTGGGGGCCCGCCGCCAGTCCGCTGTACCGCGATGTTGTGCCTGGAGACCACAGAACGCACCTTTCCCCGTAGGTCGTTCCACCTCTTCCTGATGTCCTCCCGATTTCTTGGATGCTGTCCCACAGCGTTGACCCTGTCCACGATTCTGCGCCATAGCTCCATCTTCCTGGCTATGGAGGACCTGTGAGCCAAATAGCTGTGGCTCTACCCGTAGGATTTCCTCCACCATGACCCTGAGCTCCTCCTCAGAAAACCGGGGGTGTCTTTGGCGTGACATGGGGTGGTGTGGGTGATCTGAGGGGTGGTGTAAGTGTTGATGTGTGTGGTGATGTGTAGTGGTGTGTGGTGTTTTGAGCGTGGAATGTTGTGTGGGTGATGGTGTTGTGTGCCTCTGTGTGGTGGGGTTCTCAATTGCTGTGGTCTCTGTCTCTCTGGCCTTCGTTCGTGAATTATGGTTGTAGAGGTTTGTGGGTGATGCGGGTGTGTGTTTTATATTGAATTGGGTGTGTGGGGGTGGTGTTTGTATGTGTGTCAGGTGTGTGTATTTGGAATTTTCCAATGTGGCGGTGTTTTGGAGATGTGTGTGTATTTTGAGCGCAGCGGTGTGTACCGCCAATGGAATACCGCGGTTGACAGACCGCCGCGTTGATTCGTGTGTCGTGATAGCATGGGCGTGTTTCTGTTGGCGTGACGGTGGAGAAATTGTTTTCGCCAGTTTAACACTGACCTTTGGTGTGGCGGAGTTGTGTGTGTGTCTGGATTTCGGCGGATTCTGAGATGTGTGTCATAATAGCTGTGGCGGAATTCCGCGGCCGCGGCGGTGTTTTGGCGGTCTTCTGCACGGCGGTAAGTGGCTTTTACCGCCAATGTTGTAATGACCCCCTTAGTCTTTTGTCTCAAATAGCTAGGTATTATGGTCAAACACATATTGGGAGGGATGCCATGATTCAGTTGTTCAAAGATGATTGGTTCAACCCAAGGTTTAGACAGATTGCTGAAGCAGTTTGCCATTGTTGTGTCAATTTCCAACAATTGAACGTGGGGAGAGAGACAGTGGTTAATTTGAGCCACGTTGAAAGAGTGGGAGGTCCATTCATCAGAATGCAGATGGATTTTATGGAGATGCCTGTGTGTGGAGGTTAGAGATATGTGTTGGTGATTATTTGCATTTTTAGTCATTGGATTGAAGCTTACCCTACATGAAGAAAATATAGTCTCACAGTAGCGAAACTACTGCTTAGGGAACTGATACCGCGTTTCGGTCTTTCCGATCTCTTCAGAATCAGATAGGGGAAGTCACTTCAACAATGAAGTAATTAAATTACTGTGTGTAGCATTGAACATTGAGCAGAGGTTGCATTGTTGTTACCGCCCTAAAGCATCTGGACTAATGGAACAGATGAATGGTACCTTGAAGTCAAGAGTTGAAAAGATGCGTGCGTCCCCAAATTTGAAATGGCCTGACGCATTGCGTTTAGTTTTAGATGTCAATGAGAAACACACTTGAGAGGAAGACAGGATTGTCGCTGCATGAGATCCTTATGGGCCGAGCCATGAAGTTGCCAGAGGTGCAAGCAAATGCACTTGTCAACATTACAGATGATATGGTGTTAGACTACTGCAAAGGTCTGGCTGATGTGGTTCCCTCTTTCTCTCAGCAGGTGGAACCTACCACACTGCCACCGATTCATGACCCAGGGCACAACCTGAGAGCCAGAGACTGGGTTGTGGTCTGGAAACACGTGAGGAAAGGTGTTTGGGGCCTCATTGGAAAGGACCATTTCAGGTAGTTCTGACAACTACAACAGCTGTGAAGTGCACTGGAATCCCAAATTGGATACATGCCAGTCACCCAAAGAAAGTAGCATGTCCACTGGATCAAGAAGAAGAGTTGTTGAGAGTACCAACAACAGTGAAACAAGTCTCAGGGCCGGAAAGAGAACAAAGAGTAACTGAAACTGGATCTGAGCCCACTGAGGACGGTTCAGTCACTCCTGTGAGAGACAAAGGAGAAGACCCCCAGGAGGATGACGGAGAGCCTATCTCAATTGAGGCAGCAATAGAGCCTAGTCAGAGGAGGGCATTCCCAGAAGGAGACGATCTTGAGAGACAAACAGAGCAATTGCCAGACCCGGAGGGGGAAGGGGTTGAAGTGGATCAGAGTCATTGTGATCTGACTCCTCCTGAACCTGTTGCATGTCCGTCAAAAGAAAACACTGCAGATCAAGTGGAAGTTTCAAGTTCGACTCTGAAGAGAACACTGACAAAAGGTCCACTGAAAGAAGATAAGTGGCCGGAGTCACAAGGAAAAGGAAAGGAAGTGGTTGTTGAGACAACAATTGAGGAAGAACTAGATACAACTAGAAGAGAAGATCTAAGTGAAGGAGAATTGAATGGTGATCGAAAGTTGAAGAGAAAGAGAATAGCAAGTCGAAGATACAAAGGTCCTGAATGGGCGTATGCAACTACAAATGAATGGCAGAAAGAATTTTTGTCTTTTTGTTTTGATAGAGACATTCTGGGTCAGTATTTTGGCACTTGAAAGAAGCTGATGAACTGAACTGTTGAAACTATCTGAGAGACTTTTTTTAGAAAGAGACTGTTGAAATTAACCGAAAGAGACATTGATAACCTGATTTAACTTTTGAAACCTTATTTTGACAAGCTGCTTACCGATTTTGACAAGGGATCATGGAAGTGAGACTGAAAACTGTAAACAACTGCTGAAAGAAGAGTTGTTTGTTTTTGATTTTTGCTGCAATTTTTCTAAATTTTCTTCTGCTTTCTGATTCTTTACAGATCACGAGTAACATTAGCCAGCAGGGTAGGAATACTAGGCGCTGCAAATATATGAGTATTGGTTTAGCGATTATGTGTGGGATATTGTTTGTGGTGTTGATTGTGGGTATGTCTGTTCTTGACTGAAGCCAACCATACTTCTGCTTTTGAGAAAACTACTGCACTAACAGCAGTAGAGAGTTTTAGGTTAGATGAGAAGTATTTGCATGAAGATACTAATGCCCAAGGAAAACTTTCTTCTAATGTCTTCTATCGCTTGTTGAGTGAGTATGTTGAGACGATGGATGCGAGGAATTGTTATGTGTGTACGCAGATTCCTTCATCAGTTGAGGAAGGAGTTATGTACTATTGTCTGCCTTTAACATATGGAATAAGTTGTAGTCTGCTACTAACAAGATTTTATAACCAGGAGTACATCCAGTACTTTTATTCAAATTATGACATGGTGTTTTCGTTTGTCCCTATAATTAGGTATTTGAGTAGAGTAGCTAAGGTTAATGACAGAGTATTAGTTAGATGTTTCTTTGAACCTGCATTGATGTTTGGCACAGTTTATGCTCACAGGAATAATCTGGCAAGCTTGCTTACACCTTTAGAGAAAAGCTTCTTAGATCACACAGATGACAGGAGAAAGGCGTTGAAGGAGAAGTTAGAAAAAGGCTTAGAGAAAAGGACTTACAGGAATGATTATGTTTATAGTGTGATTAAAACATGAGGGAAGTTAGCTTTAGATGCGCAACACATAGGGAAACTTTGTATATCGAGGCCTAAATCACTTTATTTGTGGGGACAAGTGAATGTAAGCATGTGTTTTTGTTTCAGAGTAAATGGACGTTTATGTTGAATGAACAGGACCCGGCGATTCCTGGGATATATTATATCTGCGCTCTTAATGCTTATTACCATCTTCCCAGAAGGTGGAATGGGATATGTTATTTGGGGATAGATTTCCCAAAGATTTATCAAATGGATGATTTGAAGAAGTTTCCAAAAGTGATTGAAGTACATCATATGAGACAGAGGCGGGAGTCTCCTTCTGGTATAGTGGGAGATATATTTGGAGCAAAGATTCCTGCAGTGGGAGTTATTCTGAATTAGATAAAGATTCGAAAGTTGTCTACTATTGTGGATAACATGGTGACAAATCTTTCAGGAGCCATGCTCCTGATGGATACTGAATTAGCTGCTGAAAGAGCTATGACTCTCCAGAATCGTCTTGCTTTAAACATTCTTTTAGTGAAGGATGGCGGAGTCTGTACAATGATGAATTCTAGGCATTATTTTTGTATGTTCCTAATAATAGGAGTGAAATTAGAGGCTTAATTACAAATCTGACTAATGAAAGTGCTGATTTGAAAGAATTGAAAGAGCCAGGTGTTTGGTAAAAGATTGGCAAAAGTTTTGCTTCAGTGGGAAATTGGCTCAGCAACATTTGGAATGGGATACTATTGAAAATGTTGCAGGGGATATTACTGACTTTCTCAGGAGGAGTACAATGGAGACGCTGACTGGAGCAAAAGCTGCAACAATATTGTTACCTAACGAGCCAGGTGATGAGGACATTGCAGGACAACCAATCAATGACATGTGAACAGAGTAATAGTAGAATCCATGGATTTGGAGTTTTAGTTTTATTGGACAAAGTATGAACATGCGAGCCCTTTACCAATAGGGATTTGGGAAATAGTTTTAGTGAATTCAACTTAACGAGACTGCACCAAGAGAAACTCATGTCTTTGCCACTTTCTTGCTCGCCGAAGGTCAATATTTTCTTGTGCGATTAGAGACATGCTGAACTTTAATGCTTAAAGACTTTGGCCCATATTTATACTTTTTGACGCTAAACTGTGCTAACGCAGTTTAGCGTCAAAAAATTTAGCGCCGTCTAACGCCATTCTGAAGCGCCATGCGGGCGCCGTATTTATGGAATGGCGTTAGCCGGCGCTAGCAGACCGGCGCTGCCTGGTGAGTGTGGAAAAAAACCACGTAGACCAGGCAGCGCCGGCGTAGGGGGAAAATGGCGTTAGGGCGTCTTAAAATGGGGCAAGTCAGGTTGAGGCAAAAAAATCGCCTCAACCCGATTTGCGCCATTTTTTTCGACGCCCAGACGCCATTTAAATGACTCCTGTCTTAGTAAAGACAGGAGTCATGCCCCCTTGCCCAATGGCCATGCCCAGTGGACTTATGTCCCCTGGGCATGGTCATTGGGCATAGTGGCATTTAGGGGGGCACAAATAAGGCCCCCCTATGCCACCCAAAAAAATTAAAAAATATAAAAAATTATACTTACCTGAACTTACCTGAATGTCCCTGGGGTGGGTCCCTCCATCCTTGGGTGTCCTCCTGGGGTGGGCAGGGGTGTCCCTGGGGGCAGGGGAGGGCACCTGTGGGCTCATTTTGAGCCCACAGGCCCCTTAACGCCTACCCTGACCCAGGCGTTAAATAGTGGCGCAAATGCGGGGTTTTTTGACCCGCCAACTCCCGGGCGTGATTTTTGCCCGGGAGTATAAATACGACGCATTTGCGTCGCCGTCATTTTTTTAGACGGGAACGCCTTCCTTGCATCTCATTAACGCAAGGAAGGCGTTCACGCAAAAAAATGACGCTATTTGCCCATACTTTGGCGCTAGACGTGTCTAACGCCAAAGTATAAATATGGCGTTAGTTTTGCGCGAATTTGCGTCGAAAAAAACGACGCTAATTCGGCGCAAACAGAGTATAAATACGGGCCTTTGCGTTTTCTGACATTTTATGCTGAATCCTGATGCCTTGCTGATCAACTGATGTCCTGATGATGATCTTGTGTTGCCGATCCAATTGAGGAGTGGTAGCAATTGAACCTATGTGTCTATTTTGCTTACTTTCTTTTTCTTTCTAGGTACCAACTGCACTGTTTTGCGAGAGACATAGTTAGATGTTTTCCCAAATTGATGTTACTAAATTGTTTTGCCTAAAGCCCAACATGCGGATGCTAATCTGGTGTTAGTTAAGGATCCTCAATAAAATAAATCTGCTAATAGGGAAAAATGCTTGATGAGTTTCTTTGCTGAATCTACTTTTATGTGAGCTCGTTGTGGAATTGTTCCTGTTATTAAACTGTACTATAACCTCAGAATGTGTAATAGTTCAAGCTTTGATTATATTACGTTTTTCAGCCCCTTCGGACAGCCATTAATGTTTCTGTGTGTGTTTCATTTGATTTCGAGGTTAATGTACATGACTTTAGCATTGTTAATATAGGGAAATAAATATTCTAACTTTTACTTTTACTAATTGCACGGTCATGGTGCGTGACAATTACTGACTCTATTGATTATTAATGTTATTGATTATTGTTGATTATTGATATTGTGTATTGATTATTGATCTGCATGTACTAGAATTATGATGGGATCATCTTAATTGCGAGTCAAAAGTTTAATCGACCTATTGTAAGCTTACTTATTAAGGTCAGACGCGCTAACAGTGTTCTATCACAACCCTCAGTCAGTTCAAATCTGCATGATTTTCACCTGTGTATGCCATCCAATAGGCGCCCACCATCTCGGACAGTATGCGTCCCATGTTCAGGATCAGTGGCAGTAAGGGGGGGAGAAAAATGAGCACAGCATCCCTCAAAACCGTTGTGCACAGGGTCCAGATGGGCTCCAGATTTCGACATCAGGTTCGGGCCTCAGCATCAGGCAGCATGTAGCAAAGTCATCATGCTCCATCAAAGGGGCTCCTGGGAAGTTTCAATGGTCCTAAGTACAGCCGCAGCATCAGTACACCATGCGGAGTGTAGTTACACCATAGTAGAGGGTGATGGCATATGGTGTAGTGGATATTTGCCATATAAGAGGGGTGGGATGTGAACCTCCATTAAAGAGTATCCTCCATCTAGGCCTCTGAAGCCACTCCCCCCCAACAAACCAATACACTAGGTGATGACATTTCCACACATTGCCATTTGTGAGCTGTATATTTTTATCTGTAAAACTGTTTGTCTGTGCAACTTTAATGGTAGTTTTAATCGAATATTTGTTGCCCGTAATGGCAGAGCGCTACCACACAAAGCATACTCCACTTTACCCCTCTCCACTCTACTCGGCACAACTCCATGCCACTGCACTATAATCTGCAACACTCTACTCAGCGCCTCTCTACTCTAAGGTGCACCTCTGTACTCTATGCCACTGCACTTTATGCCAGTGCACTATATGCTAATCCACTCTATTCCATTCTAATCTACCCTGCACCATTGCACTCTACTTTGCATCACTCTACTCTGCGTCACTGGACTCTATGGAACAATATACTTTATGAAATTAGAACTCAGTGCCACAATACTTACCGCCAGTCCACTCTGCACTACTCTACTCTAAGCCACTGCACTCTACACCACTGCAATCTATGCTGCACCACTCCACTATCACCTACTTCACTCTTTGCACGCCACTGCACTCTACCCACTGCATTCTGTGCCAATGCACTCTACACCACTTTACCTAAAACCAATGCACTCTACCCCTCTGCACCACTATACTGTGCACCACTTCACTCTATGCCGCTATTCTCTACCCTGCAACACTATGCCATCATACTCTACGTCACAGCACTCTACGCCACTCTATTCTACTATGCACCACTGTACTCTATGGCACTCTACTCAGCACCACTCTACTCTATGGCACTGAACTCTATGCAGTGCACTTTTTGCCACTCCACTATACATCACTGCACTGTACGCCCGTCTACTCTGCAACACTGCACTCCCTGCCACTGAACTCTATGCCACTCTTCTCTATGTCGCTCCACCCTACACCACTGCACTCTATGCCACTGCACCACTCTGTGCCAGTGCAATCTGTCCCTCCACTCTATCCCACTCTACTCAGCATCACTCCACCCTATGCACTGCATTTTACCCTGCACCACTCCACTCTACGCCACTTCTACTCTGGAACAACGTACTCTCTACCATTGAATCCTATGCCACTCTACTCTGCACTGCAGCCTACTGGATGCCACTCTACTGTGCTCTATGCCAATTCACTTTATGCTACTACTTTACTCTGCATTGCTCTATTCAACACTACTGACACTGCACAACACACTACTCTATGCCACTGCACTCTCCGGTACCTCAGCCTACTCTGATGCAATCTATTCTACACCACTGCACTCTCCACCACTCTATTCCACTTTGTGACATCCTACTTTAAGACACTCCACACTATGCCATGCAATCTACCCTGTGCCACTCCACTCCACTCTACACCACTGAAGTATACGCCACTCTAATCTACTATGGCTGCACTCTGCAACTGAACTCTATACAAATGCACTCTATACTATTTTACTCAAAATCAATATACTGTATGCCACTGCACTGTATGCCAAGCTGGTCTGCACCACTGCACTGTACGCACTCTACTCTATTCCACTGCACTCTACTCTATGCCACTCTACTGCGCTCTGTGCCAATGCAATGTAGGCAACTACAATCTCTACTCTACTCTGTACCACTCTACTCTACGGCAGTGGTTCCCAACCTTTTGGCTTCTGTGGACCCCCACTTTATCAGTACTGGAACCCGGGGAACCCCATTGAATCATTATTGGAATCCGGGGACCCCCGCCCCCAGTGAGTCATTACTGAAAGCGGGGGACCTAATATTTTAATTTTATTAAATTTTCTAAGAAGTCACTGACCCCCTGAGGAGGCTTTGTGGACCCCCAGGGGTCCCTCGGACCACACATTGGGAACCACTGCTCCACGGCACTTTTCTTTATACCACTTTCATCTGCACCACTCTGTGCCACTGCACTGCACACCAATGAACTCTTACCCACTCTTCTCCACACCACTGAATGCTACCACACTCTACTTTGCAACACTGCGCTCTCTGCCACTGGACTATATGCCACTCTACTTTGCACCACTCTGCCACTGAACTTTATGCCACTGCACTCTACGCTACTCTATTCCTTTCTGCTCTGCAACACTGCACTCTATGCCACTGCACTCTATCCCAATGTACTATACTCTGTACTGATCCACTCTATGCTAGTGCACTGTATCCCACTACTCAATGCCACTGCACTCTACCGTGCACCACTCCAATCTACTCCTCTTCTCTCTACTCTGAAAAAATCTACTCTATGTCACTGCACTCTATGACACTGCATGCTACCCTGCTCTACTCCACTCTAGCCCACTGCAGTCTACGCTGTGCCATTCCATGCAACTCTGCTCTGCACCAATCTACTCTACACTCCTGCAATCAAAGCCACTGTAATCCAAAACACTGCACTCTATGCCTGTGCACACTACACCACTGTACTCAAACGAATGGACTCTGCACCACTGTACTCTATGCCAACTACTCTGCATGACTACATTCTATGCCACTGTACTCTACTCTGTAGCATTCTACTCTACAGCACTACACGCTACATCAATCTACTCCATTGCACTCTATGTCACTGCTCTTTACGCCACTCTATTCTACTCTGAATGACTGTACTCTATGCCACTGCTCTCTACACCACTGTAGTCTGCACCCCTCTACACCAATACACTCCATGCCAATCCATTCTACTCTACACACCTGCACTCTATAACACTGCACTCTGCAAAAGTGCACTCTCCACCACTGAACTCTTTGCCACTTTATTCTGCACCACTGCACTCTACCCCAATGCACATTTTGGCACTGCACACTACTCTGCATCACTACACTCTATATCACTGCACTCTACACCACTCTTTACCACTCCACTATACACCTCTGCATGCACTCTTCCCCGCACCACTTGACTCTACCCTGCACTACTTCACTCCATGACACTTTACTCTACTCTGGAACAATATACTCTATGCCACTGCACTCTACTCCACTGTACTCTGCACCACTCTGCTCTAAGCCACTCCAACCTACACCATTGCACTCTATGCCACTGCATTCTATGCTGCCCCACTCCACACTATTGTTCTCTGCACCAGTCCACTATATGCCACTGCATTCTAACCCACGCTACATCACTGCTGTCTATACCAATGCACTCTACACCCCTTTACTCAAAAGCAATGCACTCTACACCACTGCACTCCATGCCAATCTACTCTGCACCACTGTACTTCATGCTACTCCACTCTGGGGCACTCTACTCCAATCTTTGACATTCCATGTCAATCACTCCACAATACTCCACTTTATGATCCACTACTCCATTAAACTCTACTCCACTGTGACACACCACTTCACTCAAGGCCATTCAACTCTATGATTACTCCCTCCACTCCACTCCACAACAGACCACAACACTCTACGTCACTGCACACAACTCCATGACATTCCACTCTATTCCACCCCATGCCACTCTCCTTTACAGCACTAACTTTTAGCCATGCTAACCGGCAGCCACGCTGGTGTACAACATGGCTAAAACATATTAGCAAATTTGATAGCTCTTGCGTAGGCAGGATCTATTAGCTTTGCCAATGCTTGTTTGTTTTACTCTTCCGGATCCACCATGCATTGCATCGTGATCACAGACATGGAAAATCAGTAGTGGAGGCAAAACTGAAACAAGGTGAGAACGGCCATCACCATGACCCAACAGTCTTATGGAAGATGGGCTACAGGGTGATGGGTTCCACAAGGAGAGCCACCTAGGGCTCTGCTACTGGAAATCTGGCAGTTGCCCCTCCACTAAATTAAGTTAGGGAAATACAAAGTTGGCTGGTAGGTAGCACTGCAAACTTATAACTATCAATCATGTTGCCTAGAACTTTCAACTTGAGACGTAGGGCAACAGTGATTCCCCTCAGCTTTTTTAGTTATTTTCAGTCCGAGGCCTAAGTGAGTAGAGCTGTTTCTTGATTTACACAGATCTTCAAAACTGTTACTGAGGGCAGTGTGGATACGCATGGGAATACATGGCTCTAAGAAAGTGGGAGTTTGGTGTTCAGCATCAAGGCAGGCAGACAAACTTGAGTTGGAGCTCACTGTCCTTTCTAGGGGTGTTTGACCTGGTGAGGAGTAGCCCACCCTAACCAAGAATGGGAAAGGGAATTAGGGTGATTATTAAGGCATCCAGGGAAGTTTGAACAGGGTCTACCACTCTGGTGTTGGACATAATCTGTCAGTCCAGAATATGATAATAAATACCAGAAACACTCACTCATACACCATCCACACACCTCACAGCACACGCCCCAATACATCAACCCACACACCCTTACACACACCACTCACACTACACCCATGGCACCACAACAACACCCATGATTCTCTGAGGAGGAGCTAAGGGTCACGGAGGAGGAAATCATCCGGGTAGAGCCACAGCTATTGGGATCACAAGTGCAGCAGACGTCCATTGCTAGGAAGATGGAGCTATGGTGGAGAGTCGTGGACAGGGTCAATGCCGTGGGACAGCATGCCAGAACAAGGGATGACATCAGGAAGAGGTGGAACGACCTATGGGGGAAGGTGCAGTCTGTGGTTGCAAGACACCAGATAGCTGTATAGAGGACTGGCGGTGGACCCCCACCTCCTCCCCCACAACTAACAACATGGGAGGAGCAAGTTTTGTCACCCTGTTCTTGTGTGCATTAGCATCATCTGGCGGAGGAGCAGAGGCACCGGCAACGGAGGGAGCTGCATCCCACATGGGCCTGGAGGCTGAATCCATCGACGGTGAGGGCACCAGTGGGATGGAAGGTGAGGGGAGCACCACGATGGAGACAGGAGGGGACATTATCGTCAGCGACTCCTCTTCCTATGGAAGCTCCCTGGCGGTGGCAAACACCTCTTTGCCCACCCCAACTACAGGTACATCATCCACCCCACGTACCAGCACCGCCCTCCCAGCAGCCCCTCAGCGTGTTTCCGATGCCTGCTCACCCAGGAGGGTGGGCATTTCCTTTGCCACAGGCACCTCAGGCCTTGCCCCAGTCAGCCCTGCTGCCCTCAGGGAAGAGGCTATTGACCTCCTGAGATCCCTCTCTGTTTGGCAGTCAACCATACTGAATGCCATCCAGGGTCTAGTAGGGCATTTGCAACAAACAAATGCATACCTGGAGGGCATTCACTCTGGCGTGGCGGCCCAACAGAGAGCAATCCAGGCTCTGGCTAACTCACTGATGGCAGCCATTGTCCCTGTCTCCAGCCTCCCACCTCCAACTTCATCTACCCATTGGGATTGGGAGTCCCAATCCCCTCAACCCCAGCCTATCCCAAGCACACCATCAAACCAGCATTCACCCAAAACAACACACAGAAGTGGCTCAGGCAACCACAAGCACCACACTTCATCCCACAGGCACTCACACAAGCACCATCCACATGCAGACACACCAACTTCCACTGCCTCCACTGTGTGCCCTTCCTCCTCCTCATCCACCTCCCTCCCAGTAGCGTCTACACTCACACCTGCATGCATTACATCCTCATCCACTATATCCTATGCATCAAACTGCCTGCACCTCATCCAGATCTGGGAATCCAGCACCTACCTCAAGCTCAACCTCATGAAGACTGAGGGGGTCATTATGACCCCGGCGGTGAGTGTAAAAATGGCGGTAGTACCGCCAACAGGCTGGCGGTACGTACCACCACATTATGAGATGGGGAGTTGGCCACAGCCAACCCGCCACTTCTCCACTCATACCGCCATGGCAGTATAAGCCGCCGGGCAGTCAATATCAATCTCCAGCCTCGCAGCTGGCACAGTATAGCCGGCAGCATTATGAACCTGCCTACCACCATGGTTTTCGTTGTGTTAGCAACGCCACAAAAACCATGGTGGTAGGCCCTACCGGTGACAGGGTCCCCCACCCCTCCAACACACACCTGACACCCCCACCCCTCCCATCCAAAGCCCCACCCCCACCTGCCATACACACACTGACCACCCCACCCCTGACATTCACATACACCCCACCCCTGACCCAAAAACCCCCACCCCCTCTGATCCAAACACATACCCCCTAACCCCGTACATACACACACCCGCAGAACACACACCACGCATGCACCCAATCACTCACACTGGCATACACGCATTCATACACGCATACATCCAGACATGCTTGCACACATTCTTACAACGATCACACTGACATGCAGACACGCACTCACTTCACCATTCTTACATGCATTCACTCACATGCATACAACCATGCAAACAACAGAACACAACACACACAGACGCATTCACACACTCACTCACACATTCATACACACTCTCAGACACACACACACACAACACCCCCACCTTCCCACACCCTTCCCCTGTCAGAAGCCCGACTTACCTTTGTTGAGGAGGTCATCTGGCAGGGAACAGGAAGGGGTGCTGCTACCGCCAGCAGCGCCCCGACAGAAGAACACCGCCAGGCCGTATCACAGGTCATGATACAGCTGGCGGCGTTCTACTAGCAGTGCCACTTTACCACCGTCCGCCAGCATGAACACTGCTGGATTTCCTCTCTTCTTGTGGTGGAAGTCTGGCAGTACTCATAATATGGCGAACAGATGGGAGCCGCGGTGGCGGTATTTTAGCGGCCGTCACTGCAGCGGTAGGCAGTCTTTACCGCCAAACTAAAAATGACCACCTGAATTTTGCCAATAACTACAAGCAACAAGAAGTCCAAACCCAGTTGAATTTTATGGACCTGGATGGATTCAGATCCTAATTTTCACCCCTGTACAAGTCATTGTGACACAACCTGGACACCAGTCTCACCCACAAGAATAACACCACCAAGAATCAATTATGGCCCAGCACCAGCTTTCTCTTCCAAAGAAAGCAAATCTTTTCCACCTAACGAGTGACTGCAGAACACTCCACAGCATGTTTTATCCAGGACATGAATAAATATGACATCACCACCATACACTAGGTGTATCTTTGCCTTTGACACTGAACAACACTCTGTTGCCTGTTTACTAGGTTAAAGCTGTACAACTACATAAACTATAATGACCCAGACTGTTACTCCAGCTTACACTCCATATAGTATCACCTTGGTTGGTTTAACAGTGTCTTCCACTCGTGAGCCCTCTGCCACTCCTGAGTGGACTCTACATAGAACCACTTGAGTGGCGAACAGTACCTTTATAAACGATACACTTCACTTACACTAGTGGACCCAACCGAAGCATATCAACATTGGATTATGCATCTGATGCTGACAATCATGATGTTTTTTAAGGACATGCATATGCAAAAGTGTCTACTTTCATATTCTCTGAAACATTTCATGTTATGTGACACAAGGCACATGGGCCCAAATTTATACTTTTTTGGTGCAAAACTGCGGGAACGCAGTTTTGCACCAAAAAGTATAGTGCCAGCTTGCGTCATTTTACAACACCAGCTGTAACTATATTAGTAGAATGCCCCAAGCCAGCGCTAAACTTGGGCTAGATTTTTTTTTTAAGTACGTTAGCCGGGTGGGTGTGGCGATAGGGAAGGAGGGGGTTGTGCATCCAAAAATTACACCAGCCTGGTTAGAGGCACAAAAAATGCCTCTAACCAGACTAGTGTCATTTCCTGGTGCACAACCACCAAACATGACTCCTGACTTAGGAAAGTCAGGACTCATGCCCACCACCCCAATGGCCAGCACAGGGAACAAGTATCCCCTGGGCATGGCCATTGCACCCTGTGCCATGCAAGGGGCCCGAGTTAGGGCCTGCGATGGTAATTTGTTTTTGTTTTTAAATACTTACCTGGAATTACCTGGGATGGGGTCCCCCATCCTCAAGTGTCCATCTGGTGGGGGTGGTGGGTGTTTCAAGGCATTGGGGAGGGCACCGTTGGACCCGTGTCCATGGTGTTTATCCATGGAAATGGGTCCACAGGTCCCCTAACACCTGGTCTGACCCTGGCGTTAAATAATGGTGCTAAGCAAGCTTAGGCACATTTTTTTAGCCCCTTCTCCCACCTGTGAGTCATTTTATCAAGGGGGAACAAATATGGGGCTATTGGGATTGCACAGTTTTTTGGATGGGAATGCCTATTTGCATCTCATTGATGCAAGGTAGGTTCACTCAGCCAAAGAATGGTGCAAACTCCTATATTTTGACGTAAGACGTGTCTAACGTCAAAATATAAATATGGAGTTAAGTTTGCGCTGAATTTGCGTTAAAAAAATGATGCAAATTCAGTGCAAAAGGAGTATAAATATAGGCCATAATTCTTCCTCAGCATCAATTGAACCACATTCACCTCTCCCTTCATGTCCCATACAGGCTAAACTTTAGACAACACTCTTTTACCCATATGCTTTGAAAGGTACCCAGTAACGTGCTACAAACAGGAGTGATTCACAGCAATGACAGAGTGCTGATGCACTATATGAATAATAATATAGGGCCACCTCAAAAGTGTTCTAAGCCTCTCATGGGGTATGAAAAGCAAAGTATCAAAATTAATACAGTACAGTATTTGCCATTGCTAGATGATGTGGGATGATGAATAAACAAATAAGCATTCCTTCCCACAAGTGTACTCCAACCTATATTTCTAGATCTCTCTGCATCCCGCTTATGGTCCTTTAAGATGGTAACGATGCCCTGAGAGGCTGAAATAGTTGTGAATAGGCAGGGGGCCTTGAAGCTACAGCAGTCGTAAATAAGATAACTACAGAGCTGCACAGGTGTGTCTGGTAATAGTGCATTAGTCTGATTTCCAGCCCTTTGACACGTGGCAGCCAGTCTGGAAGGCAAGGGGCTCAATTACACATAGGCCCATATTTATACTTTTTTAGCGCCGCATTTGCATCATTATTTGACGAAAAAGGCAGTGCAAACTTATAAAATATAATTGTATTTAGTAAATTTGCACCACTTTTGCATCAAGAAATGACGCAAATGTGGCACTAAAAAAGTATAAATAGGGGCCATAGTGCCCAGGGGTGCAGGGGGGTGTGCACCTGCTTTAGCACGCCCTGTGGCATTACAGAAGGAGCAAGACGCTTATGTGCCCCCTTCTGTAATACTAATAACTCTGGTGTACATGTAGCACCAGTAGTATCCTGATAGGGTGTTCCCTCATTTGCATGGGGGCATGACCCCATGCAATGAAGGAATCATGTTGCCTCTATGCCTATGCCCTATTACCGTTGAGGAGTGAGAGACGAGCATGCCCTTATGAGGCACACTGACAGTGCACCACAAAATGGTGGAACACTGTCAGAGCGCCCCCTGAGGGCAGCATTCTCGATGGGGAAAAGGGGGTCTCTTGGACCTTCACAGACATCACCTTGAGATGGGTGCAGCCACTCACTGCACCCACCTGCAGGTGGACGTCTAATCCCTCTCTGAAATACAGGTGGGTTTCCACCCACACAGGGAAACATGGAACGATTTTTAATAAGGCACATTATGCCTGTTTACATCTAGTGCACCTGCTTTAAAGTTAATATGTGCCATGCCCCAAACAAGGACAGTGTGACATATTTGTGATACAGCCCCGGGACACAACAAAACATTGCTAGACAAACTGACACCTGCAGGATTACTGTAATGTGGTTGTTACGCTGTAATCCACATTCTACAAGCATCTACCTGGCTTCAGTCAGGTAGCACAAAGTAGTCTTTCAGTCCAACAATGGAATATAACACAATGGCTTCCCTTCCAGAAGGATCTCTACAAATTTCCTTAAGCACCGCCTGCAAGACTGTTACTATTCTCCGATGCACAGGGCGACTGTCAGGCAGCAGAGCTACAGTCTGTGAAAGGTGGATTCAATGAATCATTGACAATAAAGATCTCCTCAGAGAGCACCCCATCCTGTCTGCACTAAAAAAGAGTTGGGATGTGGCTGTCTGACCAGTTTGGTGGTTGCAAAGTCTGGCATCAGTGATGACACATCATCTTCTGAGACTAATGCAGCCAGCACCAAGGATGATGCTAGATGGTGTTCCCCTGGTACTCAGTTCAGTGTGGAGATCCATAAGATCAGACGATTATAGGAAACTGGGATTAGCAGAGCAGGAAGATGGAGCTGCAAGAGGGAGGAAGCACTTCTGCTGTTAAATATTGTTAGAGTTTTCTAGATGTTGGTAATGGTGGCTAGATGCTATTAGATATTCTTTGATTCTAGTAGATGTTGCTAGAAACTGCTAGAATCAGATTCTATTATGTATTGTTAGACAGTGCTAGAAATTTCTAGATTCTTTTTAGATGTTGTTAGGTCCTGATTTGGATTGTTAGTGATGTTAAAGATAAATGTTGTAAGTTCTTTTTAGATTATGTTCATTGTCTTAAAATGAAAATAATGTCAGAAGTGGATATTTGTAGATATTTAGGTGTAGATGCAGTCAGGTGGTGTTAGCAATTTTTTGATTGTATGAGTTGCTGTTGGATATTTTGGATGCTGTGAGACATTGTGTACATTTGTGCAAATGGTTTTCAGGTTTATATTTCTGTGCATCTATAATAATGTGTGCTATGCAATTTCACTCATGATTCTACATATGTATATATATATATATACATATATATATATATATATATATATATATATATATATATATATATACTGAATAAACATAATTGCATTTGAAGCAAATGTCTTATGATGTTAGAGCTGAAGTCATAAACGTGCTTTAGTTAGGCCACATATCTGTATAAAACTCCATTTTGGATATGATGGATCTCTGTCACTCCTCTCTTGCCCCCCATGCACATCCTCTCCCAACAGGCTCCGCAGAGCACAGTTAGTCTGATGACATAATGGTTTATTACCACTGGAATAGTTGCCTTACTAGTGCTGAATTTCCTGCAGTGCAGATGTAAATTTGCAACAAGTATCCATGCTTTCCTTTTCTACTCTGGTTTTATTTATTCAGAGAAAGTCTTATTATTAAATGTTTCATATTTGTTTGAACATCTGTGGATGGCATTAGCATAAAGGTGTTTAATAATTATTAGTGAACTGGGATGGTGTTAAGGTAATGATGTTCATTTTTCTTGTTTTTCGTGCTTTGATTTGCTAAAGAAATTATGCTTTTGCTCACACCACAATGAGTTTGCAGTATTGCTAATAATTGTATGCAAGAACTATATAAACCCCCCTTGGTTCGGGAGTGAGCCCCTTTCTACTAAGGTTGCTGCCCATCTGTTTACTGGTTTTGCTGCTCATTTGGGACTTTGAAATAGTTTCCATTTTGCATACTCTATATAACTGTACTTCTGAGAGCCTTCTTGACATCACTTTGTATCGCCTATTTTTAAAATGTTTGTAATAAAACACTTTCATTGATCTAGAACTCAATTATTGAGTGGTCCCTATTACTTTGAAAACTGTTTTACTCTGCTAACTTGATGTTCGGGGAGGTGCCTTAACACAGAGACACAATTCCTCACGAAATTGAGGCGTAACCCAGTCTCCGATCCACTAATCTGTGGGACAAGCAAATGAGGCAAAATTTTGGAGTGTCTACATTTTAGGGTACGATTTTACTCCCACACTTTCAGGCGGTGTAATATATTACTGAGAGGTTAGATGCAGCTATTTGCTATGAGAGAGAGATCTGTATTTACTTGCTGTCAGAGGCGGTTAGAGGCTGTTATTTGTTAAAAAGGTACACACTTTCAGATGCTATTAGTGCTATAAAAGATTATCAGGTGCTGTCATTCCTTGAGACATGTTGGTAGAGGCTGTCTCGGGTGTCGCTGTCCATAGCAGAGAGATTGTGGTATAATCATTCTTAATGATACACACATGGGCAGGGCCGTCCATAAAGAGCAGAGCGGGAATTGTCGCATGCCCGTTTATTTTCCTACTAGTTTCTCCGCCTCTCCTAACAGATGTTGTTCCCTGTTCTGTTCTTAAGTAAACAGGCGTCCGCTGTGCTATCAACAAGGCTGTGGTTTATTTTCATAACGTGTCCCGAACCTCCAGCCGGTGGTAGGGCCTGGCCCGTTCCCGTGCGCTGAGAGAGGGCCAGCGGGTCGGCTCCCTGGGACAGGCCTTTGAAGCCCTGCATGGCCGAGGAACAGCCGGCTCGGCCATGGCCTTGGGAGAAGGGGGCTTCCAGTGTACTTCCACTCCGCAAAGACCCTCGTGCACAGTGGTACCGTGGGTGGAAGAGGGGGAGGGGGAGCGCTGCAAAGAATTAGCAGAACCCGCTGGTAATGTGAGCACAGCACAGAATCAAACCAAAAGGACAGAAGGGACTTGCATTATCAAATACACCCTTTTTCTTCAGATCTTCAGTTATAGCACAAACCCTGCAAATTATTTCTTCACAATCATTATTCGATTTAGTTGAGTTCTAACCATTAAAACATAAGAAAATAGACATATCGAATGTGGAACTCTGACGCTGCAGAAATAACGGTAAGCAACAATTATCCATATAAAGGGAAAACAAGAAGACCTGGTTGTTCCAAAGCCATTAATCCCTCACAAATACCCTCAAGATGGAAAGGCGCGCTGCGAGCCACATCACGCACAATTTCTGCATCACCTCAGGCACAAGTGCTGTAACAAACCGACTGTGATATGATTGGAACACAACTCTGAACCTCACGCAAGGCACCCAGCATTTTACACACAGGCTGACACTTAAACCCGCATCTACCAACATGCAGCAGAAGCTGGGCAGTCTTTTACCTGGCCATCCATATGGCGCCTTTTGGCCTTCGTAGGGGTTTTCACCACTATACAAATGCTTAAAATACAATAAAACAGATTAATATATGAAATATACAGAGCACACAGAAAAAAAGTAAGTGATGCTAATGGACTCAGCTAGGGCGGCAACTGCCAAGTGCAGCCCATAACCACTTCTACAAAGAATATTGGGTAACCAGGAGACAAATCCTACCACATTGAGTAGGTACTCTTACACTGTACTAGTGAGAAATAGGGCTGTTTGTTCACTGTCATGGCTCCATTGAGGATCTTGTGCCCTACAGCTACACTGCCCACACAGGGGAATAGCTTAGTCAATGAGATCCGCAGGTGTGAATCTCAAATTTCCCAACTAAAAGAGCAGTGGGCTGCAGGGTGGAGGGGTGGAATGACCAAGACTCCGGTGGACTGTATCTAGGAGGAACAGTGTCAGTAGTGATTTACATTAGGTGGGTCTCTGTCTAGAGTGGCACAGAGGGTAAAAGGCAGGGGTCTGGAATGCTACTCCGAACATTTGCCACTGGTTAGATTAATTTTTAAGTATCCATTCCATAACCTTTTGGGTGTTGGATTGCCAGTCGTATTGCTAGAAATCTGTGACTGACGCAGCTTTCCACATCTAATACTGCTAATATTTGTGAATTTCAAAAAGTGGTACACCCAAAAGTTTGCACCCATTCAAGAAGTACTACTATCGGTGTAGATTAGGTAACTTACTTATTTGAGTAGGTTTACAACTTCTGGCTATTCACAAAATCCAAGTGTAAGATTAGTATAAAATTGTAACAAACATGTCCCCCCATATTTCAGGGTCTGGGATTATTCACAAACTGCATTTTGTAGTATGTTTTTAAGTACTAGAATAGTTCTACAAGCGTACTACAAAATACTATTTTGAAACTGCACATCTAAAGTATTACTGCGAAAATAACAGTAATACTTTAGAAATGTGGTTTGCGAATAGCATTTTGTAATATGTTTTGTACTCTATTGTAGGACTACAAAATGCACTTAAATATGCTGTTTGTGAACAGTTCCCAGGCCCTTCATGTAAATCCTAAAATAGTTGTGTAAATACTAAATGAGGTCTAGATTCTTATTATAGCTGGGACAATATTATAGCCCACTAAATTAATCATAAGAGGTGCTTGCACAGTGCACATTCCAAACTCAAATATCTAATAGTGCTCTCATATGTGATAATAAAGTAAAATGAGTCTCTGAAATAACATGTTTGCTAGGATCACTCAATTTGGACAAGCAGGGAAGTCATATCTATTTCAGGTTATCTGGTTTTACATTTTGAAATTCAGCCACCAGATGAATCTATCTCCTTCTGTTTCTTGTTTTAAATGTCACTGTTTTATCACTTATTAGGCAAGGGACACACCAGTTTCCCTTAGGGTGTCACAGTGAAGTAAACAAAAAAGTGATGGGTGGGATCTTTAAATTAAATTAAATTAATATCAACCACTTGTAATTACTTTGGCCTTGTCTCAGTCCACCATTTTTTTGCCCACCATGTCACCTCAGATTAAACATTTCAGGGATTTTCTGCAACCAATTTTGTTTAAATGTACACACGAGGTTCACTGACAAGTCCAATGATGGGACTGATTTTATGGTGTAACCTATTTCCCTAATATCAAGGAAACTGTGAGTAGAACATAAATACAACAAAAAAGCACTTGCGGCTACAAACCACCTGTGATTAAATACAAAAATGTAGAGTTCACTGATGAGTGCATGCAATACCAACTTACCCCTTACCCAGGCTCCCAATACAGTTGCGTATCCCAGAATAACGTAATTCATATGTTTAAAAAAAGCAGCTTGTGTGACTAAGACAGAAGTAGCCACAGACTGGTGACTTATATCCAGCAAAACATACCAAAGAAAGAAACAACATACCCTACTAAAAATACAGGAACATCTATTGAAATTATCTTTTGTATTTCAGAATGCAGAGGATATTGTGTCCGTCAAACAGACTGCATAGTTTTGAATAACGTCATCACAGCCCACAGTAGCCTATTATAAACTAATTGTAACATGAGGCACTCCACAGCATTGGAATGTAGTCAGCCTCCCTGCAGCCATCATGGATAATAACACAGCTGAGGATAGTTCAGTTGTGAATGCCACTGTATTACAATTGAACATTTCAACATGCACTTTTCCTGGCCCCCATTTTGTATTGGTTTAATGTAGTTAGCGAACAACACCTCCCAGTGTGGTAACACATAGAGGCCCTCATTACAACCCTGGCGGTAAATCCCGCTTAACCCTGTGCAGAAGACCGCCAACATACCGCTGCGGCCGTGGAATTCCGCTACAGCTATTACGACCCCCAGCTTGGAATCCGCCATAATACAGACACCCACACACTCCGCTACACCAAAGGTCAGTGATACTGGAAATAACAAAACCGACACCATCACGCCAACATGAATACGCCCACACTATCACAACCCACGAATCAACGCGGCGGTCTTTCAACCCCGGTATTCCATTGGCGGTACACACCGCTGCGCTCAAAATACACACACATTTACAAAACACAACCACATTGGACAAATCAAAATACACACACCTGACACACATACACACACCACACCCACACACCCAATCCAATATAAAACACACACCCACATCACCCACAAACCCTTACTACCAGAATTCTGAAACCACGCCAGAGAGAGACACCATTGTAAACAACACCAGCATCCACAGACACACAACACCAACACATACACAACATCCACGCACCTCAAACAGCACACACCAACACATCCCCTCACACATCACAACACACACCACCTTACACATCACCCACACCACTTCATGGCACCTCAACGACACCCCAGGTTCTCTGAGGAGGAGGTCAGGGTCATGGTGGAGGAAATCGCCCGGGTAGAGCCACAGCTATTCGGATCACAGGTGCAGCACACCTCCATTGCAAGAAAGATGGAGCTATGGTGAAGAATTGTCAACATGGTCAACGCAGTGGGACAACATCCAAGAACTAGGTATGACATCAGGAAGAGGTGGAACGACCTACGGGGGAAGGTGCGTTCTGTGGTCTCCAGACACCAGATTGCTGTACAGAGGACTGGCGGTGGACCCCCCACCTCCTCTCCCACAACTAACAACATGGGAGGAGCAGGTCTTGGCAATACTGCATCCTGAGGGCCTCGCAGGAGTAGCAGGAGGACTGGACTCTGGTAAGTCAACTCTTTACTACCTTACCCCCCCACCCTACCTGCATGCCATCACATACTCCCACCCTCACCCTCATCACTCCAACACCTCACATATGCCCCACTATCACAATCCACCCATCCCAATACCAAGCCCTGCATGCAACACCAAAGCATGGACACCCATCACCAAAGCATGTCCACTACAGATACCCACACAGACCCCAAACCAAATATCAAACAAGGACCAAGCCAAGAATGCAAGCACTTGAGTACAGGGTCACTCACCCATCGCACACGATGGCACACACAGATGCAATAATCATGCCTTTACACCCCTGCAGGACCCCTACCCAACGTCACCAGACAGGAAGTACTAGACATGTACAGTCCCCCCACAGAAGAGACCCACAGTGATGACAGCAGCTCTGCACATCTAGATCAAGATGACCAGCAAGGCCCATCAGGGACCTCGGGACAGTCGGTTCCCCTGACACTGGCACAAGCCACCACAGAGCCTCCCCCCTCAGGAAATGCCACCACAGCACCCACCCAGCGGGCCCATCCCTCTGACCCCAGTACACGTCAATCAGCAGTGTGTCCACCACTACAGGGAACCCAGGCAAACCCACCAACCCAAGAAAATCAGGGACCTGGGGGCAGTGGCAGTGGGCACACAGTTCAGGGGACAGAGGCACAGGATAACAGGGAAACTGGGAGGACTGCTGTGCGACAGGGGAGGACAAGCCCAGGGAACCCACTCTCCATGAGGCACTCTCCAACATCATGGGAGCTTACCATAATTCCCAGGAGACGATGGCAACGGTACTGGCCAAGTTTCAGGAGACCCAGCGGCTGCAGGAGGAACACTATCTGGGGATCAGGGAGGACCTGAAGTCCATTAACAACACCCTGGTCACCATTGCATGGGTGCTGCAAGACCTTGTCAACACCAGGAGGGACACTGTGGCACAACAAGGGGCCCCTGACACTAGCCTGGACGATGAACTGCCCTCCACCTCCGCCGGCACTAGTGGAAAGGAGGCACCGCCGCAGGAACACGACACCAGCACCCCACCCCCTGCAGATGGAGAACCACCCCGCAAACGGTCCCTGAGATCCAGGAACAAGGCAGAGAAGATTGCCAATCTGAATGTCACCCTTCTGTCTCACTTTGTCACCCTGACCATCCTTCAACTGCCATTGCCCCACTTCCTATGCCCCTTTGCACAATTGCATCTGTGAAACAAATAGATTGGACTCTGCCATGGACATTCCTCCCCCACCCCCCCTGCCCCTTTTACAACACCCTCCACTTATTTCCACAGAAATAAACACACTTCAATCGCAAAACAATCTGGAGTCAGTCTGTGCTTTCACAAACGTGTAATTGCAATAACCATGGAATATAGCAATGCCAATTTACTTGTGCACATACCGATGTAACACAGCTGTAGGCCTGGAGGAAATATAGCAGAGGGCACAAAGTGGGACCCACATCTGTGAAATGGAAAGCCAAAGTGACACGTCAGGTTACATAGACTGAGTGTAAAAGGCAGACTTATGCTAGCTCCAATAATAGTATGAGATATGGGAGGCAGTGACATCTTCTTACCTATGTCTCACTGGAAGTATTGCATGATTATGTTGTTTCTGTTGTCGATATCCTCTTCTTCTGCCTCCTCTTCTTCACTGTCCACAGGCTCCCCAGCTGCCACAAGACCACCATCTGGCCCATCCTCCTGCAGAAAAGGCACCTGGCGTTGCAAAGCCAGGTTGTGCAGCTTACAGCAGGTCACGATGATCTGGCACACCTTCTTTGGTGAGTAGTAGAGAGAGCCACTTGTCATATGGAGGCACCGGAATCTGGCCTTCAGGAGGCCGAAGATTTGTTCAATCACCCTCCTAGTTCGCCTCCTTGAAGCGTTCCTCTGCCCTTGTCCTGGGATTCCTCACTGGGGTCAGTAGCCATGACAGGTTGGGGTAACCAGAGTCACCTGCAAATATCGAGGGACAACTGTTAGACACACACTAACCCTGAGAGATAACCCCATACCCAGACACCTATTCACACTGTATGGGGTCCTTGTCCTCACCTATAAGCCATACACGGTGCCTCTGGAGTTGCCCCATCACAAAAGGGATGCTGCTATTTCTCAAAATGTAAGCGTCATGCACTGAGCCAGGAAACATGGCATTCACATGGGAGATGTACTAGTCTGCCAAACACACCATCTGCACATTCATAGAATGGTAGCTCTTCCGGTTTCTGTACACCTGTTCACTCCTGTGTGGGGTTACCAATGCCACATGTGTCCCATCAGTGGCACCAATGATGTTGGGGATATGTCCCAGGGCATAGAAGTCATCTTTCACTGTGGGCAAATCCTCCACCTGAGGGAACACGATGTAGCTGCGCATGTGTTTCAGAAGGGCAGACAACACTCTGGACAACACGTTAGAGAACATTGGCTTGGACATCCCTGATGCAATGGCCACTGTTGTTTGAAAGGAACCACTTGCCAGGAAATGGAGTACTGACAGGACCTCACTAGAGGGGGTATCCCTGTGGGATGGCGGATAGCTGACATCAGGTACGGCTCCAACTGGGCACACAGTTCCTGGATTGTTACACGATCAAGTCTGTAGGTGACTATGATGTGTCTCTCTTCCATTGTTGATAGGTCCACCAGTGGTCTGTACACCAGAGGATGCCGCCATCTCATCACCTGCCCCAGCAGACGTGTCCTATGGAGAAGAACAGCGAGCAGAGAGTCAGCCAACACTGAGGAATCACAAAATGTAATTTGCACACATTTATTAATCCGCAATATGCCTGTAACTGTGTGTATTCAAGGCCTACATTGGTGTGACGCAGTTATTATTAATGCCATGTGGCCCCCTGAAATGGCGGCTGCCTGACCTGTAAGTTGGGACAAGGGGATATGAGGTAACTGCGCTGGCGTTGTACACCGTCGCGGTTGGGCGGTCAAAGACCGCAGCGCAATTCTGCATTGGTTAACATTGGACCCTGTGGGTCCGAAGTGCCAATGACGATGTACGCCAGCGGTGACGGTACGCACCGCTGCGGACGTGACCGCCATTTTCGGTCTGTTCACTCACTTGATACCTGACCTTCAACAGGAGAGGACCTACACTGCAAGTGCTGCTGTGACCTGTGTCTGGAAGCAAAAATGGCTCATGTGTCTGGGGAAAGGGCCCCTGCCTTCACTTCGGAGGAGTTGGAGAATTTAGTGGATGGGGTCCTCCCCCAGTACACACACATGTACGGTCCTCCAGACAAACAGGTGAGTACACTGTGAGCATGCTGCATGGGCAATGCCTGTTTGTAGTGGTGTGGATGGAAGATACATGGGGGGGTGCTGAGGCCTGCATGTGCGGACGGTGAGTGCATGTGCGTCAGGGCAAGGGTGGGAACGGGGGCCAATGAGTATGACAGTCCGGACGGGTAAAGAATTTCCTTTCCCCCTGTACCATTCCTCTAGGTCAGCGCCCACCAGAAGAAGGCTATTTGGCGTGGCATCGCCAAGGATGTCCGGACCCTGGGGGTCCACCACAGACGGAGCACCCACTGCCATAAAAGATGGGAGGACCTGTGCCGCTGGAGCAAGAAGACGGCGGAGGCCCAGCTGGGGATGGCCTCCCAACGTGGGAGGGGTGCTGTCGCACCATGACCCCCCTTATGTTCCGGATCCTAGTGATGGCGTATTCGGAGTTGGATGGGCGCTTGAGGGCATCACAGCAGCCACAAGGGGGTGAGTACACTCTCATTCAACTGACTCTGCGGGCATTACAAGGTGTCTGGGTGGGGGAGGTGGGCAGTGGGTTCCCCTAGGCCAGGGAGAGCTTGGTAGGCAAGGTCCCCTGTGAGGCAGGCTATGTGGCACCCCAACCCCACTAGTGGTTAGTGCCATCTACACCTAGTCAGTCTCCTGTGACTTCCAGGTGTGCAGCAATCGGGCTTAGGCCTTGTATCCCATGGGCATGTGATTGATCTAGGAACTATAAGTGCATGGCGTAGTGCAGAAGGCTGCTATGTCTGTTGTGTCCACCAGCGGTAGTGGTGTTGCATGCACTGAATATGTCTTTCTCATGTCTTTCCCCCCCTTTTTGTGGTCTCCCTGTTCTTGTGTGCAATAGCATCATCAGGAGGAGGACCATTGGCACCGGAGCAGGAGGAAGCTGCATCCCACTTGGCCCTGGGGGGTGAAACAACAGAGTCTGAAGCCACCAGTGGGACGGAGGGCGAGGGGAGCTCCACGGCGGGGACAGGAGCAGAGACCAGCGACAGCGACTCCTCCTCTGATGGGAGCTCCCTTGCGGTGGCGGGCCCCTCTGTGCCCACCGCATCAACAGGTACAGCTGCCACCCCTCCCACAAGCACTGCCCTCCCAGCAGCCCCTCAGCGTGTGTCCCGTGCCCGCTCACCTAGGAGGGTGGGCATCGCCTTCGCCCCAGGCACCTCAGGCCCTGCCCCAGTCAGCCCTGCTGCCCTCAGTGAGGAGGCTATTGACCTCCTGAGATCCCTCACTGTTGGGCAGTCTACCATTCTGAATGCCATCCAGGGTGTAGAGAGGCATTTGCAACAAACAAATGCATACATGGAGGGCATTCATTCTGGCCAGGTAGCCCAACAGAGAGCATTTCAGGCTCTGGCCTCAGCACTGATGGAAGCCATTGTTCCTGTGTCCAGCCTCCCCCCTCCAACCTCCTCCACCCAGTCCCAATCCCCAGTACCTCAGCCCATCCTAAGCACACTCTCAGACCAGCATGCACACACATCAACACAAAAGAGTAGCACAGGCAACCATAAGCACCACACATCCCACAGGCACTCACACAAGCATCATACCCATGCACACATACCAACATCCACTCCCCCCACTGTGGCCCCCTCCTCCACATCTCCCTCCTCCCTCCTAGTTTCGTCTCCACGCACACCTGCATGCACTACATCCTCAGCCACTACCTCCATCACCAGCACGCCCATCACCACACACCGCTCACGTGCAATCACCACCCCACTACCATTCACACATCCCCAGTGTCCTCTCCTAGTGTGTCAGTGAGCCCTCCTCCCAAAGTACACAAATGCTGGCACACACCCACCCAACAGCCATCTACCTCACAACAGCCTCCAGCCCATGCACCTTCACCCAAATTCATCAGACGTACACCTCCCACAACCACTACCTCTTCCTCCACTCCCAAACCCCCTCAATCTACCCATCCCAGTGTGTCTAAAAAACTTTTCCTGGCTAACATTGACCTCTTCCCTACACCTCCCCCCCCTTCCTTCCCCTAGGGCCAGGCTTTCCAGGTCCCAACCCAGCACCTCAGCCACCACATCCCCAGGCACAATAGTGCCAGCAACTGCGGGGTCATGGAGTGCACCAACCATTAGGGCTGCCAGTGTGCCACGGAGCGAGGGCAAGGACATTCTGCCACCTGCCAAGGTTAAAAAGGTGCCCACATCCCGGATGGAGAAGCCGAAAACACCTGCCACCAAGGGGTCAGCGAAAATGAAAGGGGATAGTGGCAAGACAACTGCGTCACCATCAAAGGTGGGGAAGGGCCAAAAACAGAAGGGCAGGTAAGGAGAGGGCATGGTGGCACAGACTGAGGGACCAGTGTCATACCTTCTGCCCACATCCACACCAACCTGTACGGCGGAGAACACCGCCACCTGCACTGCCACCAGCACCGCTACCTGCACCGCCTCCGGCACGTCTACAGCCGCTGCGACAGTTCCCAGCCAAAGACCCCGCATCCAGCACCACCGCACCACCTCTACAGACCCCGCTGCAAGCACCGCCACGACTGACACAGCCGCAAGCACCGCCACGACTGACACAGCAGCGAGCACCGCCACAACTGACACCGCTGCAAGCACCGCCAGCGGCCCCGCGACGTCTTCAGAGAGTGGCACCACCGCAGACATGGCTACCATCCCCAGTGGTCAGTCGTTCAAGGCTGGTGGTGAGTTCAAGGACCCTGGGCAGCTTCCATGAAGCATCACTGTCATCACAGTTGTCACTTGCCTATGGAATGCGAAGCCGCAGCAGTGTGGCGTATGTCTCTGCCTCCATGGCGTATCATGCAACCAGTACATCGGCAATCTCGTGGCACACACACCCAGGAGAGTGTATTGTTCCAGCCACACTGCACGTGGAGCACTCTGGGCACCACGCCCCCTCCAGAACCAGTGGAGAGATACATCCACTACCTCAGTCCTTGGTAGGATGAAGCACTCTGGGCACAAAGCCCCCTCCAGAACCAGTGGAGAGATACATCCACTACCTCAGTCCTTGGCAGGATGAAGCACTCTGGGCACAAAGCCCCCTCCAGAACCAGTGGAGACTGTTTTCCACTTGAGAGACTGTGGCTTTGCACTCCCCAGGATAAAGCAGTGGGCAAACTACCCACTGGAGAGACTTGAGAGACTGTGGCTTTGCACTCCCCAGGATAAAGCAGTGGGCAAACCACCCACTGGAAAGACTTGAGAGACTGTGGCTTTGCACTCCCCAGGACCAAACTGTGGGCATGGAGCCCCCTCGTGGAGCTGTGGTGTCGTGCGTTCATCAGGCTGCAGTGCCCCCCTCCCCCTGAGGTGCCTGTATATTTTCTATCTGATGCCCCTCCAGTGTCAGGTATCATGTGTGGGCCTTGCCCATGCATTTTGGGCCAACGGACAATGATTGGTGCACGATCCGGACTTGTGTATTTGGTGTACATAATTGTATATACTGGATTTGGAATTTTGATAATGATATTTCACGATTACATTCGTTCAAATCATTTCCTTTTGTCCTTGCATTCTTCCAGGGGGTGGGGGGTGGGTTGTATATGTAATGTTGCAGCATGTATTTGTGTGCATGGTGTTGTGGGTGGGGGTGTTGCGTGTGTGTGTCACTCTCTTTTCCCTCCCCCTCCCCTGTGTTGTAGGTGCAGTACTCACCGTGGTCATCGCCGCCGTCGTTGGAGCTCCTGATAGAGGAGCAGGAAAACCATCATCGGAAGTATCTGCAATTCGGGCTCCATGGCGTCCTGGTTCCTCGTGGGCTGTGGAAAGGTGAGTTTTTCCCCTTCTGCGTACTGTTTCCGCCGTGTTTTTGTTCGCGTTGGTTCTGCCCCGGAAAAGGTGGCGAATAGGCCTGTTGTGATAGGGTGGGCGGTACATAGTCTTCCGCCTGTCTGTTTCCGGTGTCCGCCGCACTGTTTGTTTGTACCGCCGTGGCGGTCGGAGTGTTAAAGTGGCTGGCTATGTTGGCAGTTTCCACCACGGTCGTAATCCCATTTTTTTCTCCACCGGACTGTTTGCGGTATTACCGCCGCTTTAACACCGACCGCCAGGGATTTTGGACAAAAAATGAGCCAGGCACCAAAATAACAGTGGCCTCCCCATTAGCGAACCAGATAGCTAAAAAAGTAGCCCACTTTTGCAAGTCAGGCTAGTTTTCAACTTGTAAAGATGTGCGGTATGGGTATTTTGTAAGTTATGGGACAACGCATGAATTTGTGTTTGCTGCAGGCAATGCTTGTAGTAATATCAGGGAAATAAACAGTAAAAATGGGCCCATCTGCCCATAAAACCGGCCCACACACTGATCCGTCAGACCAACCCATTGGGGACTGCCAGATTGCTCTAGAGGCCAGTCCGACACTCATATATTAATTGCGCAATGATAAACCATGTTATGAAGCCATTTTAAAAATTCCTGAGGAGATATACAGCACACACTTTTGCACCAACATTTGCATTAAGTGACCAAAACAAAACAAATAAAAAAATTTTACTGATCAGTTGGTGCGAATGTGATTTTACACCAGCCGGTTAGTTCAAATGCCAGGGTGAAAATGCCCAGCTCAAGTGTGGATCTATATAATGAGATTCTCACATGTACTAACTTAACAATATAAACTTTTGCCTTCAGGAGTATATCACTACGTGCAAAATCATACAGACTGCTGATATACACAAATTTGCAGATTTTTTATGGCAATTGTTTGCAGATTTCCCATACCTTTTGCAAAGTTTCTCTGTGCACAGGGAGGAAAGTGATACAACTTGGCAATTTTTGCAAAGTTGCAAAGCTTTCAATAGAATGTCTTTCAAATTTCAAACAAATTCTGCTAATTTGCACACCCTCAGCTTAATATATGCTACACAAAGCAGAAGAAAGTCCGTTTACGTAAGTTGCATCAAGGTTTTCTCTATTTTTAGGGGCGAGCGCAAAGCGCTCTGTCACGTGTTGCAATCTCTCTTTGGGCTTCTAACCACATCCATTTTGCTTTTTTAAATCTACTTGCATTCATTAGTGAATTTTCCCATATTTAGCCCTCCTCGAGCGCACCAACCAACTAGTGAAAATATACGAAGCTCGATGTTTTCCTCCCGGTTTCTGCACTACTTTTTCTATTTATTTAGCAGTGCGATCTCACTGGGAAGTAGTCGAGCGCTTTGCATAACATCAATCCTGTTAAATAGGTAATTGCACTTTTGCTGGTTACATGGATAATTGTAATTTTGCTGATAGGTTTCACTGTGAGTGAACTTTTATTTCCCTTTGCATGCCTGCTTTGCACTGATGGCGGCCGTGGGCTCACTGATGTGAAACTTTTACTTTTCAGTTTACATGGCTAGTCCGGTGAGGAGTTTACAATGGTAATAGCTCTAACTCGAGCAAACCCGAGACCCATTGCATTGCAAATGCTTGTTTCATGACTGCTTCTTCCTCAGACACCTGTTGCCGATGACACAGAGCACACCAGAGGATTACCTATGACCTGGCATCCATCACAATCTGTATGTAAGATGAGCTCCCAAATCAGTAACGTAAGACTTGACATGGCCTCATGCTACATAAATTTGAATGGCAACATGCCATCAGGTTTCAGGTGTAGTCATAGACATGAACAAATGTGTCAAACAAAAGACATCATAGAACAAGACAACAACCTCTCCACAGTTAATTCGAAAGCAGCACAAACCTCCTGTCACATAACAGCCTAATTAGTACACATCTTTTGTGGTTTACGTGCATGTTGGAGCTAAGCTACACTGATCTTTCTGAGTAGATTCAAGGTTAGGATTTTTTGAAGCGTTTAGTACCTTGGTTACGTCAAATTAAAGGTTAGATTTCTTCATGAATGTTTCTGTAGGTTTAAGGAAGTAGGCATAACGAGATCTTGACTGTCTCACGTCATAGCATATAAATTCCAACCAGCATTACCTCTCGTCCCTCCCTCGCCTTCCTTTCCACCAATGAGGCTCCCTGCCTCCCCCTAGACCCCTCCCTTCGCCTTAAAAATCACCCCCACCCCCACCACCTCCTGTTATTTTTGTCTAGCCCCGCTAGACTTACCTTTTTCCTTTTCCTCCACGGTGGGGCCTGGGGGGACATCGGCTTGACTCTCGACGAGTGCGGAGCTCCTCGTTGAGAGTTTCCCGGCGGTCGCTTCTTCCGGGGGCAGGCGGTGCTGCCTTGGAGACGCGTCCTTGGAGTCAGCTGACGGAGTCGGTCGGCTCTATGGTGGCTGGGGCTGTACTTCCGGATCTTCGGCTCGCGTTTGCTGGGCTGATGTGCCGGTTGTGTTTTTTGCGTTTTGGATGGTAGGACGGGCGTTTCTGCCCGCGTTTTTTGTAGCTTTGTGCTAATTGTTGCCCTTTTTTCATTTGCTGATGTTGTATTGGGGGTGGGGGCTTTCTCCATTATTTTAATGGGTGCTGTGGTCTCTTGGGTGCATTTCTTGTTGGTATAATGTCGAGGCAGGCTCCTTCAAAGCGGCGCAGGATTGTTTCCTCTTCTTCTTCTTCGGGGGAGGATGTTGCGGTTACCCTCTCCACTCCTGGGGGTCACCAGGTTGTGGTAGGGGTTCCTGTGCCTCTCATGTCCAGAGAGGAGGTTCAGGACATGATTGAGGTGGCTGTGTCTTGTGCTCTGCAGGCTGGAGCATCCAGGCCTGGACGTTCTACGACAGCCCGTCCTTCAGGGGCTGCGGAGAGGTCCTCTTCATCAGATGATGATGCTCCTTCTACTTCTTCTGGTGGGAAATATGTATCCAGGGAAGAGATGTGGGAGGTTCTGACGCATGTTCGGGACAATTTAGGTTTTCCTGTTTTTCAACCTACGGGGACTGATTCACACTTGTTCCCTCAATATCAATTGCCTTCAAGGTTTGCCATGCTTTTTCAGGGCCCTGTTAAGGATATAGTGCTCCGGGAGTGGACGGATGTGGACAAGTCTCAGGTTCTGCGTTTCCTTCAGAAGCTGTACTTACTGGAAGGGGAAGATGTATTGCCACCTTCCGTTAAGCTGGATTCCATTTTGGCAACTCTAATTGGCAAGACGGCGGTCAATCCGGAGGATTGTGTTCCTGCTGATGCCACTGACAGAAAGGTGGATTCAGGTCTGAAGAGGGCGTTTGCGGCAGAGAATTTGGCCCTCAGAGCGGGTATCTTTTCTGCTTATTCTGTCCAATCCTTGGTGCAGGATTTTGACAAACTGGCGGTAGCTGTTAAGGAGGGTTCGGAGTGTTCAGAACTGCTGGCAGTTATGGAACAACAGGCCAGGTTGCTGGCGGACATGTCATCTGATGTTGTCTGCACTTTGGCTCTGGCTTCGGGAGCTTTGATTGGGGCTCGTAGGTCCCTCTGGTTAAGGATGTGGAAGGTTGATCCTGGGGAGAAGTCTGCTCTCCTAAGACTGCCTTTTGAGGGGCGCAATTTATATGGGGATCAGTTGCCTTCCATGCTTTTGAAAGCTTTTAAGGAGAGGAAACACGCCTTGCCTTACAAAGGTGGTTCCTCTTCTGGCAAGGGTTGGCGGAAGCATTCTCATTCTTCTCCCAAAGTTGATTCCAAGTCTTTTTCTTTCAGGAAGCGTCGTTTTGAGCCCAGCTTTTCTCCTAAAAAGTCTGCTCCTTCGGGGCGGGGAGGATTCAACAAGGGTTCCTGACAATCATTGTGGGCCTGGCAGAGGGCCGGTTGGGGGGCGGCTGAGGCACTTTCTTCCCGTTTGGCAGGAGGATGGGAACGATCGCTGGGTGCTGGACATTGTAAACAATGGCTACGCCATAGACTTCGTTGTAGTACCTCCAGATACCGGGGTTCGTCCTACTCCACTGCCTGCGGACTGGGCCCAGAGGCAGGCGTTGTTGAAAGGGGTACGGGACTTACTTCTCAAGAGGGCCATTTTCCATGTTCCTGTGGGGGAGAGAGGTCTGGGCACTTATTCCATCTTGTTCCTGGTTCCGAAGGTGTCAGGAGGCTTTCATCCTGTCCTCAATCTAAAGGGGGTGAATTCCTGGATCAAGACTGTACATTTCCGTATGCTTTCCATTCAGTTGATTTTTCCTCTGGTCGGTCCAGGGGATTTCCTGGGGTCTCTGGATCTGCAGGATGCTTACCTGCGTGTTCCAGTGGCTCTGTCTTCTCAGAGGTTCCTACGCTTTGCGGTGGGCCAGGACCATTTTCAGTTTTGTGTCCTGCCATTTGGCCTCAAGTCCTCTCCACGGATCTTCACCAAGGTGCTGGCCCCTCTGGTGGCTCTTCTACATTCCGAAGGGGTGTTTGTCCATCCTTATTTGGACGATATTCTGATTCAAGCGCCCACTCAGGTTCTGTTAAGTAGGCATGTGGCCCGGGTTCTGTTGGTCCTGCAAAACCACGTTTTTTTGGTCAACTGGGGGAAGTCAGATTTGGTCCCTTCCCAGGATCTGGTTGTTCTCGGGCCCCATTTCTGACTCTTCAGGGTTTGGTGACTGTGTGGGAGAAGCGGTTGGTGTGCCTCCAGTCACATGTGTTGTCGATCTTGTCGCAGCCTGCTCCCAGAGCCATTCAGTGGTTACGTCTGCAGGGTCATTTGGCTTCAGTGTTTTTTCTAGTACCGTGGGCACGGTTTCATCTTCTTTGCCTGATGAACTGGTTTCTCGTTCGTTGGTCTCCGGGGTCGAGTTCTCTTCGGACAAGGATTCCTGTGTCGGGGTTTGTTCGCAGGGAGTTGGGTTGGTGGCTGGTGCCGGCTCTTCTTCGTGTGGGGGTGACTTTATCTCCTCCTCACCCGGTGGTAGTGACGACCGATGCCAGCCTCTCCGGTTGGGAGGCTTGGATGGGGTCGGCTTAGGTCCAGGGGTTTTGGTCGCCTCTGGAGGCCAGACGCTCCTCGAATTGGCAGGAGTTGAAGGCAGTGCTTCTTGCTCTGATTCATTTTCAGGATTCCTTGATGGGTTTGTACGTTCTTATTCGGACAGACAACTTGGTGACCAATGCTTACGTGAACAGGCAGGGAGGGACCAGGTCGCGGTCACTGTTCCGCATTGTGAGGGACATTCTTGTTTGGGCGCAAAGGTGGGTTCTATCCCTGCGAGCCACCTACATTCAGGGGGTTGTCAATGTTCGGGCGGATCTTCTGACCCGGGTCATTCCTTCGTCTCAGCTTTTCTCCCTCCGGTTGTCTCTGTTTCATTGCCTGGTTCACCTGTGGGGTCTTCCGGTGTTGGATGTGTTTGCCTCCCCAGAGAATGCGAAAGTAAGGTGCTTTCGCTCCCGGTTTCGCTGTCCTCAGGCTTGGGCGGTGGACGGGATGTCGTGTCCTTGGCCTCAGGATCTTTTGTACGCATTTCCGCCCTTCCAGTTGCTCTGTGCGTTTCTGGTGAGGGTACGTCTTCTGAAAGCCAGGGTTCTCTTGATCGTGCCCCATTGGCCACGGGCGAATTGGTTTCCGTTGCTTCGGTTAAAGGCGTCCGGTCACATGTGGACTCTCCCTCTCTGTCCCTCGCCTCTGGAGTTTCCCTGCCTCCTGATGGGATCGTTGAGGCGGTTGCAGTTGATGGCTTGGAAGTTGAACGGCATGGATTGACGTGCTTAGGGCCTCCGGTAGCTTTGAGTTCTACTTTACTGGTTTTGCGGCATCGTTCCACTTTACTGTCTTATGGCCGGCAGTGGAAGGTTTTTTCTTCCTGGTGTTTGCGGCATAGGTTGGATCCTACAGCTGCTTCTCTGTTTGAGGTGATGCAGTTTTTACAGGATGGGGCCCAGTTGGGTTTGTCTGTGGCTTCCCTTCGGGTGCAGTGGGCTGCGATTCAGGCTTTTAGGGGTCCGTGGCGTAATCTGTCTGATGAGGGTCATTTGATGCCTCTGTTTTTCCAGGGCCTTCTTAACTTGTTTCCTCATCCGGTGCGGGCCTTTCCTTCCTGGGATCGTTCTTTGGTGTTGGATGCTTTGACTGTTCCTCCCTTTGAACCTCTGGATTCATGCGACTTTCATTGAAGACTTTTTTTCTGGTGGCCATTACTTCAGCCCGTCGTTTGGGGGAGTTGGGGGCCTTGGCCTGCTCTTTTCCTTTTTGTAAGGTTTTTCCTGATCGGGTGGTGCTTATTCCAGTCCCTTCGTTTGTTCTCAAAGGGAATTCGTCTTTCCATTCTCGCCAGGAGGTTATCCTTCCTGCTTTTTGTCCCGATCCTTCCTCGGATGAGGAGGTTCGGTTACATTCGTTGGATGTACGTCGGGCTTTGTTGGAGTATCTAAAGGTGGTTGCTCCTTTCCGGAAAGGTGATTCTCTGTTTGTTAATTTCAGTCCGGCTCGGAAGGTGGAGAAGCCGTCCACTGCTTCCTTGAGTCGTTGGGTTCGCTCTCTGATTTTGATGGCTTATTCTTTGAAAGGTGTTGTTCCGCCCCAGGGGATACAGGGCAATTCTACCAGGGGAATGGCTGCTACGGTAGCAGATCTGCAGGGCGCTTCTGTGGTGGAAATTTGCAGAGCCGCTACTTGGGCCTCACCATCTACCTTTGTTTGTCATTACAGACTGGCAGACTTGGGCAGTTTTGGAGTCAGTATTGGGTCACCGTGTGTTGTTCTCTATGATGAAATGTGAGAGTAATTGTCCGGTGTCCTTTTTTGGTTGTGATTAAACTTGTTGCAACTCAGTGTCTGTCTCCTGTTTTTCTCTTGCTATGTCTCATTAGTGGAAAGGAAAGCGAGGGAGGGACGGGAGGTAATGCGTCCATTACTTACGATAATGGCATTACTCCTAGTCCTACTCCCTCGGCTTCCTTTCCGTTCCCTCCCGCCCTCCCGGTACGGACCGCCTGAGTTGCTGCTTGGGCTTGTTTCTGTACAGGAGGTGGTGGGGGTTGAGGAGGTTTTTTAAGGGGAAGGGCGGGGTTTAGGGGGAGGCAGGGAGCCTCATTGGTGGAAAGGAAGGCGAGGGAGTAGGACTAGGAGTAATGCCATTATCGTAAGTAATGGACGCATTATAAGGGGTATTTGTGCACACAGGAAAATATCACATTTCATGGCCCTGGTATTCCCAGCCCTCGGCCCTCAACAATCGTACCTTTTACTTAAACAGAGACTCTTGAATTCTTTTAATTCAGAAAGTAAACACTCAAGTCTTGGAAATTTAGAAACCAATAGATGGTAGACATGTGGCAAGCCTCCGTTCTTACATAGACTATGGTCATGTGGAAACATCCAGTAATACTGGAAAGAGATTCTTAACAGAATCAACCAGGGATTAAATATCAAACTTGAAAGTACAAAGAAGCTTTGGATATGTTGATGATTTAACCCAGTGGACAGCAACGGCCTGGTGGTTCTCATGTTTTCCGTATATAGTGCCAAATTAGCCTCCTAAATTGTCATCCCAGCATGCGATAAGAACATTCATAACCTCCTAAGATGCTGGAAATGACAGTCGTACATGGTCAGGTCTTCAAAATCTTTTTTGATCACCATCCAGAATTAAGCTACAACTGACACGTGAATCCAAATTTAGTTATCACTTGATAAAAAAAACTGTTACATAAAAAGCACAGATCCAAGTGTTAGAACCAGAAAGTAAATTGCACTCATCAGATAGCATGTGACATGTGGCATTTGCCTGTATAATGAAACTGGTTTATTAAACGTTGGAAAACAATGAATATCAGACTATTGTGGATGTTATTATTATCATGCAAGAGTTTTGTAGCCAAAATTTCGATGACCAAAATATTGTTCTGATAGATATATCTAAGTAAGTATAGATTTACTATGCCTCACTTCACATCTATATATCTTGCCAATATACGTATTGTCAAGGTGCATATATGTGGACTTTAGTAAACCTTTACTTACTTTGATGATATTATGGTGGCCTGCATTTTGGCTATTATACTTGTACTGGTCAATATTAAATCCACAATATTATGGTATCACACTCTTGAGAAAGTTCCATCCATGCTCAAAATAAGCTGCTACATTTTTGTTGAAAAATAAAAGATGTCAAAGAAAATTTGGATGTGTCTAAAGGTCCGTTTAAGCATTGAAGAGATGGTGGCTAAAGCAAGCCTCTGCTTAGACACATGAGGCGTTTGGGTAAAAACCTTCTAAGTGTTAAGAAATGATTATTGAAATACTGTAAACTTTGCCGGTGCAGCTACTGTGGAAGACCAGCTAAAGGATAGGAGTCAACCAGCTGATTAGGAAGAGTAATGCCATAAGAACCATAGGATCTATACATTTCACAATATATGTGTCTTTTTGTTTGAGATTTATGAAGAAGGAACATAATATGTGTTACTGTAACTATGTTCCAGATTAAGCACTCCATGGTTTCTCATGTAGCCACCCCTTTTCCATCATGTGTTTGCTATTTTATTTTGTAACCTACAATATTTTTCTCAAACTTTGTGAGTTAATAGAATTAGTAAATCAACATTTAGGGGATTCACTTTCCAGTTCAGCTCAATACAGTATATTTAAATTATTGTAAATTAAAATTATGGGAAATCATTTGATTTTCATTATTTTACATTTAGGAATTTACAGAGCAATTATTTATTACAGAAGGCATGAGAAAGTTAATTGGTCTGGCCAATAAAAATATACATAGCATTTTTTAAGGGTATGTTTGAATAACTTGGATGTTTTCCACTGAAGAGTTCCAAGAGACACCTTAAACACCTTTAGAACCCTTGAGGGGAAAACTATCCAGATACTGACACCTATTCCATGTAAATTGTATGTTGTGTGGGCCCCAAATGCAGCCTTCCTCTATGCTGAACAAAGAGACCAACTGTGCCAGAAAGAGAAGTCATTGAGCAATGATGCACAAAATTCCTTTCCTCCCAAGGCTCCACCCCCTCCAGGTTCATTAATAACTTTATTCAGGTCAAATGAGCCATAAAAGTTCATAAAATAAAACATAAATATACATTGTCAATATAAAACGAACACATCGAACAAGTTCATCAAAATATGAATACAAATGACAAGATAAAAAGTGTGTGCAAAACAGCAATTACTTCAAAAATTTAGCAATTAATACATGATAGTAGCAAAATACATTCGTCCAACATTTAAACCTGTCAACAAAAGCCTCAGTCTTTCAATCCAATAGATTGACAAAAAATTAAATGAACCAAGAATAACAAACATAGCATTGATCTTTTAAAATGTGGATTTCTCTTTTGGTCTTTTGTCAGCACACAATCTCTCCGAGCAACAAATAGTCATAGGAAAAAGCATAAAAATACATTTTAAGATCTGTAGAACAAATACAGTTCCTAGAGAGCAGTCACCCTCTGCCACATGGCCCTTTAAATATTTGAGACAATTGAAAAACTAACACCTTGCTGGTGGCTGGATCTGTAGGAAAATGAAAGCAGCCCTTCAGTGTCTCATGTAGACTTGTCTTAAAATAAGTAGTAAATACAATTTTCTCAATGACACACAATGTTTGCAAAAAAGCATAAAGCGCATTGTGCATTGAGCAGAGCTTCTATCACATGGGCAATAAGGTAAGTTCGAAATATAAGTGCCTGTGCGGGATAGGCTACTAAAATGGACAATATTAAGTCTAAGTCTCATAAGCAGAAGTTTGTGACACAGTATTGTAACTCAAATTAAGAATGGCTCAATACCATTGCATGTACACATTTTCAAATTATGCCTGGACAGTTGGTTTTATAGCTTCTGACTGCAATCTCTTATCATTACAATTCGCTAAAAACAGGGTGTATTCAAAAAGCTAGTCTGAAAAATTTCTGGGGTGTTTAAACGATCAGTCAGATCCATGCTGTTACATAAGCATAATGAGTGTACCTAATCCAAAGATTTTCAGACAATGGTCCAGTTTTAGACTTTCAGAGATTATTGATTGAATGAAGGAGGTTTAAGGGACTGATTAGGAGTTTGGCAGTCCGAGGGCCGCCATGTTGACGGTGGTGGTCTGACCGCCACAGTGGAGTGGACTGCCGTATTATGAGTTGGAAGGTTGTACACACAGAAGACAGCCAGCTGTCTGCCTCAACCGCCAGGCAGCACAAATCGCTGTGGTCACCCAGAAAAACAAACAGACCAGCGCAGCCCATGTATCTGCGGGACCCATTATCAGGTTGCACACTGCTAATGTGTCTGTGGCAGTTCAATCACCACATAGAAGCTGGTGGGAGTGGACATAATGAAGGGAAACACTCACCTGCAGACAGTCAAACACGTCTGGAGCCGCCATGGAGCCCTTCGAAAATGTCATACAGCTGCTTCTGCTTGCTGAAAGACAATGAAATCAACACCGCCCTGGACAACAGCAAGTATAAGTACACCCACCTACCTGTAACATTAACCCTTTAAAAACAGCATGCTGTGCTGACAAATGCATCATAGAGGGGGTACACCACAGGTAGCAGCTACACTTTTCATACAACACACTCACTGACATACATCAACACAGACACATACACACACAATACGCACACTTCGGCCAGCACACACACACTGCACAGGAACATTACACAACTACACAAAGCCACACAGCTCAGGCACAGTGAGACTGAAGGCCACACAACATTCTCACACACAGCAACAACAACACAACTACTGCACATATACAAATTACAGACACACACTCGCACCCAACACTAGCCAGGAACTGTCCCCTTATATAACACACATATCCATCGATGTGCCATGGAACACGTACAACACCACCATGAAACAACTCTGTGATGGACTCACACATGACAGCCAGCACACCACAATGGAAGCACAATGGCATTCACAATACATGTAGAGACAAATCGACAAAATAGACAAAGCACAGCACAACAACAAAACCTGCACAGCTGGGGTGGGAGAATCAGGACCATACATGGAAGGAGGCTGCACTGGGACACATTTCATGTTGAATAGGGCCCTCAAACCACATGCAATACCAAAAGCAACTGTCATGCACAGCTACACAATCAGGAAGGGCAAGTCAACAAAGCACACACAACTCCCACTCCATGGGACATACCCCTACACAAACCAGCAGCAAGGGACACACCCCTAAATGGACGCACGCACACCCAAATGCAAAGCCAACAACTGAACAGACTCCATGTCTACAATAACAAAACTCAAAATGACACACATCACATGTATACAATAGCCATTTCAGGGGGACAAGTCTAACACCATACATGTCCACATGGCACAACACAAAATTAAATATTTATCACGATAAACAACAAAACAATGCCATGACACTAACATTGCTTCTATACACACATACCCATCACACAACAGAAGTCCTTCTCTTGGGGGACAACAGACCTGCACACAAACTCAAATAATGCAAACAATACCAAATGGAACAGCAAACAGGCACAAACACACACACCTACAGGCACACAACCAAAGTCACTCAGAAACAACAGATAGCCAGGACAGGAACTGCAGAACAAAGATGTACCCAAAAACACAACAACTGGTTGGGTTTATTAACAGACCAGTTAATAAGTTCAGGGCCATAGACCAGTCCCTTGTGGATGCCCAAATGGCACAGTGTAGAGTTCCTTCTTGACTCCTGACTCCCATGTAACCTCCACAGGAAGGGGCATCAAGGGGGGAGGCAGGCACCTCAGGGATTATCCAGAGGGAGGTTTGGAGGTTGGGATTGGGCTTGGGGGGAGGGGATCCTTGTTGGGAGGGGTGGGCTTCTTCTTGGCAGGGGGAGGGGCATGGGTGCTTGCAGGGGCGGCAGGGGTGGCATTGGAGGTGGAAGGAATGGACTTGGAGGGGGTTGTGGTCTTTTTGGGTGTAGAATGGGGGCAAACAGGGGTAAGGCCAAAGTCACACATGAATTTTTTTTTGACACAAGGGGACAGGAATCAAAAGGGAGTTTGGATTTGGAGGTTGAAGGAGTGGTTGTCTGACATGTAGTAGTGGATGTCTTGGATGTGTGCTTGTGGGAGGTTTGCTTGTGTGCGGTGGGTGTCTGTTGGGTGGGTGAGTGAGGGCCTTTATGTGTCTTGGGCTGAGGGGTGGAGGTGCTGGGGGATGCAGTGGTGGGTTGGTGGCTGTCTGTTGGGGTGGGGACTGCAGGTATGGTGGGTGTGGTGCCTGTAGGTGTGCCTGTAGTTGTGGTGTCTGCAGGTAGGATGGGTGTGGATGTTGATGTGGGGACTGTAGGTATGCCAGATGTCATGTTTGTGATGCTTGGGAGTGGTGTCAGGGCAAGTTGTGACTGTTGCTGTGTCTGTGGGTGGATGTTGTTTGTGTGCATGCTGGTGTGCCTTGTACTGCTTGTGTTTGTGTGCACTACCTTTGTCTGTTGAGGTGGATGCATGGGAGTCTGTCAGTGTGCTTTGACTAGGTCGTGTAAGGGGGGATTTGGACTAGGAAGAGGAAGGTGGAGGGGGGATGGAAGACAAGGGGTGACTGGCTGCCGTCAGTGTGCAGGCCAGAGCCTGAAAGGATCTCTGTAGGCCAGTCCTTGCACCATGAATGCCCTCCAGAAACACATTGGTCTGCTGGACTTGGGTTGCCAGTCCCTAAATGGCATTCACAATGTCAGACTGACCCAGAGATTTCAATCTCGGGAGGTCAGTAGCATCCTCGCTGAGGGCAGCAGGGGTAACAGGGGCTGGGGCAAATGTGCCTATGGCAAAGGAGGCACACACCCTATTTGGTGAGCAGGCATGGCTAACTGGGTGTGGAGGAACATGGAGGGCAGTGATATAATGGGTGTGGCAGACAAGAATGGTGCTGGGGGGTCCCCGATGGGCCGCCATCACTAGGGAGTGACCACTGGAGGAGGAATCAGAGGTTGTGGATGCAGATCCGGTTCCCCCCGTGTCACTCCCCTCACCCTCCAGGCCACTGTGTCCCTCTGTGACAATGGTGTTTTTACCTGAGGTTCAGGGGCCAGATGCTTCCCCACTCGGCTTGGCCTCATCTCCTTCGGCTGCCTGTGCTGAGGCTGCCAAAAGAAATAGGAATAGGGTCACGACATGGACATGAAAACACTTCAATCAGAACTCTGAGAGACAAAACATACCATCATGTCAAGTAGCCCCAGCAAAAAGTGCCAGCTAAGTGGCACAATCGTGTGCCAATACGAAACCATGCATGCCATATGGAAATAATAAAGAAACACGAGAGAAAATCAGGCTCCCAGACAGCTTCAATAACATGGATGAAGTTTAGCTACCACACTGACCATACCACAAGTAGGTGACCACCCCACCCTCAAACCTGTGCCACATGCAGCAGACCCCAGTGAACCAGTAGCCACCACCAATGTCTGACACCCATCACAATGACATCATTTGAGTGTGTTAGTAGTAGACAATGGTACCGTGCAGGAAGGAGAGACACAGATCTTGCAAACTCTAACAGAATGACCCCAACTTGTTGTCCAATGCAAACTGAAGCAACATCACTACCCACATCTCAGAAATGCCAAGCATGGCATCTGTAAGTGTATGAATCCCTGACCCCAAACACATGTGATGCACACATCACTGCAAGTCAATCCATGATGCATCCCAAAAGTCAGGGCACAATGCCCAATCTTTACACAGGTGCAGTGCACCTCCAAACATGATTTCACATGAAGGGTACATATGAACATGAAGTGGATCCACACTCTGGCCCTACCTATCATGTCCCTCATAGTAACTGCAGTACTACTTTACTAATGACATACTATCAAGCATTAATTTATCTGTCAGAGAACATATGATAGTGACACTCTCCTGTCTGTGGCACCACACGAAATGGACGACCATTGTAGATGTACCATTACAACAACAGTACTCCATGCACATGTATGTGAGAGACCCCATACCTAATCCTATCCACATCACATGGATAGAACATGCCTCAAATAAGTGCATAGATATGTATGCTAGGGGGAATGGAGCACATGATGACGTGTGGCTACAGTCATGATTGTGCACATCCCCCACATGCCAAAGGAAAGTAGTTTGCTATGGCTGCCAACAATTAGCCATGTAAGTCATGTCACATGTATGATGGACACCTATGCATCACAGACTGCAGTGAGGCACCATCACACATCATACGCATGAGAAAATGTGCTCCTGGGTGGCAGATGTCAACTTACACATATCCCCAGGCACATGGCAGAGTACAGTGACCCACATCATACTGACCTTTGGACAGTAACATTTGGGAGGAGTGATATGTTGGTGAAAACTAACACCCACCAAAGGAGGCAATACAGACTATCTGTACATGAAAAGCACCCATATGTGCTCCCTGCTGAGCAAATGGACAGTTTTATCCTAGGTCCCAGGTCTAAAAGGCAGAGCACAACAGTTGGTAACACATGGCCCATCCACACAAATTAGCTTCTAAGTGATCTGTGACACATGATACCCCCCTCATTGTCAGGGGTAGAAGTCAGTCCCTCACTCAACCACCTCACAAAGGGTCAAGCAGGAATTTGCCTTGTACTCACCCTCTTGTGGCTGCTGTGCTACCATCAAACGCCCATCCAACTCTGGGTTAGCCACTGCCAAAATGCGGGCCCCTAGGGGGGGTCATTTTCTGACAAGCACCCTGTCCATGTTGGGAGGACATCCCCAGCTGGGCCTCTGCAGTCTTCCGGGTCCAGCGTCTTCGGGCAATGGGCACTCCGCCAGCTGGGGACCCCCAGGGTCCGCACCTTCTTGGCAACGGCCCTCTATATCCCCTTTTACTAATGGGCATTGACCTACATGGATGCAAAAGACAAGACAGGAAATTATGTCCACATATCCCATACAAACTGGCTGAGTCACATACATGCCAGTGTGCCAAGCTAAGAACATCCTTTCTTGATCATCCTGCCCACCTGTGGCACATAGCAGTCATTGGACACAGGGACATGACGACATGCACTCCCCAATAAGCTGTCCCATACACCACCCAGCTCAGGCCCTGCAGTGACCGGGTAAGTCAACTGTGAATTTTGTGGGACATGAGTTAGCAACCTGACATTGATCAGACACACTGAGGTAAACTCCTCAGCCAAGAATGCACACAAAACTCCACTACCTCTGAATATCACCCATTGCATACAGTCCCTACAGGCCACAGCCAGCATACAAAGTGCCCCATCGCACTTGGTTCACAATGAAGGGAGTGACATGTTGGGCACACACAGAGTCAATTCTGGCCATGTGTGGACATGTGGAGAGACAGATGCAGGAACATGCCACTTCACGGGGTGGAGGTCTGTGTGTCTCATCCACATCACAATACACACTTCCATACATGTATGTCTCCTGGCACCTTCTGAAAAACATAAGCATGCATTGACTGTGTCCCACTCTATGCCCAAACAACAGAGTCAGATACCATGGCTCATCAGTGAACAACACAGTGTATGCACTAATGTAATGACCAAAATGCAAGGACCCTGCACAGGACACATTAGAGCTGCATGAAAGAAACAATAGGGCTATGGGATCAAGGGAGCTGTCAAGGCTATGTAACACACATTGTCAAAGATCATAAGAGCACATCAGTCACAGATCACCAGCCTGCCCCTAATACCATTTCCATTATAATCACTGGAGAGAGGCTCAAAAAACTACATGTTGGCACTGAGGCATGGATTGGCATCATGACATGCTGTACAGGGAGACTGGGTGTTGGCACAGTGTCACACGTGCATAGCAAAAGGACATCCATAACAGCCCAGATTTCAATTGCTACTGGGAGAAAGAGAAGACAGGCACTGGTCTTTGCAGGTTGAGCAGACAGACCTATATTTAACACCCAGAAAGGGCCTGGCTGGTTGGTAAGTCACATATGTATGCTATGTCTGCTGCTAGTGAGACACTGCTTAGTACTTAAGGATTGCAGATGTGTCCCATTCCCTTACAGGGGACTCTACATACCCAAACTCTCCATGATTGTTGGCACTGATAAGAAATCCAACTATGCCATGGGGAGTCTGCTTTACTGAGACTCATGGAAGGACACAGCTTGTCATGGAGCAGGCTTTTGGGCTCCTACAAGCTAGATTTTGAAGCATTAACAAGATAGATAGCGCCCTCCTCTACTCTCTCGGAAAAGTGTGTAAGATCATTGTGGCCTGCTGCATGCTCCACAACATTGCCCTGGGGAAAAATATCCCATATATTCCAGACGTGAGGGAGCTAACTGTGCCACATGTTGAGCCTCCTGAAATGCCAAGTGATGATGACAGTGCTGAGGGTGAAGGTGGAGACCTGTGGGCAGATCTTATCAATCACTACTTCACTTGAGTGAGTAAGTATGTGATGTTATGTGATTACTGTGACTGTATGGGGAACTTTAGGGGTCAGGGTGTGCTGAGAAGGGTGTCTCTGTTTTCAGGAGACAAGGCATCTCAAGCTATGCATCATACAGCCAAGGTTTGCTGGCTAGGTCAGACTTGAAAATACAACTCTCTTGTTGATCTTCTTTGTTTGGGTCAGTCACATCGCACTGTCAGTGGATCAACATAAGTTTTAATTATGTTTGGGTCTTATGTATGCCATAACCTGCCTAAACTCCTTGTATATCATTCTTTTCCCCAGCTGCTTTCACCATGCCATCCTCATGTGGGAATTTGGGAGTCATGTCATTGGCAGGTAGCTGTTGCTGATCTGACGTGAAGTGGACATGGATTGATCCATGTAATGTTGGTCACAGATTTTGGGTGTATGAGTTCTATGCCCAAGCTGCCTGGACAGTGGGTGGGCTGAAATCTGAGATACACAATAGACTTCTGAGCTGTGGTGTACTGGTCCAATGGTCTCCTGTGTGTTATCATGTGGCCTTGTAACACGCCATCATAAGCAGTCCATGCCTTTTATCTTCACATTGTATTGACATTGATCCTTTATGATCTATTAATGGCTGACAATGTATTTCCTCATTGCTGGCCAGTGTGCCTCTGCCACACCACTGACTCAGGTTTGAGACATTCCACCAGATGCTTGCTCATTATAATGTGAAGGACCTGGGCTTAGGGTATGTTGTGCTGCCCTTTGTCTGTTCCATGGCGTATGTAAAGTTGGCAGACCTGGTTTTGGTATGCGATAAGGATCAAACAGGTGACAAAATCCCACACTCTATTAGCCTAATCTACAGGACAAGGTCTGATAAAGCCCTTTCTTGTGTGTTCTAGGGGACGGTACTTTTTTGATATCTGGCCTGACTCAAAATGGCTAAGACATTATTAGCTATGACTGTCTAGAACTCTTTGAACGGCCTAAGCATTTGGTGTGACCATACACTTATGACATTGTGTTGCTCGTCATCTTAAGCATGACACTACCTGAGACATCTCCCTACATCCACTACCTTCGTATATCTTACTCAGGTGCTTCACATTTGATTAGCATTCAACATTTCAGACAGTTAAAAAAGAGAAGTAGAAGGCAGTGTTTTAGTGATGGGTGTGTTTATTTACATTACTACAGAAATCGATACTGGAATAGAACAAAAAGATGTAAAGTGAAGGGATCAGTCAGGGTGGATGCAATCAATAGAGTAGAGGCCACAACATTTGAAGTCCAAAGTCCAGTATCCTAATAGCATAGAAAATGGTACGTGGTTAAGGAACAGTCCACAGAGTGAATCTGTGGCACACAAAGGAGTGACATCAGGAAGTGGTCATTTGCTGGGAGTGGTTGGTGTCTTGCCATCCCCACCTCCTGGATGCTTGGCTGCACATCCTCGCTTGCAGGGTGCTAAGTAACTACAGAGGCAGGGGTGTCTGAGGCGAGTGCTTCCCCTGGCAGGGCCTCTCTTCCAGTATCTGGCACCATTGACGGGTCTGGTGAAGATGCGTCAAAGGAAGGAGGGGGATGTTGTTGATTCCTGCTCAGGGTGATGTTGATGTCCCTCAGCACCCCTGTTAGGGAGGCCATGTTGGTATTGTGAGCCTTCCACTGTTCATGCATTTCCTGATGGAAATCCCTCTGTAGCTCCTTGATTTCTCTGAGTTCTGTTAGTACCTGGCCCATCACGCCTTGGGAATGTTGGTAGGCTCCCAAAACCGGGCTGATGGTATTCTGGCCAGGGGCATCACCAGCAGCCTCTTGTCGCTGTGCTACACCATCCCTCCCATGCACCCTACCACCACATGCCTGCGCCCTTGGTGCAGCTGGCCTCGTTTCACTGGCTCCAGGTCCTTCATTGTCGGATTTGGCTGGCTGTGACTCAGGAACCTGGACAGGGGGGCACAAGATGTTGGTGACTGTCCTGGGAACACAGGTTTGGGGGTGACTGGCTGCCTGGGATGTAGAGGCCATGGGACTGGGAGGAGTCGATGTAGCCAGGCTGAGGCTGACCAGTGTCGACTGACCAGGTTGTCTGGATGTGCCAGGACCGTCCTCAACGTCCAGCAGTCCAGGAGTGGTGTCCTCACTATGGCCTTTGTCCATAGGGGTAGTGGCAGTCTCCTCAGGGGTGTCCGTAGTTGCAGTGGCAGCTCGGCCTGTTGATGTGAGGGAGATAATCTCAGTGGTTGTATTGTGACACTTACCTCCAATATTTGAGAGTAACATTGTGCTGGGGCTTGTTCACATTGGATCTGCTGATTTCCCTTATGTGACAGTTGCACATCTTCTCATTTGTAATAACCTGACATGGGAGTCACATACCAATTCCAGTTCAGTGACCTAGCCTTAGGCTGTCTGGAATTATTAGCTGTTGGAGGGATGGTAATATATTCATATCTTGCCTGCAGTGCAGGCAGGACAGTGGCTGGGCAAGATGTTATTTGAGTCACTTTGATACCTAGTTGTCTGTCATGCAGGCTTTGGCAGACCCTTGTATAAAAAAGTGATAGTTGTCTTCCTGTGATCAGTGCATTGTGGATGTACCTAATGCCAATGCCATACAGATGACACATCTTGGGGTCTTAGATCTGTTTTTCCAGACATTTTGAGCTGTCCTTACTGTCTACACTATTTTCATCTTGGCATAGCATCTCAAGATGGATCTGGGTGTGTGGCCACATAAAAAGGTGTACCATGACCTGTATCCTTTTCCCCCTGGTGTGTCAAGCTCATTAGTGGGTTCACAGACAGTGGCATAATGTCATCTGGACACGGGCATGGCCCTCCTGGGATTCATAGTGACGTTCCTCACATCACAACTCAGAATTCACATTGTCTGTCTTCTAAGGTAAGTAAAGTTCCATAGCAAGTATATCTCAAGATTTTTTACCATAAGCAGAGTGTGCTGGGTCATTGGAATGGGCAGAAAGAGCCTCCTGACCTTAGCAGTCATGTGACTGCCTGTCCTACATGCAGTCGTTCAATGTGACTCACCTAGGTTTGTGCACCTCATGTGTGTATTCCCAGGAAAAGCTATTTTGGCAGGTGTGCAGTGGACTGTTGCTTAAATTGACAGTAAGGGATCCCCCTATGAGTTCTAGACATTTCTCTCTCTGTATCTCACACACACTGTTAAGTTGTCCTCCTGTCAGGTGAGTACAGTTCAATGGGTGAGTAGAGGGAGAAGGGTGTTTTGTATCAGGATACACTGTTGGCGGGGTGGGTGAGACTAGAATTGCCCCTTGGCATTCCTGTCAGTGCCTGACCTACTCCCACGCACTGTACAGTTATACCGCTTTCAGTTGAGTACACTTCACAGGGGAATAGCAGGACAAGGTAATTTTGAGTGTGGTACAATGTTCTGGTTTTGGTAATGGTAGAAAAGTGTCTGCTGGGAATTGTGGTGCTATAATTCCCTGTGTTACACACAGTATACAGAGATATGGTTACCCCAGGTAAGTATAGATCCCAGGTGAGATGGCACACAGTGGACTTTGGACAGGTGGTGACTGGGCTGGTGAGTGGGTTGTCAGTGAAATTGGTCAAAGGTGATCAGTGACCATGCATGACAAATATTTGTGTGTCATTTTTGTTGTTGTGACTTACCTGACTTGACTCCCTCAGGTATTCCTGTCAAGCCCTCAGGATGCAGGATGGCAAAGACCTTCTCCTCCCATGATGTGAGCAATAGGGGAGGTGGTGGGGGACCACCGCCAGTCTTCAGGACCGCAAGCCGGTGCCTGGACGCCATGGAACAGACCTTGCCCCTGAGGTCATTCCACCTCTTCCCGATGTCGTCCCTTGTGCGCGGTGACCTGCCTACGGAAGCCACTCTATTGACGATCTTCTGTCTCATTTCTATTTTCCTTGTGATAGTAGTTTGCTGGACTTGGGCCACAAATAATTGTGGCTGTACTTTAATGATTTGATCCACCATGACTCTTAACTCGTCATCTGTGAAACAGGGATTTTTCTTGGGTAATGGTGGGTGGGTGCTGGATGCTAAACAGCTGACGAGAAGTGATTAGAGTGGGGAAGTGCAAGTGGATGTGATGGGTGTACGTTGAGAATGTGGGATGTGTGGTTGTGCTGTCTTGTTGGGTTTTGCTGCCGGGAGTTGCCAAGGAAGTGGTGTGTGAAGGGGTGTGTTTTATAATGTGGTTTGAAGGTGTGTCAGGTGTGTGAATGTGTGTCAGCTGTGTTGTTTTGAAATCCATCCAATGTGGTGTTTTGTATTACTATGGTGACTGCCAATTGCTGCGGTTCAGACCATCATTAGAGAACCACCATGCCAGGAACGCCATTGTGATATTTTACATGTAAAAGTTCGGTGGTTGGTTGACGGGCAGGCAGTGCTGGCTGTGTAACTCATAATATGGCGGTCTCTCTGACCGTCAAGATGGCAGTCTTTTGGTGGCCACCACTATAGCAATCTGGCGGTCCGACCACCAAACTCTTAATGAGGCCCTAGGTCTTTGTCTAAATTTTGAACAATAAAAGCACTGGTTGGAGCTTTAAAACATCAGAGACTAACCCCAACCCAATTTCTAAGTGGCAGGTGAAGGAACTGGTAGATTTTGGGACAGCTAGTAAGCTCTTAACAAAACCATTTTCGAACCTCCCCATGTGGTCACTATAACCCCATACACCTGCAACGTAACTGCCATTTGTGCAGCATTTCCCTTTGTATCTGGTGACGAGCTCTTTAAACGGCAATTTCCTATTTTAGTAGCAAAGCTAAAGACTGCCTCTGTAGGTTTGTGAGGGACACACTCCTATCAGCCTTCAGTGTCCCCCAGGTACGTTTTTTCATCAAATAATATCACAAGATATGGGAATGTGGGGACAATATTGACTTGTTGTTATTTACTCTAAAGGCAATACTTTCCATCTTGCTAGATCCAAAGGCCATTATGAGCTTTTGCCTGGTTAACAATAAGATCCTGGCTGGCCATGAAAGTGCAAAAACAGTCCAGCAATCACTTTCAACCAATTTAGACTTAAAGAGATCAGCCGGAATCCCATTCGGTCTGGGAGCTTACCCCACAGGACATCTATCTATTGCTGCAATCACTTCGCTCAGTTCAAACTTCAGGCTGGATATAGATATAGCTGAGGGCTGAGGACGAGGGGATAGAGCTGGAAATACTCAGAGTGGAAAAGTATCATCCACTGTGGGGGATAGGATCTCCATTGTGGTAGGATCCGGCTGGAGGCATGTGTAGTGAACTACCCAGTTTTCTAGTTGGATTACAGTGTCAACGCCAGTTTTCTGGGTTTTATCAAAATGATTGTGGTTAACCACAGCTCAAAAGGCAGTACTGTCTTTACGTTTCCTAGCCTGTATTAAGGAATGGTATGCCTCTTCGCTAATTAACTTCTTCCAGGCCCTTATGGTCATGGACGTCAGCTCACCAAAATGATAGGGGTAGCAGAAGTGACATCATTTACCCTTTAACTTTAATGACTTCTCAGGAAACAACATCATCTGACCTTTGACTTTGAGTCTTCCTAGGCAGTAATGTAACATGACTTCATCCTGATGATTACAATAATTAACACTGGTGAAGTTCCATAATAATTGCATGATTAATATAACACAAACAAATGTCTGTTTTTGGATATCATCTATGTAAGGGTGAAGGTTTTAATATGTTAAAGGAGCTGTTAGCTGAATTGTATTAAGCAAACAAAGTGAGTCTGATGTATTCTAGTGGAGGCTAGAGGGTGGGGGTTTCTCTCCACTGGAAAAGTTTTATAATGGCTCTAATAATGCATTTCAAGTCTTTTCATGGTGTGCCAAGCTATTGAAATGACAGTCCCAATGAGTTGAGCCAGTTATGCTTTTCAAATGTTCCATGTGCCCATATGTCAAACATTTCCTCAATTGGTAAGGCCAGCATTTTGCTATGGTAACCTCTTTTGCCAAAGTGTTGCATACAATACACCAGCACTTGAATTTTGCCAATACTACTCTCCATGTACTATAGGGGCCCTTGTGTAAAAATCTACGTCTAGTATGTTGAGGACCACATTTTGTCATTGATGGCCCCCTAAAATATGCCACTTTGTTCTCCCATATGCCACGAATTTCCTCCAGTGTGCCAGTATGAACTATGCCAAGACTTTTCTCCAGTATGCCAGTGCTGACATGTTTCCATGGGTACCCCACACCAAACTTGACCTAATGTGTGCCCAGCGCCAGAACTTTTCTGTGTGTATCAAATACAAGTATTGCCTTCAGTAGGCCAGTGCCAGCATTTCACCATTGGAAATTCTAAAAGCCTATAAGCCAAAAAGCGTGCCAGGCCCAACATCAGACATGCAAGCGTAACACATTCCCAATTATGCTTACTTACATTCACTTCCACTTAGTCTTGCTCACTCATTAGCAGTCACTTGCATTCCTCCATTCTTACTTACTCTTGCATTCACTCCTACCCAGACTCATTCATTTTCATTCTCTTACTCACTATTCCCTACGTATATTTGCTGACTCACACACACAATCCCACATACAAACATAAATGCTCATGCACATACATACTCTCTCTTATAAATACACTCTCACCCACGTGCACTCACACAACATACGTTTAAAGCCATTGTTATTTTTCCATCTGTAAACACCAGTGAAGGTCCAGATTCTCCTGCTCCAATTTTTACTTCACTAATAGTGAATAATAGACTATTATTCACGATTAGTGTAATAAAAATAAGCAGAAAACGAGGTGGGAGACAGACGCTGGAAATGTGAGATGTGCTCTTGGCACTGATTTTGCCGTCTTTAAGGGCAGGGGTCACAAAAGCAGTGCAGTGCTAAGGGTTGCAAGGGACAAGCCTGGGGTCACAGCTGCGACCTCTGGTGAGCCTTAAATGACGTCCATGCATATGACCCTCTTACACAGAGTCCTATAACTACAGACATGTTCGGAGTTCCTAATGGTTTATTTAAGTACTGTTGATGACGGGTTAGGGGCCTCAGTGGAGTCGCCATCAAACCATTTGGGTAACTTTCTATTCTTGGAGACAGATGAATGTGTAAGTATGTAACGAGCCGGATTGCAAAATCTATGCTACCCCATTATGAGCTCTGAGCTTCCCTTAGGGGAAGTGTGATTACTTAAACAAGTCATAAAGTCGGGTAATTATGTACCCATCAGAGCAGGTAGAAGGGAATCTTAATTCACTTTTGTCCAGCTCATGATCACCACTTCGTTCTTAGAAAAACTCAGTCGCATATGATTAACCTTTGGCTGCCTCTAGACAAAGAGGACGTTACCGAGTGATATGGCCAGGAGCCTTTCATGGCTGAGGGGAGATTCTGCGAGAGTGTAATCTGATACCCAGGGGCATATTTATACTCTGGTTGCGCCGGAATTGCGTCGTTTTTTTTTACGCAATTCCGACGCAAAACTAACTCCATATTTATACTTTGGCGTTAGATGCGTCTAGCGCCAAAGTCCATGGAGTTTGCGTCATTTTTTAGCGTGGACACCTACTTTGCGTTAATGATATGCAAGGTAGGCGTTCCCGTCTAAAAAATAGACTCCGAGGCATGTGCGCCGTATTTACACTCCCGGGCAAAATTCACGCCCGGGAGTGGGCGGGTCAAAAAAATGGCGTACGGCCGCTTTTGCGCCGTTTTTTAGCTCCTGGACAAGGCAGGCGTTAAGGGACCTGTGGGCTCGGAAGGAGCCCAGAGGTGCCCTCCCATGCCCCCAGGGACACCCCCTGTCACCCTTGCCCACGCCAGGAGGACACCCAAGGCTGGAGGGACCCATCCCAGGGACATTAAGGTAAGTTCCGGTAAGTATTTATTTTTTAAAAAATTGTGGCATAGGGGGGCCTGATTTGTGCCCCCCTACATGCCACTATGCCCAATGACCATGCCCAGGGGACAGAAGTCCCCTGGGCATGGCCATTGGGCAAGGGGGCATGACTCCTGTCTTTGCTAAGACAGGAGTCATTTCTATGGGGGTTGGGAGTCGAAAAAAATGGCGCAAATCGGGTTGAGGCGAAAAATTTGCCTCAACCTGACTTGCCCCATTTTTTGGCGCCAAAACTCCATATCCCCCTACGCCGGCGCTGCCTGGTGTACGTCGTTTTTTTTCACGCACACCAGGCAGCGCCGGCGGCTAACGCCGGCTAACGTCATTGATTAAATACGGCGCCCGCATGGTGCTTCAGAATGGCGTTAGCCGGCGCTAATTTTTTTTACGCAAAACTGCGTTAGCGCAGTTTTGCGTCAAAAAGTATAAATATGGCCCCCAGTTTCTTATCCACTTTGAAAATAAAATGAAGTCAATTTGAATCTGGCTGCCCCTCCCAATAAAAGTGGGGAAAATAACTTGATCAAAACTTATGGCATCAAAGCCAAATACTAAATTAACCAGGGAGGACCTGGCTTGGCAGTTTGGGCTGGACTGTTCCTATGATGAACAGGGTCAAGACTGATTTGCATATGGCTGGGTCCAAACTGGGGTGGCATGGTGAGCAAAAGAACGATGGATTAAACCTAGATCTGTGACTGGGGGTGAGTGTTTGCATTGTTCAGCACTCCGTCCATCATCCTTTTGTGTTGCTAAAGTTGCCCTAAGTGGGAAGGGTATGCCCAGACGTGGGTCCCTTGCTCACTGTGCCATGGGATTCAAGCTAGCCTGGCTGATGATGGGTGAAACCCTGAAACCGGTCCCAGAATGCTTGTTTCCGGTCAAGTGAGGACCTGGCTTGGCAGTTGGGGCTTGACTGTTTCCATGAGGAACAGGGTCAAGACTGATTTGCATATGGCTGGGTCCAAACTGGGGTGGCATGGTGAGCAAAAGAAGATAGATTAAACCCAGATCTGTGACTGGGGATGAGAGCAGAGAACTGGTGAGATGTGAAACCCCATCCCTCTTGCCATATTTTGAAAAAATATGCATCTGGTATTCTGTCAACCTCCTCACTTCCCTCTTGTCTTCTTTCCTTCTTTGCCTTAATATATTTTTAAAAAGAATACCTGGAACACTATCCCCACCACTGCTTCCCTCCAAAACTCTTTTCTACTCCACAACTCCTTTCAAGTAGATTTTCTACTCGAGATGCAGCTTCCTCAATGCAAATGGAAGGTTTCTCAGTGCAAGCACTAGCGACCATCTCTGATCGCCCGTGTTGAGAAATCACACTGGGAGGCGGTCTGGAGTAAAATTTCCTCCCTCGCACTCAGCAACTTAACGTTGGCGAGTGTGAACATGGAAAAAACTCGGGCTCCGCACTCTGAGAGGAGCGCACAGTGGGAAAAACACTGCAAGCTCTGCGATCGGAGTGAGGTTCACCGCCCACCACTACTGATGCCATGCTGACAGTGGATACCAGACGTTCGTGTGTATGGAAATAAATATGTTGCCTGATGCTGGTTTCCACTGACTTGTGGAATGTAATGGATATTCTGGTTGCCGGTGCCCCCACACAAACCCCTATTTCCTCACCTCTCATAGGTCTTCAGAGACTCAAAGGTTAGGAGGTGACATAAGAGAGGATGTGGGTCATCATTTGTTATTTCACCACTTCCTTTGGATCTCCGGTGATCTGGAGGAAGGCAGCAAATCACTGACTGCCCTTCTATCACTTTCTTCAAGTGTCTGTAGATGTAGGCAACATAGGAAAAGCCATTGGAAGTAGCCTTTGGAGGTAGAGCTTTCTCTCTTTGAGATAAGTGCGTTTGACATCTCTCACATCAAAGTAGTAAAATGTGGTTTCATGATAATGTGATCCAATGGAAGCATTAACATCATATAGAATTATATAAATGGGTAACCATGAAGTAAGGTGATGTTTTTCACTGAGGGGTTCTGAGTGACGTAAATAGATGGAAGTGAGGCTCAAGTTGCATACATAGCATGCCCTCTCCTCACTGTACCAATTTAAAACAGAAAAAAAAAACATAGCCTCCTTCCTCCGACCTTCACCACTCCACTTCCCTCTCCTGTTCTCCATGAGTTGTGCACTGTGCTTTCCAGAGCTGCTCCGACTGCTGTCAAAAAGCCCATCTAGGGCAGCGTAGAAATACTTTATGATGTAGCAACAGTGGTTAACAAGTTCTGTTACCAACCGTGATTACATCATAGCAGTGAATTACGGGATTTAGAATCCAATCATGCATAAAATAGTGTAAGGAGTGATGTTTTCATGCCTAATTGGAAACCTGACAGTGATGAAAATCCAATCCCTAAAACAAACATTGCCGAAACTCAAATAAAGCACAAAAGAGATTCCATGGAATCTGAATAACAACAAATAGAGCAACTCAATAATGGCAAATACAGCACAACTAACAAAAGTATGAGCAATTACATGGCAGAGATACTCACTCACCACCACAGATACATCTAAATCTAAACAGGCCTTATTCATCTATGCACCCAGGATCTGGAACAGCATACCTGCATCCACCATGACCGCCCCAATGCTGCTCCAATTTATGGAAGAGTAACCTTTATAAAGAACACTACATTACAATACATAAACCATACACAACCCATCTTCCTCTTCTATTACTTGTTGACTTTATGTCTGTATTTAACCATGCAGTGCTGCCTTTTGGTAAGGTTTGCGCTATAGAAATACCATATAGATGCATTCAAACATAAATAAACACATCAGACACACCACTAGGTACATTAAAGGCTAATCACTATGGTTTTATCTGGCACATATGTGAAGCAAAGCAATGCAAAGCATTGAGTCAGTTAACATACTGTTATTAAAGACTCCGTGTGCATAAAAAAATTGCATCGCAGATCCATGCAAGCACCCACAATATTGCATCTGCAGAAGCTTACGCCAGAGTTATGCATCCCTTTTGAAGCACCACCAGTGAAGATTGATCCACTGTGCATGCTGGAACGAATATCCACTTACATTGGAAAGAAGCCACAATGCCAACGGAGTACGAGATTGTGACACTCAAGGGAGTCATGAAATAGAAAGGATATTTGTCACTCATTCATTAGCATATGAGTTGAGATACACTTTGAGTGCTACTCGTATCGAAATTATGTCCCATTTTCACCAGCTATGCATGCATACCAAAAGCTTTGCACATCCTTAAAATGAAATGCAAGAGATCATGGAATAAAAGTTGCACGGGGGTACAGAAGTAGAACAATGAGGTTGTGTGAACAAAAAAGTATATATAACCATCTAGCATCAAGCAAGATAAGGACATGAGGCGCAAACATTAAATGGTTGCGAAGTTTGTGAGATCAGGACAGACTTGGGGTAAAAAAATGTTCTTAAGTATGTCCAGGAGGGCAGTTAAGGTTGTTGGTGTAGCATATGGGGGGTCTCATGTCACTGTCAGTCTTGAGAAACTTCTTTAACAGAGGGTTTTAACGTTTGCTGGGAAGGAGTGCTTTAGTGGACCCGATGAAGCTGTGGCAGCAGGTGGTTCCATATTTTAGAAGATTAACTGAGGAGTGTTAGCATGTGTTTGCTACCATATTTCCAGCCAATCAAATGACACACCTAAGCATTAGGTGCCAGTCCAGGCTCATCAAGTTTAAAAGCTGACTCAGCAGGTTCTAATACTTTTGTGGAGTTTTAACTAAGAGTCCAGTAGAGTCAGCCAAATACAAAAGCTCAACATCTCCCAGTGCACAAGAAAATCCCTTGGTTCCACATTAGTGGTTGAGTCCACCTTGGAACAAAGGAGGCCAGCAAACCAAAACTGTCCTCTTGTGGCTGACATTATTTTGGTTGCCTTCAATGAATCTGGATCATTTATAGGTCCTTGTTAAAACAGGTTATAGCAGCAATAGTCTGAAGTGTAGTTGTCTAATTATGATTAGGGCCAGTTGAGAATCCTCATGGGCCAAGATGCTGGGTATGACTGGTTGAGGTCAAAAATATTTCTCTAGTTGGTCACATCACTCCTGGATCACTAGACCACCTTCGCTCAGCAGTACATAAAAATGCTCAACCACATATAAAACTGTCCCAAACAAGGCAGCCACTCTAGTATTAATGCTGTCTGGTTCCATATTAGAAATGGCACCTGAGTGGCCTCTAAAAATTGGAGAACAAATGGTCAAAACACTGCAAAATATTAGACCTTCAAGGGGTAAGGAAGCAGCAGGATGGCTAACGGTTCTTGTAGATCACACTGTTCAGTTTTCCATGCTCTTAGCTGGTGCTTAATTTGTGCCAGTGTTTACAGGCGGTGGGTACTGCCACTCATTGTTGGGAGCTGAAAATTGTGACCCAGAGCAAGAGAGCGAGAGAGGCAGAAAAGTGAAAATAATGATGAACAGAAATATATACAAACATTGGCAAAGCCAATAGTTCTCGCCTATTAGATTTATTGGCTTTGGCAATGTTTTGTAGCCATAATGTACCACAGCCCAGATGCTCTGCAGTGCAGCTTAAACACATTTTAAAAAAAGGCTACGACATAACCAGGGTTAATACGCATTTTTAATGTGCATTAGTGGTGGATGCATCATAATCCTTTTCTTATTATTTTTAGTCTTGCTACACAGCCGACACGCTGCTATTCAGCATGGCTACAAATCATTGTCAAAGTCAGCAATGCTCATGCTGTACGGCAAGAACAAAAGGCAGTGGCAGAGCCAATAGTCTCAAAGGGAAGACTGATTGGATTTGCCAATGATTGTTAGGTCTTGGCTCAATAGTCCTGTGATAATGAGTATATCAGTTAATCTCCCAGAGCATAAAAAAGGACAAAAATATGTTGTTTGGCAAAACATCCTATTGCATAAAGAGAGCAATTGTGCCCAAGCCTATCTCTTAGTGAAAATACATTTGGAAGCAAATAACATCTGTAGTCACAATAAAAGTAGATAATATCTGTTGGCACAATAAACATCTATTTCAAAGGAGAAAAGGGCATCTTAGAAGTGCATGTGGCATAGTAAAATACAGTTACAAATGGCAAAAGGTTCAACAAGGACAACAGGGAAGAAGAAAAAATAAAGGTAGTACCTCAACCAAAGCTCGATCAGCTAAATGAAAGCAATGAAGCTAAAGCAAACAGTACTCAGTGGTTGAAGTTCCAGCTGAAAGAAGAAGTGAAGCCACCATGAGCCAGCCAATTAGAAGGAAACAAATAAGTGACAATGAAGCCAATGAATGGTAAGCAATGGATGAACTGCAAACCCCTTGTGCTATACAATACCTCTCGCAAGCAGTTTGTAAAGGTGTGTGTTACATTGTACCTGCACCAGGTATAATCTATGCAGGGTAGGTGTTCCCACAGAAAAAGCCACGTAGAACTGACGCAGTGCAATTTACATCTTTTCACTGTGTCACTCTACGACTTCACTGTGTCAAAATGTTGTTGCCTGCTCAGACCAGGCGTAAAATTGACATAGAGCTTATTCCAAGGCAACTCTCCTCGCATTGCTGGCATTGTGTCACTTTTAACAACGCAACTTCAGCAATGCGTCACTTTAGACTTTCTGATGCATCTGTGAAAATGTGCGCCATGTAGCTCTGTATTGTAAATACAGTGCATCCATGGTGTTGTTAGAGGATGTGCGACAGGAACAAGAAAACTGACGCGTCAATGACTGCATCAGTTTCTCATAAGTGAGGACCTCAGTGCCTCATTCACAAGCCCCTAGTGGAAACTGTGCCACAGAAGCGTCATTTTTCGGTGTGCCTGCATATATTTATGAGGTCATGCAAAGCCACATTGAATGGCTTTTCATGGCCTTGTAAATATGACCCTCTTTCACGCTTAACTGTGTGTCAAAGAGGCGTTCCATGGGTGTTGCTGTGTGTGTTTGCACACAACACCCATGGAATCTGAGGCATTCCCAAATTTACAAGTCTGGGATAGTGTCAGATTCCTATGCCACCTAAGGGGTGGCGTTAAAGTGGCACAACGGGGAGAAAAGCTATTTCTCCCCGTTGTGCCACTTTAACGTGGCAAAATAATATTATTTCTCCCTGTTTTTTGTTGCAGAATACAGCACACATAGAAAGAGGATAACGCCTTTAATGATTGTTTATGAGCAGGAAGGTGTCCATAGCGCCATAGCGTGCGGGTGCTTGCGTTTGCGCTAGACAGCAGTTTGTGTGCGAACGCAAAGGAAAGTACAGGGATGTGTTGTTATTCTGTAAATACGATGCATCCCTACACTTTCAAAATGACTTAGCGCGGCGCAGCAAGCTGACTTGCAGCGCCATGCTGTGTCATTTCTTTGTAAATGTGCCCCTAAGTGTGTGAGTAAGCAATGTCAGGGTGTCCTCTAACCTCTATTTTTTTCTGCAGTTAGAGTAGGGTGTTACGTAATTTTATGTTCTCCAAGAGTGGCTAGTTCCCAGTACAGCTATCAACGCCACCTCTGACATGCAGAAAGCTTAGGGTTCGTGTATGCATTTATTGGCGCTAGCGGGGGCGCGCAACCTTGTGCACTCTCAGACTATTAAAATACAGAACCCAGCTCCATAGGGAACTTTTCTGCGCAAGGTGTGGCAGAGCTGAATGCTTGGCTGATCAGAAGCTGGGCACTGGAAGGAGGAGACATCGGGGAGGCAAAGTGTTCGGAGCCCATTGCTTTTTTCTAAGGATAATCGTTTTCAGATCACGTTTGTAAGAAAAGCGAAATAATTTGATTTTGGCAGGAGGAAAATTGGAACTGGCTTTCGCCCCTTGGTGATTATTTTGGGGAGCGGTACCAAGCCTGCGCGGAATGGAGGCATGGGTTCCAAGACTTCTGGAAGTGGCAAGGGAATATTTGAGTTTAACGAGACACAATGTGCCAGACTGGTTCATTCTGAGCCTGAGAGCAGAGTCACGGGGCTTAGTGGACCGGCCTTGTTGTGAAAGCCCGGGAAGTTATGTGCGCGCATCTCGTCAAATGAGTGGTGACTGGATAAAAGAGACGTGTAGCGCTGCGCCGCAAAGGAAAGTGCCACTAGGCGTTTCCTGCCAATGAAAGTGAGATTACAAGGAAAGCAAGGGGTGTAAACTATGAAGGGCAGGTGTCGTGAGTTTACACAGTGTAAAAGTTTCCTAATAGATGACAGTAATGGAAAAAAACACTGAGAAGAAAGATTACTTTTGTTGTGGTAATTCTTCGTGAAGTAAAAAGCATTCCACCATGTCGATGACGTTTGGAAAAGCGAGACCTACTGTCAGAGCTTAATTTGTAAATAAAAAACGAGCCGGTGCCCAAAGCTCTCCTTTGAAACACGCGACTGCTGCATCTAAATGTGCGAGCACATAATACCGAGGAAGCGTAATCCTAAAGCCATCTCGGGCCTCCTAATACATTTACAGCTACTTCAGCTCACTCTTGCAGCTTTCTTCTTTCCCCCTTTGTGACGCGTTTTCGTTTTTCTCCTCCTCCATCTTTCCCATATGTGTCTTTTGCTTGCAGTAACGCTTAAGGTAGAATAATAAGCTCCGTCCCTCAAAAATAAGTTCCAGTGCCCCGCAGCGAAAACCACCGGCTCAAATAAAGCACTGCCTCCTATATATAAATATGAAACTGAGATTCGTTTGTGTTCGAGCCAGGAACTCACTGTTCCCTATCAAAAAACGAGTGTAATTTTGAGCGAACTCGGAGCATGCGAGGGTCACTACTGAAAATCTACAATTTCAAGGGCGATCTGAGAACGAGATACAGTTTGTGGTCTTTTTATTCGAAGAAGGAGCGATTCACGAAGACCAAGCGTGCAAGACCATACAATCCAGATGTTCCATATGAAAAATACACAGCCTGCATGAGTGACAGAAAAGTTACACGGGTAGAACATGAGTCTTAAGATGAAGGCGAAAAATGTAGGCTTGGCGTAAAAGCTAGCACTGGATGGAAAGAAAAAATAGCCGCAACTGTGAAAATGGATCTTATTTGGGACAGCTGAAGGCGTGATACGGAAGCAAAAGCATATAGGCACAGTTCTACCGATGATTAGTGAAAAAGAGTGACTCAGTTACAATGTGCAAAAAGACACGGTCTTGTTTTGTGAAGTTTTTAAATATTCAACATTAACCATGAGATTTATAATTCTGTACCAACAGAATATATAACTGAACACTGAACTACCGAAGGTGTTAGAACCGGAAATAACAATAACTCTGGAACAGTTTGTTAAGATGACCGTTTTGATTGAGGTTATTCAGAGTCAGGGTCAGAAACACTTTATTTCAGTTACAAAGGTAACCATAAAAGTACATAAAAAATCCTATCAATAATATACACATTTCAAAACATTGTGAAAAATACAGCATATAAAAAAACACACAAAGACACAGCCAGGCTAAGCAAAACGTAGAATCAATAAAGGGGTAATTGTAGAAGACCTAAAAAAAAGTCCTCCTGCGTAGCAAGACCAAGCCAGGCCCAATCAGGGCCCTCATTCTATTTCCGATTAATACATATGGAGTCCATCTAGGACAACTCTCCCTGCGAGCTTGACAGCAGAGTCGAGCAGGGATATTGACCGAAAACAACATGGTAATTGGGGTTTGCCCTTTTTTAAAGATGGGCACAATATTGGCAGTACGCCAAGATGCTGGGAGCCCTGATTTAACAAAGGTGTTAAATGAAATGCACAACAGCAGTGCTCCAAATTCAGTAAGAGATTTATACAAGTCCATTGTCACCCCATACCGCCCTGGTGCCTTATTGGATGGACTCTTAGTTACAGCCTCCAGGATTTCTTCAAAAATTAATTACAGGGCTTGGGGGAAGACCACCTCCTCAGCGAGTTGGCTGGAGATATCAGATTCATATAACACTTTAAAATGGTTAATCCATTCCTCAGGGCTAATGATGGTAATGACAGAATTAATTTTAACACCAGAAGAGTTAACGTTATTGCCCACTGCCCAGAAGGCCCTAGTGTCTTTCATTCTAGAGGTCATCACCAACTTCTCCAAATATTAATTTTGGATCTCTTTGTGCTTAATCATTTGGACAGCCTTATACTTAGCTCTACACTGTTGGATTTTGCTGCTATCCATGAGCTTGGTCTTTAACCCATCATGCAGGATCACCAAGGCCTTCCTACAGGACTAATCAAAGCATTTGCCCTTGCTTTTCCTAGGTCTACTAAGTTTCATGGACAAAATAGTTGGCCACAACCCAATGGTCATCAGAATGAGTAAGACAATTAAACACCAAAACTCGATGAGTTGCACACAGATTTTATAAAAGGGCTTTTAAGTCAGCATTTCATCATACCAAAAGGATACCTTGAGGCTTGACAGTTAAGGATAGTGGTGCTCTACCCTCCTTAGGGATGCTTAAACCAACACATAAAGGGGTATGTCACTAAATGATCTTTCAACAATTCCTCACATGGAGGCCCGGCCCACCAGATCACAGGAAAGGAATATATAATCAATAACTGAGCAATGCTCCCCCTTCAAAAAGTGGCTTTCGTAAAATATAAAGGGTCTAGTAATTCGGTGGAAACTGGCGAGGTCAAACGATTTAATGAGATAAAAAAAGAGCTTGACCTCTCTGATCCCTGTGCGGGCATACACACTCAGAGCCAGTGTTGTCAAACAGGGTATATTCATTGTCATCCTTGTGAGCCCAAGTTTTGCATTAAAATCACCCCGTAGAATGATCTGGTACCCTTTGTTCAAAGAAGCAAGCTTAATTTCAAAGTCTGAAATAACGTCTGATAACATTTTGAAATTAACATTAGAATCCGACTCAATATAGCCATTGTAAAGATTAATGAAAACAATAGTCAAGCCATTGGGCCAAGTAGTCAAAACGGCTTAGGTTAAAGCACTTTTATTGCAGATTGGGCTGGTTTTGCAAGAGTGACTCTAATCCAGGCTGTTAATTCCTCCCTGGCCCTGCCAAATGAAGATGGAATCGCTGGGACTATGTGAGAAATATAGCCATCCAAACTGATGGCTTCAATGGCCCAGGTCTCTTGGAAAAAAATTACATCATATTTGCGTATGAAGTGGAATAATTATTGCTGCCCACTTTCCTTGCAAGACCGGTAATATTCCAAAAATGTATGGGAGGTGTCAACTGGATTAACTGGATTTCCCTCACCTATCACTAAAGTGCAGGCATTGAAGTTAGTACAGGGGCCACCACTGATGGCAAAATTAGGATTTGGACTAGGCAAGGGAGCAGCAAAACTAACTCCATGGCTGGCTTCCTGGACAGGAGAATCTTCAGTTATTTGACAGACATCAAGACATTAATTATCAGAGAGATCCCCCAAGGGTGCCAAGAGATTATAAACAAGGATATGATAGGGATGTGACTGGGGTAGTTTAGGACAAAAAAGACCATGCTGAATTTGGGGGTGTTTAACCAGGCCTCTATAAAATTATTCCAGGGGCAGTATCTTTATATTGCCAAGCTTAGAGAGGCCTTGGTAGAGGGCCTTAAAATCACCTGCAATTCTAGGAGTTCTAAAGGTGACAATAACCCAATTTCCTGTGAAGTCTTTAAGCATGTCCCTACCCAGTCCACTCTCCTTGTCATAAGGAATTTCCTGAAAATTGTGCCCTGACACCTGATATTCCCGTGAATCAAGTGGGTAGTTTTATTGATTAACTCCACTATGGTTTCAGTGGTAGCTGTGAGAAGAGCTGGGACACTGGCCATTACAACAATATAAGAAAAAGGCTGCCGGCGGGAGATCGCAACCAGAAACAAGACCTGAATCAGGCCTGCTTTCTTGGAGAGCATGTGGGAGTTTCCCATGCCCTAGAGTCCCCGGCTTGAAGTCCGGTGGCCTTAGAATCCATCAAGATAGAACAAGATGCTAGGTGTTGCTAAGCCATGCAGGGAGACTCCATCTGGCATACAGGCAAGTGTCTGCCTCCTCTCCCCAACCGGAGGCAGTGGCTCCTGGGTCAAGCTTGGTGGGATCCTTCCAGTAGTCAAAACTTCTATCCCAGCAGGACCTTGGACCAGCCTCGAGTCCAGCTCACTTAGGGGCATATTTATACTCCGTTTGTGCCGGAATTGCGTCGTTTTTTTTGACGCAATTTCGACGCAAAACTAACTCCATATTTATACTTTGGCGTTAGACGCGTCTAGCGCCAAAGTCCATGGAGTTTGCGTCATTTTTTTGCGTGGACACCTACTTTGCGTTAATGAGATGCAAGGTAGGCGTTCACGTCTAAAAAATCGACTCCGAGGCCTGTGCGTCGGATTTATACTCCCGGGCAAAATTCACGCCCGAGAGTGGGCGGGTCAAAAAAAATGACGTACGGCCGCTTTTGCGCTATTTTTTAGCGCCTGCAAAAGGCAGGCGTTAAGGGACCTGTGGGCTCTGAAGGAGCCCAGAGGTGCCCTCCCATGCCCCCAGGGCTACCCCTGTCACCCTTGCCCACCCCAGGAGGACACCCAAGGCTGGAGGGACCCATCCCAGGGACATTAAGGTAAGTTCAGGTAAGTGTTTTTTTGTTTTTTTTTTTGTGGCATAGGGGGGCCTGATTTGTGCCCCCCTACATGCCACTATGCCCAATGACCATGCCCAGGGGACAGAAGTCCCCTGGGCATGGCCATTGGGCAAGGAGGCATGACTCCTGTCTTTGCTAAGACAGGAGTCATTTCTATGGGGGTTGGGAGTCGAAAAAAATGGCGCAAATCGGGTTGAGGCGAAAAATTTGCCTCAGCCTGACTTGCCCCATTTCTTGACGCCCAAGCTCCATTTTCCCCTAGGCCGGCGCTGCCTGGTGTACGTCGTTTTTTTTAACGCACACCAGACGACGCCGGCGGCTAACGCCGGCTAACGTCCTTCAATAAATACGGCGCCCGCATGGCGCTTCAGAATTGCGTTAGCCGGCGCTAATTGTTTTGACGCAAAACTGCGTATAAATATGGGCCTTAATATCTTCCAAATGCATCCTAGAAGGTTAGTTAGTCTCTGTAGCTTAATAAGGGCAACAACTTTCTTATTAAACTGGACAAGTATATCCCCAATGACCTCTTTATTTGTGCAAAGGGTGTCAGGCCGTAAATGCCCCGAGGGGCTGGGTTTACTTAAGATGGTTGTATGCGAGTAACCTGACATTACTGTTTGGTGCTCTGGAAAGTAACTGGTTTAACATCCTGCTCACAGGGGTGAGTAAGGCACTCAGCTGCAGTGGCCTCACAGGCACTGGCCTGATTGGGCGTTCAATACCATTGTGTCCCCTCACCCAATTCAGGATTGTCAACCATCTGGCTTGCAGAACCAGATTGCAAATTGTGTGAGCCCCTACAATCAACAAGTAAAAAGACATTGGACATCTGCCTTTCAGCGATGAGCATTTCTTTGTTAGTGGTGCCCACTGACTTTTCAATATACCCATCTAGCGTGCTAATCTTTTTTTCTGAAGTGGTCACTTCCATGTTAGGACCTAGCTTTCAATTGGCCATCTTACAGTGCTAGTGGGCAGAAAACAAGAAAAGACTAAGGTGGTCATTATGACCCTGTTGGTATTATGACCGCCAGAGTTAATGTGGCGATATAACGCCAACAGGCTGGCGGTCATGACCGTCAAATTATGGCCATGGCAGTGATCCCTCCCATAGACAGCCAATGTACCACAGCAACCGCCAGTGCGGTACGAACACCGAACAGGGCGGTAGCCACCTATAGGCAGGCGGAAGACAAGGATCCACCCAACATGTTATGACATAGTATACAGCCACGATTTCCGGGGCAGTAGCAATGACACCGAAAGACTGGTGGAAACATGTCATTTAAAAGGAGGCACTCACCTCCAGGGACACACAGTAGTCCGCGTCCGCTATGGAACCTGAACTGCAAGTATTCCCGAAGCTGTACCACACCATGGCCGTCCTGGAGCACCAACGCCGATGAAAACGACGACAGTGAGTACAGCCGCCTAGCACACAAGGGTGGGGGGAGTGACACACCCATGCACAACACACACCATACACACACCACACACCCAGAAACACATGCTCAGGAATAGAACAGTAACAGAACCCCAGAGTAAATAAACCCACAACACATACACAGTTTCAACCACTGTATTCCTTTAGTATGAATATGTAAAATGAAACAACATGCACAACTAGAGAAATAAATAAATGCAGGCCCAAAGGCCAGTCCAAAGTCACTAATTCCCACAGGGCAAAGTCCAAGCCCCAACTTGACTCCTGACAACATCGGGACTCCACTGTTGGAAAGGGGCAGGCACCTCAGGGGGCAGGGGATGGGGCGGGTGGTGGTTGTAACTCATTGTGAGGGGGCTCCTAGCCCACTGGTTCTGGAGGGTGCTTCCTGCCCACAGGATGAGGAGGGGGCTTCCTGACCACTGGTTCTGGAGGGGGATGCCTGAGGAGGGGGATTCCTGCCCACTGGTTCTGGAGGGGGCTTCCTGCCCACAAATGAGGAGGGGTTTCCTGCCCACTGGTGCTGGAGGGGGCTTCCTGCCCACAGGATGAGGCAGGGGCTTCCTGCCCACTGGTTCTGGAGGGGGCTGCCTGCCCATAGGATGAGAAGGGGGCTGCCTGCCCACTGGTTATTGATGGTGCTCCTTGGCTTCTGGTTCCGGATGCTGCTCCTTGGCCTCTGGTTTCGGATGCTGCTCCTTGGCCTCTGGTACCGGATGCTGCTCCTTGGCCTGGGCGTTCCGGATGCTGCTCCTTGGTCTCTGGTTCTGGATGCTGCTCCTTGGCCTCTGGTTCCGGATGGTGCTCCTTGGCCATAATTGTGAGTGGGGGCTCCTTGGCAATGGTTTCAAGTGGTGCCTCCTTCTCCTGGGATTTCTGTGGGGCCTCCTTGTCCAGGGATTCCCGAGGGGCCTCCTTGGCCTTTGGTTTCTGGGGGGCCTCTGTGGCCTTGGATTTCTGGGGGGCCTCCTTGGCCTTTGATTTCTGGGGGGCCTCCTTTGCCTTTTATTTATGGGGGGCCTCCTTGGCCTCGGATGTCTGGGGGTCTCATTGGCCTTTGATTTTTGTGGGGCCTCTTTGGGCAGGGATTTCGTTGGGGCCTCCTTGACCCTGGGTTTTGGAGGTGGCCCCATGGTCTTGCCAGTCTATTTGGGATGGGGTGGCACTTTAGCCCTCTCTTTAGGGGGGGGGGGACTGTCCTTGGTGCGGGAGGCCGGCTTATCACTCATGTGCCCCTTGGTGGCAGCTGGAGACTTTGGGGGTGGAGCTGTGTCAGTCTGGGTGCATGAGGTACTGGGCTGGGGTGGTGTGGCCTTCCTCTTATGGGCAGGAGGGGAGGGAAGAGGTCAAGGCGGGAAATGAAAAGCTTCTTAGGGACAATAGGGTGGGATATGGGAGGAGGGATGGAAGTGGAGGTAGAGGGAGTTTTTGTAGGAGGAGGAGATGTGCTAGACTTGGGTGCAGGTGCAAGGACAGTGTGCATGTGTGAGGTGGATGGCTGTTGGAGGTCTGAGTGCGAGCGTGTGTGTGTTACTGGGGGGCATATAGGGGAGGAGGACAAACATGACGTGTGTATGGATGTTGTGGTGGTGTCTGCAAGTGAGGTGGGTGTGCTGCATGAGGTGGTGGTGTGACTGCACATGTGGTGTATGGGGTGCATGGCTGTGGGTCTACTGTTGTGGTGACTGTGGGAAAGGCTGTGCAGGTGGCAGGATCTGGAACTGATGATGCAGTGCATGCAGATGTGAGTGTGGATTTGACTGTGAGAGAGGAGGAAGAGGGGGAGACAGTGGAGGCAGTGGATGATGTTGTGAGTGCATCTGGGTGTTGGCTGTGTGAGTGCTTGTGGACTGAAGTGTGCTGCTTGTGGTTGTCTGTTGGAGTCTTGTGTGTTGTTTTGTGTGCATGCTTGTCAGAATGTGTGCATGGGATGGGTTGGGGTGAGCAGACTGGGACTGGGTAGTGGTACTTGTAGGGGGAGGGATGAAACAGGGACACTGACTGCTGTCAGTAAAGAGACCAGAGCCTAAAACAATCTCTGAAGGTCCGCCAACCCACAGTGGATGCCCTCCAGGAAGGCATTGCATTGCTGCATCTGGGATGCCAGCCCCTGGATGGCGTTCAAAATGGTTGACTGCCCTACAGAGATGGATCTTAGGAGGTCAATAGCCTCCTCACTGAGGGCAGCAGGGCTGACTTGGGTAGGGCCTGAAGTGCCTGGAGAGAAGGAGATGTCCACCCTCCTGGTTGAGCGGGCACGGGCAACTCGATGGGGAGCTACTAGGAGGGAAGTGCTGGTAAGGGGGGTGGCGTTAGAACCTGTAGCTGGGGTTATCCCAGAGGGTTCCGCCACCACCAGGGAGCTCCCATCAGAGGACGAATCAGAGTCAGTGGTGTCACCTCCTGTCCCCGCCATGGTGCTCCCCTCGCCCTCCATCCCACTGGTCCCCTCGGCATCGATGGACTCTGCCTCCTGGGTCCCACAGGCTGCAGCTCCCTCACTCACCAGTGTCCTTGCTCCTTCGCCAGATGACAAGGACAGGATGACAAAAGGAGAGAGGGGGGAAAGAGAAAGGGAGCACAGGATCAATCTCAGCACCAACAGCACAGATGGCAGACACATCACTGTCACACACTGAGACTGAGAATGCACAGTATGGACCACACCGACATATCATTGGCTAAGTACCACAGCAGGTAGGAGCCAAACGCTGCCAGCTACACACCAACTGAACCAGCTAAGCCCTGTCTGACATGGGAAGCCACATACCTAGCTATCTAATACATACTTTACACCCTATTAAACTGAGCTGGACCACGCAGCAATGTCTGAACTGGCATGTTGGGGCATCCACTGACTAGTACCCTGCATCCAAATCCCATGCCAAGCAACAGAGATGGTTGACAAACACACTGTACTCACTCGTTGTGGCTGCTGTGATGCCCTCAAGCGCCCAGCCAGCTCTGGATACGCCACCGCCATTATGCGGGCCATCAGGATGGTCAGGTTCTGATGGGTCCCCCTCCCTCGTTGGGAGGCCATACCCAGCTGGGCCTCTGCGGTCTTCTGGGCCGTGTCTCAGGTCCTCCCACTGTTTCCTGCAGTGGGTGCTCTGCCTGCTATAGACCCCCAGGGTCCACACGTCATTGGCGATGGCACGCCACAGTCCCTCCTTCTGATGGCGCTGACCTGCAGAGGAAACACAGAAGGCGGTACATCATGAACCTGACAATCCAGCCTGTCACACATATGGCCCACAAAAAGCATTTCCCCTGATCAGGCACACATGACCCGTACCCCTGCATTGATGCTGCCCCCAGCCATCCCCCCCACCTGTTACACTTCCAGCAAACACACACACACACACATCTCCATGCAGTCATGTTGCATGCAACAAACCCATGGTGTACTCACTTGTTGGTCTGGAGGCCCATACAATTGTCCATAGTGGGGTAGGACCCCGTCCCGAGGCACTCCAACTCCTCTGTTGTGAAGGCTGGGGCCCTTTCCCCTGTTGCACGATCCATGGCAGGTTCCAGACACAGGTCACAGCAGCACAGGCAGTGGAGATGTCGTTCTGTGGAAAGTCAGGAATCAAGTGAAGTGGCAGAAAGGAAATGGCGGTCACGTCCGTCACCTCCGGCGTTGATCATCACTGGTTCCCATTATCCATTGAGGACCATGTTAGCCAATGAGGAACTACTCGGCGGTGCAGACCGCTTTCCGCCATGACGCCAATGCCAGCAGTGTTAGATTACTTCCACCTGTCCCTGAATACAGGACAGGCGTGTGCCATTTTCTAATGCTGGTACACATGCACAGATTAATTAGTGCGTCATTGTAGTCGAATGTACTCACCTACACAGTTCTAGTGTCCAACATACGCACATGCTCTGTATACACTGCTGTAATTTGTTCATGGTTCCTGTTGTCACTCCTTTCTTACATTTGGGTCCCTTAGGTACCAACCACTGTGGAGGAATAGAAGGAGGCAAGCACCAGTGTACAGACCCCTTGTGGACTTAGATACAATGGAGGACTATACTCACCTTACGTCTGGACAGGGCCACAATCACAGAGCTGTGTGAACAATTGGAGCCTGATCTGCTAGCTGCTATCCGTAGCATCACAGCAATCCCCCCTCTTGTGCAGGTACTCTCAGTGCTCCATTTCCTGGCAACAGGCTCTTTCCAGGTGACAGTGGGCTTGGCTGCAGGGATGTCACAGCCAATATTCTGTATTGTGCTTGTAAGGGTTTAGTCTGCCTTGCTCAAACACATGGGCACCTACATCGCATTCCCCCAGGTAGATGATTTACCCACTGTAAAGACTGGATTCTATGCAATGGGACATATACCTCATGTTATTGGGGCCATTAACGGGACCCATATTGTCTTAGTCACCCCCAGGGCCAATGAACAAGTGTACAGGAATAGAAAAAGTTTCCACTCACTCAATGTTTGGATGGTGTTCCAGGCTGACCAGTACATCTCCCACGTCACTGCCAAGTATCCAGGGTCTGTGCATGATGCCTTTGTCCTGAGGAATAGCAGTGTCCCACACCTGATGACACAACTACAGAGGCACAGAGTGTGGCTAATAGTGAGCCTGTGTCCCCACCCAATGTTTGTGAGTGTATGCCATCAGCAGTCATGGCACATGCCATTGTGCAGGGCTAATTTGTGTCCCTTGGGTGATTCCAGCTACCCAAACCTGTCATGGCTCATGACCCCTGTTAGGAATCCGAGAACAGGGGCTATAAATATACAATGATGCTTCTGGGCGTAAAAGGAGGATTGTAGAAAGGACCTTCGGACTCCTGAAGGCTAGGTTCAGGTGCCTCCATCTGACAGGTGGATCTCTATGCTACTCCCCTGAGAAGGTCTGCAGAATGGCTGTTATGTGCTGCATGTTGCACAATTTGCCCCTCATACAGCATGTACCCTATCTGCTGGAGGAGGGGGGTGATAATGCAGCTGTGGCAGCAGTAGACACTGAGGACAGTGAGGAGGAGGAAGAGGAGGAGAATGTGGACAACAGGTCACATTTGATCCAGCAGTACTTCCAATGACACTCAGGTAAGACTTTTAAACTAAACATTTCTACATTTTAGTGTGGTACTGTGTGATTGCAGCATAATGCCAGTCATTCCCTTTGCATCCCACCTGACTGTCAGCTATGCATTCCCTTTTTGCAGATGTTGGTGTTGTTCCAACAGTGTACTGCTGTGATGTGTACAGACTGCTGAGGCACATTTGTTGGATGGATCAAATTGTTACTGGACATTTACACAGGATTATGCAGTTCATTACATTGTACATTACCTGTAGATAAAGCACTATTACTCAAGTTGTGTCCAAGGGTGTTTATTGAAAATTGTTCTACAATGAGAAGGGCAATAGAGTGGGGTGATGCTTGGGAATAGTCCAGGTTAGTGGTCCAGTCTGTTTGTAGCACAGGTCCTGTGTCCAAGGAGCTAGAGGAAGGGGAGCAATGGCAGTTCAAAGTGGACAAGGTGACACAGTGGAACACAAGGGGGACATTCAGGAGGGGCTCATTTCCTGGTGGTGGTCTTGGGCTTGGCAACTATCTCTGGTTTCCTTCTGAGTCACAGGGAACGTTTGCAGGGTGGTTCACCTTCTGCAGGGGGAGGGGTGCTGGTGGCCTGTGGGTCCTGTGGCAGGGCCACCTGCCCACTAGTTGCAGCAGATGTGGAGTGCTGGTCAGTTGACTGGCTAGTGGAAGGGGCCCGCTGGTGTGATGTGTACTCCCTCATGATGTTGGCCATATCACCCATCACCCCTGCAATGGAGACCAAGGTGGTGTTCAGGGCCTGCAATTCTTTCTTGATCTCCTGGTGGTGTTCCTCCTGCAGCCACTGGTTCTCCTGCATGATGTCTTTCACCTGACCCATCTTGTCCTGGGATTGCTGGTAAGTCCCCGAGACATTAGTGAGTGCCTCCCGGACAGTTGGTTCCCTGGGCCTGTCCTCCCATTGGCGAACAGCTGTCCTCCAAGTGTCCCTGGCCCCCTGTGCCTGTGTCCCCTGAACAGTTTGCCCACTGCCGCTGACCCCAGGACGCTCATTGTCTGGCCTGTGAGGTGTGGACTGGGGTCCCTGTCCAGGTGGGCACACGGCTGATTGACTTGTCCTGGTGACTGAGGTCTGGGGACGTTGGGTGGATGCTGTGGTGTCGGATACTGAGGGGGGAGGCTCTGTGGTGGAGTAGGTGTGGGCTGACCAGTGGTCCCTGATGGGCCAGGGAGTTCATCCAGATCCAGAACTCCAGAGTTGCTGTCATCACTGGGGTCATCTTATGGTGGGGGACTTGGTAGCCGTGGCACCCCCCGCCACTGAGATTGGCTGGGGCACCTGTGGGGATGTGAGTGGTGTGTTATGCTACATGTCTGTGAAAATATTCTGCATCCCTAGCTTCCCCTATATTTTTGCTGTTGCCCTGCTACCTTTGTTTGCGTATGGTGATGTATTACGGGATTGTTAGTTCTCCATGGTATGCATGCATTGGTGGTGGGTGTACATGCAGGGCTGGAAGGGATGTGCATGCAGTGGGTACGGCATGCAGGGCTTGGCATTTATGTTTATTAATTGTGATGGTACACTGTGTGGGCTGAAGTTGTGATGGGTGTTATGGTGAGGGGTGGTGGCGGCATGCAGGTATGGGGGGGTGATAGGTAGTAAATGTTGGCTCACAAGTGTCCAGTCCTCCTGCAGCTCCATTGAGTCCCTCAGGATGCATGATTGGCAAGACTTGATCCTCCCATGCTGTCAGCGGTGGGGGAGGAGGTGGGGGTCTACGTCTAGTCCTCTGGATAGCAAGCTGGTACCTTGCTACTATGGAACGTACCTTCCCCCATAGGTCGTTCCACCTCCTCTTGATGTCATCCCTTGTTCATGGATGCTGCCCCACAGTGTTCACCCGGTCCACGATCCTCCGCCCTTGCTCCATCTTCCTGGAAAGGAGATCTGCTGGATCTGTGCTCCAAACAGCTGTGGCTCTACCCTGACTATTTCCTCAACCATGACCCGCAACTCCTTATCAGTGAAACCGGGGTGCCTTTGTGGGGACATGGATTTTGTGTGGTGTGTGTGTTGTGCAGAGAGTGTTGAGTAATGTGGTGGGGTGTGGTGTGTGTGTTGCGTGACGGATAAATGGGTGGTTGTTGAGTATGTGTGCAATTGTCTCTCTGATTTGCATGGCTAGCTATTGCAGTCTTTTCATGTTAGCAAAGGATTGTGGGTGATGTGGGTGGGTGTTTTATAGTGCTGTTGGTGGGTGTGTGTTGTGTGTGTAATTGTGTCAGGTGTAAGTTTTGTGTTCTGACCAATGTTGTCTTGTCTTTGGGTTGCCTTATCCGCCGCGGCGATGTTCACCGCCAATGGTTTACCATTGTTGAATGTCCGCTGTGGTGATTGGTGGGTCATTATTTGAAGGGCGTAGTGTTGGTGGCATAACGGTATGGGTGGTAGTACCGACAGTTTATCACGTTCAGTGGGTCTGGCGGATTTGTGGTTGTGGCTGTTTTCTGTCAGTTTTGTATGTATGTGTCATTATGTGGTGGACAGATGTCCACCTCTGCAGAGGTTTGGTATTTACCGCCAAGGTCATAATGAGGACCTAAATGAGTTAGGGAGCTTATGGCAAACAAATACAGTCATGAGTCATGCTCATGGGAGGCTTGTGGTTGAGGAGAGCAATGCCACTGGCCCCTATATCAAAGGGAGAAGCCCAGCCCAGCCTCTTCCTTGCTCTGATGGGTGTAGATGGGCCCCCTCTTGGTCCAGTCATAGCACAGAGATGCTCCTGGGCGCGTCCTCTGCCCTGTGCAGAAGGTTTCCTGTTCATGTGTCCAACTGCTGCAAAGTTCAAGGCGCCACTTCCTGCCCTCCAGGGTGCGGCCTGGGGTTTGAAGTCCTGCCCCTCAGATACGTTTGGCACATCCCACCCAGCAGGCAAAAGATCCACTTTTTATGTGCCTGAATGACGGGAAGATTGTGGCTACCCACTTCAGTGATCTTAACTTGTTCAGGAGGACAAAAAAGGCACAGAACATATTTGATAAAGGTAATTAGGTGTAATACGAATAATAAATTATATAGCTTGATGTACATCCTATTGATTATATTTGATTGATGAAGGCTGTACTCAACAGATTGTGTCAGTTATATGGATATAGATTCACTATTCTTAACCGCTTATGTTTGTACCTTGACCATGTATTTTTGTAGAGTGTTGTTTTTGTTACTGATATTCTGACATACGATTGAATATAGATAAAAACAGTGGTGACACAGCTCACTCTTTAAAGACAGTAGAGATTCGAAGCTGTAGTAATGAAACAAAAGGAGGAAGAGCAATGGATAGTCTTCTTACCGTTATGAAAGAGCAACAACGCTAGAATTCTGAATCTAGATGCAGACTCCAAGACGCAGGTCAGAGGTATGTCATAATTAATAATGTTTAGTACCAATTAGTGACCCAGAGGCTCCAAAGTAGAGATTTTGGCCCTTGTAGTGGGCCAGAGTGTGCTTTGGACTTAATAAGTGAGACAGTGATAGTCTATTGTGGTGCCAGTTTTACCTTCTGCAATAGTGCTTCAGACCCGCTAACAACCATTGCCAAGCCAGTCAATGAAAATCCCAGAGCTGTAAAAGGGTGAGCATTCTCCAAAAGTGCTTGATGACCTACAGTAATCCTAGCTCTGTAGTAACTTAGGGGCATATTTACACTCTGTTTGCACCGAATTAGTGTCATTTTCTTTTACTCTAATTCGGTGCAAAACTAACTCCATATTTATACTTTGGTGCTAGACCCCTCTAGCACCAAATTTATGGAGTTAAAGTGATTTTTTGAAAGTGGAGACCTACTTTGCCTTAATGAGATGCAAGGTAGGCGTTCCCGTGCAAAAAATGACTCTATGGCTTTAACGCCATATTTAGGGGCATATTTATACTCTGCGGCATATTTATACTCTGTCTGCACCAAATTAGTGCCATTTTGTTTTACTCTAATTCGGTGCAAAACTAACTCCATATTTATACTTTGGTGCTAGACCCATCTAGCACCAAGGCCCTGATTTAAACTTGTTTTGCACCGCATTAACGTCATTTTATGAAACAAAAGTGGCGCAAACTTACAAAATATTGGCCCTTATTTATACTTTTTGCTGCAAAACTGCACTAACTCAGTTTTGCACCAAAAAGTTTAGCACCGGCTTGCACCATTTCTGTGCACCAGCCGGGCACCATATTTATGGAATGGTGCAAGCCGGTGCAAAGGGTAGGCTAGAGTTTGAAAAAATGACTTTAGTCGGGTGGGACTGGCAGTATGGAAGAAGAGGGTTTAGCACCAAAAAATGGCTTTAGGCAGGTTAGAGTAAAAAAAAATGACTCTAACCAGATTAGCGTCATTTTATGGTGCTAAACCTACCATGCCACATGACTCCTGCCTTAGAAAAGACAGGAGTCATGCCCACCACCCCAGTGGCCAGCACAGAGGACAGGGTTCCCCTGGGCATGGCCATTCCACCCGGTGCCATGTATGGGGGCCCATTTCAGGGCCCCCTATGGCACTTTCAAAAATAAAATGCACTTACCTGTACTTACCTGGGATGGGGTCCCCCATCCTCGCAGTCTCTCTAGTGTGGGTGGGGGTGCCCTTAGGGCCTAGGGAGGGCACCTCTGGGCTTATTCCATGGTGTTCCACCATGGAAATAGGGCCACAGGTCCCCTAACACCTGCCCTGACCCAGGTCTTTAAAAATGGGGCAAAGCAAGCTTTGCCCCATTTTTTGACCCCTCCTCCCTCCCTTGCACCATTTTTACATGGGAGTATAAATATGGTGTTAAGGCCATAGAGTCATTTTTTTGCACGGGAACGCCTACCTTGCATCTCATTAAGGCAAGGTAGGTTTCCACTTCCAAAAAATGACTTTAACTCCATAAATTTGGTGCTAGACGGGTCTAGCACCAAAGTATAAATATGGAGTTAGTTTTGCACTGAATTAGAGTTTTAAAAAAATGACGCTAATTCAGTGCAAACAGAGTATAAATATGCCCCTTAGCGTCAAAAATTTATGTTAATCTGGTCAGAATCATTTATTTTGACTCAAACCTGCCTAACGTCATTTTTTTTTAAGCTAGCCTACCCTTTGCACCGGCTTGCACCATTCCATAAATATGGTGCCCAGCTGGTGCTAAAAAATGGTGCAAGCCGGTGCAAAACTTTTTGGGGCAAAACTGCCTTAGTGCAGTTTTGCACCAAAAAGTATAAATAAGGCCCTTAGGGGCATATTTATACTCTGTTTGCGCCGGAATTGCGTCGTTTTTTTTAACGCAATTCCGACGCAAAACTAACTCCATATTTATACTTTGCCGTTAGACGCGTCTAGCGCCAAAGTCCATGGAGTTTGCGTCATTTTTTAGCGTGGACACCTACTTTGCGTTAATGATATGCAAGGTAGGCGTTCCCGTCTAAAAAATTGACTCTGAGGCATGTGCGCCGTATTTACACTCCCGGGCAAAATTCACGCCCGAGAGTGGGCGGATCAAAAAAAATAACGTACGGCCGCTTTTGCGCCGTTTTTTTGCGCCTGGTCAGGGCAGGCGTTAAGGGACCTGTGGGCTCGGAAGGAGCCCAGAGGTGCCCTCCCATGCCCCCAGGGACACCCCCTGTCACCCTTGCCCACCCCAGGAGGACGCCTAAGGATGGAGGGACCCATCCCAGGGACATTAAGGTAAGTTCAGGTAAGTGTTTTTTTTTTTTTTTTTTGTGGCATAGGGGGGCCTGACTTGTGCCCCCCTACATGCCACTATGCCCAATGACCATGCCCAGGGGACAGAAGTCCCCTGGGCATGGCCATTGGGCAAGGGGGCATGACTCCTGTCTTTGCTATTTTACAACGTTGGAAGTTGTGCTTTGACTTGTTTTCCATACAGGTGTGGCTTCATACCAGTGAATGAAGATATGTTCTGAGGACTCTTATACATTGCATGATTTGGGTCTGATGTTCATGAGCTGATGTGTGTCACAATCACCTTGGAATCTTTGAGGTATGTGATGATGACCAGAAGATTGTTCCTGGGTCCAACGGGTTGCCAACGTGAGCAGTAGATGAAGCCACCCGGGATCTGCGTAGGAGGGAAGAAGTTACAAACGCCAAGGAAAATCGGACGTCCGTAAAACAGTTCCAGCCCATCAAATTCAATTCCATTAAAGCGTGGAGCGATCCAGGGAAACCTCAATCCTTTGGGCTAACTGCATGGCTAAACTGTAGGTTTAAATCAAAATACTAACAAAACTGTTGTAGTGAGGCTGCCAAAACATCTGCAAAACATTACACAGGAGAAATGGCTGGATTCATTTCCAGTCAGAGTTTAGTATCATAACATTAATATTTGTACAGGGTTCAGCGGACATAATGCTCACAGTGGGTACATGCTGGATGCACTGCGCTTGGCTGCTAATCCCTGTTCTGAGCACCGCCCCATAAAAATAGATGCGTGATGGAAGGGCTGCGGGCCCTCACTGGCAGAGCTTGTGGCCTGCTGTAAATAGGGTTAGCAGCGAGGTTTCCTGTCAAGAGCATAACCTACTCAGTACAACTCAGGAAGATGTGTCCAATTTACAGCGCATGTTAAAGGGATACGCAGGGCTTGTTGAATGTTATAGACTCAGTGCATGCTGGTGAGGAAAAGACTATGGGCCATATTTATACTTTGGCAGTTGTGCGTCAAAAATTTTAACGCCGGCTAACGCCATTCCAAAGTGCCATGCGGGCGCCTTATTTATGGAATGATGTTAGCCGGCGCAGCTGACTTGTGTGCGTCAAAAAAAATGACCCACACCAGGCTGCGCCGGCGTAGGGGAAAATGGAGCTTGGGCGTCACAAAATGGGGCAAGTCAGGTCTGAGGCAAAATATTGGCCTCAACCCGATTTGCGCCATTTTTTTTTACTCCCAACCCCCATTGAAATGACTCCTGTCTTAGCACAGACAGGAGTCATGCCCCCTTGCCCAATGGCCATGCCCAGGGGACTTATGTCCCCTGGGCATGGTCATTGGGCATAGTGGCATGTAGGGGGCCACAAATCAGGCCCCCCCTATGCCACAAAAAAATAAATAAAAAAATACTTACCTGAACTTACCTTAAGTTCCCTGGGATGTGTCCCTCCATCCTTGGGCGTCCTCCTGGGGTGGGCAAGGGTGGCAGGGGGTGTCCCTGGGGGCATGGGAGGGCACCTCTGGGCTCCTTCCGAGCCCACAGGTCCCTTAACGCCTGCCCTGACCAGGCGTTAAAAAATGACGCAAAAGCGGCTGGACGTCATTTTTTTTGACCCACCCACTCCCGTGCGTCATTTTTGCACGGGAGTTTAAATAAGGCGCACATGCCTTGGAGTCATTTTTTAGACGGGAACGCCTACCTTGCATATCATTAACGCAAGGTAAGTGTCCACGCTAAAAAATGACACAAACTCCAAGATCTTTGGCGCTAGACGGGTCTAACGCCAAAGTATAAATATGGAGTTAGCTTTGCGTCGGATTTGCGTAAAAAAAAACGACGCAATTCCGGCGCAAACAGAGTATAAATATGCCCCTAAATTCCAATGAGATTCAGAATAAAAAGAACCCCACGCCTGATATTATTTCCCCAAAATACCTTTAAGAACAGAAAGTGTGGAAGTGTCTAAAATGAGGATATTATCATTTTGGACAAATGTAAATATGGGAAGATGATCAGAAGAAAATCATCAACCCTAACCGAAAAGGAAAGCTACACTAAGGGGTATATTTACTAAAATATCTTGCAACACAACGTAGCAACCAAAGTTGCTGCACCGCGCTGTGTACGAGGGAGAAAGAAGGACAGCACCATATCCTCAGCGATATGGTACTGCCTTGCTCTCTTCCTAGAGATGGTGCACAATCAGGGTGCCAGAGCAACACAATCACACACATGCAGTTTAATGCAAGGGTGTTTGCTTCATGTTCAGTATACGTTCTGTCCTGGAAGATTACTCTTCCAGTACAAAATACTATGCCTAACCTTTCAACTTTTCTAACTTTGTGGGTGTTGTACAGTGCTGCAAACTGCACAACTAGAAAAGACCTGAGAAAAGAAAGCATGTTTCCTTGAGAATGCCAAAACGTGTTATTTTTTGATGCATGTGAATTAATGGAAAACAAAAACAGAGAAATCACATTGGAGGAAAGCAAATCATAGAAAACCAATTTCAAGGAAACACAAAAAACTGAAAATTAAAGCAGACATTTTAAAGGCAAGATACTTTTAAGGAAAATCCAAAATTACATTAAACTTGGGTGGAGTTTAGGACTACTGTGGGGTCTTGGTTCAAGGATGGGTAATGTTTAGGGTGATGAGGGGTTTTTAAGGGTCAGGAATAATTGGAGTTCTGGCATGGAAAGGGGTTTTTAGGATTCAAAGATCAAGGGGAGGTGAGGAATTTTTAGAGTTCACAGATGAGTGGTGTTTAGGTATCTGAGGTGTTTTTAGGATTCAGGGATGCGTAAAGTGTGAGGGTGTTAAGTTGTTTTAGGGTTCATGGATGGGTGGAGTTTAGGACATTGAGGGTTTTTAAGGTTCATTTAGGGTTAGCGGCTGGGATGGTGAAGAATTTTTAAGGTTCAGGATAGAGTGGAGTTTAGGGTGGTGAGCGAGGGATTTTAAAGATTCACTGATGGGTGGAGTTTAGATGTAGAAAGGGGTCTTTATGATTCAGGGATGGGTAGTTAGAGTGATATGGAGGTCTTAGGGGTCATTTATAGGTGGTGTGGGTTTTTTGGGGTTCAGAGATGAGTGCAGTATAAGGATGCTGAGGTGTTTTAAGTAGTATGGGATGGGGTGCAGGCATATAAAGGGGTTTTGGGGTCCAGGAATGGGTGGAGTTAGGGGTAGTGAGTGATTTTATGGTTCCGGGATGGTGGATTTATGGGACAGAAAGGGTCTGTAGGCTTCAAGGATGAGTATAGTTTAGGTGTGATGAAGAGTTTTAGGGGACAGGGATTGATGGTGTTTAGGGGTCATGAGGGATCAGTGATGGGTGGTGTTTACAGGTAGTGATGGGTCATCAAATTAAAGCATCCAAAGTAATTGATTGACAGTGTAAAAGATATAAATATGAAATACTGTCCCCTGATGTAAAGCACTGAAATAAATATCGCCAACAAAACTGTTTCTGAAAGTAAGACCTGCGACCATTGGATTTACACTTGAAAAGTGTATTTCTACCAAAAAGACATTCTATGAATTGGTTTCTATATAAGGGTAAATGCCATTTATTCTGAAAATTTCAATTTAACTGTTTAGATTAAATGGTTTCTTGACAATGGTATTTCCAGAAATCGTTTTTCTATGAAATTACATTTAACCATTATTTTTCTATGGAAAACACTTCTACATGTTTAGTTGATGTGGGTTTTGCATAAAAAACTGGGTATTTGCATGGGAGCACCCATGTACCACCCCCTTAGTGCAAAGTAATGCAAAGCAGCACTAGGCTCTGCTTTGTGTTCATTTCAAGTGATTTTCAGGCCCAAAACAAGCGTTGTGTTGGAAAGTAAATTTCAAATAAACATTTTGTGGCAATTGCATTATAACTCAGCTCGAAATGTTTATAAATATACTCCACAATGTCTTTTTGGCAACTAACACATGCCACAGCTGATGACCAGCCCTTAAATTTAGCAGTTCCAGTGCAGTCACCCCACTTGGCCACCAATTATCCCAGAACGCAAATCACTTCAGAATAATCCATAATCACCTATGAAAAAGGGAAGCTGTAATAGATAAACACCTAGCATATTGCATGTGCAACATGAATGTAAACCATGCATTTGAGAAACTTACTTGCGGTCTGTGTATGTTTATGAATTTATTTGTTTAAGAGTTTTGTAAATCACTAGAAATTTAGCCTTGTGGCTATTACAGAACCTAAACAAGCATTTGCATTGCAATGGGTCTCGGGTTTGCTTGAGTTAGAGCTATTAGCACAGATTCCTAACTGGATTTTTCTTACCACATAAGTTGAAAATGAACGGCCGCCATGAGCATGAGCACGAAGGAGAGACACAAAAGGAAAAAAAAGTTCACTCGCAGTCAAGCGTATCGGCAATCGTGCATTAATCCATGTAACAGGGTCGGTGTCCAAGGTGGTAACCAAACTGCTCCACAGAGGGACAAACGTAAAGCATTTACCAATTATAACAAAGTATTTTTGAAAGGCAAGCACATGAATGAGTGATAGTGATGGGTGTGTAGTGGGGGTGGTTAAAAGCCCACAGATAGATTACAACAGGTCAAAGTGCTTACGTACTCGACCTAAGAAGAAGAGATGTCTTACTGACCCCAACCAAAATCCTCTAGCGCTGCTTTTGTGTTTTTATTTAGTCATTCAGTGGTTTTATGTAGCGCCATAAGGTATTAGTGTGATGTGCGCTATTTGTGTGGCGTTCCTATCCTGTGGACCGTGTCTATACTGTGGACATGTATGTCCGGTTGATGTGTCTGTCAAAAGAACAGCCTCTACTAAGGTGTATTTGCGAATTAACTACTCTGCCCCTGAGAGGCTGTGCGGTCGATTTTTTTTTTGTGCTCTAACTGCTGACCTTAATTATGTGGCTGTGCTGTGAGTGTCGATCTCTGTGAAGAGTAGCAATCTTGGAGTCTGTGACTGTTTTTTTTCTGTGTCTTTTCCAGCAGCTACCCTACAGTCTGTAATTATGTCCCATCAATACAACTATTAGTGACTTTTATGGACTGCCCTGTTGGTTTGGTTTTCATTGTGTAGCGATTCTTCTCTGCTTTATGTGTAAATCTAGTTGTCCACCAACCCCTTTCGTACTCTATGCACACCCACTTTTTACTGTCAATACATATCTTCAGATGTCATTACTAATTTGTCTTGAGCCTACAGTATTGTATTATAAGATCTTCACGTTGTGTTATGTGGTTGGATTTCATGATTGGTGTGCTGTATTGCTGCTGTGCAATGGACCATGAATCGTTTTCTTGAGGTTGTTCTTGCAGTCGTGTGCCAGCCTAGAGGGTGGTGGTGTACTGCTGTGTCACAAACAACTGTTAAAATACCTCTCTTGTATGGCTCCTCTAATTCATATTATATCCCGATCAATGCAATGGATCTTTTTTCAGCACTTGGACTTCGTAAGCGTCTTTGGTGTCCTTAGTGTGGAGACAAACTCTCTTGGACCTACATATTTCACCCAGTTTACCAGTTTCTCTGTCTGCTGTATCACGGTGTTCTCCGACTACAACTTATATGTCTCTGATAGGGATGAAATAAGCCATGCTTCTCCAATACCTTTGCTCCTGTGTGTCTGTCCTGAGTTAAATGCATGCAAAGCACCAAGTTAGAGTGAGTTGCACCGAACGAAATCGACCTCTACAAGGCCAGGTGGAAGTTGTTGGCATCTTCGACCCCATGGTTTCCATAAAAGGCAGTTTGGCAGCTGAGCTCTTGCTCCAGGATATGGTAGACCTGCCCCAGCTAGGAAATGTCACCAATGCCTGCCAGTACATGAATACCCCATATAATTCCCACATTTCTATCCTTTTTTATATGTGGAGTGATTGACAGACCCTGGCTTTTCTCCCATGAAACTGGCTCTTAGTATAGCAGCAGAGATGGGAACCAAGGCCGGTGACCCCTGGGGCTTCAGCAGGAAATAGCCTAACAATAAACCCGAATACTGCTGCTGTTGGACCTCTAAGGCAGGAGGAGATGATTACGGTGAAGTTAAAGAAAGGCTGTTTTACAAGGGTTCTGGGCCATATTAAACGGCTTGGGTAACCAGGCCAGGGCTCCTCCTTAGCTTATCCTACTAACATTACACTTTCTGTTGAGACGACTTGCATTTAGAGTTAAAACAGCAGAATGTCTACACTTAACATGTTTTCTGGCCCACTTCCCAGGACAGTGTTTTTATATGCTGCAGCGTGGAAGCATCCAAAATGGGGAATCTGTAGGAGTTACAAAGAGCATCAGAAGAATCATTTGGAGATTTTCGACAGTAGGTTCAAGGATATATCAGAGAGACGGTCAGAGGAGGCGATATCCAAAGAAACCCCAAATGGAAATCTGGATATAGCCCATATCTATTTTTGAGCATAAAACGTAACTACGTGACCAGTGCTACCACTCAGGAATCAGGGGAACTAAATATACATGGATAACTTTTTAGAACAACAGTACCTAGAACAATTGAACCGACAGAGAATCAACAGGAATTAATTATAATACAGCCCAGTATTTTTGCGAGAGTACAAGACTCGCAGAAATGTCCTGACACTCTTCCCTCCACATCACCCACTCTTCCATTTTCTGTATTACTTTCTACTGTCTCATCTCATCATTGCTTCCATCTTTCCAATCTCCAACTTCATCCCTTTCTCCTTGCAATCACTCCTCACCTTCTGTCTGTCCTTCCTTTACATCTCACCCTCCTCTATATGTACCCTTCCTCTACATCACCTTATCTATCTCTCTCCTCATAATTTCCCTCTGAGTTCTATGTCTCTATCCTCCCCATCTTTCCTTCTTTCTCCATTTCTTTACCTCCTGATTCCCTTTCCTCCAAACAGAAATCCCCAACTTTGACTCCTCCAAATCCCGAAATATTTTCATTTTTACTTTCTGATGACTGCTAGGGCAGGATTTAGAACAGTCATTGGCAAATCCAATAGTTTTCGACTTTGGGGCCTACTTGCTTTGCTAATTGTTTTTGGTGGTGCTGTAGAGCACTGGAACCCTGTACACTATCGTCAAAATAAAAAATAAATGAAAAAGAGAATCGTTCCTCTGACTAACATATGCCTTAGAGCACAGGTGCGCACCAGTGAAATGATGCGGATTACGTTTGCGTTCATTGCTTTTGACTTTTTAGCGCAAACTAACAATTACAAAAAAGGGTGGGTTTTTAGGGTCTGGAGGGTTTAAAGGAAGGGGAGACAACACACGGAGGGCGGAGGGAGAAGTACAAGAGGCAGACAACAAAGAAGCACATAGGCAAAATAGAGCAACATGGAGTGCGGTGTGGGAGGGGGAGAAGCACACAGACGAGAGACGGTTGGGGAGAGAAGGACATGGACACGAGACAGCAACTTGCAGCTGAATGAAGGAGAAACACACAAGGTAGACATTTGCAAAACACAAGCGCTCGTGAACTGCTTAAGCAAAAAGAAAAAAAGAGTCAGCATCGTGTAAAGGATAAAAGTAGAGGGGAGAGGGAGCAATACAGAGTGGGATGGCTGAAGGGAGAGAGGCACACAAGAGAGACAGCTTGAAAATAGATGCACTCTCGTGGAGTGCTTAAGCAAAATGAAAATAGTACTTCCCTGAAAGTGAGCAGTAAAGGACACAAATTAATAGCAATGATTCAGAGGAAGCTAAAAAAACAAGACGGACCAGACAAATCACCACGCAAAGGAGAGTAACAATAAATATAACCAATGTAAAAATGTAAAATCTTGGTAAGTTGACAACAGGTCTTTTGCAAACAGATATTTTCCACTATCTGGTTGGCTCGAACGAATTGAAAGGAAGAAGGGTAATGGGAAACATTAATGCTAAGATGTAGGTTGTGGAGGTGAGGATAAAGCGATTACGAGGAAGAAGAGATGAAAATGAGAGGCCTGTACAGGAGAGCTGAGTAGAAGAACTAGGGGCCAGATGTAGGTACAAACCAATTTGTGACTTGCAAATTGCGAGTCCCTGTGCACCAGTCCTTCAGCCACATGCGCCCCTTTCTGCTCGGGTCAGCCGTTTCCATCACTCCATTCAATGTTTTTCCGCATCACTCTCCACGCTCCTCCATCTGCTCATCCTTTCACCCATCAATCGCTCCTCCTCTATTTTGCTACCTCCTTCAGCTCCAGACCCCCATCGCTAACCTCTTTCTCCTAATCCAGTGAATTTTAAAATTTCTCCTCTTCTCTTCATGTTCCACTCCTTTCTCCTGTCCTCCTCAATATCCCCTCCACATTTCCCTTCCTCCCTTTTCCCATTACTCTCTCTCACACCCAAATCTTCACATCGTTCGTTCTCTTTCCACCCCGTGCCCCACCTCCTCCATGTCTTCATGTATTACTCATTGCCCCCCTCTCCGTCTCTATGCCTCCCCAGAGCTCAGGAGACCTCCCTGCCTCTGGTTTCACACAGCCCCCGGGGCCTGCTCCCCAGCCCTGTCTCCTGGATGTGTTTTGTTTCCTGCTGTCTCTGTTTGCAGAGTCGGGACGGGAGCCCTCCCCGGGGGCACATTCCCCACGAGCATCATGGCCGAGGAGCGCCAGCATTCTGGGGCTGTTTATTTACTTTATGGATGATGCATAGGTGCTTAGGTTCGCCTGGTCGCTGAGCACGAGCCAGAGGGGTTGCGGTGTCGGTGAGTTGTGTTTCCAGTGCCTTAGATAATTACCTTCCTGGTTGCCTCGTTTTGGGAGCAGCTGGAGTATACAGAGCTCACATTCACGGAGGAGGCGGTAAATCTATAGAATAAGCGTTACTGAGACAAGCAGTTCATGACTCCTTCCACTGCTCCTTGAGTATCCTCAGTGCGGGGACCCCTGGACTGCCGCATTGGTCCTATGATACACTCTAGCGCTCACAATGCTGGGGCACTTCTACAGTGTCCATGATGCGGGGGTCACTGGCCTCATTCAACACTCCAAAGAAATACGTTAATGCTCACGGCGCTTCCATGATGACCATAATGTAGGGGTCTCTGGACTTTCTCAAGACATCAGTGAAACCCTCAGATACCTATAGCGCACGGGTCCTTGCTTGTTTCATGTTTTCTATGTATGAAGCACTCTACCTTGCAGGGATATCTGGACTGTACCTACTGTAAGACTCCTATGAAACACTCAAGTGTCTACGTGCAGTGGATACCTGACTGAACATGCACCCACTCAAAAGATTAAAACCCTTTTTCATTTCTAGTATATGTACCATCTTGAGTCTTAAATTGTTAAATCGTTTTTCCATGCTATTATTGACGGTCTATTTTTGTACACTTTTTTCAGTTTAATGTTATTTCTTCTACATACATATCTACACAAACTCTTGAATTCAATGTATTCTTTTGTGGGTGTACTGTGGCTATGATCACATGTCTTCTACATGCGCTTCGTCGACCAACGGCTTCCTCAGGAATACCTAATGTTCAGGACCAAACTTTTATTCCCGAAACCTGTAAACACAATACAAATTCAACTGAGCCACACACAACAAAAACATTTATTCACAATTTCGCACCGCACACTAGCATAGAACAGAGGGAACCACCATCAGTTGTGAATGTCCTCATAGACCAAACATCAGTGAGTGATCGCGCTAATTTTCAGACAACTGTTGTGACCACCAGTGCTGCAATATGCCTGCAATTTCTAAACATGCGACTTGAACCACTTCTACTCCCACTTCCTCATTCTTTTAGTCTTACCCCTTGACATGCTTGGTAGTGAGTGAACCTTCATACCAAGTCTTCCCTTCACCTGTGGCACCTATTAGTGAGTAGACCTCACTACAATGTCTTCCTTTCGCCATTCTATACTCATGATAAAAGTCTGTTTGCCTATCAGCTGAGGATGAACATCTAAAACGATTGACTCAGAGAGATATTGTCTTTAAAAATTCCAATAGAGACAGGTCTTCTCACTATGTAGCATGACGTAGGTGAAGGGAAGACTTGGTATGCAGGTCTGCTGGTGGTCACAGTAGTTGTCTAAAAAAGAGCGAGAACACTCACTAATTGTTTTTACTAATTCTAGTGTCTTCAGCACTTTCCCTTATTTGATCAGAACATGTACGTCCTGATGGATGCAGAGTATTGCTCCAGATTCAGGTTTCATAGAAGAAGTGCATCTGTTGTCTTGGTTTTTAAACTTCTTTGTCTCCGGTCTGATGGTGTCTTTGCTGTTGGGTGTGCCTAGAGTAGTGCTGCTGGAACAATTCTTGAAGTGGGGGTGCTGCCATTAAAGCTACATCACTGAAGTCATAGAAATTGTGAACAATCCAAGCCACACACAAAGAACAAGTATAGCAAGTGACCCACCCCAATTCAGGAGAGGAGTGGTGAAGGTGTGGCTTGTAGCTGGTGGTGCATGCAAGTCTTTAACGAAAGCATGGTATGGTAGCGCACTGTCATTTACAGACAGCACATTTGCCATAAAGGTGGCCACAAAATTCACACCAACATGTAGTTTTACTGTTACAATATAGTGCAAAAAAGAAAATATGTGGAAATAGGGTTTCAGGAAAAAATTATAAATTTGCACATCCGCATCACCAAATAAGGGCCCTCATTATAACTTTGGCAGTAACTGCCGCCTACCGCCACGGCAACGGCCGTCAACATGCCGTAGCTGTGGCTACCAGCCATGCAAGCGTATTATGACCGTCGACGGTATTCCACCAGAAGGCTGGCGGAATACCGCCGACGGTCATGGCGGCGGACATCGGTAAGGTGGCGCTGCTGACAGCAGCACCGCCATGCCAGAAAAACACAGCTGACATATCATGAGCAATGATACGGCCTGGCGGTGTTTTGCTGGCGGACGCTGCTGCTGACATCAGCGCCGCGTCCCATCTCCAGCCTGAGGACCCCCTACAAACAGGTAAGTTGGGTCCTCCGACAGGAGAGGGGGGTGGGGGTGTTGTGTGCGTGTGTGGGGGTGTTGTGTGTGGGGGTGTGTGTATGTTTTGGTATGCATGCATGCGGGTGTGAGTCGCGTTGAATGAGTGCGTGAATGACTGAATGTGAGTGTGTATGTTGTGTGTTGGGAATGCGTGTGTATGACAAAGTATGTTGGTGTGTGTTGCGGTGTGTGGGCATGTATGTGTGCATGTGTCGGTGGATGTGGGTATGCGTGTGTGCATGTGTGTATATGGGGGCGCATGTGGGTGTGTACATGTGCGGGGGCAGGAGAGGGAGGGTGGGGGAGGACTCTGGAGAGTGAGAGGGGGCTGGGGAGACTCCTATCAGTGCCAGGGAAGGGATTCCCTGTCACTGATAGTGCCTACCACCATGGTTTTCGCGGTGGTAAGATTGGCACAAAAACCATGGCGGTAGGCCGGGTCGTAATCCCAAGTGTGGGATTGTGACGGCCGCCGGGCTGGAGACCGAAGTCTCCAGCCCAGCGTCCGTTACTACCCTGGCGGACGGTGTGTTAAAGTGGCTGTCTGCGTTGGCGGTTACCGCCAGGGTCATAATTCCATTTTTTTTACCGCCGGCCTGTTGGCGGTATTACCGCCGCTTTAACACCGACCGCCAAGGTCATAATGAGGGCCAAAGTGTCTTCATTTGTTTTGATCCTATTAAAATCTATCTTTCCAGCACTCATCAGAATTACAAAAATAGTCCTTCATTAGGCTGTCCCAACTGCTATGTTTTGAAATATTTGTGCAGTTCATTTACAGGTATGTACATGTTGTATGTTAAAAAAATGACACCCTACAGCCTTTAATTTCACACTACCTGTACCCCAGAAAGATTGTCAGATAGTTTACCAGGTATGATGAGCTTTGTAGCCAGATAGACAGGGGTGCCAGACATGATGACTAGTCTATAATGCAGCTGAATTTGAAGATGGTGCAGGCCAACAAGTGTATCAGGTGGAGTTCTTCAAGGTGAGGATGATGTGATCATATCTATTCAGGTCTGTACAAGGTGTGCTGTGTAAAGTGTGTAAGATGTTTTCAACGGTGAAGCTGCGCAGAGGTCATGGACCATGGAGCCCCTGCACTTTTGCACAATCCAGATGCAAAAGTGGAGGGGCTCGAACACTCGAACAGTAATTATGAGGTCACTGTCTAGATGAATGGTTTCACTTTCTTTAGCGGTGAGAGCTGGCACCAGTCCTTCTGTTTTTTTTTCATGAGAGAATTTTTTTGTCTCTCACTCACTCATTTTCACTTGAACCCAGAGGTGCTCAGTCCCAGGATTTCAGCAACAGGGTATGGTTGTCAAGAAGGAAGGGAGCAGTTTCCAAGAGGTAGTTAGTCCATGTGTTTTCTTTTAAAAATAGATGACACTCTTTTTGTAAATGAGTATTTCTCTCTCTGGAAGAAGAATCCTTTACACTCAAACAACCTGTCCCGTCTTTGCCTGTTCAAGAATGTTAAATCATTTTCTTTGATGCTTGTTTGTATTTCTTTCGGAGATTAATCAGTTAGTCTGGAAGACTCCTGGAAGGTGAATCCTGCCATGAGAAAACACTGATAACGAAATACGGGTTCAATACAAACTTCGCATTAATATGCTTTTGCCTGGCTGGCTAAACATGTGGGAGGGTAGGCGGATTAATGGAGGCGTATTGTGTGATCTTCTAAGGCTTAGTACTGCATCACGGACAGCTTATGAAACCCACAATTTAGCAATGCAAATTTGCAATGGAAAAGTATATTTTTTGATTCTAGGCTACAACTTTGTATTTCATGAAGGTGTTACTGTTTATCATTCGGTTTGGTCATGGATGATGAAATGCAACTCTTTTTTTACAATAATTTGGAGTTTCAAGCACTGGCAGCTCTCAACATTTTCAACAGGTGCAGCACCAAGACCAGAGTCAAAACCTTTTCAAGGATATTGGCTTGTAGCACTATAAACAGCATTTTCAAATGCAATGGAAATAAGCGAATTAACACACACATTTCAGCATTTTTCTAAAGTTACCCTAAAACTTTATTTTACATCTGTGTCACAAATACATTTCGATATAACAGTAGCATTTTACCTTGAAAACACCAAAGTTTGATTTAGGTCCGCTGACCTGCATAAGGTTTGCTCCGCAGACATTATAAGTACGGCCTCTAATTGGTCAGGCTGAATTTTGGAATGCAGCTTAGTTTTCAAGAATACAAAATCAGAAAATAATCTTTCAACACTTGAGCTGGTGATCGGCTATATACGAAACATATCCATCGCTGTTCTCATGATACTACATGCTCCAGAAAAAGGTTTACGAGCATAATTGCTTCATAAATTAGATTTTAAAATCTCTCATGGCATACACGATCACTTTTCATCAGCATTCTTTCTGTAGCTAGTTCGTGATGCAAAACATTATAAAACTGTGCAATCAGATGGATATCTTTTATTGAAGAGGACCTCTTGAGAAGAGATTTTGCAAATTATTATTCAAGCGAGGCAATGCCCTGTTAGAACCTGTCACTGAGTCCCGAACGAGAATCGTCAAACTTTTCATACGACTCCTTCCATTTTTATTCTATTGTTCTATTTTTCTTGTACTATAAAATGTTTGTACTAAAAAAATAAAAAAGAAATCAAAGGGAACCAATTATCACATAAAGGTCACCTGTTTCAGGCAGATGTGCAAACGTGATCAAGCGAAATGCTGCCACTCACTGGGCAACAGAGCCAATGGCAAATGTGCCAACTCATTTCCCCATGGACACTCTTCTGCATTCACTGTCAAAAGGTATAGACATTATTATAACCCCTGTGCCCTCCAGTAATCTACGGTGAACTTACATGTATCCACATAGCTATTTAAAAACTTTAACTTAGTTTATGCATGTATGTATGTATATATGGTATTTCTGATGGGTGAACCTAGTCAAAAGGCAACGGAGCCCTGTACATGGTCAAAGACAAGCATAAAATAAATGAGTAATAGTAGAGGAAGCCTGGTTGTGGGCTGTTAATGTACTGTAGCATAGTATTATTTAGAGAGGTGTGTCTTCTATCTATTTCCAAAACTGGAGCAGTGTTGGGATGTTCCTGATGTACATAGGGATGTTGTGCCAGAAGTGGGTGCATAGATGGAAAATGCCTATTTTTTCCTTTTTTACACTTCTTAGTCTGCAGTCTGATGGTGTCCTGGCTGCATATGTGCTGAAAACCACCAGGGATGTTGAGCTGTTAAGCAAGATAAGCGTGTGTCCTTGTAACAACCCATCCATAAAGGCCTACTGTCTTTAACATATGCTTTTCCTAAGAAATAACTCAGGCATATTACCTATTTTGTAACCTTTCATCACAAACACATAGGAAAAATGGTTACTGAATTTTCTTTCTAATAAACAAATTGTGGGAAAAGCTAGAGGCATGATTGATTGTTATTTTCAGGCACCACACAGCAGCTATTAGGCATAGTCATAAAATTACAAATATGTACACAATTAAGTTTGGCAAAATAATGTACGAACTCATTTAGGAAAGTTTAGCAAGGAAAATTGCAAGTGAAATCTTCTACTCACTGGGTTTGTCATAGAGGCAACCAACAACAAAGCCTTGCCTATAAAGGTGATAAGGGACATTCCTTGTAATTAAATGCTTGTGGGTAGCATTTAACCTGTGTAATAACAACATACCCCTTAAAATCTACTAGCTATAAAAGTGTTATGGACAATAAATATATCAGCTCCATTGTCTTTGTGCCCGTTCATAATAAAGAAATGAGTCTTATGGCATCTCACATGTCTGTCCTTAAGAACCAACAAGGCCTACATCATTGATCCTTGTCTAGTCACTATAACAAACTCTGACCTACTGTACTGAATATATGTTTTTCTACAATGAAGCCATCTGGCCTACCACAATAACATTTGCAAATATGCAGGAAATTACAATTTGCAAATCATTACCCAATTCATTGTCTCAGGATTTGCACAGTGTAAATCATCTACATCCTGGGTTTGTCAGAGTGGATAACCAACACCAAAACACTTGCACTGTACGATAATCTGCAGGAGTACATGTAAAAAAAATGACATGCTAAAATGTTCTGTTAGAAATGGGGTCTCTAGTTGGCAGTGGTTTGCACCCTGTCCAAGTATAGACAATCACTCAGAGTAAGGGAGTGACGAAGCTAAGATTTTTTAAAAAATATATCTTTATTTGTTTATAAGAAGTGAGCATGTTAGTACAGGTCACATATTGTATTTGGCAAATAAGTGAGCATGACAGTCAAATATATACTTTTGTTGATGTGAAACATCAAAAAAGGCATGTGTTACAAACATGGGACACTATCAGTTTCCAATTGGTGCTATGTTGTGAGCAGAGTTGATCATGTCTTATTGCCTCACATGTTATTCTATTATACCTATGTTGACTAACTTATAAAACAAATTAAACTGTAGTGTGTGGTCGTGGGTCCATGTATGGCAGCTAGCAAAGAGTGAGCTTCAGCACAGTGTTCGGGTGGTGAGGGGGGCGGTCAGTGTTCAGCAGCACTAATGCCAATCTCATTTCTGTGGGTCAAGACTATGGGGGTGTTGCAGTGATCCAGCTTTATGGTGCACCGTGTGGTGCTGTTGTGTACAAGGGAGGGGACTGTCTGCTCGTGAGAATGTGGTACATGTGGCTGTTGTAAACTCAAATATACGGGGTATTGTGGGCTCCCTCAGGGTGTGCCTACAGTGGATTGTGCTTCTACCCTTTCCAGGTATCTCTGCCAATCTGGTGGCCTGGCTGGTGGTGTGCCTTGTGTTCTGGCAGTCAGTGCCACCTGTTGCTCTGTGCGCAGGTCCGATATCCCCAAGGCAAGGTGTGGAGCTGTAGCGGATTTCCAGTACATTGCCGTTCTGTGCTTCACTAGGATTAATGCCAGGTCGATGTGTTTGTTGGTAGGTTTATGTTTCGGAGTGCGAGAAGTGATCCCCAATGTATAGTGTAGTCCTTCCCTATGATGTTGTAGTCCCCTGTTGTGGAGAGGAGCTGAGTTATGGCTTCCCAATAGGGGATTATATGAGGGCATGTCCAAACCATGTGTATGGAATCTGCTTCATGTGCTGGCACCTTGGACATGTATCTGATACCCCAGTATATATTTGGGCCAATTGCTCCGGAGTGAGGTATATGTGGTGTAGATAGTTAATTGTGCATGTTTGAGCCTTGCATTAGTGGAGTTGATTTTCAGTACATTGAGGCTCTGTGTCCATTGTTTGTCCAAGAGTGTCGAGAGCTGAGTCCCAATAAGCTCTATATTGTAGTCTGCATTCAGAAGGGAGAGGGGACGCTGGGTCCCTATCATGAGGGGAATCTCTGTCCGGTTTCGTCAGCACCACTAGTGTCACTTCACTTCCAGCATAGAGGTAGCAAAATCTCCTTGGAGTAAGCTGGGTCATACAACTTCAGAGGTTGAGGGATAAGTTGTGTTTGGTAAGTGGCATAGAACTCAATCAGCCAATGTCCGTCCCAGGTGCTTTTCCACTTGCCATATGTTGAATTGCCTCCTTTATTTCAGAGGCCAGGAGAGGTGCCTCCAACTCGGTGCTCATGGACGCTTGTAGACGTGACAGGGGTGCATTGTCCAAGAGTGCCTCTAAATGGTCCCCCTCTGCTTGTTCTGAGGCAGAGTATAACTTGGAGTAATACAAGTGGAAAGCGGAGTTGGGAGACTCCTGTGTGTTGAGTAGCTCTCCCGTCTTGTCGTAATAGCAGTAATTGGAACTCGAGGGGAGTCTGAGCGCATAGGCCAGGCTAAAATCTTGTCTGCCTTATCACCTACCACATGGGTCTTCGCCTGGTATTCCCTGTAGCAGTCTAACGTCGCCTTGTAGTTGATACGTATCTGTGCCAGTGGGGGGCTGACGCCCTGTCTCTTGGTAAACCTGCTCATATCGTCGCATGTCAGTCTCCTGTGACTGCAGCTCATGGCATAGTGTTTGTCTGGTGCCATAAACTGTTCTAATCTGGTGGCCCCTAAGAACTATTTTGAATGCATCCCATTCTACTCTGGTGTTAGAAGCCGTGCCTTCATTGGTCTCAATGTATCTATTGATATGACCTAGTATAGTGTCTCAGAATGCCTGATCGTCTAGGGCTGGAAAAGGAAGTCTCCATGTAGGTATGCTAGGGGCCTGTGGTCCCATGTTAACCGAATTTGCAAGGGGCAATGGTCAGATATGGTGCACCCAAGGTATTCTGCACTGGTGACCTTTGATAGAGCCTCCGTGTTGCAGTAAAAAAAAGTCTATTCTAGTGTGTAGGTCGTGTAACATGGAATAGAAAGAGTATTTTCTAGTGCTGGGATGCAAGCTACGCTAGATGTCTGAGGCATGAGTGTGATCTGCCCATTGCCTCAGGTGTTGCGTGAGGGCTGTGGATTCAGCCCCTGGCACCAGAAAACATGAGCAGTGCTGGTCCAAGTCCTGGAAGCAATGACAACACCTCCCCAGTAACATGGTGCTAGTATATTGTGCATGACTGCCGGTGTCAGTGACTGCAGAAATATAGCCTGGTTAGAGTTGGGGACGTATAAGGAGAGTATTGATATAGGTGAGCCATCCAGGTTCCCTTCTAATACCACTTATCTCCTCTCTGGTTCAATTTTGGGGTTCAGCACTTCTAGTGGCACTCCTGGGGCCACCCATATAGGAACCCCCTGGCATATCTGGGGTCACCACCAATTTGCACCGCCATCGTCTGCGCAGAAGTTCGAGGGCTGGTGAAGGAAAATTGGTTTGCTTGAGCGGTGCAACATGTATTTTGCGTCTATGTAAGTATTCCAGGACAAAAACGAGTATTGTGTCATGTGCATAATGGAGCGTTAGGTGGGAGATTGTTGTGGAGCACAGTGTCATGCCTGCCCGGTACCTCCACTCACTATCTCGCCCCCATCCACTCCCTCTCTGCTTCCCATCGATCAAATACTTGAACAAATACAAATGTAAATGAACCCCATGTCAAGCCCTGGACACTACAATGAACACCCCTTCCCAGGCTGGTGCACCAAGGGGTATCTGGCCAATGGCACTATAATGCGCTTAATTGACAAGGTTACGAAATGTTCAACTTCGATTGCATGAAATGTGTTGGGGAGGCGTGGTTAGTAGGCAGTAAAAGCACCAAGTGATCTATAGCTCATGGATCCCAGCACATACGGCATTATGTGAACCTCTACCTCCATCACCATACAAGTCTTGGTGGAATACATTGTGTTGTGTTATGGTAACCCAGGTTATGGAAGCAGTTATACCACTTTGTCAGCCGTTTGGGGAGTCACCTGGGGGCCGCCGCCTAGCACCACCCTTGCTAGTGCCTGAGCCGTTTCTGTGATATCATTCTCTATATGTCCCTCGTCGCAGGGAGATGGGGATTTGGTTGGCACCCATTGCTCTACCTCCATAATCACCAGTGCTCTCTCTCTAGCTGTCTGTTCCTTTGATGGGCCAATCTGCCGGTAATGGCAATGGGCCCCTCGGTGCCTCTCTTTCATCCACCCCACTGATCGCTCTTGAATCTCTGTAAGTGTGATTGTTATACCTCTCTGCTCCAACCATGTCCATGCCTCCTCTGGTGTGTTGCAAAAGGTGATGTTATATTTGTGTGTGATTCAGAGCGAGGTGGGGAACTGCAATGCATATTTAATGTTGTTGTCTCTGAGGCTCCGTTTCATTGCCAGGGTAAATGTTAACCAAGGAATCTTCCACTTTCCATGGGCCATTATGCAGGGGACTTGCAGGATGTGGTCCCTGTCTCAATAGTTGAATAGGTTGGTCACTACTGGTTGAGGAAGAGCTCCTAGTGGGGGTGGTCTGCCTGTACCCTGTGTGCACGTTCAATTGAAAAGAAGGTTGAATGTGTACCCTGGAGGATTGCTTTTGAGAATCATTCTTCGAAGTACAGTTCCATACTGGGGACTTCAATTCATACTGGAAGGCCCACTATGCGCACATTGTTACAGCGAGATCTGCCCTCTTGGTCATCTGCTCGCTGTCGGGATTATGCCACCTCTATCTGAAGGGCCCTGATGTATGCAGAAGCATCCAAAACCGATGGCCTGATTAATTCCAAGTTGGATTCTGTGGATTCTCTACGTTTCTTGTGATCCCTCATGAGCCCTCATTATGCCCATATCTATCTGCAGTGCATCGATCTTGGGTTCCAATGTATTTTTAATGTCTAGCACTGTGGTTAGGATCTCATCGAACCTGCACAAGTGCACTGCCAATGTGTTACTCAGGATTTCGTCCTGGGTGTCTGGGCGTTCTCCCTCCATGCTGCTTCTGAATGCCCCAGCTGCTCCTGTCAGTGGTCTATCTTGTTTAGTGCGACCCATCGTGGCAGGAATCAGGAAGTGTGACTAGGTGTGGGGGGCTATCCTGCCTATCTCTGATAGCTTGGGGCGTGCTAATGCTGTTACAGTGATAGGTGGAGGGAGCACTACCATTTTCAATGTCTTATTGGTTGATCTGTTGCTGCTACTGCCTCCAAATTGGTGCCCTACACTACATGTGTTGGTGGAAGAATAAGCGGCTCCTGTGTAAGCACCCACTCACCAGCAGAGAGCCAAGTGTGGTTTGCACAAGATAGTGCACACCTTTTGTTTCTGTGGGGGAGATGGATCTACGTGCCCCAGCAGTCCCTTTCTCAGCAGCACCATCAGTTATGGGTTCACCAGTGAGGTGGTTGTTAGTCTAAGTTTTGCCTTGCCATTTGTGCATTTCTATGGGAGGAAGGGGTGCGGGGCAATGTCGTGGGGTTATCTCATGGATGTTCTTACCTTGGTATGTGCAGTAGAGATGAGTCCGGTAGAGGCCGCTCGTGGCCTACGTGGTTGTGCAGCAGGCCACGTTGCATCTTCTCTCCCGTGCCCATTCCCCTCAGATATACCTGCCAAATTTGTGATTGCAAGGCCGATCTCCTCGCAGCCAAGTCTGCGTATTCCACTGCTCTGCAGAAAGCAGGATACTGCTAGGGTGGAGGCTAGGGCCTCTACCACTCACAGTTACAGTTGCCATGAGCTGTGCCCTGAGTTCAATCCACTTGCCTCTCGTCAGTGCCGGTATCACCTCTCCCTGAGCATGTCCAGCGGCAGGGGCCTGTCAGTCGGGGGCCCCTAGTCAGTCACTCTTACTGAAGGTTACTCTGCAGAGGTCTGGGGGAGACAGCTCTGCGACAGGGGCTTATGCTCCATTCTCCAACCACTGAGGTCTGATCATAGTTTTCCAACCCTGCATGATTGCTGCGGTCCACTATGTTGCTCAGCCACGCTGTCTCCGTCACTCTTTCCCAGCACTATCGGCAATGTTGAGGCCCCTTGCTTCAGTCCTGGTAATCACAGGCATCCGTGCATCTATTTGTGCGGCTGTGGTGATTTTGGCATGGGGTCAGGATATTGTTATGGGCCTTGGTGTGCTGAGCTCTCGCTATGCGACATGCTAGGTTGCCATCTTGGTCATGTCCCCTCACACAGCTAAGATAACCCCTGCTCATCCCCTTGACAGCTTGACATGAGCAGTCTGTGTTATCTCAGAGGCAATGTGTACGTATTTGCTCACAGGCAGTAACACAGTGAAAACACCCAAAAGTATCTTTGTCTGAGTAAAACAAGACCAACATTATAAAAATCCAATATACGCAAGTAAAGATATGAATTTTCAGAGACTAAGGGGGTCATTACAACCCTAGCGGATGGTGTTAAAGGTGCGGTAATACCGCAAACAGGCCGGCGGACAATAAAAAGGGAATCATGACCCTGGCGGAAACCGCCAACAAAGACAGCCACTTTAACACACCGCCTGCCACGGCGGTACAGACAAGCAGCGCGGCGGTCACCGCCAACAGACAGGCGGAAGACAATGTACCGCCCATAGTATCACAACCCGCCAATCCGCCACCTTTTCCGGGGCGGATTCACCGTGGATAAAAACACGGCGGAAACAGTTTCTGCAATGGAAAAACACTCCCCTGAACACATCCCACGAGGAAGGAGGACTCCATGGAGCCGGAACTCCAAATCCTACCGGCCCTTGTATTCCTACTAATATACGAAGAGCAACGCCTGCGCCGGCGACGACAACGGTGAGTACTGCACCTATGACATAGGGGAGGCAAAAGTTAGGGGGACACACACGCAACACCCCCACCCTCGCACATTACAACACACACACCAATGCATTCACAAAAATCACAGTAACAACCCACAACCCCCCCGGAAGAATGCAAAGGCAAAACAAAATCAGTCCAAACATTGTAATGTATCAATATACATGTCTCAAAAATATACAGATATATTAGAAAATCATACAAAAGTATATACAGTACGAGAAGTAGTGCAGATATGCACATATCAATGTCCGTGCACCACTAGTCCAAAAATGCATGGGCGAGGCCCATAAAAGATACCTGTCCACACACGGAGAGAACACTGCCGGGGCATCAGATAGAAATACTACAGGCACCTCAGGGGGAAGGGACGGGGGGGGGCACCTCAGCCGGAGGAGTGCAAAGCCAGATCCACGACGGGGCTCCATGCCCATTGATGTATCCTGGGGAGTGCAAAGCCACAGTCTCTCAAGTCTCTACAGTGGGTGGTTTGCCAACTGTACCATCCTGGGGAGTGCAAAGCCACAGTCTCTCAAGTCTCTCCAGTGGGTGGTTTGCCCACTGTACCATCCTGGGGAGTGCAAAGCCACAGTCTCTCAAGTCTCTACAGTGGGTGGTTTTCCCACTGTACCATCCTGGGGAGTGCAAAGCCACAGTTTCGCAAGTAGATAACAGCCTCCACTGGTTCTGGAGGGGGACTGGTGCCCAGACTGGATTAGTCTCCCCGTGGAAGTTCCTGTCCCGTCACTGTCCCACCTGCAGATGGGATGACGATGCTTGAAGTGGCGGCCTTTTCATTCTTCCCCGGTGCATGCCCTGTTCAGCGGTGCTTTGCCATGGCGGTGTCTGGACTGTTCAGCGGTGCTTTACCATGGCGGTTCTGGACTGTTCAGCGGTGCTTTACCATGGCGGTTCTGGAATGTTCAGCTGTACTTTACCATGGGGGTTCTGGACTGTTCAGCGGGGCTTTGCCATGGCAGTTCTGGACTGTTCAGCGGTGGTTTACCATGGTGGTTCTGGACTGTTCAGCGGGGCTTTGCCATGGCGGTTCTGGACTGGGCATTGGTGTGTGGCATGACGTTCTCTGGACTGGGCATTGGTGTGTGGCATGACGTTCCCTCATTCCCCAGCGGGGCTGTGGCAGCCGGGGCCCTCCTGGGCACTGACTCCGGTGGTGGTCTCCTGACCAGTGACGATACTTGGGCCCTCCTGGGCAACGACTTTGGCGGTGGTCTCCTGACCACTGACGATACTCGGGCCCTCCTGGGCACTGACTCCGGCAGTGGTCTCCTGACCAGTGACGATACTTGGGCCCTCCTGGGCAACGACTCCAGCGTTGGCGGTGGTCTCCTGACCAGTGACGATACTCGGGCCCTCCTGGGCACTGACTCCGGCGGTGATCTCCTGACCAGTGACGATACTTGGGCCCTCCTGGGCACTGACTCCAGCGGTGGTCTCCTGACCAGTGACGATACTCGGGCCCTCCTGGGCACTGACTCCGGCGGTGGTCTCCTGACCAGTGACGATACTCGGGCCCTCCTGGGCACTGACTCCGGCGGTGGTCTCCTGACCAATGACGATACTTGGGCAGTCCTGGGCAACGACTCCGGCGGTGGCGGTGGTCTCCTGACCAGTGACGATACTTGGGCCCTCCTGGGCACTGACTCCGGCGGTGGCGCTGGTCTCCTGACCAGTGATGATACTTGGGCCCTCCTGGGCAATGACTTCGGCGGTGGTCTCCTGACCAGTGACGACGGTGCTGGCGGTGGCGTCCCGACCGCCGGGAAGGATGCCGCCCTTCTGCTCACACTAGGCTGTGCAGACTTCCTCTGGCCCTTCCCCACCTTTGGAGGAGTCACAGCTGACTCTGCAATCCCCCTGGAACCCCTGTGAGTTGTTTTGCCTCCAGGAGTCTTCACAGGGTCCCGTCTGCCACTTTCCAATTTCAGAGCCTTTACAGGGGGTGGGCTGCCAGTGCCTTGGCTCCGGGTCACACTGCCTGCCCTGGTGGCCGGTGCACTCCACACACCTTGAACAGGCACCACTGGTTTTGGATGCTTTTTGGCTGAGGCGCTACGACGGGACTGATGAATTGGAGGGGGGGGGCAAAAAGGTCAACTTTACACATGGACAGTTTCTGACAAACACTGGGCTGGGAAGTTGGAGGGGGTCTGGGAGTGGAGGAAGAGGAGGTGGTTGTAGGAGGTGTCACTTTAGGTGTTTTGGGTGCAGGTGCAGGTACTGGAGGCTATTGTGAGGTGGATGGCTGTTGGGTGTGTGGGTGCCCGAGTTTGTGTACTTTGGGAGGGGGCGTCACAGACACACTGGGAGAGGACACAGGGGACGTGTAAATGGGAGTGGAGGTGGTGAGTGCAGGTGAGCGGGGTGTGGTGCTGGGTGTACTGCTGCGAGTCCTAGTGCCTGTAGATGTAGTGCATGCAGGTGAGAGTGTAGACGACACTGGGAGGGAGGAGGGGGACACAGTGGAGGCAGTGGATGTTGCTGAGTCTGCACATGGGTGATGCTTGTGTGTGTGCCTGTGGGTTGTGTGGTGCCTATGTTTGCCTGAGCTACTTTTGTGTGTTGAGGTGTGTGCATGCTGGTCTGATGGTGTGCTTGGGATAGGCTGGGGTACAGGGGATTGGGTCTGGGTGGAGGAGGTTGGAGGGGGGAGGCTAGACACAGGGACAATGGCTGCCATCAGTGCTGAGGCCAGAAATTGCAGGGTTTGCTGAAGGACAGCCTGACCAGAATAAATGCCCTCCAGGAATGCATTACCCTGTTCCAACTCCCTTTCTACACCCTGGATGGCATTCACAGTGGTAGACTACCCAACAGTGAGTGACCTGAGAAGGTCAATGGCCTCCTCACTGAGGGCAGCAGGGGTGACTGGGGCACGGCCTGAGGTGCCTGGGGCGAAGGTGATGCCCACCCTCCTGGGTGAGCGGGCACGGGGAGAACGCTGAGGGGCTGCTGGGAGGGCGGTGCTGGTAGGGGAGGTGGCGGCTGTACCTGCAGAAGTGGGGGGCACAGATGTTGCTGCCACCACAAGGGAGCTCCTATCGGAGGACGAGTCCGTGTCGCTGGTTGGTGATCCGGTGGCCGACGTGGAGCTCCCCTCGCCCTCCGTCCCCCTGGTGCATTCTGAGTCCGTGGTGTGGCCCTCCATGGCCATGTGGGATGCAGCTCCCTCGTGCTCCGGTGCCACTCTACCTCTGCCTGATGATGCTGATGCACAAAAGAACAGGGAGAGCACAAAAAGGGGGGGGGGGGAGACAGAAGAAAGACAGGTTGAGTGCATGGCATACCGCGACCGTTGGCGGACAATACAGACACAGCAGCCCCCTGCACTACGCCGTGCTCCTGGCCTCAACAGATGCAATTCCTGGGATCTGGCCTACATGGCTATGGTGGACATCTGCACACATGGATGCCACAGGGGCATCTATACCTGTACATGGCACTCTACTGCGGTGGGGTAGGGTGCCACATGTCCTGCATTACGGAGGGGCCTAGTCTACCTTTTTCTGCCTGGCCTAGGTACACCCACAGGCCTCCTCCCCCACCCAGACCCCTCCACTGCGCGTAAAGTCCTCAGAATGATGTTGTACTCACCCCCATGTGTCTGCTGTGATGCCATCAAGCGCCCATCCAACTCAGGGTAGGCCACCGCCAGGATCCTGAACATCAGGGGGGTCATGGGTCGACGGGCACCCCTCCCACGTTGGGAGGCCATCCCCAGCTGAGCCTCCGCCGTCTTCTTGCTCCTGCGGCGAATGTCCTCCCATCTTTTACGGCAGTGGGTGCCCCGTCTCTGGTGGACCCCCAGAGTCCGTACGTCCTTGGTGATGGCACGCCAAATGTCCTTCTTCTGGTGGGCGCTGACCTACATGAAATGCACAAATGAAGAAGAGAAGTCATTAACAACCCACCGTTAATGTGCGTGGCCCCCCTCCCTACCCCAGCCATGTGGCACATTCATTCACATGCATTAATGTTCCCTGAACTCTGCCCCCTTCCCTCTTCCAACCAGCCCTCTCCACCCAGGCCTAGCCCATACAACGTGCTACCTGTGTACTAACCTGTTGGTCTGGAGGACTGTAGAGTAGCGTGTACTGGGGGAGGACCCCGTCTACTAGTTTCTCCAACTCCTGTACAGTGAAGGCAGGGGCCCTTTCCCCAGACGCAGACGCCATTGTCGCTTCCAGACCGAGGTCACAGCAGCACTTGCAGTGTAGGTCCTCTCCTGTCGAAGATCACGTATCTAGTGATTGAACAGATAGAAAATGGCGGTGACGTCCACGGCGGTGACGTCCGCGGAGGGGCGTATTATCACCGCCGGCGCACTTGTTCATTGGCTCCTGGGACCCATAGGGTCCAATGTTAACCAATGCAGCATTGCGCCGTGGTCTACGACCACCTACCGCGACGGTGTGCAACGGCAACGCAGTTAACCCACAATCCCATTGTCCCAGTTTAGAGGTCAGACAGCCGCCATTTTAGGGTCCCACATGGCTCCATTTACTTCTGCGTCACACATAGCTAGGCCTACACTCAACACACATACAGGAAGAGTTTTGTGTTTGGTGTCATGTTCTGTGTAACTGAGGGTACATACCTGGAAAAAAGTTGACTCGATCCTCGCTGTTGTCCTTCCTAGCGCCGTCAGCTGGGACATTTGAGAAGATGGCGGAATCCTCCGGTGTACCGACCGCTGGTGGACCTGTTGACAAAGGAGGAGCGACATTTAATCGTCACCTACAGGTTTGACCGTGCCACAATCCTGGAACTATGTACCCAGTTGGAGCCAGACCTGATGTCACCAATCCGCCATCCCACTGGAATCCTCCCTGACGTGCAGGTACTGTCAGTGCTCCATTTCCTTGCTAGTGGATCGTCTCAGACAACAGTGGCCATGGCATCAGGGATGTCCCAGCCTAAGTTTTACAACGTGCTGTCCAGAGTGTTGTCTGCCCTGCTGAAACACGTAAGGAGATACATCATTTTCCCTGAGGTGGAAGATTTGGCTACAGTGAAAGGTGACTTCTATGCCCTTGGACATATCCCCAACGTCATAGGTGCTATTGATGGGACCCATGTAGCTCTGGTCCCTCCCCCCACAGGAGTGAACAGGTGTACAGGAATCGGAAGAGTTATCATTCCATGAATGTACAGATGGTATGTTTGGCAGACCAGTACATCTCCCAGGAAAATGCTATGTTCCCTTGCTCTGTGCATGACGCCTACATCCTGCGGAATAGCAGCATCCCTGATATGATGGGTCAACTCCAGAGGCACCGTGTGTGGCTATTAGTGGACTCTGGTTACCCCAACCTTTCCTGGCTATTGACCCCAGTGAGGAATCCCAGGACCAGGGCAGAGGAACGCTACAATGAGGCCCATGGGCGGACTAGAAGGGTGATCGAACGCACCTTCGGCCTCCTGAGGGCCAGGTTCAGGTGCCTCCATATGACAGGTGGTTCCCTATTCTACTCACCGAAGAAGGTGTGCCAGATCATCATCGCCTGCTCGATGCTTCACAATCTTGCTTTGCGACGCCAGGTGCCTTTTCTGCAGGAGGATGGTCCAGATGACGGTGTTGTGCCAGCTGTGGAGCCTGTGGAGCCTGTGGACAGTGATGAGGAGGAAGCTGAGGAAGAAGACAACGACATCAGGGAGTCAGTCATACAGCAATATTTCCAGTGACACACAGGTGAGAACATTTTCATTTTTTACATTACATTCACTGTCACACGTCTTACTCTATCCTGTGTGTAATTTAATGGGATTATTTGGTAACTGAGTTGTTCCTCTCCATTACGGTTTTACAGGTGTGGTTACCAACGTGTGTCATCTGCATGCATCCTTCAAGGACTTGTGATGTGTGACATTGGGATGTTGCCTTAACAACTAAAAAAGCATTTTGACACTGTCATTGATAATACATTTTACAAAATAATAGACTGACTCCAGAATGTTTTGTGGTTCAAGAGTGTTTATTGAAGTGCTAAAAAATGGAGGGCGGTTGTAAAATGGTGATGGGTGATGGTGGAGGAATGTCCATGGCAGAGTCCATTCTATTAGTCTCACAGGTGCACTGCCCATCTAGGCATAGGAAGTGGAGCTGGGGCAGTTAAAGTATGGACAGGGTAACAAAGTGGGACGGTGGGGGGACAATCAGAGTGGTCTCATTTCCTGGCGGGGTCTTGCCATCTTGCTCTGTCCTGTTCCTGGATCTCAGGGACCGCTTGCGTGGTGGTTGTCCGTCTGCAGAGGGTGGGGTGCTGGTGTGGTGGTCCTGTGGAGGGGCGTCCTGTCCACTAGCGCCAGCGGAGGTGGTGGGTAGATCATCGTCCTGGCTAGTGTCAGTGGCCCCTTGGAGTGCCACGGTGTCCCACAAGGTCTGCTGTATGTCCTTCAGCACCCCTACGATGGTGCCCGAGGCGGAGCTGATGGTCCTGAGCTCCTCCCTGATCCCCAAATACTGTTCCTCCTGCATGCGCTGGGTCTCCTGAAACTTGACCAGGACCGTCGCCATCGTCTCCTGGGAGTGGTGGTATGCTCCCATGATGAAGGAGAGGGCCTCGTGGAGAGTGGGTTCCCTTGGCCTGTCCGCCCCCTGTCGCACAGCAGCCCTCCCAGTTCCCCTGTGTTTCCTGTGCCTCCGTCCCCTGGACCGTGTGCCCACTACCACTGCCCCCAGGCCCCTGTTGTTGATGGGGTGGTGGGCTATCCTGGGTTCCCTGTAGCGGTGGACACACAGCTGATTGACCTGTCCTGGGTACGGTGGTTTGGGCCCGCTGGGTGGGAGCTGTGCTGGTGTTACCAGAGGGTGGAAGGTCAGTGTTGGGCTGTGCCTGTGCAAGGGGAACCGACTGTCCTGAGGCCCACGATGGTCTGGGCTGGTCATCAGGCTCCAGTAGGGCAGAGCTGCTATCGTCACTGTGGGCCTCTTCTGTGGGTGGAGTGGAGATGTCTGGACCCTCCGGTGTGGTGACGGTCCTTTGTGATCCTGCAGGGGCATAAGAGCATGATTATTGCATGTGTGTGTGTCATGGTGTGCAATGGGTGGGTGTTTGTGTACCCCAGTGCTAGCATTCCTGTGTGGGGGCTTGTGTGATGATGGTTAGGGGGTTGTTCTGGGTATGTGCAGTGATCATGCTTTGGTGAGGGGTGACCATGCTTAGTTGTGTCATGCAGGGCTTGGTGTTGGGATGGGTGGTTTGTGTTCTTAGTACATTAGTGAGGAGTTGGAGTGATAGGTGAGGGGGTGAGGGTGGGGGTGTGTGATAGCATGCAGGTAGGGTGGGGGATATGATAGTTAAGATTTGACTTACCAGTGTCCATTCCTCCACCGACTCCTCCGAGGCCCTCAGGATGCATGATGGTCAAGACTTGCTCCTCCCATGTTGTTAGTTGTGGGGGAGGAGGTGGGGGTCCGCCGCCAGTCAGCTGTACCGCAATGTTGTGCCTGGAGACCGCTGAACACACCTTCCCCCGTAGGTCGTTCCACCTCTTCCTGATGTCCCCCCGATTTCTTGGGTGCTGTCCCACTGCGTTGACCCTGTCGACTATTCTGCGCCATAGCTCTATCTTCCTGGCTATGGATGTGTGCTGCACCTGTGAGCCAAATAGCTGTGGCTCTACCCGTACAATTTCCTCCACCATGACCCTGAGCTCCTCCTCGGAAAAGCGGGGGTGTCTTTGGTGTGCCATGGGGTGGTGTGTGTGATGTGTGGGGTGGTGTATGTGCTGATGAGTGTAGTGATGTGTAGTGGTGTGTGGTGTTTTGTGCGTGGATGGAGTGTGGGTGATGGTGTTGTGTGCCTCTGTGTGGTGGGATTGTCTAATCAGTCCTGTCTCTCTGGCCTTCGTGACTAATTTTTGGTCGTAGGGGTTTGTGGGTGATGTGGGTGTGTGTTTTATATTGTATTGGGTGCGTGGGAGTGGTGTGTGTATGTGTATCAGGTGTGTGTATTTGTAATTGTCCAATGTGGCGGTGTTTTGGAGCTGTGTGTGTATTTTGAGCGCGGCGGTGTGTACCGCCAATGGAATACCGCGGTTGAAAGACCGCCGCGTGAATTCGTGGGTCGTGATAGCATGGGCGTGTTTCTGTTGGCGTGGAGGTGGAGGATTTGTTTTCGCCAGTTTAACACTGACCTTTGGTGTGGCGGAGTTGTGTGGGTGACTGAATTTCGGCAGATTCCGAGATGTGTGTCATAATAGCTGTGGCGGAATTCCGCGGCCGCGGCGGTGTATTGGCGGTCTTCTGCACGGCGGTAAGCGGCTTTTACCGCCAATGTGGTAATGACCCCCTAAGGGTCTTAATACGAACGTGGCAGTCGCTAGGATCTTAGATCCTGGCGGTCTGGTGGTGGCGGATATCCCAATCCACCAGGGCAGCTCTGCAAGGAGCACTGACCTGAGGATTACAACCTCGTTCTCTGCCAGCGGTTTCCCACCATGAATAGGCTGGCGGAAAACAGGTGCAGGGGCATCCCTGGCCAGCACCATTGCAACTTTCACTGGCTGCTTTGCTGGTGCACCCTGCAGGTGACAGCATTGACGCTGGCTCGATTACGAGGAGGAGACAATGCTGTAACCTGTTCCCTGCTAGGCCAGTGTGCGGAAACGTAGGTTTCCGCTAGCCAACCAAGCAGGATACCCATAGTAGCTCTGCATAGGCGGCGACCACCATGTCGGGAGTTTGGCAGACTGAGTTTTCTGTCCGCCAAACTAGTAATTAATCCCTAAATGTAGTACAGTTCTTAGAAACACAACAGCTCCAACTTAGACTATCAAAACGGCTCGACAGATTTGCTTCCAACAGTCTAGCGCCACCCGCGAGGGAGCACAGCTGGCCATGATGTCGTACAGACCCCGGTTACAGTATGTGACGGTCCGACACTTCGGTCGGACCCGTCATACCTCTGGGGCACTGCTGACATAGGGATTCCCGGCCCGAAAGTCCTCCAGGTGGGACACAGTCTTAAAAAGGGTGACGGCGATGACGGGGGAGGCGTGGCGGATGGCGAAGGCGGCACAGTGGAGCAGGACAGTGAGGAACAACTAACAGAGGAAGACGAGTGCAGGGAGGAGTCGGCGGCGACCGGATTGACTGGAGCGGTCCGGGAGAGGTTCTACCCAGCGCAACGCATAGGATCTCACCAGACTGCCAGCACCAAGAAGTCGTCAGGGAACCAGGAGGCAGTGTGCCCATACGCTGGCCATGATCTGGGGAGAGCGTGGCCTTTTCAAGTGCAAGGCCAGGGCTAACGGGGTGAAGAGAGGTGGAGGGGAAACAGCAGTAAAGATAACTCCATTTGGAAATGCGGAAATACTCTGCTAATATTTCGTTTGTTCTACTTATTTTTCTTCAATTGTTTATTTGACTGCTATAAACAAAACAACAGCGGTAATAAGTGCTTTATGTTGGCGTCTCTAGTCTTAATGTTCCGTGATGCAGTCAGAGACAAAAGAGATAAGAAAAGGGGCAGGTAAAAGTGGAACACCGTAAATGAAACTCAAGAAGTGTACTGCAAAGCTTCACCTAGTAGAAAGTGTTTTTTTTTTTTTGTATCGTCAGGAAAGGGAAAAGTAAAGGAAGGAAAAGAAAAGAGTAACCCAAAGAAAGACAGCCAGGAGGTACAAGACAGAGACGATAGGGGACAAACGAGAGAAACAACAGATGAGAGAAAGAGAGAAAAAAGAAAAGGAGAAAAGAAAAGAAAGAAAATAGATAGAGAGGAAAAGATCAAAGACTCACCAGTCCACTTACCATTCTCTCTCCCTTTCTTCCCACAAGTGCCTCCGGGGACCCCACCTGAAAATAAGAAGACGAAGGTTAACCTCAGAGAAAGAACAGCTGCACAAAGTACAAGGAGCACAGACTGACTTTAAACCAAAGACCAAAGAGAAAAAAATAAAAAAATAAAGACTGTCTGTTGAAAACCTGACCAAGGGCTGATTGTCATCATTGCGCCACCCTATTACACAGTACCTTGGTAACGATGAGGAAACAAAGACATTGCACAGAGTCGGGGAGGTGAGGCGTCACTGGACCTGGTGTGGCGTCAGTTCCTTGCTGCTACCAGGGAGGTGAGGTGTCAGTTCATTACTGCTAGGCAGGTGGAGGTGAGGCGTTGGTTCTTTACAGTTGCAGAGGAGATGATGCGGTGTTAGCAGCAAGGCGTCAGTTCCTTACAACAAGGTGGGGTCAATGAATCCAGCAGGTCAAGACGGGAGGCATAGGCTTCGCAGTGTCGCAATCACACCATGGGTTCACAGGTGCAGCAGTGGAGTCAGAGTCAGGTGCCACAGACGTTGGTGACACAGCACTTTGGACTTACACTGTGGTGGGACTTCAGAGGCACTGCGTCGGGCCTGTGTTGTAGGTCGGGGTCATTGCACTCAGCAGGGACCATGGCTCTGGTATAAGCAGCTGTGTGGGGTCAGACAGTGGCGCTGGTTCCGAAGTCGTTCTGGAAGTCGATGCACTAGTTTCTTCCTTGTTGCACCAGAACTCACTCCCAAGGGCCCAGGAACTGGATTTGGCACCACTCGGCAAGACACGACTCTCAGCCAGAGAGGCAAGGTGCTGGCAGGTGAAATCTTTGTTGTCCCTCAGGCTTCTTAACAGGAGGCATGCAGTCCAAGCCTTTGGAGAACCTTTGAAAGCAGGATGTAGAAAGCCAAGTCAAGTAATTTCACTCCCAGACGGACAAGGTAAGCAGCAGGCCAGCACAACAAAGCAACAGGCAGATTGGCAGTCCCTACTACAGGATCCAGCTCTTCTTCCTGGCAGAATTTCTCAAGCACAGAAGGATTCTAACTATGTGGGGTCAGAGGTCCAGAACTTACACCCATTTTTGTCTTTGGAGTAGGTAAGCTTCAAAGAGAAGTCTTTGTAGTGCACAAGACGCTGCCTTTCCCTGCCCTGGCCCCAGACATGTTCCAGGGGGTTGGAGTCTGTTTTGTGTGAGGACAGGCACATGCCCTGTCAAGTGCAAGTGTCAGCTCCTCCCACCAATCTAGCTCAGGAAGACCCATCGGCCTTTTGATGGACCATAAGGATATGCAGGGCACACCTCAATTCCCTTTGTGTGACTGTCTAGAGTGAATACACAAACAACCCAAATGTCATCCTGACGTGTAGTCCATAGTCAGGCAGAGCCACAGAATGATTTAACAAGAAAATGCCCGCTTTCTAAAAGTGGCATTTTCAAACTTAGAATTCAAAAACCACCTTGACCAAAAGATGTATTTCTAAATTTTGAGTTCAACTTCATATTTCTATCGGCTCCCCAAGGGAAATTACACTTAAAAGATATTTCAAGGGAATCCTGATGTTACCCTATGGGAGTGATATGCCTTGCAATAGTGAAAACCAAAATTAGCGGTATTTCACTAGAAGGACATGTGAAACACACCACTACCTATCCTACCTTTTAAATCCACTGCACCCTGCCCATGGGGCTGCCTTGGGCACACTTTCGGGGTGATGTACATGTATTAAAAGGAAAGGTTTGAGCCTGGCAAGTGTGTGCACTTGCCAGGCCAAAATGGCAGTTTAAAACTGCACAGACACTGCAGTGGCAGGTCTGAGGCATGTTTACAGGGCTACTCCTGTGAGTGGCAAAATCAGTGCTGCAGGTCCACTAGTAGCATTTGATTTACAGGCTCAAGACACACATAGTGCACTTTACTAGGGACTTACTATGAAATCAAATATTCCAATCATGGATAAATCAACCACAAATACATTTTAGATGGAGAGCATATGCACTTTACTAATGGTTAGTAGGTGAAATGTGCCCAGAGTCTGAAAGCCAACAAAACTGGTCAGCAAAAGTAGGAGGAAGAAGGAAAAAGGCTTGGGGATAACCCTCCAAAAAGGGCCAGGTCCAACAGGTTCTAACACAGCACAGTTTAATAATCATAATCCACTCTTCAAGGCCTATTGGCTTTAACCTGTGCTTTACACAAAAGGTAGACTAGGCCTACTGCTTTTGTCATAATATTTCTTGATAAACTGATAATACACATGGCATCTGACAAACCATTTCTCACTGAACAAATCAGGCATATGTCTGTTTCTAATTTATGAGGAGAGCTTATAAAAATTATGTCTTAGCCATCAAATTAAATTTGAATATTTTGTAATAAAAACTGTATTAAAAGTCTGACAAGAACCTCCAACGTGTTAGTAGTTAATCCTTTGTTCTCCTGTGGTCAAATTGAATACTCTTGGTCAGTTACTTCCTTCTAAATTCTCCAAAATTGTGGGAAAGTGACAGCTTTTGAAGCAACCAGTGTGGCACTGTAGTAATAGCTCCCCATTAAACTGGCAAATCATGTGCAAATCACACTGTTCCTGTCCCCAGGGCTAGCTTTAGCATTGGCAGTGCCTACTGCGACAATCTTTATTGCCACCCCAATAACCACGTCTCCACACAGTCACTACTACCAAGCTGCAAAGATGCCCTTCATTTCTGCTAAACACCTCTCTCACAATTTTTAGGTCGAGCACACAAGCGCTCTGGCCTGTTGTAATCGATCTATAGGCTTTTAACCACACCCGCTGCAAGCTCATCACTATCACTCGTTCATGGGCTTGCCTTTCAAAAGCCCTTTGATATCATTGGTAAATGCTTTACATTTGTCCCTCCTGGGGGCACATGTGATACCGCCTTGGCCATGGAACCCGTTACATGAATAATTGCACATTTGTTGATATGTTTGACTGCGAGCAAACTTCTTTTTCCTTTTGTATCACTCCTTTGCGGTCATGCTCATGGCCACCGTGGCACTTTGAATCGGGTTGCTTATGTCAACTGTTGTACTTTTCATTTTCAGTTTATACTGCAAGAAAAGTCCAGTTAGGAATTTAAAACACTTAGGGGGTCATTACGACCCTGGCGGCCGGTGGTAAGGTGGCGGTAACATCGCCAACAGGCTGGCGGTGTTCCGCCACCAATTATGACCGTGGCGCAAAAGCCACGGCCATACCGCCGGCACCTCCACTTTACCGCCAGGTTTCCGTCTGGCGGTCAGAATCCCCAGGGCAGCGGTGCAAGCACTGCTGCCCTGGGGATTATGAGTCCCCGACCGCCAGCCTGTCCGTGGTGGTACTGTGAGAAAGTAGCCTCTTTCTAGCCTTGTTACCCCCACTTTAGGCCTGTTTGTGAGTGTATGTCAGGGTGTTTTCACTGTCTCACTTGGATCCTGCCAGCCAGGGCCCAGTGCTCATAGTGAAAACCCTATGTTTTCAGTATGTTTGTTATGTGTCACTGGGACCCTGCTAGCCAGGACCCCAGTGCTCATAAGTTTGTGACCTATACAGTATGTATGTGTTCCCTGTGTGGTGCCTAACTGTCTCACTGAGGCTCTGCTAAACAGAACCTCAGTGGTTATGCTCTCTCTGTACAAATTGTCACTAACAGGCTAGTGACCAATTTCACCAATTCATATTGGCATACTGGAACACCCTTATAATTCCCTAGTATGTGGTACTGAGGTACCCCGGGTATTGTGGTTCCAGGAGATCCCTATGGGCTGCAGCATTTCTTGTGCCACCCATAGGGAGATCTGACAATTCTTACACAGGCCTGCCTTTGCAGCCTGAGTGAAATAACGCCCATGTTATTTCACAGCCATTTACCACTGCACTTAAGTAACTTATAAGTCACCTATATGTCTAACCTTTACCTGGTAAAGGTTGGGTGCTAAGTTACTTAGTGTGTGGGCACCCTGGCACTAGAAAAGGTGCTCCCACATTGTTCAGGGCAAATTCCCTGGACTTTGTGAGTGCGGGGACACCATTACACGCGTGCACTATACATATGTCACGACATATGTATAGCGTCACAATGGTAACTCCGAACATGGCCATGTAACATGTCTGAGATCATGGAATTGTCACCCCAATGCCATTCTGGCATTGGGGAGACAATTCCATGATCCCCCGAGACTCTAGCTCAGACTCGGGTACTGCCAAACTACCTTTCCCGGGGTTTCACTGCAGCTGCAGCTGCTGCTGCTGCCAACCCCTCAGACAGGTTTCTGCCCTCCTGGGGTCAGCCAGGCTTGGCCCAGGAAGGCAGAACAAAAGACTTCCTCAGAGAGAGGGTGTTACACCCTCTCCCTTTGGAAAAAGGTGTCAGGGCTGGGGAGGAGTAACCTCCCCCAGCCTCTGGAAATGCTTTGATGGGCACAGATGGTGCCCATCTATGCATAAGCCAGTCTGCACCGGTTCAGGGATCCCTCAGCCCTGCTCTGGCGCGAAACTGGACAAAGGAAAGGGGAGTGACCACTCCCCTGACCTGCACCTCCCCTGGGAGGTGCCCAGAACTCCTCCAGTGTGCTCCAGACCTCTGCCATCTTGGAAACAGAGGTGCTACTGGCACACTGGACTGCTTTGAGTGGCCAGTGCCAGCAGGTGACGTCAGAGACTCCTTCTGATAGGCTCCTTCAGCTGTTGCTAGCCTATCCTCTCTCCTAAGTAGCCAAACCTCCTTTTCTGGCTATTTAGGGTCTCTGCTTTGGGGAATTCCTTAGATAACGAATGCAAGAGCTCATCAGAGTTCCTCTGCATCTCTCGCTTCACCTTCTGCCAAGGAATCGACTGCTGACCGCGCTGGAAGCCTGCAAAACTGCAACAAAGTAGCAAAGACGACTACTGCGACCTTGTAACGCTGATCCTGCCGCCTTCTCAACTGTTTTCCTGGTGGTGCATGCTGTGGGGGTAGTCTGCCTCCTCTCTGCACTAGAAGCTCCGAAAAAATCTCCTGTGGGTCGACGGAATCTTCCCCCTGCAACCGCAGGCACCAAAGAACTGCATCACCGGTCCTCTGGGTCTCCTCTCAGCACGACGAGCGAGGTCCCTTGAACTCAGCAACTCTGTCCAAGTGACTCCCACAGTCCAGTGACTCTTCAGTCCAAGTTTGGTGGAGGTAAGTTCATGCCTCCCCACGCTAGACTGCATTGCTGGGAACCGCGTGTTTTGCAGCTACTCTGGCTCCTGTGCACTCTTCCAGGATTTCCTTTGTGCACAGCCAAGCCTGGGTCCCCGGCACTCTAACCTGCAGTGCACGACCTCCTGAGTTGTCCTCCGGCATCGTGGGATCCTCTTTTGTGACTTCGGGTGAGCTCTGGTTCACTCCACTTTGTAGTGCCTGTTCCGGCACTTCTGTGGGTGCTGCTTGCTTCTGAGAGGGCTCCTTGTCTTGCTGGGTGCCTCCTCTGTCCCCTCACGCAATTGGCGACATCCCGGTCCCTCCTGGGCTACAGCAGCATCCAAAAACCCTAACCGCAACCCTTGCAGCTAGCAAGGTTTGTTTGCAGTCTTTTTTCACGGAAACACCTCTGCACGACTCTTCACGACTCTTCACGACGTGGGACATCCATTCTCCAAAGGAGAAGTTTCTAGCCCTTGTCGTTTTTGCAGAATCCACAGCTTCTACCATCCGGTGGCAGCTTCTTTGCAACCACAGCTGGCATTTCCTGGGCATCTGCCCACTCCCGACTTGATCGTGACTTTTGGACTTGGTCCCCTTGTTCCACAGGTACTCTCGTCAGGAAATCCATCGTTGTTGCATTGCTGGTGTTGGTCTTCCTTGCAGAATTCCCCTATCACGACTTCTGTGCTCTTTGGGGAACTTAGGTGCACTTTGCACCCACTTTTCAGGGTCTTGGGGTGGGCTATTTTTCTAACCCTCACTGTTTTCTTACAGTCCCAGCGACCCTCTACAAGGTCACATAGGTTTGGGGTCCATTCGTGGTTCGCATTCCACTTCTAGAGTATATGGTTTGTGTTGCCCCTATCCCTATGTGCCCCCATTGCATGCTATTGTGACTATACATTGTTTGCACTGTTTTCTATTGCTATTACTGCATATTTTGGTATTGTGTACATATATCTTGTGTATATTTGCTATCCTCATACTGAGGGTACTCACTGAGATACTTTGGCATATTGTCATAAAAATAAAGTACCTTTATTTTTAGTATATCTGTGTATTGTGTTTTCTTATGATATTGTGCATATGACACTAGTGGTACTGTAGGAGCTTCACTTGTCTCCTAGTTCAGCCTAAGCTGCTCTGCTAAGCTACCTTTTCTATCAGCCTAAGCTGCTAGACCCCCTCTACACTCATAAGGGATACCTGGGCCTGGTGCCAGGTGTAAGTACCTCTTGGTACCCACTACAAGCCAGTCCAGCCTCCTACAGGTACACACCGCCATGGAAAGGCTGGCAGTAAGGGAACTTGGGGTGCCCCTGGGGGCCCCTGCACTGCCTATGCACTTAGCATGGGCAGTGCAGGGGCCCCCAGGCATAGCCCCGTCACGCATTTCACTGCCCGAATTTCGGGCAGTGAAATGCGCGACGGGTGCTACTGCACCCGCTGTACATCAGCATTGCCGCCGGCTCTATTACGAGCCGGCAGCAATGTTGATGTGACATTTCCGCGGCGCCAGCGGACGGTAACACTGTTACCGTCCGCTGGCCCAGCGGAAATGTCTTAATAGGGAGCCAGGAATACCGCCGGCAATGGCGGTATTCTGTCTCCCACAGCCTCGGTGGTCTTTTTGCAAGATCGCCGAGGTCGTAATGACCCCCTAATAGCTCTAACTCGAACAAACGTGAGACCAATTGCATTGCAAATGCTTGTTTATAGAGCACTTTATACCAATAAAGAGTGTTGCAGCGCGTAACATCAATCACATTTATTATGCACAGAAAATGAATCATACAAGTGTGTAAATTAATGTATAGGAAATGTTACTTAAAACATGAGTGGCTTCAAGGTGTAGATGTCACGTCATCCGTATTGGTATGAACTATATGTTAAGAGATCCTGGCCTGGAGAAATGGAGGTACAGATCTATTACATTTTTGAAGACAGCTCAGTAACCAAAGTTGCTGTGCTACATTGTCTAAAGGGAAAGAGCACAACAGCACCATACCTACTAAGATGCAGCACTGTTGCTCTTTCCCCCGGGTTGAATTGTGTCAAAGCACGCACCCATGCACCATATTGTGAGTGTTTGTATAATGTCAAGCATAGGTTTTGTACCGAAAGGGAAATATTTGGAGAAAATAAAACTTTTTCACAACGTTACACCTGCCTCGAGAAACAGTAATTTTTTTTTAAAGCAAATTCCTTTCTGAGAATAGTAGTGGCTAGGGATTCACCTCAAAAAATAATTAGTGGTTGCATGGGAATGGAAGAATACCACCAATGGCATAACCTCTTGATGCAAAGTAGCACATACTGCAATGTTCTAATACAAATTAAGATTCGGGCTAGAAAGTATATCCAAAAACACTAGGCCTGATCTAGAGTTTAACACACAGGCCACTACATCACAAATTTGACAGCTATCCCATGCGCCGTATTAAGACTTCAATAGGCTATAATGGAATTTTAATATGGCTGACGAGACATCCGTCACATTTGTAATGGAGTAACCCCATCTGCCAAATTTCGTAATCAGGCCCTTTGTACCAGTTTTTTTAAATCACATTTTTAATGCAAACTCTGTTCAAAATGTTTAGAAATCTACCCCAAAGCCACACGATTTAGAATGTAATGCAGTGGTTGCAGCTTTCTATACAGATAAAGATTTATTACTACTCACTACTGCACAGATTAGAATAACAAAATATTGGAAAAAATAATGATCTAAAGCTATGCCTTGCAATTTGCAAGCAGCTCTTTGATACCAGTTCATCGCTCACGGTGCTGTATTATACGATTGTAACATACAAAACGCACTTATAAAAAGGGATCTTTTTGACAAAAACAGTAACCTACTGAGCTATCTACATAAAAACAAATATGTGATATACGTTTCATGTAGTGCTTTGCAGCATGAGCATATATGCTTCATGACGTCATGCAGAAGCATCATTCATGTGCTTATGCGTGATGATGTCACCTGGAGCAATAAATAAAAAATTCATTTTCAGTTACACACTATAGCATTTGTGAAAGTGGAGTGATCCAGCAACAAATGGGTGGAGGTGGACCCTCCATAAAATGAAAAAACTATTATTTAAAGGACTGTGAGGAGTGGGAGAGTAACAATGGAGCAGGTGGGGGATGCAATGAGGAGAGGATATGGAGGAATTAAATAAACATTTAAAAAGCCAGATTTGGGGGAGACAGAAGCAGCAAAGAGTACATGAAGTGAGTGCAATTACCTGACAAGAAAAGCAGTACACAAGGGAAAGAGCAAGTGGGGCAGTGGGAACAACACAAAGCACGGTCGGATATTTGGAAGAGTAAGCAGCACACAAAGAAGAGAGATCGAAAATACATGCACTCTCATGGAGTGCTTAAGCTTAAAGAAAGCAAATAAAGTAGTTCCCTAAATGGTAGCGAAGCCAATCAAAAGTATGGGAAAGAGGTTATACTCTATGGAAGGGGCATACACAAGAAAAAGGAAGGCAAATCATTGAATAAGTTCAGGTAAATGAGAGTGACATTGAAGAAAACCAAGACTGACTACTGGAAAGTAATTAAGCTCACTCTAGGTTTCTGGTATGGTCCACAACGACTTTTGCCTAGCAGATAGCGAAATACTACAAAAGAGTAAGCCACTTGCTTTTCACCAAATTTATACCTACATCCTGTCATGTTACACCTAATTTATTGAGTTTGCACCAAGTAGCTGTCCTATGCCCCAAAAGGTGGAAACAGCCTTTTCCAAAAATCGACGACTGGCAGATATCTCTCACTTTGCCTTCTCTGAATTTAGATATAGGGCCTCATTACGACCCTGGCGGTCATAGAGCACCAGGGTGGAGGCCGGAGGTAGCACCACCAACAGGCTGGCGGTGCTACATCAGGTATTCTGACCTCGGCTGTGAAGCCTCGGTTGCCCAGCCGGGTCCGGCGGTTTCCCGCCGGATTTCCCCCGGCTGGGGGAATCCTCCATGGCCCTTCCCGCCAGCCTGTTCCTGGGGGCCCCTGCACTGCCCATGCCACTGGCATGGGCAGTGCAGGGGCCCCCTAACAGGGCCCCATTAAGATTTTCAGTGTCTGCTTGGCAGACACTGAAAATCGCGACGGGTGCAACTGCACCCGTCGCACCCCAGCAAATCCGCCGGCTCCATTCGGAGCCGGCTTCATCTTTGCTGGGGCTTTCCCGCTGGGCCGGCGGGCGATCTTTTGAAGATCGCCCGCCGGCCCAGCGGGAAAGTTAGAATGGTCCCCGCGGTCATTTGACCGCGGGGCGGTGTTTGGGCGGTTTCCGCCTGGCGGGCGGCGGCCGCCGCCCGCCGGGGTCGGAATGACCCCCATAGTGTAAAACAGTGCTGAAGGTCAGACATAGAATATCTCATTCGCAAGGGGAATCTATGAAGACCCACTTGTACCCTTTAAATTATTAAACACAATAGTTAGCTATTTACGATATGATTGTTTCTTATACATTACGGGGGTCATTCCGACTCTGGCGGTCTATATGACCGCCAGGGCCGGGGACCGCGGATGCACCGCCAACAGGCTGGCGGTGCATCCAGGCCAATTCTGACCGCGGCGGTAAAGCCGCGGTCAGAAAAGGGAAACCGGCGGTTTCCCGCCGGTTTTCCCCTGGCCTGTGGAATCCTCCATGGCGGCGCTGCAGGCGATTCCGACCCCCTTCCCGCTAGCCTGGTTCTGGCGGTTTTGACCGCCACAACCTTGCTGGCGGGAACGGGTGTCGTGGGGCATGGGCACTGCAGGGGCCCCCTAACAGGGCCCCACAAAGATTTTCAGTGTCTGCATAGCAGACACTGAAAATCGCGACGGGTGCAACTGCACCCGTCGCACCCTTTCCACTCCGCCGGCTCCATTCGGAGCCGGCATCCTCGTGGAAGGGGGTTTCCCACTGGGCGGGCGGGCGGCCTTCTGGCAGTCGCCCGCCGGCCCAGCGCGAAACTCAGAATTACCGCGGCGGTCTTTTGACCGCGCTGCGGTATTCTGTCGGGGGAACTTTAGCGGGCGGCCTCCGCCGCCCGCCGAAGTCAGAATGACCCCCTACATGTCTATACATTTTTTAAATATTGTAAACAGCTCAGTAGCAATTATGTAAAATAGGGCAAATTCAAATATGCCCCAATCATATTTCATCACACTTCACTAAACATGTCTGATTTGGTTGTATCAAGCTTTTTAAAGAAATGGTTTTGTAAGATTTATTTGTACATTAGTATGGTAATATACAAAGTCCATGTGTCTCACACTCTTGTACCAATGATTTGTAAACCTTTTCGAGGCATGGTTTTCAAGGGACGAAAGATGGGTTGGGTCATGCTCGCCCCCGTATCATTATACAGAATACCTAAACAATGCACGTTGTTCAAATAACCAGGGCGGAGAACTCCACACATAAAAATATATGCCTGACCAATTTATTTTATGTGACGAGTTCTCTGCCTAGACTGCAGAGTCTGCTCCTCATATAAAAAGACAGGCATGTCTCATTTTATGTGCAGATTTCTTTGCTCTGAATGCAGAGTCTCTGCACTCATAAAGCCAGTACATGCACCCAGGCCTGTGAACCTAGCACTAGAAACACATAAATGCTCTGTATTTGATTTGCAGCCTTCCTTACACTGATGAAATATCAGAGAGTGCTGCAGAATCTGATCAAGTCCTCCATAATAATTGACTCTTACAGTATGAATGAGGAGCAAAACATGTTGCGTAAATAGGGCTCAGCATATAGGGGGTTATTACAACTTTGGAAGAGGTGTTAATCCGTCCCAAAAGTGACGGTAAAGTGGCGGATATACCATGAGCCGTATTACGAGTTCCATAGGATATAATGGACTCGTAATACGGCTGGTGGTATATCCGTCACTTTACCGTCACTTTTGGGACGGATTAACACCTCCTCCAAAGTTGTAATAACCCCCATAATTTTGGCTGAGATGCTAATATTTGAGCTATCTCCATTCGGTATTTCAATAAAAAAAACAAGGTATAGCATTGGTTAATCCACGGGTTCGTTACTTTAACGATAAATGGTTTATGTTGTGATGGTGGGCTGTTTAAATAGGAAATGGCGTGGTCCAATTAGTTGGGGCATACACTTGTTTATTATTCTTCGAAAATCCGATGCTTATCACATTTCATATTGGAAGAAAATCCCCTATTTTTAAGTGTGACAGTCTGTCAGCCCATTAGACACTTCCTTATATGTAAGCAAATTATGATGTACATTAAAAGCAAGGGAACTAATCTGTATAACCAATGTGCATTGATGGTGTCCCCGAAGTAAGCAATTACTGAAGAATTTATAAAGATGAAGAATGTTTCATATTTGACGAAGTTTGGTCAAAACAACAGTGTTCTTTGAGAGAGGGATGCAGTTAAGAACTAATTGTGAATGAAAAGACAGAGAATAGTAAACGTATCTAGAAATAGTAGAGAACGCACAATGCAGTAAGGCTTCATTCACAATCAACCAGTTCATAATTTGAGCCAGTGGTGTCCAGTGCTCGGCACTGGCACATAATTGTCAGCACCTGCTCTATTGGCAGTCCACCACATGGTGGCACTCTCTGTCTAATTGGTGGTGAACACAACAACAGTGTTTAATAAGTCATTGTACAATAAAAACAAGTAATACCTGTTGCTGATATTATTATAGCTTTGGTGGAGTTGGAATAGTCTGAATTGTCACACTGGTACAAGTATGATGGTTAGAATTTGTATTGGTATTTTTATTGGCAGCACTGGCAGAGGCAATGGGTGGTGCAGGCTGCAGTGGTCTCCCGAGAAGGGCCCTGGCACTTACCTTTTTATTTCCTTTTTTTTGGACAAATTAAGCACTGCAACCAACAACCCTGTTAATTTAAAGTGGGACTCCACCGCATCCATCGGCAGGTGCAATTCACAAAATCAGTCACTCAATCACACAGAGACTGGCCACACAAGAACGTATGCCACAAACAAAAGCACATTTTCACGTTGTCAGTGAATATCTTTGTTGTCCCTGTCCCCTGTCCTCCATCTGAGAAGAAATTACATGGGGATGAAAGAAACCATAAATAAGCAGAAGATTAATACATTTTCTATGCCCAGAAGAGCAGTAATTTGTAGATGCAAATTTTTACCTGATGTGACCTAATGTGAATTTTATATATTGCAGACCAGGAGTAAGTGTTCATTTCCCTTAGAGGCTGCCCCCAGGACATCCTTGCAGATGTCAAAATACTTGGGCCCATATTTATACTTTTTGACACAAAACTGTGCAAAAAAGTATAGCGCCGGCTTGTGGCATTCCATAGTGCCAGCCAGGCGCCAAATTTATGGAATGCTGCAAGCTGGCACAAAGGTTGGGCTAGCATCTAGAAAAATGACGTTAGCCGGGTGGGGTTGGCGGTATGGGGAAAAGGGGTTTTGCACCCAAAAATGACATTAGGCTGGTTAGAGGCAAAAAAATGCCTTTAACCAGCCAAGCAACATTTCCTGTCGCAAAACCATCCATACCAAATGACTCCTGTCTCATAAAATACAGAATTCATGCCCACCACCCCAATGGCCAGCACAGGGGACATGTGCTTCCAATGGAACTTTAAAATAAAATAAAAAATACTTAACTCTACTTACCTTACTTACCTGGGATGGGGTCCCCCCCATCCTCTTGTGGCCCTCTGCTGTGGGTGGGGGTGTTCCTGGGGCTTGTGGTGGGCACCTGTGGGCTCTTTCCATGGTGTTTGACCATGGAAATGGGTCTACAGGTCCCCTAATGCCTGATCTGACCCAGGCATAAATAATGGTGCTAAGTAAGCTTTGTGCCATTATTTAGGCCTGCCTCCCTTCGTGCACTTTTTTTGCACAGAAGCATAAATGAGGCACTAGGGGCTTTGAATCATTTTTTGGAAAGGAACGCTTACCTTGCATCTCATTGATGCAAGGTGGGTTTACACATTGAAAAATGACTTTAACTCCAATATTTTGGCAAGAGACGGGTCTAGCGTCAAAATATAAATATGGAGTTAAGTTTGTGCTTAATTAGCATAAAAATAAATGATGCTAATTCAGCACAAAGAAAGTATACATTTGCATTGTTCCTACTGGCCTCTGGAGTGTATTCCCTATGCACTCTACTCGGCAAGGAACAACAGTGTCCCTGCGGATGGGGTCCCTGGGACAATTCTTTACTTATGCCCTGGGGAGTTGCATCCCTGTGGTTGATCTACGGTTCAGGGAAGAAGGCCACACATGCTACTCCCCTAAAAAAAATTACCCGAGTGGTAGGGACCCTGGGACCTCTCCGAGGCTTCGGGAGTGAGGCCTCATGTCCCCTGCCCCAAAATTATTAGTTTGGCCCTGGGTAATGGGGTATTTAGGTCCTTAAAAAGGGTTAGGGAGGAAGGGCTGCACTCCCCCTCCCCCACAAAAGCAATCAGCCCTTGGTGGATGGGATTCCCTGGAGCCTAAAAATTGCTACAGAAGGAGGAGCCCCAGGCCCCTTACCCTTTATAAATGTTTGCACCGACCCTCTGGACCCTGGCCCAACCCGAGGGGCTCAAATTTAATTGATGCCACCATACCTCAGTGGATCAGTGGCACCAATAAAAAAATATGTGGAAGTCAATCACATCTTATCTTAAATCTGATGAATCCGTGGACCTTCTGTCTCTCTATATATACTTAAATTTTGAACCTTGATTTCTCTAAAACTATTAAACCGATTGACACCAAATCGCAAAAGGCATGTTTTCTGGACCAAGATCTGGAACTCTGCTAAATTTGGAGTAATTCCATTCATCTGTTTTGGCTGTAGCTGTGTATAACTTTCATATGGAAAATTGCATGGGGAAAACACATGTTTAAGCCCCTCCTTTTCTCAGCCTTGGTTGACTGATCACCCAGAAACTTTCAAGAAAGGAGCTGATGTAGATGAGACTTCTTAAGGTAAGTTTTGTAAAGATTCGTCAAACAGAAGCAAAATTATTACCAGAGGAGAAAAATCAATTTCCTAGGGAAATGTGGCCCTAACTATAACTACCCAGTAGTGACTGACGCTTGGCATAATATCTATCTATCTATCTATCTATCTATCTATCTATCTATCTATCTATCTATCTATCTATCTATCTATCTATCTATCTATCTATTTATCTATCTGTGTGTTATAGTAATTTGAAGGCTGTGCGTAAATTATAAGTAAAAGTTATATATATAATTTTAGAATTTCTAATGTTTTTGTGGTATAAGTTGGACTTGTATAGAAAGAAGAAATAAAGGGACTAAGGAGTTCAGTGGATGTTTTTTTACCGTCCCCTGAACTTCCGACGGGGAGGTTGCCACCACACAGGCTTCTTCCCCACTGGACCCATTCAGAGTTTCCTGCTAGGCTGGCGGGAAGGAGGCTACAGCATTGTCTCCGGCTTGCAATCGAGTCTGCAGTAGTGCTGTAGCCAGCAGGATGCACCTGCACTGTCTGCAAAGCAGACAGTGCACATTGCGAGGGTGCTGGGCAGGGGGGCCCGAACTGGCCATGCCAAGTGCATGGGCAGTGCAGGGGCCCGCTGCGGCCCCCTGCACCTGTTCTCTGCCAGCCTTTTCATGGTGGGCGAAATCCCCATTGCAGAGCTGCTTGCAGCGCTACCCTGGAGGATTAGGATCTCTGCCACCGCAAGACCGCCGGGCTGCAAGATCCTGAAGGATCTGGAGTTACCCCACCACCCGGACCACCAGGGTTTTAATGTCGCTACGAGTGTGGCGACTTTAAGCCCGCCACACAGATACAAACGTTCTACAGCTATATATATATATATATATATATATATATATATATATATATATATATACACACGCACACACACACACACACACACAATTAAAATATGCGTAAACATCTATTGTTTAATGTTCACTGTAATTATTTGTTTAACAAAATGTGGCTATTTTATGTCTATTAATGATAATGTAATTATATTGCCAATATTATTGTGGTCGATATTGTGTGAGGCAATTCTTTTGATATCATACGTTTATTTAAAGATGAGGATCTTTTTGTTTCCAATATTTATGTTTTCAATAGAAGTAAAAGTCTATGGGCCACATTACAAGCTTGGCAGTCAAACGAGCAGACTGCAAACTCATGGGAAGGATGCCACTGCCATGGTGGCGGCACCCCCCCAAAGCATATTACAATGTTCCCACCGGACTGACCAGTAAGAACATTGTATTACACCGTTCCCGCCGGGCTGACCGGTGAGGGAGCTGAGGCCAATATCATAGTACACCAGCACCATTGGAATGTGCCCTGTATGTAAAGCAGAAAGTGCACATTCCGATGGTGCTGGGCAGGGTGCTCCTGCACTGCTCATGCAATGGGTATAGGCAGTACAGGGGCCACATCTGTGGCCCCTGGCACTGGCTTTCCACCAGCCTTTCCATGGCAAGGCGACCGCCATGGAAAGGCTGGCGGAAAGCTGAGCTGTAATCAGCATGGCAGCCCTGAGTTCAGCGCTGCCATGGCTGAGTACAACTCAGACCACTGTCAGCCCATTGGGAATGATGTTCCTGGTGGGAACGGTGGTTCTCTGGCATTGGTCCTCCCACCAGGGTTGTAATGTGGCAGTCGGACCACCTGGAGTGTGTTAGTCCAACAAAGGTAGCATGAATGGATGTAGATGTAATGTGGAAGGAATATACATTATGAGTTGTAAAGGTTAATTTTCTGTAGTATGTGTGAATATTGTAAGCAGTGTAAAAGTAATAAGTTTGAAAAAACGTATTTATATATCATGCGGAGGTATACCGCATTAAGCTTGCAATATATACCACAGTACATGCTAATGGCTGTGTTGAGCAAAGGTAAGAGGCTGCCTTGTAGTTTTTAACACAGTTTCACTGTGTTCTGTGTTTCGATGTGCTCTTGCTTAGGGCCCTACATATAGGTAAGTATTAGGTTTTATTATTGCTCACTACCTATTACCATTTTATTTAGGTGGTAATAGGTAGAGAATTTGATTTATAATTTTCCATGTATTTTTATAGCAGTGTAGCAGTCTAGGGAGAACTGCACATTTTTTAAAGTAGTGCAGTTGTAGGTATTACCGCACTACTCCATACACTTTATTTAAGCATATTTAAATATGCAAAAAATTTAACATACACTTTAGTCGCTATATTTCTAATATATAGGGGGTCATTCCGACCCTGGCGGTCAAAGACCGCCAGGGCCGCGAATGACGGACGCACCGCCAACAGGCTGGCAGTGCTTCCTTGCCCATTCTGACCGCGGCGGTAAAGCCGTGGTCAGAAAACCGGGGCCGGCGGTTTCCCGCCGGTTTACCCCCGGCTGGGCGAATCCACCATGGCGGCGCTGCAAGCAGTGCCGCCATGGGGATTCTGACCCCCTTACCGCCAGCCTGTTTCTGGCGGTTGTCAGAGGCACTGACAATGCCACTGGCATGGCCAGTGCAGGGGCCCCCTAACAGGGCCCCATTAAGCTTTTCACTGTCTGCTTAGCAGACAGTGAAAAGCGCGACGGGTGCAACTGCACCCATCACACCCCCGCAACACCGCCGGCTCCATTCGGAGCCGGCTTCTGTGTTGCAGGGCTCCTTCCCGCTGGGCCGGCGGGCGCTACCTTGGGTAGCGCCCGCCGGCCCAGCGGGAAGGTCAGAATGGCACCAGTGGTCTTTTGACCGCGGTGAGGCCAAATGGCGGTTCCCGCCAGGCGGGCGGCAACCGCCGCCCGCCGGGGTCAGAATGACCCCCATAGTGTATTAAAATGTAATTTACAGTTTTTCAACATATATTTTTTGTATTTCTTTTTTGCACCATGGTACTCCCAAGGCAGTACCACTGTACTCCGTACATTATTTTTAAAAAACATATAAATATTTTTCCCTACCTATTATCACTGTTTTAAAACAGAAATAGGCAGGGAACAAATACCAAAGCTAATAATTATCTAGATCCGAAGATATTTACTAAGATCTGTAGGCATAATGCACAACACAGTCAAACTGGACTTAAAAACCAGATGGCTGCCTTTAATTTTTGTAAAGGCACTCATTAGCCAATCACCTAATTACTTGTCATCCAATGTACCATGGTGTTACCGGAATGCTACAGCAAAAACAGATATCACTAAGTTGTTCTGTCTTATACCTTAACAATCACTAAACACATTCAGGGCTTCAATACGAGATTGTCGGTCATACTGCCAGACCGCAAGACCACCATGTTAGCAGTCCGAAAAAGACCGCCATGTTGGCGGTCTTACAGACTGCCATATTATGAGTTACACAGGCAGGACCGCCAACCAAAAAAGGCAGACTGCCAGCGGCGTGGAGGCCTGAAATAAGCGGTCCGACCTCCAGCCCCGACCGCACAACCACCAACCAGAGAACGTATTACAAGCCCAAAGTGGCAGTGCCGGGCACCCATGGCGGTTAGCTGATGGCGGTCCGAATCACAGCGATTCGTGTTCACCAAAGTAATACACAACTGCACATTGGATGAATTGGAAAGCAACACATCTGACACACATTGCCACACTGGACACACCTGCAAAAGGGCATTATAAAACACACCCCTTCACACACCACAGACCTAGCAACACAGAGCAATGTTTTCCCACAATGCACCTATACTAGGGACCATTTTTTTCACCATCCCATACAACACCCTGCACACACTTCACTCTATTCACATCCTTTTGCACTACTCCTGTTTAGTAAGTCACTGTCACTCTTCTATATATATATTTTTTTGTTCCACTATGTCATGTTCCAAAAATCCCCATTTCACAGATGAAGAGTTAAGCATCATGGTGGATGTAATCATAATGGTAGAGCCACAATTGTCTGGAGCCCAAGTCAAGCATACTCCTCTCAGTAAAAAAATGGAAATGTGAGGCAGGATATTCGACAGAGTAAATGCTGTAGGCACCACCCTGCACACAAGGGAAGACATCAGAAAGAGGTGGAACGACGTCAGGGGATAGGTCTTCTTTCCTGGTCTCCTGGCACCAGCTGCAGGCTAAGAAGACTGGTGATGGTCCTCCAACACTCTCATTACAACACTATCCCTGGGAGGAGAAGGTCTTGCCATCCTGCATTTTGAGGGCTTGACAATACCTGGGGAAGTGGAGTCTGGTAATTCACAACACCAATAATGTCACCAAAATGCCATATAATGCATGCTCACTGCTCACCTTTTGCCACCTTCACTGTCCCTCCATTCACCAGCACAGTGTCCACCAGTCCAAAGACCCCTGTTTGGCATCTGACAATTGAAGTGTACCCACGTGGGGGTGATAACATTTGTGTATAGTGTGTCTATTACAGGATGTTACATGACTACAACTCCCACCAGGCACTTTTGTACAACTCCAAACACCAGACCAGTGTTTCCTTCTTCAAATATCCTTGTTTTAAACCCTAATTGAACTGTACCCACCCTGGAGGATAACATTTGTCAAGTGTGTGTAGTGCAGTTACTGACATGACAACTCCCAACAGGCACTGTTACTGTTACTCAAACCATCAGCACAGTGTTTCCTTCTCCAAATACCCTTGTTTGTTATCTCCCAATTATAGTGTACTTACCTGTGAGGAAAACATATGAATAGTGAGTGTAGTACAGGGACTGGCATGACTGCTAAGGCCAGGAAGCACTGTTACTGTTACTCCATTCAGCAAGCCCTGTGTCTTCTTCTCCAAATACCCTTGTTTGTTAACTCCCAATTGTAGTGTACACACCTGGGAGATTAACATTTGTATAGTGTATACCAGAGAGAGTGACATGACTGAAACTCACAATAGGCATGGTATCTGTAACTCCAAACACCAGTGCAGTGTTCTCTTGCCCAAATACTACTGTTTGTCAATTCCCAAATGAAATTGACTCACCTGGGGGGGATAACATTTGCCAAGTATTGGGGAGTAGTGAGAGTGACATGACTGCAACTCACAGCAGGCACTGTATCTGAAACTACAAACACCAGCGCAGTGTTCTCTTGTCTGAAGATCACTGTTTGTCAACTCCCAAATTAAGTTTACGCACATGGGGAGATAACATTTGTCAACTATTCTGGAGTAGTGAGAGTGACATGACTGCAACTCACAGCAGACACTGTGGGAGTCATTCTGACTTTGACGGGCGGCGGAGGCCGCCCGCCAAAGTCCCGCCGGCAGAATACCGCTGCGCGGTCAAAAGACCGCCGCGGTAATTCTGAGTTTCCCGCTGGGCTGGCGGGCGACCGCCAGAAGGCCGCCCGCCAGCCCAGCGGGAAACCCTCTTCCATGAGGATGCCGGCTCCGAATGGAGCCGGCGGAGTGGAAGGGGTGCGACGGGTGCAGTTGCACCCATCGCGATTTTCAGTGTCTGCTCGGCAGACACTGAAAATCTTGGTGGGGCCCTGTTAGGGGGCCCCTGCAGTGCCCATGCCATTGCCATGGGCACTGCAGGGGCCCCCAGGGGCCCCACGACACCCGTTACCGCCAGCCAGGTTCTGGCGGTCAAAACCGCCAGAACCAGGCTGGCAGTAAGGGGGTCGGAATCCCCATGGCGGCGCTGCTTGCAGCGCCGCCATGGAGGATTCCCTTGGGCAGCGGGATACCGCCGGTTTCCCATTTCTGACCGTGGCTGTACCGCCGCGGTCAGAATGCCCATGGGAGCACCGCCAGCCTGTTGGCGGTGCTCCCGCGGTCGTTGGCCCTGGCGGTCCATGACTGCCAGGGTCAGAATGACCCCCTGTATCTGTAACTCCAAAAACCAGCACAGTTTTCTCTTGCCCAAAGACCACTGTTTGTCAATTCCCAAATTAAGTTTACTCACCTATGGGGATAACACTTGCCAAGTATTGGGGAGTAGTGAGAGTGACATGACTGCAACTCACAGCAGACACTGTGGGGGTCATTCTGACCCTGGCGGTCGGTGATAAAGCGGCGGCCAACCCGCCAACAGGCAGGCGGTCAAAAAAATGGAATTCTGACCCTGGCGGGAACCGCCAACACAGCCCGCCACTTTAACACTCCGACCGCCACGGCGGGACAGACAAACAGCGCGGAGGTCACCGCCAACAGGCAGGCGGCAGACAATGTACCGCCCACCCTATCACAGCTCACCAATCCGCCACCTTTTCCGGGGCGGGAGCCCCGCCGATAAAAACACGGCGGAAACAGACTACGAACGGGAAAACGCTCACCTATACACACTCCACGAGGAAGGAGGACAGCATGGAACCCGAATTACACATCCTACCAGCTATTGTCTACCTGCTCATCTACCAGGAGTACGAACGCCGGTGCAGACGACAGCGGTGAGTACTGCACCTACGACACAGGCGAGGGGGGAGGAGGAAAGCTTACGGACCCACACATGCGCCATACACCCACCCCCCCACCACAACTACCTACACCCCAATGCCGAGCAACAAGTCAGGGTGACACCACACAACACAAACCCCCCGGAATAATGCAAAGACACAATTAAAATGATCTACAAAATATATGTATAAATAGCTCCATTGAAGGTATGGGAAATATGCCATATAAAAGATACAAAAATAAGGAATGAACATATTCTACAATATATACATAGGCAAAAAGTCCTGCACATTCCATAGTCCGTGGGCCAATGTGCACAAACACATGGGCAAAGCCCACACAGGAGACCAGATACCATTGGAGAGAACACTGCTGGGGCATCAGATGATAAAACTACAGGCACCTCAGGGGGAAGGGAAGGGGGGGCACCTCAGCCACATGAGTCCACGACGCCAGATCCACAAGGGGCCTCCATGCCCACTCTGCCATCCTGGGGAGTGCAAAGCCACAGTCTCACAAGTCTCTACAGTGGGTGGCTTGCCCACTGTGCCATCCTGGGGAGTGCAAAGCCACAGTCTCTCAAGTCTCTACAGTGGGTGGCTTGCCCACTGTTCCATCCTGGGAAGTGCCAGGCCACAGTCCATCAGATGGATTACCGACTCCACTGTTATTGGAGGAGGCATGGTGCCCAGAGTGCTTCGTGAAGCCCTGCTCGACACAGAACCGGCACCGTCAATGTGCCAGTGGTGCTTGAGACGGCGGTGGCCAGCGGAGCGGTGCTTGAGATGAAGGCCCCAGCGGAGCAGTGCTTGACAGGAAGGCCCCAGCGGAGCGGTGATTGAGATGAAGGGCCCAGCGGAGCGGTGCTTGAGATGAAGGGCCCAGCAGAGCGGTGCTTGAGATGAAGGGCCCAGCGGAGCGGTGCTTGAGATGAAGGGCCCAGCGGAGCGTGCTTGAGATGAAGGGCCCAGCGGAGCGGTGCTTGACAGGAAGGGCCCAGCGGAGCGGTGCTTGAGACGGTGGTGGCCAGCGGAGCGGTGCTTGACAGGAAGGGCCCAGCGGAGCGGTGCTTGAGATGAAGGGCCCAGCGGAGCGGTGCTTGAGATGAAGAGCCCAGCGGAGCAGTGCTTGACAGGAAGGGCCCAGCGGAGCGGTGCTTGACAGGAAGGGCCCAGCGGAGTGGTGCTTGACAGGAAGGGCCCAGCGGAGCGGTGCTTGAGATGAAGGGCCCAGCGGAGCGGTGCTTGACAGGAAGGGCCCAGCGGAGCGGTGCTTGAGACGGCGGTGGCCAGCGGAGCGGTGCTTGACAGGAAGGGCCCAGCAGAGCGGTGCTTGACAGGGAGGGCCCAGCGGAGCAGTGCTTGAGACGGCGGTGGCCAGCGGAGCGGTGCTTGAGATGAAGGGCCCAGCGGAGCGGTGCTTGAGACGGCGGTGGCCAGCGGAGCGGTGCTTGACAGGAAGGGCCCAGCGGAGCGGTGCTTGAGATGAAGGGCCCAGCGGAGCGGTGCTTGACAGGAAGGGCCCAGATGAGCGGTGCTTGACAGGAAGGGCCCAGCGGAGCGGTGCTTGAGATGAAGGGACCAGCGGAGCGGTGCTTGACAGGAAGGGCCCCTGTTCAGCGGTGCTTGTCCCGGCGGGGCCCGTTCAGCGGTTCTTGTCCCGGCGGGGCCCTGTTCAGCGGTGCTTGTCCCGGCGGGGCCCTGTTCAGCGGTTCTTGTCCCGGCGGGGCCCTGTTCAGCGGTGCTCCTCCCGGCGGGGCCCGTTCAGCGGTTCTTGTCCCGGCGGGGCCCTGTTCAACGGTGCTCCTCCCGGCAGGGCCCGTTCAGCGGTTCTTGTCCCGGCGGGGCCCTGTTCAGCGGTTCTTGTCCCAGCGGGGCCCTGTTCAGCGGTTCTTGTCCCGGCGGGGCCCGTTCAGCGGTTCTTGTCCCGGAGGGGCCCTGTTCAGCGGTTCTTGTCCCGGCGGGGCCCTGTTCAGCGGTGCTCCTCCCGGCGGGGCCCGTTCAGCGGTTCTTGTCCCGGCGGGGCCCTGTTCAGCGGTGCTCCTCCCGGCGGGGCCCATTCAGCGGTTCTTGTCCCGGCGGGGCCCTGTTCAGCGGTTCTTGTCCCAGCGGGGCCCTGTTCAGCGGTTCTTGTCTCGGCGGGGCCCTGTTCAGCGGTTCTTGTCCCGGCGGGGCCCTGTTCAGCGGTTCTTGTCCCGGCGGGGCCCGTTCAGCGGTTCTTGTCACGGCGGGGCCCTGTTCAGCGGTTCTTGTCCCGGCGGGGCCCTGTTCAGCGGTGCACCTCCCGGCGGGCCCTGTTCAGCGGTGCTCCTCCCGGCGGGGCCCTCTTCAGCGGTGCTTGTCCTGTGTGTCTAGGGAGCCAGACCTGGGCAAGACTTCCCGCTCATTCACCATCCGAACTTGCGGTCGTGGCGCCCTCCTGTGATGGAGTCCTGGGCCCGTGGGTGTCGTTCGTCACACCCGGAATGGGGCTGGTGGGGCACTCCTGGGCAGCTCGCCTCCTGCCTGACTTCTCCGCCCTGCTGCCCTTGCCCTCCTTCGCTGAAGCTCTGTGGCCCTTGCCTCCCTTGGATGATGTGGCAGGTGACGGGACAAGGCTACTGTCCTTGGTGGCAGCCGTCTGAGTCTTGTCGCGCCGGGCCTTTTTCTTTTTTGTACTCTTCCCAGGGGGTGGGCTGGCTGTCCCCTTGCTGCTGGCCGATGTTCCTGCCCTAGGATCTGGTGGACTCCAATAGCCCTGCACTTTGGTCACAGTAGATGCAGGGCTGGTAGTGGCTGAGGTGCTTTTTTTACTCTTACCAGATGGAGGGGGTGGGTCAGTGATTGGAACGAGCTCAAGGTTGGAAAGGAAAAGGACTTGGGAAGGACAGGGACGGGTAGGTGTAGTGGGTTTGGGAGTGGAGGAAGAGGATGTGGTTGTAGGAGAGTCAAGTGTGCTGTCTTTGGGTGCAGGTGCCTGTGACGGAGGCTGTCGTGAGGTGGATGGCTGTTGGGTGGGTGGCTGCATGCGTTTGTGTGCTTTGGAAGAAGGGGGGACAGACACACTGGGAGAGGACACAGGGGACGTGTAAATGGCAGTGGGGGTGGTGACTGCACGTGTGCGGACTGTAATGGAGGGTGTGCTGGTGATAGAAGTACTGGCTGATGGTGGTGCGCATGCAGGTATGAGTGGAGACGTCACAGTGAGGGAGGAGGGAGATGAGGAGGTGGGGGACACAGAGGTGGTAGTGACTGTTGGCATGTCTGCATCTGGATGTTGCTTGGGTGAATGCTTGTGTAATCTGTGGTGCTTATGTCTGGATGAGCCGCCCTTGGGTGTAGTGGTGTGTGCAGGCTGGTCTGATGGTGTGGATGGTATAGGCAGAGGAACAGGAGACTGGGACTGGGTGGAGGGAGTCAGAAGAGGGAGGCTGGAGACAGGGACAATGGCTGCCGTCAGTGCTGAGGCCAGAGCGTTGAACGATCGCTGATGGGCAGCCTGACCCGAATGAATGCCCTCCAGGTATGCATTGCTCCGATGTACCTCCCTTTCTACACCCTGGATGGCATTCAAAAGGGTAGACAGCCCAACAATGAGTGTCTTGAGGAGGTCAATGACCTCCTCACTGAGGGCAGCAGGGGTAACTGGGGCAGGGCCTGAGGTGCCTGGGGCGAAGGAGATGCCCGCCTTCCTGGGCGAGCGGCCATGGAGCGAAGGCTGAGGGGCTGCTGGGAGGGCGGGGCTGGTGCGCTGGGTGGCGGCTGTACCTGTTGTGGCGGTGGGCACGGATGTTGCCGCCACCGCTAGGGAGCTCCCTTCCGAGGACGTGTCGGTGTCGCTGACGTCTCTACGGGTCCCCGTTGTGGAGCTCCACTCGCCCTCCGTCTCACTGGTGTACTCGGAGTCTGTTGTATGGCCCTCCGGGGCCATGTGAGATGCAGCTCCCTCGTGCGCCGATGCCACTTCTCCTCCGCCTAATGATGCTAATGCACACATGAACAGGAAGTCAAAGAAAATGGTGGGGGGGAAGAAATGAAGACAGGTTGAGTGCATGCATTGGCAACACCGTTGTCGGAGAGGACAGACACAGAAGCCCCCTGAACTAGGCCGTGCAATCGGGGTACACTACTCAGTTATTGTGACTAGGCCTACAGGTCTATGGACAACAAATGCACACATGGGTGAGGCTGGACCATGGATAGCTGTACTTGGCACCCTACAGAGGTGGGGGGCGGGGGCACAGGGCCGTGTCTAACGGAGGGGCCTAGCCTACAGAATGCGCCCCGGCCTGGAGATAGCCACAGCCCTCCTCCCCCACCCAGACACCTTCACTGCGCGCAAAGATAGCAGAATGTGCTGATTCTCACCCTCTTGTGTCTGCTGTGATGTCCTCACGCGCCCATCCAAATCGGGGTAGGCCACCGCCAGGATCCGGGACATCAGGGGGATCAATTGGCGGCTGGCACCCCTCCTACGTTGGGAGGCCATCCCCAGCAGAGACTCGGCGGTCTTTCTGGTCCCGCGGCAGATGTCCTCCCACCTCTTTCGGCAGTGGGTGCCCCGTCTGTTGTGGACCCCCAGGGCCCGGACGTCCTTGGCGATGGCACGCCAAATGTCGATCTTCTGATGGGCGCTGACCTATGTGACATGTACAGGGTGGTAAAGGAAATCGCATCAGTTTTATGCCTGGTCAATGTGAGTGGCCCCCCCCTCCCCAACCTTGCCATGTGGCACATGCTCTCATCTTTCGTGCGTTGCACTCCTCATTCGCTCCCCTCCCCACCATCTTACATACTCCCCACTCAACACAGGCATAGCCCATTCAACGTGCACCCTGTGTACTAACCTGTTGGTCTGGAGGACCATAGAGTAGCGCATACTGGGGGAGGACCCCATCAACAACTTTCTCCAATTCTTCGGAAGTGAAGGCAGGGGCCCTTTCCCCAGTCGCAGCAGCCATTGTATCTCCCAGACCGAGGTCACAGCAGCACTTGCAGTATAGGTCCTCTCCTGTGGATGATCAGGTCTCGAGTGATTAATCTGATAGAAAATGGCGGTCACGTCCGTGACGGTGCGTACCGCGGCGGTGCGTACCGCGACCGCCGGTGCACATCGTCATTGGCTCCTGAGACCCATAGGGTTCAATGTTAACCAATGCTGCTTTGCGCCGCGGTCTTCGACCGCCTACCGCCACGGTGTGCCACGCCAGCGCAGTGACCTCACATCCCACTGTCACACTTCACAGGTCAGGCAGCTGCCATTTCAAGGGCCCACATGGCATGATTTCTACTGTGTCACACAGGCCTAGGCCTTGCATTGCCACTCATACAAGCCATTCAATGCATAGCGATTCGTGTACTGTGCAAGCTGTGTGAACGAACCTGTGGGTTGCTTGACTGTGTGCTCCATGTTGTCCTTCCTAGGCACCGTCCGGTGGGACTTGCGAGGAGAAGGATGAATCCTCCCGTGTATCGACCGCTGGTGGACCTGTCGACAATGGAAGAATGACATATCATACTTACATACCGGCTTGACAGAGCAACTATACATGAACTATGTGCCCAGCTGGAGCCAGACCTGATGTCCCCCATCCGCCAACCCACAGAGATTCCCCCTCTGGTGCAGGTTCTGTCAGTACTCCATTTTTTGGCAAGTGGGTCTTTTCAGACAACAGTGGCCATATCATCTGGGATGTCTCAGCCTATGTTTTCTAAGGTTTTGTCCAGAGTGCTGTCTGCCCTGATGAAATACATGCAGAGCTACATTATTTTCCCTGAGGTGGGCGATTTGGCTACAGTGAAGGGTGATTTCTATGCCCTTGGACATATCCCCAACATCATTGGTGCCATTGATGGGACCCATGTGGCTTTGGTTCCCCCCAAATAAAGTGAGCAGGTGTACCGAAACGGAAAAAGTTATCATTCGATGAATGTCCAGGTGGTCTGTTTGGCTGACCAGTACATCTCCCATGTAAATGCCAAGTTCCCTGGGTCAGTGCATGACGCGTATGTCATGCGAAATAACAGCATCCCTTATTTGATGGAACAGCTACAGAGACACCGTGTGTGGCTAATTGGTGCCTCTGGTTACCCCAACCTGTCGTGGCTACTGACCCCAGTGAGGAATCCCCGGACCAGGGCAGAGGAACGGTACAATGAGGCCCATGGGCGATCTAGGAGGATCATAGAAAGGACCTTCGGGGTCCTCAAGGCCAGGTTTAGGTGCCTGCATATGACAGGGGGATTCCTCATGTACTCACCAAAGAAGGTGTGCCAGATCATCATGGCCTGCTGTATGCTTCACAATCTTGCATTGCGACGCCAGGTGCCTTTTCTGCAGGAGGATGGTCCAGATGGTGGTGTTGTAGCAGCTGTGGAGCCTGTGGAGAGTGAAGAGGAGGAAGACGACACGGACGACACGGACAACAGGGAGACAGTCATACAACAATACTTTCAGTAGCACACAGGTAAGAATCAGCCACCCCATTTTATATTTACTTAAGGCCTCATGCGTCTCCACTGTCTGTGTTTCCCCCCAGTTCCAGTTAACTGATTTGTGACTTTCCCTTCCCTTTTCAGAGCTGTATGACCCACTGCCTGACTCCAGCTTTGTTTGCCCATGGACTAAAGCTTATTGAAATTGGTATGTTGTCATCACAAAGTAACTGGACTTTATAGCACCGTTATGTGTAATACATTTGTTAAGAATACAAGCAGACTCCTGTTTTTTTAAGTGGAATCAGTGATTTATTTTAAGTGCTACATATAGGTACATGATTGGGAAACGGTGATGGGTGGGGGTGGAGTAATGTCCATGGCAGAGTCCAGTTCTCAGTCGCACAGGTGCATTGTCCATATGCCTGGGGAAGGATGGAGCAGGGGCAGTTCAAGGTTGGACAGGGTGACAATGTGGGACAGTGGGATGACATCAGGGGGTATCTTAGGCTGGCGGGGGTCTTGCAATCCTACTCTGTCTTCTTGTGAGATCTCAGGTTCCGCTTGCGGGGTGGTTCTTCTTCTGCAGGAGGTGGGGTTCTGGTGGCCTGTCGTTGTGTGGGGGCCTCCTGTCCACTAGCGCCGGCGGAGGTGGTAGGCTGTTCCTGGCCTGGGCTAGTGATAGGGGCCCTTTGGGGTGCCACATGGTCCCGCAATGTGGTGACGATCTGGGTAAGGGCCACGACGATGGTCCCCATTGCGGAACCGATGTTCCTCAGTTCCTCCCTGAACCCCATGTACCGTTCCTCCTGCAGTTCCTGGATCTCCTGGAACTGGGCCAGTACCGTCGCCATCGTCTCCTGGGAGTGGTGGTATGCTCCCATGATGGAGGAGAGGGCCTCTTGGAGAGTCGGTTCCCCGGGCCTGTCCACCCCCTGTCGCACAGCAGCCCTCCCAGTTCCCCTGTGTTCCTGGGCCTCTGTCCCATGGACGGTGTGCCCACTACCACTGCCCCAGGTCCCTGTTGTTGTTGGGGTGGTGGGTCAACCTGGGTGCCCTGTAGTGGTGGACACACCGCTGATTTATGTGTCCTGGAGACAGAGGCATGGGCCCGCTGGGTGGGAGCTGTGCTGGTGTTCCCAGAGGGGGTTGGGTCTGGTGTAGCCTGTGGCTGTCTGTGGGGAACCGACTGTCCAGAGGTCCCCGATGGGCCGGGCTGGTCGTCTGGCTCTAGGGAGACAGAGCTGCTGTCATCGCTGGGGGCCTCTTCTGGGGGTGGGATGGACATCTCTGGACCCTCCGTGGCGGTGTGGTGGCGTTCGGGTCCTGCAGGGGTATAAGAGTATGGTTATTGCTTCTGTGTGTGGCATTTCGTGTGATGGGTGGGTGTCCGTGTACCCAAGTGCAGGCATTCCCTTGTGGGGGCTTTTGTGAGGGTGGCTTGTGGGGGTGATGTGTGTGTGCAGTGGGCATGCTTTGGTGATGGGTGTCCATGCTTTGTGGTCGCATGCAGGGCTTGGTGTTGGGATGGGTGGGTTGTGATGGTGAGCCTTTTGCTAGTGGTTGGTGTGATGGGGGATGGGGTGAGGGTGGGGGTATGATTTGGCATGCAGGTGGGGTGGGGGTGGGAAGCAGTAGTGAAGATTTGCCTTACCAGAGTCCATTCCTCCGCCTACTCCTGCGAGGCCCTCAGGATGCAGGATGTGCAAGACTTCCTCCTCCCATGCGGTAAATTCTGGGGGAGTAGGTGCGGGTCCGCCGCCAGTCTTCTGCACCGCAATGTTGTGCCTTGATACCATCGAACGCACCTTCCCCCGTAGGTCGTTCCATCTCTTCCTGATGTCCTCCCGATTGCGTGGATGCTGTCCCACCGCGTTAACCCTGTCCACTATCCTTTGCCATAGCTCCATCTTCCTGGCAATTGTGGTGTGCTGCACCTGTGCCCCGAAGAGCTGGGGCTCTACACGGACTATTTCCTCCACCATGACCCTGAGTTCGGCGTCACTGAACCTGGGGTGTCTTTGGGGTGCCATGGGGTGGTGTGGTTGAGGTGTGGGGTGGCGTTTGTGGTGATGTGTGTGGTGCGTGTGGTGGTGTGTGGTGTTTTGTGCATGGATGTTGTGTGGGTGATGGTGTTGTGTGCCTCTGTGTTGTGGGATTGTCTATTCTGTGCTCTCTCTCTAGCCTTCGTCAATGATTTTGGGTCGTAGGGGCTTGTGGGTGATGTGGGTGTGTGTTTTATATTGTGTTGGGTGTGTGGGAGTGGTGTTAGTATGTGTATCAGGTGTGTGTATTTCAAACTGACCAATGTGGCTGAGTTTTCTATGTGTGTGTGTATTTTGACCGCGGCGGTGTGTACCGCCAATGGAATACCGCGTTTGAAAGACCGCCGCGTGGATTTGTGGGTCGGAATCGTATGGGCGTATTTCTGTTGGCGTGACGGTGGAGGTTTGGTCATCGCCATTTTTTCGCTGACCTTTGGTGTGGCGGACATTTGTGGATGTCGGGTTTTAGGCGGTTTGCCAGTTGCGGGTCAGAATGACCGTGGCGGTTTGCCGCGGCGGTGTTATGGCGGTCTTCTTACAGGCGGTAAGCGCCTTTTACCACCGAGGTCAGAATGACCGCCTGTATCTGTAACTTCAAACACCAGAACAGTGTTATGTTCTCCAAAGACCCCTGTGTCTTAACTCTCAATTGACGTATACCCACCTGGGAGAAAACCATTTGTATAGTGTGTGTAGTACATAGAGTTACATGACTTCAACTCACAAGAGGCTCTCTTAATGTCACTCCAACCACCAGTCCAGTGTTGTCTTCTCCAAAAAACATGTTTTGGAACTCACACATGATGGTGACATTTCTCAAGTGTATGAAGTAGAGAGAGTGTCATTACTGCTAAGACCAGGAGGCTCTGTCTCTCCAATTCCAAACACAAGTCCAGTGTTTACTTGTCCAAATTCCCTTGTTTGTTAATTTTCAATGGATGTGTACTTATCTGGGAGGATAACATTTGTATATTGTGTGTCGTACAGGGACTTACATGACTGCAACACCAAGGAGAGCATGTTCCTGTAACTCCAATCACCAGCCCAGTGTGTACTTGCCCCAATGCATCTGTTAGTGAACTCTCAAATGAAGTGTACTCACCTGGCAGGATACCAATTGTCAAGTGTTGGGAAGTAGAGGGAGTGACCTGGCTGAAAAGCCCAATAAGCCCTGTTTCTCTAGCTCCAATTACCAGTCTAGTGTGCATTTACCACAATGAATCTGTTAGTGATCTCTCAAATGAAGTGTACTCAACAGGGAGGATACCAGTTGTCAAGTGTTGGGAAGTAGTGAGAATGACCCGACTACAACTCCCAGGAGGCACTGTTTAAGTGACTCCAAACACCAGAACAGTGGCCACTTATCCAAAAACCCTTGCCTGCTAAATCTCAATTGAGGTTTACTCACATACCTAGCTCCATCTTGACATGCCGACTTAAGATGTAAATTCTGAAGACAAGAAGGACACCTTACCCTGTGTGCAAAACAAGCATCCAAAAGGCCCTAAGATGCATTACCAGAATGGTATTGGCAGCAGACACATTCACAAAGCACTGACCACATTATGACTCCAATCACATATTCAACAAAGTCCTGGGTCTGCCTGCATATCAAGCAACTAGCCCTCAAATGGTCAAAGTCACATTTTGCCTAGCCACTGTTTTCCCTGCACTGGTGGGAAGATGTAATTCTCAGCCCATCCTCCCAAGTGGTAATGACCTGCACATTTCAGAAGATGCTTGACTTAAATGAATTGGCATGCTTCACAAATATCAGGTCAGTACAACCAATAGCATGGGTATGTGTCACAAAAGGATAACACGCAAATAAACTAGGCATAAGGTCTTTGCAAAAATGTCACTGTAAACGTATACAACCGGTAACATTGTATGCTTCACATCAACAGGCCTACCTACCACTGGGCACACAGAGGCCACAGAAGAAAATGCCACTACCCTCATAAATGAAGCCCTCAATGAAGAAGACACTCCTGGACATCTGGATATCCAGTTCTGGCCCACCTGAACAACCTGGTGAGCCTCACTGTGCCCGCATCATCACCTCCCAACCCGTTGTCTCGATATCACAGGCAGCCATTCGCCCCCTAACCTGTGTCCTTAAGACAGTGTCTACCATCTTGTGTCCCCCAGTCCAGAATCCTGAGTCGCAGCACAACACCTTGGACACTGATGGTCCAGTGGGAGGGGTTAACCTGTGGCAAGGGCAGAGGCATGTGGGCGTATGGTGCATGGGAGGGATGCTGTTGGCCAGCAGGGTGAGGCCACTGAGGGTGCTCCTGGTCAAGACACCATCAGCCACTTCTTGGGGGTCAATCAGGAGCCCCAAGGCGTGATGGGCTAGGCACCTGCAGAACTCCGGGAGATCAAGCGGCTGCAAAGGGACACCCATAGGGATATGCGTGAGCAGAGAGAGGCCCGCAATACCAACATGGCCTCCCTAACAGGGATATTGAAGGACATTAACAGTACCCTGAACAGGGATCGTCAACGATATTATACCCTTTCCTTTGGCGCAGCAATACCAGGCCCTTCATCAGTGCCAGCCACTGAAAAGGAGGCTCTGTTAGGGAACGAACCCGCCCCAGACACCCCTACCTCTGTAGCAGCAGATCCCTCCTCCCCCACCCAAGCGGGGGCGTCCAGCAAAGACTGCAGGAAGTTTGGATGGCAAGACACCCACCACTGCCAGCATGAGACTTCTTCCTAAAGTATCTCCTTTGGGTGCTACATATTAACTCTGTTGACTGTTCTTCAACCACTTTTCATTTCCAATGAGAGGAGTACACTGGACTTTGAACTTACAATTGTGTGGCATCTACTCCAATGATTTCACCCACCATGACTGAACCCTTCACTGTTCTTTTCAACCATGCCCCAATATTATTTTATGCACACATTTTCAATAAATCCACCTATCACAAAGTCAGTGTCTGCCTTTTTCTGTCCACATTTTGATGTGTAGAGACGTGAAGCAAATGAGGAAGACAAGATGCTAATGCAAGGAGGGATATGTTATAGGTACAGTGCCCTGCTAAGAATCACTACCAAAACACACAACCACATTGCTAGAAGTGGACAAGCAAGAGGCACTCGTTAAATTAGCATTAATATAACAGATAGTACAATAATATCTGCCGTAGTCGCTGTAAATGTCCTTTATGGTAGAGCACCATGCAATGTATCTTTGTAATGGTGTAAGATACAAACACACAAATTGAAAGGCGAGGCAGTCTTCAGTACGATTCAAACATTCTTGTGCTTTAACATCAATGTCCAAATTCAATCCAGTCAGTTATTCAGCAATAATTGCCATGGGTGATGTTCCAGTCTGACCCCACAGCCTAATATCAATGTCCAAAATCAATCCAATCAGTTATTCAGCGACAATTCCTACGCATGATGTTCCAATCTGACCCCACAGCCAACAAGTGTTTCATCCAGGGGATACCTGATCGACTTCGTCAGGGCTGTATACACAAATCTGCTGTATGTCACAAAACTTGAGGTACTGTAGGAATGGATCATCTACTTATGAGCCAAAGTATGCTCCGCTTCCAAAATTGCATTCGTTTATTGTTCGTACCAATCTGAGTATGAAGCAGTATGTGGACCGCCGTTAGAAGTTCGTCTGTTCCGAACGTGAGTACGCACATTGCTACAAGTGTCTGGTCACACCAAACATTTTATTTCACTGAACAGCACATAGGCTGTCCATAAGTCTGGACTGTCATAGCCAAGAATGTCTGACACATTTTGTGTCAAGATACACATATCAAGGTACAGCCTCCCAGACCATGAAAGAAAGGGACTTTTCAGGCATTCTCCTGTAGAATAGGCAAACAGAAAAGTGAATGGTGTCACTAGGTTAAGCTTTATTATATACCAAACCAAAATAATCCAACATCACATAAACAAAGGTACAGAGAGCAGTATAACTGTCCCTGATCACAGGTCCATCATAAGCCATTGACCATGCATCTGGTGGTATGACACAAACATATGTCAGTGTTGTGGCACAGACACCGTGGCCTGCAATGATGAAACACATCTACAGATACATACAGGTCATACAAGAAGAGAGTTTAGCCAATGTGAAGGGTGAATGACTTGCTTGCATTTGATGACAACATATTTCATGGCCATATGATCACTCGCATAATGCAATTGGCCTAACACAGCACAATAAACAATGCACATTTCAAACCTTTCACCCAAACACTGCTCAAGCTGCCTTGGCACAGGTCTCATACACCCCAAATCTTTGACCTGCATTACCTTGAACAATCCATGTCCACTCCCTAAGTTGGAACAGCATCAGCTACCTGCCAATGTCACAACTCTGAAATGCCCACATGAAGATGTCATGGTGAAGGTACCTATACAAAGACAAAACAAGGAGTATAGGCTTAAAAATAATCCTATTACACAAATCATATGGCAGCCACATGGAAAGGAAATTACATTGCCATGCAAAGTTCCTACATTAAGGTGGGGATATGTCAAATGCTAACCTTTGAAAGGTGCTTTGGCTGAATATTGCAGCGTTTTAGCTCCCTAGTTGTTGCTAAAACACTCTACTGTATAACATCCTAACAACTACAGTTCTTCGTACAGTCACAGTCACATGACATATTTACACTCAAGAAAAATTGCTATTGATGAGATCTTCCCACAAGTCAGCTCCTTCCTTTTCACCACTGTCATCCTCACTTGGCATTTCATGAGTCTCACCCAGTAACACTGCAGACTACTTCTCCTCAAGGATGTACAGGACATTTTTCTGCAGGGCAATGTTGTGGAGCATGCAGCATGCCACAATGATCTGACACACTTTTCCGGGTAAGTAGAGGAGGGCTCCACCTATCCTGTCCAGACACCTAAATCTGGCCTTCAGAAGCCCAAAAGCCTGCTCCACTATGCGTCATGTTCTTCCTCATTGAAGCCCCTGGCGTAGTTGGATTCCTTATTGGCATCAACCACTAAGGACAGTTTGGAAATGCAGTCTCCTGTTAAGGAATGGGACATATTTGCAATATTGAGTCCCTCTTTTCAGGATTGTAGCACCAGACATTGCACACAGACGAACAAGACAGATGTGACTTACCAGCCAGCCAGACCCTCTCTGGGTACAGTTGTGACATCAGTTGGGGGTATTGTGCTGTTCTGCATTAGGAAGGAATCATGGATTGAACCTGGATAATGGGCACAGCCCTGTGAAATCCAGAGACCTGTCAAACATAGATCTTGCACCCTGATGGAATGGAAGTTCTGTCTGTTGCAATATACTTGTTCATTGGCTTGCGGTGGGACCAAGCCAACATGTGTGTCATCAATGGCCCCCACCACATGTGGGAGCCGGGCAAAGCCTTAATAGTCAGCTTTCACATGTGCTAAATCCAGATGTCAAGGAAACTGGATGTAGCTGTACAGGTGTTTCAACATTGCTGAGAGGACATCCTTCAATACCAAACTGAACATAGGTTGGGACATGCCAGCTGACAGGGCCATTCTATGTTGGAAGGATCCTGTTTCTAGGAAGTGCAGTACTGAAATGACGTGTACAATGGGTGGTATGCTGGTTGGATAATTAATAGCTGGTATCAGATCTGGATCTATCTGACGATATAAGTCAACTATTGTTTGCTAATTCAGACGATACAGGAGGATGATGTGTCATTCTTCTATGGCCTGAAGGTCTGGCAGTGAATGGTAGACAGGTGGGTGTTGCATCCTCCCTCTCCCTGGGTACCGTGTATGACAAGAAATGAGTTCTAAAATTAGTCATTGTGTCCCAGCTACATACATGATGCAGGTGAATGGTATCAAGTGACAAGGCATTTTAGAAGGAATTTACATGGCAAACAGTACACATCACAGCTGCTAATAACACAAGGATCACATGTGACTCCCATGGTTTTCCGCACATGTGTCCACAGCATGTATCTAGACCAAAATCAAATATGTGCATCACAATTGCCCTTCGAAATGTGACTGGATACCCCGACTGCAAAAATGACCATCCGTGAGGGTGAACTGTTCCCCAGTGATAAATGCCATCTGTGCTCTGCAACATACTACAACGGTGTTTGAGTAGTAGGACCTACATGACAAGACAGGATAAGCTTGTTTGTGAGCTCAAAACAACATTTTTGGATGTGTGATGCAGTTTTTGAAGCCCAATACTGCATTTCAGGCCTCTGAAATGGTGGCTGTCTGACTTACTCCACTGGACATTAGGAACTGCCTGCGACTTCCGATGAAAGTCCTCCATAGGCTAACTTTGTTGCCAGTGGCGGTTGCGGGGCAATGGCTATGTCCGCCGATGGTGACGACCGTGCACATAGCGGACATGACCGCCATGTTCCGAGGAATCACTCACTCAATCATGTCACATCCAGCAGGTGATAGGGCCCCTGCCTTCTCTCCAGAGGAGCTAGAAAGGCTAGTGGACGAGGTCCTACCCCTGTATGAACAGCTCTATGGTGCACAAGAGGAGCAGGTAAGTACCTCATGTGCACAGTTTTATCGGTATTTCACCATCCTTTCCCTCCTCTCAGGCTAAAATGTGGCCATGTGTGCCAAGCTGACTACTCATGCCTGTAGGTGCAGCCTGTGTGCAATCAATGAGAGAGACAATGCACAGGTATTTGTGGCCAGTGCCATATGTAAAGTTCATTCACATTATGTTGTGTGGGAGTTTGGGGTTCCGAGATCCTCCTTGTGTTGGATGTACATAACTAGGTGAGGAGGCATTACTGCTATCCACTGAAATCTCTTTCCTCATTATTGCTGTATATGTCAGACAACATATATGTGCATGGCAGCTTAAGCTGAGTATGCAGGTTGTATGAGTCAGTTGTGAGCAATGTGTATGGTGCCCCAGAAAGTTCTTTACACATCTGCCCTTGCTAAATTGTTGTTTGGATGGCTTATCATGACTCACTCTTCCTGTCAGGTTGCCACAAACACCACATGCTAATTTGCTGTTGGCTACAGGATGTACTGTCCTGCATGGATGTGATGGGAATGTAGTGTCATGTAGGTTCTGTCTGCTCAGCCTGCAGAAACCAAACCTCTCACATGTATCTCCTAGTATGGGTTCTAGTCTCGGCTGGGGTGGAGTCACTGTGGCTATACAACTGTGGCACTGTGCCAACTCCCTGTACCCCAGCAGATCCTGTCATGAGGGCAATATGAGGCTCTGCCCAGAATGCCTCATTCCTTTGATTAGATTAGGAATGGATACAGGGGTAAGATACTTGTCTAGTCCACATGTGCACTTAGCATCATTGTCAATGTATGTCTTTGACTCATGACAGGGCCCCTACTCCCACAGACCTGTTGTCACCTTCCCACAGGTCATATTTGTCTTGTGCAGGCTTATTGCATAACTGACATTCCCACAGTGCAGACAGCATGTTGATTCCTGGGTGGCCATGATATGTGAGTCTGTAGCTTGGTCACGTAGCAGAAACTGCACAACACATCCCTTTGTTTGCTGGATGCCATCTCTGTAGGATGGACACATATGTCCAAATGAGTGTTCTGTGGTACAGGTACATAACACAGAATCCCACCCCTGAAGTGGCATGAGTCTGCATTTGTTAGTCCACACGTACACACATGGAGGGTGTAGACACTTTCTGTGCCCACCATGCCAGTCCCTTCATTGTTACCCAGTTTGTACCCTGGCAGTTACCTTTAGGGACTGCATGCAGGGAGTAATTTTCACATAGTGTGAATGTGTTGGTCCATTCTTGCCTAAGGAGTTTACCCTTCAGAAGCCACAGAGGTGTGATGTGTCTCATAGTGGCTCACATCTCAGTCAGGTTTTTAGAGCATGGCCTACATGATGTCAGTAAGCTTACTTAGTCATTGTAGGGACTAAGCATGGTAGGTGGTTAGTCTGCAGATGGATAAATGTATGTTTGAAGTCATGTCCCCGTACTTACTGGCTTGCACGTGTCACACTTGTGAGGTATTGACAAATAGAAAAGTTCTAGCCTGATATTACTGACATGTATGTGACTCAATCATTTGTGATGAGACTTGTGAACATGATCTCTTGATTTGTCTTTTGCATACATGCAGGTCAATGCCACCAAAAGAAAGGAATATGGAGAGCTATCACCAAGAAGATGCAGAACCTGGGGGTCCACAACCAGCGGAGTGCTCACTGCTGAACAGGATGGGAGGACCTGAGACGCTGGGTCCTGAAGATCGCGGAGGCCCAGCTGGGGCTGCCTTCCCAACGTGGGCGGGGTGCCCGTCGGACCATGACCCCCCTAATGGCCTGCATGCTGGCAGTGATCTATCTGGAGCTTGATGGTCATTTGAGGGCAGCACAGAAGTCACAAGGGGGTAGGTACAAACATATTCCTGCCTGTTCCATTGCAAAGTGATTGAGTTGGGTTCGGACAGCTCCCCCTGGCAATTAGGGATGAGTGATGTGTCACGCAGTAGATGAGTGATAGTTTGTGTAGACATGTCATGTGTAGTATACTGATGTGCCGTGGCCAAGGGACATAGTACACAACTAGGTGGAACTCACAAACCACTTGCTCTGTAGGGATGACATATGGCTGTGGGCATTGATCAATCAATTATTGTCTTGTTGTAGTGGGTGTAATTTCTATCCAACAGACTACTATATCTAAAGCATCCAGGCCAAAGGTAAGTAGGTGATAGATCACTATCCTCTGCCATGTGTCTGCGTAGATGTGTATATAGGCATGTGCCACCCAGAAGCTAGTTGTCTTCAGCATGTAATGGGTGCTGGTGCCTCGCTGCAGTCTGTACTGTGAAGCTGTCCAACATACATGTAACAGGGCTTACATTGTTCTTTGGATGCAACTATAGATCACTTCTTTCCCTTTGGTAAGTGGGGAATGTCCATTGACATAATTCATGTGCCATCACTGTTGCCCACATTTCTTGTGCCTCCATGTCAACATGTGTCCCTTTCCTTTTAGAAAACATTTGTAAGCTGCAGTTTCATGCATGGTCTACCTATGTTGATGGGATGATTCCTATATTCCCTCACATATATGTAAATGACAAACTGTTTCTGGAATAGTACATTTACAATGGGGATACATTTCATGTTGTGTCACAGACAGGAGTGTGTCACCACTGTTTATTGGCTGACACATACCCTCACTCATCATAGCATGTCATTTGGCATCTACCACTGCAGTAGTAATGAGGGACATGACAGGAAGGCCTAGAGTATAGAGCCACAAAGTGAATATCTATGCCCTTGATGTGGCATCATGTGGAAAAATGCACTGCACGTGTGTAATGGGTAAGGTTTGTGCCCTGATTGTTGGCATGCGTCATGGAGTGACTTGCAGTTAAGTTGAAATCATATGTGTTTGGGTACAGTCATTCATCCACAGACAGGCATCTGGGTTTGCATGATCAAAATGAGGACAGTGATGTAGCTTCTCTTTGGGCAACATGCGTAGGGCTTCTTCAAGTACTTGCAAATCTCTGTGTCTCTCCAACATGCACAGGACTAATAGCCTCTACTGATACACTGAGAGTATGTCATTGTAAGGGGTGCCAGACATTTGTGGTGATTACCCTAGGACTTGCTGATTCATTGTGTTGTGTATTTTGGGGAACATTTCTCCCTGGCATATTGCACATGATGTCTCCAGTGTCCACTTCCATGCCACATGTGTCTATTGGGACTCTATTGGGACAAATATCACTTGCTGAAGTGTGCATTGTTGATACGTTTCCAGTGTGACGTGGTTATTTCCATGTCACCTTCTCCGGGATACTGTACTATTGTCATCAACATGACTTGAGTTTGTTCCATCATTTCTTATTGTTGGATCATCATGTATATGACAAATAAACATCTGCATGACCTGGTGTGGGATCTGTGGAAATGCATTTTATATTGGCCTATTATTGTATGCCAACAGTTGACTAAGGTCTGCTCCATGGGGCAAAACTTTGAGTGTGATGGTGTCTCCTAATGGTTGACTGGTTATTGTGGTTGCACAACTTCAGCCATGCAATTGTAGTTGTCAGAGATGCATATGGTAAGGCACGTGTGGGCCACTTAGGTTGAGTTTGTTGCTGGGACCTACTTTACATCATGGTAATGTACTTTAATCAGATCTGTTGTTTGATTGTGAACATATACATGTGATGACCCTATTTCTCTATGTATTTGCAGCATCAGCACTGGCAAGCATAGGACATGGGGCATAGCCGAGTGGGGAAGCATGTGGCCATGGGACCACCGACACAGAGGGACCCAGTGGCTTGGAGGGCATGGGAAGTGCGCAACATCATCATCATATTCTTCCTCCACTGGACACTCCCAGGTGGTGGCGGACCCATCAGAGCATCCCCCGTACCATCCTTGTCTGCTACCCCTGTTCTACCACCACCCTTTCTGTTGCTCTCCACCAAGTTGGCCGTGCCTGCTCACCCAAGAGGGTTGGCATCTCCTTTACTGCAGGCACCTCCTCCCCAGCCCCTGGTACATCTGCTGCCCTTAGTGAGGATTCTATTGACCTCCTGAGAAGTATCACTGTGAGTCAGGCAGCCATTGTGAATGCAATCCAGGGATTGGCAAGTCAGCTACAACAGACCAATGCATTCCTGGAAGGCATTCATGGTGCAATGTCTGGCCTACAGATATATTTTTAGGCTCTGGCCTCCACACAGATGACAGCCAGTCGACCCCCACATTCCTTTCCACCTCCCTCTTTTCACTCTAAATCCCCCTTCCCCGCCTAGCCACAGCACACAGACCCATTTGCATGCATCCACATCAACACACAAGAGCAGCACACACAAACACAAGCACCACAGAACACACTGTCATGCCCATTAGCAACAGACACAACAGCAGTCACCACTTCCCCAGACACCCCCACCAACCCCAGCATTACACACCACATCCAGCATACCCACAGGCACTACACCAACAATCAGTGACACACACACATCATACCCACAGACACCACCCCAGCAGACCATCGGACATGCACCATCAGTACCATACCCGCAAACACCACACACAGATATCCACCACATCCAGCATACCCGCAGTCACCGCCACAACAGCTACAGACACATCCACCACTCCATCCACCAGCACCTCCACCACCCAGTCCCCCAAGACACACAAAAGTACTCACTCACCCACCCACAGACACCCACCAAACACAAGCATACTTCCCAGAAGCACGCACCCACAACATCCACACCTACACAGCAGACAACCACTCCTTCGACCTCCAAATCCCAACCGCCTTCAGTTGACTACCCCCGTGTCCCTAAGATTTTTTTTATGTTTAACCTTAACCTTTCCCCTGTTCCTTCCACCCTGTCCTAAATCAAAGAGGCCCCCACCCACCTTGCAGCCGTTCCCTTCTGCCTCCACAGCCTCCCCTGCCCCCGCAAGCACCCATACCTCTTTCCCCCAAGAAGAAGTCCAACTCTCCCAAAAAGCAGACTGCCACTCCCAAAGCCAAGACCAAACCTCCCCTCCCAAATCTGACTATCCTGCCCCCAAGGATGATCCCTGAGGTACCTGCCTGCCCACTTGATGCCACTTGCTGTGGAGCTTACAAGGCAGTTCGGAGTCATGTTTTGGCACAATACTGTGCTATTATGGACCACAAAACAGACTGGCCATTGGCCTTTATGGTATGTCCATTGCTTAATAAACCCAAACAGTTGTTTTATTGGGTACACCTTTATCCTGCAATTCTTTTTCTACTGGTATGTTGTTCCTGAGTGACTTGTGTTGTGTACCTACTGTTGTGCGTGTTTCAGCCTGCTTGCAGTTCCTTTTGCTGTTGTTCGAAGTATGTGACTTTGCAGTGCAGTGCTGTTGTTTCCCCATGACAAGGGTATATGTTGAGTGTATGGATATGTGAGTGTTCATGCAATGGTGGTGTCATGGCATTGTGTACTGTTTGGTGTGGTAGGTATTTCATCTTGTGTTGTCCAATGTGAGCATGTATGGGGTTAGACTTGTCCCCATTGACCTGCTGAGTCCAGAGTCTATATTTAACATGAGCAAAAATATGGATCTCTAATCTTGCTTTTGTTGAGCTGGATAGAATGGCCCCTGGGTATCCAGCTAATATCTGTAGGCTGTGCATTCAGACGACTTGAGTGCCCTGTGCACATTGACATAATTGTCTACATCTGGCAATCACTGCAGTGCTTGTCACAGGTGAGGGATAAGGGGAGCAGTATAATTTCTTTTTCTGTCCCAGAAAGTCTGTGCAGGTGTGGCCATCTGAGCTGAGGTGCGTCACTCAGACTCAAAGGCACATCCTGGTCAAAAGGGATAGGTTTATGAGCTCTTTACAAAGTAACTTTATTGATGACCTGTACGCATGTTCAGGCGTTGGAAGCACAACCTCAGCATCACTCAGCGCTAGCACAGCTCTGCCTAAGCACCACCTTAGCATCACTCAGCACCAGCGCAGCACCATCTCAGCATCACTCCACACCACTCAGGAACACTCAGTACCACCACAACATCACTTAGCACAAGCACAACACAATTTAAGCACCACCTGAGCCCCACTGCAGCATCAGCTCAGCACCAGTGCATCAATGCAGCACCACCAGAACACCAGTTTAGCACCGCCTCAGCACAAGTGCAGCATCAGTGCAGTACAATCTGAGCACCACCTAAGCATAACTTCACTACCAGTGCAGCACCACCTCAGCATCAGTGCAGCACCCTCAGACCCAGTAAAGCACAAGCACAGCATGACTTCAGCTACAACTCAGCACCAGTGCAGCACCACTTTAGGATCAGTGCAGCATCACCTTAGCACCACACACATCACCTCAGCACCAATGCAGCACCAATTCAGCACCACCTGAGCACCAGCATAGCTCCACCTGAGCACCATCTCAACATCACTCAGCAGCAGCGCAGCACCATCTCGGCATCACTCTGCACCAACTCAGCAACACTGAGCACCACCTCACCATCACGAAGCACCAGCACAGCACTACCTGGGCACCACCTCAGCATCACTCATCACCAACACAACACCACATTAGCACCACATGAGCACCATTGTAGCTTCAGCGCCACACCACCTCAGCACCAGTGCATCAGTGCAGTAACACCTCAGCATCATCACAGCACTACTTCAGCATCATTCAGCGCCAACTCTGCATCACTCAGCACCACTGCAGCACCACCTGAGGATAATTTAGCATCAATCTGCACCACCTGAACAGCCCACAACACAAGCACAACACCACCTCAGCATCAGCAATACCAGTGCACCAGCACAGCTCCATCTCAGCATCAGTGCAGCAGCACCTCAACATCAGCACAACACCATCTCAGTACCAGCGCAGCATTGGTACAGCACCATCTCACACCATTTAATCACCAGCGCAGCATCACCTCTGCACCAGTGAGGCACCACCTCACTACCAGTGCAGCACCACCTCAACAATGCAACACCACCTCAGCACAAACTCAGCACCAATACAGTGCCACTTCATCATCAGCACAACACCACCTCAGCACCAGTGCACCATCAATTCAGCAGCAGCAACTCAGTATCACTCAGCACCACTTAAGCACCAGTGCAGCACAACCTAAGCACCAGCTCAACATTAGTAATTAGCAGCACAGCACCAACTCAGCATCACTCTGCACTACTTCAACAATACTCAGTACTTCCTCACCATCACTCAGCACAGCACACCACTACCTTGGCACCACCTCAGCATCACTCACCACCAGCACAGCACCACTTCATCACCACATGAGCACACCACTGCAGCATCAGTGCAGCACCACCTCAGCACCAGTGAGTAAGTGCAGCACCATCTCAGCACCAGCACATCACTACCTCAGCATCAGTGCAGCACCACTTCATCACCAATCAGCATCACTCAGCACCATCTCTGCATCACTCAGTACCACCACAGCACCAACACAGCACCACTTGAGCATCATCCAGCATCACTCAACCCACCTGAACAGCACCACAACACCAGCAGAGCACCACATCAGCATTACACTGCAGCACCTCTGCACCAGCACAGCACCACTTCGGCATCAGTGCAACACCATTTCAGCACCAATGCAGCACTATCTGGGAGCCACCTCAGCACCAATGCAGCACCACATTAGTACTACCTCTGAACCAGTGCAGCACCACCTCAGCATCAATGAAGCACCCTCAGTCCTAGTGTAGCACCACTGCAGCAGCTTCTCAGCACCAAGTCTGCGCCAACACAGCACCAGCTCAGCATCAGTGCAGCACAGCCACCTCAGCATCAGCCCAGCACCATCTCAGAACCACCTAAGCATCACTCAGCACCACTTCAGCACCAGTGTACCTCTTCACCATCACTCAGCACCAAACTAGCATAACCACAGCACCACCTGAGCGTCAGCACCACCTGAGCACCAGCGCAACACCACCTCAGAATCATCACAGCACCACCTCAGTATCAGCACTGCACCACACCAGCATCAATACACCAGCACAGCCCCACCACAGCATATGTACAACACCACCTCTGCACCAACACAGCGACTCCTCAGCAGCAACTCAGCACCAATGCATCACCACTTTAGCATCAGTGCAGGATCACCTCAACACCATCGCAGCATCCCCTCAGCACTAGTGGAGCACCAAGCTAAGCACCAGCACAGCACCACCTAAGGACCTGTACATCATGACCACCTCAGCATGATTTGGCACCACCTCAGCATGACTCAGCACCACCTCACTATCACTCGGCACCACCTGAGCACTACCTCTGCTCCAGCACACCACTGCCTCAGCACCACCTCAGCATCATTCAACACCTCCTGCTCACCAAGGCAGCACCAGCAAAACATCTGTGCAGCACTACCTCTGCACCACCACCTCAGCATCACTCAGCACTACCACAGCACCACTTCAGTGCCACTTCTGCAGCAGTCAGCACCACCTCAGCACCAGGGCTGCACCACTTGAGCACTACCACAGCATCAATCAGCATCACATCTGCACCACCTCAGCACAACCTCAGCACCAGCGCAGCATCAGAGCAGAACCAGTGCAGCAGTACTTTAGCACCACTTCAGCTCCATATCAGGGCCAGTGCAGAACCAACTCAGATCCAGAGCAGCACCACCTCAGCACCACCACCCCAGGATCAGTGCAGCACTGCTTCAGCACCAACTCAGCAATAGCACAGCACCACCTCAGCAACAGCGCAGCACCACCTCAGGACCACCTCAGCACCACCTCAGGACAAACACTGCACCACCTCAACACCGAGGCAGCATCGCCTCAGCATTACTGCAGCACCACCTCAGTACCAGCATAGCACCACTTCAGCACAACCTCAGCACCAGTCCAGCACCACCTCAGCATCATCGCATCATTAGTACAGCACCACCTCAGCACCTGCGTAGCACCTCCTCAGTTCTAGAGCAGTACCTCCCCAGCCATAGCACAATACCACATCAACACCGCCTCAACTCCAGTGCAGCAACACCTCAGCATCACTTTATCTGTGAAGCTCACCAGCAGCATTTTGGAATCTCAGAGACCTGCAAACTAGTTTCTTCATATAAAGATTCAAGGTGATTAACTGAGGGGGGCCGAGAAAATGTGTGGGTGCAAAAACTTAAATCCCCGTGCATTTTCCATTGAGTTTTTTTAGGGAGCAGTACTAGAAAATCTGCTAAACAGAATCACACCAAATTTGACAGGAGCGAGATCTTGGTCCAGAAAGCATGCGTTTGGTGATTTGATGCTGATTGGCTGCATGTCAAATGAGAACAAATGTTGCAAGCAGCCATTATGGAACTCGGAGACTTAGGGCCACATGCAGCAAAGTCCAATTTTATGAATCGGAAATTGCGAGTCGGTGCGACTCGCAATTTCCGATTCGCAAAATCGGATATGGGGTCGCAAAGACCCACTTCATTAATATTAATGAGGTGGGTCGCATTTTGCGACCCCATAGCGAGTCCCTGCACTCACAGGGATGGTGGCCTGCTGAAGTCAGCAGACCTCCATGTCTGTGACTGCTTTTTAAATAAAGCAGTTTTTTATTTTTATTTTGCAGCCCGTTTTCCTTATAGGAAAACAAGTTGCAAAATAAAAAAAATTACGAAACCATTTGGTTTCGTTTTTTCAGAGTAGGCAGTGGTCCGTTGGACCACTGCCTGCTCTGAAAAAACCTTGTGGGCAACATTAACAAAGGGGAAGGGTTCCCATGGGGACCCCTTCCCTTTTGCGAATGAGTTACCACCAGAGTGACACTGGTGGTAACTGCGAATTGCTTTGCGACCGCATTCGCGGTCACAAAGCAATTCTGCATTGCGATGCGAGTCGCAAATAGGAAGGGAACACCCCTTCCTATTTGCAAGTCGCATTCACAATTTGCGAGTCGGTACCAACTCGCAAATTGTGAATGTGCATCGCAGAAGGCTGTTTGCATGGCGCAAACTGCGATTTTCGCAGTTTGCACCATGCAAACGGCTTACTACATCTGGCCCTTAGAGGCTTAATTCGACTTTGGGGGTTGGAATACTCCAACCGCCAAAGATGCGGGGAGGAGGCAGCCGTCATACCCGCTGCTTCTTCCCCAGTCGTATTACGATGTTCTCGCCGGGCTGACCAGTGGGAACATCGTATTACAACGTTCCTGACGGTCAGACCGGCTGGAACAGTGCTACGGTATTGGCCTCGGCTCCCATTAGGGAACCGAGGCCAATACTGTAGCACAACAGCACCCTCAGAATGCACACTGTCTGCAAAGCAGACAGTGCGCATTCCAAGGGTGTTGGGCAGGAGGCCCCTTGCACTGCTCATGCCATTGGATAGGGCAGTACAGGGCCTCCCATATAGCACCATGTACTGTGCTTCTGCCAGCCTTTCCATCATGGGCGTCAATTCCAGGGGTTACGGAAGTGACATCACACACCCTGTGACCTCCAATTTCACTCACACACATATACTTATACATTCACGCAAATTTACACTAACGTACACTCTCTCAGACAAACACACTAACCCGCAAGCACGTACACAACATACATCTAATCATTTTTTACATACCTCAGCTGCCATGGAAGGGCATATTCCACCGTTCCCCGCCAAAGTGATTGAGAAAATCGTCAACGCTCAACTCACCACCGCCCTGGAAACCAACGACTCCCTCGACCCCACACAGTTCGGTTTCAGGGCCAACCACAGCACCGAAACCGCCCTCATCGCAGCCACGGACGACATCCGAGCCCTGACCGACAAGGGAGAAACCGTGGCCCTCATACTCCTGGACCTCTCTGCAGCCTTCGACACGGTCTGCCACCGCACCCTGATATGCCGCCTCAGCAACGCCGGCATCAGATGCAAGGCCCTGGAATGGCTCGTCTCCTTCCTCTCCGGAAGGACCCAGAGAGTCCGCCTACCCCCCTTCAGATCCACAGCCACGGAGATCATCTGCAGCGTACCCCAAGGATCCTCCCTCAGCCCCACTCTTTTCAACGTCTACATGACCCCCCTGGCGAACATTGCACGCAAATACGGACTCAACCTCATATCCTACGCCGACGACACCCAGCTCATCTTATCCCTCACCAACAACCTCACCTCAGCTAGGACCAGACTACATGAAGGAATGAAGGAAGTAGCAAACTGGATGACAGACAGCCGGCTGAAACTGAACACAGATAAGACGGAGGTCCTCATCCTCGGCCCTACTCCCACCGCATGGGACGACTCCTGGTGGCCACCCGCCCTAGGCAGCACTCCCCAACCCACCGACCACGCACGCAACCTCGGCTTCATCCTGGACTCATCCCTCTCCATGACCAGACAGGTTAACTCGGTGACCTCAGCATGCTTCAACACCCTCCGCATGCTCCGCAAGATCTTCCGCTGGATCCCCACCGACACCAGGAAGACCGTCACCCACGCCCTCGTCACCAGCCGCTTGGACTACGGGAACACTCTGTACGCTGGCATCACCACCAAGCTGCAGAGGAAACTTCAACGGATCCAGAACGCTGCCGCACGTCTCATCCTGGACATACCCCTCCACCACCACATCTCCGGACACCTGAAGAAACTTCATTGGCTCCCAGTCAGCAAGAGGATCACCTTCCGACTCCTCACCCACACACACAAAGCCCTCCACAACCTCGGACCCAAACTCATCAACAACCGCGTCTCCTTCTACACTCCTCCGCGCACTCTACGCTCTACCGGACAGGCCCTGGCAGCCGTACCCCGCATCTGCAAAGCCACCGCCGGAGGAAGATCCTTCTCTTTCCTGGCAGCGAAGACCTGGAACTCTCTGCCCAGCCACCTTCGCGCCATACCTGATCACCTCATCTTCAGAAGGCAGCTCAAGACCTGGCTCTTCGAGTACTGAACCCCACCCACCCCCCAGCGCCTTGAGACCCTTTATGGGTGAGTAGCGCGCTTTATAAATGCGAATGATTGATTGATTGATCTAATTGTACTCCATTTTTATTACACTAATAGTGAATACTATTTCATTATTCATGTTGGAAATGGACCTTTTTGCAGGGTTATCCCCAAACTTTTTGCCTTCTTCCTCCTATTTTTTCAGGTCTGTTTTTGCTGGTTTATTATCTCTGCGCACTTTACCACTGCTAATCAGTACTAAAGTGCAAGTGCTCCCTATGGAAATTGTACTGTTGAATGGTTTATCCATGATTGGCGTATTTGATTTACTGGTAAGTCCCTAGTAAAGTGCACTAGAGGTGCCCAGGGCCTGTAAATCAAATGCTACTAGTGGGCCTACAGCACTGGTTGTGCCACTCACATTAGTAGCCCTGTAACCATGGCTCAGACCTGCCACTGCAGTGTCTGTGTGCAGTTTGAAACTGCCAATTCGACTTGGCAAATGTACCCACTTGCCAGGCCTCAACCTTCCAGTTTTACACAAGTAAGGCGCCCCTAATGTAGGCCTGAGGTAGTCCCATGGGCAGGGTGCAGTCTATGTTTAAGGTAGGACATGTACTGGTGTGTTTTACATGTCCGAACAGTGAAATACTGCCAAATTCGGTTTTCACTGTTGCAATGCCTATCTCTCTCATAGGTTAACATGGGGGCTGCCTTTAAATAACTTAAAAGTGCAGATTCCATTTGGGAGCAGTTAGAAATATGGATTTTAGGGTCTCTAAACTCACAATTTAAAAATACATCTTTTAGTGAAGTTGGTTTTTAGATTGTTAGTTTGAAAATGTCACTTTTACAAAGTAGGCATTTTCATGCTCAATCAATTCTGTGACTCTGCCTGTTTGTGGATTCCCCATCTGGGTCAGTTTGACAGTTGGGCTGTTAACACCTCTCCTCTAGACAGTGACACAAAGGGGGCTGGGGTGTAGCCTGCATATCCGGATAAGCAATATGTGCTGGAAGGGAGAGAAGGAGTGGTCACTCACACCCGAAAGGACTGTGCCTGACCCTCACACAATGCAGTCTCCGACCCCCTGGTGTGTGTCTGGGGCCTGGCTTGGACAAGGAAGGATCTTGCTAACACTTAAGACTTTGCTTTGAAGTTTGCCAACTTTAAAGGCAGAAAGGAGTATAAGAAGAAGACCCAAAACCCCAGACTTTTAGAGTCTTTCTGGAATCAAGAGGAACCTCTGCCAAGGAGAAGAGCTGAAGAGCTGGAGGGGGAGTACTGTCCCCTTGCTATTTTGCTGTGCGGGACTGACCTGCAGTTGCTGCTTCTGCCTGAAAGGAGTGCAAAGGGTGATCTTTGTTGTGTGTCCTGCTTGGGAAAGTTCTCCAAGGGCTTGGAATAGAGCTTGCCTCCTGATGGAAGTCTCAAGGACACCAAAGACTTCAGTTTCCTCGACCTGCAGCACTGGGAACTGTGTGTTTTGTGCTGCTCAAGAGGAGAAACCACTGCACCGCTGCCAACAATGCCGCTGACCTGCACCGTGACCTGCAGACCCCGCACGGAGTCGCATTGCCCCGCTTCGCACCGCGACCCTGGTCTCACCGACGCCGTCATCGGACGACTTCACCGAGCCGCTACTCACACAACGACCTGTGGGCCCCTCACTGCGGCCTCGCCTGCTCATGCTGACACGGCGCCGCTGCCTTCACCGTGGCCTGTGGACACCGCTCGTGAGGTACACAAAGCAATTTCCCATCCCACACCGCAGCCCTGGACAACTGACGCCAGCATCATCGACTCCAAATGCTTTACACATTGCTTCTGAGAGAAGCCTCACTGCTCTTGCCAAGCTACTGAGGGTTTGAGCAGGAGTTATCTGAGCAGGTATCTCCCTCATCCTGACTAGAGTGAGGGTCCCTACTTGAACAGGGTGCAAACCGACTGCCAACTAGAGACCCCATTTCTAACAATTTATTATTAGTATAATAACAAATTGGCAGAAAACAAAGCGAGTGGAGCCCCAACTGGCGTCCATAAGGACGATCTGCCACTGTGTTCCTGGCACTGTTATTTGCCACCTCCAAAGCCAGGGGTCGCAAAGAGAGTTCCAGGGGTTGCAAGAGGCAAGCTAGGGGTTGTAGCTGTGATCCCTAATGGCATCCATGCTTCCCATGGTCTACCAGCCATTGAAAGACCGCCAGAAACAGGACTTGTGATCATCACGGTGGCACTGAGTTCAGCGCTGCCGTGGCTAACCACAAGTCCACCCTCCGGCAGTCTGTTGGGAACCATGTTCTCGGTGATGATGGTAGTCCCCTGCACTGCCCATGGCCCCCCTGCCAGCACCCTGGAGTGCACACTGTCTGCACTGCAGACAGTGTGTATTCCGAGGGTGCCGGTGTGCCATGGCATTGGCCTTCCTTAAGGGAGCTGAGGAAAATGCTGTGGCACTGTTTCCGTTGGTCAGCCAGGTGGAAACATCATATTACGCCTGGGAGGGGAGGCTGCCGGTATGACAGCAGCCTCCTCCCCCCGGCTTTCGCGGTCGGCTCAGTCTGACCACTAATGTCGTGATCAGGCCCTAAGCTTGTTTCTTAGTATCTACTCTTCTCATCATTCTCTCCATTACTTTATTTGCATAAACACTTATCTCTAAATGTTGTCTCTCAAAAGCTGTCCTAGTCTGTCATTTCCTTTTCCTATGTGGGATGATCCATTTTAATGCATGTAAGTGATCACTTCTTCCAAGTAACGTACTATTCCTTGCATTTTTCTTATAAAGGATGCTTTTCTTCTGAGTACCATTTATTATTTTGAACTTAGCATCTAAATATTCCACAACCTTTGCACTAATGTTAGCTGGGAGTTCTATATTTAGATCATTTTGAGTTATATCTTTCATAAACTCCCTGGCTAGTATCTCTGTCCCTGTCCACACCACAAACATGTGATTAATGTATCTCAGCTGCAACAACAAGGTGATGGATGGAATGTTCAAATTAATCTCAACCACTAGCAGTTGCCCGGGCCACATTCCATTCCATCATTTTTCACTCACTAGGCCACGCTAGACAGAGGTCTGCCTTATGCAAATCAGTACCGACCCTGCTCCTCATGGGAAAAGTCCAGCGTGAACTTCTGGGTTAGGCGGCCTCCCAGTAAATCCTGACCAGTTTTGCCCTGCTTGAGGTTTGTCAGTACGGTGAAGCTTGAGTCGTATGGCCCAGTGAGAATGGGACTATCGGCTGGGGATACCCGTCACTCCTTGGATGTCACTGCAACATCAACAAGCTGATGGATAGAGTGCTTGCATTAATCTCAGTCACTGGCATTCACCTGGGAACACATTCGAGTTCATCCTCTTTCGTCTACCATGCCCCACTAGACTGATGATTAGGGTGAAACTGGTACCGGGCTGCTTGTGGTCCCTTCTGAAGAGGTTCTCACCTGGCAGTTCAGGACAGATTGTTCCCATGAGGAGCAGGGTTGATACTGATTTGCATAAGGTGGGCCTTTCACTAGATAGGTGAGCAGCAAAAAACGATGGAGTGGAATACAGCACCAGGTGATTGGCAGTGACTGAGATTGACTTAAGCAATCACCTTATTGATGTTGCAGTTGATGCTTTAGGTGTGACGGGCATGTCCAGGCTCGGGTTCACTACTCACTGTGCCATAGGACTCAAGCTACACCTTTATGATGAGCCCCAAGTAGGGCAAAGATGTTTGGGTCTTTTTGTGGTTCCTTCTGGAGGAAGCTTATCCGGCCATTTGGGATGGACTGTTCCTATGAAGAGCAGGGACATAATGATTTGCATAAGAGAGGTCTTTGCTCTATTTGGCCACTTGACTCCTCAGAGACTTGCAATATCCTTATAAAGTAAGGAAGCGATTACTTTAGCCCATATATAAAAAAACACAGAAAAGCGACGGCACTTAGTAGCACGGGAAGGGAATGATATATAAAAGAATACAAAATGCATTTATTGGATGAAATCTGCTTGAGGGGTAATTTTTCTCTATATTTGGGGGTTGTGATATGGAGAACTGCATTAATGGAGTACTTTGCCCAAATAACGTTAGATGTTAGAAAGCATATTGGTGATGGTTCACGTCCTCTGGCTCTGTCATCCTTTTTAACAAAGCTGCTAATATCTCTTTATGTAAAGGTTGAGTGGTCTGCTGAGAGTTATTTTAGGTGTTTTATGGATGGGCTTCTGCCTCTACATACCCAGCAGTACTGGGGGAAAGCCGTTTGTATAACGCATGATCTGGCATGTATTAGACAATCGCAACATCTCTTGGTGGTCCCAGGTGTGAATACATGCTTTATGTACGGAAATAATATATGACAATAGCTTAAACTTGATTTTGATCATGCATTTGATGGATGAAGAGAGTCGAAACAGACCCCGCTGTTAAGACTGTGACGACAGGTGTTCAAATCTGGTAAAAGAAATTTAGCGCCTGATTTATGAAACGTTAGCGCTGCCTTTACGTCATTTTTTGACACAAAAGCGGCGCAAACTTACAAAACGCTTTTGCATCAAAAAATGATGTAAAGGTGGCGCTAACTTTAAAGCGGCGCAAACTTACAAAATATAATGATATTTTGTAAGTTTGAGCCGCTTTTGCGTCCAAAAATGACATCAACGGCGGCGCTAACTTTTCATAAATCAGGCCCCTAGTGACTCCAGGGACTAAAGTATCCTCTACGGAAATCTCTGCTTGACCCTATTGTCCCCAGGTTCATATTTCAGCATATTTGTTCAGTGGTTCATCTTCCTGAGATCGACAACAAGAGTATCATAGAGTGGGCTAACAATAAACATTTATTCATGCCAAGATATTCCTCAGTTTGAAGATGCGCATTACGTATACACATATTACAATATGAAAGGTGCCTTAAGTCGTGCCCCATTGACTGTGATTTTTTTCCTTAGACCAGTAATTAACAGCTAGTAGAAAAAGATAGGAGTAAATACCATTGCTGTTATCACTGAGACTCTCTAAACGTTTTTGGCTTAGATTTCCATTTTCAAGGCACCATGGTGCAAATTTACTAATAAGTGGAGCCCACAGCGCTATAAGCAGTGATGCTGAGCTGCGCTGCATCCCCTAAAACAGCAGAAATGTGTCATATCCTCAAAGAAATTGTGTAGTTCTGCTCTCTCCATACACAGGTGCACGTGCTCTTTAGCCTCAATGCAGGCATCCCTGCGCCATAGTACAAGTGTGTCTTCGTTCTGGTCGGGTAGTTTTATGCAGAAAGTGTCACCTTTTTGCACAAAAACTATCCTTTGAGGCAATTTTCCCTTTGTATTTTTCTGCACACATGAAGGAGGAAATGCAGAGGAGAAATGAAAATATTTCCCCTTGTTATGCCAGCCTCAGAGAGGTGCAGGATTTTGGTGCAAATCTATGTCTACAAATCCTTGTACATATGGGTTTGCGTCAAAATCAATTGGAGGATGCATGGCAATACCCACACACCTTGACACAATGTTACACAAGGCAGCACGCTGTGTTCCTACTTTTTTTCATTTATAAAGCAGGGCAAATTGCCATTTGTGTTGCTTTGTAAATACCAAAAAATAGTTTGTTTCGAGTCTGCATTAAAAAGGTAACACACACCTGATGCAAAACCTTTGTAAATCATGGCTAATGTGCCAGTGCTCCTTTCATTTTTTGATTTAGGCCCCGAGCTCATGAGTACAAATGGCATGTGGAAGTGGTGGGATGGAGTGGGTGAGGGCTATAGTTTGTGAATGACGCGGAGTGTGTATGCCCAATAATGTTTCCAGTGCCCTCATCTGGAATAGCTATGCACTGGGAGGAAAGCTAGGGTTGAAACTGATCTTAGTGCATGCAGGCAAAGCTGTCAGTCATGTTATTCACCCTCCGCCTGAACCAGGATCCCGGACACTCCTCGCACGTGCAGTGCTGACGGGTTGACCCTGCAGTGGTAAATATGACAAGGGACTGATCTTCAAAAGTGGGAACAACCGCAGGAGAGCATCTTGGGAAGAAAGCAAGAACATTTATTCATAGCTTTTTCCGTTTTTCTCCCTGGAGAGGTGGTTCGGGGTTTGTGTTTTCCCTTCAAAACATGGGAAGTGCACATCTGCTACTTCAGCCATAGTTAGGACAGCCTGCCTGGAGGATACTTGCCTATTCTGGACATTACATTGGCGCTAAATATGCAGCTTTGTGATCACCAACCAGAGGCGCACCCCACACACAGATGCTGAGATGTGGGATTTGCTATCAGCGTACAAAGACTATAAAGACCCTATAATCGGATATAGATCATAGAACTTCGCTAATTTTTTACCCTGCACAAGTAAATCATTGTGTGTTTGCAATAATAATAGTTAAATCCATCATATTAATTAGTTCACCCACCTGCGTGCACATTTTGGCGGTCATTCTGACTGCGGTGGTTGGCGGTCGCCGCCCGCCAAGCGGTTCCCGCCGAAAGACCGCGGCGGCCATTCTGGCTTTCCCGCGGGGCCGGCGGGCGACCGCCAGAAGACCGCCGGCCGGCCCAGCGGGAAAGCCCCTTCAACAATGAAGCCGGCTCGGAATGGAGCCGGCGGAGTTGCAGGGGTGCAACGGGTGCTGTGGCACCCGTTGCGATTTTCACTGTCTGCAAAGCAGACAGTGAAAATCTTTGTGGGGCCCTGTTAGGGGGCCCCACGGCACCCGTTCCCGCCATCCTGGTTCTGGCGGTGGACACCGCCAGAAACAGGCTGGCGGGAAGGCGGTCGGAATCCCCATGGCGGTGCTGCAAGCAGCGCCGCCATGGCGGATACCCTGGGCCAGCGGGAAACCGCCGGCTCCCCTTTTCTGACCGCGGCTTTACCGCCACGGTCAGAATCGCCCAGGAAACACCGCCAGCCTGTTGGCGGTGCTTCCGCTGCCCTCCGCCATGGCGGTCATGGACCGCCAGGGTCAGAATGACCCCCTTTGTGTCTATTGCTTCTTACCATTTGTCTTTTTTGTTTTTCCAGTATTGAGGCCCTTTTTAACAAGACACAAATAGGTGGAGGCCCAATTTACAAGCATAAAATCACTCATTAGCTTATGGCCAAATTTACCTTTTTTATGAATGCCAGGACTTTACCAAGGGATTCCTGGTAGATATAAATATATTTGTGTGTATTTCTCTGCTTTGAGTGTGGGGTCTTAAATTCCACTCAAGGGACAGGAAAGGGGCCCTGGACATTTGAGAACAACCACAAACAAATGGGAGGATGGCCTCTTTCCCTGGTCAGTATGATTGGGGAAAGTTAGCTTCAGATTTCCGGACAATTACGCTGGCATATAATGTTAAAATACATTAAATAACAAGCATGGGCACAAGAAGTGCTTAAGAGGCAGTGGAAAGGGAGAGGAATGTGAATTGGTAGGTGTAATAAGTGAGTGAAAGTGCATTATTTAGTGAAATAACCAACAATTTTGAAATTTTGCCAAACAGAGAGAGGGAGAAATTGTGTGTGCGTTTCTGTCTGTGTGTGTAAAAATTCCTGGTGCAATAGGACAGGCTCCTCACCATACCCGACTGAAAGCACCTGCACACAACTATTTATCACAAAATACATTTATTAGGATGTGGAACACTCCCCCCCCACCCCCCCCCCAGAAGCTACGCCCTGCCACCTTTCCTGTCCAGCCTGCAAGGGGAGTTAGTTCAAGGTTTCTACAGATTTCTTCCCCATGGAGCACTCTGAACTGTGTACAGAGAGAATAGGCGAGCTGAGGAATAGTCACAAAATATTTTCGGAATTACGCCTGAAACCTGCAAGTGGAGCAGATATTTAGGCATAAATATGGGAACTTTTGAGAATTCCAAAAAGTAGTTCATTTGTACTTTCATCTAGATGTAATCTTAGGTGTGAAGGTTTACATCTTTTTTCGTCTGCGATTGTTTAAGGGTCCTATTCAGAAATCAAGTGTAAATGTATGGGTGGAGAATTACATCTAGGCTCGAACGTACTCAGTGATTGGAAATGCCTCATCAGGAGCACGTTTTCAGGAACACTTCTTGCAATGATAGGTGACTCTTCTCAAGAGCTCCTATTCCCTTTCTAAGGAGTTCACCATAACGGAGAACTCAACACAGGACAAACAGAGCCACTTATGCAAATGCAGGTTTATTTCCTGTGGTGAATACGTTTATCCTGCGGATAACGTATTTTCCCTACACTCCCGCAAGCCTGTGGGGTGAATCTCTCCCTTTTCTTTCCTGGAAGAAGGAAAAGGATCTTCAACCATTTGCAGGGTTAAAAGGGAGAATCAAGAAATTTGAGAATTCTGACAAACCCACGTTTGAAGCTTCCTCCAAACTTCCAGGGCAAAGCACTCATTGCTTCGCTCACTTTCCACCTCTTGAGTGGGGCTTACTGCTGAGGACTTCTCCGCATTTTTGCGGGAGAAAGCCACAGCAGTAAATGCATTTATGTCTGCCAGGAATCCGTTGAGAAATTCCTTATAGGTGCAGAAAGATAATCTGTAAACATAAACTTACGTTTACGACTGAATTTACCTGTGTGAATAGTGTCCCATTTGAATAATGGGATGTGCGCATTTGTAACAGACTTCTCTTTTGATAACTACATACGTACTTGAGCACAAAAGGCAAATAGTGAGTTTATATGCATTAATTTGACCTTTTAGAACATTTGGCAGTGAATTAAGTTAGGCATTCAAACGCTGTCATTATAGTTTACTATAAGGGCTTGTAACACATGTTCATTTAATCTCTTTCAATAGATTCTCTGTGGAGACTGTAACATTTCTGTGGTGGGCACTCTGGAGAAGTGTGCTAGAATGAAACGTTGACATTGAGGCCCGTATTTATACTTTTTTTGCGCCGCATTTGCGGCGTTTTTTGACGCAAAAACGGCGCAAACTTGCAAAATACCATTGTATTTTGTAGGTTTGCGCCGTTTTGCGTCAAAAGGCGGCGCAAATGCGGCGCTAAAAAAAGTATAAATACGGGCAGCTCTGGCCTGGTTTTGGGGATGTGCATTCTTTGCTTTCAAAATTTTGTTCTAACTTTTCGTTAAAAAGATCTTCCTCCGGTCAGGTGATTTCAGTTCTGTCAGAATTCCTTTTGCAAAGCGTCGTTTTAGGATTAGAACCAACCAGAGACGTTTTAGGGCATGGGCAAACTGGGATCTGGCCCAGGGTCCCAGTGTTTCACAGGACCCCCTGACAGAGCCATCTCTGCTCTGCTGAGTCTCTTGCTTGAATAATTCTGATAGGGATTGTTTTAAATACCGTTTTCCTTTCATTTATTTTTAATGTGGGTGATGTGTGAGAGTCCATTACAGATAGTTTGCAGGTAAATGTTGTGTTTATGTTTCATGCAACAGCCAATAAAAAGGTTTCCTTTAGGAAACAGGATCGTACATGTGAGAAATCGGAGGGTGCAACAGAGATTATTTGCAGTAATATTAGTAAGCTGCTGCTATGCTGCAATATTGAAAACACACATCACTGCCCCCTGAATATTATATGTAAGCACATTTAAACAACTGTGCCTGTGAACCAGGGGCATCATGATCCCCTCTCCCCCCGCATTAGCAGCTACAGGGGGTGGCGAGATTCTTAAGGGCATCCTCTAACTGCAATTCTCAGAAAAAATTCTCAGAAGTAAAACTATAACTGAATACAACACTAATAGAAGTGCAACCAAGAGCAAGGGAAACGAAGGATGGGTACATACGCAAGGGAAAAGGAATACTGAATGAAAGAAAGCAAAGAAGGATGGATGGGTGAGTAGGTGAATGAGTGGGTAAAAGTATAAGTGCATGGATAGGGGGACGGATATGTGAACAGATGGCATTTATGGATAGTAGGTTAGATAGACAGATGAAAGGATGGCACCCCAAAGGGAATGGATAGGTGGATAGACAGGTGAAAGGACGGCAGAGTAAAGGATGGATGGTTGAGTGGATGAAAAGAGTGAGTGGAGAATGAGTGAATCAATGGCAGAGTGGACTGATGGATGGGTGGATGGTAGAGTGGATGTACCATAGAAGGATGGCAGAATGGATGAATGGATGGATGGCAGAGTGGATGAACAGATGGATAGATGGGTGGCTGAGAGGATATTTGGATGGCAGAGTGGATGGATGGCAGAATGGATGGATGGATGGCAGAGCAGAAGAATGAGAGAGCAGATGGATGGATGAATGACGGAGTGGATGAATGGATGAGTCAGGGAAAGACTGGCTGATGATGAAAGAATGAATGGATGACAGAATATAAAGGTAAAATAGTGGATATTAGTGGGTGGATTAAAGGAGGAATGGATAAATGGATAAATGCTTGGACCGGCGAGACAAAGGAGCTTTTAAAGGAGCACTGAGGATTGAGATCATTTGCTGTGCTTGCTTGGTGTAATCAGAACTTAAGATCAAAGTGGGGGGTATTATAATTTTCTGGCTACTCTCTTGCTCTGTATTGTCAGTGACGTGGCCAAAGAGGACATGAGAGAGTTGAACTTGGATCATAATTTCAAAGCTGTTCCAAGCAGAGTCCCCCAAATATGTTTGACCAAGGGCCCTCAAAATCCTTAAGATGTTCCTGGGACCAATTAATATTACTCATGTCACTTAATATAGTTGCCACTGGTATATTAGCTGTGTCTGATTAATTTCTATACATTAAATATTTTCAATGTTTAGTCACTGGAATGTTTTTTTTATCCTAGGTCAGCTGTAGGGTAACTATGTGTGAAAGTCCTTCTTTTTTCTTAGTTCTTGGTAATGTGGCTTTGTTCTCTTTGCAATCAGTTAAATGCTTCTTTTTATCTTTCCAGTGGTGTAAAACAATCAATGTACTATTTTAATATGTTTCTTTTAACATCAAATTATGTATATTTGTATTTGTACCTATTTACAGTAATTGAAATGAAAATTATTTTTTATGGGGCTTTATTTAAGTCCTAATTCTATTCATTTCTCCGGTAAGGTGTTGCACTACCATTAGTCGGTCATGTGTGGTGGTCTTACTTCAGTTCTGACCTGGAGCGATTAACTGCAGTTTTGGGCCCTTTTGTGTGCCGCAAATCTCAAGGTTGGGAAATAAAAAAATAAAAAAATAACATACCTGTCCTGCTGCAGACAGCTTTGCACCTCTTCTTTCTGGCTCCTGATGGTCTATGGGATACAAGCACAGTCTCCTCACGCCATCCTGGGGCTTCTCTCATGCTCTATCCAGCATGACAGCAGCTCCAGGATTGGTCTGAGTGGCTTGGTCTGGCGCTCAGACAGTGCATGGGAGTCTGTGCTTTTTCTCCAACCCGACTGTGCAGCCCAGCTGGAATGGAGAAACCTAATTGCGCATGTCAGTTTGGTCAGTCTAAAACAGCCGGCCAAACTGACATGCACACTTTTAAGTGCAATCCACTCCTCCTCCTCCCTCCTATGGCCCGGTCCGGCCCCTCCAAGCACACACTGGCTCAGTCAGCAGCTGAAATTGATAATAATATATTATTTTATTTTTTGGGTGCTGGCTCTTAGCCAGTGGGACAACACTCCTCCACCATTGCGGAGGAGCCACAGCTGCCTTTGTGGCTGTAGTAACATTAGAAGTGTAGTTTGTGAGTAGGAATGGGATTACTCTTTTTTGGGTGGGTAGATGTCCCTCCCTAAACCTCTCACTGACCCTACCTTAACCCATCCTTACTCTTCCCTATTCCCCTCTCCTGTGCCAGTTACTATTCCCCATTTCCCAGCCACACCCCTCTGTCCCTCCCACATTTACTATTAAAATGGATATCTATGTGTGCAGAGACTCCGCATTCGAGGTGAACATTTCTGCACAGAAAGCAATAGGAGAGTTGAAGTTGTAAACTCCAAGCGTAGGTGTGTGACCAGACGTTTGTACTACAGTTTGCAGGATTACAAAATGTACTACAAAATGCAGTTGGTGAATAAGACCCTGTATATACTACTAAATCTGAGAATATAGAAACAGTGACCAGTGGCATAGCGAGGTACCATGGACCACCCATGAACCAGAAGAGTAGTAAAATACAACCATTACTGTGTTGTAAGAGGCCGCTAATGCCCACTTGTTCTTGTGTCACTGCACCTGCTGCACCATTACTAGCAAACCCCTTATTAAACCTTGTGCCCAGACCTAAGAATGGATTCCCCATGAGGATAATTCATGGACACGTTTCTGACCATTATTGCAAATTAGGTGCACTGCTCTCGCCTGCGCTGCGGCACACCTTTTATTGTGTGCACCAGCCCCGACTGAATCACTGAGCCCCATTCTATCACAATAAATACACTGTTCCAAATGCAAGTGGGAATGGAGTATCATTGAAAAGCAGACTGGTTGTTTGAACGAGCCAGTCCATCTTTCACAGCTTTGAAGGCCACCTGGCCTGCATTTCAAAGGGGGAGAGAGATCCACTTGCAAAAAAATGGATTGAGTGACTGCTCCTGCCTGCAAGGGGAAGGCTGGTGATCCATAGGAGCCCTTTATCCCTTTCTAAGGAGTAGCCTTGTAGATGCACTGATTGGGTGCGACCTATAGGTGGCCCACCTTCACATAGAGGAGACCCACCTCTATCTGACTATATGCATAGATCATAGAGTGTACATGGGAATGTGTGCTGAAGCAAAGAGTACTGTGCAGCAAGGTAGAGGATAAAAGTTATGAATATAACTATTTGATAGTAGGATAAAGTTTGTTTGTGGATTTTTAAAGAGGGTGGGGATGCATGTCAGAATGTGTTCAGTGCGAGGTGCTGTGACACCCACTTTATATAAGATCAATTTGGACCTCGGTATGCTAGTTTCTGTGAGGTTCTGCCTGTAGCTGTTCTCATTTAATACACAATAGGTTGAAGATTTACCAAGACAGGGTCCTTAGTGATGCTTAGAATAAGACCTAGGTACAGAGCCTAGAAAATTCAAGAGAGGTTGGGTGATGTGCTAAATATCATACTCACCCATTCCTGGTAGAAGGGGGTTGGATTGTAAAATGTTATGTCTCAGATAATCATATGTGGATGATTATGTTAGATAATACGTGTGTTTGTAGAGTAAATACTCACCCCAGGGATATCCTGGTGATTTTGACATGTAATAGATGTATTAAGGGGCACATTTATACTCCGTTTGCGCCGAATTTGCGTCGTTTTTTTCGACGCAAATTCGACGCAAAACTAACTCCATATTTATACTTTGGCGTTAGACGCGTCTAGCGCCAAACTTCATGGAGTTAGCGTAATTTTTTTGCGTGAACACCTTCCTTGCGTTAATGATATGCAAGGTAGGCGTTCCCGTCTTAAAAAATGACTGCGATGCATATGCGTCGTATTTATACTCCCGGGCAAAAATGACGCCCGGGAGTGGGCGGGACTAAAAAACCCGCATTTGCGCCTGATTTTAGCGCCTGGGTCAGGGCAGGCGTTAAGGGACCTGTGGGCTCAGAATGAGCCCAGAGGTGCCCTCCCAAGCCCCCAGGGACACCCCCTGCCACCCTTGCCCACCCCAGGAGGACACCCAAGGGTGGAGGGACCCATCCCAGGGAAGAAAAGGGAAGTTGTGGTAAGTATTTTTTTTTTAAAAAAAATTGGGCATAGGGGGGCCTGATTTGTGCCCCCCTACATGCCACTATGCCCAATGACCATGCCCAGGGGACAGAAGTCCCCTGGGCATGCCCATTGGGCAAGGGGGCATGACTCCTGTCTTTGCTAAGACAGGAGTCATGTTAATGGCGTCTGGGCGCCCCCAAAAAATGACGCAAATCGGGTTAAGACGATTTTTTTGCCTCAGCCTGACTTGCCCCATTTTTGGACGCCCAAACGCCATTTTTCCCTACGCCGGCGCTGCCTGGTGTACGTGGTTTTTTTCACGCACACCAGGCAGCGCCGGTCGGCTAACGCCGGCTAACGCCATTCAATAAATACGGCGCCCGCATGGTGCTTCAGAATGGCGTTAGCCGGCGCTAATTTTTGGGGCGCAAAACTGCGTTAGCGCAGTTTTGCGTCAAAAAGTATAAATATGGGCCTAAGTTACCCAACTCAATGGTGCTTATTTTATTGAGCTCACAATAATGAAAGTCTGAGTAGGCTCACCAGGATTTGAATCTGTGACCACAAGTGAACACAGATGGCTGCAGTCTATAAATTAGCCCACTGAGCCAGCAGACTCAGTGAATCAGTAAGAATGATAAGGACTTTGCCAATACAGAAGGTCAGACATCCAAGTTCCAATGCTCTGTGAATTGTCGACTTTCCCACAGGTTTTCACATGGCTCATGGGACTAATTTGCCTGTGAGAATGATGAGTATGTGACCCACCATGACTAATATTGCCACATTGCCCCATATTGTCATGTTCATATCTTTGTCTTCTTCAGAAGGGTCTTAAAAAGTTTCCCACTCAAAAGAAAATTAGATTAAGAGATATCTTGAACTGTGAATTTGCATAGAGGACAGTGCTCATGTTTCATAATTTACAGCCATTTTTTTAGTACATAACATGAAACTGGGTCTCTTGGTACTGCCTAAATAAAGAGACAAGTCCTCAAATGCTTTTCTGGAAGATGGTCAATGACTAACATCATATTTTCCAAAAGTGAGGCAAGGTTAGCAATTACTACTACGTTACAAAAGTTATGAATCCTCAGGAAAATGTTGTTTGTACTTAAGCTCATGAAACCTAATTCATAGTTCTAAATATAAAACATGTTAACTATATGATTGTATTGTATTAATATCACTTAAAAATTCTGAAACATATAACCGCTGTATCTCTCATATGCTGTGTAAATAACAAACATTTAAGAAACTGGGAGCAAATGAAAAAGAAGTTGGATCTTTTTTTTATTCACAGCTGCAGTCTCTCTATCTAATCTAATCTAATCTAATCTAATCTAATCTAATCTAATCTAATCTAATATAATATAATATAATATAATATATTACCCAGTAGCGTTGTCAATGGGTAGTTATAGTTAGGATCATGATTCCATAAGAAATGCCTTTATTGTGTTGCTAATAACTTTGGTGCCGTTTGATGTATCTCCACAAAACTTTCCAGAAAAGTGCTACTTTTTGACTAGTTTGAAAACAGACAGCTTTGAGGAGCTCTATCAAGTGGGAGCTGAGAAAATAGTGGGGCGGTCCCAAAACATGTTTTCCCTATTTATTTTTCCATAGAAGCTTTAGATACAGCTACAGCCCACACAGCTGAATGCATTTACACCAAATTTGGCGGATAGCTAAATCTTAGTTCAGAAAGAGTGCTTTTTGTGTTGTGGTATAAATCTGTTCAGTAGTTTTGGAGAAATTAAGATTTAAAAAATATATCTGTTAGGACGCAGAGGATTCGTAGGCCCGGCAGATCTCAAGCTGGGATCTGATTGACTGGCAACACATCAACCAGGAAGTGGTGGCAGTCATCTTAGGTCTTGGAACTCAGTCCTCTATCCTAACAAAAATGCATACAAAAAACTGTGGGCAGGGAACAGATACCCAGATCTTGTAGGCCTGCTGGTGGGATCAAAAACATTTTTCCTAATTTTGTCACAAATTCATGGCAAAATTAAAAAAAAGAAGTACGGGCTCCAACTCATTTCTATAAAAAATCCCCCCGTGTGGGCGAGGACCCAGGAGCGGCAGAGAAAATAGTTTAGGGGAGGGGGCACATGCCTCCAAGTTGCCCCAGGGACCCCATTCCCTGGGGCAGTAAAGCAAATTAGGGGAGAGGTGCATGTCCCCCTCCCGGAGCCTACGAAGGTCTTAGTGACCCCCTCCCAAGTGCCAATTATTTATAAAGGGGCCATACTCCCCACCACTCACAGCCATGGGGTTGACTTATTTTGTTCTTTCTATACAAACCAAACTTTAACTACACAAACATTATCAATTCTAAGGTTACAGTTATCCTTTAAATGTACACTTTATGCATCACCTTTAAACATATAACTTTATACATTCTTAATCTACAAACCAAGCTTAAACTACACAAAAATATTAAATTCTAAATTTATATCTAAGTTATAATTCATGCAACACCTTCAAATTATTATAACTTGTGCATCTCCATGCACAGTGTATTCAACATGGTAGCCACACTACATTAACTATAACTCTCCTTCTCCACGCACTGCTTATACCCTTTTATATTTTATCACTTATACCATCTAAAATAATTGCTTTTTTGATAACATTTATTACATCACAATTCACATCATTTTTTAGAACACACTGCATAGTAGAGTGGCAAATTATAGTTGATGTAGAGTGGCTTCATTTGAAGGTGTTGCATAAATTATAAATTAAAGGTTTAAGTATAAGTTTGGAACTTTGGATTTTGAAAAGATAAATAAAGTTATAGTAATTGAAAGGTGGCGTGTAAATTATATATTTAAGTTATAACTATAACTTTAGAATATGTAATGTGTATGTTTGGTTTGTATAGAAAGAATAAATAAAGTTTTCCTAACTATAACAAAGGTTTAACCTATGTTTTTTCATTTAATTTCAATATGGTTAGTTAAATAAAAATGTGTTTCAAATCATAGCATTTAGTGTCATTGAGTGGAGAGTCAAAGTGAATTGTGGTACAGTAGATTGGAGGAGAGTTCCGTACAGTGTACTGTCAAAGAGTGTAGTGTTGTAGAATCGAGTAGAGAGGAGCAGAGTAGAGTGGAGTGGAGTTCAGTGGAGTCGTATACAGAGGAAAAGCATACAGTGGAGTAGTGTAGAGTAGAGGAGTGGCACATAGTGGAGTGCTGTAGAGTGAAGTGGGATACAGTGGAGTGGGGTAGACTGGAGAGGTGCACAGTGAAGCGGAGTAGAGTGGAGTGACGTAGCGTACAATGGACTACAGTTTCTTAGTGAGCAGTGGCATATTGTATTGTTGCATAAGAGTGGTCAGGCATAGCTTAGAGTCAATTAAACTGTCAAATATTAGAGTTGCTCTTTGTACAGTATAGAGGAGTGGTGTGCTGTAGAGTGTTGGAAAGGGCGGCAGAGTGGAGTTGACTGTTGTACCGTGAAGTGTAGGGGCATAGAGTGGTGTAGAGGGTTGTACTGTGTAGTTTAGAGGCATAGAGTGGAGTACAGTGTGGCACAGTGGCATAGAGTGCAGTAGAGTCTTGTACAGTGGAGTTGCATATAGTGTGGAAAAATGGAGCAGTGTAGAGTGGAGTGTTGTGTAGTGCCATAGAGTGAGGTAAAGTGTTGTGCAGTTGAGTAGAGTGTAGTGGAGTCTAGTGGAGTGGTGTAGCATAGATTGGAGTAATATGCTGCAGACTACAGTGCCATGGAGTGGAGCAGAGTGGACTGGCATAGCATACAGTGGAGTAAAGTGTTGAAGAGTGGACTGGCATGTTGTAGATTGTCATAAATTATTATAGAGTGGAGTAGAGTAGAGTGCCAAAGAATGGACTACAGTGTTTTACAGTCAAGTGGCGTGAGGTAGAATAGAGTGTGGTACAGTATGGTAGAGTGGAGTAGAGTGGAGTAGTGTCATATAGTGTGGAGTAGAGTAAAGTGGGGTGGAGTGGCATAGAGAAAGTTGCCTAGAGTGTCATAAAGTGGAGTAGAGTAATATACGGTGGTGTAGAGGAAAGTAGAGTGCTGTAGAGTGGCATTGAAAGGAGTACATTATGTATAGTGGAGTAGTAGAGAGTGGAGTATAGTGTGGTAGATTGGAGGGCGGCCATATTTAATTTTTGAGTACCACAGTTTGACCTGGGAAGTACCACAGTACTATGTACAATTATTTCAAATATATAGAAATTTATAAATAATTTTCCCTACCTATTACCACTTTAATAATAAAGTGGTAATATGTAGTTAAAAAAATAAAACCTAATACTTACCTAAATCTAAGGCCTTAACCCAGAACATAGCTAAAGTGAACTTTAAAAAACATGGCTTCCCTTAGATTTTGTAAAGGCAGTCATTAGCCAATACTATAATGCCTTCTCATTGTTATGTACTGGGTTAGTTTTGCAAAATATAGTGAAATTCTGCGAAATTACTGTGACAACAAATATCACTAACTTAAAGTACCTTAGAATTTTAAAAAATACTTACCCTAGTTACCTGTACTAAGCAAAAAATCATTTACACATCATAATCTATTTTCATTCCAAACTTCATTGAAATATCTTCAGCCGTTTTTGCTCCATGTATCACTACATAGTCTACAGAAAATGCATTGGTGTCAATATGCATTTTTGGAACCCCCCCACCTTTTTATTTTTTACCCTCTTGACGAATCTCTGTGAAACTTCACATCACGTGCCAATGTAGAAAAAGCCATAGGTCTGTAAAGTTTTGTGCAGATTCCTCAAATGGGAGCAAAGTTATTAGCGAGCAAAAATCTGAGGAATTCCTATCTCTGGAACCTCTAACTATAACTACATAGTGGCTACTATCACTCTGTAAAATATATGTGTGTGAGTGTGTATCTGTGTGTGTGTGTGTGTGTGTGTGTGTGTGTTAATGTAGATATATATATATATATATATATATATATATATATATATATATATAAAATAGTGGCAGAAAGGTAGCTCTTCCTCCAGAAAGCACTGTTTTTGTTTATATATACATATATTAATCTTCACAAAACTTTCCAAAAAAAGAAAAAAAACCAAATATATACTTTAGCTCCTTCCTGGAAAGTTTCAGGGTGATATGTCAAGCAGGGTGAAGAGAAAAAAAGGGAGTAAAAAAGGCAAATATCCCCATGCATTTTCCATAGATTTGTTTTTGTCAGTGCTACAGTAAAAACATCTGAATGGAATTACACCAAATTGGGCAAAAGCTTAGATCTTGGTCTTCAGTGTGTGTTTTTTATGATTTAGCTTAACTCCGTTCGGAAGTTTTTAAAAAATAAAGGTTTAAAAATATTTGCTTATCTAGATCATTGGATCCATGAGAAGCTTGCAGAAGCGCACATTTAAAAATAGAGCGTTCTCATTGGCCCAGGGAGCTTTATCCCAATTTTCCACAGCAGCAGTGAGCACTCTGACTGGCTGCCAGCAACATGAAAAATATGTTGCTGTCAGTCATTGCAGTTCTCGGGAACTTAGGGCTTCAGTACGAGTTTGTGGTCTTAAGACAATCAAACTGTCAGTGGTGGTCGAGCTGCCCCACTCCTGGCAGTCCGACTGCCAGATTACAGCCCTGGCAGTCAGTCGGACCGCTGGGTCCGCCAGGATCACGGATCCCGATGGGGTGGCAGCAGTTGGTGTCGTGATTAGCCACGGCGGTGCCTATGGCAGCATCTCCTTGCTGATCATGAGTCCACTTTACGCCAGACTTTCCATGGCAGTTTTACCACCATGGAAAGGCTAGCAGAAAGCCAGTGCTGGGGGCGAAGGGGAGCCCCTGCACGGCCCATGCCCATGGCATGTTTACTCCCATCTGCTGGGAGCATTTACTCCCAATTGGTAGGAGCATTTTCAATTCTCTCAACAAACTGGAGCAAACACAAAGCCTGCTCCCAGCCTGAGGTGGCTTTAACAATGTTCCCTCCAGCTGGAAGCAGACTTGTATTGTGTGAAACAGAACAACAGATTGCTCCCACCAAGAGGGAGCAGCATAAACAGCTGCTCCCTCTGGGAGGGAGCAATGACAGCTCCCGCACCATGCAGGGAGCCAGCTGGGGCTGCGAGGGCCCTGAGGTGCTCACCCAGCCCCAAAGTGTGCTTGGTGGGTGCCCCATGTGGGCACCGGGGCACCCACCTTTAAATTATGCTGGCACCAGGGGATAGGTTCCATGGTCAAAAATAGGCTCTGGGAGGGGGCTGCATTCCACAGTTAGCAGCGATCTGAAATCCTTAATGGAGGTGAATGCATCATTGATTTACTGAAGCACAATCTCTTCTAAGCAATTGCCCAAGAGGAATGGATTCTTTCTTGCTGTCTCCTGGTCTGAGAAAAAAAGTCCATGGTTCTCCCTTTTAATTACTGCTCAGTATGCAAATGTGCAAAGTCACCTACAAGCACCACCTGTTTGGCCCCACCCCTTCCATGTTAGTAGTATGCAACAGTGTTCCATCCATTTTCTAGGCTGTTGTACAACTCAACTTACCAGGCAATCTGAGTTTGTTTCCTACCCATTTTGATGCCACTTTCGGTCCATTTGGCCCAGACCCATCCACGTTAGTATCGTGCAATGGTGTTGTTACCACTTTCCAGGCTGCTAGACAGTTCAAATTACTAAAGCGATTTGAGGGCATTTCCCGACAATTATGATAACACATTTTTGATGCAGAGGAATATGAGGACATCTCCACCAAATGAAGAAGTACTTACTCCATATAATTAAGAGGAAGAACCCTTATTTGTGGGAGATTCAACTCTTTGCTTGTAGTCTGGATGTCTTCTCTATATAAGGATTCATATTGTCACTGATTTCTGTATGAAGACTCCTGAGGAACATTCCTGCCAAAATGACATGTACACAAGGTCACTGGAGACATTACCTTATGAACCTTTACACAGCTGTAGTGCAGAATATGAACTAGACATTTACCCAACGAGGTGGCACTTATGAATTAATCAGTAGAAAGCACTTGAGTTGGATAGACATTTTGTGCAAAACTGTGGAATTTTCTTTGATAAATACACAGGTGACGTTCCATTCTGGCTCTGATGCTAATTTCACAGATATTAAAGCTCAAAGAGAAGCACTCTCAAATTTAAACATAGCTGGTTCCACAGTTGAAGCTCCACTTCTGTAAAGAACTTCTTGTGCTTGGCCAAGGTGAAGCGTGGTTTCTCTACAATTCCATGTGAAAAAATGATCTGAAATTCTAGATGGAGGTGAATGCATTGTTGATTTATTGGAGCGCAATCTTTTTTGTAGTGACTGTCCAGGAGATGTAGGTTCCTTTTTGTTGTCTCCCGGTCTGAGAGCAGAGTCTGTGTTTGTACCTTTTAATTACTGCAGAGTATCCAAATGTGCACAACTACCGACAAGTTCTGCCCGTTTGGCCACTCCTGTAACATGCTAGTAGTATGCAACAGTGTTACCGCCTTTTTCCAGGCTGATTGACAGCTCACATTACCAAAGTGACACTAAAGCTTTTCTTGCCATTTTTGATGGTGCTTTCTTGGTGCAGAGGAATATGAGGACATCACCACCAAAGATAGAAGCACTTACTTCATATAATAGGGAGGAGGTACCCTTGTTTGGTGGAGATTCAACTCTTTGTTTGCAGTCTTATCATCTTCTCTATTTGAGGACTCATTTTGTCACTAATTTCTATATGAAGATGCTCAAGGAACAAGCACATTGCCAAAATTACATGTACACAAGGTCACTGGGGACCAGCAGCTGCTTCTGCATAACTCAAGGGGAGGGGTGGGGGGAACAGAGATGAGGTGAAAATAAAAACAAAAAACACACTTACCTTGCCTCCGTCCCTGCCGCCTTGCTCATCGCTCCTCTTGTGGTGTCCCAGCATTCCCTGCTGGGACACCAGCACAGGCTCCCCAGCAGTCCTGGCGCTGCTTTCATGGTCAACTTAGCATGAAAGCAGCACCAAGATTGGTCTGAGAGGCTTCGACTGCTGCTCAGACACAGCCCTGGGGTCTGTACAGTTTCTCCAGCCCGGCTGTTTAACACAACCGGGCTGGAGAAACCTAAATGTGCACTTAGCTGCACTCTCCCCTCCACCCACCTCCCGTGGCCTAGCCCCATCCCTCCCTGCACTTCTGGCTGTGCCAGATGATGAAAAATAAAATGATAGTAAACTGTTGTTTTATTTTGCTGCTTCTGGCTCAGCCAGTGGGGTGATGCTCCTTTGTGATAGCGAAGAAGCCTCCCCTGCTGGAGACATAACCTTGTGGTTCTTTGCATAGCTGTAGTGTACAGTATGCACTAGACATTCACCTAACTAGGTAGCACTCACTAACTACCAGTAGAAAGTACAGCAATTGGGTAGCCATGCACCCCCTCCCTTTATTAATGACTCTGCCGCTGGGATAGGGTCCCTTGGTCCTAATAATGCTTGGAGAGGGGTGCCAGATGCCCCCTCCCCCTTTTTGGCCCTGTGGATGGGGTTTCCGAGGCTAAAAAAGACTCATGGAGGGTGGGTGCATGCCCCCCCCCTTTTATTTACATTTTGGTCCCAGCGATAGGGTCCCTGGGGCCTACTTAGGCTTAGGGAGCGGGGTTACACCAATCCCCTTTTTTATTAAATATAGCAATGGTTGAAAGGTTCCCTAGGGGCCCACGAAGGCTCAGGGAGAGGGCACGCTTGCCTCCCCCTTATTAATTTCTCAGTCATGGGGGATGGGGTCCCCGTGGGTCTAGTAATGCTCCGGGAGGGAGGGGGCACATGCCTCCTTTTCTTTTCTATTAAACTTTGCCCTGGGGGATGGGGTCCCTAGGGCCCAAGAAGTATCGGGATGGTGGCAGCACACCCCCTCCCATCTTTAATTGGCTTTGGCCCAGGGTGATGGGATGGGGGACTGATAAAACTCAGAAAGAGGGTCAAAGCAGCCTCCTTCCTTTTAAATAAAAAAGGGCCCCATAGGATGGTGTTCCCTGGGACTTTGAAGGCGGTACATGGGGTCAAACGGCCCCTCGTCAGTTAGATTTTGGTCCCGGGGATGGGGTCTCCTAGACGCAAGAAGGCTTAGGAAGGGGAACCACATAGCCCCCTACCCTTTTTATTGTATTTGGCCCCAGGTGATGGGGTCCCCGGGACTTCTAAGGTTTGGGAAAGGGGGCCACATAGCACCTTCCCACTTTTATTAGAAATGACCCAGGGGTGTGGTGTCTCTAGGGCCACTTAAGGGTTGCAGAGGGGGCTGCATGTCTCCTCTCCTTAATATATATGTTTTGGCCGCAAGAGATGGTGTCCCCGGGGCCCAAAGGCCAGCCCTATGCGGTGAAAGCCAAAGTCTGTGCACAGTCTGTTTTTGGCAGCCTGCTGGGCTTTTTGCCACAGGGTTTGGTGGTAGGCCAAGACCTGAGGCCAGTCTCCCTCTGCATATAGCCAAAGGCTGTGCACAGCTTGGGGTTGGAAGCCTGTGGGAAGGTGGAAACAGGGTCTGGCTGCTAGACTAACACCACATCACACATGACCAAAGGCCATGTGCAGTTAGGGATTGGCTGCCTCTGGGTGGCTGCCTGCAGGGAGCTGAATGCAGGGCCTGACTGTAATCCAGGACTTGTGGCCAACTCCGCACCATGCACAGCCTTGCATGGAGATAGTTCGATTCACGGTTGGTAATAAAATATCACTTTTCATTAAAAATCCCTAGAAAATCACTAAGAAAAACAAAGGTTAAAGTAAAGTTATAGTTAGGTGTGATAAACAGTTTTTTTTTTGTTTTAAACGTAGACATTCACTGAAAAAACAAAGGTTAAAGTAATCTCATAGTTAGGTAAATCTGTTAGTGACAATAATAATGTTTTGAACTAAAAAAACACAGAAATTCACCAGTTATGTATGGCAGAGCTAACTATACTCGCACCCCCACCATGCACTGCTTATGACCTCACATATTACATCACTCATGAAAGCTGCAGGTAGTATGATCTTTAGCACCTTCAGACCTTGGTTATTTTAAGTAAATAGCCTTTCATTGGAAAAGTTTTCCATAGAGTGTACACTGCACTTAGTGATACATTTTAATACTCTGTGGTGAATTTCTCATGAGAATTCACTATCTGCAAACAATGTGATCTAGAGTAAACTCTCTTAATGGAGTGAACATTGGTTTATAGTACCCACTTTTCAACTCCTATCCATTTCATTTCTTAAACTAAGTTTAGTGACTGTGAGGGATTTGATACAGGTAAAGACTGTCTGTAGTAGGACATTAGTTATGTAACAGGACTTGAGTATCTAGAGGAACTTGGGGGCATAGTTATACTCTGTGCTGGGCTTGCGTCATTTTTTTACGCAAATCCAGCTCAAACTTAACTCCATAATTATATTTTGATGCTAGACATGTCTAGCGCCAAAATATTGGAGTTAAAGTCATTTTTTGCCTGCGGAAAACTACCTTGCGTCAATGAGATGCAAGGTAGGCATTCCCAGGCAAAAAATGACTCAAAGGCCCTAGTGCCTTATTTATCCTCCTGTGCAATAATAACGCATGGGAGGAAGAGGGCCTTAAATAATGCCGCAAAGCCTGCTTAGCACCATTATTTAACGCCTGGGTATGGGCAGGCGTTAGGGGACCTGTGGGTCTTTTTCCATGGTCAGAGACCATGGAAACAGCCCAGAGGTGCCATTCCCTGCCCCCAGGGACACCCCCACCCACCCACACCTGGAGGGCACCTAAGGATAGGGGGACCCATCCCAGGTAAATACAGGTAAGTATTTTTAGTTTTTTTTCCACAAAGTGCCATGGGGGGCCTAACGTGGGCCCCCATAAATGGCACTGTGCCCAATGGCCATGCCCAGGGGATCTAAGTCCCCTGGGCATGGCCATTGGGCTGGGGGGCATGACTTCTGTCTTTACATAGACAGGAGTCATGTCCATGGGCGTTGTGCAGGGAAATAATGACTCTAATCAGGTTAGAGAATTTTTTTTACTCTAACCTGACTAGCTCCATTCTTTCACTCACAACCTCCAGTTTCCCCTCTGCCTCCCCCACCCGGTTATCATCAATAATTTTGACGCTAACTGGGCCTTACCGCCAGCTAGTGTCATAGCTTAAATATGATGCTCGGCTCGTGTCCAGGAATGGCGCTAGCCGGCGGTATACTTTTTGGTGCAGGTTTGCTTCAAAAAGTATAAATCAGGGCCCTGGTTTTCCCTGAACAGAAGTATACAGATTGAACACTGTGTGCAGTACACATTACCCTTTTATCTGTGGTAGATAGTCACCATGAACATGGCTACCCATGATGTACGCAGCTGTGCATGGAGTGGTGTTGGTGACATTGTGTGGCCAGCATGGCCCTTCACAGCTGGGGGTATTTGGCAAACACCCCACATTGAGCCAACACCATGTTGCAGACGCCCTTTGGAACATGTGACTTGGCTGGCCTTCGGGCCCCAGGGACCCCACCAGCTGAGGCCAAAACATATATATTACAGGGAGGCAGGCTGCAATACATTATGAATAACAGTGGAGCTGTGTGGCCCCACTCCACAAGCCTTATTAGGCCACAGGGACCCCATCCCCTTGGGTGTGTGTTTTTTCAAAGAAGAGGGAGCTGTGCAGCCCTCTCCCTGAGCCTTTGCAGGCCCTGGGACCCCATCCCCCTGGGGCCATCTGTTTTTCTTTAAAAGGGGAGGGGGTGCACGGCCCTCCTTCCCGAGCCTATTTTGGCCCCATGGGATGCCATCTCTTGGGTCACCATCATTTATGGTGGGTGCCCTGGTGTCCACCCAGGGCACCTAACAAGCTCATCAATAGGGTCTGTTGGAGGAGCCCCAGATGGCATTGCTTTCGCCTGGAGGGAGCAGCTAATTAAGCTGCTCCCTCTGGGAGGGAGCAATATGTGTTCACGGAACACTAGAGACTGAGCAGATTTAAATCTCCTGCCAGCTGAGAGCAGACTTAGAGCCTGACTTAGAACTGATTTAGAACTCGGCGGATGGCATACTTCGTCAGAACGGTCACGCATACCCCATCCACCAAAATCTAAGCCCCATTATGTTCTCTGGGATTTAAATTTTGGAGGACGGGATATCCATCACCGTTGTGAAGTAGTAACCTGTCCGCTGAGTTCTGAATCAGGCCCTTAGTTTTTGTTCCCATTGTTCCGGAAAAATGGAAGCAAACACACATTTTTCTGCCCGCAGAAGTGCAGGCAGGGAAAACTCTGTCTCCCGAGGCTGGGCTCGCCTGGACACAGTAAGTGAGCAGGGACCGGGGATGGGATCCATTAAAGGCTTACGGCCCACTCCCTTTTAATTAAAGTTAAGGCTTTGAGGAATGGGTTCCCTGGGCCTTTTTAAGGCTTGGGTGGTGGGGTTTGCATGGCCCAGTGGACCTCCTATTAATAAATATATTGGCCCCCAGAGGATGGGGTCCCTGAGGTCGAAAATGGCTCAAGGAGGGAGAACGCATACCTCCTCCCCTTAACTACACCTGGCCCCAGGGGATTGGTCCCCATGGCCCTATATAGGCTTGGGATGGGGGCCCCAATGATGCCTCCTCCCATATACATTAAGAATTGGCTGCCATGATTTGTTTTGCTGTGATCCTGAGGAACTCCCTTGGAATTGCTGAAATATCTGCTGATTTTTTTTTAGTTTTGGCCCTGGGGGTGAGTCCCTCTGGAAACTTCGCATGGGATGTAGGTGTGTAGAGTATCTCTACCATGCCCCCTCATCTAATTTTTTTTTTAAACTTCAGGATAGGAGACTAAGGGCCTCATTCCAACCGAGGCGGGCGGCGGTCGCCGCCCGCCTGGCTGGAACCGCCATATGGCTGCTCCGCGGTCGGAAGACCGCTGGGGCCATTCTGACTTTCCCGCTGGACCAGTGGGCGCTAGCCAAAATAGCGCCCGCCGGCCCAGCTGGAAAGCGGCCTGCAACACTGAAGCCGGCTCCGAATGGAGCCGGCGGTGTTGCAGATGTGCGACGGGTGCAGTTGCACTCGTCGCGCTTTTCACTGTCTGCTAGGCAGACAGTGAAAAGCATACTGGGGCCCTGCTAGGGGGCCCCTGCACTGCCCATGCCAGTGGCATGGGCAGTGCAGGGGCCCCAGGACACCCGTTCCCGCCAGCCTGTTCCTGGCGGTAAAAACAGCCAGGAACAGGCTGGCGGGAAGGGGGTCAGAATCCCCATGGCGGCGCTGCTTGCAGCGCCGCCATGGAGGATTCGGCCAGCCGGGGTTAATCCGGCGGGAAACTGGTTTTCCGACCGCAGCTTTACAGCCACGGTCGGAATGGCCCAGGAAGTACCGCCAGCCTGTTGGCGGTGCTTTCCGTTGTTCGCGGCCCTGGCGGTTTTTACCGCCAAGGTCGGAATGACCCCCTAGGTCCCCGAATCCTGCAATAGCTACCAGCAATAATTTTCACACATTGCTGGCAGCCAATCAGAGTGCTCGATCTCATGGAGTCCAACTCCCATGGGAGCAAGATGACCCAAGGGAAAAAAGCTCCCTAGGCCACAGAGAATGCTCTATTCTTATATTGGTTCTTTGCAAGACTCTCAAGAGCCTCGTGGACCCAACCGTTCGGCTATACAAATATTTTTAAACCTTAATTTCTTGAAAACTACTGAATGGATTTTCACTAAATCACAAAAAGCACAATCTGTGGACCAAGAGCTAGCTTCCTGCCAGAATGATATAATAGCGCTCAGCAGTTTTTGTCGTAGTGCTTCTTAAAAGGTCTATGGAAAATGCACAGGGTCTTGCTTCTGGGATCCCCCTTTTTTACTAAGTCCCCACTTGACAGATTACACCAAAACTTTCCATGCACAAATAGGGCAAAAGAGGGTACTTTTTTTTAAAGTTTCAAGAAGATTAATCAAACTATGCCAAAGTTATTAGCAACACAAATACTAATTTCCTATGGAAATGCTGACCTAACTGTAACCACCCATTGGCGACCATATGTTATACTTTTATATACCACCCATGTTGCATACACAAACCATATATTTTTACATACAATCCATGACAAAATATAATTTGACCTGGACACAGGATGTGATTTTGCACCTGACCAATGTTCGGGTGTTAAAAATGGGAAGGTCGAAGCCTTCTACAGTGCAGCTGCTTAAGACTTCTTGGGACATTTTGAAAGCTCCCCTGTGAATGCATTCTACCCATTACTTACTATTAGCTTTGTAGGTGGTAACTCACAGTTGCTTGCTTTCTAATGGCTGGCTTTATTTATTTAAGGCTGTACAACTTGAGTTAGTTCCCATGAAGCAAAGCCTGTTTACTGTATTCTTGCAATAAGTGCTCGCCTTCTGCATACAGGCCTGTCGATTTTGTTCTTTTCTTGACTCATTTGCAGTGCAGTCAAAGACAGAGGTCAAATGTCAGGCTCTTGTCTTCCAAGGGAAATATCTGTAAATGAACCCTGCAAATATTTCAGGATATATCAGAATCAGGAAAGCATAAATAAACCACTTTGTTTGTAATTTTGAAGTGTGCTGGACACAAATATTTTAATATGATGAAAACAATTCCTATACTAGGTGATACCCCTTCCACATATTATCATTAGTGCGCTATATGGTTTTATAAGTAAAATGGTACGTCAATGCAAATATATTGGTCATTTCAATTGAAAATGTGTTGTCTGCTGTGGCAGACACACTACTCTACTCCACCCTACACCAGTTCACTTTATGATACTCTACTCCACTCTATTCCACTCCACTCTAAGCCACTCTACCGCTCTATGCTCTAAGGCATTCCACTCTACGACGCTCCACTCTACATCACTCAACTCTACCACACTCTGCACAACTCCTCTCTATGCCACCCTATTTCCCTCTAGAGCACTCTTTTCCACTCTATGCCCATTCATTCTATGACACTCTACAACACTCTATGCCACTCCACTCTACGACACACTACTCGACTCTACACACCTCCCTCTACACCATTCTATACCACTTTTCTCCACTGTTCCATTCTACTGTACTCCACTCCATGACACACCATTCCACCCCTCCACTCTATACCACTCCACTCTATGCCACCCTACTCTACAACACTCTATGCCATTCCACTCTGTGACACTCTACTCTGTTCTACTCCACTGTACACCCCTCCACTCTACAACCCTCCCCTCTACCCCCTTCCACTCTATACCACTCCACTCTACACCACTCCAGTCTACTCCATTGCACTCTACTAAATTCTACACCACTCCACTCTACTTCACAGTACTTCACTCCACTCTACTCCACTGTATGCCACTCTACACCACTCACCGCCACTCCACACCACACCACTCTACTTCACTCTACTCCACAACATTCCACTCTACTCCATGACACTCCACTTTACCATAGGCCACTCTATTCTATGATACTCTTCTCCATGACATATAATTCCACGACACTCTTCTCCAGTCCACAACCCTTCACTTCACTCTATGAAACTCCACAACACTCTATGCCACCCCACTCTATGACACCCTACTCCATTTTATGCCACTTTACTCTACGACACTCCATTTCATACCTCTCTCCTCTATGTCACTAACGTTCGCCCATGAGGAACACCAGCCACTCTCGTGTACTTCATGGCTTAAATACATTGGCAAGGCCAATAGCTCTTCCATAAGCATGACCTATTGTTTTGCTTGAGTGGTGACACCATCTTTGTGATTTGGCATCAGCAGCTACGAAGAGCTGGGGGTAAGAGTGTGAAAAAAAAGGAAACAAGTGAATTTTGCGCTCAGTGACAAATGGTCACTGTAATTTGTACATCTTTTTGTGCCATGGCCTGTTCTGAATGGCCCAATAAAAGCAAGGACGATGACGTGTATGAGGCTTAAGCCGATAGCATGAGACAAAAATATCCGATTAGGTTCCTGTTATCTGCTTTCAGCTCAAAGAGCGTTCAACTTTTTTAGATTTCTGCAGTGCATTACTTGATACTGGCTGAGCGGCCTGGAATATCTGACGAGGAATGCGGGAATGTCATCGCCAAGATGTCATCACTGGGTGTGAATTATTACTCACGGTAGGTGATATTCTGGCAGCTGCGGAAGATCTGGAAGTGAGCCTAGTTCATTCGACCTCTGGCACCTGGATGGAAAATCGGTCTGTGTTTGGATACGGACACCAGAGCTGATTCAAGGGGAGCCACTGGATTATAGCACCTGCCAGACCGAACCCATAAATTTCCCGCTGCAACTGAGGCCTGTCTGAAGGATTGAGGAAAAGATGTGGGGAATTCACGAAAGCTGTGGTTACATGCAACGTACAGGCATGTAATCAGTGATCGAGGACAGAAGAAACATTTTTGACAGGCCTCAGGAGTAGAGGAAGGATGCACTATCGGAAAATCGAGAAGCATTCTTGTAAACATAAAAGTGTGGAATGTCAGGGGCAGTAATGTATGAAAGGACTCTTAACGGGCACGTGCTTTCTCATATTAGTGGCCCTAACACATGACTGGCTTTGTTTTAATCATGATGACTCTTTAGAAGGAAACCTGAGGTGACTGGTTCAGCCCCAGGCCACACTATCGTTTCAGAAGTAAGCTAGCATAGCGACTTGTTCCCACCGCTATAGATCTCCTAAAGTAATCTTGAAGTAAGCCTTCCATGCTACTTTCTACATCCCAGCCCTACCGCCCTACCTGATGTCAGTCTGATATGACCCTGTCTTTGAGTGACCTAAACCTTTCATAAAGCTTCATGATTTCCTTTTAGGCCAGACACTTTCCCCATGAAACCAGTGCAAAACCAGGGTCCCATGGACAGTAAATGGCAACAAGGAAAAATGGAGGGTAGGGTACACTCATTGTGGGAGTAAATCATTAATGTTTCAGGAGTACTATACCCCTTGTGCCCACGGCCCATTGACCCCACAGCTTCGGCTCTAATGATAGCTTCTCCCCTGTGCCAAGTCCGGATTCCTATAGTGCTTACAACTCTCATTTGTATAGCCCTTTCAGTCCTCGAAAATGGTGCGCATTCAGCTTTATCTGATGACGTCACACGCACAGATGGCTATTACTGTGCGCGAGATGTACAATAGTGGGAAGTGTTGGACACGCTGGGATTTGAGTAGTTTTTTGAGTTGTTCTTTAATTGGAGGGAGGAATTGGTCTGCGAGTAATGTCTAAAGGGAGACTTGGCCCCATAGCAATAATTTACCGCTTTCAACCCAAGACCAATATTTTCCGAGAATAATAGTTTGCCGTTGAAGACTGGATGCCCAGGACATTTGCTATACCACACACGCAGCTGGCCGGCTCTTTCAGAATGAGCACTCCTTAAAGGCTGCTGGGAACAAAGTGTGTAAGTATGCAGAGGTCACTGTTAAACGTACAGCGAGTTGGGGGTGTGGGGCGGCAGGAGGGCGCAATTTGAAAAACGCTTTTTGAATGTTTTACATTGTGAAAAGAGAGGAACGGGAGGATATACAGGACTCGGCCAACGCTTTCCAACACACTGCGTTACAAAATGGCCCTATTTGTCCTGTTATTGCCTCAGGCTTGTACTTGTACCTTTATATCATATATGCATTAATGCTGAAATGAACATGTATGTGGAGTTAAGAATAGTAAACCTGTACTTATCACTGTAATCTGAAACCACGCAAGAAACGTTCCAGTCAGAGATAGTTGCACCAAACACAAGCAATATGAATTACAAATTACATCATCGATGACAAAGTTCATCTGCCATTGCAACTTGCACCAACAGCAAACTGCAGTGATTACCTAGACCTGAAATAATATAACTAAACGACAGACAATTGATCTCTTCTTCATGCAGTTCCAGGGACAACAGAATGATCACAGAAAAGGAACACTGCATATCTACAAACAAACATATGATGTCACAGTGTTCACATGTAGATAAATGACCGACCCATGCCACAACAGAGCAGTAATTAGATGGAAACGTGGCATCAGACTTTTTCAAACGCAGAATGGCTTTCAAAAAGCATTTCGTTGTTTACTAAGAAGTCCCAACTTCTTTCAAAAAGTATGTTTTGTATTTTAAGTAGTAATATTCCTCCCATAAGCCCGAGTAGATACCTAGGATTTGGCATTGCATTTAAAAACAAGTGCGGTCTTACATCACATCAGTAATGTCATATATGATATTACCAATTATGTCATCGACGATCCAGTTTTTGATGGTACACCATGGTGAATGCAGAGGACTCCATATGGTTTCTTTCATTTTATATATATGAACATATAATTCACTTAAAAACCAAAGGTTACAGGAACGTTATAGTTAGGATTTGAATTTACTTGTACAAAACCACAGTTATCTGATCAATAATTGTACTGCAGATGTTACAGTGACATTATTAATGATGTTATTTGTGGGGTAATTAACAGTGCATGGCAAGGGCCCGAGTTATAAGTTACCTTAGAACACAAGTTATAGTTTCTTGAGATAACTCTAATGTAACTGGTGAATTTCTATGGTTTTGTATGAGAAATTCAGAATCTAATTATAATGTCCCTGTGACCTTTGGTTGTTTAAGTGAATTTCTAAGTTTTTAAATTCTATTTCCTAACTATAATGTCCCTGTAACCTTTGGTTTTGTCAGTGAATTTCTATGTTTTTTTTGACGTAACTTAATTTTCATTGCTATACGTTAATCAAACAACCGCTGCGTACTACAGTGCCCAGCCCTGTGGCCAACCCCTATAGCCACCCCACCTTGTGCCACACATGCATATTTGCATTCAGGGAAACAGATTAAAACTCCGCTTCCTGCCAGTGGGAGCTGTTTGACAGCTCCTGCTATCAGATAGTGGATTTTGTTTGCTTTTGCTTGGTGGGACCTCTCAGCTCCCATCAAGCAAAAGCATACAGCTATGTCCCGGGGGTGGGCACTCTGGAACGTAGCAGGAGCTAGCCCTGTGGAGTGGTGGTCCCCAGGACCATTATTGGCTCCTCAAGAGGGGCTATGTACCCGCCCTCCAACCGTGAATTTAACCTCGATGGCAGTCACCAGGGCTGCAGAAGTCTGAAACAGACCCCTTTCTTTTTTTTTCCAAGTTTGCCCCTGGGAGGTGGTGGTCCCCAGGGCTGCAAGGGGCCACGTGGCCTATTCCACATTGAAATAGAAGGAAGCCCAGGAAAGGTGGTGGTCCCGGGGTTGCAGGGGGCTGCACAGCCTCCCTCATTGAAAAGGAAGGGATCCCCAGAGGGATGGCAGTCCCTAGAGCTGCAAGGAGGGGTGCGTCCCGCCACCACAGTCAAATAAAATCAAGCCCTGGGGAGGTAGCAGTCCCGAGGCTGCAGGGGGCCACACAGCACCCCGCATTGAAATACAATCAAGCCTCGGGGACGCAGTGGTTCCTGGAGCTAAGGGTGGGGTGACCACATGGCCACCAGCACTAACTGAAAAATTAGCTCAGGGGCGGTGGTATCGCCAGGGCACAGAAAAGCCCAGGAGGGGGGCTTTGTGACCCCTTCTCCTTATTTTTCACTTTGCCCCCGAGATCAGGACCACCCATGGGCTTTTAAAAAAACAAGTGCAAATTGGTGAATTTCGCAAATTTACAGCAAAAAAAAATAAAAAATGCTTCTTTTGCCCAGGCGGGGTCCCTTTGGGACCCCAGCACCAGAGCTAAGGGGTCCAGGTGCCTCTACCCTGGCCCCATTTCTTTTTTCCACATTTTTTTGAGCGACTCGGCTGAAGCCAATTCCAAAGGTGGCTGCCAACACTTCCTGGTTGAAGTGTTGGTAGCCAATTAGAGCTGTGCATTTCCTTGCACAAGCTCATCATTATTTGCAAAGTAATTGTGGCCAGAGATATACAAATTTGGATTTCCTTACATTTTCAAAAAAACTACCGAAAGCTAGTTTTCTGCCAAATTTGGTGTAATACCGTCCAGTGGTTCGGGCTGTAGTTGTGTTCATAGGTCCTAAACAAATTATCATGGGAAACACAACTTTTTTGACCCCGCCCCGTTTTCCTCAGCCTCCTGCTTGATGGATCACTCCAAAGCTTTCCATGCGCAACAAGAATCACCAGGACACTTTTTTAATGAAAATTTCGTGAAGATTCATCAAACAGTGCCAAAGATAAAGACAAGTCAAAAAATGCTTTTTTAGTGGAATTATATGTAAGGACTGATTACGAGTCTGGCGGTCCAAGACGACTTGAGGTGGTGGTCGGACCACCATGGCTGTGGCGGTCCGAATGCCACATTACGAGGTTAGCAGGCAGACCCCAACCTACAGCCACCACCCCCCCTCCCCAGGCTCCTAGATCCCGACGGGCTGAATGTGGTGCAGGTTGTAATCTGCCAGGGCAGCACTGAACTCAGCGCTGCCCTGCTGATTACAACCTTGTTCTCCGCCAACCTTTTCATGGCGGTGAAAGCCTGGTGGAGAACAAGTGCAGGGGGCCACAGGGGGGCCCCTGCACTGCTCATGTTCATGGCATAGATAGTGCAGTGGTCCACCTGCCCAGCCCCCTTGAAATGTGCACTGTCTGCTTCGTAGCTAGTGCACATTTCAAGGGTGCTAGTGCCCCCTGCGTGCAGCAGCATTGCCGCCGGCTCTATTATGAGCCTGCGGCAATGCTGCTGCACCTTTTCCACTGGGCTGACTCTGCTGGTCAGCCCAGTGGGAAAGATGTAATTGGGCCGGTGGGGAGGTTGCCAGCACTGCAGCGACCTCCTCCCCAGGAGTTTTATGGACGGATGTTTCCATCCACCAAACTCATGATCAGCCCCTGAGACAGTTACTGTGGTCCAAGCACCTGATCTCGGGTGGAGTGACTTAGGAAAGCTTATTTTAAACTTTATGGATCTGGTGTCTGACGTGAGTCCCAAAACTGCCTATTGTAGGATGAGGTGAGGAAATATTTCATCCATCTGCCGCCTACTTTTCAGGTGAGGGGGTACATTTACTACGTTTTGGTGCAAACTAGTGCAACAACCACATTTGCTGTGTTACATTGAGTTAAAGATTGGTAGAAAAACAGCACAATGTCTACTAAGATATGGGCGTCTTTATCCCCCCACAGACTGCACACTTTAGCCTGACATGCCCTTATTAGTGCAAAGGTGTGTGGGTTCCTTTTTGAGCATAGATTTTGCACAGGAAGGGAACCCTCCAATGCTCAAACTATGCTCTAATACTTTTCCCAATTTGTATGTGTGCTGTACAATGCAGCACACACATAAAATGGAAAAATGTGAAGGCCTTTAAAGGTTCCTCTACTATGATTGCTGCTATGAGGAGGCATCATTTTTGGCTTAAATTTCTGCCTACAAATGTTTGTAGGTATGAGTTGTGTCAGAACCTATGGGCGTTCGGATGGAAATGCCCATGTACCACCTTTGATGTGCCCCTTAACACAAAATTGCACAAATTAACAAATGTCACTACTTAGTGTTACTACAGGCAACTTTAGTTGGAAAAGAAATCTCACCACAACACTTTGCACTAGGTTTGTGTCAATTTTGTGATGTAAGCACAGTGCATAGAATTAGTAATCTAGGCAACGGTACCTTTACCCTTCCACTGACTGGATAGACAGCTTTCATTCAGTAAGGGGTTCGTGTTTTGCTTTTGACAGCTAACGTGATCTTCATTTGACATGTCAAATTTGTTGATGACAGGTTACTTTTCTATGCTATTGTATGTTGAGTCAAATCTGTGAGTGGACTATACCCATATCTGGTCTTCAAGTGCGTTAAATACCAGAGTTATCTTACTGCTAATATGAATTGGACATACTGGCTACATGAATATCTCTGCTATATATATTTTAGCCCTGTCGAATATTTCAGAATGCAGTCTGTTTGTGACCTATTGAGCCAGAACAAATTGACTATCACAGTTGTTCTTTTTGCCAGTATTTATGTGACGAAGGCGCTAAAAAATAAATGTATAAATTGACTGTTAAACTCCAGACTTCATAACTTGGCCATCAACACCCTGCCTTCTTTCTGTTGCCAACCCTGGAAGTCAATTTAAGAGTATTTTTTCCATTTCCAGCATACCAGAGAATTGTGAGCATGTAAATATATCAACAGTGAAGATGAAACAAAAAACAGTAATTGAACAATAACTATATATTCTTGTTGAAGAATAACAACAGTTTAGAGAAAGCGTTTGGAATGAGGCCACTGCTTGTAGTCGAAATGCAAATAGTCGGTGTTGACATGACCACAAGAAATAAATACAAAAAACTGGGCTTGATACAATGACCATGTAAAAAAATATATAAAGGTGGTATGACATGAACCTAAAAACTGCCACGAACTACGTCACATTCAGTCTTCGATAAACACGGCCAGGGCATAAGAAAGACAGACTCCAACTGAAGTGCAGTTGGAGCAAAGGTTGCCCAAATCAGCAGTGGAGATTGTGCCACCAAAGCACGAGATTGTGGGTGTACCCGAGAAGGAAGGTGCGTGTTTATGTCACACAAAATGTCACCAAGTGTCTTTTGCTGTAATTATAAATCTTTCAGTGAGAGGAATGGAATTTCAACAGCGCTGTCACTTGATGTGAGTGACTTTAAATAGAATTGATGTCACCAAATGTAATTTGCTGTAGTGGTCTACACATTTTAGGGATACGGTAATCCATCTCTGTTTGCAGTGCTTCCTCATCTTTTGGCAATTACATCTTCTGGTTTGATGGCTATGGCTCTTAAAATAATCCAGCCGCATTTTCTCCGATTAGAAGCACAGGTAGTTTTTTTTCTCCCAATTTTCTATATCTGTGGAACTTGTAAAGTGACTGCCAAAGCACAGGAAATATTGACAAATACATAAAACCTGACTCGAATAAGAGGTATCCAGTTTCTTCAGCACATGGCGGTGGCATTCCTGACAACGGGCTCACTGGACCAATGCCAAACATAACACTAACACTTGTTTAAAATCCCATTCAGATCTCTGCAGATTGAGCTCTCGTTTCACAGATGACAGTGCTGATGCTGACACATGGCTGAAGCCAGATAAAGATGAATCAGTGACTCCTTCCCACAATTGATGTTTCAAACAGACACAGGAGAATCTGGTTATGATGGATAAGTATGTGATTTCCATCTAAGATCCACCAACAGCAACTTTGTAATGTGTCATGACATAAACAACTAGCAGTACCAGAGTTGCCTAAACTCAGGGGCTGTGACTGCAATATGCTATTGGTGCAATAGCAGTGTATGCTTAGGCTATCAGCAGAGGGGGGCAAGAGGAAGGACTAGGGTTCTGACATTACCAGAATGAAGTGGATGAACACGGGTGTGGGGGACTAGAGCCATGGCATTAGCAATAGATAATGATGCAGGCATGGACCTCACCCAAGCACACACAACACCACACATCGAACATAACCCCAGTCACTCACTTGGACAATTAGACTATGGCCCATCACTGCCTTGATGCATACTGTACAAATGCATGAAGACATGGTATGTGTCAGCTCAGAAAAGGATAAAGGCTCTGGCAGATAGCAAAGGCCTCTGGCGTCTTGGCCACCCGTCAGGCTGAGTAGTAACATCCATTCACACCATCTACTCACAACGATTTAACTTAATTAACACACCTAATAAAAGCTTCCAGGACAATAAAGGCTTGACATGGCACGTTGCACTCTCATATGAGAAATAAATGAGTGAATCGAGAGATATAATTTTATGTGGACAGCTACTGCTTTTGCGAATATGTGTTTGCTTCATTGTTATCAGGGTCATTGCTTAGTGCTGCGTCAGAGTTCTTGCTTTCATGGTTAGATGTAGGTGTCGTTTGCTTAGCTTTTTGTATTTCTACATAGTAAATTACTTGTATTTGCTTTTGCGCTGTGTATTAGTCTGTTTGTGCTGCTATTCAGCTGTAATATACTGCGGAGTGACCCTAACACAGTGTGATGCTCTTCATCTCTACCTTTAGGTGGGAAGGTCAGGGTAGTTTTGTTTTTAGGGGCAGGGGTGGGGGTCCAGGTAATTTTGTTTTGAGTGGAGGGGTGTTTTTTTTAGAGTAGGTGGGGGGTCTGGAAGGTGTTAGGGCTCAGGGTGGGTAGGGTTTTGGGGTACTTTTGTTTTAAGGGGCGGGGTAGTTTTAATATTAGGGGTGGGGTACTTTTGGGCCTTAGGGCAGGTGGGGGGTGGCATGCTAGAACCAGGCATGCCGTTCCCACATATGCCTTTACTAGGCGTGCTTTTAGAACAAAAAATCATTGAAAAGGCATACGTGGTAAAGGCATTCATGGTAACAATGCAGTTGTTGTTCCGTACGCGTTGTTCAGGCATGTGTGGTTCTCACATTAGTTGTTCCATCATATATTCAATGTGATGCCCTTCATCACTACCTTTACATTTAACATGCCTGTCTCACCCGTGCGAAACATACGTGAAACACAATGTAGGGTCCACCTCTGACATCTCACACCCTCTCACAACGAACCATGGAGTGGGTATTATTAAATATAACCCCCCGCCCTACTCCTGTCCCTAACCAACATTTTGAATCTGACATCAAGTCACCGAAATGCTAGGGGTAGCAGAAGTGACATCACAAGCCCTTTAATCTCCACTTTCACTCATACACGCATACTTACATATACAAACAAAGTAACACTTACATACACTCACATAAACACACTCACCCTCAACCAGGCACAGTACATACATTTAAAAGCATTGGAAGGGCATATTCCAGCTAAATGTACTCCACTAATAATGAGTAATATATCTTATTCACTATTAGTGTAATAAAAAATCGACAGAAAACAAAGAGAGTGGAACCCCAACTGATGCCCATGATGAGGAGTTGCCCCTGTGTTCCTGGCACTGAATTTGACACCTCTGAAACAGGGGTAGCAAAGGGCAGGCCTGAGGTCGTAGCTGCGACCTCTGGCACCCCCTAAATGATGTCAAGGTCTGACATCAGCATAACATTTAAGTAGCTAAGTTACTGTCCCCTGTAGTTTGATTCTGAGTTGAACCAGTGATCGCGGTAAATTCACAGACAAAAACAATCTACATTGTGGTATTTTTAAATCACAGTTTCAGACGACGCCGGTTTACTCCTAGCTTTATTCTTCACAACATGGCTAGAAAGCTGTTAATTGTGATTTATGTTGGTATGCTCAGGCACTGCCCTGTACTAGCAAGCCCAGTGTTTTGTTTTCATTCACTGTCACCATTTAAATATATGAAAATGCAGTTAGCAGTGGCCCAGAACAATGAAAATTCGTGGTCCAGGCTTTAAATCAAGCAGTGAGGTAAATGGGAAATCCATAGTGTTACAGCGAAGATAAACAAAGTTATACAAGAAGACACACAAAAGGGCATTTAGACCTCTGTGGGTCATCCTGCCAGGCCTCGGTACATTAAGGGCCAGATGTAGGAAACTCCCAAATTGCGACTTGCAATTTGCGAGTCCCTGCGACTCGCAAATTGCAAGTCACAATTTGGGATGCAGAAAGGTGTCTCAGACACCGTCTGCGAGTCGCTATGGGGTCGCAAAGACCCACCTCATTAATATTAATGAGGTGGGTCGCAATTTGCGACCCCATAGCGACTCAGGGCAGTCACGGGGATGGAGGCCTGCTGGGAACAGCAGACCTCAATGTCCGTGACTGCTTTTAAATAAAGCTGTTTTTTTTTTCAAAGTGCAAACCGTTTTCCTTAAAGGAAAACGAGCTGAACTTTGAAAAATAAACCGAAACCTTTTGTTTCTGTATTTTTCAGGGCAGGTAGTGGTCCATTGGACCACTGCCTGCTCTGAAAAATTATTATTAGGTCCAGTCACAAAGGGGAAGGGGTCCCATGGGGACCCCTTCCCGTTTGCGAGTGGGTTACCATCCACTTCAAGTGGACGGTAACTGCGAGTCCATTTGCGACCGCTTTCGCGGTCTCAAATGGAATTGCATACCACTGCGACTCGCAAATAGCAAGGGAACACCCCTTCCTATTTGCGACTCGGAAATGCATTTTGCGAGTCGGTTCCGACTCGCAAAATGCATTTCTACATACCAGATGGGGTTTAGCGACTCGCAAACGGCGTTTTTCGCCGTTTGCGAGTCGCTAAACCTTTCCTACATCTGGCCCTAAGTTACTTGCCTCGTCTAATAGTATTGACGCAGTAAAGGTGCCACTGGCCCTGCTGCAAGCAAGGAAAATGGGACCCCCTTCTTCTTGCTTAGGTTTTTAAATGCAACCATAATTGCCTACAGTGGCTCTCAGATTTCTGTGCAATTGCTCCTGCTTCACAGATTACAGCTAAGCTCCGGTCATAGCCATTTTTTCCTAGCACTGCTGAAAATATAATGCTAGCCGGACTTAGAATTTTTATTCGCACAAAAAAAACGCCTTACCACAAATTTGTTTTGTAAAACTAAAGAAAAAACAACAAAACACCGTTCAGGACCCCCATGCATTTGGCAGTGGTTGTGAAGACCTGCTAAAATGTCTCCCATCACATGACTTCCATCCTGTCAAGGGGAAGAGATATCGTGATACAGGAAAAAAAACAGCTATGTAAAAGAGAGGCGCACAGTGTTGGGATGGAAGTCACTCGTCGATTGTCTGATGAGGCATCCTGCCTCCTACCTGTCAAGAACGTTCTCATCTTGAGGCCATTGGGAGATGACCACACATGTTTAGTTTTTTTTCACTCAATAATGTAAAAGACTATTTTCTAGGGGGTTGATTAACAGTGTACTTCCACTCAAACTGGTGACTTCTCTGTGGTGAGACTGATGGTTGATGGCTGCTGACTTTTGCATAAATTCCTAAGGAAGGTTCCCACTGACCCTCTTGTTAAACGTCTGTACGAATTCCTGTAATTGCATCCCGTGCCTTCCCTTGAGTATTTGCCATGTGGCTGTAGCATGTGTGTTGTGCATGAGACTTCTGTACCAGATGCTGTGTAAAGAGTGCCCACTGCAATCAAATATTGCATATCATACGAGACGGCGGTTTCTTTCCTCAGGGTTTGTGCAGTTTGGGTGCCCTGCCCTTTGAGCAGCCCTTGGATTTAGCACTTCAGACATATCATAGAGATTTTACCTCTGTCTGTTTTATGGGCTGTGTCACTGAAACCTGTTTCAGTGCCTAGTAAACTTAATCCCCGGATCTGAGCACCAACAGCAGAACTCTACTTTCGATGTCTGCTCTGTGACTTCTTAGTTCATAGCCACTTCTACAGCTGTTGTTCCCTCATTCCCTTCTGCGTAGGAAAACCTATAAGATATCAAGTAAGATGTTCTGTGATATGGCTGCCTGATGTAATGGCCAAGGAAGGGCCCACGTTACAAATAATTGGCTCCTGTTTTTGAGCCTCCATTCTCCCTTCACTTGCCCTTGGGGTATCGACCCTATTGTCCTCTATTCAGCATATGAGTTAGTCTCCCAGCTGTAGTATGGAATGTGGTCTGGAAAGGGTCACCAAAATGACTATTTCACCTTCTGGAGGCTGTATTTGACATCCTTGAAAGTAACAAGAGAGCTCCTCAATGCTGAGCTAAACCCATTGTATGTGTAGTTTATGAGTAGAGCATGTTGTTCTACCTCATAACTATTGGATTCACCCTACTACATCTTCTCTCTTACTGTTCCAAATGGGTTTTAGTTTAAGAATTCAGTAGCACCATAACCACAGTGGAGGACTTCCCTTTGTTTCTGATGTATGCCAAGCGGTCCAGTAAGGGAATTGATCAATCATAAGAGCTAGCAACCATTTTTATGATGTAGATTCCAAAGATTTTGACATTCTTGGTTGCCAACAGTGAAGTCCTATCCCATTTCCCATGACCCTTGGCACCCTAAATTAACTTTAGAACCAGTGAACACTGACGTCCTTTACATGGCAGCGCCTGGGGATCCTGCCATTTTGAATAACTCAAGGTCTAGTGAATCAAGTATAGTTTCCACTTTGCCAATTAGCAAACCCTTAATTTTATCCATTGTACATTTTTCTTTTGTAAACAAAGACCTGTGCCTATCAAAAAGTAAAGTCACAGGCTCCTGAAATACATCACAATGGAGGACAAAACTGTGAGTGATAAATGGCTAAATAAAGTGGCAAGGTTAGGGAAATTATGAGGCATATTTACAAACCCATTGGGCCTCCTAGAGCCACATTAGCGTCATATTTTTACGCTAATGTGGTGTTAGTTTGGCATTTCCAATGCGCCATATTTACAAAGTGGCGCAGTGCTTGCATTGCGCCACTTTGTAACCCCTTGCACCACATTATGCCTGTGCAAGCATAATGTGTGCAATGGGGTGTTCCAGCACTGGGAGTCCTGAAAAAATGGCGCAGTGAAATTTACAAGATTTCACTGTGACATTTTTTGCATCATTTTTAATGCGTGCACAGAGCAGCCATTATGTTCAATGGGCCTCCCTGTGCTTTGCTGCACTAGTGTCAACATTTTTGATGTTAGTGTAGTAAAGCGCCACAAAAATTCTGACGCTACTGTGCCAACGACCACCGTGGTGCAGCGTATTGTGAATACGATGCAACCATGGTGTCATTAGGTGCCAGTAGGGTGGTGTAAGAAAAGTGGCATATCATATATGATTCCCCACTTTCTTATAAATATGCCCCTATATCTTTAAAGTCAAATTCTGTTGCATTACTATCAGTTTTATTTGTCAGTTTAGCACACATAAGTTTGACACAAAAAGGACCACAATGCTATAAAAGGCAGTGGTTTCTTAGGAACAAAACTATGCACAGTATTCAAATCCTATCACAAATCTTATTTACCAATAGCATTTGGCTTTGTCTTGCATGTAAGCCTAAAAGCCACTATTCTATTACTATAGTTCTTTCAACCTCTGAGAGTGAAATCGTTTATACAAAATACATAACATGTAAGGTTATGTAAAGCATATGCATTTTTCACCTAGCATAAAACAATTACACTTTTTAATAAAACCTGTGCCTCTTTGTAACACTGTGCATCCTAGCCGTGTTATAAATCTTGGCTTCTGGAGCCCACTTTGTGGTTTACTTTTTATTCCAATATACGGTCACTGGAAACACCATTTTCAAATAAGAAACAGGCCTGCAGACCTGTATTGTAGATTACAAACTTCTGTTAGGTCTCACTCGATGCAGTTATAGATTCAAAACATCAGGCATTGAAAGAGAATGCAACATTTTTTAGATGCTTCTAAACTCCGAGGGCGCTCTTGAAGTAATTGTTTATTTCAGATCACCTCAAAGCAAACGTGAACTACAAAAACAATGAATCAAAACATCTTAATGACAAAGAATAAATCATTTCTTCGACTCTTTTTGAAGTGCAATAAAATATGCTTCGCCATGTTCACAAATCACCTTCCTGACGTCCATTAATTGGGGATATTAAAACAATCTCTATAAACTTGCCTTTGTTTAAGGATATGAGTACAGAAATCAACTCGTGATATGTGGTCAATTTCTTTCCCAAACAGTCTGGTATGGTGTACATAATCCTAAAATGAAATATGGTTAGCAAAAATATCAGCAGCAAAAGTACCAGCAAAAACACGAAGAGGACACATACAGTATATCAATTTTACATTCCTTGCACGTAAAGTCAAAAATATCGAGAACAAAACTATAAAAGACCACAATATAATTTGAAAATAGATACGTAGTTAGAATTTTAACTATATTAGATCACAGAAACTTTAAATATATATGACCGTTAAAAATATCAAAACTTAAAGAAATTAAAAAAACTTACAAATTTAAAATAAAAATATGTTTTGAATAATCACAAAAATTAATCTAGCACCTAAATGAAAGTATTATTTATACATAAAAATAAAACTACTAAAGTAATTGTTATTAAATATGAACACTAGATATTAAAATTAGGCCCACGTGGAAAAACCAATTTCGCTTGTGTAGTTGGGGGAATTCAGGTAAGTGTGTGTTACGTGTGTAACGTAGAGTTCCTGTCATATTGTGCGATCTGGTTCATGGCAGAATTATATTCTTGTTCATGCATGTGAGGCTCTGCAAACATGCACTCACAAGTGCAAACAAGATTTTCAGCCCAGTGGCATGACTTACTGCCGGCTAAGAGCCTTCTGGCGCCATTTTGTGACACCGACGATTGCAAGCAGTCAAAGCTGCTTCTCAAGTAGAGATTCTGCTGGAGAAGCAGTTAAATCAACTGGAAAATACATTTTCAAATTGATATTCTACTCAAACGGACTGCTTAAGTTGTTTTTTAGTGAGAAAAACACTTTTTTTTGTTTTTGTTTTTCAGCAGGAAGGAAGTGCCTCAGAGACTCTAACTTCCTCTTTCTGTCCAGAAGGCTCCTCCCAGTGCTTTGGCTATCCCCTAGTCACTTTCCATTTGTATTTCAAGGTGAAAAGATCACTCTCTTTGTCTGCAATTCCTGCTGCTATATACTATTAGCATGGTATTTTCTGCATTTAGGGCCAGATGTAGCAAAAATAAAAATTGCGACTCGCATTTTGCGAGTCGCAATATGTAATGCCATAAAAAAAAACGATCCGATTTTGCGACTCGCAGCCGGACTCGCAGCGCAGTGTGCGAGTCCGCAGATTGCGAGGTCGCTTTTTGCGAGTGCGCAAAAAACGAACTCGCAATTAGCGAGTAGGTGTCGCAAATTGCGATTTCCTTGAAAATTGCTTGCAGGTGCAGCAGAACACTCCAGAAACCACACCAGAACACTCTGGAAACACTTCCTGGCACATGATGATGACATCACAGCCAGGAAGTTTAGAAATACACCTGGGAGGAGGGAGGACCACACCCTTTTATAACTGCCAGTCTTCACACAGAACAAACAGCAGCTGCCATGGAGGGAACCCCAAGAAAGAGGAAGCTCAAATTTTCTGAGAGGGAGCTGGAGGTGCTGACAGAGGAATGCTGTCAGCACCATGATGAGCTTTTTGGGAGAGCAGCCCTCAATGTCCTTGAGGCCACAAAAAAACTACTCTGGCAGGACATACAGGATAAAATCAATTCCCTGGGTGTGAGCCACAGGACAATCGAGGACATTAAGAAGAGGTGGTATGACCTCCGCTCCCGGGCCAAGGAGAGGGTGGCAGAAAGGCTCCGGGAGATGAGAGGCATAGGAGGGGGACCATCATCTGTGCCACCACCCACACCCCTGGAAGAAAGGGTGGAAGGAACATTGGACCAGGAGGCAGTGTGTGGATTTGGGGACCTGGACACCTCAGAGCCCGGCACATCAACCGGTGAGTACCATGAGATAAGCCTGTACCCCTATCAATGCCATACCCCCACCCACCATGTACACAGGTGCATGCACAACCAAAATAGCTCCATTTCAGGGTAGAAATTGCCAGAATGATGCATTATGGGAAATGTAGTCAAATAGGCAGTTCATAGGCAAATGTTTATTAGGATGTGAGCAATAGATAGTAGACACTGACAGTCTGTTCCCCATGTCCCACAGGTCTCCAGCAAGACACCCCCAACACCCCAAGCACCCAGGCCCAGGAGGACACCCCAGGACCCGCCAGCACCCCCACCTGCACGGTCAGCAGCATCCCTGCAGTAGCAACACCTGCTGCAACAATCACGCCAGAAGCTGCCCCAGCAACAGGCAGGGAGGACACAGGTGGGAGCACAGGGCAGCCACTGCTGCGCAGGCGTCGCAGGACAAGACAATCTGGGCTGCAGTCTGCATCCGGGATACTTCCTCCAACCACCAGTGAGGCACATCTGCTGCGTGGTCAGCGCCTGCAGAACAGAATTTTGGGCAGGATCAGTGGTGTGCTGCACCGCTTTGTGCGAAACAACCATGCAAGCATGCAGCACCTCAACAGACGCATGGACATGATGTGCCAGAACACTGGGGACCTTGCCCTTGCCATTAGGGAACTGGCGGGAGGACTGCTGGCCCAGGCAGAGGCTGGGCGGCGCAGAGATCGGCAGATAATGCACCGACTGGACAGGATGGCCACATCGATCGGCAGGCTCGCCATTAATACAACAGGCCTGTCGAGGAGGACAGTTGGGCTGCAAGTAGAGATGGGCCATTTTGCTGGGGATGTTGCCAGGGGCCTGGGACGTCTCACCCACATAATCGAACTTATGGAGACACGGGAAATGTCGAGGGCCACAGGGGAAACACCCCAAGACAGTGAGGAGGGCTCAACAGTGAGCAGTGTCTCTGCCACTGAGAGCAGGGTGCTCAGGAGTGGTAGGCAGAGCACTACGGACGCAGCAGGGACCAGCCAGGCTGGCAGGAGGGGCAGGAGATCATAGATAACACCCAGGACCATTAAATGTGGCACATGGCGTTAATGTGCCACATGACTGGTTGGCATTTTCCTGCCCATGGACAACTTCGACTTGTATATAGTTTCTTAATTACAGTAATAAAACAGTTATTTTTATTCCACTTAACAAATGGAGTTTTTGGTCAATAGTTGAGTATGGTGGGAGTTGACACGTACCGTCCAAAATATTGTGTAGCAATGTGGTCCCGTCTCAGTCTGCCTTGATTAGCTATACTCCTATCCCCATGATGGCGATGTGGTTGTTCTTGCTCTTCATCATCCGGATCTGGGTCTGCAGGGGTGAGAGGTAGCCCACGTCGGGTGGCTATGTTGTGGAGGATGGCGCATGCGACCACAATTTTGAATGCGGTAATGGGGGTGTATTGGAGGGCGCCTCCACTGCGGTGGAGGCATCTGAATCTTGCCTTCAGGAGTCCGAAGGTGCGCTCTATCAGGTTCCTGGTCCTCTTATGCGCACTGTTGTATTGCCTCTCTGATTCAGTGCTGGGTGTTAAAAACGGAGTCATGATCCAAGGCCTGAGAGCATAGGCACTGTCACCTGTTGGGCACAAAAGTACACTGTTAGGAAGTCCAGATAGTCGTGCACAGTGACCTGTGTGTATGTCTGCAAGTGTCTGTAGCTCTACCTAGGAGGTAACCGTCTCCGAATTCCCCACGTTCCAGGCGTTGCTGTATCCCACTATGCCTCAAAATGTATGAGTCATGGGTACTGCCTGGAAACTTAGCTACGATGTCCGTGATGACATAATGGGCATCACAAACAACCTGTATGTTGAGTGAGTGGGTACACTTTCTGTTGCGGAAAATGTGTTCCAGATTTGCAGCGGGGCATATTTGAGTGTGTGTCCCATCTACACACCCTATGACATGGGGAAAGTGGGCAATCCTGTAAAAGTCCAGCTTGGTGCTGTTCATTTCTGCCTCATTCCTTGGTAAGTATATGAAGTGAGACATGTGCGTGACTAAGGCATCTAGGAAGGCCCTGAGGAACCTTGACACTGCACTTTGGGATACCCCACCTGCCACAGCAATGACCCCCTGATAGCTCCCTGAGGCCAAGAGGTGCAGTGAGCATAGTACTTGCACATGCGTAGGAATGGCGCAGCCACGCAGAGTCTGGTGTTCTAGCTGTGGTTTGAGTAAATCTATTAATTCTAGAATGGCTGCGCTGCTAAGGCGGTATTTGTCATAGATCTCCTCTTCAGTTTGCTGAAAAAGAGTCTGCCTGGTTCTATATATCTTCTCCTGTCTGTGGCCCCTCCTCCTCCTCTGCTGGGCTGCGTAGACTCTCCTCCTCACTGCTATCAGGTATATCTCCGCCATCTTGAGTAACCCAGATGGCTTCTGGGTCCCCTTTTATACTTTGGTAATGGTTACCACCTGCTCTGAGTTAGTGGTAAATGGGACATGCAAACTGGGCTTTTTGCGACTAGTCGCAATTTGCGAGTTGCAATTGCATAAGGTTTGCGACTCGCAAATTGCGACTTGCTATTTGCGGGTCGCTAAATGGGGTCGCAACGGATGCGACTCGCAAACGGGTCCCATCGCTTTTTGCGAGTCGGAAATGGGCTTTTTGCATCCCATTTCCGATTTTGCACTGTCGCAAATTGCGATTCTGCCCGTTTGCGAGTCGCAAACCTTTGCTACATCTGGCCCTTAATTTGTTATCTTTTAGAAGGAAACAAGGTTGCACAGTTAAGTAACTTTTCGCTATGTTTATTAAATGTGGACTATTCATTTATTTTATCATGTGACCTAGTCTGCCATGGACTATCTGGTTGTTACTAGTCATTGGGTATGCGAAACCATTGTTTCTGTGGTACATGTTGTTTTAAAAAATCTATGAATAATTAGGTCAGGGAAGGCATTGGATTAAATGCTATTTTGTTTTGTGAAAAGTGTATTTTGGATGAGTAATATATTATCAAACAGTAGAAGGATATTTGGTGTAAACATTTTCATAGCTGACTTAATTTTTGTTTTTGGCATTGCTGAATTGATGGTAGTGTTTTCTTCATTGTTTATCATGCCTCCTTTGTCTGGCTTTTGTATGTGTGTTAGTTAGCCATAGGCCACCATTTTGTCTTTTCACTTGATGCCATATGGTCAGCGGCCATTTTGTGCAGTCAGTGTCCATCCATAAGCCTGTCTCTTGTTTGTTGTTGTTTGACGATGTGCCAGTGTATATTTTGTCTGGCCCGTCAGTGTGCTTTGTCATAGGCCTGCATGGGTTATTTGTTCTCCATGCCTCCTTGTTTGCTGTTGTTGTTTGACCATGTGGCCCGTGACCATTTTATGTAGGTAGTCAATGTGCTTTTACCATAGGCCTGCAAGTGTTCTTGGTTCTCCAATGCCTCCTTGCTTGCCATTGTTGTTGTTTGACCATGTGGCAGGCGGCCATTTTGTGTAGGCAGACAGGGCCTGATTACGAGTACGGCGGTACATAGTCATACCCGCTGTGGTGGACCGACCACCGCATCCCTTGCGATCAAACCACCAGATTACAGACCTGGCAGTCCGACGGCCAGGAGACTGCCACCACTGCCAGGATCATGGGTCCCGATGGGTTGATGACGGGGAAGGTTGTGATCAGCCATGGAGGTGCCAAGTTAGGTGCCACCGTGCTGATCATGACTTTCCTTTCTGCCAGCCTTTCCATGGCAGGTTTCCTGCCATGAAAAGGTTGGTGGAAAGGCAGAGCTGGGGGCCACAGGGGAGCCTCTACACTGCCCACGACCATGTTGTAGGCAGTGCATAGGCCCTGTCAGCACACTCGGAATGTGCACTGTCTGCTGTGGCAGGCGGTGCACCATTCGAGGGTGCTGTATGCACCGTCTGTGTGACGGCATTGGCCTTGGCTCCCCGAGGGAACTGAGGCCAATGCTGCTGCACTGTTTCCATTGGTCAGCCTGGGGGAAACATCATAATACATCAGTGGTGAGGCCACTGGCTTGACGTCGCCCTTTCCTCCACCACATTGGAGTTTGGGCTGTCCAAATGCCAAACTCATAATTAGGCCCTAGGTGTGCTTTTGCAATAGGCCCGTCTAATGCCTCCTTGCTTGCTGTTGTTTGACCATGTGGCCAGCCACCTAGTGTACTACTAATCCCATTTTTACAATTTACAAAGCCATTTTCTGTAGACAGTCATTGTGTGTCTGCCATAGCCCTGCAAGTGTTCTTGGTTCTTCAATGCTTTCTTTCTTGCTGTTGTTGTTTGACCATGTGGCTGGCAGCCGTCTTGTGTAGGTAGTCAGTGTGCTTTTGCCATAGGCCTGCTCAGATGTTTTGTTCTCTAATGCCTCCTTGCTTGCTGCTGTTTGATCATGTGGCCAGCCACCTAGGGGCCAGATGTAGGAACCAGTTTGCGACTCGCAAACGGCAAAAATTGCCGTTTGCGACTCGCAAACCGGAGTTTCCTATGCAGAAATGCATTTTGCGAGTCGGAACCGACTCGCAAAATGCATTTCCGACTCGCAAATAGGAAGGGGTGTTCCCTTCCTATTTGCGACTCGCAGTGGGATGCAATTCCATTTGCGACCGCGTACGCGGTCGCAAATGGAGTCGCATTTACCATCCACTTCAAGTGGATGGTAACCCACTCGCAAATTGGAAGGGGTCCCCATGGGACCCCTTCCACTTTGTGAATGGACCCAAAAATATTTTTTCAGGGCAGGGAGTGGTCCAAGGGACCACTCCCTGCCCTGAAAAAATACCGAAACTAAAGGTTTCGTTTTTATTTTTAAGTGCAGCTCGTTTTCCTTTAAGGAAAACGGGCTACACTTAAAAAAAAAAAAACTGCTTTATTGAAAGCAGTCACGAACATGGAGGTCTGCTGACGACAGCAGGCCTCCATGTTTGCGAGTGCCTATACTCGCTATGGGGCCGCAATTTGCAACCCACCTCATGAATATTCATGAGGTGGGTCATTGCGACCCCATAGCGAGTCGCAGTCGGTGTCTGAGACACCGTACTGCATTCCAAATTGCGAGTTGCAATTTGCGAGTCGCTGGGACTCGCAAATTGCAAGTCGCAATTTGGAAGTTTGCTACATCTGGCCCCTAGTGTACTAATAATCCCATTTTTACAATTTTCAAAGCCATTTTCTGTTAGAACTCTGTGACATTTTCATATTTTTACTTTTTTCCTGATATAAGTTGTTTAATGTGCTTGAAGATCATTGTAGTATTTATATGAACAGTGTTTATGATATTATATGCATTCCCTTCACCTCGTTGCTGATATCTCCTAATTGATTTCTCATAGTCCCTAGTGATACACCAGCAATTCTTTTTTACATTTTTCCTCCACCTCCTATCTGCCATAGGCCTGCTTCTCTTAGGTCATAGACTAGGAGTAGATGAAAAATTCCACTCTCATTGCAGAGTTGCCAGAGTTTTGCCCACTCCGCCTTCAGCTTGGAGTGGGGAGTTCAGGCAAAACTCTGCCAGTCCCTGCGTGGCAGAGTTTTTTTCTCAAGTGTGGGTGGCCAACATTAAGTTGGTGAGCGAGTGTGAGAATTTGAATTCCCTAGTGTGATTTTTGTGTGTTCGAATAGCTCCTCGCGTGATTTCTCAACGTGGGTAGTCACAGCAGGTCACAACCGTTTGCACTGAGAAAGCTGCTACTCGAGTAGAAAATCTACTCGAGTGGCAGAAAGAAGCAGCACCCTCTGGTGCACTGCATGGTGCTGTTGGCTCTGATTTTACAGCACAGAACAAGCTCCCAACACTAAAAATCAGCATGAGCAGTGCAACATCCTGAATTCCAAATGGGTTTATTTATTTTCCCTGCACTCCCTCCCTGCCATTGGTGCACACCAGCATTCACTTTTTAAGGATTATTCAATTTTCCCCATATCCCCTGCCTGGCACATAAAGTAAGCAGTTCTGTATGTTGTTATCCTGATTGAAGTATAAAGTTACAGGATTGGAAAAAGATTGAAAACAATACGCTATTGTTGTTAGTTAATTATTTGGGATAATCTCACTAAATTACATTGTCTGTACTATGAATAATTCAAAAATGCCACATTTCAAAAAATGTTTTCCTTGATTCTTTTCTTTTAAGCACACAAGAGACATCACCCGCAGTAATGCCAGACAGAAGGTCGGCACAAAGTGACATGACAAGAACACGTGACTCCTCTGCTTCCGCATGTGCAGCTAAATATTAACTGACAGAGCTTGAAGATGGCCCCAAAGAAATGAGCTCCCAAGAGAGTGGTCAGTGAGGAGGAGAAGAAGAAGCAGATTGCCACGACTGGCTTGCCGCCCTCCTCCTTTTTTAGGCAACATTGTGTGCCTGCTGCACCATCATCCGGGCAGCAAGTTGGGAGCACCAATCCTGCGTCAACGATGGCGCCACCGCAACCTATGCCCAAGCCCATGTCTCTGAGCTAGGCAGCCACTGCAATCATGACGATGAGCAGTGAGTCTGAATTGGAGTTGTCTCAGCCGCAAATTAGTACCCAATCACCCTAGGAAACTGAGCAAAGTGGGCAACAGGAACTGCAGCTAGAGCCGGCAATAGTTTTTCCTGAAGTAGGAGCTGAACAGGAGGTTGAGCTTCCTGTTGAGCAAGATTTACTTCTTCTTTGACCATGGGCTTCCTGATCTCGAGCTGGAAAAAACGAAAGGGTACTTCACCATCTTCTCAAACCCCTCTGATAATTTGGACATGTATTGGACCCCGTCTGAGTCTGAGACCTACCACAAGAGACAAGGGAAAAGGAAAGTTCCTAAAAGCCTTAGAATTATGGAAGGGGAGAAGAGGGATAAGCCAGCCATTTTCATTGAGGCTGGCTTAGAGGGCACCAACATTATTACCCCTCCTAGTCAACCTGCTTAGAGGTATGTGGTGTTGGTTCCACCACTACCAGCTTCCATATTTGTAAGGCCCCCATTGAGACTTTCATCTACCACTACCTTAGTCAAAATACACACTACAGAGAAGGAATCATTGATGCACCAACCTCAATTAGCAATGGTATTAGAGGCACACTAAAATGTTCTCCTCCCCAGTTTGGGACTTCTTTATGATTAGACAGCAGGAGGATAACATTGCAATATTTTCCATTTGTCACTCGAATGTTCATCAAGGTAATCCTAGTTCACACTATGGTACTGGAGGCTTAACAACTATAAAGAAAATCACGCAATCCTATGGGAGGAGAACCCTAAGAAAATTGCTGCAGTTAAGAAAATTGCTGTAGGTGGTGGTGTTGATGAGAGAGGGGAACCAGCTCCGATCATGGTGGGAGATACTGATGAGGAAGAAGAGGGTGACAGATTTACTCAAAGCAGCCTGTCTCCAGCAGTACACCAACACAATCCCCCGCATCAACAACTTCTAAATGGCTCAAAATTCAGTTGGAGTCATCATCTCATATAATGACAACTACCCCTGGATGTGCATTGATTCTATCACCTCATGGTCCTCTGCAGAAGGTGCCTGCATCAGTGGCGCCACAAAAGAAAAATATACAAGCTACTACTATTGGCATTTTTAGACAGGAGGGGTCTTACGAGCACAACCACTCAATGGCACTTTTGTACAATTGGAAGCTGGCTAAAATGTTAGTGCTGGACCTTCTCCCTTTTCCTTTTGTGGAAATGGAAGGTTCCCAACCAGGCCTATTTTGCCAGATGTGCTGTTCCAGCGCTCCATCACAATGTGCTGCAATTGGTTGGACAAGCTTTGCAGCAGAATGCTGTTTGCACTGTCCACCTGACGATAGATGTATGGACCAGTCACCATGCAACTGTTTATATGTGTATCACTACACACTGGATCTCTTTTTGGGGGCTAGGCAACAGCTATCTGCAGGTCTCAGCACTGAAGAAACCTTTAAGGGCATGTGGTGGCATGCAGCAGTATCAATGTTCACCATGGAGAAATCCAATAGAGCTGCAAACATCTTGGAAGACTTCAACAGCAAGGTGTTTGAATAGCTGTGACCCAGAGCTCTCAGAATTAGATGTGTTGCCATGGACAATGGCAGTAATACAGTAAAGGCCATGATAGGTGCTGAATGTTTCAGGGTCCAGTGTATAGGGTATTGCATCAACTTGATTGTGCAGGACTTTCTCTAAAAAGATGGCATAGTTAGCAACATACTGACCACCTCCAAAATAATCTGCACTAATTTTTGTCATTCTTTTAAAGCCCGGAAACAGTTGAGGATCTTTCAGCATGCTAATAGAGTACTGGTTAAAGCCCTCATACACAAGGTGCCAATATTTTGGAACTCATCTTAGTACATTTTGCAACATCTGTTTGACAGTACAGCTCAATCACTGACTATGTCCTTCAAAGCAGAGGGGATGCAACTGGGAAAAGCATGACCATAGATGTGGACAAAATTACCCTAGTCAAATGCCTGAAACAAATGCTACTTTCTTTTGAGGTTTTCACACAGAACGTCAGCATAAAGGACAGTACAATGAGCCAAGCTATCCCATTGGTGCATCTGCTACAGGACCAGTTAAAAAGGTGTTGCAAAGGTTTCCCGGTGAGAACAGCAATAGAGAAGCGCATGAGTTGGTTGTGGGCTTAATCCTTAGCTTCTCTGTCAATCCAAGGCTGCAAAGAGAGATTGTGGCATCCAAAGAGTACATCAGTGCCACAATACTTGATCCACAGTACAAACAAATACTGGCCTTTTTCAGAATGGTATGTTTCACTATACAAGACATGGATTGTTGACCAAGCGAGAGACCTGGAAAAGAAGTGGCTGGAAGTTAGAGTCCCGGACAGAAACTCTGGTATGCAGCCTCCATCCTCCAGAGAGGCCAGTGCTGTTGCAGCCAACACCAGCACCAGAAAAAACATGAGCATCAGAAGAATTAGAACCAACCTCTGTAATGGCTTGGTTTCAAGAGGCAAAGCTTAAGTCGAGTGCAGAGGCGAAGGAAAAAGAGGGTGAGCAAGTGGCAACACCAATGACTATGTAGAGGATGGTCCAAGACTATCTGGATGACCCAAAAGTGGTCTACGTGGACCTTAACCCATTAGCCTATTAGTATGGGACCATGTGTCAATGGCCAGAGCTCAGCAGGCTGGCAGTAAAGCATCTGCCAATGCCAGTGTGTCTGCTGAGCATGTCTTCAGTGCAGCTGGTGTGTTCACAATCAGAAGGACCAGTCTCTCTCCTGAAAGCTGGAGAGGTTGACCATGATTAAAAAGAACCAGCACTTCATATCACATGTTTACACTGTGCCTGAAACACCACATGAGGAGGATGAGAGGGCAATTGGTCAGACTCAAATATATTAGCTGACAAACTTCTGGGTGACCCCCGCCCCCAGAGTTTAAGAATGAACTCTACTTCCCCGACTGAGTAGGCCACCTTACAATGTCATATTATTTATCGTTAAACTGCTTTGCCAAAGCAATGGACATAGCTAGAGGAACATTATATAGTTTGTGTATAACTTATGCATCTTCTCCATTTATTCCCAAGTATAGCGTGACTGGAGTTGGACCAGTGTGCTGTGAAGAAGCCTCCCCATTCCATTAAAGGACATGATGACAAGAATGCCTGCCTCCATCCCATGCCTATCCTTCATTTTTCATAACCTAGCAGGGCTATCCAAGGAAAGATAATTTATTTATAAGTCTGCTATTGTGATCCTTCCATGGGAACAGGGGAGATACAATACGACAATAGAGTATCACTGTGCTTGGATTAGTACAGGTAACTATTGCACCAAAGAGTGATATACATTGAGTAGGTGCGAATGATAATGAATTATGTCACTTGGTGGCAGACAGTGAGGGTGTTCAACTAATTTGTGAACTTGATTTGTATGATTTGCAATGTTTGGTGTGGATGGGTGATTTTATCTGAAGGTGATTAGCCCTTTCACACTTAGCTAGATTTACTTTCATGATTCACTCCTTGCAGTACTTTTTTTCCAGGTTCTTCGTAGTCCAGAACAGTCAATTTAGTTAATAAATACACATCTACTCAAAATGCTCAAGCTATTTTGCTCTACTTGTTCATCAACAGCAGTGCACTACAGGTTTATCTCTCTCAATCTCATTTGGGTCAGGAGTCGCACTGGTTTGTTACTCTGAATCGGAGTTAAGAATACTAAGAGTGGGACTACCTCAACAGCCAGAAGAAGGAAGTTATCTACTTCAAAGAGAAACCAACACTATGATGTCTCTTAGAAGCCTACTCTGGACTGTGGACTGGTGAGAGAGATACAGTGATTTGGGAAATGTGGAGAAACTAGTATGCTGACTCTAATGTATAAATCCTCTATTATGTGATGTGGGGGGAGAGTGGGCTGTAACTGGAGACAGACTTGTGGATGACAGTCACCATAATCATCACATGATAGATGCACTTGGCTACGTATTATGACAGTTGTGAGATTGATGAACCAGGTCCATGCAGCTACTTGTCTGGATTGGTTGTATAATTGGTCTCAGTTATTGGCAAAAACATGAGACATCATGAATAATTGCAGCAGTCAATGTTCTTTTCTTGCCTCCTTGTCTGCTCCTTACGAAGCTTACCTTCTGTCTTGGCTTCTTCTTGATGCTACAATATTGTTACTGTTTTATATTCCACAGGCCTTCTTCAACACAAAAGGCAAAAGATCCGTAATGTTCCTGCTGCATACCTTCCTGGATCGGTTTTGGCAGGATGGATATCCAGAGAAGAATGCTGATGCCATTATATACAGCATCATGCAGAGGCCATTTATATAAGCATAATTTTCCTTTTAACATTAATAATTCCTAGAACTGAGTGGGTAACAGAACATTTAGATATTTATTAACTTTGGCCTCAGGGACTGAAGGACTCTATGCAATGCATTTAATTGAACTTTGTCCTTCATTTCCTTCCACACCAGATTTGATGGTGTGCTGCTCATCAACTTGATGAATGCTGTTATTGTGTGTTGTTTGTCTTTGTCATACCTTTTAACAACTCCCCATTCCCATGCATTCATCAGATTCCTGACCCTCTTCTCCCAGGCTGTGTGATTTAATGAGTTTTGACTTAGTTTACACCATAGATGGATCCTACACTTGGTGAGGTGGATGTGGTGAAAGTGACACCAACTAACTGCAGGATCATCTTACCTAAACCATACAATGGCTCACACCGCCCCTACTTACCCAACCACGCATAATAACATAATCATCCAAATGCATAAGAGTCAATGTATGACTCTGTACCAGTGTCCCAATATAGTGCAGACTAGTCCAAGAGTTTTTTTGTCATGTCAGTCTTTGATAATAAGCCCACTAACTCTGTGTTTTCTCTTTTAGCCTAGTTGCCTGTGATGAATAAATAATCTTTCTGGTGAATCCAACAGTTGGAATTCACCTCACTGGAACAGGTGGGAGTGGGATCACGCTTTGTAATTGTGATGTCTTCACAGGTAGCATAAGAAGAGAACAGTAATACCACCACCATTAATAGGAAGGACCTTTTGGGAAACCCTGCATTAAGGTTTGCATGGATTTTCTAGTGGTACCATGGCCTGATAAAGTCAGGTAAGAAACAACTAGACACACTTATTAACTAGTAGTTAAGTTGTTAAGTTGTTCTTTGGAAGAAGAAGTAAATTACATTTTTGTCTATTTTGGCAGATCGCTACTGGGCAAATACTAGTTCCATATGCAGTAGTAGAGGGGCACTTACTATACTAAGTAGTTCTATACTGCTGAATAATTGATTGGTGACTGGGTGCTACAAAACCTCACCAAGTGAAACATTTTTAAATTAAACAGTTTTCAGTTAGCGCATGCAGTGCCAATCTAGTGATGAGGTATAACCGGACTGCAGGAAGAGGTAAGTAATCTACTGTAAAATAATAGTAGCTTTAAATAATACATGGCAAGGGACTTAATGTAGGTAAAGATTAGGGAGAGCAAAAGTACACTCAACAATTCTATAATACGTTGCACTATGCCAACTGGCAACAGAAAGACAGGTAATGAATTATGACAAAGTAGAAAAGGTAAAACTCATCTAAGTTTAGAACCCACCCTCTCTACCCACAATAGACCCAACCCCTCCCCAATCCAAAATGTCCAACAAAGTAAGTCCACATCATCCAAACCCAAAGTCCAAAGTTAAAACCCTTTTCGCAACATTGTACCCCACCCTCTCCAATCACAACATGCCCTCCCACCAAAAGAAAAATTCAGAGTGTCTTGAGGGCATCATGTTCCTGGGCCTAGACTTGCTGTCCTTGTCAGAGTAGTGCAGTCCCATGCGTATGGTGCATCAGCTATTGAAGGACGTGGTGAAGGAGGTGGTGTATTGTTACATTTGTGGAAGGAAGGCCAGTGGTGGTGCGGGTGACAGTACAGAACCCCAGCTGTAGGCGGAGGCAGTGTGGCCGAGTGGGAGGCAGGTCTGGCTGGTGGGCTGAGGTACCGGCTTGGACCTGGGCCTGTAACTTTTGTTCCTCAACTTCCAGGGCCACCAGCTGGCGATATTCTTTGGCCACTGCAACCAAGTTGTGCTGCTGCAGCTGGGTGGCTATCTCCTGCTGTAATGGTGGGTGAGCTGGTGCTGGTGGTTGCTGATTGTCACTTACAGCAAGAGTAGCTATATCAAGAAAGTAAGAGAAGAACAAAATACAAAAACACAAATGATGTTTACCTCAAACGCTTGTTCATAGTTATATTGTCCATAGTTGCACAGTAAGGTAGTAGAACATTGTTGTTGCCTCGGGCCACTAGAATTTTATTTTGATGTGATGATATTGGTAGTGGCACTAGTCAGTCACACAAACTGGGCCAAGTTGTTCCCACTGTTACATGACATCATAGCTTGGTAATCAATTATAGCAATGACTGCAAGGAATAGTTTTGCGCCAGAACACCAACATATAATCAAAAGAAAGAAAAAAAAACATGATTTTTCAAAAGCATATAATTGATAGTTAAACTGAATAAACACTTAGGGCCATATGTAGCAAGCTGTTTGCATGTCGCAAACTGCGAAAATCGCAGTTTGCGCCATGCAAACGGCCTCATGCGATGCTCATTGGCAAATTGCGAGTCGGTACCGACTCGCAATTTGGGAATGCGACTCTCAAATAGGAAGGGGTGTTCCCTTCCTATTTGCGACTCGCATCGCAATTCAGAGTTGCTTTGTGACAGCGAATGCAGTCGCAAACCAACTCGCAGTTACCATCAGTGTCACACTAGTGGTAACTAATTCACAAAAGGGAAGGCCTTGCCCTTTGTGAATGTCGCCAAAAATATTTTTTCAGAGCAGGCAGTGGTCCTGTAGACCACTGCCTACTCTGAAAAAAACAAAACCAAATGGTTTCGGTATTTTTTTCATTTTGCAACTCGTTTTCCTTTAAGGAAAACGGGCTGCAAAATGAAAAAAAAAACAGCTTTATTCAAAAAGCAGTAACAGACATGGAGGTCTGCTGACTACAGCAGGCCACCATCCCTGTGAGTGCAGGGACTCGCTATGGGGTTGCAAGATGCGACCCACCTCATGAATATTGATGAGGTGGGTCTTTGCGACCCCATAGCGAGTCGCAGACGGTGTCTGAGACACCGTTCTGCATCCGAGATTGCGACTCGGAAATTGCGAGTCGGACTGACTCGCAATTTCCGAGTCGCAATCTCGGACTTTCCTACATGTTGCCCTTTGTGTGTTAAAAAATGTAGATCACGTTTCCTGCCATTAATGAACAAGACGTATGAGTATGTAAGCTGCCCAATTAGTACCTGACCATGCAACAAAAATGAAGCCATGCTGACGGGTCTGGTAAGGATACTCTCCAGCATGTTTTTTTGAGTAGCCTAGATGAGCATGTTATGGGAACTTATAATTCCAATTGGCCTGCTCTTCTCTAACTTTATACTACATCTAAGTCCAAATTTAGTTTATAGGCTTAGGCTGATAGTCTGGCAGATGAGACTCACTTGGCAGATAACGAATATTTCATCCACTGTATTACAGTAGAGAGTGTATAGAAGAATTTGATGAACTATAGAGCCGCAAACAGGATCTTTAATTTGTTATATAGTACCCCAACCACCACACTCTAAATCAGGCATAGTCCCACATTACACCCAGGCCTTCAACACAGAATATTCTCAAGAAAAACCTTGACTTGGCAGTGGGGAAAAATAGTCCACAGGGAGGTAAGGTATAGGGATTGGACTAGGTAGAGGCTTAGCTATGGAATGGTTGGTTAGGTGTCAATAAATGATCATGTACAATGGATTGACAGTTCAAATCTTTTTTGTCACATCAAATAATGTGAAGAAGAACTTCAGAGTAACTTTCATTGATGAGAAAAATGTACTAAAACTGTCAATCTGTAGTGGAAGATAGATAACTTCACTTGGGCAGAGAAATGAGGCACAGACATAAAATGCTGGGATAGAATTTACTTTTTTTTAAGTAGGCTGGGACAGAAAGACAAAGTGATGACTGAATGGGCCCTGGGAAACACACCTTGTCTTTGGTTGGTGGTTTGTGCATGGCAGACTTAGTTCCGTTTTGCTGCTGTGCTGCAGAAGACACACATGAATTCAATCACTACCTGCTTTCACTGAAGCAGCAGCACCAGAGATTACTCTGTGCTGTAGTTTCAGATGGTGACAAGATGCCAAGAGCAGGGACTGGACTCTGGAAGGGATGGGTGGACTTCTGCCTTGTTTAACCACTACAGTACATTGTCAATCAGAAAGCAAGGTGACTTACTGCTTGTCTCTGCCACCACTGGGACAACATCTCCCTTTCTCTCGGTCACCTGCACCTACACCAACATCCTGGCTGATACGGTACTGCTGGTAGTGGTCTCTGTGCCTGTCGAATACACAGATATATACCAGATAGCCACCTAAGTATTTATTTCCACAAGATACAGCAGTAATACCTAACTACAGTTGGGTTAGCTGTCTATCAGTATCTTTTTCTATTGAAAGTAACATCAACAAGACATGTAATTTAATTGTAAAAGAGAGACAAGGGGAACCTTAATCAAAAAGAGCAAAGAGAGTTACAAACAGGAGAAAGTCAGCTGTGAAAACAGGAAATATAGAAAAACACAGGGAAATGCAGATAACAAACAACCAAAATGAAAAAAATAATAAAGCACATAGGAGGCCATAATTTTAGTAGAGGGAGATAAAAATTACTTATAGAGGGTAGCGGAACTATCGGCAGCGGTGCTGGTGTTGGGGGCTGCAGCACTGGTAGTACCCAGAACTGAGGATGCCCTCCTGCCCTTGGGTACTTAAGAAAGATAAAAAACAATGATTGATCGTACTCTGTACAAACACATTTTTTGACAGGCACAGCATTGAACTTTTTCAAAAAAATATGCTGTCCCTTTTTTCATAATCCTGAACGTGAAACTGTAACAATTAAAAATATTCATGCATTCAAAAACAATGATCTTTGCTTCTCAGCCCCCTTTTGATGAGAAAAATCGGTCGACCTTTGCATACTGCACATCCAGGAGATTGGGATTATGAGCTACATAAGGAGATAAAGCCACAGAACGCACGTTAGTTACGTGGCAGCCCTGATATACTTTGCTAACATTTTATGAGTGACTGACATGATGATAAGTTGACAATCATGACTTAAATGAGCCCACGTAAGCACCTGCCTAGCTCACACTGGAACAGAATCCTTTAGCCTCTCTGTCAGGCTGGCACCATACACCACTATTATACTCTATCAAGGGTGTAGAATTGTTATTGTTTTGTGCAGTGGGTGAGCCATCCCTCCCTGCGGAAAAGAATCAAGGGTACTGCTGTGCATGTGTGTGTGTATGTATATATGTGTTGGTGTAAAAACCATTACTTAAACTTTACTTACCTTCTTACCTTACCTGTGATCATGCTACCAGAAAAAAAATAGAATTTTTAGAAAACAAAAATATTATGTACTCACCAAGCTCAGCAACCTTGACACCCAGTAGGTAAAGCAGGTCCTGTCACGGGTCAAGGACATCTGCTTAAGAGTGCATCAGCTGCTGCTGGATACGAGTGATTCTGGTGCTGCATCGCACACACCACTGTACTAACACCCACAGTGGCTGACGGTACCCAGGGCCTGGCCCTTGCCAGGCCTACTGATGACTGCTAGCATGTGGGGAGGTGGTACTACTCCCAAAAATGAGTGCAGCTGCCTTGCTAAAGATAGGACGATGGCGATCCTCTGCCCTTCTACACTGCCTGCATTGGGTGCAGGTGATGCCCGTATTGCCTGCTTCTGTGCTAGAGACTAGAGTGAGAATTGACAAGGAAGGAGGGGGTTGGAGCAAAAACAGGAGGAGGACAGACAGGATAAGTCAGGAAAGGAATAGGGTTAATTAAAGAATTGTCAAAAATATAAAATAACAAAAATAAACCCAGGGACAATGACACAATACAAAAACTAAAAGGCAGCTTTAATTAAAGTGGTGCTGCACCACTGCAGCACCACCTTCCTTGTGCCCATTATCACCCCCTTTCTGCCAAAATGTGCGTGCCGTATCTAAGATACAGTGCACCGTGGCACAGTATAGCATAACATTTATTTTATGCTATTGATGCACTGTTTAGGGTTAGCGCCAAATTGTAACAATGGTGTGCACCCCTTTAATGCCTGCTCGGAGCAGGAGTCAAAAGTGCTGAAAAGAATGATGCAAAGAAAACTCTTAGATTTCTGTGCACCATGCCCCCCCAATAGGGGAACGCCTCTTTTGTATACATTATGCCTAGTGAGCCATAATGCAGCGCAAAGGGTTACAAAGTGGCACAATGCATGCATTGCACCACTTCGTAAATATTTAGTGGGTAAAGGCCCACTTAGCACTGCCCTAGCGTAAAAAACAATACGCTAGGATGGTGCTAAATTGGTGCTAGTCTCTCTTTGATCAGGGCCTAAGTAAAAATGTTGGGATGGAGGACTAGGAAGAGTAGATGGAGGGTGGATGGCTCTAGACAGAAAAAAGTAAAGCAGCTAGCAAGGAAAGAGAGTAGCAAGTGAAAAAAATGTAGCCGCAGGAATGTTATGGTGACATTTGCGCTTTGTCAGTGAGAACTGCGGTACTGACCTGAAAAATTATAGTGAACGGGCAGACGAGTATTTTTCTGTCTGTTCATGGAGTTCCACAGAATAGTGCTGAGTTCCTTTTTAACTCTGTGAAATTCTGCAGGGCAACACTTCACAAGTTCTGCCCAGGCCTAATTAAAATTTAAAAAATAGATTAACATTAAAATAAAATAAAAATATTACAATTGTACTACAAATATAAAGAATAAAAATGCATATTAAACTCACTTTTAAAATTAAAAACTAAAAAATATTTAACAATATTAACAAATCCATTAAATAAAATACAGTTTGATGGTTCAAATTCACTATTCCCACTTCAACATGACCCAGAGTAGGGAAACTCTTGGTCTTTGGAGGGGTCAAGTTTACTATTTCTGCTCCAAAGTAACCAAAGGTAGGAAACTCATTGGATTTTGGACGTGTCAGATTTCCTGTACCTATTCGAATGTAAGCAAAGGTAGAGAAAATGTTGAACTTTGTAGGGGTTAGATTTACTATTCCTACTGCAATGTAAACAAAAGTAGCAAAAGTGCTGGAGTTTGGAAGGATCAGAATTAGTATTCGCAATCCAGTCTGAGCAACAGTAGGGAAAGTGTTGGTCTTTGGAGGGGTCAAATGTACTATTCTAACGCCTGCACAAGCAAAAGTAGGGAAAGTGTTGGACTTTGGAGGGGTCAGCTGATTCACTATTCCTACTCCAATCTTAGTAACTGTAGAGAAAGTGTTGTACTTTGATGGGAGTAAGATCTACTACTTCCACTTTAATGTGAGCAACAGTATGGAAATTGCTGGACTTTGGATCAAACAAATTTATTATTTCTATTCCTAAACTTTATAAATAAAACATATGAATATATTGAATAAATAAACATTTTATGTAACAAATAAAGTAGAGCCTATTTAAAAGAGTAACTTTATCTTAATTTAAAACTCAACCCATATTACTAGCCCAAACAATAAACACAAACAAATAAAATTAAGTACAAAAATAAATAATCTAAAAAGATAAATTATTAACATTGCATTGAACATTAAATATAACATTTAGAATTGATACAATTAATCAATAAAAAAGAATTAACACATTTCAAAATAAAGTATTGATGATCATCATCAAATAGTTTATTTTGAGTTTCAATGAGCCCATAATACTTACATAACCATAAACAACTATATTCATAAAACATTATAGGAATACAGGTTAAAATAGTAAAAGGATACAAATATCAAAACTACACTGCCAATAGGGACGGGATATCAGGAGCACTTGTGGAGGGATGCTGCCCTGGGACACATTACTTTTTGCACATGCCCCTAAAACAACATTTGCACAGAAACTGGCCCTTCATGTACCGCTGGGACAAACAATAGTAGAGCCAAGTAACATGCTTATCTTCATAATGTGCAAGTGCAAGTCAAAAAATCACATACAACAACAACAGCATGGGCCATACATCTAGATGAAGTACCCGCCAGGTACATACAGCACAATGGACACATGTTCAGGCTAATGTAAAGGATGCTAGCACAATTGAACACCCTCCATGTGTGGACAAACAAAACACAAGCTTCCACACATGAGACAAATGTGTAATCCATATCAGGGGACAAGTCTAACAGCATACATGCTGACATTGGCAAACACAAGATGAAATTCGTACCATGCCAAACATGACACAATGAAATGATACCCCAATTTCATTGACAAACAAATATCCATACAGTCAACATCTTCCCTTGTCTTGGGTGATACCAGCACTGTCCACAAAGTCAGATATTACAAAAAACAGCAAATTCGTTAAAAATCAGGGTGAAACACATAAAACTGTAGGCATACAACACAAGTACTTAGGAACAACATAAAAGTAGAAAAGTAATTGCAGGACAAATGTGTAATCAAAAAACAACAACTTGGGTTTGATCAATTAAAATGAAAAAGACCAAAGGCTATTGGCCAGGCCAAAGTGACAATGCACATTACTGTGCCAGCACTTAACTCCAATCACTGGCAGGTAACATCCACAGAAAGGTGCATCAAGAGGTCAGTCAGACACCTCAGGGATCATACTTGGGTGGAGTGGGATCGTATTTGGGATGGGTGGGCTTGGGTTTGGGAGTGAGGGTCTTTTTCTTTGAAGGGGTGGGCTTCTTCTTGGGGGGAGGGGTATGGGTGCTTACAGCGGGGCAGGTGTGACGGGGAGGACTTTGAAATGAAAGGGATGGGTTGGGATGTGGGTCGGCATGTTGGGTTTGGGACGGGGTGGAGGGAACAGGGTGATGGGCAAGTTAAAAAAAAAAAACTTTCCTTGGGAACGGTCATCAGAAGGGGGTGGAGATTTGGAGGTAGAGGGAGTGGTTGTCTGGTGTGTTTGGGTGGATGTGGATAGGGGCTTCTTGGGTTTGGGAGGTGGTTTGTAGGTAACAGGGGAAAGGGTCGAAAAGGAAACTCTCTATGGGGGAAAAAAGGTAGGGTCACCTGAAAGGGCTGGGGATTTGGAGGTCAAGAGAGTGATTGTGTATGTGGGAGTACATGTCTTGGGTATGTGCATGTGCGAGGTATGTTTCTGTTTGGGTGGTGTCTGTTGCATGTGTGAGTGTGGTAATTTGTGTGCCTTGGGGGCACTGGAAGGTGGTGGTGCTGGCTGATGTGGGAGTGGTGGATGTGTGTGTGTGTCTGTTGGGGTGGTGTATGTGAGTATGCTAGGTGTAGTGGATGGGTCTGTGTGTGTGGGAGTGGTGTCTGTGGGTATGGCTGATGTGGTGGATATGTCTGTGAGCGTTGTGCTGTTGTCTGGGTGTATTATGTCTCAGTTGTGCAGGTTCCTGTATTGTAAGCGAATATGTGGGTGTATGGTGGGTGTGGTAGAAGCATCAATGGCTGTTGTGGTGGTATCTGTGGGTAAGCTGAATGTGGTGTGTGGGTCAGTGGGAATGGTGGGGGTGTCTGATGAAGTGGTGGCTGATGGGGTGTTTGTGGGTAATGTTGAGTGCCTGTGTGTCAGTGTGTCTTGTGGTATTTGTGTTGATGAATGCTGCTTGTGTGTGTTGAGGTGGGTGTGCACGGATGTGTCTGTGTGATTGGAACAGGTAGGGGATAAGGGGATTTGGACTGGAAAGTAGGAGGTGGAGGGGGGGAATGTGGGGCGGTGACTGGCTGCCATCAGTGACGAGGCCAGAGTCTGATACGATCTCTGTAGGCCAGACATGGCTCTATGAATGCCTTCCAGGAAAGCACTGGTGTGCTGAAGTTGGCTGGTCAACCCCTGTATGCCATTCACAATGGCAGTCTGCCCCACAGAGATACTTCTCAGGAGGTGAATAGCCTCCTCACGCAGGGCAACGGGAGTAACAGGGGCTGGGGCTGAGGTGCCTGTGAGAAAGGAGATGCCCACGCTCTTGGGTGAGCGGGCACGGTCAACTAGGGAAGTAAAAGGGAGGGTGGCAATAGAACTGGGGGTGGCAGACAAGGATGATGCAGGAGTAGGTTCTGATGGGCCAGCCATCACTAGGGAGTGGCCACTGGAGGTAGAATTCGATAATGATGACGTTGATCCTGTCTCCCCCTTGGCACTCCCCTCACCCTCCAGGCCACAAGGTCCCTCTGAGTCAGTGGTGTCATGACTGGATGTAAGGTGGCCAGATGGTTCCCCACTTGGTTGTGCCCTGTCTCCCTTGCTTGCCTGTGCTGATGCTGCAAATACAAATAGGAAAAGGGTCACCACATGTTCCTGATCACACTTGAACAACAGAAGGATTAAAAAACATTACTATGACGTCAAGTAGGCCCCAGCAACAAATTACCTCAAAGTGCCTCCTACATGTACCATACTATATGCATGCATGCCATCTGAACTGTCAACATTTGCCCACAGGAAAAACAGGATCTCAGATAGCTACAATTGGATGGCTGAAGTTGTGTTATCACAGTAGCCATTGAACAAGTAGGAGACCACATCATCTTCAATGCTTCGCCACATAGCACATACCTCAGTTACCTGTTGTAATACAAGAATAGGCCAATGCCAAGTTCATTCCCACAGATCACACACAACGTCATGCAGACATCTATTTGTCACATACACAATGACACAATAATAAGATATGATGCTCCAAAAACCTGAAATGTTGCTGACAGCAGTACAGCAGCCTGAAGAAGGATGCATGGAAATACTCATGTCACACTGGAAACATATTAACAATGCACAACTCACCATGTGTAATTTGTCCTAATAGAGTCACAGAGGTAGTACTAATGTTGCACAGGTATGCTAAATATATGGCATGGAAATGTACACTGTAGACAAAATATGCACATTGTCAGGGAGAGATGCCTCTAAATTTCACAACACAATGACTCAGCAAGTCCCAGGGAGATCACCATTAATGTCTGGCACCCCTTACAATGACATACTGGATTGCATCAGTAGACACCACTAGTCCTTTGTATGTGAGAGAGGCCCAGAGAATTGCAAGTACTTGTAGAAAGCCCTCAACATGTTGCCTAGTGGGAAGCTACATCACTGCCTCTATTTTGGTCCTACAAACCCAGATGTCTGTGGGTGAACGGTGTACCCAACCACATGTGATTCCAACATAACTGCGAGTTACTCCATGATGCATGCCAACAGTCAGGTAATGACCCTTCTCAATTACACATGTGCAGTGCACTTTGCAACATGATGCCACATCAATGGCACAGAATTGCATATTGTGTGTAAAAACTCTAGTCTTATGTGTCACTTCCCTCATTGCTCCTGCAGTTGTACATCCAAATGACGTGCTATAGTGGGTGAGGGTATTTGTGAGCCAACAATCAATGGTAACTTACTCCTGTCTGTGGCACCACATGAAATGTAGCCCCATTACAAATGTTCCATTCAAACACAGGTTGGCATGCACATATATGTAGGGGAATATAGACATCATCCTATGAACACAGGTATAATATGTATGAAAAAGCATATGTTAATAGAGAAAGGGACACATGTTAACATATAGGCACAAGAAATGGTGGCAACAGTGATGGCACATCAATCATGTGAATGTACGTTCCCCATTTACCAAGGTAAAGTTTTGATCTTAAGCTGCACCCAAAGAACAATGTATGTTGTATCACATGTATGATGGCCACCTTCACATGACTCAGTGAGGCACCAACACTTGTCACACACTGAACACGAGTGGTCTCTGGGGAGCAAATGCCAGTTTACTCATTTGACTGACACATGGTTGAGGAGAGTAATCCATCACTTATTTTTCTTTGGCCTCTAACACTGAGTAGTAGTAGTCTGTAGCATAGAATTTATACACACTCCAACAGCAACCATTACTTTGATCACAGTACACAGCCATGTGTTGTCCCTGGAGAGCAAAGTGTTTGTGGCTTGTACCCAGTTGCGTCCTAGGTACCTGGGATAATAGGTAAGGTACTTCAGTATGCACCACAAATCCCATATCTACACAAACAGTTACTCATCTACTCTGTCACAGTAGCCCATCCCTAATCATCAAGGGGAGATGTCAGAACCTAACACATCGACTTAGCAATGTGACAGGCAGAAATATGCCCTGTACTCACTTCCTTGTGACTGCTATGTGTCCCTCAAACACCCTTCAAGGTCCAAGTATGCCACCACTAGGATGCGGGACATTAGGGGGGTCATGGTCTGGCATGTGCCCCACCCTCGTTGGGAAGACAGCCCCAGATGGACCTCCACAATTTTCCAGACCTAGCGTCTCAGGTCCTCCCACCTCTTGCAACAGTTGGCACTCTGCCAGCTGTGAACCACCAGGGTCTGCACCTTCTAGGCGATGGCTCTCCAAATCTCCTTCTTCTGATGGGCATTTACCTGTCTTGTATTGATGCAAGAGACAAATCAAGCAATTACTATGACACGTTTTTTCCCCAAATGGTTGTGTCACACACATGTCAGAAACACCACGCAAAAAATGGTCAATTTGTCAACACACCACAAATGTAAAACACACATGACATTAAGTACAAGGACAGGGTGACACATTTCTGTATCCATCTGCATACTAACCCACTACCCTGCTCATGGTCTACAGTGACTAAGCAAGCCTACTCACATCAGGTAACCCAGGCTCCAGCAACATCTACTGTGATATGAGCCACAATGAAACACTACACACCAATGTGGCTTCTAGAGGGTAAACTCCTTAGGCCTGACTGGACCAATACAATTACGCTCTGAAGAGTGACTCACTAACTACAGTCCCTACAGGCAACTTCCATAGAACAGAATTCAACCTTACACTTGAGTGACAATGAAGGGGCTGGCATGGTGGGTACAGAAAGTGTCTTCCCTGTGCATGTGTGGACATGTGGCCTACAAAATGCAGACTCCTGCCACTTCATGGTGGTTTTCAATGGTATGTACCTGTACTCAGAACACTCCTTTGGACATGTGTCTAAACTACAGAGATGGCATCAAACATGCAAGTGTTTTCATTGTACAATGTCTGCTATGTACCGAAGCTACTGAGTCACATGCAATGGCCTCCCAGGAATCTGTACAATGTCTGCACTGTGGGTCTGTCACTTGTGTAATAAGCCTGTACAGGACAAACATGACTTTTGTGAAAGTGACAACAAAGCTGTGGGAGTAGGGGACCTGTCATGAGTCAAAGACATGCATTGACAATGATGCAAAATGAACATATGGACTAGTTATGGGATTTACCTCTGTACCCATCCCTAATCTAGTCAATGGACTGAGACATTCAGAGCAAGGGTTGCAACTATAGGCTCATATTGGCCACATGCCAGAATCTGCAGATATACAGGGAGTGGGCACAGTGCTGCAGTTGCACAGACAGAGTGACTCTCCCACAGCCTGGATTATGTCCCATACTGGGAGAGAAATTTGACAGCCTCTGGTCTCTGCAGGCTGAGCAAACAGACCCTACCTGACACTCACATTTCCATCACTTCCATGCATGACAGTACATAATGTGGCAATCAGCAATGTGGCTTGTGTGGCAACCTGAAGGGCATAGTGGTTCATGATATGCCTTCCAGACATCAGTTTGACAAGGTCAGATGTGGGGTGAAAGTTCTGTGGCACAATAAACATTGCTTACAAGATACTGAAATGTCTCAGACAAGATGCATACACAGCTCATGCTGTCATGCACATACATGTTGCGTAACATTTACAACCACCGTAAACAAAGAAATGTCATTGGATGGCAGTAAATTCTCCTTGCCCAGATATGTGCATCCAACTATAGATGGATCTCGGACCCCAAAAACATCACACAACACAATGTGGATGAACACAATGTATGCTATGCAGACAGTGAAAAGCGTGACGGGTGCAACTGCACCTGTCGCACGGCCGCAACACCGCCGGCTCCATTTGGAGCCGGCTCCTGTGTTGCAGCCGAGATCCCCGCTGGGCCGGCGGGCGGAAACTAGGTTTCTCCAGCAGGGATCTCCTAATGGCATTCGCGGCCGCACGGCGGTCCGATCTTGAGGTCATAATGAGGGCCATAGTACTAGTAACCAATACCTGCACCATGTACATCCCATTGATACCACACAGACTGCAACTACAGGCAAAAAGCAGTCTGACTGGTACACAGGGCTTCAAATGCTGTACATGGCCCTGTAATATGTGTCACAACAACAATATAGGTTTCATATAATTAGAAACATCCTACATTTGTCTTGTTGTGTAGATCTGACTACACAACCACCAGTGAGGTGTGTTGCAGGACACAGGTGGCATATGACGGCAGTGAGCAGTATACCACCACCAACGGTATTTTTGGTGGTAAAAAAATACTGCACATTTCAGGAGGCAAATGTGTAGCAGATAGTTGGGTGTCAACCAAATCCATGTTGGGACATGTGTTGACAACCACAGGGCTCACATTTGACCCTTGTGTAGTTGCCAGCTGTAATGTGTACTGAGTATAATGTCTATTCAGTCAGAAATGCTTTGTCAGATGATTTTGTTGGCATGCATCATGTATATTGCGGTAGACACACTGACTAATGTTACAAATAATGTCTTGTCACACATAGGTACCCTGGGGAAGGAAGGATGTGACAACCTCCTGTCTACTGTCCACTGCCAGACCTTCAGATCATGGAGGAATGGCACATCATACATTTATACCATCTAAATAGGCAAATAATAGTGGATTTATGCCATCAGTTGCAACCAGATCTGATGCCAGATAACAGTAATCCAACTTGCATACAACCCATTGTACAAGTCATATCAGTATTGCACTTCCTGGACACAGGGTCCTTCCAACATACAGTGGACCTATCTGCTGGTATGTCCCAATCTATGTTTAGTCTGGTGTTGAGGGATTTCCTATCAGCAATCTTAAAACACATTGACAGCTAAATCAGGTCCCCCCGACGTGAGGATTTAGCCAATTTGAAGGCTGACATCTTTATTTTTGCCCACCTCCCACATGTGGTGGGGCCCATTGATGGTACACTTGTTGGCATTGTGCCACCGCAGGCCACTTATCAAGTATATTGCAACAGAAAGAACTTCCATTCCATCAATGTGCAAGTTGTCTGTGTGGCAGATCTCTACACCTCAACTGTGTGTGCCTGTTATCCAGGATCAGCACATGATTCCTTCATAATGCAGAACAGAACCATACCCAACTGATGTCACAACTACAAGCAAAGAGGGCCTGGCTGGTTGGTAAATCACATCTGTCCTGATTGTGTGTGAGCAATGTAAGGTGCTACAATCATGAAGTGAGTGACACATTGTTGCACTTATGTCCCATTCCTTAGCAGGGGACCCAGCATATACCAACTGTCATTGGTTGTTGAACCTGTTGAAGAATCGTACTAGGCCAGGGGAAGTCTGCTTCAATGAGACCGATGGAAGAACACGGCGGCCAGCAGAGCAGGCTTTTGGGCTCCTGAAGGCCAGATTTAGCTGTCTGGACAAGACTGGTGGAGCCTTCCTCTACTCACCCAGGAAGGAGTTTCAGATCTCTGTGGCATACTGCATGCTCCACAACATCACCCTGCGGAGAATATCCCATACATCCCAGAGGAGGGGGAGTCTGCAGTGCCACCGGGTGAGAATCCTGTAATGCCAACTGAAGATTACTGTGGTGAAGAAGAAGGAACTGACTTACGAGAAGATCTCATTCACAGCTACTTCTAATGAGTATAAGTATGTGATGTTGTGTCTGTTATTGTACAATGAACTGTAGTTGTGAGAATGTGTAAAGTTGAGTGTTTTGGAAACAGCTAGTGAGCTGACACTCTGCAATAATAATCCAAAGGCTGATTGATTAGATAGCTCTTGACACATTCTCTCCTTGATGATGTTGCTTTGTTTGTGTCAGTTTCCTTGCAAAGTACTTTGTTTTCTAGATGCTTGCTATGTGACTTGTGTCATATATATGGTTTTAAGCTTATACTCCTTGGTTTGTTTGTTGTACAGGTATCTTCACCATGACATCTTCATGTGGACATTTTAGAGTTGTGACATTGGCAGATATGCGATGCTGTTCTGACGTATAAAGTGGACATGGATTGATCCAGGTAATGTAGGTCACAGAGTTTGGGTGTATGAGACCTGTGCCAAAACAGCTTGCACAGTGCTAGGGTGGAAGATCAGAAGTGCCCATTGGAGTTGTTTTATGTGCTGTGGTGGGCCTGATGCATCATCTGTGTCATCATGTGGGCATAACATATGTAGTCCTAGACCACAGCGAAGTCATTTTCGCCTTCACATTGGCTAAACCCTCTTTTTGTGTGACATGTATATAGCTGTAAATGTGTTTCATCATTGTAGGTCACAGTGCCTGTGCCACAACACGGCATATATCTGTGTCATACCACCAGATGCATGAGCATTGGATTATGATGGCCCTGTGATCAGAAACTGTTGTACTGTCATCTATCTGTATCTTGGATTATGTAACATTGAATTACTTTTGTGTGGTATGTGATAAGGCTCAAGCTGGTGATATCAACCACTTCAGTGTCTGCCTATTTTACAGGCCAATGTCTGACAAATCCCTTCCTACCATGGTCTGGTGTCTGTACCTGTAAATATGTTCATTTATTCAGTATGAGTCAATCATTTATGAATTCAAGTAATGCTGGCATGTTGACAACCTATGTGCTGAATAGTGTGATAAATGTTTTACTTCGACCAGACACTTGTATGTACATGCTTGTAAGGGATTTTTGTAATACAGAGCTGAACACTGTACATGCATCATATCCCATCTTGAACAAGTACCTTCGATCATCATTATATGGTTCACATGGTCTGACATACCTACATGGCTAAATATGAGATGAAAATCAGCAGACAATGAGTCAGTGAAGGGTGATTTTATTGTGAAGCTACAACTAACAGAAAATATATGTGACATGACTCAAGAAAAATTCAAATGTGAAGGGGTCAGTCATGGTGAATGAAATCATGGGAGTAGATGCAACACCATTTGGAGTCTGAAGTCGAGTACCTCTCCCATTGGAAATGGTAGGTGGATCGAGTTCAGTACATAGTGAATATGTGGCACACAAAAGAGGTCCTTAAGGAATAGGTTCATTGCTGGCAGTGGTGGGTGTCTTGTCATCCTTACCTCCTGGATTCTTTGCTGGATGTCTCCACTTTTTGGGGGGGAGTCAGCTGCGTCAGAGGCAGGGGTGTCTGCAGCATGTTGTTTCTCTGGCAGAGCCTGCCTTCCTGTGGCTGGTAGTGATGTTGATGGGCCTGCCGTTGATGAAGCAAAGGAGGGATAGACTGGTTTTGAAAAGCCCTGCTCAGGGTGATATGTATGTCCCTCATCACCCCTGTTAGAGAGGCCATTTAGAATTGTGGGCCTCCATCTGTTCATGCATGTCCCTCTGTAGCTGCTTGATTTCCTGGAGTTCTGTCAACACCTGACCCATCACACCTTGGGACTGCTGATAGACCCACAAGATGTGGCTGATGGTGTCCTGACAAAGAGCACCCCCAGTGGCCTCATCCTACTGCCCACAGCCTCCCTTCCATGCACCCTACCCCCACAGGCCTGTGCCCCTGCCACAGGGAGCCCTCTCCAACTTGTTCCTGGATACTCATTGTCTGAAAATGTTGTGCTGTACCTCAGGATCCAGGACTGGAGGGCATGAGATGGCAGACACTGTGCTAGGTACAAAGATTGGGGGTGAATGATTGCCTGGGATATTGAAGCAACAGTGCTGGGAAGGGACATTGTGGGCACATTGAGACTGTTGCCATCTGACCAATTTGCTCAGATGGACCAGAACTGTCCTCCATGTATAGACATCAAGGAGTATCGTTGTAACTGAGGGATTGAACCAGGGGTGTAGTGGTAGTCTGTTCTGTGGCCTCTGTGTGCCAAGCGGCAGATCCATCTACCTCCAAAGGTTTTGTGTTACACTAAGCAGAGACTTGGACAAAGTTAAGTTGTAGTTAATCCAATTATGCCAAGTAACCATTGTATTGGTTGATTTGACATGACATGACGTGTGAAGCATGGCAACTCAATTTGACTATAGTAGCTGTTGAGATGTGCAGATAATTCGCACTTTGGAGGATGGCCTGAAAATGATATTTTGCCACCAGTACAGACAACACAGTGGAGAGGAAACATATGGCTTTGGCCATTTTGAGGCCTAGTTGTGTGGGATGCAGACAAACCCAGTACTTTTTTGTATATGTGACTGGAGTCATCACGTGTACAGTGCTGTGGCAATGTGTCAGCTGCTACTACCAATATGATGATGCATCTTGAGGCCTTAGGGGTACTTGTTGTTCACACTAAGTAAGGTGTCATTCCTGTCCTCTATAGTTTCATCTTGGGTTAGCACGTCAAGCTAGAGCTAGGTAGACAGACATCTCTGGTTTGAGCATGATCTGTGCTTGAGCACTCCCAGGTGTGTAGATTTAATTTGGGAGTTGATAAACAGACCACTGGGCTGGTGTATGGAGCTACTGACACAAGGCCTTTTGGGAGTTGCAGTCAGGACACTTCCTCTACTACACACACTATACAAATGGTATCCTCCCATGTGAGTACACTTAATTTGAGAGTTAAGACAGGGGTAATTGTGCAAGTGAAGACTGGGCTGGTGGTTGGAGTTAGAGAAACAGGGGCTATTGGGCTTTGCAGTCAGGCCACACCCTTTACTTTCCAGCACTTGGCAAATGGAATACTCCTAGTGAGTAAACTTCTTTTGAGAGTTCACTAGCAGATGCATTGGGCAAGTGAATACTGGGCTGGTGTTTGGAGTTACTGACACAAGCCCTGCTGGGAGTTGCAATCAGGCCACTCTCTCTACTAAACATACTATATAAATGGTATCCTCCCATGTGAGTACACTTCAATTGAGAGTTAAGACACAGGGGTAAATGGCCAAGTGAACACTGCGCTGGTGGTTGGAGTCAGAGAAACAGGGGCTATTGGGCTTTGCAGTCATGTCACTCCCTCTACTTCCCATCACTTGACAAATGGTATCTTCCTAGGTGAGTAAACGTCATTTGAGAGTTCACTTACAGATGTATGGGGGCAAGTGAAAACTGGGCTGGTATTTGGAGTTACTGACACAAGGCCTGCTGGGAGTTGCAGTCAGGTTACTCCCTCTACTACACACATTATACAAATGGTAATCTCCCAGGTGAGTACACTTCATTTGGGAGTTCACAAACAGGGGTATTCTAAGATGTGACCACTAGGTTGGTGGTTGGAGTTACTGAAGCAGTGCCTCCTGGGAGTTGCAGTTAGGTCACTCTTTCTACTACACACACTTGACAAATGTTATCCCCTCAGGTGTGTAGACTTCTTTTCGGAGTTGACAAACAAGGGTAAGAGAACACTGGGTAGCTGTTTAGAGTTATAGAAACAGAGCCTGCGGGGAGTTACACTCAGGCCACTCCCTCTACTCTCCAACACTTAGCAAATGTTATTTATTTCATACCTGTATGCAGGCTGCATTTAGGTTTGAGCATACATTTATATTTTGGGACATACCATGGATCCTGGAAATGTGATTTTGTTCTTGTAAGATTTCTAGGCACCATATAGGCATATGTCATGTGATGGGCTTTGATAACTATGACGTTGGCACCAACAATACAGATTTACAGTGTTAACATTCAGGTACTCTGGGTATTGAATGTTGGTGAGGTACATGAACAAGACAGTGGCAAAAGCTGAACTGTGGGCATGCATGCAATTGCTTTTTTGTGTGACAGTTTTCATGTTGTAACTTACCAGACGCCACTTCCCCAGGTATTCCTGTCTAGCCCTCAGGATGCAGGATGGCCAAGACCTTCTCCTCCCAGGAAAAGAGTTGTAATGGGGTACTAGAAGGGCCATCACCCGTCTTCTTGGCCTGCAGCTGGTGCCTGGAGATCAGGGAATGCACCTTAACCCTGAGGCCATTCCACCTCTTCCTAATGTCCTTCTTTGTGTGCAGAATGGTGCCTAAAACATTCACTACAGTCCTGTCGTACATTTCCATTTTCCTACTGAGAGAAATATGCTGGGCTTGTGCCCCAAACAATTGTGGCTCTATTCTTATGATTTCATCCACCATGACTCTTAACTCATCTTCAGAGAAATAGGGATTTTTTTACATGTGACATGGTCGACAAAAAAAGAGGGTGACGGGGACTTAATTGTTGCAGTTAACAGGGGAAGTGCAATAGGGTGTGAATGGACAAAAGTGAGTGCAGGGTGTGCAATGGGATGATGGAAAAAGAGGGGTCTAATCTATGTAATAATCGATATGTGCTGGTCATCGTTCTTTGGCTCCATATGGAAATGTAAGGATTGTGGTGTGAGAAGTGGTGTGTTTTGTAGTGTGCTTTGCAGGTGTGTCCACTTGGTCAATGTGTGTCAGGTGTATTGTTTTTGAATTCAATGTGCACTTGTCTGTTACTTTGCTGACCATGAACCAGGGTGGTTGACCATCTTTGGCTGACCACCATGAGGGGACCACCACAGCTACTTTGTGATTGTAATTTGCTCGTGGTTGGCCACAGTGCTGACAGCGCTGGTGATTGGACCGCCTAGATACAAGCCCTCTGCGCAGCTGGCGGTCTGCCTTTTTTGCCTGGCGGTCGGCGATCCTGCCTGTATAACTTGTAATACAGCGGTCTAGGGGACTGCCTGCATGGCAGTCTTTTCAGGACTGCCAAAATGGTGGTTTGCGGTCCAACCACCAAAGTTGTAATCAGGCCCCAAGTGTCTGACCCCCTGCAATCTTAGGCCCATATTTATACTTTTTTAGCGCCACACTTGCGTCATTTTTTGACGCAACAGCGGCGCAAAGTTACAAAATACAATTGTATTTTGTAACTTTGCGCCACTTTTGCGTCAAAAAGCGGCGCAAATGCGGCGCTAAAAAAGTATTAATATGGGCCTTAGTTCCTTAGAATGAACAGATTGCCAGGACAATATGAGGTAGTAAATAACTATAGTGTGCTAGCAAATTATTTTCTTATGAGCCAATCTGCATAGAGAGACCTACTTATGGCATGTACAATAGGCTTGTCTGTATTTATTCTTAGTATCCTTGAGGTTATTAAGTAGCTTTCATGTGCTAGGTTGGTGTAAATGAGCTTAATGCAGTTCCTACTGGGGTATTTATGTTAGGGGCAAAAAAAAAACAAGAGATGTTCAACATCTTCACAGAGTGCTCTGCACCGGCCGCAAGAGGAAAAGTCTGCCAGGTGGTTGTTCCATCTTTTGGTGAAATGCCCAATCTGGAAGACACCCAATGTAAATTTCACAAATAGGGTTCTCTCATGACCACGTCTTATATCATCAAGGTAAAGTTTGAATGCTGGATTGGGTTTCAACTGGACAAAGGCCGACATTAACAAACCCAGTCTGCCATAACAATGGTACTGTTCCGTCACATATGACCAATATGCTGCTCTAACAGCTGATCTCACATTGGTGGTAATGGCAGATGGAGTGGTCCAAAGTCGGCTCATGCCTGTCACTAGAACGGTCTTTTTCAGGTGCAAGGACCTTTTAATGGCTTGGGAGTTAGGAATACTCATGACCTCAGTTAATTCCGTACAGTACGGTTCTGACTCTGGGGTACTCCACAAGTGCATCCAAAATAGCAGCAGTCAGAGGTCTGATACATCACTGATCCACCTGTGAACAATTTCAAAAACTAAGGGGGTCATTCTGACCCCGGCGGGCGGTGGTTGCCGCCCGCCTGGCGGGAACCGACATTTGGCCGCACCGCGGTCAAAAGACCGCTGGTGCCATTCCGACCTTCCCGCTGGGCCGGCGGGAAGGGGGCCTCCAACACTGAAGCCGGCTTCGAATGGAGCCGGCGGTGTTGCAGGTGTGCGACGGGTGCAGTTGCACTGTCGCACTTTTCACTGTCTGCTAGGCAGACAGTGAAAAGCAGGCTGGGGCCCTGTTAGGGGGCCCCTGCACTGCCCATGCCAGTGGCATGGGCAGTGCAGGGGCCCCCAGGGGCCCCAGGACACCCATTCCCGCCAGCCTCTTCCTGGCGGGGTAAACCGTCAGAAACAGGCTGGCGGGAAGGGGGTCAGAATCCCCTGGGCAGGGCTGCTTGCAGCGCTGCCCTGGCGGATTTGCCCAGCCGGGGGAAATCCGGCGGGAAACCGCCAGACCCGGTTTTCTGACCGCGGCGGTACTGCGGCGGTCAGAATGGGCAGGGAAGCACCGCCAGCCTGTTGGCGGTGCTTCCTTCATTCGCGGCCCTGGCGGTCTTTGACTGCCAGGGTCGGAATGACCCCCTAAATGAATAATAAGGGTACTCAGTAGTAAATTAAACAGTGATCTGAGGAATTAATTTTCTTTGATGATCACTACTTATTTCTCTACGTGACCCCAGAACTCTATGTATCGATTAACAATTAAATAAATGACTTGGATTAAAAAAAAAACTATTATAAATTAAAAATATTGATTTGTATAATAAAGAACTTCCCATCCATAACCCCCCATAAACCAATAAAACAGCTAGGGCCATGTGTACGAACACTTTTTCCCATAGACACAGAATGGGTAAAAACCTTTGCTACATCTGGCTCCTAGATACTTAACAATGTATAATTACATTTTTTATAAAATACATTCATCGCTATTTTCTTACAGCAAAATGCACCCTCGCATCTAAGATGTACCTGAGGATGCATTTTTCGCTAAGGAGAAAGATCTAAGGGCCAGATGTATGATTCTGGCCCATTGCGATTCAGTAATTTTTAAGAAATCGCAATTACCGACTCGCAAAGGGCCATGTATCACATTTGCGATTCGGTAATTGCGATTTCTTAAAAATCGCAAATGCAATTACCGAATCGCAAATTGCGATACTGGCCCCATTCGCAGCTATGGGTCTGTTGGGCCATAGCTGCAAATTTTTTGCATTTCCTAAATTGCGATTTCTGAACCAGAAATCGCAATTTGGGAAAAGCAAAAGGGCAGGGTGCTGGGGGCCTAAGGCCCCCTCTCCTGCACCCCAATTTTTTTTTTTTTTTACAATGTAAAGTACACACATGCCAAAAGGGCATGTGTTCTTTACATATTAAATTTAAAAATGCAGTTTTACTGCATTTTTAAATTTTGCACCAGGTTACCACCTGGTTGCAGACAATGGTATTTTGCATGTGCAAAATACCATTCTGCGAAAAATCGCAATTTGCGATTTTTTGCAGAATAGCCTTGCGACCTGGATTTTGCGAATCACAATTTGCGATTTGCAAAATCCAGGTCGCAATGCAGAAAATCGCAATTTTTGCGATTTTCATTTTGTGGTCTGCGAATGCCTTTGATGCATTGCAGACCACGATTTTGCACTCGCAAACGGCCGATTTCGCCGTTTGCGAGTGCAAAATCATTTGATACATCTGGCCCTAAATGCAAAACAACACGAACAGTAACTGAAAGCAGATGACATTAACTAAATTCATTGTTCCTGTACTCCTGCAGTAGGATTTGTGCAAGATTACTCATTATTGCTTTTGGAGGTTTGATCACATACTTTTTGGTAATTTGGCTTCAAAAAACCAATGCAAAAATACAGAAATGACTGCAATTACTCAAGAATAAGTAACATTTCACCCAGACCTTCTAGAAACTAGGGGTGTGTGAAATTCACGTGACAAATGCTCTAACACACCAGTGCAAAAAACTCAAGTGCGTGGAAACAACAGCAGCTTCCATTGGGGTTGCTTGTGTTGTTTCATACTCCTGCAATAAAGTTTTACCATGAAGGCAGCTTACATACGCCTTGTATCTTAAAAGCGTAAGTATGAGGAATTGCAAGTAGCAAGTGTAACGTGAAATGTTTGAAAATATACAAGATTATTCTGGCGTAACCACAGTTTCGCCGAGCCCTACTAGAAACTTCCCTGACCCCATATAGTCTTAAAATTGTGACCGGCGTTAATTAAAAAAAAAAGCTGGAAAAATAATTATTTTTGCAGAACATTAGGGATCTAAATGATTCCCAAAGCATTCCAGGAGCCACAAGCTATTACAAAAGCTATGGAGGATGTTGCCTAGGGACGATTCTGTACCTACGTTGTACATAACAAGTGACATAACCTACCATCATGTTTCCTCACTGCCCTCCTGTTTTCACCTTTTTCCTCTCTCCTGCACTCTCTTTGCATCTCCTCTTGATCCTTTGCTGCACCTTTAGCGCTATACAAGATACGAACGCAAGATAAATTCATAAAAGTTTGAACCACTCTCAAAAAGACATTGTAACTTGAGTGGGGAGCTTTGAGGAAAGAGACCCATTCTCCCTAAATCAAACCTTGCTCAATTACAGGGTCTCGGATTAATTGAAGTGATCAAAGTCGTGAGGGGCGGTCTGGGTGTAACAAAACATGTTTCTTACTGGCCCAATGATTTTCAGTCACTGAAACATCTCTTCCAACTCTGATGGGAATGAAATCAGTATACTGTGCTACAACAACCTTTAGATTTCTCTCAGATTTTGAGATCGTGCAACTGCAGATGTTGTCACTTGAAGCTGTGGACGTTAGGGGGCTTGAAACTGTTGCTCATGTCCTATTCATCTTACAAGCCAAGCTTTTTAACAAGATATCCCTCGGATCCACGTCTCTTACACTGAGTACATGGACTGCGGTGTTTTCCTTAGAGCATGCATGTTTGTTTGCAAACTGACCCAGAGGCAGGGAACAATGAATAAGGCTTTAAGATTAGCCTTCTGGGAACAAATGGACAGATTCACAGAAGCATTTATGAGTAGAGGGAGTAGTAGTAGAAGAGGGCTGTTTTTTAGGTAATCTTAAATGGCTTAGTGGATTGGTCCAGAAATGTCCAACCTCCTATAAGAAAAAGTGCAAAGAGGGCAAAGTCCTTTCCATTTGTACTAATTGCACATAAATATTTCCCGAGTATTTCAAGTTTATTCCTATTGTAGATGTCTTGTGGCCAATTTATGAAGGTATAAGGTAGACACAGGTCTTCTCAGAGCTGCCCCTCAGGTTCCTATCTTGTCGTTTACGCAGCGCTTACAGGCATAGGAAAGCAGAGATGCCCCTCGATTTCCAGGTTCACAGACTGGCACCTGTAAAGACAGCAGTCAGAAAGACTCCAGTCACCGGCGGGTTTGGTGATAACGTTTAGGGAGCAATAGGACAGGCTCATTAAACGTGATATATACATTTATAAATTGCTCAAACCAAGAGCAGTTTCCAGAATGGGAAACAGGTTGGAACTTTCCTCCTGATCACATTTCTTGGAATAAGAACCATATTTTAGCCCTTGAGAGGTAAACCATAATTTCATCCCACTGGAGCCAATAAAAATGCAATTATTCGCCCATTTATTATGTGGTTTTCATCGCCTCCCCCCCACCCTCTTCCTATCGTTCCTTGACTTTACATTTACTCCTCCCTCCTCCACTTCCCATCCACATTCTGCTCCTCTTTCTATTTTACACCAACTCTGATTTTAATTTCTTCTGTCGTACCACGGCATTCTTTGCCTCTTTTCTTTTCTGCCTCTCTCTCCCCCAGCCGTACCTGCCTCACAACAAGTGTAATCTATGTCTCCTGTTCTGTCCATTTTAGCTAAATTTCCGTCTCTCCGATTCCTACTTCCCCTCTCCACTGAATAGCATCTTTTCTCCTTTACTCTTTCTTCTCAACTTTCCTTTTCATCCCACCCTGTTTTCTCTTGTCCTCTTCTCCTCTTACACCTCTCTCACCCTTCGACTTTATCTCTTTCTGTCTTTCATCATATGTAACGTTCGATCAGTTGCCACCTTTACTTTCAATACCTCCAACCTCTTCATTTCAGTTCTTCAAACGTGCCACCAGTTCCTACCTCTCACTTCTATTTTCCTCTATTCCTATCTAAATTGTTTATCCACTCCTCTTTCACACTTGAACCCTGCTCTCCCATAGGCTCCTCATTTTCTTCCATTTTCTCCCTTTGCCTTTTCCCTCAGCCTTTTGCAAGCGCCCTTGGACGTTTATATCTCCCCCACCCCACACTCCTGGCTGGCCCTTGCACTGGGAGCCTTTACACGGGCAGCAGTGGAGCAGTCAGGCACTGTGCTAGATTTATGCGCCTCTTCCTGGGCAGGCCCTCAAAGGACTCATGATAACAGGCCTGCAGAGAAGGGACTTCTTGTTAACACAGGAGTTATTCACTCTCACAACTCGGCACATCTGCAAATACACTCGCCCCGGTGAAAGGACCATACTATAGTGTCTTGTGAATCGTCACTCGCATGCCTAAACCCACTGCACCGAGGGATGATCACCATGGGCAGGAAGACCTCCATCACAGGGCGCGGAAGTGGCATAAAAGCCCCTTCTTGTGGCTGCAGTGCTGGGTAATGATAGCCTCTTCCGCTTGTTGATAGGTACAAGCTGTCTGCTAGGAGCAGCGGTGGGCTGAATGTAGTAAAGGGAGAATAAGTTAATTCTCCCATACACTAAAGGGTGTCCTGTTTAACTGTAATGTCTCTAAGTGAATTCGCGATAAAGCACCTTAATTTTGTTTGTGGTCCAGGAGTGCTATACAAAGCTGTTAAATAAATAACCAAATAATTAAATAGATTCAGATTTCCTCTTCTGAGTTCTTTGTTTCTTAATCAGTTCTTATGCAGTGAGGCTTCTTCCCACAGGCATTATCTAATAAAACACAGTAGATATTCACTAGTTAATTTATCTGGATGTGAATGTTAGCGCTGATTTTATTAATGAATATTCATGTATTTCGAGTGATGAATTTCCATAGAATTGTATTAACTTAGAGGAACTAATGCACAAATTTGAAAGTGTGGCCACGTGAGTGGCCATCAATGTTCACAAAGTATAATTATTAATGGCTTATTAATATTAAATGTTGAGCTTATGTTTGATTAACATGGAAATATGTCATATTAAGGGTTATGTATTATGTATTAGCTTTATTAATTGGAGGCCTTAACTTAGTGAGGTCTTGGCCTAGTTGCACGGCCTCATGTCAAGCTCTAATTCTTAGGCTTTTATTAAAATGTCTGGTTAGAGAATTAAATTGTGATTTTCAATTGTACTGTCCATGTGCTCATAGCTAAAAGTCTTTCTCATGAGAAACTGCTTGCAAGAAGATGCTTTACTTGCTAATGCAACATTGTTAATGTACTGACTTTCCCAGGAGAATACAATGGAGACTTTGACTGAAGTATACGCTGCAACAATATTGTTACCTGACAAGCCGGATGATGAGAACAGTACGAAAGGAGCCAATCATCGACATGTGAACCATGTACTAGTAAAAATGCTGAATTGGACAAAGTGTGAATATGTGATCCCTTGACCAATAGGGACTTGGGAAGTAGTTTTAGGAAATCTAATTTATCCAGACTGCACTGAGGGAGGACAGCCCACTTGCCCATTTTCTATCTTGTCTTAAGGCCATTATTTTCTTGACCGTCTTGAGAAGTGACATGCTTAATTTTACTACTAAAATACTTTGGCCCATATTTATACTTTTTGACGCACAACTGCGCCAACGCAGTTGGGCGTAAAAAAATTTAACGCCGGCTAACGCCATTCCAAAGCACCATGCGGGCGCCTTATTTATTGAATGACGTTAGCCGGCGCAGCTGACTGGTGTGCGTAGAAAAAAATGACTCACACCAGGCAGCGCCGGCATAGGGGAAAATGGAGCTTGGGCGTCAAAAAATGGGGCAAGTCAGGCTGAGGCAAAATTTTGGCCTCAACCCGATTTGCGCAATTTTTTTTTACGCCCAACCCCCATTGAAATGACTCCTGTCTTAGCAAAGACAGGAGTCATGCCCCCTTGCCCAATGGCCATGCCCAGGGAACTTATGTCCCCTGGGCATGGTCATTGGGCATAGTGGCATGTAGGGGGGCACAAATCAAGCCCCCCTATGCCACAAAAAAATTACGAAAAAAATACTTACCCCAACTTACCTCTACTTCCCTGGGATGGGTCCCTCCATCCTTGGGCGTCCTCCTGGGGTGGGCAAGAGTGGCAGGGGGTGTCCCTGGGGGCATGGGAGGGCACCTCTGGGCTCCTTCCGAGCCCACAGGTCCCTTCACGCCTGCCCTGACCAGGCGTTAAAAAATGACGCAAAAGCGGCTGGACGTCATTTTTTAAGGCCCGCCCACTCCCGTGCGTCATTTTTGCACGGGAGTTTAAATAAGGCGCACATGCCTTAGAGTCATTTTTTAGAAGGGAACGCCTACCTTGCATATAATTAACGCAAGGTAGGTGTCCACGCTAAAAAATGACGCAAACTCCAAGCTCTTTGGCACTAGACGGGTCTAATGCCAAAGTATAAATATGGAGTTAGCTTTGCGTCGGATTTGCGTAAAAAAAACCAACGCAAATCCGGCGCAAACAGAGTATAAATATGCCCCTTTGCCTTTTCTGAACTTTTGATGTCGAATGCTGGTGCATTGCTGACCAGACTAATGTCCTGAGGATGAAGACTGTCACAGCTTGCTGATCCATTCTGAGGATAGGTATATTGACTATGATGATGTTTGCAATGTCTATTTGCTTTTGTTCCTAGGTACCTACCACCATTTTGATAGAGCCACAGTTAGATGTTTTTACCAAATTTGTGTTGACTAAATTGTTTTGCACGAAGCCCAAACATACTAATTTTAATCTGGTGATAGCTAGGGTTCTCACTTATGATTCTCCTACATTTGATAACATCTGATGTATTTTCTTTGCTGAATGTAAATGTATGTAATATTGTTTGCCCAGTTATTCGTGCTATTATTTTGCACTGTAACTTTGGAATGTATAGTAGCTCAAGCCTTGATTAGGTTGCGTTTCTTTTGCTACTTCGGACAGCCAGTGTTGTGTCTGTATGTTTATCAATTGATTTCAAGATTAACCTAATTTACATTAGCGTTGTTAATATAGGGAAATAAATATTCTAACTTTTACATAAAGGTGTGGTTATTCATGACTGCAAGGTCATGGTATGTGACATTTACTGACTCTTATTGATTACTAATGATGTTAATTGCTGTTGATTATTGATGCTAATGATTGAGGGCCTGATTACAAATTTGGCGGAGGGTGTTAATCTGTCCCAAATGTGACAGATATACCACCCGCCGTATTACGAGTCCATTATATCCTATGGAACTCATAATACGGTGGGTAGGATATCCGTCACATTTGGGACGGATTAACACCCTCCGCCAAAGTTGTAATCAGGCCCTGAATGTCTGTTTTTGATTGGTATTGGTACGGGGTTCTTATGGTGGGAACATCTTAAGTATACTCAATAAGTTTATCGATCTATTTGCGTCCCCTTGTAAGTTTACCTGTTAAGGTCAGATGCACTAACATGAGTTACACTGACAAACAGAAGATTTTCAGCATGTTACACAACACATGGGGCAGATTAAAGAAAAGTGGTGCTGTATCCAATTCCTGAGGCCCTTAGCGCCCCTAAATCCATCATGTGTGAGCCATATTTAAGATACGGTGCACCATGGTGGTAGTTAGGGAACTAGCACTAAAATGTTTGACGTTTATTTGGTGCTTTGCAGGATTAGCGTCAACAATTTTGACGCTAATGCTGCAAAGCACATTAAGGCCCTTTATAAATAATGGTGTGCCTCCTTTTAATGCCTCCTTTGTGCAGGTGTTAAAAATGCAGCAAAACATTTTTCGGCCCCCCAAACGAGGGATTGCCCCCGTTGCATACATTATGCCTGCAAAGGCATAATATGGTGCAAGGGGTTCCAAGGTGGCGCAATGCATGCATTGCATTACTTTGTAAATTTGGCGTGGCGATTTTGGCCTCGTTGGCCACATTAGCTTAAAAAAAAAAAAAACGTAATGTGGTGAAAGGAGGTGCTAGGCCCTCTTAAATCTGTGCCATAGTGTTTGTTACTCTGTAGCCCGAATATTCTACCAGGTTCCACAGCATATGGAAAGGAGATGAGTTAGCTTGGTTAAGACACTGGGCAGGAAGGCCTTCGTTATAAGGCCAGATAGGCATGTATTGAGGGGGAAAATAAGTGAAATAGCCTGAGAGAGGGATCGAGACCCTCTGTGTCAAGCGCGAAATACCAGTACCCGAGTGAGGTGGGGTGACAACCTCAGAATCGTTTGTGTCACAGTGTATTAGATCTTACCATCTATTTGGCATGGACTTACTTCAATGCTGTTTACATAATCTATCCATGAAATTACTGAATACTGCCACATTTACGCATTTGTTGGGTCGTGGAGCAGAATTACAAGTCCTGTGTACACGAGAATTACCTTTTCAGCTCTTCTGACCCGTTTCCTTGAAATGAATAGTCATCAGCAGAAAGGAGATATTCACATCAAAGTGTTTATTATTAGTAATGCTAAGGTGCTTTACATGAAATTAGGAATCTCTCTGTTTGTCACTGCATACGCTGCCCTGCAGCTTTTAAAAATTAATGTACATGTAACTTCTTAGATTACACAAAGCCATAGTTAGAAGGGTGTTATAAGTCACCTTGGAGTTCTATTATGTTACAAAAGGAACCCCTTGTGCTATGTAATATCCTTATAAGTTACAATAAAACATTCCTTATCCTGCTTATACATGCTAAGAAAGGTAAATGGATTGGACTGGTACCGTTAGTAGACTTTCTATCACAATGGTACAAAACCTTTGCGGTTGGGAGTATCACAGTTTCATGCCTGGTTTTTGGACGTTTTTTCCATGTTATTTTGAGCAAGTTCAATACAGCAGCATAGAATGTGAAGAAGTTGTTCAGGAAGTAGAGTGTAAGTGGGAGGGCATCTTGTTAAAAGCTGGCAAAGCATATAATAGTTATCAATACTTAGGGCCTCATTACGAGTTTGGTGGTCCGTGCACCGCCATGGCGGTGGTGGCGGTCTGATCGCCATCCGCCTGGCGGTCAGACCACTGTATTATGAGTCATGCTGGCCTATGGAGCAAAGACAGCCGCGATCCCTCCAGCACCGCCAGACAGAGCAGACCTCCGCGGTCATGAGGCAGTATAAACAGGCCAGCGGAGCCTGTGTTTCCGCCAAACATATTATGTGGTTGCACACCCTCAATGTACCTTGGCGGTCCAACCACCACATCTCAGCAGGCGAAAACAGAGGGTATAAAGGGACCAACTCACTTGCCGGCAGCCTTTTAAGTCCTGTGCCACCATGGAACACATCACATATGTCCTACCGATGCTCTTCGATGGAGCCCAAAATACACGCCAGGGTGGCTGCAAAAGATGGTAAGCACACACACTTATCTGTGTCATTAAGCTCAACAACGGATCGTCACACCATCATCCACATGATATGGGGCTCAGGCTACGTGGGCCAAGTACACTTATCATTGTGTACACAGTCGGAGAAGTATAGATTCACAGTCACAAAACGCCCCTTTTGGGCAGGTCACTCACACCGCACCACAATCCTGCATAAAAACACGTCTGCACAGGGACAGGAAGTGTACACAACATTGTGTCACACAACACCAACAACACAGAAAAATCATATCTACAAATACAACTGACACCATCACATTGCACACGTCATGGACTGTTGTCAGCTACAACACACATATGTATGGATGTGTCATGATACAGAAACACCTCTACCATGAACCAGTCCTGCAATGGACCCGCACATCACCCACATTGCAACCCAATTGAAGGACAATGGGATGCACAAAAGACAGAGAGACAAATATTCAATGCTCACTATGCAAACAAAACCTGCACAATAGGAATGGGGGTATAATGAGCACTCAGGAAAGGATACCACCCTGGGACACATCACACTTTGCACATGCCCAAGACAACATTTGCACAGTAACTGACCCTGCATTTATTTCAGGGACAAACAATAGTAAAGCCAAGTGACATGCCTATCTGCACAATGTGGAAGTGCAAGTCAAGAAAGAACATACAACTGCAACTGCATGGAACATACACCTAGATGAAGTAGCAGCATGGAACATACACCTAGATGAAGTAGCTGCAAGGCACACACAGCAAAATGGACACATGCATAGTCAAATGCAAGGCAATCTGGCACAAATGAGCACCCTCCACTTCTGCACAAACAAACCTCAAGCTGCCACATATGAGACAAATCTACAATCCATATCAGTGGGACAAGTGTAACACCATTTATTCTGTCACTGGACAACACAAGCTGAAATACTTACCATACCAAACAGAACACAATGAATTGGCACCACAATTGCATTAACAAACACATATGCATACAGTCAACATATACCTTTGTCTTGGGTGACACCAGCACTGCCCACAAAGACAGATGTGGCAAACAACAGCAAATGGACCAGCAAGCAGGCTGAAACCCACAAAACTCTAGGCAGACAACACAAGTTAGTCAGGAAGAACATAAAGGTAGAAAATGAATTGCAGGGCAAATGTGTTCCTCAAAATCCAACTGTTTTGGTATATTTTAAAGGAAATGCAAATTGTCCAAGGCCATTTGCCAGTCCATCAGTCTTTCAGTGCACAGTACTGAGCCCACCCTTGTCTCCTATTACTGTCAAGGAACCTTCACAGGAAGGGGCATCCAGTGGGCATCCTCAGGGATCATTTATGGAGGTGGGGGGCTTTGGGAGAGGTACGTTTGGGTTTGGCTTTGGGAGGGGTAGACTGTTTCTTTGGAGGGGTTGGCTTCTTTTTGGGGGGAGGGGAATGGGTGCTTCCAGGGGGCAGGTGTGACAGGGGAGGACTTTGATGTGAAAGGGATGGGTTGGGGTGTGGGTCAGGGGCTCTTGGGTTTGGGGGGGGGGTGGAGGGAACAGAAAAGGGCAAGTTAAAAAGAATTCCCTTGGGAACATGGTCATCAGAAATCGGTCATCAGAAGGGGGTGGGGATTTGAGGTTGAGGGAGTGGTTGTCTGATGTGTCGGTGCTGATGTTTTGGGTGTTGCATGTGTGAGGTAGGTTTATCTTTGGGTGGTGTCTGTTGTGTGTGAGTGTGGGTGCTTGTGTGTCTTGGGGCTAGGAGGTGGGGGTGATGTGGGAGTGTGGATGTGTGTGTGTTTGGCATTGGCCACTGGAGGAAGAATCTGATGATGATGATGATTTAGATCGAATCTACGTGGAAATCCACTCACCCTCCGGGCCACTGTCTCCCTCTGTGTTGGTGGTGTCTTGACCCGAGGTCTCATGGCCAGATGCTTCCCCACTCGGCTGTACCCAGTCTCCTTTGCTTGCCTGGCCTGATGAGGCAAATACAAAGAGAAATAGGGTCATCACAAGTACATGTTCACACTTGAACAACAGCTGTGATTAGCTAACATTACCATGATGTCAAGTAGGCCCCAGAAATAAATTCCACCTAAGCGGCCCTTACGTGTACCATACCATATGCATGCATGCCATATGAATTGTCAACAGTTGCCCAGATTAAAATCAGGATCTCAGACAATTACAAACACATGCCTGGCTGTGTAATCATAGTAATCATTTAACAAGTAGGAGTCCACATCACCTTCAATGATTTGCCTCATGGAGCATACATCACTTACCTGTCATATATCAGTAGGCCAATGCCAACTGCATTCCCACACACCCCAGACAAGGTATGCAGACATACATTTGTCACATACACAACAACACAACAAAAATAAACGATGCTCCCAGAACATGCCATGATGCTGACAACAGTACAATAGCCTGGAGAAGGTGACACGGAAACACTCATGTCACACTGGAAACAGATCCACAATGCACACTTCACCAAGTTAAATTGGTCCCAGTGGAGTCATGTAGGTAGTACCAATGTTGCTTTGATAGGTCACACATTTAGGCTGGAAATGTACACTGTAGATATCATGTGCAAATTGACAGGGAGATATGTCCCTAAAATCCACAACACAATGAATCAGCAAGCCTCAGGGAAATCACCACTAATGTCTAGAACCCCTTACAATTACAAACTCTGATTGCATCAGTAGAAGCCATTAGTCCTTTGTATGTTGGAGAGACATAAAGATTAGCAAGGACCTGTAGAAGGCCCTGAACATGTTGCCCAATGGAAAGCTACATCACTGTGTCCATTTTGGTCCTGCAAACCCAGATGTCTGCGGATGAATGGTTGTACCCAAACACATGTGATTTCAACATAACTACAAGCCTTTCCATGATGCATGCTAACAGTCAGGTGAAAAACCTTACCCATTACACATGTGCAGTGCACTTCACTACATGATGCCACAACATTGGTCTGGAATTGCACAATGTGGCAAAAAATCGAGTCATACTCATCTTGTCCTTCATTGCTACTGCAGTTGTACATGCCAAATGACATGCAAATTACGGTTGACGGTGTGTGTCAGCTAACAATCAATGGTGACACGCACCTGTCTGTGTCACCACATTAAATGAACTACCATTGGAAATGTCCTACTCCACCCACAGGTTGGCACGCACATATTTGTGAAGGAATACAGGGATCATTCCATGAACATAGGTAAACCTGCATGAAACAGCAGTGTACACATTTTGTCCAAAGAGAAATGGATACATGCTAACATGTAGGTTCCAGGAATGTTCGCAACAGTGATGGCACACAAATCATGTCCATGGATGTTCCTCACTTGCCAACGGAAAGTATTGATCTGTAGCTGCACCTAAAGTTAAATGTATACACTGTCACATGTATGATGATCATCTTCACATTACAGACAGTAGTGAGGAACCAGCACCAGTCACATGCTGAAGACAAGTAGCCTCTGGGTGACAGATGCCAACATACTCATTTAACCAGACAATGGCTAGGGACAGTGATCCATGACTACCTTTACTTTGGCCTGTAGTGGTTTGTTGCATAGGATTTACAACCATTACAACTACAAACAGTATTTGATTGATCAATGTACATAGCCATATGTTGCCCCTGGACAGCAAATTGTTTGTGGATTGTACACAGTTGTTTCCTAGGCCCCTGGGCCAATAAGCAAGGCACATCAGTATGCAACACATTACATAACTACACAAACAGTCACTGTCTATTGTGTCACACATGGCACATCCCTAATCATCAGGGGGAAATGTCAGAACCTAAAACATTAACATGATAATGTGACACACAGGAATATGCCCTGTACTCACACCCTTGTGGCTGCTGTGCTCCTCTCAAACACCCATCAAGGTCTGGGTATGCCACCACCAGGATGCATGAGATTAGGGGGTTCATGGTCTGAAGTGCACCCCACCAACATTGGGTGGGGGGGTAGCACCAGCTGGACCTCTGTGATCTTCTGGGCCCAGCATCTCAGGTCCTCCCACCTCTCGCGACTGTGGGCGCTCCGCCAGCTGTGGACCCCGAGGGTCTGCACATTCTGGACGATGGCTCCATATCACCTGCTTCTGATTGGCGTTGACCTGCATGGATGCAAATGACAACTCAAGAGAAGACAATCACAAGTTTTCACACAAATGGTTGAGTCACACACATGTTAGAAAAAACACAAGCTGGAAAATTTCAATTTGTCAACATACCACAAGTGTAAAGCACACAGACCAATAAGTACAGGGACATGACTACACACTTTTGTACTAATCTGCAGACTAACCCACTACCCTGCTCATTGCCTATAATGACAAAGCAAGCCTACTCACATCAGGTAGACTAGCCTAAAGCAACATGTACTGTGATGTGAGCCACAATGCAACACTACTTACATATGTGGTTTCTGAAGGGTAAACTCCTGAGTCATGACTGGACCAATACATTCACACTCTGTGCAATTGCCTCACTGCATATAGTCCCTACAGGCATCTACCACTGTACAGACTTAACCATTACACTTGAGTGAGAATTAAGGAGTTGGCATGGTAAGTACAGAAAGTGTATTCCTTGTGCATGTGAGGACATGTGGCCTACCAAATGCAGATTCAGGCCTCCCAGGAATCAACACAGTCTGCACTGTGGGACTGTCATCAGTGCAATTAGCCTGTTCAGGACAAATATGACTTCTGTGAAGGTGAGAACAGAGTTGTGGGAGCAAGGGATCTGTTATGAGTCAAAGACACACATTGTCAATGATGTTAAATGCAAATATGGACTAGTTCAGGGATTAACCTCAGTACCCATGCCTAAACTAGTCAATGTACTGAGGCATTCAGAGCAAGTTTTGCCACTAGAGCCTCATATTGGCCACATGACAGGATATGCTGGCATACAGGGAATGGGCACAGTACCACGGGTGCATAGCTACAGCCATTCTACCATAGCCTGGATTATGTTCCATTCTGGGAGATACATTTGACAGGCCCTTGTCTCTGCTGGCTGAGCATACACAGCCTACATGACACTGCATTTCCATGCATGACAGTACATCATGTGGCCAACTTCAATTTGCCATGTATTGTGTGTGGCAACCTGAAGGGCAGAGTGAGTTACGATATGCCTTCCAGACTACAGTTTGTCAAATCCAGATGTGGGATGAAAGATCTATGGCACTATACACATTGGAGACAAGATCTCAAACGACTCATACAAAATGCATACACAGCTCATGTTGTCATGCACATACATGTTGTCTACCATTTACAACCAATGTAAAAAAGAAATGTCAGTGGATGGCAAGAAAGTCTCCTCACCTAGTTTTCTGCATCCAACACAAGAAGGATCTAGGACCCCAAAACATCTCACACAACACAATGTGACTGAACTTAACATATATTACCAGCCACCAATACTTGCACCATCTACATTCCGTTTATGCTGCACAGACTGCAACAACAGGCACACAAGAAGTCTAACTTGCACACAGGTGCACATTGTAGCCTATGAGGAGGTAAAAGATGATGTTGAACAATATCAGTTGTGCCTGTGAGAGTCCTACCTGTGCCTCTAGTGAGCCATAGAGATGTCCATACAGGGGTAGGACCTCCTCAAGTAGACTCTCCAGCTCCTCTGGAGAGAAGGCAGGAACCCTATTACCTGATGGAAATTGCATTATTGCTCCTGAGGTGGCACACTGCAGCTCAGGTCATGGAGGTGTTGGTGGCAGCAGTGTCAGAAGTCAATGGGTGGCAGCAGTGTCAGGAGTCAAGTGAGTGAATCTGCACCACATGGCAGTCAAGTCCATCAAGTATGCAGGCGTCACCATCGGTGGGCACAGCCATTGGTCTGCGACCCCCTCAGGGAACAACATTAGCCTGTGGCTGTGCCCTCCGTGGTTTCAACTGCCTACCGCCCTGACAACTTTTGCCAGCGGTCGCGGGCAGTTCCTAATGTCCAGTGGAGTAGGTCAGGCATTCTGTATTTGGCTTTATAAACTATGACACACCTACGTTATATGTTTAGTTGCATCACAAACATCCTTATTCTCTCTTGCCATGTAGGTTCATCTACTCAGCCATCATTGTAGTTTGTTGAAGGGCCCAGATGGCATTTAACAGCAGTACACAGGCCAGCACCACTGACGGTCTTTTTGGCGGTTGAAATATACAGTCACATTTTGAGGGGTAATTGTGTAGCACATCCTTGAGTTCAGTCAAAATCCATGTTGTGGACACATGTCTTGAAAACCATGTGGGTCACATGTGACCCTTGTGTAGTTACCAGCTGTGATGTGTACTGGGTGCCATTTCTATCCAGTCAGAAATGCTTTGTCATGTGATATTGTTGGCATGCATCAAATATGTTGCTTGGGTCACACGACTATTAAACCCTGGGAGAGAGAGGATGCGACAGCCTCCTGTTTACGGTTCACTGACAGACCATGGAAGAACCCCACGTCATCCTGCTCTACCATCTAAATAGGCAAATGATAGTGGACTTATGTCATCAGTTGGAGCCAGATCTGATGCAAGCTTTAGGTATCCAACTAGCAAACCACCCATTGTACAAGTCATGTCAGGATTGCACTTCCTAGCCACAGGGTCCTTCCAACATACAATGACCTTACGTGCTGATATGTCCCAACCTATGTTCAGTCTGGTGTTGAAGGATTTCCTCTCAGCAATGATGAAACACATTGCCAGATATATCAAGGTTCACCGCAGGATACTGAACAAGTCTATCATAACAGAAAAAACTTCCATTCTGTCAACGTGCAAGTTGTCTTTTTGGCGGATCTCTACATCTCACATGTCTGTGCCCATTATCCTGGGTTAAGCCCATGATTCCTTCATCACACGAACAGCACCATATCCGCAGCTGATGTGATAACTGCACCCATAGAAGGCCTAGCTGGTTGGCAATGAGAGGGAAAACTGTGACAGTAAGTCATGTACGTCCTGATTGTGTGTGTGCATTGTCAGGTGCTACAATCATTAACCGAGGGACTAAATTTTTCACCTATTTTCTCATTGCTTGACAAGAGACTCAGCATATCCAAAGTTTTGCCACTGAGGAATCCAACTACTCCAAGGGAAGTTCATTTCAGTGAAGTCCAGGGAAGAACACGGCAGCCAGTGGAGCAGGCTTTTGGGCTCCTGAAGGACAGTTTCTGCTGTCTGGGCTGGACTGGTGGAGCCCTCCTCAACTCACCTGGGAAAGCTTCGCAGATAACAGAGGCATGCTGCATGCTCCACAACATCACTCTGCGGAGGAATATCCCGTACATCCCTGGAGCGGGACCCTGCAGTGCCACCAGATGAGCATTCTGAAACGCTAAGTAAGGATGACGGTGAAGATGAATCAGCTGACTTGCGGGAAGATCTCATCAACAGCTACTTTTTATGATTGTAAGTATGTCATGTGATGTAATGACTGTGTCTGAACGATGAACTACAGTTGTGATACAGTGTGAATTTGAGTATTTTGGCAAATGGCTGCCTGTGAAGTTAAGGAAACCGGGCTGGGATGTGTTAATGTGGCCACTGTGAGACTCACCGTTGCTGTCTGACCAGGTTGCCCAGATGAACCAGAAGCGTCCTCCACGTCCAGACGTCCAGGAGTATTTTCTTCACTGAGGGCTTCATCCAGTGGGGTAGTGGCAGTCTGTTTTGTGGCCTCTGTATGACCAGTGGAAGCTTGACCTGTTGATGTAAAAGGTACAATATGACTGGTTGTATTATGACATCTACCTGGTTTAGAGTTAAAGTAAGCAGAGACCTTGTACAACGTTCAGTTGCAGTTAATCCTATTGTGTCAAGTAACCATGGTATTGGGTGTATTGACATGCCATGTGTGAAGCATGCCAATTCATTTTGACTCAAGCTGCTGCTGAAATGTGCTGATCATTAGCACTAGGGAGGATAGCCTGAAAATGCCACCTTGCCAACAGTGCAGGCAAAACAGTGGCTAGGCAAGATATGGCTCTGCCCATTTGGAGGCCTAGTTGAGTGTGATGCAGGCAAACCCAGGGCTTTATTGTATATGTGACTGGAGTCATCATGTGCCTAGTCCAGTATGAATGTGCCTACTACCAAAACCAATCTGGTGATGCATTTTGAGACCTCATGAATACTTACTATACACAGTAGTTAAGATGTCATTCCTGCCTCCAATAAGTCATCTTGGGTTAGCAAGTCAAGATGGAGCTATGATGACAGATACGTCTGTGATTTGGGCATGAGCTGTGCTTGATCAGTCCCAGGTGAGTATAATTCATTTGATAGTTGACAAAGAAGGTATTTGGGCTAGTGAACACTGGGCTGGTGTTTGGAGTTTGCAGTCATGTCACTCGCTCCACTTCCCAACACTTAGCAAATAGTAACCTCACAGGTGAGTTAACGTCAATTGAGAGGTGCCAAACAGGGGTCTACAGACAAGTGAACACTGGTCTGGTGTTTAGACTCAGAGAAACAGTGCCTCCTGGGATTTGCAGATAGGTTATTCCCCCTACTTCATGGCATTTGGACAAGTGAACACTGGGCTGGTTGTTGGATTTACAGACACAGGGCCTTTCTGGCTTTAGCAGTCATGTGACTCCCTCTACTTCCCACACTTGGACTATGGTTTCCTCCCACATGAGAACACTTCAATTGAGAGTTACCAAACAGGGTGATGTTTGACAAGTGCACACTGGTCTAGTGTTTGAGTTAGTGCAACAGTACCTTCTGGGAGCTGCACCCGGGAAACTCTCTGCAGTACACACACTGGACAAATCCTTTCCCCCCAGGTGGGTAAACTTAATTTGAGTGTTCACTAACATAAGCATTGGGGTAAGTGACCACTGGGCTGGTGTTTGGAATTAGTGAAACAATGCCTGCTGTGAGTTGCAGTAAGGTCACTCTCTCTACTACACACACTATAAAAATGGTATTCACCCAGGTGGGTACACTTCAATTGAGAGTTAAGACACAGTGGTATTTGGACAAGTGAAAATTAGTCTAGTGTTTGGAGTTGCTGAAACAGTGCCTCATGGGAGTTGCAGTCAGGTAGCTCTCTATACTACAGACACTATATAAATGTTGTGTGTTATATATCTGTATGCAGACTGCATTTGGATTTGGGCATGCATTTTCGTATTGAGACATACCATGAGTCCTGTTGTCATTTTTTGATAGGCCCCATTTCGACTTACTGCATGTGATGGGCTTGATAGCTGTGCTGTTGGGTCCAACAATTCAGACTGATGGTGTTTAGACTCAGATACTCTGGTTATAGAATGTTGGTGGGGAACATGCACAAGACACTGGGCAAAGCTGAACTGTGAGCATGCATTACATTGCATTTTTGTGAAATGTTTGGTGTTGTAACTTACCAGACTCCACTCTCCCAGGTATTCCTGAAAAGCCCTCAGGATGCAGGATGGCCAAGACCTTCTCCTCCCAGGGAAAGAGATGTGATGGAGCACTGAGAGGGCCACCACCAGTCTTCTTGGCTTGCAGCAGGTACCCGGAGACCAGGGAACAAACTTTGGCCCTGATTCCACCTCTTCCTGATGTCCTCCTTTGTGTGCAGGGTAGTGCCTACAGCATTGATCTGTCTAGGATCCTGTACCACATTTCAATTTTCATACTGAGAGTAGTATGCTGGACTTGTGCTTCAAACAATTGTGACTCTACTCTTTTCATCCACCATGACTCTTAACTTATCTTTTGAAAAACTGTTTTTTTTTTAGCACGTGACATGGTGAAATAAATAACAAAAGGTTGACAGTGGCTTACTAAACAAGGGAAGTGGAAAAGGATGTGAATGGACAAAAGTGTGTAGAGGGTGTTCTATGTGGTGGTGAACAAAAGGGTGCCTAATCTATGTAGTGTATGGGAAATAAGGTGGTCTGGCTTCTATGTTTGGTGTTGAAAATGCAAAGGATTGTAGTCTGTGAAAGGGTGTGTTATGTAGTGTCCTTTGCAGGTGTGTCAACTGTGGCAATGTGTGTCAACAGTGTTGTTTTTAAATTCATCCAATGTGCAGTTGTGTATTACTTTGCTGACTGCCCACCGCTGTGACTTGGACCTCTATTGACTGACCGCCATGAAGGGTCCACTATGGCAACTGTGTGCTTGTAATATGCTTGGTGGTTGGCCACGGTGCTGTCAGTGTTGGAAGTTGAACCTCCTATTTTCAGACCGCCACACCACTGGCAGTCTGCCTTTTTTTTGCTTAGCAGTCAGCGGTCCTACCTGTATAACTCGTATTAGGGGAAATGAAAGATCACCAGCATGGTGGTCTTTTCAGGACCGCCAACATGACGCTCTGGTGGTCTGATTTCCAAAATCGTAATGAGGCCCTTGGATTTTAAAGGAACTCTGCTCCTGAGTACCACATTGGGAACATGGTATGATTTAGTTAAAAGCATGCATGTTTATTTTTGTTTTAAGAAGGAAGTATCTCATTTTGTTGGCTCATTTCATATGTTGCAAGTGATAACTTTTCTGTTCACTCAAAAGAAATTTCCTACTCAAAGTAAATTTCATCATACCGTTCACATGCAGGTGAAAATTACAAGCACTCTGATAGGCATGGAAATACCAATAGCAGGAGTGTGGGTAAGGTGGGGAGTGAATGCATTCTAATCTTAAATTGGCACATGACTTCCCCAGCTCTTTCTGCACAGAGTTGGAGGAGTTGGGGGTTGTGGCTGGTAAGGGATATGCACAGGATAATGGTTGAGAATGAGGGGAAGATACTCAGACACAATATGCTTTACATTAAGAAACATTGTTACTATTGTGCAGGTGCTCAGTGTAAGAGAAATTGATTAGTTGAAATTTTGGCTTTTGTAAGACCCTAGTAACTAGTTTTAGTTTAGAGCCAGCACACACAGGCATAGATGTAAAATCACCAAAATGTCACAGGTAGTGATAGTGACATCACACTCCCTTTGACCTCTATTTTCACAATTACATACACTTTCTATCACATAAACACACTCTGACCCACAAGCACATGCACAACAGACATTTAAACACATTTTTTATTTATGTCAGCTGCCATGGAAGGACATATTCCAGCTAACTGTACTTCATTTTTATTACCCTAATAGTGAATAATTTATTATTCACTATTATTGTGATAAAAAATGACAGAAAACAAAGAGAGAGGAGCCCCAAATGACATCCATAAGGGCGAGTTGCCATTCTATTCCTGGCACTGAATGTACCACCTCTGAGTCCAGGGGTTGCAAAGCCAGCACCAAGTGTAGCAAAGGGCAAGCCAGGGGTCGCATCTGTAACCCCTGATGACTCCTAAATGACGTCCATGAGCACAGGGCCTAATTTGGCAGAACACTAACAAGATCCTTCTTTAAGCCGTATTAGACTCAATGTGACTTCTGGCAAACACATGAGTTGTGCTGTATGTTTGATTTTGTTGTACATAACAGTTAACGTGTTTTTGTTTTGTTATGGGACATTCACCCTGATGCAGATCTGGGACCCAACATCCTCAAGAGCTCTTCGCCCATAAATCGTGTCATTTGACTGCGTGGATTGCTGCAGCTCTGACGGCCATTGGATACTGTTTTTCAAAATACCCTGACTGCTGCATTTCTGTGATGCGCCCCTTATACATAAATGTATCTATTATTGCCAGGGGCACTGGAATTATGCAGCAGGGTTGAGTAAATTATGTGGTAAGAAAAGGCAAATTATGTGGCATAATGCAACCCATTTTGTAATACTATTAATTCAGTAATTCACAATTTTTACACTTGGTAACACTGTATGGGCGCTGGTTGCACCACATTAGTACCAGTTTAACATCCAGATATAGCACTAAGCAACAGAAAAGTGACCAGTCCAGCTTTGCAAAGGACCGTCCACAGAACAGCAGCATGTGACACTGTATGATTAGTAACTTTTGAACCATTTCAGCAAGAAACAATTTTTTTAACATCTGCAGATTTTGCGGCAGATGATGGATTACATGACAAATGCGGGAATTCTACAATTATGAAAAACGTTGTTGCTGCATAGTTGTATAATTCCAGTGGCCCTGATTATTGCTGCCAGTGATAGAAATCACACTGACCAGATAAGTAAACCAGCATTTGTAATGCAATAGGTCTCATGTTTGCTTGAGTTAGAGCTGTTAGCATTGTAAATTCAGAACTGGACTTTTCTTGCCACATAAATGGGTCAATCCTGCCTCATAATTTCGCATTTGCCTGCCAAATAATTCCAGTGGCCCTGCATTTAACTAAAACACTTCCATTTTCCTTCTTCCTCCTATCTGCAGCAAAAAGTGAAAATGTTTCCATTTAGCATCCTAATTTAAATTTGCCATGCTAATTCCAATAGAATGCCACTTTTACCACCCCACCATCAGAGTTTCTGGCTAGCTAACACATTTCCACAAAAAAAGACACAAGACAGCCACAGAAGAGAAATAAACTAGAAGGGTCACCCAAACATATCAAGAGTGTTCAAACAGTCATGGGCCCTCATTACAACCCTGGCGGTCGGTGTTAAAGCGGCGGTAAAAGCGCCAACAGGCCGGCGGTAAAAAGAAATGGAATCACGACCATGGCGGAAAACGCCAACATAGACAGCCACTTTAACACTCCGACCGCCACGGTGGTAGAAACAAACACATCGGCGGTCACCGCCAACAGAAAGGCGGAAGACAATGTACCGCCCACACTATTATGAGAGGCCAATCTGCCACCTTTTCCGGGGCGGATTCAACGCGAACTAAAACACGGTGGAAACAGGACTTGGAAGGGGAAACACTCACCTCTACACAACCCACGAGGAACCAGGACGCCATGGAGCCAGAACACCAAATACTCCCTGCGATAGTATTCCTGCTCCTCTACCAGGTGACGACCATTGTGAGTACTGCATCTACAACACAGGGGAGGGTGGAGGGAAAAGAGAGTGACACACACACGCAACAAACAACACCCCCACCCTCACCCAGAACAACATACACACAAATACATGCTGCAACATTACATTTACACCCCACAAACCCCCGTGGAAGAACGCAATAACAAAAGTAAATGATTGTAACGATTGTAATCAATAAAAATCCATTAGTCAAAACTTTAAATACAGTATAAACAATTATGTACATCAACTATTCAAGTCCGGGTAGTGCACCATTCATAGTCCGTGGACCACTGGGCCCAAAATGCATGGGCAAGGCCCACACTCTATACCAGACTCGAAACGGAGAGAACACTGCTGGGGCATCAGATCGAAGTGAAACAGGCACCTCAGGGGGAAGGAAAGAGGGGGCACCTCAGCCGGATGAGTGCACGATGCCAGCTCCACAAGGGGGCTCCATGCCCATTGATTTACCCTGGGGAGTGCAAAGCCACAGTCTCTCAAGTCTTTTCAGTGGGTGGGTTGCCCACTGCTTTATCCTAGGGAATGCAAAGCCACAGTCTCTCAAGTCTTTTCAGTGGGTGGGTTGCCCACTGCTTTATTCTGGGGAGTGCAAAGCCACAGTCCCTCAAGTCTTTTCAGTGGGTGGGTTGCCCACTGCTTTATCCTGAGGAGTGCAAAGCCACAGTCTCTCAAGTCTTTTCAGTGGCTGGGTTGCCCACTGCTTTATCCTGGGGAGTGCAAAGCCACAGTCTCTCAAGTGGATCACAGTCTCCAATGGTTCTGGAGGGGCCTTTGTGCCCAGAGTGCTTCATCCTGCCAAGGACTGGGGTAGTGGATGTGATACTGCACTGGTTCTGGAGGGGGCTTTGTGCCCAGAGTGCTTCATCCTGGCAAGGACTGAGGTAGTGGATGTGATACTCCACTGGTTCTGGAGGGGGCTTTGTACCCAGAGTGCTTCATCCTGCCAAGAACTGAGGTAGTGGATGTATCTCTCCACTGGTTCTGGAGGGGGCATTGTGCCCAGAGTGCTTCATCCTGCCAAGGTCTGAGGTAGTGGGTGTGATACTCCACTTGTTCCGGAGGGGGCTTTGTGCCCAGAGTGCTTCATCCTGCCAAGGACTGAGGTAGTGGATGTATTTCTCCATTGGTTCTGGAGGGGGCATTATGCCCAGAGTGCTTCATCCTGCCAACCACTGAGGTAGTAGATGTAATACTCCACTGGTTCTGGAGGGGGCTTTGTGCCCAGAGTGCTTCATCCTGCCAAGGACTGAGGTAGTGGATGTGACACTCCACTGACGGTGGTGCAACATGCAAGCTGCCCAAGCTCCTGGAACTGACCACCAGCCTTGTACGACTGACCACTGGGGATGGCAGCCATGTCTGCGGTGGTGCCACTGGCTCAGGATGTGGCGTGGCCGCTGGCGGTGCTGGCGAAGGCTCAGTAACAGCTTTGCTTGCGGAGCTCATTGGGCAGCGGTGCTGGTGGGGGGCTCACTGACCTCGGTGCTGGTGACTGTGTCATGAGCGGAGGTGCTGGTGGGGGGATCACTGACCTTGGTGCTGGCGGCGGTGTCTGTGGCGGCGGTGCAGGTGGCAATGCTGGTGTCGGTCTTGTCCACCGCGCAGGTTGGCATCGACGTGGACCTGCCTTTGATTTTCAGGCCCTTCCCCATCTTGGATGGTGGCGCAGCTGTCTCGCCACTTTCAACTTTTGTCTTGCCTGAGCCCTTGGTGGCAGGTGTTTTCGCCTTCTCCCTCCGGGATGTGGGCAACATTTTCAGTTTTGGAGGTGGCGGAATGTCCTTGCCCTCGCTCCTTGGGACACTGGCAGCCCTGTTGCTTGGTGCACTCCAAAATCCCGCTATTGCTGGCACCACTGTGCCCGGTGATGTGGTGGCTGAGGTGCTGGGTTGGAACCTGGAAAGGCAGGCCCTGGGGGAGGTGTAGGGAAGAGGTCAACATTTGAAAGGAAAAGCTTTTTAGACACACTGGGACGGGCAGATGGAGGGGGTTTGGGAGTGGAGGAAGAGGTAGTGGTTGTAGGAGGTGTTCGTTTGGTGACTTTGGGTGAAGGTGCATGGGCTGTAGGCTGTTGTGAGGTGGATGGCTGTTGGGTGGGTGTGTGACTGCGTTTGTGTACTTTGGGAGGAGGGCTCACAGACACACTGGTAGAGGACACAGGGGATGTGTGAATGGTAGTGGGGTTGGTGAGTGCACGTGAGAGGTGTGTGGTGACGGGCGTGGTGGTGATTGAGGTAGTGGCTGAAGATGTAGTGCATGCAGGTGTGAGTGGAGACGAGACAGGGAGGGAGGAGGGAGACGTGGAGGAGGGGGACACAGTGGAGGCAGTGAATGTTGGTATGTGTGCATGGGTATGATGCTTGTGTGAGTGCCTGTGGGATGTGTGGTGCTTATGTTTGCCTGAGCCACCCTTGTGTGTTGATGTGTGTCCATGCTGGTCTGATGGTGTGCTTGGGATAGGCTGTGGTACAGGGGATTGGGTCTGGATGAAGGAAGTTGGAGGGGGAGGCTGGACACAGGGTCAATGGCTGCCATCAGTGCAGAGGCTAGAGCCTGAGATGCTCAGTGTTGGGCTGCCTGGCCAGAATGAATGCCCTCCAGGTATGCATTAGTTTGTTGCAACTGCCTCTCTACACCCTGGATGGCATTCAGAATGGTAGACTGCCCAACAGTGAGGGATCTCAGGAGGTCAATGGCCTCCTCACTGAGGGCAGCAGGGCTGACTAGGGCAGGGCCTGAGGTGCCTGGTGCGAAGGAGATGCCCACCCTCCTAGGTGAGTGGCCACGGGACACACGCTGAGGGGCTGCTGGGTGGGCGGTGCTGGTAGGGGGGGTGGCGGCTGTACCTGTAGATGCGGTGTGCACAGAGGGGCCCGCCACCGCAAGGGAGGTCCCATCAGAGGAGGAGTCGGTGTTGCAGGTCTCTGCTTCTGTCCCCGCCGTGGAGCTCCCCTGTCCCTCCGTCCCACTGGTGACTTCAGACTCCGTTTTCTCGCCCTCCAGGGCCATGTGGGATGCAGCTCCCTCCTGCTCTGGTGGCACTGCTCCTCCGCCTGATGATGTTAATGCACACAAGAACAGGGAGACCACAAAAAGGTGGGGGGAGAAAGAAGGAAGACATGTTCAGTGCATGCAATACTGCTACCGTTGGCGGACAATACAGACACAGCTGCCCTCTGCACTACGCCATGCACTTAGAGTTCCCTAGTTAATCACAGGGACATGGGGTACAAGGCCTATGCCCGATTGCTGCACACATGGAAGTCACAGGAGCCTGACTAGGTGTAGATGGCTCTTACCACTGGTGGTGTTGGGGGTACCATATAGCCTGCCTCACAAAGGGTCCTTGCCTACAAAACTTGCCATGGCCTAGGGTAACCCACTGCCCACCGCCCCCAACCAGACACCTCGTAATGCGCGCAGAGTCAGATGGATGTGACGGTACTCACCCCCTTGTGGCTGCTGTGATGCCCTCAAGCGCCCATCCAACTCCAGATATGCCACCGCCAGGATCCGGAACATCAGGGGGTCATGATGGGACGGGCACCCCTCCCACTTTGGGAGGTCATCCCCAGCTGAGCCTCCGCCATCTTCTTGCTCCAGCGGTGAATTTCCTCCCATCTTTTACGGCAGAGGATGCTCTGTCTTTGGTGGACCCCCAGGGTCCGGACATCCTTGGCGATGGCACGCCAAATATCCTTCTTTTGGTGGGCTCTGACCTAGAGGAATAGTATAGGGGAAAGGAAAAACTTTAACCGTCTGGACCATCACAGTCATTGTCCCACATTCCCACCCTTGCCCTGATGCACACACACTCACCGTCCGCTCATGCAGGCCTCAGTCCCCCCGTATCTTCCATCCACACCACTCCAAACAGGCATTGCCCATACAGCATGCTCACAGTGTACTCACCTGTTTGTCTGGAGGACCGTAGAGTTGCGTGTACTGGGGGAGGACCTCATCCACTAACTTCTCCAACTCCTCCGAACTGAAGGCAGGGGCCCTTTCCCCAGACACATAAGCCATCGTCTCTTCCAGACACAGGTCACAGCAGCACTTGCAGTATAGGTCCTCTCCTGTCGAAGGTCAGGTATCAGGTGAGTGAACAGACATAAAATGGCGGTCATGTCCGCGGCGGTGCGTACCGTCACCACCGGCGTAAATCGTCATTGGCTCCTGGGACCAATAGGGCCCAATGTTAACCAATGCAGGATTGTGCCGCGGTCTTCGACCGCCGACCGCAACGCTGTACAACGCCAGCGCAGTTACCTCATATCCCCTTGTCCCACATTACAGGTCAGGCAGCCGCCATTTCAGGGGGCCACATGGCATTATTTTTAAATGCATCACACATATCTAGGCCTTGCATACACACAGAGACAGGCACATAGCGGTTTGACAAATGTGTGCAATGAATTCTTTTTTTACTACCTCAGTCTTGGCTGACTCTGTGCTCGCTGTTCTCGTCCATAGGGCACGTCCGCTGGGGCAGGTGAGGAGATGGCGGCATCCTCCGGTGTACAGACCGCTGGTGGACCTGTCGACAATGGAAAAGAGACATGTAATAGTCACCTACAGATTTGATCAAGCCACAATCCAGGAACTGTGTGCTCAGTTGGAGCCAGACCTGATTTCAGCTATCCGCCATCCCACAGGAATCCCCCCTCTAGTGCAGGTCCTGTCAGTACTCCATTTCCTGGCAAGTGGGTCTTTTCAAACAACAGTGGCCATTGCATCAGGGATGTCCCAGCCTATGTTCTCAAACGTGTTGTCCAGAGTGTTGTCTGCCCTGCCGAAACACATGCGCAGGTACATCGTTTTCCCTCAGGTGGAGGATTTGCCCACAGTGAAATGTGACTTCTATGCCCTGGGACATATCCCCAACATCATAGGTGCCATTGATGGGACACATGTGGCCTTGGTACCCCCCCGCAGGATTGAACAGGTGTATAGAAACTGGAAGAGCTACCATTCAATGAATGTGCAGATGGTGTGTTTGGCCGACCAGTACATCTCCCATATGAACGCCAAGTTTCCTGGCTCAGTTGCTGACGCTTACATTCTGAGGAATAGCAGCATCCCTTATGTGATGGGGCAACTCCAGAGGCACTGTGTGAGGCTAATAGATGAGGACAAGCACCCTATACCCTGTGAATAGTTGTTTGGGTCTGGGCTTGTCCCTACGGGTTAGTGTATGTCTAACAGTTGTCCCTCGACATTTGCAGGTGATCCTGGGTACCCCAACCTGTCATGGCTACTGACCACAGTGAGAAATCCCAGGACAAGGGCAGATGAACGCTACAATGAGGCACATGAGATGGTCCAGAAGGAGGTCTTGTGGCAGCTGTGGAGCCTGTGGACAGTGAAGAAGAGGAGGCAGAAGAAGAGGCTATTGACAACAGAAACGTGATCCAGCAATACTTCCAGTGAGACACAGGTAAGAAGACATCACTGCCTCCTACATCTCATACAATTATTAGACCTATCATATGTCTGTCACTTTCACCCAGTGTATGGACCCTGACCTATTACTTTGCCTTTCCATTTCACAGATGTGGGTCCCACTGTGTGACCTCTGCTATGTTACCTCGTGGACTAGAGCTGTGTGATATAGGTATATTGACAATACAATGGACATTGCTATTTTCCTCAGTTATTGCAAATACACATTTGTGAAAGCACAGACTGACTCCAGATTGTTTTGTGATTCAAGGGTGTTTATTCAAGTGCAAATTAGTGGAAGGGGTTGTAAAATGGTCAGGGGTGATGGTGGAGGAATGTCCATGGCAGAGTCAAGTTATTTGTCTCACAGGTGCATTGTCCAAAGGGGAATAGGAAGTGGAGCTAGGGCAGTTTAAGGATGGACAGGGTGACGAAGTGGGACAGAAGGATGACATTCAGGGTGGTCTCATTTCTTGGCGGGGGTCTTGGCATTGTTCTCTGTCTTGTGCCTGGATCTCAGGGACCGTTTGCGGGGTGGTTCTCCATCTGCATGGGGTGGGGTGCTGGAGTCGTGGTCCTGTGGCGGTGCCTCCTGTCCACTAGCGTCGGCGGAGGTGGTGGGCAGTTCATCATCGAGGCTAGTGTCAGGGGCGCCTTGTTGTGCCACAGTGTCCCTATTGGTGTTCACAAGGTCCTTCAGCACCCCTACAATGGTGACCAGGGTGGTGTTGATGGACTTCAGTTCCTCCCTGATCCCCAAATACTGTTCCTCCTGCAGCCGCTGGGTCTCCTGAAACTTGGCCAGTACCGTTGCCTTTGTCTCCTGGGAATGATGGTATGCTTCCATGATGTTGGAGAGGGCCTCGTGGAGAGGGGGTTCCCTGGGCCTGTCCCCCCCCTGTCGCACAGCAGTCCTCCCAGTTCCACTGTTTTCCTGTCCCCCTGTCCCCTGAACCGTGTGCCCACTGCCACTGCCACTGCCTCCAGGTCCATGATGTTCTTGGGTTTGTGGGTTTGCCTGGGTTCCCTGTAGTGGTGGACACACTGCTTCTTGACGTGTCCTGGGGACAAAGGGATGGGCCCGCTGAGTGGGTGCTGTGCTGGTGTTCCCTGAGGGGGGAGCCTCTGTGGTGGCATGTGCCAGTGTGTGGGGAACCGACTGTCTCAAGGTCCCAGATGGGCCGGGCTGGTCATCTAGATCCAGTTGGACAGAGCTGCTGTCATCACTGTGGTCCTCTTCTGTGGGGGGGTGGACATGTCTGGAACCTCCTGTCCGGTGATGTTGGGTAGGGATCCTGCAGGGGTGTAAAGGCATGATTATTGCATCTGTGTGTGCCATTGTGTGCAATGGGTGGGTGACCCTGTACCCCAGTGCTTACATTCTTGTCTAGGACCTTGTGTGATATTTGGTTTAGGGATCTGTGTGGGTATCTGTAGTGGACATGCTTTGGTGATGGGTGTCCATACCTAGGTGTTGCATGCAGGGCTTGGTGTTGGGATGGGTGGTTTGTGATAGTGGGATATATGTGAGATGTTGGAGTGATGGGGGTGAGGGTGGGGGTATGTGATAGCATGCAGGTAGGGTGGGGGATGTAATAGTTAAGATTTGACTTACCAGAGTCCATTCCTCCAGCTACTCCTGCGAGGCCCTCAGGATGCAGTATAGCCAAGACCTGCTCCTCCCATGTTGTTAGTTTTGGGGGAGGAGGTGGGAGTCCACCGCCAGTCCTCTGAACTGCAATCTGGTGTCTTGAGACCACGGAATGCACCTTCCCCTGTAGGTCGTTCCACCTCTTTCTGATGTCATCCCTAGTTCTTTGATGCTGCACCACTGCGTTGACCCTGTCCACGATTCTGCGCCATAGCTCCATCTTCCTAGCAATGGAGGTGTGCTGCGCCTGTGATCCGAATAGCTGTGGCTCTACCCGGATGATTTCCTCCACCATGACCCTGAGCTCCTCCTCAGAGAACCTGGGGTGTCTTTGCGGTGCCATGGTGTGTTGTGGATGATGTGTGAGGTGGTGTGTGTTGTGATGTGTGAGGGGATGTGTTTGTGTGTTTTGTGTGAGGTGCGTGGATGTTGTGTGAGTGATGGTGTTGTGTGCCTGTGGAGGTTAGTTTGTTGATGGTGGTGTCTCTCTCTGTGCTTTGTTCTCAATTTTTGTTGTAGGGGTTTGTGGGTGATGTGGGTGTGTGTTTTATATTGTATTGGGTGTGTGGGAGTGGTGTGCGTATGTGTATCAGGTGTGTGTATTCCGATTTGTCCAATGTGGTTGTGTTTTGTAAATGTGTGTGTATTTTGAGCGCGGCGGTGTGTACCGGCAATGGAATACTGCGGTTGAAAGACCGCCATGTGGATTCGTGGGTCGTGATAGTGTGGGCGTATTCCTATTGGCGTGATGGTGGAGGTTTTGTTATCGCCAGTTTATCACTGACCTTTGGTGTGGCGGACTTGTGTGGGTGTCTAGATTTTGGTGGATTCCAAGCTGTGGGTCGTAATAGCTGTAGCGGAATTCTGCCGCCGCAGCGGTGTGTTGCCAGTCTTCTGCACGGCAGTAAGCGGGATTTACCACCAATGTTGAAATGAAGGCCTTAGTGTAATAAGGATGTTAAGCCGGCCTGAATTATAGTCATAATTGTAACAATGAGAGATTAATAAAACATATACAATGATCATATACACCATTACCAGAAATAAACTTTTGGCTTAGACTGTAATGCTCAAAATAACCACTGGAGGGCACTGTAAAAAATATAATTTGTAAGAGACATGGTCAAGAAAAAAACAGTAGAAAAGAATGCGTGCAACCAAATACTTTGCCCCTAGAGGACATTTTTAGGGCTAGCAGACATACTGCAATGATATTACAAACAAAGCCTTTAAAACACAACTTCTCTCGGCTGTAAAACAGATGTAAAACAAATGTTGTAGCCATGAGAAAGCTTAAGAGACACTGTATTATGGGAGGGGTTATTATTTTGGGATCTCCACTAACCTAGTGTGGGGAGCCAGAGATGAAGTAGACAGAAAAAGTGTTTTGAAAGTGGCCCCAATGTCCTAGGACTAACACAGGGTGAGTTATGAGCAAAAATGTTTTGTAAAAGTAATGCCCTGCAAAGCATTATGCAGTGGGTTTTTGTGCCGTGAATATTATAGTATGTTGACAGTACAGCCCCTAGAGAACACAAAAATTAAAATAGCATTTGGAAGAAACATGGTCCTGCAACCATACAGTCAGCCATTAGAGTGCATAACCACATGAAAAAAGAATGGGAGAAAGCATTGAAGCATAACTATGTATTTAGCACCCAGAGGACATAGGGACTGATTATGACCTTGTAAAACGACGGGCGGCTATCCATCACAATTGTGATGAAGTATCCCATCTGTTAAGGTTGTAATCAGACCCATAGTGCAATACACATTTCAAGGGTAGCAGGACTATTGAAATGGCATTACAAACAAGGTCAATAAAACATAACTTCTACCAGCTGTAAGACAAAAGTTCCAGCCGTGAGATAGCTTTAAAGAATGATGAATAGTGTAAGGGTTATTATTTTGGGGTCCCCACTAACTTAGTTTTGGGACCCAGATATGATGTAGACAGAAAGAGCACATTGTGGTGAAAGTTTTATAGGTGGTTCCATTGTCCCAGGACAACCACAGAATGAGTTATGAGGAAGAATGTTTTGTAAAAGTAATGCCCTGCAAAGCATTATGAAAAACATTTCCATGCCACAAATATTTTAATATGTTGATCTGACTGTAATGCTTAGAACAGCCCCTGGAGGACACCACAATGAAAATAGCATTAGTAAGAAACATGGTCATGTGACTATATAGCTCTAGAGGACATAACCACACAAAAAGAAAATGGCAATAAATAATGCAGTGTAACCGTATATTTAGCTCCTAGAGGACACCATGCATTATAAATATTCAGGAGTAGCAGTCCTATTACAATGATACTACAAACAAAGACCTTAAAACACAAGCTATTTCCAGCTGTAAAACAAAAGGTCCAGCCATGAGAAAGCCTAAACTGACACTAATGGTGGGAGCGGTTACTATTTTAGGGTCCCCACTAACCTAGTGTAGGGGCCCAAAGGAGATGTAGACAGAAAGAGCATGTTGCCGTGAATGTTTTGGTGATGGTCCCATTGTCCTAGGACCACCACAGGCTGAGTTACGAGCAAAAATGATTGTAAAAGTAATGCCCTGAAAGCATTATGGGTCGATTTTTCCTGAGTGCAGTGAATATTGTAGTATAGGCTCTCCAGATGTACTTTTTGCTTTGAGTATTTCTGTTTTAAAGCATTCACCAATTTCAAGTGTTTTAATGGGAGAGCCACAAGAAATTACTCTGATTAGGTAACTGTGAGCAATGTGACCAGCGCTCTAATACCACAGATCGAGTTCACGCTGTTGGCGGGACAAACGTAAATAATTTATCAATTACAATTTGTGATTTTTGAAAGGCAAGCCCACAAACAAATGAAAGTGATGAGCTTGGCATGGGGGTGGTTAAAAGGCCACAATACTTACACAGGTCAAAGCGCTAAGGCGCTCAACCTAAAAATTTGTATTAGCACATTATTTTTAAGTCATCTATTTCTGGACACTAGGTGGACACAGCATTTTCCTTTTCTGCAATATTGCTTAAGATTTTCGGCTTGGCCTGGGGGAGGTCTTGGTCCACAGGTGCCCAAAAGAGCCTTAACTTCCTTATAGCCTCCTCTGCCAGCTCAATAAAATCCTTGTTGGAAAACGTGAATTTTTGTACCCTGTTTACACATATGGCTGCCGTTTTGTGATGGTGGCAAGTTGGGATGGTTACCTGATGCTGGGGCCCGTTTCCAATGGTAGTGTTGGGTGTTATTCCAAATGTTTGTGTATGCTGCAGTAACAAAATGCCCTTGTACTCTGAATTTCACTGACTTTAAGCAGTAACCACTGTTCGTAAATTGGTAAAAGTGCCACAGTGTGTAAAGATGACCAAAAGGTTTCCTGTCTGCTGCTGAATCATTTTATTCAGAGGTAGGTCCGGTAAATCACAGTTTCTGGTTGTGTCACACGCATTCATTCTGTATATTTTAACGTGCGCTTTTTCCGCTAGTGGTACAACTGCATGGAATTAGCATGTGCGCAAATATCTGAACTGTGTGATAACTTTTTTTAAGTGTAATCATGGTCCTTGGCAATGCAATTATTGCAAGGCTGTAGTGTATGCACTTCTGCTCATTTCTTGTTAAGTGCGCGCCGGACACCTCGTGAGATTATTAGCTTTCTGAGGAACCTAAATGGCTTTCAAGTGAAATGCATAATGACGTTTGTATCTGGGCCAACTGTGCAGAAGGCTATATTTTTTGTAAGTAACTTGGAAAGTGATCTTTCCCACAACCAACCATGCGATATTACATTAAAGTCCACACTGACGTTCACAATAAAGTTAAGTATTAAAAATAATAAAAACGTACACTTTTAGGCCCATATTTATACTTTTTGACGCAAAACTGCACTAACGCAGTTTTGCGCCAAAAAAATTAGCGCCGGCTAACGCCATTCTGAAGCACCATGCGGGCGCCGTATTTATTGAATGGCGTTAGCCGGCGTTAGCCGACCGGCGCTGCCTGGTGTGCGTGAAAAAAAAACACGTACACCAGGCAGCGCCGGCGTAGGGAAAAATGGCGTTTGGGCGTCCACAAATGGGGCAAGTCAGGCTGAGGCAAAAAAATCGTCTTAACCCGATTTGCGCCATTTTTTTACGACGCCCATCCCCCATTGAAATGACTCCTGTCTTAGCAAAGACAGGAGTCATGCCCCCTTGCCCAATGGCCGTGCCCAGGGGACTTCTGTCCCCTGGGCATGGTCATTGGGCATAGTGGCATGTAGGGGGGCACAAATCAGGCCCCCCTATGCCACAAAAAAATTTTAAAAAAGTACTTACCTGGACTTACCTTAATGTCCCTGGGGTGGGTCCCTCCAGCCTTGGGTGTCCTCCTGGGGTGGGCAAGGGTGGCAGGGGGTGTCCCTGGGGGCAGGGGAGGGCACCTCTGGGCTCATTCTGAGCCCACAGGTCCCTTAACGCCTGCCCTGACCCAGGCGCTTAAAATCCGGCGCAAATGCGGGTTTTTTAGACCCGCCCACTCCCGGGTGTCATTTTTGCCCGGGAGTATAAATACGACGCAATAGCATCGCAGTCATTTTTTAAGACGGGAACGCCTACCTTGCATATCATTAACGCAAGGAAGGTGTTCACGCAAAAAAATGACGCTGATTCCATGGACTTTGGCGCTAGACGCGTCTAACGCCAAAGTATAAATATGGAGTTAGTTTTGTGTCGAAAAAACCATGCAAATTCGGCGCAAACGGAGTACAAATATGCCCCTTAATTTCAAGAAACACACGTGTCTACGTTTATGACTGCAGTAAGGGCACCGTGCAAACCTTTACTCAGAAAGGCAGAATGGGTTCTAAGGACAATATTAAAGATATGTTTTTGTGTGCTTTGATAGGGATCACTGACACAATATCGTGGTCAACAAGCGCGTTCGAGACCCGGAGGAAGCAGCGCCTGTTTGTATCAGGGCAGGAGCCCTTTAAAAGCAATTTCGCGCTCCCGCCACCGCGGGAAGCGCGTTCGAGACCCGGAGGAGGCGGCGCCTGTTTGTATCAGTGCAGGAGCCCTTTAAAAGCAATTTCGCGCTCCCGCTACCGCGGGAAGCGCGCTCGGGACCCGGAGGAGGCGGCGCCTGTTTGTATCAGGACAGGAGCCCTTTAAAAGCAATTTCGCGCTCCCGCTACCACGGGACGCGCGCAGGCGGCGCACGGGCGAAGCCTGGGCCAAGGGCGGGCCCGTCTTGCGCCCGTCATCGCCCACAAGAGGCTGGGCTGGGCCACCCCTCTTTCGTTTTCAGTGGAGGGTAACTATATTTATTTGCTAATACTTGGCAGTATATCTTGGAGCTTTACAGTGGGTTTTTAATAGTTTTTTTAACTCTTACTTATCAGGCTGTTTTGCTTGTTGTTTTGCGGCTGAAACTTTACTGTAAAAATGGGCAGGAAAAGAGGTCCGTTAACTGGTCCATTAGGGGGTGGTGGTGGCGGTAGTAGGCAGGGAAGTGGCACCACCACATTGGATTCCTTCCTCGCAAGAGCTGTCTGGGTTGTAACGAAGGAGATTGATCTGGCAGAGAGGAGGTTATCCATGGAACTGGAGGACTGGCGTCAGGCCCCAATAGATTGTGGTCCTCGTGAGGTTGTGGATTTGGAGGTGGCTTATCCCGGGGGAGACCAAGGTACGTTAATGGTTGCTGTTGAGCCTGCTCAAATTGAACTAACAGAGACAATAGAGGGTTCTGGTGGCCAAGGCCCCTCCAGAAGAAGCAAAAGAATTTTATTATCTTCTTCCCCGGCCTGCTCCATGGATAAATGTAACCCTCCCCCGAGACAAAAAAAAAGGTTTTAAAGAAATCGATGCCCAAGTCAAAAACATCTCTCTTGGAACTCCCTAAGGGTACGAGCAGTGACACTGCACCTTGCCAGCATCTGGGCTGTGATGTTACTATTTTATTGTCAAAACTTCGCAAAATGATTCAGGAGATTTTATCCCCCGTTGTGGCGAAATTAACGGCCATAGAAAAGGCAGTTTCTCTGATACCTGTGCAAGGAAGTCAGGGGAGGCACTGTGTAGGTAGGTGGATGTGTGGCCCCAACCAGGCGATCCCATCCAGTGAGAAGTTGCTCCTGCCGGAGGAAGCTGTGGGGTCTTTGGGGCCTCTGGGAAAATCGTCTCAGCTATTGGTTAATTCTGAAAATTCTGGGGGTCAGGGCGCCCGTGTTGAGATTGCTCCGGCTGCACAGACTTCTATATTAAGGGTGGATAGGACTGTCAATAGGCTTAGCTGTAGTAGGCAGCCTGATCCTGATTCTGTGGTAGCTGGGGGGGGCTGGCCAACAGCTGGTTGGGAACAATAATTTGAATCCGCCGACCGCTAGACCTTCATTGGCCTGTTTGGATCTCCCCCCAGCTTGTGCCCCCTATGTGGTGGTATTGACGAATGTACCTGCTCTTGCTCCTGGGGTAACTGAGTTTTGCACCAAAAAATGATGTTAGGCAGGTTAGAGTAAAAAAAAAAGACTCTAACCTGCCTAGAGTCATTTTCTGATGCAAAACCATCCATACCACATCACTCCTGTCTTAGAAAAGACAGGAGTCATGCCCCCCACCCCAATGGCCGGCACAGGGGACCAGGGTCCTCTGGACATGGCCATTGCACCCCGTGCCATGTATGGGGGTCAATGTCAGAGCCCTCAATGACACTTTGAAAAATAAAATAAAATACTTATCTGTACTTTCCTGGGATGGGGTCCCCCATCCTCTGCTGTCCCTCTGGTGTGGGTGGGGGTGTCCCTGGGGCCTAGGGAGGGCACCTGTGGGCTTATTCCATGGTGTCCCACCATCATGGAAATAGGCCCACTGGTCCCCTGACGCCTGCCTTGACCCAGGCATTCAAAAATGGGACAAAGCAAGCTTTGCACCATTTTTTGACCCCTCCTCCCTCCTGTTCACCATTTTTGCACAGGAGTATAAATATGGCGTTAAGGCCATAGAGTCATTTTTTGCACTGGAACGCCTATATTTCATCTCATTAAGGCAAGGTAGGTTTCCACATCCCATAAATTTGGCACTAGACAGGTCTAGCGTCAAAGTATAAATATGGGGTTAGTTTTGCATCGAATGAGAGTAAAAAGAAATTACTCTAATTCTGTGCAAACAGAGTATAAATATGCCCCCAAATTCATTAACCTTATGGATAATTAATCGCAGCAAAACCCATAAATTTTCTTTTGAACTGCCCAATGGTCCAGCATTTGCCTGCATATTGTTTCTACATACAGGACTGCCAATGATTAACCTTTATTTTCAATTTAAATAATAAATCATCAAAACACCAATGTAAGCCCACGTACTTCATGTCCAATGGGTTTTCCTATAGGTAAAACATATGGAAAAAATAAATAGATTCCCCCTGTTTCCCATGTCAAGCGGCAAAAGAATGATATATGTGTCACCTACTTCTCCAAATGTTCAAATTGAACAATTCCCTGACCCTCAATATGTATTTCCAACAACATATGATACAAAAAACAGGAAAAAGGCAAAACATTACACATAAAAAAATGTAAACTCCCCAAAAGGAAGAAAACATGGAGAGAAGACACCACAGGAAAGGTAGTACTGCCCACATATTAAAGTCCACATGTCAAGTTATAATGTAAACCACAAAGGCAGAATTGCAATTGATGAACTTCTTGATCTTCGCCTCCCTGCCTGTGGGCAATCTGAAAGTCTTACAAGTAGTGCTATGTGCACAGGCCTTGTATTTAGTACATCTGTAAAAGCCTTGCTGCCCTCAAAGCCATGTGTTCTTGTGCCTAACGGGAAAGGACGAGGAGGTAGCAATGTAGAAAAAACAGTTGAAGAGGCACATCCAAGAGGAAACAACATGCCACATGGGCAGGGCAGTTGGTAGAGCAAAAGGAACAAATAATGGGTGAAAAACAAAGCAACTGTTGTAAACATTTCCACCCATATTTTAACTCCAGATAAATGCTCCTTGTTAGAACTTTGGCTATCTTTTTGTCCTACAGCCATTTTTGACTATACCAAAACTCGTATTGATCCCTTTCTTTTCATTAAGAAACTGGAATTGCAAAAAAAATATTTCCCCAAGAGAAGACCAAGCCTAAGCAATGTCAATACAATCTAGATGTACATTTGAGTCCCATGGATGTTTGTAGACAAATATGCACTGGTGACATTGAAGGCCTGGCCATTAAAGATAACTGGAAACAGGGGGAGATATTGGGAAACTGAAAGGGAGTAACTTTGTGATATGGGGTTAGAGGTAGATATGACCATGGGTTACATCTAGACTTTAGGCACAAGTCTAGATGTAACCCATGCACTCCACACAGACTTGAGCCTACTTAGAGATGATCGTCACTGGCTGACCGAAAGAGTTGCCACAACAGAGAGAGAACTAACGGATATTCCCCCTGCCATAAATGCAATGAATGAAAAACTCACTACATTAGAATCCAAAATCCGAACATTAGAACTCCAAGCTGAAGATGTGGAAAACCATCCCACCAGAACAATATTTGTGTGGCGAGACTATCTGACCGGATTGAAGAAACTAGCATGATTAACTATATAGAGACCTGGCTTAAAACAGACCTGATGGAGGACGGCTGTTAGGACTTGCACCCTACACATGCATGTTTTTTGCTGCACCCTCACAAAATAAATCAGCATGTATGAAGAATGGTGAAACATGTCACAAATGTGTTTACAGCACAGTACTTCCCTGTAACTTGTGAGGAAAATTACATTAAAGTTTGTTTATATTGATAAAAGCAAGTGTTGTCCCATTTGTGAACTGTGTGCCAAGTGGTTTATGGAGACATTGAATTTCTTCATATGAATCCTCAAAAGTGTTTGATGACTCAGCACCATAATTCCATTATGTGAATCATCAGAAGTGATAGATGACTCATCACCAGCATGTGTCTTTTGACTCATCACCAGTCTATAAATAGAACTGCCAAGGTGTTTCCTGTGCTTAGCTTCGAGTCTTCCTTGGCTCGCAGGTGTTCCCGGTTCAGCTGGAGTTCCATGATTCTTTCAGGAGTTGTCTTTTCAGTGTGAGGCTTCATCAGAGCTTCCCTCTCTGGAGCGGATTACTTTTGCAACGGCTGGAGAATTTACAAGCAGTATTCCATCTTCCTCAAATAATGGAAACATTCCAGGAGAAGTCGGTTTGTGAGTAATTCCCCTCTTGTCTCCCTGTTTTCAGCCTTCTTGAGGTTAATGACATTTTGGTGCATTATGAAAGACATTCGTCAATGCTGAGAAACCCTTGATACAAGACTATTTTCCAAAGACAGCTTGAGAAGTATTTTTAAAAGCAGTATTGAAGTTAAGTGTTGTGAACTCCTGAAAGCATCACTCGATATCAATGTGAACCTAAACGTTTATTCTGATTGTTTTGGAGCGAGTCTATTGTGTGAAAATGAATAATTCATCAGTGTGATTTTATAACGATTTTGTTGTGAGTTACAAAAGCGTGCTTAATAGTTGAGCAATCTAGCACTAATAATTATTGTGACTTTGCTGAAAGGCTCAGTGATTGTCCAATCGAAAGATAAAAAAATATTTTTATTTTGCCAAAAAACTCTGTGATATTTGTAGTTCTTTTGCTTTTGATTTGTTTTTGGTCTGAGAATTCCTGTACCAAGCCCTGAGGCAACTTTCTTAGAACAACAGTGACGCTCCTTTGTGAACCAGTGTTTTGTTTCTCTTCCCTTCCCAAATCCCTGTTCCCTATCCCTTTCCCCCAGGGGCTATTCACTCAATCCCTGTTCATTTCATATATTAGAGAATAGTGTTTAGGGGTGAGGGTTTTATTTTCTTTGCTCCCGCGGAACCTGGAAATCAGTTGAGTAGACATGGTCTTGTCAACGGCCTGTCACCATTCTTTGTCCTTGAGAGACCCCACAGGGTACCTGCACAGGGGCCTGACCCAGAGCACTCCCCCGACCAGTAGTAGCCAGGATATTATTTTAAAAGGACTAAGACTATTATACTGGTGCACATCTATCCAGACTTCTCCTGTGAAGTCAAGTGATGATGTGCCCCATTTCAGGGTGATAAACAGCAGCTGCAGCGATTGGGACTGCAATACGGAATGCTCTTTCTGGCAAGGCTGAGAGCGGGTACAGGAGAAGGCACCCACTTCTTCAATTTCCCACAAGAGGTTTGGGAATGGTTCGACCACCTACTGCAGTAGGGTCCGAGTGGTGAACCTCACTCACAAAGGCACCACAGACCCAAGAGAGGCCGCAGGAAGAGGATCCACAACACGATCACCCCAACCCAAGAAGAAGCACAGCTGGAAAGGCAATGGGCGATGGAGGAGATAGCCTCTCTCAGCGGCTTTGGCATGGCCCTGTTATCACCGGTGCTCGATGGGCCAGTAGATTACTCTGAATTGGACAGCATTGCCAGTGACTTTGATACCTCCAGTCTGCAATTACCGCATGTTATACCTGCTACATCCGATTACATTGTATGATTAGTGGGTGACCAGCAAAGACCACAGAGAAGCATGTGGAACTGACTCCCTATGGACCGAAGATCTGGGGATGACTGAAATGAGTGTCAGTAGTGGCCCCCATGGCATTTGGGGAAACACAATTTTTGTGAGTGCTGGATGAGAGACATAAGGGCAGGAGCTTTTTCATTTCCCACTTGTCCTGAGGAGGAGGAGGAATTTAAGGGGTTCTTGTAATGTGTTGTTGAGAATAATATTTTGCGATGCATCAAAAAGGGATCTGCTTCTTATGAAGAGAGTGACAGAGAGAGATACCGGGTGGGGGCTTAACATCCGCTGCATAAGCACATAGGACACTTTCCCACTAACTCTCATGGTGACTCCTATAACCTATAAAATTATCACTTGGAATATCTGAGGGATGTGCTCCATGGCCAAGAGGTACAAACACCACTCGTATTTGCAATGCAGAGGAAAGCAGATTGCCCTCCTTCAAGAAATGCACTTAACTGCAGCAGGAGGGTTGGCCATACAGCACAGGTGAAGGGGGTGGCTCTATTATATGACTTACCTGGCTTTTGCACGCGGTGCCTTGATATGGGTTAGGGCTTAAGTCCTATTTCAGCACATGGGCCAGATCGTTGACCCCGATGGTCACTACTTCAATGAATATATATATAACGTAATGGTGGTCATCAGTAAGTAGTTATAGTTAGGACCTAGTTTCAATAGGAAATGTGTTTTTTGTTTTGCCAGTTAATTTGGTGCCATTTGATAAATTGTTGCAAAAGTTTCAAAACTAGTTTACCACTCATTTCAGCTGTTGCCTTGAAAGTTTTGGGGTGATCCATTAAGCGGTGGCTGAGAGAAAGGTGAGGCCCAAAATGCATTTTCCTCATTCAATTTCCCATTGGGACTTTAGACACAACTACAGCTGAACTGCTGAATGGGATTATTCCAAATTAGCAGGAAACTAGATCTTGTTGCACAGATTGTGCTTTTTGTTATTAGGTGTAAACCCATTCATTAGTTTTTGAAAAATTAGAGGAAAACGAAGTACAGATATCTGGACAGTTAGTGTTCAGAAGTGCTTTGATTTGCCCAATTTAAAGGAGTCTAGTCAATCCTGTTTGGCTGGTGACAACCTGAACAATATGCTTTGGCAGGCATTACAAGACTCAGGGCTTGGTTCCTGCGTCCTGAAAATAAATTAACAAATATGTAGGTGGGAATGGTGAGCACATCTAGACCCCAAAGGGCATATATGGGTGTCCCATACTGACCCCTCCCTTTATTGTCTGGTGACAGCATGTGCAACATGCTGTGGCAGCACTTACAGGACTCTGAGGCATGGTCCCCAATAAAATGCATTGTAGTGAATGGCAGGTTCTGAGGATCACAAAAGGAGAACATATAAGGGAAGATAACAGATTTTAGTTACAAATAAATCACTTGTTTATGGCACCATACTAATTTTAGCAATGGGGGTGTGTTCTAAAGCAATAATACCCTGTGAAAAAGCCTTCAGCCAGACTTTCACAAATCATGATCAAGAGTAAACTGTTTTCTCATGATTTTCCATAGATGGTATGGAAGGTGCTCCAAAAGTTAAAATGAGAGCATATTTTCAGTAAATTCACACTATCTTCCTCAGCCATATGACATGAAGTCTGACCTCCTCTGTAAAACAAGTACTTCCAACAGGAGCAACATGTCAGTTGATTCCCATGTGTTCTACTGCAGCCTCCCAGAGTGTTCTATAGAACAAATAGAGCGCTAAAAGAGCAGCCTTACAAAAAAAGTGGGCACACCGCAAGCCATTTTGATTGAATCAAACTGATAAAAGCTGAAACATTTAATTTAGAAAGGAATAAAATTATGGGGTTCATCTTGTCACAGAAATTATGGTTAGTGCTGTAGAAAGAACAATTAGGACACGTTTTAAGTTCTGAAACATCCTTCTCTTCTATTTCATCAAAACATTCTGACACACTGAAACATGCACTTTCAACTCGAGCATCAGACTGTCAGTTAACTTCCTGGCAATCTGCAGCTTTACTACAATGTTCTAATGAGAAACCAGAGTGCTAACATTCCGAATTTATGCCAAAAGTGTGGGACATCTGAACGCCATTTTGATGGAATCAAAGTGGAAAACTGAAACCATTTTCTACGGAGGATCCTGCAGTAAATGAGGAAATTAAGGAGCTTTATAGCAAATAATACTCCCAAGATGCCCACCAGAGAAAAAAGAGCCCGAATGTAGCACAAATATCACTCAAATATAGTCCAAGTATAGCCCAATAACATAAGTGTGCAAAACACTGTTTTGTTTTTTTGCAGTTTTATATAGCGCAGACTTGACCTGAAGGTTTTGGAGTGCTCTACATGAGCATCAGTTACATTACCCAAGGACACATTCATTTTGGTTCTGGGGCATGGGGAGATTAAGGCCCTCATTACAACCTGGTGGTCAGTGATAAAGTGGCCGCAATACCGCCAACAGGCTGGCGGTAAGTACCGCCAAATTATGACCATGGCAGTTAGATCTCCGAAAGACAGCCAATGTATCACACCAACTGCCAGGGCAGAAACAGCAGTCACCACGGCCGTAGCCGCCTACAGCCAGACGGAAGACAAAGTTCTGCCCACCATATAATGACATGCCAATCTGCCACCTTTTCTGGGGCGGTACCAACGGCATCAAAATGCTGGCGGAAGCACATCACAGAAGTGAACAGACTCACCATTGGAGACAAAGGGAAGAAAAACGCCGCCATGTAACCAGAAGGGCAAGTTTTCCAATGATTTTCAACGTTTTGCTCCACCACGAATACCAACGTCGACGAAGACGATGACAGTGAGTACAGCCGTCAGGCACACAATTGAGGGGAAGAAAAGCGAGAGTGACACACACACGCACAACACACACCCCATACACACACCATACACACAACCAGCTGCACTATAAAAACAATTTTCTCCCCGCATATCAGCTGAATAATGCATGGACAACAGGAATTGACTAAAGTGATTGTAATAAAATCAACACAAAATTAATAATTCGATTTGGCAATAGATATGTACAAATGCACAAAAAAGGAACACTACCCAGGCCTCAGTTCAGAGGGGCAACATGGCCACAGGACAAAGTCCAAGGCCCCACTCGTTCCCTGCACCAATACGGAGAGAACACTGCAGGGGCATCAGTTGGCAAATAGTCAGGCACTTCGGGGGGAGGGCGGGGAACCTCAGTTGGATGCGGAAACAAGACCACTGGTTCTGGAGGGGGCAACATGCCCTTTGCTTGGTCCTGGGGAGTGCAAGGCCACAGTCTCTCAAGTGGGTGACTTGTCCACTGGTTCTGGAGGGGGCAACATGCCCTGTGCTTGGTCCTGGGGAGTGCAAGGCCACAGTCTCTCAAGTGGGTGACTTGCCAACTGGTTCTGGAGGGGATAGGCCACACAGCAACCCATGGAGGCTGGATTAAATGGCATCTGACGGCGGTGACAGCTGCACTGTGGTAGCGGTGGTAGTGGGAGGCACCTGCTCAGACTCTGCACCCTCCGAAGGCTGCACTGTGGTGGTGGTGGTAGTGCGAGGCTCCTGCTCAGCCCCTCCCCCCTCCGATGGCTGCACTGTGGTGGTGGTAGTGCGAGGCTCCTGCTCAGCCCCTGCACCTTCCGATGGCTGCACTGTGGTGGTAGTGGTAGTGGGAGGCTCCTGCTCAGTCCCTGAGCCCTCCGATGGCTGCACTGTGGTGGTAGTGGAAGTGGGAGGCTCCTGCTCAGCCCCTGCACCCTCCGATGGCTGCTCTGTGGTGGTAGTGGGAGGCTCCTGCTCAGCCCCTGCACTCACTGATGGCTGCAGAAGCACGGCTGGCGTTGGGGGCTCTGTGACAGCTGCTGGTGCAGGCACCTTGCCCTTGTTTGTGGCTGGTGCAGGCTCCTTCCTCTTTCTGGTGGCTGGTGCAGGCTCCTTTCCCTTTCTGATGGCTGGTGCAGGCTCCTTCCCCTTTCTGCCGGCTGGTGCAGGCTCCTTCCCCTTCAGTATTTGTGGCCTGGAATCCTTTCCACCACAAGTAGGTGCTGATGAAACTGGGCCTGTGATTTGTATGGCTGAGGTGCTTGGCTGGGTTCTTGATACCCTGGCCATATATGCAGGCCGGGGGGGGAGAGGTATGGAAGAGGTCAATGGCGGAAAGGAAAAGTTTTTTAGGGACATTGGGGCGAGAAGAGGGAGAAGAAATGGGAGTGGGGGATGAGGGAGTGGTTGTTGGAAGTGTTTTTCTGCTGGATTTGGGAGCAGGTGCATGGGTTGCATGCTGTTGTGAGGTGGATGGCTGCTGGGTGTCTGAGTGCTTGCGTTTGTGCACTTTTGGAGGGGGTACAGACACAGTGGGAGAGGAGACGGAGGACGTGTGCATGGATGTTGTGGAGGTGTCTGCCAGTGAGGTGTGTTCTGTTTGGTGTGGTGATGATGCAGGTAGTGGATGATGATGTAGTGTATGCAGGTGTGAATCTGGACGTAACTGGGTGGGAGGTGGAGGAGGAGGCGGAGGGGGAGACAGTGGAAATAATGGATGTTGTTGTGTCTGCAACTGAATGGTGTTTGTGTGAGTGCCTGTGGGATGAACGGTGGTGCTTGAGTTTCCCTGTGACACTTTTGGGTGTTATCCTGTGTGCATGCTCGTCTGGCTGTGTGCTTGGGACGGATTGGGGTTGCTGAGAATGGGACTGGGAAGTGGTAGTTGGAGGGTTGATGGTTCAAACAGGGACAATGGCTGCCATCAGAGAGGAGGTCAGAGCCAGGATCGATCTCTGTTGGGTGGCCAATCAACTGTGAATGCCCTAGGAATGCATTAGATTGCTGCATCGGGGCTGCCAGCCCCTGGATGGCATTCACAATGGTTGATTGCCCTACAAAGATGGATCTCAGGAGGTCAATAGCCTCCTCACTCAGGGCAGCAGGGCTGACTGGGGCAGGGCCTGAGGTGCCTGGGGCAAAGGAGATGTCCACCCTCCTGGGTGAGCGGGCACGGGCAACTCGCTGAGGGGCTGCTGGGAGGTCAGTGCTGGTAGGGGGGTGGTGGCTGTACCTGTAGCTAGGGTGGTCACAGAGATGTCCACCACCACCAGGGAGCTCCCATCGGAGGGGGTATTTGTGTCTGTATTGTCCCCTCCAGTCTCTTCCATGGTGCTCCCCTCACCCTCCGTCCCACTGGTGCCCTCAGCGTCGGTGGACTCTGCCTCTAGGGTGTGGGATGCAGCTCCCTCAATCGTCGGTGCCTCTGCTTCTCTGTCAGATGATGCTAATGCACATAAGGACAGGATGACAAAATAAGAAAGGGGGGGAGAGAGACAAAGGATGCACTGGGTCAATGACTGCACCAACACCACCGTTGGAGTACACAGCACCCTCACACACAGGGTACAGGCCTACGTGCTATACATTGCACTACCAGTGATATTGCTAGCCACCAAGGCATGAGAAGGAGCACACACCGCCAACTGTAGCACACCAGTGACCCACGAAGCCCTGACCAGAGATGGATGCTAACAAGCTAGGTAGGCAGTATTTCCCTTTCAGACCCTTAGCCACCAGCAGACCTATGCTGCTATGTCTGGCCTGGCCTAGGGCCACCCACTGACACCCACCCACCACCCAGATACCACCCCTCCTGCCGTTTCCTTCAATGATGGCCACTGTACTCACCCCCTGGTGGCTGCTGTGTTGCCCTCAAGCGCCCATCCATCTCTGGATAGGCCACCACCAGTATGAGGGCCATCAGGGGGGTCAGGGTTCGACGGGCACCCCTTCCTCATTTTGAGGCCATCCCAAGCTGGGCCTCTGTGGTCTTCCGTGCCCAGCATCTCAGGTCCTCCCACCGTTTGCGACAGTTGGTGCTCTGCCTGCCATAGACACCCAGGGTCCGCACCTCCTTGGTGATGGTACACCATATACCCTTCTTTTGATGGGCGCTGACCTGCAGAGGCAATACAGACAGGAGAACACCATTAGACAAACAGTCCAGGCAGTTACACAAATGACCCACCATACCCGTTTCCATCACCATTGGCACACACATAGCCCAGCACTCAATGTGTACCCAGCCAGGAGGACATCTCTCCCCCTTACACAATGCCTTCACACACACCTCCATACATGCATACCACATGCATCATGCCCACAGTGTACTCACCTGTTGGTTTGGAGGGCCATACAGCAGTCCGTACCGGGGAAGGACCCCATCCACCAGTCTTTACAACTCCTCAGAAGTGAAGGCTGGGGCCCTTTCCCGGGTCACACAGGCCATGGTAGGTTCCAGACATAGGTCACAGCAGCACATGCAGTGTAGGTCAACTCCTATGGAAGGTCAGGAGACAATTAAGGAATCAGATAGAAAATGGTGGTCGTGGCAGTGCATACCGTCACCGCTGGCGTAAATCACCATTGGCCACTGTACCCCATAGGGCCCAATATTAACCAATGAGGAATTGCACAGCAGTTCCTGACCGCCTCCTGCGAGGGCGCACAACATCAGGGGCATTACCTCACTTCTACCTGTCCCTCAGGTGGACACCATTTCAGCGGGGCAGGCCTATGGAATAATGCTGCGTCACAGGAGAAATCGGCACATTCTGGACAAATCACTCTGACCCATTACATGCTTACAGATTGCAAACTACTGTTGTGGCTCCATTGTTCAGTTTGGGACAGCCTCCTCACTCTTTTGTCCCTTAGATTCCTACCGCTGAGGATGAATAGGAGATGGAGACACACCCCCTTGTACAGACCCCTGGTGGACTTGGCTACACTGGAGGACAGACACATAATACTCACCTATAGACTGGACAGGGCCACAATCACAGAGCTGTGTGCCCAATTGGAGCCTGACCTGATATATGCCTTCTATCATCCCACTGGGATCACCCTCTTGTGCAAGTTCTATCAGTGCTCCTTTTCCTGGCAACTGTTTTTTTCCAGGTGACAGTGGGCTTGGCAGCATGAATGGCACAGCCAATGTTCACAATAGTGCTGATAAGAGTATTGTCTGCCCTGATAAAACACGTGTGCAGCTACATTGCATTCCCCCAGGGTGAGGATTTGGCCACTGTGAAGGCTGAGTTTTATGCAATGGGACATATCCCCAATATAATTGGGGCGATTGATTTAACACATATTGCATTTGTGCGCCCCACCGGAATGAACAGGTGTTAAGGAATCGTAAGAGTTTCCACTCTATGAATGTGCAGATGGTGTGCTTGGCGGACCAGTATATCTCCCACGTCAATGCTAAGTATCCTGGGTCAGTGCATGATGCCTTTGTCCTGAGGAATAGCAGCATCCCAAATGTGGTAGGCCGACTACAGAGGCACAGGGTGTGGCTAATAGGTGAGCCCTGTTTACCACCCAATATATGTTGGTGTATGGGTATGGTGTTGGCCATATAGGATAGTGTGGGGCTAAGGGCCAGATGTAGCAAGCATTTTGCATGGTGCAAACTGTGAAAATCGCAGCTTGCGCCATGCAAAATGCTCATCGCTATGCACATTCACAATTTGCGAGTCGGTACCGACTCGCAAATTGTGAATGCGACTCGCAAATAGGAAGGGATGTCCCCTTCCTATTTGCGACTCGCATCGCAATGCTAAATTGCTTTGTGACCGTGAATGCAGTCGCAAAGCAATTCGCAGTTACCACCAGTGTCACACTGGTGGTAACCCATTCGCAAAAGGGAATGAGTCCCCATGGGACCCCTTCCCCTTTGTGAATGTTGCCCAAAATGTTTTTTCAGAGCAGGCAGTGGTCCAATGGACCACTGCCTACTCTGAAAAAACGAAACCAAATGGATTCGTTATTTTTTTTATTTTGCAACTCGTTTTCCTTTAAGGAAAACGGGCTGCAAAATAAAAATAAAAAACTGATTTATTTAAAAAGCAGTCACAGACATGGAGGTCTGCTGTCTTCAGCAGGCCACCATCCCTGTGAGTGCAGGGACTCGCTATGGGGTCGCAAAATGCGAACCACCTCATTAATATTAATTAGGTGGGTCATTGCGACCCCATAGCGAATTGCAGACGGTGTCTGAGACACCGTTCTGGATCCGATTTTGCGAATCGGAAATTGCGAGTCACACCGACTCGCAATTTCTGATTCGCAAAATCTGAACTTCCTACATCTGGCCCTAAATGTTGTCCCTCAATATCTGCAGGTGACTCTGGTTACCCAAACCTATCATGGCTGCTGACCCCTGTGAGGAATACCAGGAGAAGGGCAGAAGAACATTATAATGAAGCACATGGGCGAACTAGAAGGATAATTGAGTGAACCTTTGGCTTCCTGAAGGCCAGGTTCCGGTGCCTCCATCTAACAGGTGGATCCCTGTGCTACTCACCCAAGAAGGTCTGCCAGATAGTAGTGGCATGCTGCATGTTGCACAACCTGGCCCTCTGATGCCGTGTCCCTTTTCTGCAGGAGGAGGAGGATGGAGATGCTCCGGTGGCAGCAGTTGAACCTGTGGACAGTGAGGATGAGGAGGCTGAAGATGAGGATGAGGACAACAGAACAACTGTAAACTGTCAGTTCTTCCAATGACACACAGGTGAGACAGTGTAACTTTACATTTAAATGACTTTGGTTGTATTCTGTTTGGCATTGGCATGCTGGTATTTCCCACTTCTATGCCCTCTGACTGTTGTCTCTGGCTATTCATTTTGCAGATGTTGGTGATTTGCCAAATACTTCTGGTGTGATCACAACAGCCAGCTACAGGTCATTAATTCTATGTTCATTATATGTACAGTTCTTTTGCACTGGTTGTACCTGTTTCAATCAATACATATTTGAAATACATGACATACTCGAAATTGATTTTTATTGAAGTGCTAATATATATTTTTATTGAAGTGCTAATATATAGAGGGGAAAGTGCAATGGGATGGGGTGATGATGGAGGAAAGTCCAGGGTATTGTTCCAGTCTGTACGTAGCAGAGGTGCATTGTCCAAGGGGACATGGGAAGGGAGCAATGGCATTTCAAGGTGGACAGGGTGACTGAGTGGGACATAAGGGGGACAATCGGGAGAGTCTCATTTGCTGGCGAGGGTCTTGGCAAGTGTCTCTGGCGTCTGTCTGGATCGCAGGGAACGTTTGCCGGGTGGTTCACCTTCTGCAGGGGGAGGGGTGCTGGTGGCCTGTGAGTCCTGTGGCGGGTTCTCCTGGCCACTAGCGCAGCAGAAGTGGAACGCTGTTCATATGACTGGCTGGTGGCAGGGGCCCCCTGGTGTGAGACTGCTTCCCTCATAATGTTGACCATGTCTGCCAGCACCCCTGCTATGGAGATCAGGGTTTTGTTGATGGCCTGCAAGTCCTCCCTGATCCCCTGGTACTGTTCCTCCTGCAGCCTCCTGTTCTCCTGCACGTTGTCCAGGATCTGGCCCATCGTGTCCTGGCAATGTTGATAGGCTCCCAGGATCTCGGAGAGTGCCTCCTGGAGAGTCGGTTCCCTGGGCCTGTCCTCCTCCTGGCGCACAGCAGTCCTCCCAGTGTCCCTGGTGGCCTGTGTCTCTGTCCCCTGAACCATGTGCCAACTGCCACTGACCCCAGGTCCCTTATTGTCTAGGGTGTGAGGTGTAGCCTGGGGTCCCTGTATAGGTGGGCAGACTGCTGATTGACGTGTCCTGGGGACAGAGGTTTGGGGACGCTGGGTGGGAGCTGTGGTGTTGTATACTGATGGGGGAGGCTATGTGGTGGTCTGTGACTGGGCTTGTGTAACCAGTTGTCCAGTGGTCCCTGATGGGCCAGGTAGATCGTCAAGATCCTGAAGTCCAGAGTTACAGTTGTCACTGTGGAACTCTTCTGTTGGGAGACTGGATAGTGCTGGCACCTCCTCTCTGGTGACATTGGCTGGGGTACCTTTGGGGATGTAAATGATGTGTTATGGTTAATGTGCATGACATATTGTATATCCCTGGCTTCCCTTCTATGGTTGGTGTTGGCCTGCCAGCTTTTACTTGTGTATGTTGGTGTATGGTGGGATTGTTAGTTCTCTATGCTATGCATGCTTTAGTGATGAGGGTCCATGCAGGGCTGTGAGGGTGCCCATGCCTTGGTACAGCATGCATAGCTTGGCATTGGGATTAGAGAGATGTGATGGTGGGGTGTATGGGATGCAGTGGAGTGATGGGAGTGAGGGTACGTGATGGCATGCAGGTATGGTGGGTGATAATTGTTGGAAGTTAACTTACCAGAGTCCAGTCCTCCTCCGACTCCAGCCAGGCTCTCAGGATGCAGTATTGCCAAGACTTGCTCCTCCCATGCTGTGAGTTGTGGGGGAGGAGGTGGGTGTCCACCGACAGTGCTCTGGCTAGTGAGCTGGTGTCTTGCTGCTATGGAACGTACCTTTCCCCCGTAGGTCATTCCACCTCTTCCTGATGTCGTCCCTTGTTCTGGGGTGCTGTCCCACGGCATTGACCCTGTCTACAATTCTCCGCCATAGATCCATCTTCCTGGCTGTTGATATTTCCTGCACCTGTGCTCCAAATAGCTGTGGCTCTACCCTGACAATTTCCTCCACCATGACCTTTACCTCCTCCTCTGTGAAACGGGGATGCCTTTGTGGTGCCATTGGTGTTATGTGATGTGTGTTGGTGAGAGTGTGTTGGGTAATGTGTTGGAGGTGTGAAGTGGGGGGGTGTGAGGGATGTATAGGCGCATGTGGTGTGTGTATGTAGTTGTGGCAGTGTTCTTGGTGTCAGTCTCGTGCCAATGAATTGTAATTGTAAACGGTTGTGGGTAATGTGGGTGTGTGTTTTATACTGGTGTGGGTGTGGTGTGTGTATGGGTGTCAGGTGTGTGTTGTTTGAACTGTCCATTGTGGTGTTGTTTTGTCTGTGGGTGTACATTGTGAGCGTGGCAGTGTGCACTGCCAATGGTTTACCGCCGCTGAATATCCGCCATGGTGATTCGTGGGTCATAATGTGGTGGGTGTTGTTCTGTTGGCGTAACGGTGTGTGTTTTGATACCGCCACTTTACCACTGACCTTTGGTCTGGTGGATTTGTGTCTGTGGCCGAATTCTGTCGGATTGGTGTGTGTGTCATAATATGGTGAACGGATATCTGCAGCCGTGGCAGAAAGCTGGCGGCCGTCAGCATGGCGGTAAGTGGGATTTACCGCCAATGTCATAATGAGGTAATGAGAGCCTAAGTGATTCGCCCAGAGTCACAGGATATCGAGCTGACACTGAAACACAAACCTGGTTCCTAAGTTTCAAAGTCTACAGCTCTGGCCATAACACTACATCCTATCCCCTAAGTGTAATATATAATGAAGTGATCAACTGGATAAAAACATAAAGATAGCAAATAATTTGAAAGTGCTTACTCGCTATTTGAGAACTCAGAAAATATGCCCTCATTTTAGTTTTTTTAGGGAGGAGGGTGCAAGTTGACAAAGCTGGGCAGGCGGGAGGGGCAGTGGCAGCCCAACAGAGCATGGAGGGCAGGGGAAAGTGGGGCTGGGGCAACAAACCAACCATGCAGGACAGGGAAGAGAGGCTGTGAGGGCAGAAGGAAGAGGCAATGTCAGTACAACCATAGATGCCAACAGACCCAATTCTGGTAGGGGACTCCTAATGTTTTTAAGCCCCAAAGGGCTTTATTTTACCTGTCTCCTGCCTAAAATCTTCTCTTTTTCAACGTAAGGCAATATAGAGGGGACAGGGCCATGCACATGGACAACAGAGAGCAGAGGGGAAAGAGGCAAGGGCAGTAAGCAGACCATACAAGACAGACAGGAGATACAGTTGCAGCATAACAGAACATGAAGGGCAGGAGGGAGGGGTTAGGGTTACAACAATAGACCAGACAAGGCAAGATGGAGGGGATGGGGGCCCGCACATGGGAGATGGAGGGCAGGAGCAAGGGGGCAGGGCAGGAGCAGCAAGCTGACCATAAACAACAGGTGGGATGGGCACTGGAAGCATAACACACCATGGAGGGCTACAGTGAGACTATAATGGCGTACACACGGAAAACAGAGGGAAGGTCTGAGAGGCAGTATGCTGACCACACTGGGCAGGTCGGAGGGGCTGTGGCAGCACAGAAGACCATTCATGGCAAGCTGGAGGGTTAGTGGCAGCACAGTGGCCATGGTGGGCAAGAGGGCTTCACAACAAACTATGCAGGAGAGGCAGGAGGAACAGCTGCAGCACAACAGAGCATGGAGGGCAGAAGGGAGTGGCAGCAAAATTGACCATGGAGGACAGGAAGGAGGGGATAGGGGCATGGAATTCAGACATGAAGGTGGACGTGGCAGGGGCAGGCGGCAGCCATATGACCATCCTAGGCAGGTGGGGGGGGGGGGCAGTGGCAGTTCAACAGAACACTCAGAGTAGATAAGATGGACATTGGCAGGTCAATGGAACATAGTGGGCAGAAAGGAGGGAGCAGGGGCATGCACACAGACATCAGAAGGCAGGGGAAAGGTGGGTAGGGTTAGCAAGCTAAGCACGGGGGCTAGGCAGGAGGTCAATGATGGCACATAGAACTGGGCAAAGTGGCAAGAGGAGTGGGCAATGACATCAAGCTAAATGGCAGGCAGTGGCAGCACATCGGACTCATCAGACCATTCAGGGTAGGAGGGAGGGGGCTGGTGCTTAGACTATGACAACAGAGGGTATGGGGGAAATGGATAGGGCAGCAAGTTAACGGTTCAGGGCAGGCAGGAAGGGCAGTGGCAGACAAATGGCCACACAGGGCTGCAATGACAGAGCAGGGACATGGGCTTGGACAATGAAAGGCAAGGAGGAGGGGGAGCAGGAGCAGCAAGCTTGGGTAGGGGCAGCACAATGCCAGGCAAGGGCCTTCATCGAACCTCCCCCCACTGTGCATTGAGATGGGCATCTTACATAACATTTAAAAAATTCACTGGAAAAAACATATGTCACAGGGACATTACAGTTCAGCAATAGAATTAAGCAAACCTTAGATATTCACAAAAACCTAAAGGTTATAGGGACGTTATAGTTAGGTTCAGCTTTTACACACACAAAACCATAGAAGTTCAGGTTTTAGAGTTATTTCAAGTAACTATAACTCATACCCTAAATTAACTATAACTCGCGCCATCCCTTGCGCTTCTAATTGCCCCAGTTATTACATTATCTATGACATCTTCCATGACATCATTGATAATATCCCTTTAACATTTGCAGTACAATTATTGATGAGAAAACTGTGCATAACGAGGGCGCGAGTTATAGTTACCTTAGGGCACAAGTTATAGTTACTTAAAATAACTCTAATTATAAAAGCTGAATTTCTATGTATTTGTGTGCGTAATATCGGAACCTAACTATAATGTCACTGTAACCTTTGTTTTTTCAGTGAATTTCTATTCACTAAACTAGCTAGTAGGCAGTTATAGTTATGGTATGGACCAACGTTTCCCACGGGCAAAGTATTTTTTGTTTTGTTAATAACTTCAGCTGTGTATCACAAATCTTTATGAAATTTTCAAAACTCATACACTAATTCATTCAGCTGCTGTCTGGAAAGTTCCAAGGTGATTTGTCAAGCAGAGGCTGAGGAAAAGGGTGGGCCCAAAAACACTTTTTCCCCATGCAATGTCAATGGGGAGTTTGCAATTTTTGAACATGACTACAGCCCGAACCGCCAAACAGATTTACACCAAATTTGGCAGAAAGCTGGATCTTGTTCCAGAAAGATCTCATTTTGTTATTTGGTTGGAATCCATTTAGTAGTTTCAGACTTGTTAAAGGAAAACATATAAATATTGAGGGACGCGGTTCATTTGTGGATCTAATTCCAATGGGGAAAAAACCTTTAGACACATTACCCCTACTGCGAATGGCCAAAGGCTGTGCACAGTGTGGGGTTGGGTGCAAGTTGGGGGGGGGTGTTGGCCACAGGACAGGCCCTGCAGCTAGCCCTTGCCACACACGGGCTTTGGCCGTGCACAACAGTAATTGTATTAATGTATGGTATTTGTGTATTACTTTACATTAAAAAGACATAGAAATTCACTGACAAAACCAGAGGTTACAGGTACGTTATAGTTAGGTTCACATTTTACCCACACAAAACCATAGAAATTCAGCAGTTATAGTTATACTTATTTGAAGAAACTATAATTTGTGCTGAAAAGTAACTTTAGGCTATGAGTTATAGGCCCATATTTATGGAAGGTTTGCTTTGCCTTAGTGCCACTTATTTTGATGCTAAAGTGACGCTGACCTAACTCCATATTTATACTTTGACTCTAGACCCGTCTAGCATCAAAGTTTTGAAGTTAGCACCATTTTTGGGAGCTGTCAACCAACCTTGCGCTAATGATATGCAAGGTAGGCGTTCCCTTCCTAAAAATGCTGCTAACCCCCCAGCGCCACATCTAACTCCTGACGCAGAAACAATGTGCAACTGGGAGGTGGGCCTAAATAATGGTGCTAAGGCCGTTTAGCGCCATTATTCAACGCCTGGTCAGACCGGGCTTTAGAGTGCAGGTAGGCCCATTTCCATGGGGAAACACCATGGAATGGGCACAAAGATGACCACCCCAACCCCCAATAACACCGCCACCCACACCACAGGGACACTACAGGAGTAGGGAGCCCATCCCATATAAGTTGCAGGTAAGTGTTTGTGTATGTGTGTGATGTGCCATTGGGAGCCCCTTACATGGGGCCCTCTGCCTAGCACTGGGTATATAGGGCTTGCCCAGGGGACACTGGTCCCCTGTGGTGGGCATTGGGCTAGGGGTAATGACTCCCTTCTATACTCAGACAGAAGTCATTTTTTGGCTGCTTGTGTGTCAAAAAATGATGCTAGGCTGACTAGCAGCAGATATTTTGCCGCTAAGCAGCCTAACGTCATTTCAAACCCTCTAGTGTCCTTTCCTCTAACACTATAACTCACCAGATAGTGTCTTTTTTTGAGACGTTAGCCATTCCTTAGCACCATCATGCATCATTTTATAAATATATGGCACATGGATGGTGTTAGGGAATGGTGTTAGTCGGCGTTGTACAATTTTTCATAAATATGGCCATAGTTTCTTAACATGGGGACTACCAGTACATAGATATAGTTTTATAACATATATTTATATATAGGATACACACACAAACCATAAAAATCAACATATGAATAGGATAAAAAGTAGATTTATTAATATAGACAATAAATAAAATATTAAAAACTGAAAAATCAAAAAACATTTTTACCAAAATACTATACTATAAACATTAAAATAAATGTAAACATAAAAACAAATAATATAAAGTATAAAACAAAACAATTAAGGCTATAAAATCTATTTAACCAATGTTATGAAAACTATTGGAGCTTAAGAATATTAAATACACTATTCCCACTGTAGTTTGTGCAAAGGAAAAGTTAGTGTTGGACTTAGGAGGGGTTAGATTCACAATTCCTACTCCAGTCACCACAATAATAGGGAAAGTGTTGGACTTTGGAGGGGTGAAATTTACTATTCCCCCTCCCAGCTACACAACAGTAGGGAAAGTGTTTGAGTTTGGAGAAGTTAAATTTACTAATCTCACTCCAAACAATGAAACAGTAGGGTAACCATTGGATTTCAGAAGGGTAAAATCTACTAGTCCCACTCCAAACAACAGTAGGGAAGGTGTTGGACTTATGAGGGATACAATTTACTATTCCCGCTCCAATCTGTGCAACAGTAGGGAAAACATTAGAGTTTGGTGGGAGGGGTAAAATCTACAATTTCCACTCCAGTCTGTGCAATAGTAGAGAAAGAGTTGGACTTTGGAGGGGTAAAGTGTACTATTCCCACTCCAGTTTGTGCAAAAATAGGGGATGTTGGACTTTGGAGGGGTAAAATTCACTATTCCCAATTCAGTCTCTGCAACAGTAGGGAAAGCATTAGATTTCAGAGGGTACAAATGTATTTTTCCCTCTCCAAACAACTCAACAATAGGGAAAGAGTTGCCTTGAAATGAGGTTAATGTCACTATTCTTACTGTTGTTTAAGCAAGGGTAGGGCAAATACTTCATTTCAAATACATTATTACATACACGAGTAACCCCATGAATGTAGAAAAAACAATAAACAGTTAATATACAAAATAAATAGCATAATATGTATATTTAAAAAAACTAAAACAATTAATCAATTTACATAATTACTATTCAATCAAAAAGAATAATCAATTAATAAATAATAGTCATCCAGTTATTAATTACCTAACTTCCACCCTATGCCCCAACAAACCTTGCAGTCTGCACCTAAAATATAATTACAAAAATAACTATTCCTTAACTTACACATTTATAATAAATCAAATAATAATTAAAATGTAACTGTTAATTAATTATTAGTTAATTAACTTCCCTTCCTTGACTCTTACAAACCTAGCAGAGTGGCACTAAAATACAATGGAATTCAATGATTATTCCACAATTTACATATTTAAAATAAAATTAAATAATTAATTTACAAATAATAAATAATAGTTAATTACCTAATTAATTTCCCACTCTATACCCCTACAAACTTAGCACACTGTAGCTAAAATACAAATACAAAAAAATCAGTATTCCATAAATTACATAATTAAAAATCAATTAAATTAATTATTACTTAGCATCATACCCTATACCCCACAAGCCTAACAGTCCACAAATAACATATGATGAAAATAAATCAGTATTACATGCATCACGTAATACATGACAATCATATAATCACATATAATGTAGTAAATCATTCTTAATTATTTAGTATCGAATCAACTTCCCACCCTATTTCCTGACAAACCCAACAACCTGCTACAACACTATAAATTAGTATCAAAAAATAATTTAAAAAAATCTAAATCACTGAAAATTACAAGCTATATTTTAAAAACAATTAATAACATTTATATAAACGATAGTAACATATAACATTTTTATATCAACTAGAACACATTAAAATAATTAAAAAGCAATATTTTTAACCATCATATAAGTGGAAACAATATTAAAAACATTTATATTATTTACAACGATATTACTTACATCAAAAAATTATATTTTTTGTCAACAATTTTTCTGCATCATGATAGTTGTGTGTCACAATATTTATTTCCCAATGTTTCCGTTTCCTGATATTTTTAAAACAATATTTTGTCCTAGCACTCTTTAATACATAAAAACATTTTTGATGGGACTGATAAAGCAGACTCCTGTATTCCTTACCTTAATACCAATGCTTTAATATGAACCCTTTGTAACACACATTTGCCTGATGTAAGTCCGAATGCACATTGATATGTTTCATGATTGAATTGGGGAGCAGACTGTGGTAGATGGGACCACTGCATGTTTCTGCAATGTCATTCACTGAGTGCCAACTTTTATTTATAATAGCAACCCTTGTCCCTTTAAGCGAAGGGGGATAGTTTAAAAAATGCCATTCTTATTAATCAGTAGCATTCTTTAACCTTAACCTGTCTTTAAAGTATTATTGTTGTTTATGCTTGGAATCCATTTTATTCAGCTGTGTACAAACACACAGTTCATTGCCTTTCATAGTAAGTGAAGCATCACACTGATTATTGGCAACAAGAAGAATGAATTTAAGAAAATAGTAATCCCAGCATCTTGTTTATATATCTTTATCCAGACAATGCATATGCCAATGGTGCTGGTCAGGAGGGCCCCTGCACTGCCCAAGCCATGGGCAGTGCAGGGCACCCCGGTGGCCCCAGGCACTGGCTTTCCGACAGCCTTTCCATGGCGGGGAGACTGCCATGGAAATACTGGCAGAAAGCTGAGTTGTAATCAGCGCGCCAGTGCTGAGTTCAGCGCTGTCCTGGCTGAGTACAACTCAGACTACCTTCAGCCCGTCTGGAATGATGTTCCTGGTGGCAACAGAGCTCTCCTGGTGGGCCTGCCCACCAAGGTTGAAATGTAGCAATCAGACTCCCTGGAGTGTGGTGGTCCGACTGACACCACAAGTGTGGTGTTCTTCAGACCACCACACTCATCATGAGGCTCTAGGTAAAGGAAAATATGACATGATTAAAATCTGATGAGTTAAAGAAAAATGCCACCTGATGAATAACATACATTGCTTTGCTTGAACAATATGACACATAAATAAACATTTCTATACAGTGCATTTCAGCCAGTCTTGTTGCATTTGGTAGTAATGTGATGTAAAATTTCAGATTATCAAAATATTGCATATATTTTGTTGGATGTCGATTGTAAAAAACACGAATGTTAAAAATATGTTTTAGGTCATTGAAAGAACTACCCACCTGGCCAGCAACTTGAACTGGTAGCAGGTGCAGCCGATTGTTTGATGAGATCTCCAGTGGTGGCCGCTGCCAGGGACTGCCGGAGGGGAAGCGTGCGGAGCGGTGGGTGGTGAGGGGAATAATAAATTACAAAAAAACACTTACCTGCACTGCCAGTCGCCACCTCAGTGCTCCTGCCGTCTCTGTGGTATTACGCAGCATCAGAGCAATACAGGGATTGGCCTGTGCAGGCTGAAATGCCACTCAGGGAGGGAGTGGGAGCCTGCATGTGATCTTCACCTGGCTGTAAAATACAGCTCAGTGGAGAGTTCTAACTGCCCATGTCAGTTTGGCCAGACTCAGACAGCCAGCCAAACTCACATGTGCACTTATAGCGCACCAACACTACTTCTCCTCCCTGGTGACATTGGGGTTGGTGTCCCTGTCCCGCCCTCCACAGGTTGAAAAATAAAATGATAATAAAGTACTTTTATTATCATTTATTTTTCTGCCTTTCAGCAGTGGTGCGACGCTCAACTGCCATAGCGGAGGGGCCGCCCCAAAGATCACCTGCTTCTGCGCGGGCAAAACTTTGACAATTTGCCATTTTCAGGGAGAAAGGAATAACCTCTACTAATTCCAATTTGCAAAATCCCAATCTTTGAAATTGCAAAATAGTCTGTCAAAATGAAGAAAAAGTGACATTATGAGACAGAAAAGTCTTTCTGACTTCAAATGTTCCCTTCCAACCTATGACAGACTGCAGAAGAACATGAAAAGGGCCTAGTCTGTGAGTGCAGTTGCGGATGCAAACCATTGATCAGATCAGTGACTTAAAACAAAAGGATGGTGCACATACAGAATATAAAGAGGGACCCCGAAGTCTCCCATATCTCACAGATATTCATTGAGCCTGGCGTGAAATGGGCCCCTCTGAAGGGTTGGCATGACCCTTGAAGGCGGAGCTCCCCCTTGCACCAGAGGCAGTGGCGCAACACAAAATGATGGGACGCCCTGACAAAAAGTAATGAGGGGCCCGTTGTCTCCCAGATCACACAGATCTTGGTCTTGGTCTTGGGCTCAATGGGCTGCCTCTGAATGGTTGGGGCCCCCCTATACTGCAGGTGGGCTGCTTGGAAAAGCAGAATGTTTACCTATTTCTCAGTTCATCCAATTGCATGCATCCGACAAGGCATGCAAAGGCATGGCTTTGGAAGGTGAAGGGCCCCCTTCAAAACAAGACCCTGTTGTCCTCTGCATTGCCGCGACTGTGACGGCCTCCATTATGCTCCTGGATCAAATACCAACCTGTAAACGCAGGTAATATCTATTTGCAAAATTTAAGTTTTCACGTTGGAAATGTCTTTCACTGAATGCCAACTTTATAAAAGCAGCCCCTGTCCCTGTAAAGTAAGGAGGCTGCTTTTAAGAATGTCTGTCCACAGGGAAAGCGAATGTAGTGCTGGAGATCTGCTGTTATTCGCAGGCCTCAATCTCAGTGTTTTTAAGCATCTGCATGGGGTCAAACAATGCCTACTCCTTTATTAATAATTCATGAAGAATGGGTTTTATGACCTCTTGCAAATGCGCATTTTGCAACGTTAATGACTACTTCATTAGTAACGTTGTAAAATGAAGCACGGGTCACAACCCAGCCTCTCAAATAATTGGTGTTTATCAATTAGACATTTGAAATGGAAATGTAGTTAGCCCTACCCCTTCTGAGAATGGTAGTAGCTGAAGGCTTAGTTGTCACCCTTCCTGTTTTGACAATTATAGAGCGCTTTTTAAAATTCTTGAACCATGTGAAGGCCAAAGGGCTCTCTAAAAGTGAATTAAGGGGCTATTCCCATTGCTGTGTCTGTTTGAAAGAGTGCATTTTATTTATGGTCTATAGTGAAAGAATGTTTTATGTTATGCATAATGAGATTATACTAAAGTAATAATGGGGTGAATTTGGAGTCGCTCAGATGCATACAGTATATATTCACTATTTAAAACCTAGCATGAAGTTGACATGAGAGGATTTGAAGTGAGCATTTTATAAAGCTTCATTAAGGGGAACGATTTCATTGGTCTGTGTCCGGGCTGGTTTCAATCCAACCATCAAGAAATAAAATGCGTGGATGACAAAATCTACAGACAAAATGTATGGGTGACATAGATATGAGAAACACTGTGTCGAGGACATAGCCAAGAAATAAAAGGAATGGCCAGGATAGGCAAATGAAGTAAAACAACACCAGCCCAGCTGAACCACCAGAGTCTGCAACAATCAGGTTACTGATTGAACTAGAAGACCTGGAAGTGAGAGTTACCCTAACAGGGTTAGACACACTCACATCCAAGGTAAAGTGCAATGAGTAGAGGCAATTGAAGTGCAATAAAGTGGAACACAATGAAGACGGCCTCCATGTGTCCTCTCCCTTAGAATGTTTTTTCATATTGATGGGAGGAAGTATCCCGACACACTGGTGCAAACACAAGGCCAAAGACAAACTGTTTGATTACCACCCAAGCAAAAGAGAGAGTTTTACAAGCCGCAGGTGCAGATTGCCCCTCATTAGTGATATTATACTCATCCAATTACCCCCTGGACAATAAGTCATTCAGACCGCCCAACGATCCATCTAAACAGTCATGTGGCTGGGGCTAAGTATAATATCGTGGCTTCAGTGGAAAAAAGACGTGCCCATCAAAATAAAGCTAGATAAATAAATGTAGGAGTCATATTGAGGGAACGTTGAGCCACAGCCCGAGGAAGCGATATGCAACTGTCAGTGAACAGTGTGAAAGCAAGATCAAAGTTCACAGAAACTCATGGAAAATGCTTCTCGTTCATTTATATGATTATAGGAGACATTACTTGCAAGTCAAGAATGAAAAAATACTTTATATGAAAAATAGGAATTATGTTGAGTTTTGGCATGTATCATATATTTTAGGTTATTTGTGCTGTTTTTGATCAGTCCTATCTAACTCAGGAGATTCTGTTTTTCAAGGGTAATGTCTGGGGATGGGCATAACTCGTGTAATGCCATGTAGCGTAATCACATGGAATTACCTGAGAATTCCACAAGATTACACTTGAATTATATGAGAAGAGCTATTCTGTGTTTACCTCTATTTCTTAGTGCTGCTCTCCCACATCCAAAATGGACGCAAGGATGCATTTTGCACTAAGAAATATCAGTAAATACAACAGAACCTGAATAGTAAGAAGCCACTGAGGCTCGCTGAATGTGCTCTGGTGGTAGGATTTTTCCTCCAAATGACTTCTAATTATACAAGAAGAGTAATTGCATAACTATGATACTTAACTAGATATGCTTTATGTTTGTGCTATAAACAATACTAAAGGCACATAAAAAAACAAGCTTTCCATTTGCAGGCTGCACTATGCATGGAGAGCTTTGAAATAGGCTTTTAAGCATTTGGCACACTGGTGCAAAGTGCAGTGTATAACTAAGTGGCATGAAGTCCAATTCACGTAACATGGTTGTTGAATGCTGAAAATGCCTCCGCCATTATATATGCTCTGACTTGTTATGGCAGCCTTACACATATACCCCGTTCGTATTCCCTTTAAGCCGGTGCTGACCACATTTATGAGAAAATAAAAGTGAAGGGTGAAATGCTTGAATTCAGTGAGCTACTGGTATTAACTCTGGCCTGCATTTCCTAAATTATTTGCACATTTTATATGAGACGTGTCTTAACATTAATCGATACTGGATTTTGTCATCATTACGGGGTCTGCACATTTTTGTAATTCCCCAAGTTTCAGCACAATGATAAAAAATTATGTGTACATTTGCAAAATACAAATCCTTCATTTAGAGCTACATTTTTTCTCAAAATTTGTTCATATAGTTATTTTTTACACGTGGATGCACTTTGCATCAAACAAAGGGCAAAAACAAAACCACCACAAATAGCATCTGTTGATGTGCTGCTCCTGCGTGTCGGCAATATTTTTTTTTACCATAAATAGCATATTTGCAATAAATGTTTGCATGTTTGCTGTAAAGTTGTACTGAGAATAATGTGTAATTACACCAAGTGGTATTATGGCGGAATTTTGTTTAGCAAGCATAATTCCCGAAATTACACAAATTACAGCATCGTAAATTAAATGTCACCGAAGCCTAGTTCTCATGTGGGTCTGAGCCTAGCGCATGTGTGTTGACTGGCATCTTTGTTGCATACACCCCCCAGATCTTTCAATCTGCTGCACAGGAAACCGGCTAGTTTTTCTAAGATGAAATGAAAAACATCCTTCAATCTCTACAGTAGATGTGCCTCTCTTTCTTTCTGAGGCAAATTAGGCCGCGTGGCCTCTTCTTGCTTCTTCTTTTTGTGGATGCCCTTCAAAATAGTTCCTCTTCTGTCAGTTTCCACTAGGTAAACAATCATACAGACCGTTTTGATCTCTCAGCTCGACTTCGGCAATTCAGTTTCCCCCGGGCTCCTGAACTACATTTTTCAATGCCTTAAATTATTCAAAACACAGCCCTGCAGTTTATTCTGGGATTCCCCACAAGATCCTCCATCAGTACCCAACTTAAAGCCTTCTATGGACTACCAGCTCCCAGACGTTCAGCTTTTAAATCAGTCTGTCCAGTCCATCGGCCATTCTTCAAACAGGTCCTCTTTAGTTGAGAAACCGAATTTTGCTTTACAGCCCTAGGTGTACTCTGTAAGGGAGGCATTTTCTTTTTCCCCATAGTACATCACTGGAACTCCCCTCCCCTTCTTTTTCTGTAAACTCCCCAACCCCATCCACAGCTTATCAGAAAAACATTAAAACCATTTTTTAGTATTTTTCCTTTTTCCTGTGTTTCTACTATTGACAGCCAACCACAGGATGCGCCTTGAGGTTTCAGTTTGTGCTTTATGAATAGATTGCATTCGGTCATTCATTCATTAATTCGGTATGGTATGAGAATGAAACAATCTCTGCAGTGTCAGACCAACCAACCAAAGACGTGCCCTACCCTTTCCCCCATGGTGCAGCTTTAGAAATTGTGAATTGGAGTCTAAAGTTCTGTGCCCTAAGGGTTTGGACAAGGGATGCAGATGCAGATTTATAAACATATCTGAAAAACAAAACCTATAAAGGTGATTGTTCCATTTACATATATTTCATCACCTGCTAAGTATATGTGGGCTTTTTTTTATTACAACTAGAAGTCGTTTTCAATAAGGAAGGGTGACAGTTTGTGAGAGTCCAGGGTGCACATGTGGCAACAGATGGCTTTTAATTCCTTTAATGCACTCCATGCAGTCATTTCAAAGCCCAGGAGTGATTTTTTGCACTGTTGTCCATTCACTCACAAAACCCGTTGGAGGAAGAGGGCATGGTATTTACGACAACTACCACCGCTCTACATGCTCACAACAATTTACCTTAGGAAACAGCCCACGTTACTATTCAGTATTGGTTCAAATGACTCAAAAATGAAAGCAGGACGCAGGACTAGGGGCGGGTAAGACATTCTACTCCAGGGTGGAGTTCGCAGAGTAAGAACTGGCATCCCCTAGTGTGATTTCTGGGTGCTAGAACACCTCCCAGTGATATTTCTCAATGCAGGTGGTCAGGGCATGTCGTGACCGTTTGCATTAAGAAAGCTGCCACTCAAGTAGAAAATCTACTCCAGTGGCAGTGGTCTTCTGGCAAGCCATGTGGTGCAGTTGCTCTGAGCTTACAGTGCAAATCAAGCTCCCAGTCCTAAAAATCATTGCGAGCAGTGCAACATGCCTGAATTTCAGCATATGGATAGGTAGAGAGCAGAGCCTAACAAGATGCATTTGAAGAAAGGTCTGATAACAAAAAAATTCTGGCTCACTTGTAATTGATCACCATGCATTTGTGGAAAGCAACTAAAACAGGTCCAGACCCAGGATCATCCTTGATCTATTGGAATTTAACTTCACCAGCCAACCTACTTAGGGTCAAGCAAGGGAAAAACGTTTGCCTCTGAAGTTTGGCTGATTGGGAAAGTTCCCTTCGGTGAGACTGAGCAAGGCTTTATGGCTTCACTGATGCTTTGTTTCCTCACACAGGTCATAGCGAACACAACTAGGCTGTTTTCAAGCTGTATGTAGAACTGTCTATGAAGGACAGGACATCCTACAACTGAAAACAGCTGTGAACCGAAAGATATATGGTCAGGTATCACCAATGCCCCCAGGTTAACTGACCCCCCACACAAGAACCCCACCCCAGCAAATCCCTGCCACTGACCAGACACAAACAAGTTCTTTTCTTTTGGGTAAGTGGTCGAAATAACCCCCGGTCATATTTATTCCCATATATATACAAAAAACAGATTTATTTTTATGCAAAGTATCCTACATTTGTACTGATGGTTTACAGGAATGATTGTCTATCCTTAACAGACAAACTAATACAAGTATTTCCTAACATTAAATAAGTTCAGTTCCTGTGCATCCTCTAAATACATTTTTGAGTGAGGTCATAACTAATCCCATTGTCCTATCCTCTTAACACCCTGTGTCCAATCAAAAAACTGGGCAAGGATAGGTCCCATCTTATGAGAGGACCCCACCTACCGACCTCCCCTACAGGGATACTCTTGTGCAGTGGGCCTGTCTGCCCCGCAGGATACCTAACTCAGGCACCCCTACACCCAACATGTGGCCCCCACTTCTAGGGGTTGTGTTAGCTTGCAAACAGAGCACCTGTTTGGGTGGTTGGCGGGTAAGGGCCAACGTCTTGCCCCTGAAACCCCTGTGCCCCTGCAGCCATCTTTCAACTTGCTGCCAGCACCCCTTGGAGGGTCCAGTGATACCATTGTTATTTTGGTGTAAAAGGAAAAGGATGCCTTATATGGACACAAACTGCCCCCCCCACCCATAACCTCACTCGCCAAAGGCCAGATAGTTCACATACTATCTGTCCCCCCTCAAACAATAGCATGGGCAATGGACTCACCCTGCCAACAACATCCAAAGAAAAGATTTCGCTACCCCATTACCTGAGTCTGCAAGAAAGATCCGCTCACTCTAAATGCACCTTGATGTATAGATGACAACTGAGCTGACCTAAAACAACCTACCAATCTTACAGTTCACTCTCTTCAAACAAGCTGTTAAAAGCTCTGCCTACAACCGCTCCAATCCCACATGGGGACCATGTTTGGCTACATAAGCTCAGTCTAAGGTGACTTCTCCGCGATCCAACCAACCTTCATAGTAACTGGCACAAAAAAGTCTCTCCTTGCGAACAACATTAACACAAAGAAGCATAATAATACTCCGTGGGTACGTCTACCGCCGGAGAAAGAGGTTGTCTACCCAGCTCACAAATTATCTCAGTCTTCCTTATCCAACAGAAAAGGCAGCTGGCTGGCCATCTGTGGGATAGAACATACCTTCTACATACCTTAAGCACAAGTGGTCCAACACCAGAACTTCTGTAACCTCTTTCACTTCTGCATTAGCAGGAAGCCTGAGGTATCAAATGGCTGTCTCACATGCTCCTGCCACCCACCTGCATGAACAGAAGAATTCAATGAAGGGGGGGAGGATTTAGAGACAGACATCTAAAAACAAGTTCCATCTCACATAGTGCTTGCAGCATTCCGATCTCCACTTGCCGATCCTTTTTTTTCTCTGGCCACTCCATCTCCATCCTTGCTGCAGCAGTGGTGGCCCCCATTCAATCATTCAAAGTCATGCAAGCCAATCCTCATTAGAGCCTAAACCTACCCCCTCAGGGGACTGGCAAGCACTCTCAAAAACTGAAACCTAGAGGGGGTGTCCCATCTCCATGCCCCAACAGGGGATCAACATACCCACAAGATCGGTGGGCCAAACGCCTTCAAATTCCTCAGAAGGCAGCATTCCTTTCCTGTAACCACATGCAAAGGATGCCCTCACCCATGCCAAACTGGTCAGTCTGTGAAAAACATGTGGTAGCAATTCCCTGGGAGTCAGCTTGCCACTGCCAACCCCCATTCATATCTCACTTGATTTTCTTGGACCCTGGTTTCCTAACCTCGGCGTCCCCTAAAATGCAAGGGGATCAACCTCTTACAGAGATGGGCCTCACCCCATGGTCTGCAAATGTTCCAAGGTGGATATGATAGCCGGTAGCTAACCGTGCTGATGGGGAGCCTAGAGCCATACTTGCCCCCCTCCCAACACTGTCAACCCTGCAACATGCTTTGGGCCAGAAACATTTTTATCCTATCAATGCGCCACATTCAGACAGTGATTTAGCAGCAATGCAGTGCCTGATGTATGCAACTGTCTTGCCCCACCACTGCGTAGGGACCCATCAATGCCATAACTGACTCTGGCGTGAACCAGCACATCACCCCTGTGCACCCCATAAACTTGTAGTATGTGCAGTGAAGGCTACACTCTTCTGTACATGTGCAGCAGAGTCACCCCATCCTCTGCACAGTCTTTGTCTAGCCAACTGGGAACCCACCCCTGAAACCCTGAGTCAGGCAGGTGCTCCCGGAAGCGCCAGGCTGGGGCTGCCCCCAACCCCCAAAGAGGGTCCCCTCAAGCTAATACAATGTTCTATCTCAGGGTTTAAGCTTTGGCACCCCGCACCAGGGAAGGGCTGGGCCCAGGAGGGTTGCCCATGGCTGGCGCACTCTTCTGCACCAAGGGGGAGGGCACCCAGATCCGTTCCCCCAAATAAGGCACTACCAGGCAGATGCTCCCTCCTCTTGCCTCTAAATCTAGCTCTGTCATCATGCACCAGGGAAGGGTTCCTATGAGCACTAGCTTAGAGATCCTCCTCACCTAAGGCACACCTTAGCCATGAACGTCAATTTACTGAAATGCCAGCTGTAGTGGAAGTGACATCACAATCCCCTTGACTTCTACTTTCGCTCACACACACATAGACATACTCACAAAGTCACACATACACTTTCTCTCACTTAGGCACGCTCTCACCCTCAAGCACGTAAACAACATATATTAAAAATTATTTTTTTAATTTACCTTGGCTGCCATGGAAGAGCATATTTAGCACTCCATTTTATTACACAATTAGTAATAAATACATTAATATTCACTATTAATGTAATAACAAAATTACAGAAAGCACGGAAAGTAGAGGCCCAACTGACGTCCATAAGAATGAGCTGCCACTGTTTTTCTAGTACTGAATTTGCCACCTCTGAGGGTATGGGTCTCAAAGATAGTATCCGGGGTCGCAATGGCCAAGCCAGGGGTCACAGCTGTAACCCCTGGTGACCTATAAATGAGGTCCATGGCCTTAGCTGGTGCACTCTACCTGTTGGCCCCAATGGTGAGCGGCCCAAACTGAATCCCACACCACAGAAGACAGCCCCTGACGCAAGGCCAGGCTTTAAAAGTAAGCTATCCTAGACTGTGATTGTACAACAGTACACAACTCAAATTGTGATACCAATTGATTTCTGATCATTGCTTTCTCCGCTATTGTACCACTTTGTCGCTATGGATGGCAGATGCCATTTATTTATTCTGCACCATTTTTTGCCTCACGGTGTTAAACTGCTTGTACTATCTCCTATGATCAAGTCCCCGGATAAAGTGAAACAAATTAGTACTTCATCAATTTCAAACCTAAACCAGACTGGAATTTTAGGCCTGAGAGCCTTGCGTAAAAACAGTACACTGAGTCAACTCCCATTATTGATTGTTACAAGTCCTGTCTGACACCACCACTTCCCCACATCCCTGCATAAGAATCCTTGTATATTTTAGTTTAACTATTTATATAGCACGAACCTGACTCACAGGTTTTGGAGCCCTTTTACATGAGTACAAGCAATATTACACAAGGACACATTCATTTTCTGGTCGGCACAGGGGGGTTAAGTTGTTTGCCCTGCATCACATGATATTTAGCTGAGAGCTGAGACCGCTGCTGAAAAGTTGGCAGACCCGTCCGGCCTTTACGCCACTCCCTTTCCTCATGAGATTGGGGTGCCTGGTATACTGCCCTAGAAAGATTCCCAGGCACAGAGACTACATTTCGTTCTATGCTGCAGACTAGCATGTGACCCTGTATTTGTACACATTCCATCTGTCTTACTCTTGCATTTCGCCTTAGACACCTATCTTCTTCGCTTTTCTTTGGTCTCTTCCTATTGCTCGCAAATTTCTCTAGGTGTGCTCATCATCCAACACTGCTAGGACACATTAAGCGCCGCTTCAGCAAACAAATTTCAATGCACCCATTTGATTAGCTCACTAGAACTGCATTCTATATAAAAATGCACATTACTTGAAACAAGTACCCATTGACCCAGATGCAGGAACTGAAATCAAATAGAGATATGGGGGGTCATTATGACCCTGGCGGAAGGCAGAGAAGTGGCGGTAAGACCTCCAACAGGCTGGCAGTATTTTTTTTTTATTATGACCATGGCTGTTACCGCCATGGTCATCCGCTGGTTCTCTGTTCTGCCCGCCAGGGCGGAGACAACCCCAGGCTGGAGACCTGGGTCTCCAGCCCGGCGGCCGTCACTATACCGCCAGCGGTATTTGGACCCGGCTGACCGCCATAGAATTCATGCAGTTTGAAACCGCCATGAAATCCATGGCGGTAAGCACTATCAGTGCCAGGGAATTCCTTCCCTGGCACTGATAGGGGTCTCAACCACCCGACTCCCTCCCCTACACCCCCCACCACTCCTGCCACCCGCCAAAGGTGGCAGGGCCCCCCTCCCCACCCCGAACCCCAACATCACATCACTCACTCACACACGACACACACGCAGGCACCATCAACACACATACACTCACACACACCGACATACATGCCACCATCCACACACACAGTCAGACACGCACACCCACATTCAAACATACACGCACACATCCATACAGACATACCCACAGATATACATGCACTCATTCCCATACTCACGACACCCCCGCAAGCATACAGGCACTCAGACATCCCCACTACATACACACACGCACACCCCCATGCACGCACACAACACACAACACCCCTCACCCCCTCCCCTTACGGACGATCGACTTACCTGGTCTGACGATCCTCCGGGAGGAGACGGGAGCCAAGGGGGCTGCTCCGCCAACACCCCATCGTCAACAGAACACCGCCACGCCGAATCACAGGACGTGATTCGGTGGGCGGTGTTCTGTTGATGTGGCGGTGGAGGTGGAGCAACCCCCACTACCCCGCCTCCCGCCAGTATGGCTGTTGGCGGCTTTCCCTCCGAAAAAGGACGGAGAGCTGTCAACAGTCATAATACGCCGAGCGGCAAACCGCCACCACTGGCGGGCTTCCGCACGGCGGTCCCTCGGCGGTCTTCACAAAAGACAGCTGAGGTCAAAATGACCCCCATGGTGAGGATAAAAACTGTGATGTGGTAAGGGTTTTGACCACTACATGCCTGCTAAAATGCCTTTCCTTGTGTGTGGGGGCAAATAAATACAGCCCCCTCCCTGATACAGCACACTATCACACCCGGTCTTTCTGGTTTGCAGGGCCAGAAAAACAGGTGACTGCACAGAGGCATCTTGAAAATACTGCCCACCCAGTTGTGGCATGCTAGTCCGTAGCCTGTGTGACCAAGCCGATATGCAAGCGCAACATACATGCAAAGCGTGGTGTATGGACGTGGGAACGAGAGTCAACCTCGGGATTCATTACCTGTTCCCGCAGCGTGGACACTCCTGCTGCGCAGAAAGGTGGGTATACTCACCCTCGTATAATGCTCTAAGCCTTCAACCGTTGCTGTGTGTAGACCCAGTGCTCCCCAATGGCTAACATCCATAAGTACCAGATAATTCTTATCTCCCTCTTTCCCCCTTTATGTACACATTTACTGCTGTACAGATGGTAGCAGTGCTGAATTCTCTTGCAGTGCCCCGGTTGTTGGGCTTCAAAAGAGTTCTAAGGGTAAGACATTTGCACAGCCTCTAAGACATGAGTCCCCCCTGAAGAAACAATCTATTACCCACCTTTTTTGTGGGAGTGTGCAACAGGCACCTACATGGGACACAACCTCCAAAAAAAGAAATCATTGCTCATGAAAAATGACGAGCCTAGTACTATTCATTAAAGTCATCGAAAATTGTGCAGTTGTAGCTGTGGCCCACATAGTTATTAATTTACACTCAAGGAGTGGATAACTGAACAGATTTAGTATCAGCCAAACTTCTCCTCACCCCACCTGGTGGGGCTCAAACCCTTGTCCCCCAGGGATGCATTAGCCCAGAGGCCAAAGCATGCATCATTTTGCCATGACTCCACTATTTCACAGGTAGACAAACACCTATTTTTTGTCAGTTGTAGTTATTTGCCCCGGAGATTCCAATTGGGGTCTTAGGTGTGCACTGGGAGCTCTTCATGAACCCAGATTAGCCTCCCACAGGACAATCATTAACCACACACCTTGCTGCTGAGCCATGCTCTGCGGTCTTAAGGGGTCATTATGAGTTTGACCGATGGTTTTTACCATCTGCCGAACTTCTGACGGGGAGGTTGCTGCCACACAGGATACATCCCCGCCGGCCCCTTTAAGAGTGTCCCACTAGGTCAGGGGGTGGAAACCTGAGTTTCCACCCGGGGCCTAACTGGAAACAGGCTGCAGCATTGTCTCCAGCTCGTATTCAAGTTGGTGGCAGTGCTGTAGCCTGCAGGGTGCACCAGCACCCTCGCAGTGTTCAACATTGCAAGGGTGTTGGCCAGGGGACCCTCTGCATCGGTTCACCACCAGAGCTTTCATAGCGGTGGTACCACCATGAAACTGCTGGCAGAGAAGGAGGTCGTAATCCCCAGGGCAGCACTGCTTGCTGCTTGGAATAGGACCACCACTACCTCCAGACCAGTGGGATCTCCAATCCTGGTGGAGCTGGCAGTTCCCTGGCGGTGCAACCGACAGGGTTGTAATGTGGTAGTCGGACCGACGCATTGGTGGCAGTCCGACTGCCATCCATGAGTCTGTGTGTCTAGTGACTGACAGACTCGTAATGACCCCCTTAATCTGTGTAGGGAAAGTTGGCAAAATTTGGATGTCGTAATCTGCTTGGTCAGGGACTCGAAAACATGAACTTTATATCACTGCAGCAGCTGGCGGCATGCGTAACCCCACAGCGCTATCATGAAGACTTTCATCTGGGGCAATAACACATTAAAACCACTACCTGGGCACCTACTGCTGAGCCACGCTTTGCAGTCTAAACCGTGTAGGGTGGACACAAGATAAGAGTCTCCCTCTGCCAGGCTAGGGACATGAACACATGAACTCCACATCACTGCAGATGGTGGTGGCAACCATAAAGTCACCACACTCCCAAGAAAGCTTTTGCCCACACCCCTAACGCAGGTCATCTCCTGACCCATGCAGAGGACATTTCCCTCCGAGCAAGTCCATATTAAGTGAAGTATGCATGCATGTATGACCTCTTTGAACCTTAGTAATCAGGTAGCTGCTGGCAATACAATTGCATATAACAAACGCCTATCTTCCCCTCTACCCAAAATACCAGGAAACAGTGAGTTTGCTGAGAGGAGCCCTCAGGATCTGGCAATGGTAATGGCTTGGTGGCCACCGTACACTCTGCAATGAATGTGCTGCCACAGCTAAGTACATGAGAGGAACAGTTTAAAGGCGCACAAGACCAAACAACACAACACAAACAAGAACCCCATGCCGTCAGTGTGCCATTATCCTGCCCTGCACTCTCTTTCACAGGCAAAAAAACGACATAGCCACATGCTCTGCCCCTCTCTTCACCCCCCACCCCAGGCACCCCCACCTTACCTTACTTCCTCTCCCTCCTCGGTCACACCTAGACAAGGCACCAGATGACGGCAACCAGCGAGACCACTGAACCATTAATAGACCAAGGGGACAGGGCTCCCGAATTCTCTGAGGCTACCACTGGATTCCTTGGTGCCACTCTTCCATCAGGCCAACAGGTGGAGGGCCAAAAAGGCAGGGAAACTGCCCCTGACAGTGAGCAGCACCGATCCCCACAATGTAGACGCGGCAACAAAATAGATACAAAAATATGTGGGTGATGCCTGGGGCTGTGCTTTGCTCCTGTGGGAGTAGGGGAGGGTAGCGCCCTGCTAGAAGGTGGGTGGCATTGCAGGTGAAAACCTGCACACCGACTTGTGGTGCCTTTTATGGACGGAGCTGTTGCCACAGCCCTTGAAGCATTCTAGTACCTCCAAAGCAATGCTTAGCCAGCCAATCCTGCACCAGAAGATTGCGGCGCACTCCGCCACAGCCTCAAGTTAGGGGAGCCTTTGTCATTATGGCAGGGGAAGTGATCAGGTCATAGGACTAAGCAGGGTGGGGCCTGCGACATGAATGAGTTGAAGCTCTAGCATTAAGAGTGGTGGCTAGGGAGGGCATACTCAACAGAGGGACCACTGCGGAGAGGCAATACACTCAAATTTTCATAAACAAATGACAAAGTTGAGAGTCTACAAACCTCACGACGTTGCACACCTCTAATCTTAATGAACAGCTACTAGTAGCAACCACCTTCTTATTGGAAGTCTGCAATATGTGCCTGGTCAGCTCTTCATAGGAACCTCAAATATAGGTTCGTGGTTCCAATTATGAAATGAAGCTCATAGTACTTAGTTCTGATGTTGAATAACATATTGCTCAAAGGCAGTTCTGTGCAGTAGTATCTCTGCTTTCAAATTCTAGAGGTTTCTACCTTGTCGATTCTAGGTATGACAAAGCTGGATGGTAGCTCCCAGGATCCAGGCACAGATGGCCTCCCTGAGTTGCAAATTTAACAATAGGTAACAGAGAGGATCCACCAGAGAGAACTGCTTTTGTTTACCTTTTACTTCTCTATGGTCAATAACGTCCGTCATTCTGTTTTCCCTCCTTGCACTTGCTTTATTTCCCCATTGCATCCATAATACTCTTATAAGGCTGTCAGAAGGTTTAGCAGTTGAAATACATTGGTTTGTTACATTTTTGATTGTGCTGTTTGTTTTGAGTTGAGTAATGCATGTGAGCGATGTTTAGAAGTGGACGGCTAGAGAAGCTATTAACAGTTATTTAAGTTAATGTTTACATCATTAACACTGAGAGCGTGCAAACAGCATATGGATGTCAAAACCCCCACTTTCACCACCTGAAGTTAGCTGATCAACTGGTGCCAGCCGTTCGAAAGACAAAAACTAATATAGCCCTCGAAGTGATGCTTATTTTTTGCCTTTTTGAAGGTTGCAAAGATGCGAACACTAGTTAGATACAAATATATGAAATGGCCGTGTGGGTGTGCAGCTTGTACATTTGTAAGGGAACAATATTGTTTTAAGGCCAGATCTCAATGAAATAATAAGGGTAACATGTAGGCTTGGGAAATAGATATTTGGCTATATCACACAATAACAAGCTCCACTGTGTTTGTTCAGTGAGTGTTTGCAACATGTTCTGCAAATTTGGCAAAAATCTCAAGGCAACTAATGCCAGGCAAGTAACTCACCCTGGCATCTGGAGATCGCCTACACTATAAGTTAAATGTAGACTGTAAGTCAATACGTGAGGACAACATTGAACATGACAGAATGAACTACTCATGCCTGTCAGATTCATGCATACCCCGTGGCTATCTGTGTTCTACATTCTGTTTGAATGAATGCAATATGGCGTGTGTCTGTGTGTGTTGGTTGGGGGGGGTATATATAACCCACGCTGAGAGGCCCGCATTGTGTCCGTGCGTGTGCGTGAGCGCGCGCGCGCGGAGACGTTTACAATGCATCTGTTATGCGTTTGAGAGAAGAAGCTGGCTTAACCGCCTCTGCATGAACTGCTCTGTGAACGACAGACGCTCGCACTGATTCCTCTTTTTGTGCAACATTATTTCTCAAATCTGCTCAGGAGTGCAAGAGCGTGCAAGCGTACCCGCTCGTGCCCATTCAAATACTGGCTATGTAGAAACATCTACCAGCAGTGCACTATTAAAATATGGCAAGCTTTGCTCAGATGTTCTGCCACTGCTAAATTAAAAGAATGACAGCCTTGCTGATAATTATTGGCACTGTTCCATTAATAATAAATAATGTCTGTTAGGACGTCCAGGCAGTTTAGAAGCATAGCTGGTATTTTGAGAATTTGTTGTACTGTGCCATTACTTATAATTCTTCCCTTTTGAAAAGTGTCATCATGGTCCCATCCACTTATAGCAGTACAGTCGAAAAGGTGCTGGTAGTGTCCTACTAAGGGTATATCAGTCCTTTGTAGATGCTTTTAAACTGTACTGTTAAAACCTGAGATTCCTGCTTGGGGTAGTTGGGACTGGCCCATTGGAGGTATAGCATTGCTGCTGTGTAGTGGAGGTTCTGCCCCTTAACATGCCTGGCAGTCTTTTTGATAATATAGCAGTACTGCTTAGAATTGCCCCAATTCACGTACAATAGTATTGCTAAGAAGTGTGACATGTTTCATTACACTCTTACGGGTCTCCAGAGACGTGGAAGTCTAGCTGATTCAGATTATTGCAGCCCAGCTTAAAAGGGCCACTAGAGCGCCATTAAAACTCCAGCAGTCCTGATAGGAGGTGTAGGTCCAGTCAGCTTACTTGTGTAGCAACAATCCAGGGAAGTCATGGCACTGATCAATGAAAATGAAGGCAATGTTTCTGAGCAGTATTTAGTGTAGCCATCTGACTCCATTGGAGAGGAACTCTTCTAGTCATGGGCTATAATGTTGCAAGTAAAAGCATTCTGAAGGTTGTAAACATACGGCCTGTTTAGAGTTTTGCGGATGGGGTACTCTGTCACAAATGTGAGGGATATCCCTCCACCTTACTACTAGTGCATCCTACCCAAAGGCATTTGTTATGAGGTGGACGACATATGTGTCACAATGGTAAAGGAGTAACCCATCCACAAAGCTCTAAATAAAGGTCCTAGTTTGCTTCTGTTTAAAAAATAGACTAGCATAGCTGATTCCAATGATTTGTGGGTTTTAAGACCAGGACTGTAAATAATGTCTGTGATAATATGTAGTGAGGTAACCACTCTAGTCGTATTATAATTTATAAATTCCTATTACAAATGTAAGAGTTGTTCTGCAAAGCAGAGATCTTTGTTAGGGGTGAGCAGTAAACTCCATTCTGGCCTCAGAGTGAGGAAAGGTTTGCCACTCTGTGCTCTGCTTGGAGTACGGAGTTTGGCAAAAACTCAGCTGTGTGGCATTGCAGAGTTTACAGCACATCCATTTCAGTTACTTTACTTTTCAAGTGATTCACCTGATGCAAAACAAAGCTGTGACAGTGAACCTGACCTAAATGCAAATCTGACCGATCAGTACAGACGATCACTTTAGGGTGAGTTACTGCTTCCAGGTTAATTTACTTTACTTCTTGAGGCTTGGAATGCAAAGCATGCACAAGGATGGTATGAGTGCCAATTGGCTGAAATGTGCAGAGACGTGGACAGAAAGGTTGTGCATGAGTGTTCTTGGTGTTGGCTGTTAGAGTACGAAGCCTGAGGAGGGGGATGCTGCAAGTGCACTTAGCTGGGTGCCACAAAGTCCTTTATGTCTTCTCTGAGAAGGCCTGGACTTGGAGCTGGTGACACAGAGGCTGGGGTCCGATACGGAGTAGAGCATTAGGCAGCCGAGCACAGGCCAGCAAGAGGAAGAGGCACCTTCAGCAGTGAGCAGTGGGGGCAGCTGGCCCCCACTGGCTACTACCACCAGCAGCACCTGCAGGAAATGGGTAACAGCTGAGGAGATCAGTGTTGAGCCCGGGGGTAGCAGGTGAGGGGGTGGTTGGACTACAGGAGCATTGTACCAAACAGTATTAACTATTTATACTATTTGTCACTATTTGAGTACTATTTACTCAAGATGTGCAAAACTCCACAGAATCGAGCAGAATTTTTATTTAACTCCACGGAATTCCATGGAGCGAAACTCTGCGAGACCCTGCCACCCCTAATCTTTATGCATTTCCTACTGACCTGCACTAGAGCCGTGCAGGAAGGTAACATGGAGCTCAGACCCCATTCTGTTTTATCTCCTGCCCTTTCTATTGAGACTACATAATTTAAAGTACCATCTTGACACTGCGCCTGTGTTGCTCGTCTCACAAAAGGGTGCCGTCATAAAAAAGGCAAGGTCTACTAGCTTTCCCAATGCTGGTTAAAAAATCGTCTTGTATACCAAAATACTTTTATCCGTGTATTGGTTCAACTAAAACCATAAAAATTTTCTTTAAAAAGTGTATTGGAAAAAACATGACTACCAGAGTCATATTTTAGGAGATCTGCATAGCTATTAACCTGGTGAATTGTAAGCTGCTATGAGTGGCATAAAGAGTTATTTGTCAAACAGCGTGAAGAGGCTTGGGAGAAGTGAATCTTAGGAGGGCATGGATTCAGTTCAAAGGGGGCACCAATTTTCATTCTGGTCAAGGTCCTTATGGACCAGATACCGGCTCTAGGTATCGCCTCCTCTCCTGTAAACATATTTCACACTCTTTCAGCAAAGGTTTCCCAGAGAAGGGTACTGGTCTTCTTGGTCATGGTTGGATGTGGTTACTGTACAACAGATGGAACTAGTCAAGCTGATCCACACATGGCCTTGGGGAATTGGAATCAGTAAGAATCAATCAATCAATCAATCAGGGATTTGTAGAGCGCGGCTATTCACCCGCGAGGGCCATAAGGCGCTGGGGTTCTTGCCCCAGCTCTGTTTCACGGCCCCTTTTGTAGCCCTAAAGAGTAAAACAATATATGCCCCTTTAATTTTTTTTCTGCATTTCAGGCGCTAATGTGACGGCGAAGACTCGCTAGAGGCCAGCTGGTGGTTGTACAGGTGATGGAGAGCACGTTTCGGCCCAGTGCTTCTCAGGGGTCGCGCTTCTAAGGCGCGCATTCCTCGCCAGACGCTCTGCCAGGAATAAACATGGAAGCACTGAAAGCTTTATGGCAGTGTCCGATCGCAGCCTCTCATTCGCGCTGAAAAACGAGAACGCTCATTGCTTTTTAATTAAAAAGGCAGAGGGGAAAATGAACGAAAAATAAACATGCAGCAAGTGCCCTGCACACCGAGCCCTCGGGAGCGAGGGGCTTCGAGCCATAATCGGCCTCCAAAGTCAACATCCAAAGGCATAGATCGGGATGTCATGGAAGGAGAGGAGCGTAGCCTCGGATTTGGCCAACATCTGGGTAAATATCAAGGGCAGGCTCAGAGGAGAGAGGCAGGGCTCATCCTATTCCAGATGTCACTGAAAGCCAAGGGGCTGGCAGACGATGCTGTTCCAACGGTGTTAGAAAGTTTTACAAAAAGCCTAAAAGTTAGCAACTTGCATTTTTTGAAACATATTCCACGAGTAAAAAATGCGAAAACGTTATATAAAGGAAAACTGAAATTATAGATAGTCTTCGCCTTCATTAACAATAAAGTTGGCAGGTTTTATAAAGTTTACAGCAGACCAAACACGTGATATATGTGCTGTGTTCGCCAATGAGTCTAAAGATAACATCCTGAGTACAGTGCCACTCACCCATTCTGAAAGGAGCCTTTTGCGTGTGTAATGTAGACTTACATGGGGCCTAGCTATTAATAGTACAGTTGGTACCTGGGCCTTGTGGTGTTAGGGCTCAATAGAACTTCAACTATGGGTGCATTTTATGATCCAACCAGTGGACGGGAACATTCTTCCTGCTTGCTCCAGAGTGTAGTCCTTAGAATGATGACACATGCACATAGTTGTGGTCATATGAACTGGCCCAGGGCACGTGCGCCCGGCCTCTTTTATTGTGCATGACTCCTATGATGGATGGGTGGGGGTGAGTGTGAAAACCAGCCCTCAACAGTGTCTGGTGGAAACACTAGAATGAGTCCACCCAAACTTTATTTCGAAGAAACAAAAAAGTCTAACCTGTTGAAGAGAAACATAAACACTAAAATAAACACCACTGAGTCTCTTCAGGCAGTTCGCCAGACATGCTGCGTGGACAGGTACAGGGCACTCAGAATAATGGCATGCCTCAGTATTTTAACATGACTACTCAGCTCACTAATGGCAGTGGTGGAGAAGTACAAATCCCTTTATCCCCTGTCCATGACTTCACAATGCACTCAGGCACTGTAGGTCCTGTCCCACCTGGGCTCACAGTGTTGGAGTCTATTTACAAAGTCCACTGGGATATTGCATCCTGAGCTGTGGTGAAGTCTATTTACAAAGTTCGATGTGGGTGCATCAGGAGCAGTGGAGGGTCCTCTTCGAGGATCTCTTGGAAGGCACTGTAGGTCCTGTTCCACCTGGGCTCACAGTGTTGGAGTCTATTTACAAAGTCCACTGGGATATTGCATCCTGAGCAGTGGTGAAGTCTATTTACAAAGTTCGATGTGGGTGCATCAGGAGCAGTGGAGGGTCCACTTCGAGGATCTCTTGGAAGGCATGAAGTTTCCAGGGGTAGCAAACCTCCAAAGACTGAGGATGAACTGGATGAAGGGGTGTCTTCCTCGAAGGCCTTGGTGCCGTCCAACGTCCGCTGGTAGAGCAGCTTCAGGCTTCCCTCTCGTGCCTGGACTCCATTGCACAGGAGTCTCCTCAAGGACCTTGTGTGGGCTGTCACAGGACCGTGTGGACTGTGCTCGGCCTACCGCAGGCCAATCGAAGGCGTCACTGAGGATCAGCCAAAAGGACCACATTCAAGTCGCCAGTGCAGCCATGAAGGGTGGTTGTATCAGGGTCTGTGTGCTCTGGCTGTCCCGATAGGGTGCACTGGCTTTTGTGCACTAGTCTGTGGATGACCAGTCTCTGTCCGTGACCCTCAGTGCTTCCCAGTGCCTGTCATGGAGCTGCCTCTGACACATTTCTCTTGTAGGGATTCCCCTGTCACTGGAATTCCCTCTAAGCCATTGCCGCTGAATTGCCACCGGCGTGCATGGGCTGTGTGGGTCTCCTGTAGGCCGCACCAAAGAGGTCGCAGTGGAACTTCCAGCAAGGCCATATCCAAGCCTCCTGCAACCCCAAGGGTAGTTGGTCCAAATGGTTGAGTATGCTCTCTTTGGCAGGTCTCAGGTTCTTGGGGGCTTACAGCAGGTTTCTCAGTGGTCTGTCTCCCACGGTGCCAGGGATGCCTTGTCAACTGCTGGTCTTTCTGCTGACATTTGCTCCACAAGGTGGTGCCATGCTCCTTAGGTGGTTCAGAAGATGCACCTAATGAAGATAACGATCTTACTATTCGATACTTTGAACAATGGGTGGCAATGTCTTTCTTTTTTTGAGAAGGGATGACTTGAGGGACTTCGTAGTCACATGCGGTTCTTGCATGGCATGTGCAGTTGGCAGGAGGGATGTCATAGATGTCAAGCAGCCGGTGACAGGGGGCTGGATGGTCACACTGAGAAGCATGGGGCCTGGACACGACTAGCGCGTGCTGGCGGATTACAGTTGGTCCACCCGGAGAGCTGTCTCTTGTGACGTCTTTTCACCCTGGTAGCTGGCTTGTGCTGATGGATGCCCTCTCCGCTACTGGAAGGAGTTCTGAATGTATGATGGAACAATGAATGCTGGAATCACGCATGCCTGAACAATGCAGTTGGAACAATGACCGCATTGTTACCACAAATGCCTTTACCACGCATGCCTTTCCAATGATTTTTCATGTAAAAGCATGCCTAGTAAAGGCATGTGTGGGAACGGTATGGGTGGTTCTAGCATACCACTCCCCCACCTGCCCTAAGGCCCAGGAGTACCCCACCGCTAATACTAAAACGGCCCGACCCCCTCACTCCTAAAACAAAACTACCTCGGATACCTCCTACCCTCCCTGAGCCCTAAACCTTTCCCCGACCTCTCCCACCCACTCTAAAAACAACGACTCCTCCACTAATAAAAAACTGCCCGAGCCCCCCGTCCTGGCCCTAAAAACCTAACTACCTCGATCCCCCCACCCCACCCCAAAAACCAAACTACCCAATCCCCCACCACCAAAAACCAAACTACCCCAGTCCTTCCTCCCCACCCCTAAAAACAAAAGTACAAAAGGCATGGGCCACAGGTGCGTCACTTTTTGTGATGCGTATTCAGGGCAGGCTGCAGGCCCATATCTGCAAGGAAATGCAAATGCACGTTGCATGGCTTTACATGGCCTTGAAGATATGACCACCTTTTACGCATTACTGTGCATGAGAGAGGCATTCCAGAGGTGTGCTGTGTGTGTTCCCATCAACACCCATGGAATCTGATGCATTCACAGATTTACGAGGTTTTGTGAACCTGGGAATGCATCAGTTTCCTACCCCACCCCACGGTGGTGTAAGGGTGGCCCAACCTTTTCCTCTTTCAATGTGTGCTGCAGTCTGCAGCACACATAAAAGGAGGAAAACATCTCTACTGATTGTTTTTGTGCAGAAGGTGTCTCTTTCTGCAGAGAAACAATCACCCCCACAATGCAGGCATCCTTGCACCATGGTGCAAGGGTGCCGGCATTGGAGCATACCAGTAATTTGCCGGCCTGCGCAGAGGACAAGGACAGGAATGTGCTGTATCCTGAAGATTCGGTGCATTCCTGCCATTTTGCTTTGAGGCAGGGCAGGGAAGTGCAGCAAAAAGGCTACCCTGCACCCAAACTTTATAAACGAGGCCCTAACTCTAGAGCTGTGAGTGACAGCATGTAATCTGATCACATGCACATTCACCCAAAATGAGGTGCATTTCAGTGTCAGTGCACTGGGCCAATACTTCAGGCTTCAAAAAATCTACTCAACCATTTACTATGGTGAATCATATTTCATCAGGTCAAATTATTTTTAGGACCTACTCGGCCCTTCTAGTGAGTTAACAAGAACAGGTGTTCTGTTCAGTCAGAAAGCGGAGGAGCTATAAAGATGCCTTCAAATCTTCCTTATGTCAGGTACACTCATATGTGACAATGAAGAAAAAGGTGACTCCGTAAACTAAAATATTTGACTAGGATCACACAATTTGAGACCCGTTTACGGGTCAACTACGTTACAGTTATGGTCGAGTAGATTATTCAAGTTGCTCGACTTGCAGGTCTAGTAACATTTTTATGATTTTTTTAGGCCTGACCTTACTTGGCCGATAGTTTTTTTATATTTAGACTCTTTCGTTTTTTCAGTTTTTAGTCACCGTTGTGTGTTTAAACTGTGTATTCTGACTACAGTAATTTAAAAGCCAATTGTACCTTTACTTTGCATCAAAAATTGCAAGTATACAGCCACCACATATAGTCATATGCCTGCAAGAAAAATAAAAAATAACTATTGAGCCAGCTTGCCAAAGCCATATCTATTGAGTTTGCCAACTTTTTCTGAACATCTTCTGCTCATGTGTATTCTATTCGTTCTACTTTAACGTTTTTTGATAGCCTCATATCAACATTTCCAGCTGAGAAGATATAACAGTGATTGAATCTGTATCACAGCGTGCAAAGAACTGAGTGAAAATGCTTATAACTGGTGGGATTATAGGTGATAGTTCAAAGGGTATTCAAATAGCAATGTTTGACTAACATGGTGTAGACACTACCAGTTACTTGAATCAAAAACAAGCCTTGGACAAAATCCTGCTTGTTTTCAAGTATTGCTAGCAAGAGATGACCTTATCTTGCACAAGTGCAATGAGCTTTGACTCTATACAATATTTATATTATTTTCATATATGTTGCTAATAAATATATTGCATAATACACACAGTGACCTTTGGGCTAATTTCGCCTGTCTGGATTACAGCATATTGTATTGTGGCAAAAAGTATAAGATGATATTGGCCGTTGCTTTACAAGTTGGGCACAATAACATTGAAGACATATTGCCTTTTCTGGTACTGTTGATACACATAGTCTAGCAATTGTTTACGTTAAGAAGGCACATTTTTAGTCAGATCGATCACTAAGAGTTACAACACTGCATAAAGCTGGTGCAGGATGTTTAGGTTCAAGGTGGCCTTTAGCACTACTGTCAAAATGCATGTAATCTTGTGAAATGTATGATGTGCACTCCACAACCATCTATTTGAAGATGACCGAGAGCCAAGCAAAGGCTCAGGGGTGGGTGAAATTTGCAGAGTTTCACTCTGTGGAATTTCTCAGAATTAAATGAAAACTCTGCAAGATTCCGCAGAGTTCTGCAAATAGGTAGAAATTGGGTGGAAATTAGCACTTCTCGCTTCTCAAGCTGATTTTTAGCACTGGGAGCTGGTTCTTCACTGGAAAATCAGGTGGAACGTCACCACAGGGCATGCCAGAGGGCGCTGTTGCTAGAGTTAGTCTAGCTGTTGCTCAAGTAGATTTTCTACTTGAGCAGCAGCTTTCTTACCACGAATGGTTGCAACCGTCTGCAACCATTTGCATTAGGAAAATCTTACATGGTGCCCTCCTATCGCCCAATATCAAACTAGCAGATGCCAATTCTCGATTGTGCTCACCAATTTACCTTTGGGAATCCATATGTGGGAAACAACTCCACCATGCGGCGGATGGCAGGATTTGGCCAGATCTCCATGTTACATGTATAACACGTAGAGACGGAAATTCGACCAGCTCCATAGGAACAGTGGAACTTATCTCCCACTCCTAAAAATAATTGATAATAATCTGAAATCTATAGATTGGTCTCTTCGGTACCCACTACAAAATCATTCTAAGTTCAATAATTTTTTAGGAAGGGCCTTTAATTTAGGATGCAAATAAAGTTTTAGATACATTTGTAAATGTGTTATAAACTGAGATAGGTATAAGTGTGAGATGACACACTGACATAGTACTTTGTGAATTTGAATTTGTAGGCCTTAACAGGGGTATCTGAGTCAAAGACATTTTCTTCAAAAAAATCTAATTTGATGACACATAAAAAACATAGGGGGTCATTTTGACCCTGGTGGTATGGGACCGTCAGGGCTAAAACGACGGAAGCACCGTCAACATGCTGGCGTTGCTTCCAGGCGTATTACGACCGCGGCGGAAGCACCGCGGTCACACCGCCGGGGCCGGCGGTATTACGCCACTTTTGCCCCAGTGGTGTTAATCCGCCTGTGCAGCGCTGCTTGCAGCGCTGCCCAGGGGATTACGAGTCCCCGACCGCCAGCCTTTTTCTAGCGGTTTGCACCGCCAGGAAAAGGCTGGCGAAATGGGCAGTTGTGGGGCGCCTGGGGGCCCCTGCACTGCCCATGCCACTGGCATGGGCAGTTGTGGGGCCCCCTGACAGGGCCCCATGCAGCTTTTCACTGTCTGCTATGCAGACAGTGAAAAGCGCAATGGGTGCAACTGCACCCGTTGCACGGCCGCAACACCACCGGCTCCATTTGGAGCCGGCTCCTATGTTGCGGCCATGATCCCCTCTGGGCCAGCGGGCGGAAACCAGGTTTCCGCCCGCCGGCACAGCGGGGATCTCCAAATGGCCACGGCGGGGGTGCAGCCGCATTGGCGGTCGCATGGATGTCAGATCTTGGCGGGCGGTTGATGCCGCCCGCCAAGGTCGTAATGACCCCCATGGTGTCTTAGTATGGTAATAGAATTGCATCTCTATTTCGAAGAATAAGCAGAACTGATGTCTCATGCCGCTGCGAGTCGGTGAAGCCAGCAAAGCTAGTGGAGTGGAGCAGAGGCTTCCCGGCAGCTGACAATGGGCAGTGAAGGTCCTGCGGTAGGTTTTTCAGCGGGGAGCCCAGGCAGGAATTCTGAGGCAGTACCTCAAGACCTGGGCTCCTTTGAGTGCTCATCAGGGCAGAGTTCCAGTGCCGGCCGAGCTCGTAAAAGGGCTGCAATAAGGACTGAGCTGGACCATGTCTGTCCCGGCCTGCCTGCACACAGCATCAAGACTTCACACCTTTCCATGCCCCATGCTGGTGAACTTAAAGTAACACGTGATAACACGCCCCAACTTTGATAATTTACTTACCAGGGGACTCGTTTTAGGCCAATGAAACTTTTGACCCTGATTGGAGACTCCTCTGGACGAGATATCTATTTAACATCTCAATTGATAGATCAATAATCAAATCAATATTCACAATAACTAATCAATCAAACTAATCAATAACATTTAATGAGAATGAAACACACCACGACCTTTCAGCCATGAATAACCACACAAATCTAGTAAGATTTTGGATATTTATTCCCTATTAGTTACAATCTACTAGCAAATTCATTAGTCTCAATATCAATAAGCACATCAACAAAACTACGATATGGCAACTCGAATAAGACTTTATCAAAGCAAAGATCATGAACGTTAGGACAAAGCACGACATCAACATGAATCAAATTTAGCAGAGTATCATTAGTACATTATTCAACAAAGCAACGATTTAGTCATTTGTCTATTTGCACCCGATATTAGAGAAATCCTTAACTAACCTCTAATTAGCATCAGCAAGTTGGGCTGCATGCAAAACAATTTAGCAACATGAATTTAGAAAACATCTAACTATGGCCTCTATCAAAAGAGCAGTTGGTATCTAGAAAGAAAAGGCAAACAGACAATTACAATTTATCATCAGATAGTTACCCATCTAAATGGGGCGGCATACAATGTCAGTATTTGTCCTCAGGACATCAGTCGATTCGCCATCAGCCAGGATAAGCAGGTAAGTTTCACCAGGGTATAGCAAAAGGCTCTTTCCTCATAAGGAGGGGAAGTGCATATCAGGCAAGGGGTAAAACGAGGATGATTTAAGAGTAAAAGACAAAGGTGGTCATTACAACCCTGGCGGATGGTGTTAAAGCGGCGGTAAGACCGCCAACAGGCCGGCGGTAAAAAAACTGGAATTACGACCGAGGCAGAAACCACCAACAAAGTCAGCCACTTTAACACTCCGACTGCCACGGTGGTACAGACAAACAGCTTGGCGGTCACCGCCAACAGACAGGTGGAAGACAAAGTACCGCTCACAGTCTCACAACCTACCAATCCGCCACCTTTTCCGGGGCGGATTCACCGTGGACAAAAACACGGCGGAAACAGGATCAAGGAAAACGGTCACCTGTACACACCCCACGAGGAATCCGGACGCCATGGACCAGAGCTGCACATCCTGCCAGCCCTTATCTTTTTGCTCCTCTACCAGGAGCACGAACGCCGGTGGCAAAGACAACGGTGAGTACTGCACCTACGGCACAGGGGAGGGGGGAGGGAAAAAACAGGGACACACACACGCAACACGCAACACCCCCACCCTCACCCATGACAACACACACACAAATACAGCATGATACATTACAGTTACACCAGCCAAACCCCCAGAAGAATGCAAAGACAAAAGGAAATGAGTGTAACCATTGTATTATATTAAAATCAAGTACGCAAAAAAAAATATATATACACCATAAACAAAATATACACCAAGCTTAGTAGCCCAGGTAGTGCTCCAATGAAGTCCGTGGAACACTGGGCCCACATGGTATGGGCGAGGCCCACACAAGATCCCCGACCATGACAGAGAGAACACTGCAGGGGCATCAGAAAGCAAGAAAACAGGCACCTCAGGGGGAGGGAAAGGGGGGGCACCTCAGCCGGTTGAGTGCACAACGCCAACTCCACGAGAGGGCCACATGCCCACTGTTCAGTCCTGGGGAGTGCAAAGCCACAGTCTCTCAAGTCTATACAGTGGGTGGATTGCCCACTGTTCCATACTGGGGAGTGCAAAGCCACAGTCTCTCAAGTCTATACAGTGGGGGGTTTGCCCACTGTTCAATCCTAGTGAGTGCAAAGCCACACAAGTGGATAACAGTCTCCACTGGTTCTGGAGGGGGCATGGTGCCCAGAGTACTTCATCCTGCTAAGGACAGAGGTAGTGGATGACAGTCTCCACTGGTTCTGGAGGGGGCATGGTGCCCAGAGTGCTTCATCCTGCTAAGGACAGAGGTAGCACTGGTTCTGGAGGGGGCTCTGTGCCCAGAGTGCTTCATCCTGCTTGTGACGGACTCAGTAGTGTCAGTGCCTTTGCCGCTCATGGGCCAGCGTTGCTTGTAGCGGCAGTGTCCTGTTCAGCGGTGCTTGAGGTGGCGGTGCCCTGATCAGCGGTGCTTGAGGCAGCGGTGCCCTGTTCAGCGGTGCTTGTAGCGGCGGTGCCCTGTTCAGCGGTGCTTGAGGCGGCGGTGCCCTGTTCAGCGGTGCTTGAAGCGGTGGTGCCCTGTTCAGTGGTGCTTGAGGTGGCGGTGCCCTGTTCAGCGGTGTCTGATGCGGCGGTGCCCTGTTTAGCAGTGCTTGTAGCGGCGGTGCCCTGTTCAGCGGTGCTTGAGGTGGCGGTGCCCTGTTCAGCGGTGCTTGTAGCGGCGGTGCCCTGTTCAGCGGTGCTTGTAGCGGCTGTGCCCTGTTCAGCAGTGCTTGAGGCGGCGGTGCCCTGTTCAGCGGTGCCCTGTTCAGCGGTGCTTGTAGCGGCAGGGCCCTGTTCAGCTGTGCTTGATGCGGCGGTGCCCTGTTCAGCGGTGCTTGTAGCGGCGGTGCCCTGTTCAGCAGTGCTTGTAGCGGCGGTGCCCTGTTCAGCAGTGCTTGAGGTGGCGGTGCCCTGTTCAGTGGTGCTTGAGGCGGCAGGCTCCTTTGCAGTGACTCAGCTGCTGGCGCTCCTCTCTAGCACAGCGGGGCTTGTGCTGGCAGTCCTCTCTAGCCCAGCTGGGCTTGTGCTGGCGGTCCTCTCTAGCCCAGTGGGGCTTGTGCTGGCAGTCCTCTCTAGCCCAGCGAGGCTTGTGCTGGCGGTCCTCTCTAGCCCAGCAGGGCTTGTGCTGGCGGTGGCCTCCTGGGCAGCGGGGATGATGGCGGTGGCCTCCTGGGCAGCGGGGATGATGGCAGTGGCCTCCTGGGAAGCAGGGCAGGTGCTGTTGGTGGCCTCTTGGGCAGCTGGGCAGGTGCTGGTGGTGGCCTCTTGGGCAGCAGGGCAGGTGCTGGCGGTGGCTTCCTGGGCAGCGGGGATGATGGCGGTCTTCTCCGCCGTGCTGCTCTTCCAAGACTTGCCAGGTTTCTTGTGGCCCTTCCCCACCTTGGAAAGTGTCGCAGCTGACTCCACACTCCCACTGGGACCCCTGGGAGCGGCTTTGGTGGCTGGAGTCTTCCCCCTCTCCCGCCGGGCACTGGCCAACTTTTGATGCTTGACAGGTGGGGGACTGTCCGTGCTATGGCTCCGTGCCACACTGGCTGCCCTGGTGGCCGGTGCACTCCAGATTCCGGTGACTACAGGCACCACTGGTCCCGGAGATGTTGCGGCTGAGGTGCTAGGTTGGGACCTGGAGAGTCAGGCCCTAGGAGACGGATGGGGTGGGGGAGGTGTGGGAAAGAGGTCAAGGTTGGACAGGAAAAGTTTTTTGGAGACACAGGGACGGGTAGCTGGAGGGGGTTTGGGAGTGGAGGAAGAGGTTGTGGCTGTAGGAGGTGTTCGTTTGGTGACCTTGGGTGAAGGTGCATGCGCTGGAGGCTGTCGTGAGGTGGATGGCTGTGTGCCTGCGTTTGTGTATCTTGGGAGGTAGCGTCACAGGCACACTGGGAGAGGGCACAGGGGACGTGTGAATGGTAGTGGGGGTGGTGACTGCACGTGAGCGGGGTGTGGTGGTGTGTGTGCTGGTGATGGCAGTAGTGGCTGTAGATGTAGTGCATGCAGGTGTGAGTGTAGACGAGACTGGGAGGGAGGAGGGAGACGAGGAGGAGGGGGACACAGTGGAGGCAGTGGATGTTGGTGTGTCTGCATATGTGTTATGTTTGCGTGAGTGCCTGTGGGATGTGTGGTGCTTATGTTTGCCTGAGCTTACCTTGTGTGTTGATGTGTGTGCATGCTGGTCTGAAGGTGTGCTTGGGATAGGCTGGGGCAAGGGATTGGGCCTGGGTGGAGGAAGTTGGAGGGGGAGGCTAGAAACGGGGACAGTGGCTGCCATCAGTGCTGAGGCCAGAGTCTGAAAAGTTCGCTGAAGGGCCACCTGACCAGAATGAATGCCCTCCAGGAATGCATTTGTTTGTGGCAACTGCCTTTCTACACCCCGGATGGCATTCAAAATGGTAGACTGCCCAACAGTGAGGGACCTGAGGAGGTCAATGGCCTCCTCACTGAGGGCAGCAGGGGTGACTGGGGCAGGGCCTGAGGTGCCTGGGGTGAAGGTGATGCCCACCCTCCTGGGTGAGCGGGCACGGAGCAAAGGCTGAGGGGCTGCTGGGAGGGCAGTGCTGGTAGGGGGGTGGCGGCTGTACCTGTAAATGCGGGGGCACAGATGTTGCCACCACCACAAGGGAGTTCCCATCAGAGGACGAGTCCGTGTCGCTGGTGTCAGCTCCTGTCCCCGCCGTGGAGCTCCACTCACCCTCCGTCCCACTGGTGAATTCTGAGTCCATAGTCTCGCCCTTCAGGGCCATGTGGTTTGCAGCTCACTCATGCTCCGGTGCCACTGCTCCTCTGCCTGATGATGCTAATGCACACTAGAACAGAGAGAAAACAAAAAGGTGGTGGACGACAGAAGAAAGACATGTTGAGTGCATGCATTACTGTTATCATTGGCGGACACGACAGACACAGAAGCCCCCTGCACTACGCCGCGCTCTTGGGATCCACTGTTCAATCCCTGGGAAATGGCCTACAAGGCTATGGACGACATCAGCACACATGGATGACACAGGGGCATGACTAGGTGTACTTGGTACTCTACAGAGGTGGGGTGGGGTGCCACATGGCCTGCCTTATGGAGGGGCCTTGCCTACTAAACTCGCCCTGGCCTAGGGAAACCCACAGCCCACGTCCCCCATCCAAACCCCTCCACTGCACGCAAAATCAGCAGGATGAGAGTGTACTCACCCCCTTGTGGCTGCTGTGATACCCTCAAGCGCCCATCCAACTCCGGGTACGCCAGCGCCAGGATCCTGAACATCAGGGGGGTCATGGTGCGACGGCCGCCCTTCCCACGTTTGGAGGCCATCCCCAGCTCAGCCTCTGCCGTCTTCTTGCTCCAGCGGCGATTGTCCTCCCATCTTTTCCAGCAGTGAGTGCTCCGTCTGTGGTAGACCCCCAGGGTCCAGACGTCCTTGGCGATGGTAGGCCAAATATCTTTTTTCTTGTGGGCCCTGACCTACATGTATTGTACAGGGGGAAGAGAAACTTTATTACCAACTGCACCATCACAGTCATTGGCCCCCATCCCTACCCTTGCCATGTGGCACATGCATTCATCGTCATTTAATGCGCGCCTCAATCCCCCCCCATCTTTCATCCACCCCACTCCACTCAGGCATAGCCCATACAGCATGTTCCCAGTGTACTTACCTGTTTGTCTGAAGGACCGTAGAGTAGCGTGTACTGGGGAGGACCCCATCCACAAGTTTCTCCAACTCCTCCGATGTGAAGGCAGGGGCCCTTTCCCCAGACACTTGAGCCATTGTCTCTTCCAGACCGAGGTCACAGCAGCACTTGCAGTGTAGGTCCTCTCCTGTTGAAGATCAGGTATCGAGTGATTGAACAGATAGAAAATGGCAGTCACGTCTGCGGCGGTGCGTACCGTCATCGCCGGTGTACATCGTCATTGGCTCCTGGGACCCATAGGGTCCAATGTTAACCAATGCAGCATTGTGCCGCGATCTTCGACTGCCTAGCGCGACGGTGTACAACGCCAGCGCAGTTACCTCACATCCCATTGTCCCACTTTAGAGGTCAGGTAGCCGCCATTTCAGGGGCCCACATGGCTTAATTTTTAACTGCGTCACACATACCTAGGCCTAGACTCAACACACATCCAGGCCACTTTTCGGATTAGGATCTGTGTTCTGTGGAAGCTGTGGGTACGTACCTCTGAGTTGGTTGACTCTGTGCTCGCTTTTGTCCTTCATAGGCACCGTCCGCTGGGACATGTGAGGAGATGGTGGCATCCTCCGGTGTATAGACCGCTGGTGGACCTGTCAACAATGGAGGAAAGACATGTGATCATCACCTACAGGCTTGACCGTGCCACAATCCATGAACTGTAGCTGGAGCCAGACCCGATGTCAGCTATTCGCCATCCCACAGGAATCCCCCCTCAAGTGCAGGTGCTGTCAATGCTCCATTTCCTTACAAGTGGGTCATTTCAAACAACAGTGGCCATAGCATCAGGGATGTCCCAGCCTATGTTTTCCAACATGTTGTCCAGAGTGTTGTTTCTACACATGCGGAGCTACATCGTTTTCCCTCAGGTGGAGGATTTGCCTACAGTGAAAGGTGATTTCTATGCCCTGGGACATATCCCCAACATCATAGGTGCCATTGATGGGACACATGTGGCTTTGGTCCCCCCCTCGCAGGAGTGAACAGGTGTACAGAAACCGGAAGAGTTATCATTCCATGAATGTGCAGATGGTGTGTTTGGCAGACCAGCACATCTCCCATGTGAATGACAATTGCCCTGGTTCAGTGCATGACGCCTACATCCTGCGGAATGGCAGCATCCCTTATGTGATGGGCAACTCCAGAGGCACTGTGTGTGGCTATTAGGTGAGCACCTGGAAGCAAGACAGTGGGAATGGTTGTCCGGGTCTGGGGATATCCCTACAGGTTAGTGTGTGTCTAACAGTTGTCCCTCGCCATTTGCAGGTGACTCTGGTTACCCCAACCTGTCATGGCTACTGACCCCAGTGAGGAATCCCAGGACAAGGGCAGAGGAACGCTACAATGAGGCCCATGGGCGAACTCAGCTGAATTATTGAACGGACCTTCGGCCTCCTGAAGGCCAGGTTCAGGTGCCTCCATATGACAGGTGGATCCCTATTCTACTCACCAAAGAAGGTGTGGCAGATCATCGTGGCCTGCTGTATGCTTCACAACTTAGCTTTGCAACAACAGGTGCCTTTTCTGCAGGAGGATGGTCCAGATGGCGGTGTTGTTGCAACTGTGGATCCTGTGGACAGTGAAGACAAGGAAGCAGAAGAAGAGGACATGGACAACAGGAACTCGGTGATCCTGAAATATTTCCAGTGAGACACAGGTAAGGGTACAGACCTGCCTACTACATGTACTTTAACACTACTACCTCTCTACTGTCTGTCGTTTTCACCCAGTGTATGGTCACTGAGTTGTCACTTTCCCTTACGATTTCACAGATGTGGGTCCCACTGTGTGACATCTGCTTTGTTTCCTCATGGACTAGAGCTGTGTGACATAGGTATGTTGACATTACAATTGTAAGAGCATTTTGTCACTGTAATTGCTAATACACTATTTTGAAATCACAGACTGACTCCAGATTGTTTTGTGCTTCAAGGGTGTTTATTTAAGTGCTCAATATTGGAGGGGGATTGTAAAATGGTGAGGGGTGATGGTGGAGGAATGTCCATGGCAGAGTCCAGTCTATTAGTCTCACAGGTGGATTGCCCAAATGGGCATAGGAAGTGGAGCTGGGGCAGTTTGAAGATGGACAGGGTGACAAAGTGGGACAGAAAGATGACATTCAGGGTGGTCTCATTTCTTGGCGGGGGTCTTGGCATCGTTCTCTGTCTTTGTCCTGGATCTCAGGGACCGTTTACTGGGTGGTTTTCCCTCTGCAAGGGGTGGGGTGGTCCTGTGGCAGGGCATCCTGTCCACTAGCGCCGGCGAAGGTGGTGGGAAGTTCATCGTCCATGATAGTGTCAGGGGCCCCTTGTTGTGCCACAGTGTCCCTCCTGGTGTTGAGTACTTCCTTCAGCACCCCTACGATGGGGCCCAGGGTGGAATTGATGGTTCTGAGTTCCTCAGTGAAGCCCAAATACTGTTCCTCCTGCAGGCGCTGGGTCTCCTTAAACTTTGCCAGTACCGTTGCCATCGTCTCCTGGGAGTGGTGGTAGGCTCCCATGATAGAGGAGAGGGCCTCGTGGAGAGTGGGTTCCCTTGGCCTGTACTCCCCCTGTCGCACAGCAGCCCTCCCAGTTCCCCTGTGTTCCTGTGCCTCCGTCCCCTGGACCGTGTGCCCACTACCACTGCCCCCAGGTCCCTGTTGTTGTTGGGGTGGTAGGTTAGCCTAGGTTCCCTGTAGTGGTGGACACACTGCTGCTTGAGGTGTCCTGGGGACAGAGGTATGGCCCGCTGGGTGGGCGCTGTGCTGGTGTTTCCAGAGGATGGAAGCTCTGTAGTGGCCTGTGACTGTGTGATGGGAACCGACTGTCCTGAGGTCCCCAATGGGCCGGGCTGGTCATCTAGATCCAGTTGGACAGAGCTGCTGTCATCACTGTGGGCCTCTTCTGTTGGTGGTGTGGACATGTGTGGACCCTCCTGTCCGGTGACGTTGGGTAGGGGTCCTGCAGGGGTATAAAAGGATGTTTATTACATATGTGTGTGCCATGGTGTGCAATGGGTGGGTGACTGTGTACCTCAGTGCTTGCATTCCTGTGTGGGACCTTGTGTGATGAAGGTTTAGGGGGGTGTAGGAAGCTGGCTCTGTATGCACTATTTCAAAGTAAGGAATAGTATGCACAGAGTCCAAGGGTTCCCCTTAGAGGTAAGATAGTGGCAAAAAGAGATAATACTAATGCTCTATTTTGTGGTAGTGTGGTTGAGCAGTAGGCTTATCAAAGGAGTAGTGTTAAGCATTTGTTGTACATACTCAAACAATAAATGAGGAACACACACTCAAAGACAATTCCAGGCCAATAGGTTTTTGTATAGAAAAATATATTTTCTTAGTTTATTTTAAGAACCACAGGTTCAAATTTTACATGTAATAATTCAAATGAAAGGTATTGCAAGTAGGTACTTTTGGAACTTTGAATAATCAAAATAGCATATATACTTTTCACATAAATCACATATAGCTATTTTAAAACTAGACACTGCAATTTTCAACAGTTCCTGGGGGGAGTAAGGGTTTGTTAGTTTTTGCAGGTAAGTAAACCACCTACGGGGTTCAAGTTTGGGTCCAAGGTAGCCCACCGTTGGGGGTTCAGAGCAACCCCAAAGTTACCACACCAGCAGCTCAGGGGCGGTCAGGTGCAGAGGTCAAAGTGGTGCCCAAAACGCATAGGCTTCAATGGAGAAGGGGGTGCCCCGGTTCCAGTCTGCCAGCAGGTAAGTACCCACGTCTTCGAAGTGCAGACCAGGGGGGTTTTGTAGGGCACCGGGGGGGACACAAGTCCACACAGAAAGTACACCCTCAGCAGCACAGGGGCGACCGGGTGCAGTGTGCAAACACGCGTCGGGTCAGCAATAAAAATCAATGGGAGACCAAAGGGTCTCTTCAGCGATGCAGGCAGGCAAGGGGGGGCTCCTCGGGGTAGCCACCACCTGGGCAAGGGAGAGGGCCCCCTGGGGGTCACTCCTGCACTGGAGTTCGGATCCTTCAGGTCCTGGGGGCTGCGGGTGCAGAGTCTTTTCCAGGCATCGGATCTGAGGAACAGGCAGTCGCGGTCAGGGGGAGCCTCGGGATTCCCTCTGCAGGCGTCGCTGTGGGGGTTCAGGGGGGGCAACTCTGGCTACTCACGGTCTCGCAGTTGCCGGGGAGTCCTCCCTGAAGTGATTGTTCTCCACAAGTCGAGCCGGGGGCGTCGGGTGCAGAGTAGCAAGTCTCACGCTTCCGGCGGGAAACGCAAGTTGTTTTAAAGTTGCTCCTTTGTAACAAAGTTGCAGTCTTGGGTGAACAGAGCCGCTGTCCTCAGGAGTTCTTGGTCCTTCTATAGCAGGGCAGTCCTCTGAGGATTCAGAGGTTGCTGGTCCCTGGGGAAAGCGTCGCTGGAGCAGTGTCTTCAGAAGGGGGGAGACAGGCTGGTAGAGCTGGGGCCAAAGCAGTTGATGTCTCCGTCTTCTCTGCAGAGTTTTTCAGCTTAGCAGTCCTCTTCTTCTTAGGTTGCAGGAATCTAGTTTCCTAGGTTCTGGGGAGCCCCTAAATACTGAATTTAAGGGTGTGTTTAGGTCTGGGGGATTAGTAGCCAATGGCTACTAGCCCTGAGGGTGGTTACACCCTCTTTGTGCCTCCTCCCTGAGAGGAGGGGGGCACATCCCTAATCCTATTGGGAGAATCCTCCATCTGCAAGATGGAGGATTTCTATAAGTCAGAGTCACCTCAGCTCAGGACACCTTAGGGGCTGTCCTGACTGGCCAGTGACTCCTCCTTGTTTTTCTCATTATCTCTCCTGGACTTGCCGCCAGAAGTGGGGGCTGTGTCCAGGGGGCGGGCATCTCCACTAGCTGGAGTGCCCTGGGGCAATGTAACACGAAGCCTGAGCCATTGAGGCTCACTGCTAGGTGATACAGTTCCTGCAAGGGGGAGGTGTTTTCTGTCACCAGAGAGCACAAAGGCTCTCACCACATGGGGTCAGAAACTCGTCTCTCAGCAGCAGGCTGGCACAGACCAGTCAGTCCTGCACTGAACAATTGGGTAAAATACAGGGGGCATCTCTAAGATGCACTCTGTGTGCATGTTTAATAAATCCAACACTGGCATCAGTGTGGGTTTATTATTCTGAGAAGTTTGATACCAAACTTCCCAGTATTCAGTGTAGCCATTATGGAGCTGTGGAGTTCGTTTTTGACAGACTCCCAGACCATATACTCTTATGGCTACCCTGCACTTACAATGTCTAAGGTTTTGCTTAGACACTGTAGGGGCATAGTGCTCATGCACATATGCCCTCACCTGTGGTATAGTGCACCCTGCCTTAGGGCTGTAAGGCCTGCTAGAGGGGTGACTTACCTATGCCACAGGCAGTGTGAGGTTGGCATGGCACCCTGAGGGGAGTGCCATGTCGACTTAGTCATTTTCTCCCCACCAGCACACTCAAGCTGGTAAGCAGTGTGTCTGTGCTGAGTGAGGGGTTCCTAGGGTGGCATAAGACATGCTGCAGCCCTTAGAGACCTTCCCTGGCATCAGGGCCCTTGGTACAAGGGCTACCAGTTACAAGGGACTTACCTGGATGCCAGGGTTGTGACAATGGTACATTTTAGGTGAAAGAACACTGGTGCTGGGGCCTGGTTAGCAGGGTCCCAGCACACTTCTCATTCAAGTCAGCATCAGTATCAGGCAAAAAGTGGGGGGTAACTGCAACAGGGAGCCATTTCTTTACAGGGGGTGTATGGGTATGTGCAGTGGCCATGCTTTGGTGATGGGTGTCCATGCTTTGGTGTTGCATGCAGGGCTTGGTGTTGGGGTGGTTTGTGAAATTGGGACATTTGTGAGGAGTTGGAGTGATGAGGGTGAGGGTGAGGGTGGGGGTATGTGATGGCATGCAGGTAGGGTGGGGATGTGATAGTTAAGATTTGACTTACCAGAGTCCATTCCTCCATCTACTCCTGCGAAGCCCTCAGGATGCAGAGTCACCAAGACCTGCTCATCCCATGTTGTTAGTTGTGGGGGAGGTGGTGGGGGCCCGCCACCAGTCCGCTGAACCGCAAGGTGGTGTCTTGAAACCACGGAATGCACCTTCCCTCGTAGGTCGTTCCACCTCTTCCTGATGTCATCCAGATTTCTTGGGTGGTGTCCCACTGCGTTGACCCTGTCCACTATTCTTCGCCATAGCTCCATCTTCCTAGCTATGGAGGTGTGCTGCACCTGTGCTCCACCTGTGGTCCGAATAGCTGTGGCTCTACCCGGACGATTTCCTCCATCATGACCCTGAGCTCCTCCTCAGAGAACCTGGGGTGTCTTTGCCGTGCCATGGGGTGGTGTGGGTGATGTGTGGGGTGGTGTGTGTGGTGATAAGCATGCTGCTATATAGTGGTGTGTTGTGTGAGGTGCGTGAAAGTTATGTGGGTGATGGTCTGGTGTGCCTGTGGATGCTTGGTAGTAGTTTGTAGTGTCTCTCTCTGGCCTTCTTTTGGTGTTTTTGTCGTAGGGGTTTGTGGGTGATTTGGGTGTGTGTTTTATATTGTATTGGGTGTGTGGGAGTGGTGTGTGTATGTGTATCAGGTGTGTGTATTTTGAATTGTCCAATGTGGCTGTGTTTTGTATATGTGTGTGTATTTTGAGCGTGGCGGTGTGTACCGCCAATGGATTACCGCGGTAGAAAGACCGCCGTGTGGATTCGTGTGTTGTGATAGTGTGGGCGTATTTCTGTTGGCGTGACGGTGGAGGATTTGTTTTTGCCAGTTTATCACTGACCTTTGGTGTGGCGGACTTGTGTGGGTGTCTGAAGTTTGACGGATTCCGTGCTGTGGGTCATAATAGTTGTGGCGGATTTCCGTGGCCGCGGCAGTGTGTTGGCAGTCTTCTGCACGGCGGTAAGCGGCTTTTACCGCCAATGTTGTAATGAAGGCCAAAGTCTCTCAGAAAGACAAAGGGTGATGAAGAATGTCTCGATAATGGCAGGATAATGGCTAAGAACGGCAAAGTAATGGCTGCTTTCTCCCTGTGTCACGTTGTTATATCAAAGTTGTCGGACAAGTCCATCATTTTCCATTGGGCAATATTTGGTGCATCGTTATCTCTGTCCAATAATCCGTCACACACCTTACTAGAATTTTCACCTAAGACCGTTCTCATGCAGTTTATGGGAGGACAGCACCCAGCTCAAGCCCATCAGCTCAAATGCTCAGAGTCAGAGGGCTGCTCTTCCTTGAGGGACTGTGAGTGTGGTGGCCGTAGTTAGCTGCCACGAAGTGCATGCCCCAGGGTCCTGCAGAGGCAACCTGGTTAGTCTGAGTGTGTCTTGTGGTGAACCTGGTGTGCCCCACTGCACTCCTCAGCATCTTCCTAACAGCCTACTAACAAGCTCCTAACAAGCTCACCATTCAATTGGGGGAATAGCTGTGTTGTGCTCCGTCAGTGCTGCCGCTCACTTACCTGCTGTACCACACCAAATGGATCCTACGGACTGTATCTTATAGCCAATAGCCTACAGTCTACAGCTTCCCAGTACTTTTTTTCCAAAGGCAGGCACAGAGAAGCACAAGAAGTGCAAGGAATCAGTATAAGGGAGAAGACCGGAAGCAGAGAGGTGAGTACTGCTGACTTAGCCTGACTGGCTAGCACATGGTGCCAGTATATGGTTAGTGTTCCCTGGAAGGTGTGGCCCAAGGAGGGTGGTGGGAGCATATAGAGGCAGCTGAGCCAAGAAACCACAACGTGGTGTGGCCTCATTCCCACACCCCTTTTAGACCTCCTCTCTTCAGCACCCTGATTCTTCCCTTGTGCCTTTATAACTTCCTACCAATCTGCACCTCCTCTTCACCAGGATGGAATGGTGGCAAATATAAGTCTGAGGCCCAGAAGGCCTAGAGCCTACACAATGGATGCCTTAGACATTAAGGGCCTGATTCTAACTTTGGAGGACGGTGTTAAACCGTCCCAAAAGTGGCGGATATACCACCTACCGTATTACGAGTCCATTATATCCTATGGAACTCGTAATACGGTAGGTGGTATATCCGCCACTTTTGGGACGGTTTAACACCGTCCTCCAAAGTTAGAATCAGGCCCTAAGAGTGGGAAAATCCAGAGTGACTATGACTCAGACCTGCCTTCGGAATCACTCACTGATCCATCCATGGGCCTATGCCCTTCAAAGGATCTGGGGTCTGCAGCAGCCCCTACAGTCAAATCAGCAGATGACCCCCATCTGCTTCCAGGAACCTGATTACCGACTTCTTCCGGAGGTCGGCCAACATAGTAACTGTGGCTGGTACTGGTACCAGCGGTAATCCTGATGAAGTTATCTCACACAGGACAGTCATTGCAGCAATTACTGTACTGCTTCACACGCCAACTGATACATCACCCAGGGCACCTCAAACTAATGCGCAGGTGCAGAGATGGGAGCAGACCATTCAGCTGATGTCACTACCAGCCATGCAGGTTACCCAAGAGAAGGTACCCAAGAGAAAGCTTCTAACCCAGCAAGAAGAGCCATCTCAGGCCCCTTTAAAAGTAATAATGTATTCAATCAGCCCAAACAATCCTAGTGACTGCGTTAAACAAGAGTCATGAATTAAGTGAGAATTGCAATGTCAGATTCCTTTCAGGGTCCCTGTTCTATTATGTCCAACAGAGCACTCCAAAGGGAATGTAGGCAGACTTACAATTCACCTCCCCATCTTCCTTCTCTGATGCAGAATGTCCAGAACCTTACCAACTGCCCACCGACCCCGCAGGCCTTAAACCAAATGGTCTTTATAAATTAGTTCAAAATAAGGGAGGCCCACAACATCTTAAATAGGGGCAACATTATTCTTCTGCTACAATCAAACCCTGACCTACAACATATAAAATCTGCTCACATTGTCACTATTGAGTTCTCAGAGCCACGAAGAAAGTACTATTCAGAGCCCACTCAAGTTACATTTGTCTCTCCAACATAGGAGGAATTGATTCTGAAGAAATCTGCAGTTTTTGAAGGGTGGGGCATATCAATTGAGAAAGTAAGGGTTAAAGCTTACCCAAAAGTGCTCTTGCATTAGCATAACCCTTCAACATATTCCATTTTGAAAAATGTACAAGGAAGTAGAGGTCCTAGAATTTCTACTTGTACCCGTATATGTCTACTGATATGACTACTCAGATTAGGTTCCCGGGAGCAAAGAAACAATAGGGAAATACGGCTTTAGGAAGGCAGGCAGTGACCAATCTGATTGGATCTGGTTGTCCTCTTCCCTCCAGAAAAGGAACTCTCTGTGACAAGGTAAGCCAAGTTGTACCACAGAGCACTCAGGTAGGACCAGACTCTGCCTATGCTAGTTAAACATACATGGCCTCATGCAAAAGTTGGAAAACGGCAAAGCAGCAATACAGTGGAGGGACTTTGATCTCTTTATGCTACAAGAAACTTGGGCTCTAACAACTGTTCCTTTGATGGGCTATGTCGAGCTTCAGAAACCAACCATTAAAACTCATAGACACTTTCGCCCAGAAGGAGGCCTAACAGTCTATATCTCGTCATCATTGCATCACTGGGCAAAAGAGATCGCCTTGAAAGTGACTTGGGCACAAGCAATCCATCTTAGCATACAGCACGTCAAAGGATATAATTTGCTTGTGATTATCAATGTCTACATCAATCCCTCCAAGTCTAGAAAGAATGAGAAGTTCGGGACTCTAGGATCAATCCTTATTGTACTTAAGCTAAAACTACCATCAGCAAATGTTTTGCTATCCGGCGACTTTAATACCAATCTGTTTGGGGGATTAATAGGTCATAAAACTAATAACCTGGACATAGAGTATGATCTCCTAGTTCAAAATGTACCAGTAGCAAATTGTTGGAGTAAATTAGCAGAGTTCTTCTAAACAGAGTGTGATTTCTTAAGTCTCAGGCTCCTTAATGGGCACCTCAGTGGTGACATACCCCCTGGGTGGGCGAGGGCTGCAGGAAAGTCTACTTCCTATATTGACTTTACACTTTGGATAGTTGGACTTTTTAATTATATTGATCATTTCTCCCTAGGGTCTGGTTTTGACAACGATCATCAACCACACAATCTCAGGCTCTCTATCTGTCCATTAAAATTGAAAGCTGCTCCGTCCACCAGCACTTGGTAGGGGACTGAAAAACAATAGACAACTAAAATGGGACAATGAAAATCAGCAGGAGCGCTCTGACATGGATAAAAGCTCAATTTATTGCATCCACAGCCCAAAGTAACTCTTCCATCAGACAGTGGATGCTCTTCTCCAACCCGATTCTTCAGAAATGTTAAGCTAAGTTCCCACCACGCTTCAAGCTGTGCAACAGTACTTCATCCAAACTCAAAGTGGCGGAATCCTTGAAGACCTTGAAATGCGAAGCCAGACGCAAAATGTGAATCCTTGTTAAGCAGCCTTCTTCGCTCATTGCGAAATCCAATCTAACTACATCAAGGTCCCTCTATAGGAGAGCAATTTGGCATAGTGAAAAGGAAAGAAATTAGGTCTTTTAGACCCAATTGTTGGTCACAAGCAAGAAAAAGAACACAAAAAGATTCTGGTTGTTAATTAATCAAGTTACATTTGGATGCAATAGAGGCTCTAATGCACTGAATCTGCTTGGGTTTCATTTTTAATGGCTCACTTTGCATCGCATGCTAATTGTTCATTCACTGAACCTGCACGCAGCCAGTCAAGTGATTCCTCTGTTACTTTCTTCAGGGAAGTGCATAGTATACTAACAAAATTTATTTGGGGTGGAGGCATGCGACAAGTGACTTTGTCTGTGCTACAGAAATCACAGCTAGAAGGGGGACTGGGGAACCCAAATATTAATGGTGCTATGCAGCGGCCCAACTTCAGTGGCTAATGTGGTGGCTGGGATCTGATGATTGTTCAGAGAGAACTCGGATCCAGAGAGCGCTCAATGGCACTCCGCTGTATTCCTGGTTAATGTCTCCGAGACCACACCAGATTGTGTAATGTAGGCAGATTAAGGTGGCTCGCCTGTGCTGGGTGAGATAGGTTGTGGGCCATGGGGATGCTCTGCCATATTCCCCTCTGATCCCACTATGGCAGATGCTGGGCCTGACTACTATGCCCAATCGAACTGTGGTGGAAATGTGGAAAACAGCAGCCTCCTGACGTTGGGTGATTTATTAAAGAAAGGCACCCTTTTATCATTTCAAGAACTCAGAGATGGATTTAATATTCCTGTTGGTCATTTCCTAACATATTTTGTGCTGCAGCAATGGTTCCTAACCACATGGGGGGAGGACGGTAGGGAGCCTCTTTGCTCCCAGACATTGCACACTTTGCTCATAAATGAGGGTACCCGACACGTAATCGCCATAATTTATTTGGCACTAAAGGGCACAGCTGCCAAGGAGATCGCACAGGCGCGGGCAAGATAGGATGTATTTCTGTCTGCTCAGTTAACTGATAGCCAATGAACACAACTGTTGCAACAGATACAATACTTTTCTCATAATGCATGCTTTCAGTATAGGCAGTTCAACAACCTGCATCAGACATACTTATCTCCACATAAAATAGCCCTAAAGTTTCCAGGGGCGATCTCGGCATGTCCCCACTGCACATCTGTGGGGTAGAATTTTTACCATATGACATGGGCCTGTCTGAATCTTCAGCATGCTTGGGACACAATAGTAAAAATTACTAGTGAAATTACAGAACACACCTTGTTACCCCAGAATCCAAATACGCAATCCGAAGGCCAAACACACACATAAATTCATTGACTTGGCTCTAATTTTATTTAAACTTGAAGCAGCTATGCATTGGAAAGCACCAGCTGTTCCGGAGGTGAGGGAGTGGCTCAGAACACTCTTGGTATGGACCCGAGCTGAAGCTGCTTACCATTCAACTATGAAATTGCAAGGGGTACCAGTCAAGGGTAGGGACTGCTCGGATGCTTTTGTGTTGAAAGTAGAAGCCAAGAGTGGTGAGCATCCCCCCTGAAACAAGCCCTAGGGGAGAAGTAGTTCAATGTCTCAATGCCGGATATCCATCTACAGCAAGACTCGGGAGTGACTTGAGGTATTTGATGTGCTTATAAAAGACAGATTATATGCAATGGAAATAGGCATTGACCACTGATCTGCATTCACAACCAGACTTTTAAAACTGAGATCCTTGCTCTGATGTCAAACATGTTTCCGACAGCCAGCAATGATAACATCAAAGATAATGTTATGATGTATGGTACATTTAAGTATACGGGTGTCTTTCTTTTGTCTTTCTTATTCACTCTTCTCTCTATGACTAGTTGATATGTGTGTGCCTAACCCATTAGTTGAGATATTATTTTAAGCACATATGATTAGAAAATGGCATGCTAGATGTACTTCTCTACTGGAACATCATGAGGTTATTGTGACATATGTCAAGTTGGATGCTATATGAAAAATGTATAAATATATATAAAAAAAAGCAATTCTTCTGTTATTCAAGAGGCCTAAAAAATGCCAGTAAGGGACTCGCCGAAAGACGTCTCATCAACTTGTCCGCATACATTTAGTCAAATAGATGAACGCTGTGCTTTGTTTAAAACTGATAAAGCTACAGAAAGATGGGGCACTATGCCCTAATGGGCTCCCTACTGCTCTCTTTACATCTGACAAGGTATTTTGGACCAATGTGCTAACTCCCTTGCTTAACTACAGCTTGTAAACCAACAATATCCCAGATTTGTGGAGAGGGTCAATCATTCAGGCAATCTCCAAAGAGGGTTAGAAATCTGACCGCTGTCATTACTGTCTCATTGCCCTAATTGACAATGACACAAAGATTTGTTACTTGAGAACCTTAGAGCCTGGGCAGAGGAGCGCCAGATCATTCCAAGGAATCAGTGCGACTTCAGATGCAAATGTGATACCACCTCAAATCTGATAGCACTGGCCCTCATCTGTGACAAAGCAATTAGGAATAAATGGGTGCTTCACTCTTGCTTTGTGACCTTTAATGCCCATTTTGACAGTATACCAAGAGGCCCTCTATGGCGTAAACTTCGGGCTGGGGTTTGCCATGAGCTTTGCTGAAAGCAATTGAACAGCTACATACTAACACCTGGGTGTGGGTTAAAATTGAGATGGTTCATGTATGTCAAGAACAATCACTAGAACATCTGGACAGAAGCAAGGCTACGTTCTTGCTCCCTTGCTTTTCAATTTATACATACCCGATATGTCAAAGCTCCTTGATGAAGTAAATTATCACCCGCCTAAGTTGGGAGATCATTGTATGCTATATGCCGATGACCCTGTGCTCCTCAGTCAGACAAAGATTGGCCTGTAGCGGTAGCTCTCGACTCTATATGCCTATACTGTCAGGAATGTGTGAAAATCAACCAAGCAAAAACTATGACAGTTACATTCTGTTAAAAAACATCCCGTTACAACAGGTGGCAGCTCAATGGTGCATGGCTCAGCCACAGCTATGACAAAATATCTGGGTGTTCTCTTGGATAGCAAAGGATCATTTGCATCCCATTTGCGTTCTATGAACAACAAAAACTTTAGCTTAAAGATCGCTCTTTCAGCCCCTGCAGTGAAGCTACAAGATCCAAGCCTGGACCCTCTTGTCCAGGTGATGAAAGCAAAGGTCATTCCCACACAGGCTTATGATAACGAAATAACCTTGGGCAGGGACGCAAGGACACCAGACAAACTGATCATTGGAATTTACAAAGCCACTCTCCGGCTGCCAAAGAGAGAGTCACCAGCACAACTGAGACTTGAACACAGCATTACAAAACAGTCATGGGCAAGAGGTAGCTGTTTCCTCAATTTCTGCCATAGGCTCTGTTCTTCACCGCAAGAGTCCATGCATGGCCTAATCTGGTGCAAATTAGAGGGCACTGGTCTAAATTTGTTGTACAGACGTCATCTATATGAACAACTGACTCAATTTTCATTGACAGAGGTTTGGAGTAAATATCTTCCTTAACAGGTTTCATGAAACTAGCAACTTTAACAGCAAAATGACTGTCAAAATTGGAGCATCTGGCAGTATTAAGCAAGCTTCAACAGCTTCGCTCTGCTGACCTTGCCCTCGCCACCGTCCCACGCATCCACAGAACGAATGCCAGTGGCAAATCGTTCTCCCACCTCGCTGCCAAGATGTGGAACACTCTTCCCTTCCACCTGCGACAGACATAGGATCTACTTACCTTCAGAAGACACCTCAAGACTTGGCTGTTCGAGCAGTAGCAGACCCCCCCCCTCAGTGCCTTGGGACCCTCGCAGGTGAGTAGTGCGCTTTACAAATGCTTTAATTGATTGATTGATTGATTGATTGATTGAACTCCTATATCTCCAGTAAGCAGCAGAACTACATCACCTGCACTTATCCTGTGTGAATTAAGGCTATGCTTCTGGCTTTAAGGCTGAGAAAGTGGAATCTGTGTGCTCATAATTTCAGCATGGCGGTGTTCCGAATTCTATGAAATGCGATGCCACATTGGGCCAGAAAAATAAACTCTAATCCACATCTTATGTATTTGACCTGCAGTGCTGCAGCAAAGGAGAATGCTCCTTCATCCCAAATTCATCTGTCCTGGAGTCCGCACCTGCTGGCAGGCAGTAATTGCTAGCCTGTATCCTATTAACACTTTTCTAATTGTTAAAATTGTCAAGTTTCCCTGGATGGGCACAATTGAATTGGACAAAGTCAATTCTTCCAGTGCCTCGACAGCAAGCTATTAAAATGTTGAACTCTATTTTTACTGCACCTGTTTTGCTCCGTGCACTTTTTATTTCTACGCCATGTCTTACACACTTTGTTCCATGATTGCATGCCTATGATGCTGCAAACAGGTTACGTCTATTTATGACTTTGGCATATTTTGCACATTGCACTTTAGTGAACATACTTGTTGCCTTTTGTTTGACCTACAATGGTCCCAACTGGTAGTTGCTTATTGTATTTAAATGACCACTTTGTTTAGTATGCTGCGAACGGAAGGGGACTATCTATGCCTCCAGCTCATTTCACACTTTGTGCCTTAGTGACCAGAGAGGTTGCTTACTGAACACTGCTCTTAAATGTCCAGCCTGCATAAATTTGCTGTAAACCTCATGGGTCTATTTATGCCTTCGCCACATTTAGCATTTAGCACTTTAGGGCCAGATGTAGGAAAGCATTTGCGAGTCGCAAACGGCAAAAATTGCCGTTTGCGACTCACAAATTGCATTTTCCTATTCAGAAATGCATATTGCGAGTCGGGACCGACTCGCAAAATGCATTTCAGAATCTCAAATAGGAAGGGGTGTTCCCTTCCTATTTGCGAGTCGGAGTGGTATGCAATACCATTCGCAACTGCATATGCGGTCGCAAATGGTGTCGCAGTTACCATCCACTTGAAGTGGATGGTAACCCACTCGCAAATTGGAAGGGACCCAAAACTATTTTTTCAGGGCAGGTAGTGGCATATATATATATATTAGTGTGGTTTAGTTTTGCTAGCTGAGAACTTGCCCCTTAAATAAACTTGATTATTCTACTTACGAAGGTGTTTGAGAGTGATTGCTTTACATTGTGCCTTAAAATATCCTGAAGTGCATAGTTTTGATATCCTGAAGGGTAAAGCAGCACAAATTGGCGTAGTCGGCAGGATGTTGACAGGGGGTGGTGGGATTGGGCTTTTGGATGGCTGCCTAATTTAGGCCAACTGCGTTATATCTTTGGTGTAATCATTATCATAACCGTTATTTTAATTTCATTATGTTGTTGTATTCAGTGTGTGCCTAACCTTCTATCTCAGTTTCGCCCAAGAGCATTGCCATTTCAGCTTATAGGATATACTTAGTTGTAAGTTGGCCAAATGGTCCAAGGGTGGAAATGTATTGCTACATACACTACGTAAATGTATTGCTACATACACTACGTGCATGCGGCAGCACTACGTGCAAGGTAAACAGTGGTGCAGAGTGTGGACCATTGGCCTCTGCTTTCATTGGCCTTCGCCTCCATTTTGGTTCACGACTCCATTTTGTCGAGTCTGGTTCGGTGCGTAAGGCACTGTTCTGTGTTTTTCCACAAGCTTCGGCAAGCTGAAGGGTGGGGTGTTTTTCTGCTCAACTTCGCTCCATCTGCCTGGTACGAAGGGCGCTATTTACATTCCACGAGCTATCAGTTAGAACAACAGGGGGATGCGCCTGTACACAAGAAGGAATGCAAGCTTCACCTTGGAGTCCTCTCCTGGGAACTTGGCCCGTTCTGAGGAGACGTCTCGAAGGGTGAACAAAGTACCGCCGATTGCACAATTTGTAAAGGAGGGGGTCTTTTTCTAGAAAAGACTCCTGGGCGTTAGTAAATACTATAAAAGTTGGGGGCCTGGATGGGCTGGTTTAGGAACTCTCTTCTGGGTTGGACGCAACGCCAGGAGGACTGATTGTCCCGAACAGAGGCTCCCTGTGTCAGCTGATTTGGGTTCCCCAGCTTTGTGTACGGCGGAGGGATGCAGACGCTCTTTTCGGTGAAGCTTTTCAATTTATTAAGTGTATTGTGTGTGCGCGCGTAATGTGTACTTATTCTTGCAGTCATTTTCATGCTATTGAGCATTGAAGTATATTGTGTGTGCGCGCGTAATATGCACTTATTCTTGCAGTCATTTTCATGCTATTGAGCATTGAAGTATATTGTGTGTGCGCGCGTAATATGCACTTATTCTTGCAGTCATTTTCATGCTATTGAGCATTGAGGTATATTGTGTGTGCTTGTATTATATGCACTTACTCTTGCAATTATTCACAGAGTGCTTATATCTTTATCATTATTCTCATGTTATTCTCCTGATGTATATATATATATATATTAGTGTGGTTTAGTTTTGCTAGCTGAGAACTTGCCCCTTAAATAAACTAGATTATTCTACTTACGAAGGTGTTTGAGAGTGATTGCTTTACATTGTGCCTTAAAATATCCTGAAGTGCATAGTTTTGATATTCTGAAGGGTAAAGCAGCACAGCGACCCCATACCGACTCGCAGACGGTGTCTGAGACACCGTTCTGCATACCAATTTGCGAGTTGCAAATTGCGAGTCGGAAGGACTCGCAATTTGCAACTCGCAAATTGGATTTTTGCTACATCTGGCCCTTAGTGACTAAAAATGTAGCCTATCGTTCAGTTCCATGTGGTCATAATTGCATATTGCACTCTATTTTTAATGATCGAATTCCTCTGTTCCATATTTGCCTCCAGGTGCTGCTTAGTGTTTCTACAACATGTTTCTCTTTAAAATTACTTTTTGCACTGTCACTTTTTAATTGCACTGACTTGTCCTGCAGTGGGTTAGTTCGGGAGCAAGACAATAATATAATATGTATTTTTATCTGCCAACTGCGGATCTGCCTGCCCCATAATGGGGTCTGGCCTGTTTGTTTTGCACATTGCGCTATTCATTTGAGACAAAGGTCTGTTTTGTTTTAGGTGTCTTGACCAAAAAATGCACTATGTTCCTTTTATCTTTTATAAATGGCTTACTTGAATCATTTCCTGCCTGAATTTAGAATTGACATTTTTAAAAATGTGGTGTTTTATAATCTTGTATGTTGTACATTCCAAGCTCTGTTGCTTTTGTAAAGGTTTTAAATAACAGTACAATAAAACTGACTGACTGACTGACTGAATTGATTATTTCAAGGTGCGTAAGGATGGATACTTTGTTTTGACACTTGGATTGCAAACAAATGAAAACATTTGATTTTTTAAATTCAAAAACAGACTTTCTCTCAATTAGTTCCTTAATATCTTTCATCAGACGGAGCACTAACCATATAGACTTTTGGATACCTAGACATAGCCCTTTATAATGCCCTTTGTATAAATACTATCCTATGTTTATCTATTCTCTTTAATTAAAGTTTCTTAGGATTTATTGCAAAAACTCTCATCTGTAAGAGAACATTATCTTGTATATATGTGTATATATTTGGCATAGTGGTGAACTATTACTAAGGAGAATAGGGCACTTTTGTACCACATTTCTATTTCTGCTATTCGTAAATTTATAAATAGGGAGTTTGTGAAGCTATGAGTTGCCAATACATGGACTGTATTGAAAATACAAAACTCTTAATGGATAGTGAATGACAAATTTAATCCTATACTTTTGGCTACCCTCTTGACAATAAAAATGTTCGTGAGCAATATTTTCCTTCACACATTCTTGGAAACCTTGTAGTTTAAAATGTAAATTAAAGAAGGACTAAATTCATGGGTTATCTAACCTAACTAAGAAATAGAAGATAATTATTCGAAATTCAAATAAATAGTTTAACTATAATTTATGAACAAATATTTTAAAAGTGGAATAATAGTGGCATGCTTCTTGGAAACAACGTGTCCTTTGTCGGAAAGTTACCGACTTTGAAAATGGAATTTGAGTATGTGTTTCAAACATACATGAAAATAATTATTTAAATATTTTTTTGTACCTCCACTATGAAAAAACGAAACTATGATTGCAACAATTTGGTACTTTTATGCATACATTGTAGTTGGACTATATTTTATTGCAATTGTTTGTATTATGATTGCGTCTGATGTATTATATTTATAAATTGCAGCCCTGAGGAAGTTCCATGAAAGATTGGATATGTCTTCGTTGACCTGACGATGTTTTTAATATGTTGTTTTTTTAAATAAAGAATTTTAACCGACAGAAGACAATGTAGTGTGTTTCTTCAGCCTTAAAAATATGTTTAACCAATGATACTGTAGTATGCACATAACAAGAGATGTACTATCATTTATACATATTAGTGTGGTTCCTCCACATTTTTTTGTTTTCTACATATGATAATTAGGGTTGTTAGGTAGTCAGACCCTGGTAGGGTAGTCACCTCAATGGTAATTATATTGATTCATGCAAGGGCAAGTTAAATTCACCACCACTACCTTTGTTTTTGGTCTTAAGCATACAAAGAACTGTTCTTGCTTTTTTGGAAATCCTGTAAAGAAAAAGCTTTTTTTTTTTTTTTTAAAGGGGGCAGTTGTACCTTTTGTTTTTGTTTTAACAACATATATTTTGTACCCAGCCACAATAATTAGAGAACGACATTATCTATTTTTTTGCTTTTTTGTATGACTCTTATCATCTTATATCATATTTACACATATACCCATTGTACATCTTTCTTCTCATTCTGAGCATGTTGTAAGTATCATTTTTTCTTTTCCTTTTTAGGGGCTGAATTGCCCTTCTGCGAAGGACTTGCTAGCTAATCAATCAAAAGTGAATATGTGTTGGTAAATCAAATGCATATTATTTAGATATTGTTGAACTCCTGCAAAAATCTGATACTCAAGCTTGCATGAATATATTTATTGTATTTAATCACTGCAGTTTATAATGTTATTTGTAATAATTATAAAAAATTATATAGTCTCTAGAAGGTTGATTTTTATGTGTTACATTTTGTTGTCTTTTAAAAAAAATGCTACCTCATCGAGTGAAAATGGCTGAAAAGGCATGACTGTTAATTGTTGAATGTTTATTCTGAAAGTTTTCAAAGAATTTATGAACATTTTTTTTAAAACTGTGCACAGAAAGGTAAGGGTTAGAGAGGATTGTCATTCCAAGAGAAGGAGGTCAGACATAATTGTGCATCTACTTTAACTGAAGCTTAGAGCAGCTGCACTGCTGACTGTGCATATCACTGGCGCCAAACACACACACACACAAACACATGCACTCACACACACTGAGCTGCCTTTATGATCTGAAATCAGGCATAGTGGTGCAAACCTTCTTTGAAACTCAGAATAGACTTTACTTGCTAATGTGCTAGATCTAGTATAGCACATAGCAGTAGTAAAATACATAGCTATAATGCTTGAATATTTTTACTGCTTATATTACTCCTACACATCCTTGCTACCTTAATGTTTGTCTCCATTGTGGTTACAGCTCACATTGCGTGCACTAGCGTAGGGTTTTCGTTTCAAAATAAATATTTGTAATGTGCCTTTTGTTTAATGATCCTTGAGCGTGTCATTCTTTTCTGAAAGAGGATTTGGCATTCCCCTAAATGTTGCTGTCATGTCTCATGAGACTGATTGTTACTTGGAACACATTTTACATAAGCATTGTTAATGAGTTGAATTGGCTTGCAATCCAACAGGGTTTCTGAATCAGCTTAGCACAATGACAGCGTCATTGTTTTGGTTGCTTGTTTTAATTTGTTGTTTTAGTTTATTATTTGTTCCAGACCTCTTCCCTTTGAGATCCCACTGATCCCACTGTGATGAATTTCTGGTGGCGACAGCGTGGGTGTGAGGGAGACTTGGTCCATGCTGGTCCCGCAACAGGCTAATCACCAACCAGGACGGTAGCTCTCTTCATGTGATGATTGCAACAATTTTTCATACATTTCAGAATTCTTTTAGGTTACTCGATTCTATTTACCATCAAAGATGCCTGGATTTATAAGGGCGTTTTGACAAAATACAATTGTAGAAGTACATTGTGTAAATAACCACATTTTTTGTTGCGAGGTGTATTGCCCTGATCTGCAGATAGTGTTTTTCTCATGTCTATATCTGTCTTATGTTTATTTTCACTCTTATTTCCACTGATACATTTGTTCACACCAAAGTTTTCATTTCACTCTTCCAGTGTTTTTTTAGATGACAATTACCTCTTCTGAGATTACTGCATTCCCTTATGCATTCCCAAATGCCTCCAACAAAACTGAACTGTTTTTTATACTACACTTTAAAAAAAATTTAAAGTGAACCTTAAGACCCAGAGATAGCTGTGAAAATTGAAAAGAATTTGTCATTCCTAATATCATAGAAAATCAACCAGTAATTTTATCCACTGGTGGTCGCAAGCATGTAGTTATAGGTAGGACCTAGTTTCCATAAGAAGAGCATTTTTTGTTTTGCCAATACCTTTGGCGCTGCTTGACGAATCTTCACGAAATTTTCAAAACTTAAACTTTAGTTGGTTTAGCTGTTGTTTTGAAAGTTTTGGTGGGATCCAACAAGAGAGGGCCATGAAAAAATGGGGTGTCCCAAAACAAGTTTTCCCCATGCAATTTCCCCTAGGGATTTTGAACATGACTACAGACTGAACCACTGGACGGAATTACACCAAATTTGGCAGAAAGCTAACTCTTGGTCCTGAAAGAGTGCTTTTTGTTATTTGGTGTAAATCTGTTGAGCAGTTTTTGCCATATTAAAGTTTTAAAAAAATAGATATCTAGGCACGCAGATAATCCATGGATCCAACTGTCCCGTGCTGATATCTAATTGGCTGCTAACACTTCAACAAGGAAGTGTTGGAAGCCATCTTGGGACTTGGCTTCAGCTGCGTCCCACAAAAAAGATAAAAAAGAAGAAAAAGGGCCAGGGTAGGGTCATCCTGAGTCTCTAGACTTGGTCTACGGGTACCAAACGGACCGGGATGGGGCTTAAACGCATGTTTTTAAAAACAAATCTATCTTTTATTTTCTGGCCCCAGATGGGCCAGGTCCTGGGGGCATTGGGAGCTTCAAAACAGTGGGGTGCAAGGCCCCCCCTCCAAGGCTTGTATTAGCCGGAGGACCGCCACCTCCCTGGTGCAATCACAGACAACTATGCGGGGGACCCTGTGGCCCCCTGCCTCCGGGGACGTCCACCTCCACAGCGCATAGCAATAATCTGATAGTGGGGAGGCATGTATGGCCTCCCCCTGAGCCCCAGTGACTGCCACCTCCCGGGGTCAACATGCAATGTGAATTCAGGGGGTGCTGCGCTGGACCTGGGTACCGCCACCTCCCCGGGGCAAGTTGCACTAATGAAGGAGGGGCTGCACAGCCCTGGGTACCATCACCTCCCTGGGGCTATTTAACATCATGGATCCAATAACGGCCCTGGAAACCTCCACTCCCCGGGGCCGTCTGCTGCTTTGCCTTCCCCGAGACATAGATGTTGGCTCTGACTTGATGGGAGTTTTGATAACCCCCGCCAAGTCAGAGCAACCACTCTGCTTCCAGTGGTCAAAACCTGTCAAAGTGCTCTCATTCGCTGGTAGCAGAGGTTTCCTCTGTTTCCCTGCCCACAGACATGCAGGCAGGGAAACAGAGGAAACAATTGCTTCTGCAGTCAGGGAGCTGCGTGTTTAGCAGCTCCCTGTGTGCAACAGCAATGCCGGCTAATGCAGGAAGCAGGGATCTGGCTGGGACAGCGGGGGCCTTCAAGCTCCCCTTGTGGTCCCATTGCACACTCCATGCCCTGCAGCATCCAGGATAGATGGCCGGGTCCTAGAGAATGGGGTCCCCGGGCCCAAAACTAGCTCAGGGAGGGGGGCTGCGCGGCCCTCCTCCTCCATTCGATAAAGGCCAGGCCCTGGGGGACGGGATCGGGGGGGCCATGTGGCTCCCTCCTTCAATTAATAGTGTTAGGCCCCTGGTGGATGAGGACCCTGGGGCTGAAATAGGCAGGGAGAGGGGGCCACGTGGCCCCATTCCCCCATTGCATGGAGTGGGCCTTGGGGGATGGGGTCCCCAGGGACTAAATCATATAGGGAGGGGGCCACATGGCCCCCCACCCTATGGTTCTTTCTTTAAATTGCTCAGAGTATGAAAATGTGGAAATCACCTGGAAGCTGCACCCGCTTGGCCTCACACCATCTACCTTAGTAGTATGCATATGTCTTTCCCCCTTATACTAGGATGATGGACAGCTTCCCAAAGGGGCCCCAGTGCATTTCCCACTGATTTTGATGGCGCATTCTTGATGCCAAAAAATATGAGGACATCTCCACAAAACATAGAAGCACTTACTTCATCTAGGTAAGAGGAAGGACCCTGGTTTGGTGGAGATTTACGTCTTTGTAGTCTTGTTGGCCTCTATATAGGAGGATTCATGATATCACAGGATTCTGGTGAATGATGCACGAAGAACAATCACATTGCCAAAAGCACATAAGGTCACTGGTGACATTTCCTTGAGCTCAATTCCCAGCTGTACTGTAGAATAATTACTAGACATCTACCCAAGGAGGCATGAAGAACACTACTTTGGGTAGATATTTCATGCAAAGCTGTAGACTCTTGTTGGATAAATGGGCAGGTGAGGTTCCTTTGTGGTACAGTCACTCACACAACTACTGACTCACCCACACAGAAACACACTCACTCACTCACAGACGCTCTCAGACACTAACTCAGACACTCTTGTACTCACTAACAGACTCACTCAGACACTCACACACCCATTCAAAGACTCACGCTCCCACTGACAGACCCACTCACACACACATGCACCCACTCACAGACCCACTCAGAGACTCACACACCCACCCACTCACACACCCACTCACAGACCCACTCAGTGACTCTTGCACCCACTCACAGACCCATTCAGATTCAAATACACACTCACATAACTTATACACTCATGTATTCTCTCAGAGACCCACTCAGACATTCACGCGCCCATTCACAGACCCACTCAGACTCTCACACATACACTCACAAACCCACAAAGATACTCACACATCGACTCACAGAGACACTCTCACACCCACTCTTCATCCAGAGACACCTTCTTACACCTACTCTCACACCCACTTTCACATCCATATAGACGCTCTCACACCCAATCTCACACCCAGACACTCTCACACCCACAGATGCCCTCTCACACTTATTCTCACCCCTCCTAGAGACAGGCCCTGCGGCCAACTGCCACTGCCACAGGCCGTGTGCAGCCCGGGGTTGTTTGGTGAGGATGGTTGGCCACAGGGACTGGCCACAGGCTACGCACGGGCAAAGGACGTGTGCGACAGTGGTTGGATTAACGTATAGTAATGAAAATTACTTTATGATTAAAAACCATAGAATTTCACTGAAAAAAGCAACGGTTCCAGGGACAATATAGTTAGGAAATAGAATAAAAATACTTAGAAAAGAATATATGAAGGAGGAAACAAAACAGGTAAACTGTTGCATGGTTGGGAAGCAAAGAGATAGACACAATGACGATCTGGAGATCAGGTGGCCTTCAGGTTGCACAACTTGAATAAGCGGGGACATAGCAGAGACATTCGCCACACACTTGGAAAACTTTTATGACTCCACATAGCTACCCCCAAATTAGACACACACAAGCCTTTATTAAAGACTGTTGAATAGGTAGACTTAGTGGGGATCAAAGAACATCCCTAGATGCAGACAACACTGTAGGGGAGGTCGCGACTGCCTTGGGACAAATGAAATCAGAGAAAGCCCACAACCAAATGGATTCCCAATCGAACTATTCAAAAGGCTATGTAATCACACAATCACCCCACTACACGCGGCCATGATGGAAGCACGCCAGGCAGGCACACTGTTGGATGACATGCAAACCACAACGGTGATATTGATCCCAAAAGCGTGGAAACGATCGGACCACTGTGATTCTTATAGGCCCATATCACTGATAAACGCTGAAATTAAAATACTAGTAAAGCTACTGGTGAATAGATTAAAAATAGTAAGAACACATCTAGTGCATCAGGACCAAAACAGATTCTTGCAGAGTCACTCAACCAGGCTGAATCCTTGGCGCCTTTATAATAATTTGGCCTTAGTCCCTGACTCACCAATACATAAAGTAATTGTCTACCTGGAGGCAAACAAAGCATTCAATTCAGTAGAGTGGGCCTAACTCTTTGGCATATTGGAAGGGATGGCTTCCGCCCCAAATATATACAATGGGCCAGACTCCTATACGAATGCCCCACACCCAGTGAAAGGGTAAATGGACATGCCTCATGAAATTTTCTTATCCAGTGAAGCCCCAGACAGGGCTGCACACTTTCTCTGATGCTGTTTACGTTGGCAATTAAAGCGCTGGCAGTATGGATAAGAGTCAACACACAAGTATGATACTTGCAGGGCTGGGAGAGGGATGGGGACTGCATTTCACTATACACCGATGATATTCTGCTGTACCTAACCAAAACGGCACAAACACTAGATAGACTCTGACAGATATTTTACATATTTAGAGCACATTTAGGCTTTGCTATAAAATAGGACAAGCCGTTATTATTTCCACTGGAAGATGGACAACTAGGTAATTAATTCATTCTACCACTCCAGATAAAACATACCAACTTTAAATACTTAGCGATATGGATAACCCACTTCCCAGACTAATACCACAAGGCTAATCTGGCACCTCTTCTGCATCGCCTTGAAAAAGATGTGGGGCATTAGCATTATACTCTCCTTACTAGGGAAAACAGCGATGTTCAAAATGACAGTGTTCCCCAGACCGTTATATATACTACAGAACACACTGCACTGGAGACCAGATATTTTTTTCACTAAGGTAGATAACCAGATGTGTACCATGTTGTGGGCAGGATGACAGCCCAGAATTTCCTTGAAAACATTACAAAGGTCTAAATTTGATGGGGGCATTGCATTGCCTAATGTGAGGAAGTACTATGACGCGGCACAAGTGAGCATAGTAAATGATCGGGCATGCACAGAGAGCAATAATCCCACGTTCTGGAGGGACAGAACAGGGATGGGGACACACAGCTACCTCCATGCATTGTTCAATGGCAATCTCCCTCCTCACACATACCCTGCGGCACACAGGGTAGTGGAAAGCTGGTGGAAGCTCACAAAATAAATGGACTGGCACAGCAGACTGACTCCCAGAACCCCACTGTTGGAGGGTGCCAGACTAAAAGAGATCTTCTCATTGCAGGGGTTCAAAGATTGGGATGCCATAGGTCTATCTATACTGGCAGATGTGTGGAACACTAATGGGGTGGTCCCCTTCTCATACTTACAGAAAGAATACCAAATATCAACACACAATGGCTCAAATATGGACAACTTTCCCACACACTTAAAAATAGTATTTAATCAGACAAGGAGGCACAAGAAGACTCTCCTCTAGAAATCAGACTCCTTGACTGGAGAGTTGAGACAAAACTGGTGTCCCAGATGTATGACACTGTGATGAGAAATACACAAAGCCCATCGCCAAAATTACAAGACAGATGGACATTAGATAAGGAAACTTGGGTGAAGACGACTGGAGAGAAGCGTTAGAATTCCCCACGAGAGTGGCTATAAAAGCTAGCTTTCGATTGATCCAGCTCAAAATATTATGTAGGATACACTATGCATGCACCCTATTATATAATTTAGGCTGGATAAAAGAGGCTGGATGTAGGAGACGCTGCAGGCTAGATGGCTTCTTTATACACATATTAGGGAGCTGTTCCCATATTCAAAAGCTCTGGGGAAGAGTAGAGAAATCATTAACTAGAGCAACAGGTATACCCTTAAATCTGACACCAAGGTTAGCATTACTGGGCATATGAGAGAACACAGACCACACAATCAAAAAACAGTTATCAATCTGGGATGCATGGTGGCAAAAAGAGACATTGCCCAGAGATGGTGTTCTGGTTTGCTCCATACGCACCAGTGTTGGGAAATGTGAAGGGAATACTGTAGGATTATTGAAAAAGAAGTGTACAAAGGCAGGGAATGTATGAAAAAAATACAAATATGGGGAGGATGGGATATGGAAACATGTACGGAGGCAGATTAAATTACCCCGTACACAAACACATTATATAAAGCCAGATGACAAGTGAACTGTGAAAAGTCACAAAGAGGAAACAGGTTTGGAGACGTAATTGAACTGTAAAAATCTGAGGGAGGGATCCGGGTGATACAGAAGGAGTGACTGGATGTTTTTAAAGTAAAATTTTCTTAGTTTTGGAAGATATGACACTACAGAAATATGTTAGATGTGCCACTGAAAATGATGAAAAAAGTTTAAAAAAATACATTAATAAAAAAAATTGGACTTTCAAAGTGGCTAGATTCTGCTATTGGCTTTGTTAAAGCCTACACATTTTAAAAGCATCCGGCATTGCCAATGCCACCAGTTTTACTCACACAACATTGGCAAAACGAGACCAATTGCCTTTGCCAATGGGTGTTTAAAATATCGCCTCCGTCTACGTGTAATGGGGCTTTCAAAGTAACCCTATTGTTCTTGCAAAGTTATAAGTTAACATTTGCTTGCCATTTCCTATATGTTTCCAGTGTCTCAAGCATGTTATTTGGATAGCCTGTGGCTTGCATTCATTCTTGTAATGAGTTACTATTTTTTTTGCTCCTGTATTATTAACAGTAGCACTAGCCTTTGATGGTTGTAGACTGTTATTACAGAGTATTAGGAATGTTTCTCCTCTAAGTGGGTTTGAATTTTTAAATCAAAACTAAGGTTTCTCGTTGTGCATTTGTTGTTTTGCTTATCGTTTCTCTCATATGCGTGCTCACTTTGGTGCTTGTGGTTTTAGAGTGATTTGTCGTTTTGGGCATGGTGTCAGTTATGTATTATTCTTTTTTAGTGTGGGGATGCCCTGTATTTTTTGTGTTGTAGTTGTTTCTAAGGTACGGTTAACAAGATTCTCATTGGGAAAAAAGCTAGTAGCAACAATCTGGGACAAGAATGTAATCAGGTGGTGAAGGGCACAGTGAAAAGTAGGGCTTGCATGGTTTCGACACATCCAGCACTCGGAAATGGCTCCTTATATATGATTTTGGCATGACAGGAACAAATATCATAGCAGGGACTCTGCCTCATCTTGGATTGGGAACCTCTGTTAACATTCCGTGGGCTAAGCATCACTCTTAGTTTGACCTGGGGTATACAGAGCTTATCCATACCCTCTTTCTGGAGTCCCTGGCATTCACCAGGTAGGTGAAGGAGAAGGAGACTCACAAGGTAGACATCCTTTGGCCAGCATAGCGTTTGTGACTTCACCTCCACCTCAGTGGTCAAACTATCCAATGGAATCCAGGGCAGCTCAGGTGGCGCGAGAGCTCAACAATGCCAAGGGCCCAGTGTCTGTAGATACACCGCCCATCAATGTGAGCCATGTTTCCTCCTCTGCGGCTCTTCTGAGGCCTCTTGTGAGCTCTGTCGTCTCAATAGTGTTACAGCACAGCAGTGCCTTATATCCCTGCTATCATATGCACATTCCTTATCTCTGGTTAAGGTAAGGATCTGACATGATAAGGAAACAGCTACGGAACAAACCCTGTGTGTATGCTACGGACAACTGCTATGCTGCTTGCTCATCATGCACAAGTGGAATTATTTAAAATGTCATGAATCAATTCAGTCTCTAAACAGAAATCTTTTTTTTTATTTAAATAATTAGTTCATAAAGAATTTTGTTGACAAGCTAGTGTTGTGTGTTTATAAACAACACAAATGTTTTAAAGTTGTAGATACGGAATGACTGACTCGAGTCTGCTTTCAGTTGCATTAGTGGCAAAATTAAAAATTACACTTTTAGGTGTAATATGTATAAACTGCTTGCAGTAAGAAGCACGACTTGTCACTATCCTCTGAATCTTTATCTGATACCATTGAGTGGGGTTCTAAAGAGGATACATGCTCAATAAATTTGAATACTTCAATAATTGAATAATTTATTCTAGGATGAGTCTATAATATGTGGGGCGGACATACCCTCACACCTGAAAAATAGGGATGTTGGCAAGGTTCTTGTAGCATTTAAGGGCCTCTGCTCTCTTGTATTATGGGGCCAAAGGCATGCACTTCAATGAAAATGAATTCCCAACGCTGGTGCAACATGTGGCGTTGTTACAAACAGATCATTTAAGAAACGTTATTTTTGTAGTGAAAACGTTGATGTATGCAAGGCTTATTTATTAAATGTAAGATGAATGTCGTTGTAAAGACAAGCCTATTTCACAACTTTGGCTGACTGCTTTGTGTATTTTTGTGTCATCCTGTATTTGAGCACTGTTATTCTGATCTGGAGTTGCACATATATTCCTAGACTGGTGCTTGCGGGAGGAATTAAAAATGTTTCCTTATTTTATAAGGTGTACATGTCTTGTAGCAGTTGTATCAGATATTGGAATACTAACTACTGAAACTGTACAACGCCAATGAGCAGCTGCTACCTGCCTGTTACTGGTCACTGGGACCACTCTCACTCAAACTTTGTTCGAGTGCCAACCAAATGTTACAGGGACGTCATAGCTAGGTTCTGAATTTACACGCACAAAGCCAGAGAAAATCAGCAGTTTTAGTTAGATATTTCAAGTAACTATAACTGACGCCCCAAGGTAAGTATAACTTGGGCCCCCGCCATGCACAATTTTCTCAATATTTTTTTTGTGCAAATTTTGCAGTGATAATATCAATGATGCCATAGAAGGTGTCATCAAAGATGTAATATGTAGGGTAATTAGCTGCGCTTGGCGAGGGCGCAAGTTATAGTTACCTTAGGGCGCAATTTATAGTTACTTGAGTTATATTTTAATTATTACTGCAGAATATATATATATATATATATATATATATATATATATATATATATAAAGGTTACAGGGACATTGTAGTTAGGTTCTGAATTAACTCACACCCCCCCCAACATGCACAGTTTTATCTTCAATAATTGGACTGATAATGTTCCATTGAAATTTTTATTGACATTGACATGTTTCCATAGAAAAAGCGTTTTTTGACTTGCCTATATCTTTGGCACCGCTTGACAAATATTCACGAGATTGTCCAAAAAAAGTGGCCATGATTCTTGTTGCACACTGGGTGATCCATCAATTGGGGGGGGCGAGAAAAAGGGGGCTCAAAGCATGGCGTTTCCCATGTTAATTCCCATCGGACCTGTCAAAATGTCTACAGATCGAACCACTAGACGCCATTACACCAAATTTGGCAGAAAGCTAGCTTCCGGTATGCAGATTGTACTTTTTTTTATTTGGTGTAAATCCATTGAGTGGTTTAGGAGATATTTAAGGGCAGATAATTTTGTGTGTATCTATCTATCTATCTATCTATCTATCTATCTATCTATCTATCTATCTATCTATCTATCTATCTATCTATCTATATGTATATATTCACTGAAAAAAAACATAGGTTGCAGGGACGTTATAGTTAGGATCTGAATTTACTAGTACAAAACCATAGAAATTCAGCCGTTATATTTAGAGTTCTTTAAAGTAACTATAATTCGTGCCCTAAGGTAACTAGAACTTGCACTTTTACATGCACAGCTAATTACTCCACATAATATGTAATTGATGAGATCTTGTATAACATCTTTGATATCATTGCAATGTTTGCAATCACGTTATTGATTAGAAAACTGTGCATGGCAAGGGTGCAAGTTATAAGTTATAATTACATTTTACATTTAGTTGAAGCCCCAGGGATGTGTGGGTCCTCGGGGCTGCGGGGGGGGGGGGGAGGGTCAGGCATTACATTTAGTTGAAGCTCCACAGAGGCTGAAAAGATCCCACAAAACATAAATGTTCCTGGGACCTGGCTCACCTCGTGGCTGCAACTAAAGTAGACGCAGCAGCCTGTGCTTGGTTTTTTAAAACTTTTTCGTCACATCTGCTGCAACACGTGTCAGGGTGTCCTTACCTTGAACCCTTTTGGTTTTTTTGCATCTTTTTTCCTGGGACTCAGCTGAAGCCAAGTCCCAACATCACTACTAACACTTCCTTGTTGAAGTGCTGGCAGCCAATCAGATCTAAGCACAAGGTCGGAAGGGTTTACAGAATCTTTGTGTCCCTTAATGTACAAGTTTGGACTTTCTTTAATTTCTCAAAAAGTACTGAACGGATTCACACCAAATCACAAAAAAGCAGCTTTCTGGACAAGACCTAGCTTTCTGCCAAATTTAGTGTAATTCCGTCCTGTGATTTGGCCATTATCGCTGTTCAGAATCCCCATAGAAAAATTAATGGGAAAAAATTGTTTTGGAATCCCCCTTTTTCCTTGGCTCCCGCTTGACGCATCACCCGAAACTTTGAAGACAGCAGCTGAACTGACCAAGGTACAAGTTTTTGAAAATGTCATGAAGATTTGTCAAGCGGCACTAAAGTTATTGGCAAAACAACAAACACTCTTCCAATGGAAACTGGGTCCTAACTATAACTATCTACTGGTGACTGCCAGTATATATGTATATACTGGCAGTCACCTATATATATATATATATATATATATATATATATATATATATATATATACACACATACACATATGTACATATCTATATCTAGATGTAGATATAGGTAAAGATATGGATATACCTGTGTAGGTAGATAGATAGATAGATAGATAGATAGATAGATAGATAGATAGATAGATAGATAGATAGATAGATTGATTACTGGTGTCAGAGAATATGGGCACATCATATCACCTTAGGATGTGCCAATTATTGTCAATAGGGACCCTGCCAACGTTCCTTACTCTTTATAATCCTCTCTCTCTTTCACTGACAGTTTCAATACTGGTCCCGAATTTCAATGAACGACTAAACAGAGCCTGCAAGCCTGACCTCCTCCGTCAGTATTTGGAAGGCTTTTTCTTCTGGAAAATGTAGACAAAATAGGGCATCTAGGGCATTTAACAACACTATTTCACACAAAGGAACACACAAAAGCACTATTATTAAGCAATACTGAGCATCCCGAAAAGGTTTTACTGTTCACCACCACAGATTTCCTAAAAGTGTCTAAAAGCTATAGGTGATGAGACACTTCAGGAAATGTAATCTCAAACTGCTTATTTTTTTTATGTTCACTCCCAATTCACCTACACTTATCTTATTCAGTCTTGCCACATCACAGAGTTTTCAGTCATATGTTCTGGAGCTACTTGTGAGGGGTGTGGCGAAAACATAAATTACACAGATTTCACAGTCTTAGGGCCTATAGACCAGAGCTACAGATTTAACACTTTTGTAGATGCTGAGGTTACCGAGACTTACAGGTTATAGCCGTAGACAGCTTGCACCGATTATAAAAAGTCTGAGTCTTATGAAGTAACAGTGATTATCACTCCAGTGCCAGCTTTATAAAGTTGTATATTTGTAAAATCAATATTTTTGACCCCAACATAATTTTCAGTTGTCAGAAATACATTCCTTGTAACAAAGATGATAATTTGTCTGGAAAAAAAACCTTTTCAATGTTTAGTACATGCATGCTTGATGCTCAGAAAGCAATTTGTCATGTTCATCAAGAATCCATATGTACTACAGCTAACAGAGATACATTCTGTCTTGCATGCACATGTATCACCATCTCGTGCCATAAATGCAAATAATATGCCACACATAGCCAGCATTATGACATGGCCGCACAGTTTCATAGATGAGCATATACATGCCATAGATGCCAGAGAATGCCACAAATTATAACCATTGTGCCAGGCCAGAAATGATACCATCACATCAGTGGGGCAAATGTTATGCCAAAAATACCACTATTATGCCATGGCCAACTGTATCTCAGGATGGGCAAAAACAAGTCATGAATTCCCACAATGTGCCATGAATTGCCCCAGTTGTGTCAGAGCAAGTATTATTCCAGGAGCTGGCATCATTTCATGGATGCTCAAAATATGACAGAAATTAACACTATTCTGCTGGGATCAGCACAATACAAGAGATGGGCATCAAGTGCAACGGGTGAACACAATATCCCACGAAGTACCATTTTTATCTCAGGGTCAGCATTAACCATCTTGTAGCTATGACAACATGCCATTATGCAGGGTCAGTACTGAATCAAGAATGAGCAACATCATGCATGGATGCCCAATTATGCCCAGCATAATTCCAAAGGTGGGCACCCATCATGCTGTGGATGGCCACAATAGTCCAAGAAAAGCCACCATTATACCATGATAAGCACCAGGTTTGGACATTATTATGACACGGATTATAGGAATATGCCAAGATTTACCACCTTTAAGTTAAGGCCATCATACCATCAGTGCTAGGCACTAGCATGCCATGGATACTCACACTGTCAGAAAATTGAGTATCATTAAATTGAGCATCATTAAACTGAGCAATTATAACACCTATTTGCAATGTTCAGAAACAATGGAAGTGTATATGTATGACGTACTATATAAGCACCAATTTATCATTCAAGTCATTCTTTTTATTTTTTATGGAATTTTTGTTTACAGCTTTGAACCCATAAACCATTTGGCTAAGGTTCAGCCAAATGCTAACTTACCAACTGGCGACAGACGACTTGGTAGACTAAAACCACCAAACCACCTGCTGATTATGTGAGTATGGTGCCTTTTGGGCAACACTCAGACCTGCAAGAATTACAGGATTACTAGTTAGTCAGTGAGCTCCAAACTCCTTACACTATGAATGGGCATGCACAAGACACAAGGCTATGGGCCTGGTTACGACCTTGGTGGAGGGGATTAATCCATCACAAACATGATGGATATCCCGCTCGCCATATTGCATGTTCCATTATATCCTATGGAACTTCTAACACGGTGGACGGGATATCTGTCACGTTTGTGATGGAGTTATCCCCTCTGTCAAGGTCGTATTCAGGCCCTAAATGTGGCCTATTCAAGAACTGCATTTTGTAGTATAGTTTGTGGTACTACAAAAAAGCTACAAAATGCTATTCACAAATCTAGCTGCGGAGTTTACGCCTCCACCGCTCCCATACCTATATGTGTGGAGCTCTCCGCCCCAAACGCAGTTTCCACACTTACAAATATATACATTTTAGTAGTAAATGTGGGAGGGAACACGGGTAGTGGCTGTAAAATGGGGAACACTTTAGAATAAAGGGGAGGAGTTAAGGGTGGGGTAAGAGTGGCTAGGTGGGTTAGGAAGAATCAGGGAGGGGGTTACAGAGGGGTGTCAGTCCACCCACAAAAGAGTAAGCCAATGGCTATTCACAAACTGTACATCTATAATTACTCTTAGTTCACAGCTGTAGTAAGTCAGGCAGCACAAGTGGCAAATCACAAATAATTTTTCATTGCCCTCACAAATAAACAACAGAGTTAGGGACATAAAAAATATCCCAAATAAAATAATGTTCAATTAAATTATTGAAAATATTTACAAATACAAACCAATATAACTAAATGTTTAACTTGATTTATAAAATTAGTGCATATTTCAGGTAAATTGCAAAATATTTAAATAACCTTTTTGTGCACTTAAAGGATAACGGAACTGTAAATCTTATTACAATAATTAAACTACTTTTAATAAATTCTATGCATCACTTTTAAAACTGTTAATGCACAGTAATGAAACTAAATAGTTGTACTTTACATAGCAATCTACATTGTACTTTAAACTTCACGAACATATTTCTAATTTAATGTATTATATTCATCCTAATTAAATATTTAATTCACAATTAAGTTAATAGTGCTGTGGCATTTTTTATTTAGTTAAAAATAGCGTAAAATACAAGTGCCACAAACAGCAACAACATACATTCTGGTTGTTCACATTGTTGCTGTGCCCCCATGCTAAGTTTGTGTCATGAACAGCATGTATATGCATCGTGGCATAAGAGTGTAATTAGGGGAATTACAAATAACATGCATAATGCAAAATTACCAAAATTGCATTATATATGCCGCCGTAACGAAAATTTCAATCAGGCCTAATTTTCTCTTCTCTCCCCTCTGACTCTTGTCTCCGTTTGTCTTCCTTCCCCTCCTTTTCTATATACCTTGTCTCCCTATCTTTCGCTTTCTCAGCTGTCTCATTCTCCTTCCAATCTCTCCTTTTATCACCTCTCAGTCACCAGCCTTTAATATTCTCTTTCTCTTTTGCACTGGTTGACGTTCCCCTCTCACTTGTCTGTCACACCATCACCTCTGCTGTATTTCTCATTGTGTATGTCACTCTCTTTCACTTACACAGATGCCAGTTTTTAACTTTTCTCTCTTTCACACACTGGTCTGTCCGTGATGTGCACTTATTCTCCTCTTATCTTTTATCCTTCACTGGTTGTCTCTTCCACTTTCACTTCTGGTCTTTCATTTTTCTCCTCTCGCTCTGCCTTTTTCCCACCTATAGCTTTCTAACCTCTCTCTCTTCTCCTGCCTCCCTCTGTCGCTTTGCTCTTGAATCTCCCACTTGCTCTCTCACTTAAATTTCTCTTACAAACATGGCATTATTGTGTCTGTATTTTCCTGTCCTGCTTCTCTTCCCAGTGACTTTGGCCAGTAAGGAGGAAATAATCTTCCAGAAGGCAGAAATTGAGGTGGCCTGGTTGTGATGGCCTCAGTCTTCTATAACAATTATTAAATTGACGCTTATGTGTAGAATTCAGATGTGTATATGCCACTAGATTCTGATCAAACACGTGTTTTCCAAAGGATTCTGGATACGATTCTAAACGCATTTTTTTAGAAGGATTATATCAATGAAAAAGAAACAGATCGTTTTTGAGAAATGAATTTCCTTGGAGACCAAAAATGTATATGTTCCCTAAAGTACACAAGAATTTTATTGACCCCGTTCAGACCAATAGTTTCAGCTCATTAGTCCCTAAATTAACCGGTGGACCATTATATAGCTATCTTCTTACAACCTATAATACAGGAAATTAATTCTTACTTTCAAGAGACCACTTCATTTTTGAATAAGTTATCAAACATACCTTTGGATACCACACAAGCAGTGCTTAATTTGAGTCAGTGGTTTCCAATGCTCAGCACCCAAAGTTTATTGTCAACGCCTGGCACATGGTGATACTGTTTGTCTAAGTTTGAGGGGAGCACGTCAACAGTTGTTTAATAATTAATTATGCATTAAAATCACTAATACCTGCCTCCTGAAGGTATGCAAACAGCTTAGGCGGCATGCATTAGTCATTTTTATTTATATTTGAAGCTTGACTTGTTACAGTTGTATGAGTGTGAAGATTGGTTGTGATGCTAGTGTCATTGACAATGCAAGTGGAGGCAATTGGTGGTGCAAGCTGCAGGGGCCTTCTTACAAGGGCCCTTACACTAATTATTTTACTGCATACAAGAATTGTGGCTCTGTTTGAATGATGTTAACTTCCTATGTACCTCTGTACCTCATACAGTGGAGATGGAATCTGTTAGCTGGGCTCTACAACAAAAAGGTGAAATTGGTGCCAATAAAGTATTATCGTTGGCTGTACTTCACTATTCCTTACGTCATGGTTACTTCCAATGGAAAGAAAAATTATTTTTACAGAAGAATTGAACTTGTATGGCCTTCTCAGCAGCACAAAGCTAGCCAATATTTTTATGGCTAAGTTCGAGACATAGTTAATTTTTTTACATGATTCTCAAAATGAACACTTATTAGAATATTTTCATCATATTGATTATATCTTCAATATTTGTAGAGGCACAGAGGTGGAGTTAGAAAGTAATATTATAATGCTGAATATAAGGAATCGAAATGTTCAGTTAATTCATCAGATTGATAAAACTGAAATCTCATTCCTTGATGCTCTGTTAACTTTAGGAAACCAACAGATAAAAACACTAGTCTCCATTTTCAAAGGTTTCATCTACCACCTCTTAAAGAACATTTACCTATTTCTCAATTTATACATCTTAGAAGAATTATACCTCACCCTGGAAAATATGATACCCATTTGACAGATATGCCCTGCGCATTGTTGAAAACATGTACCATTGCCCAGAGTGCCCAACTGTAGTGTTCTCTCGATCCCTAATGTTGATTTTCTGTTTTGGATGAACATAGATCATGCATGTGTGCCTGTCTCAAGGACTGTGGTCTAGTTGGATTGGGAGGGGTTCCTCGAAGTGCTACCTTCATGGTGGTGGAAGGTAAAACATTCACCAGGAGTTAAGAAGCATGAGCGTAGTGGTTGAAGCATATTGTGTAGTGATCAGTAGTAGTGAACAGGACTTTTTTACCCTGTGTCACTGGAGTAAGGCCTACAGGCTCACTTTTTAAAAAAAAGTTCAGCTGCTGTGTTTTTAATTTACCTTTGGTCTACATCAGGTAGGTATGGACTGCTGCATAGAGCAATTGTATGTGTTCCTGGGAAGGGTACAGCACATGAATAGAGCAGTACCATGCAGTGTATATATGCTTAGTAAATGTAGTGGGTGTATTTATGCCTGTGATGAATACATTACATGAGAGACATAGGCCCTCATTCGGACCTTGGCGGGCGGCGGAGGCCGCCCGCCAAAGTCCCGCCATCAAAATACCGTACCGCGGTCGCAAGACCGCGGCGGGTATTTTGACTTTTCCCCTGGGCTGGCGGGCGGCCGCCGAAAGGCCGCCCGCCAGCCCAGGGGAAAACGACCTTCCCACCATGAAGCCGGCTCGTAATCGAGCCGGCGGAGTGGGAAGGTGCGACGGGTGCTACTGCACCCGTCGTGTATTTCACTGTCTGCTATGCAGACAGTGAAATACTAGCGGGGCCCTCTTAGGGGGGCCCCTGCAGTGCCCATGCCATTGGCATGGGCACTGCAGGGGCCCCCAGGGGCCCCGCGACACCCCCTACCGCCATCCTGTTCCTGGCGGGCGAACCGCCAGGAACAGGATGGCGGTAGGGGGTGTCAGAATCCCAAAGGCGGCGCAGCAAGCTGCGCCGCCTTGGAGGATTCCAACGGGCAGCGGAAAACCGGCGGGAGACCGCCGGTTTTCCTGCACTGACCGCGGCCAAAGCGCCGCGGTCAGAATGCCCTGCGGGGCACCGCCGGGCTGTCGGCGGTGCTCCCGCCAACCGCGAGCCTGGCGGTCACAGACCGCCAGGATCGTAATGAGGGCCATAGTTCTGTACAGAGCATACGGAATGAGAGTATTTGCTGGGAGTATAGGTGCTTGTGTGAAGTACAATACAAGAAGGATGAAGTGTTTTGCCTCACTCACATCGAAAGTGTGTGTGGTAGAATATGTTGTAGTAAATGGCACATCTTAGGTAATAGAAACACTTCAGTAATGGACAGTGCACACAAAATCGGTGTGTGTGCAGAATGCATGTGTACATGTAAGGGTACAATAGATGGAGGTATTAGTGCTAAATAGCGGTGACTCCTCCACAGTGGCGGAGGAGTGTCACCCCACTGGCTAAGATCCAGCAACTGAAAAATAAAACAAGATTTTATAATTGTTTTATTTTTCAGCTGCTGGCTGAGCGAGCATGTGCAGGGAGGGGCGGGGCTGGGCCATGGGATGGAGGGGCGGGGGGGACTGGAGTGGAGTGCGCTTAAGTGTGCTTGTCAATTTGGCTAGCCATCTTAGGCCTGCCAAACAGACATGCACACTTAGGTTTCTCAAACCCAGCTGTGTTGCACAACAGGGTTGGAAAAGGAGCAGAGACTCCAATGCGCTGTCTGAGTGACAGTCCAAGCTGCTCAGACCAATCCTGACACTGCTCTCATACTACAGATAGTATGAGAGCAGCACCAGGATTGCATGGGGGTGCCTCTGCTGGTGGAACCGCTGAACGACTGCCGTCTTCACTGAGAACAATGTTACTGATGGATTGACGGAGGTGCAGGACGGAATCAGCCAGGGCGATGCTGAACTCAGCACCTCTCTGTTGATTACAACTTGGTTGTCTGCCAGCCTTTTCATGTAGGTTTCACCATCATGAAAAGGCTGGTAGAGAAGAGGTGCAAGGGCCACAGGGTGCTGGTGTCCCCTGTGGGCAGCAGCATTGCTGCCAGCTCGATTACGGGCCGGCGACAATGCTGGCGCCATTTTCCTGTTGAAGCCTCCATTAAAAGGCTGGTGGAGAACAGGTGCAGGGGACACGGGGGGCCCTGCACTGCCCAATCTTGGGTATGGGCAGTTCAGGGGACCCCCTTCCTAGCACCATTGTAATGTGCACTGCCTGCTCTGCAGACAGTGCGCATTACGAGGGTGCTGGTGTCCCCTGCGGGCTGCAGTATTGCTGCCAGCTCAATTACTAGCCAGCGACAATGCTGCCACCATTTTCCCGCTGGGCTGACGGCAAGAAAACTTGGTTTCTGACCGTCAGCCAAGCAGGAAAGTCACAATGGGGCCAGAGGGGAGGTCACCAGTAATTCAGCAACTTCCCTGTCAGACGTTTGGCGGACGGGTCTTCCCGTCTGCCAAACTTGTAATTGGCCCCTAAGTATGCTGTGAATGTACACTGAGTAAGTGTGTCTGAAATAAAACATTACATGGTGGACCCTGGGTTCCTGTCTGCCTGGTGAAGATGTGAGGAGGACAAGGAATCTCCCCAGTCAGATTTGTGTGTTGCTGCATTCCCGTGAGCTGGGTGGGACACACACTGGAGGAATAAAAGGAAAATACACCCTTTACAGTTCAAAAGACTGGAACCTCTGTACCTCATACAGTGGAGACGGAATTGCGTCGTTTTTTTTTACGCAATTCCGACGCAAAACTAACTCCATATTTATACTTTGGCGTTAGACGCGTCTAGTGCCAAAGTCCATGGAGTTAGCGTCATTTTTTAGCGTGGACACCTACTTTGCGTTAATTATATGCAAGGTAGGCGTTCCCGTCTAAAAAATCGACTCCGAGGCATGTGCGTCGGATTTATACTCCCGGGAGTGGGCGGGTCAAAAAAAATGACGTACGGCCGCTTTTGCTCTGTTTTTTAGCGCCTGCAAAAGGCAGGCGTTAAGGGACCTGTGGGCTCTGAAGGAGCCCAGAGGTGCCCTCCCATGCCCCCAGGGACCCCCCCTGTCAAACTTGCCCACCCCAGGAGGACACCCAAGGCTGGAGGGACCCATCCCAGGGACATTAAGGTAAGTTCAGGTAAGTGTTTTTTTTTTTTTTTTGTGGCATAGGGGGGCCTGATTTGTGCCCCCCTACATGCCACTATGCCCAATGACCATGCCCAGGGGACATAAGTCCCCTGGGCATGGCCATTGGGCAAGGGGGCATGACTCCTGTCTTTGCTAAGACAGGAGTCATTTCTATGGGGGTTGGGAGTGAAACAAAATGGTGCAAATCGTGTTGAGGTGAAAAAATTGCCTCAACCTGACTTGCCCCATTTCTTGACGCCCAAGCCCCATATCCCCCTACGCCGGCGCTGCCTGGTGTACGTCGTTTTTTTTAACGCACACCAGACGGCGCCGGCGGCTAACGCCGGCTAACGTCATTCAATAAATACGGCGCCCGCATGGCGCTTCAGAATGGCGTTAGTCGGCGCTAATTTTGTTGACGCAAAACTGCGTTAGTGCAGTTTTGCGTCAAAAAGTATAAATATGGGCCAAAGTGTGGACTTAGTATCACATTGAACTATTTTGTTTGCCCAGATTGCACTGTCATTGGATATGTGTGTGAGGGGGCTCTTTATGATTAAGAAGTCTGGTGGCACTCCAAAGGCAGTGGGCCTGAATTTTGTCCCTGGGGGAGAAGTGCATGTGGGTGAGAGCTGGAAAACATATGCTTTCTCATAGAATGTGGAACAAAAAAGAAGAAAGTAGTTCCAAAAAAGTGAGTAGTGGAAGGATAAAAATCAACCAAGAGACCATGGTCCATGTGAGGGGCAAACATCAGAAGAGGAAAGCAAACCATCTAATAAGAGCAAGGAAATTATACTTTCAATTAAGCCAACTAGCTGTAAGCAATTGATGAGCTTTAAGCCCACTGTAAATGTTTGGTAGGCCCACAATAGTTCTAAAAATCACGTGAAGGTAACTGAAACAAAACTATATTTGTGACATTTTACAAAAAGCCTGGCAAGTCATTGTAGATGTTCTTCTGTGGCAGTCAGAATTATTTGCTAAGGATTTTCTCGAGCCCTCTCAGTGAAAAAGGCGACACAGTACGACACAAAGTAATACATCAACTTACTTCCCATTATAAAAGCCAGACAATATTAGCAGCTCTACATAAGCGCCCTCTCGTCATTTAGTAAATGACCCCTTTAATATCTTCTGTGTTTAGTGCCTGTAATTGTTTCCGTGGACCTGCTTGCATATTTTATATTTTTTGCTAAATAATGTGTTCCTGACGGACACTGCACACAATATCCAAGCTCTTTTAGCCCCTAATTCGTTTAAGTACCCACCCGCCCTTGTGGCTACACAACCACACTTCAGTGCCCTAGGGAGCTTTGGAATGCCATTGCATATATCGTGTGAAGAGCGGGGGCTACTCATTCATTCACGAGCATGCTGAAATCTCAAGGATTTTCTCGTTGCAGAAGCAGCGAGGGAGGGGATGTTTGAAGCTTAGTAGAAAATTCTAAACTGTCTGCGCGAGAAAGATCATAGGAATGCTGCCCCGGGGTTTTTAGAGAAACTGGCTGCTATCCTCAATGTTGAAAGGAAAGAAACCACAACCAATCAGCTTCTTGCCAAGATAAAGAGATACTGAGGGACTCCCAATCGTCCATATGCGAATAGTACAGAACGATTGTGCAAAAGCCCAATTCGAGCATCAGAGGAAGCGCAAACATTTCACAGAAGCACTGATAAAAGGCTTTCGACAGGATATTTCACAACTCGCCTCGATGAGTTTTTGTGGATAGTACAGTCACGAATACAGTAGGTGCTGAAATTTTCATTCATGAATATGAAACAGTACCAGATGCAGAGCACTCTATATTAAAAACCCTAGGCTGAAACGTACTGCAGATTGTATTAAAACCGCATCAACGATGTTCAAATCAAGGTCAAATTCAATAGTAAGGATAATTATAATAATATGGGTGCAATGCACAACTCACCTGCAATGTTTTCCAGATTCCAAACTTCACAAGGGTTGCAAAGTTTGGTAAACGTCACAGACGTTTGCTCGTATTCAAACATATTTAATTTTTTTGGGAAGTATTTTACAGTAAAAATGTTTTTACAGTTGATTCGGTCAGTAAAAGTTACATTTTTGTAGGAATTTTCTTATGCAAATACCACCTTCAATAACTTTGCTTTGTTTACTTTTTAAAACTACTCAACACTGAAAAGCTTGTTGAGTTTTGGGGAAAGAGCTTATGAACTTACTTCTTTCTTCCACCACCTCAGACTTCCTGTGACTGTCTCACTCTTGTGGGTTCTTTTGTATCTCTTGTTTCTTAGTTTGTCACTGTTTTCCTCTCATTCTCTTCATTCTCAGCTTCTTGCCTTTCTCATTCTTGCAGTGAAAGTACACCGCCGGCTTGCGCCATTCCTGGATGCCAGCTGGGCGTCATATTCAAGCTATGATGCTAGCCATCAGTAAGACCCAGTTAATGTCAAAATTACTGACGCTAACCCGGTGGGAGAGGCCTAGGGGAAACTTGAGCTTGTGCATGAAAGAATGGCGCTAGTCAGGTTAGAGTTTTAAAAAAATGACTCTAATCTGATTAGAGTCATTATTTACACGCACAACCCCGATGGACATGACTCCTGTCTAAGTAAAGACAGAAGTCATGCCCCCCAGCCCAATGGGCATGCCCAGGGGACTCCTATCCCCTGGACATGGCCATTGGGCACAGTGCCATGTAGGAGGGCCCAAGTTAGGCCCACCTATGGCACTTTGCACAAACAATAAAAATACTTACCTGGATTTACCTTGGATGGGTCCCCCCATCTTTAGGTGTCCTCCGGGTGTGGGTGCGGGTGAGTGGGGATGTCCCTGGGGGGGCAGGAAAGGGCACCTATGGGCTGTTTAAATAGTCTCTGACCATGGAAAAATGCCCACAGGTCCCCTAACACCTGCCCTGACTCAGACGTTAAATAATGGTGCTAAGCAGGCTTAGCGCCATTATTTAAGGCCCTCCTCCTCCCGTGCGTGAGTTTTGCACGGGAGAATAAATAAGGTGCTAGGGCCTTTGAGTCACTTTTTGCCTGGGAACGCCTACCTTACATCGCATTGACGCAAGGTAGTTTTCCGCAGGCAAAAAATGACTTTAACTCCAGACATGTCTAGCACCAAAAAATATAAATATGGAGTTAAGTTTACATCGGATTTGCATTAAAAAAATGATGAAAATCTGGCACAAACAGAGTATAAATATGCCCCTCAGAGCGCACCACCACTACTCCTCCTCCATGGTGACAAGAGGGTTGCTGGCCCCACCCCGCCCTCCGTAAGCAGAAAAATAAAATGATCATAAAGTACTTTTATTATCATTTAATTTTTCTGCCTTTCAGAAGTGGGGCAACGCTCCTCCGCCAGAGCAGAGGAGCAGCCCTTGGCCAGTGCCCACAACCTGCAATCAGAGACACAAACTAAACATTGGTTGTGGGCATTTTAGCCTTTTTATGAAGACAGTTTTGGAATGGTGAACCAACCGTTCTCTTGGCCAAGTTATGAATTACAAAAGTTAGTTATAGAGATTAAATTAGAATTGCCAGTAAATAATTTCCTTAACCCGTTCAGTGCGGGAGTCGGCCACTGGCTGACGCCCACACTACCTCCCTGGTGTGGGTCACGACCAGTGACCAACACCAGGCAGAGGGTTAAAAAATCCTCGAGGATTTTTTATTTTGTTTAAAAACCCTGGGAGACATGGAATATCTTCCCTGTCTGCCCACGCCCCTCAACCCGCCCCATTGTGAGGTCAGGTCGCCGCAAGGCTGCTTCCTGCGCCAATGGGGAAAAGGGCCCAAACGGCCTTCCCGACATTCAGGAAGGCCTTGTTTGAAAGGGGAGACTCTCCCCTTTCAGACAAGGCTTTCCTGAACGTGTTTCCTGGTCCTCAATCGCAGAGCAGGAAACCCCAGTAGACACCAGGGATTTCACTTGGGGGGTCGGCCCCCTTGGAAATCAAGCCTCTGCCTCCCTCCCCCGGGAGCATATTTTTTAAAATAAAGGTAGGCACCCCCCCAGGTGCTCATTTTAAAAAAATAAAGAAATTTACAAGGGGTCGCCTGTGGGCAGGGTGACCCCCTGTTGGGGCAATAATTTTTTTAGTAGTTGTAGGGTTTCCCTGGGGGCCATTATGTCCCCCAAGGAAACCATACAACTACACAAAATATATAGATCTATATATATAGATATATCTATCTATGTAGATAGATATATCTATCTACATAGAGAGCTATATCTATCTATCTATATATATATATATATATATATATATATATATATATATATATATATATATATATATATATATAGATCACTTTTGTCAATGCATGTGTGGTTTCCCTGGGGGCTGTGATCAGCCCCCAGGAAAACCAAACCCATATATAAAAGAGATCTATCTATCTATCTATCTATCTATCTATCTATCTATCTATCTATCTATCTATCTATCTATCTATCTATCTATCTATCTATCTATCTATCCATCTATCTATCTATCTATCTATCTATCTATCTATCTATATATATATATAGGTTGTCTTGCAGTTGCAGCTTGCATCTTCAAAGCAATGCACATACTTCAACTGACGAGTTTCAACTGTAGATTTTAGGCAGCAATAAAAAAGTCAAGTAAGTCTTGTGATTCAGACTTTTGTCTAGTGGCAGTTTTGGTGTCAGGTTTATATGCCTACTGCAAAGGGCAAATCTGTATTTTATGTAAATAGCTGAGTACATTAGTAAAGTCAGCTATTACCTGCGCTATAATACAAATTAAATGTATGTGTGGGGGGTGGCTATGGAGAGATGTAGGGCACTTTTGCCGGGTCGTAGTGAGGGAATCCGAGGAGGAGGTCATGGGAGCGGGTGCACCAAAAATGATTGTTGGAGTGGGCGCTAGAGGTCCTAAAGACTGTGACAAGGTGTTTTTTGAGTGTCTTGAAAGAACGTGCTGATTGAGGGAAGAAGTGAAGGTAAGGTGACCTCTAATGTTGCATGTATCACACACACACCAGCAATTCCGTGACTGTCTATGTAGGCTAGTGTTTTAGAGCAACAGTTTAACCAGTAGCAGAGATGGCATTTCGTTGGATGACTGCTGCTCACACCCTCACTCGGGTTATAGAGGACAGCTCTGACATAGGATCAGAGACTGAGACAGCAGATACTGAGACAGCATTTGAGGGATAGGACAATGGCGCAGACTGTGGGAGTGATTTTTGAGTCGGAGGAGTCCCATTCAATAACTCCTCTTCCAGTAATTATGAGGGAGGTGATGAGCACAGTCCTGCTGTCCCTTCGCAAGCACAGTCTGTGCAATGGGATTATAGTGGGTTAGCCCAACCCAGAGAGCAGGTGAATGCAGCGGCAAGCACAGAGAGAGGGTGCTCTTTTGGGAGCTCCCCAATTTAGTTCATCCCCAAATTCCACCACCCAAATCATATTGTGGAGACATCAAAATTATATATCACAAAACAAACTGGTTTTGTAAGGCAGGCACCTGGGTTTTTGATCCTGGGCTTGGCGTCCATATTGGGAAACATATTAAACCCAGACAATTCTGGAAACTAGACATCAGGGGGAGTCCACAGAGGTGTGACTTGTGTGGATTCCCCAAAGTTTTCTTACCCAGAATACCCTGCAAAGCTGAAATGTTGAATAAAAACTCTATTTTTTCTTGCATTTCTGTCACACAAACTAAAGGAATATGCTGGGATCCACACACTTCCTACCACCCAGTGATTCCTCACCTGTCCTGATAAAAACACTACCCTATTTGAGTGCCTGTACCTAGTGCCTGCGTCATGAATGGATCACCCCAGGGTCAACAGTTGCCTCATGTAAAGACCAACATTGACCGTTGTGTGATCTATTTCTATCCTGGGCACTAGGCTTACCCACACAAATGAGGTACCATTTTTATTGGGAGACTTGGGGGAATGCTGGGTGGAAGGGAATTTGTTGCTTCACTTTGATTCCAGAACTTTCTATCACCGAAATGTGAGGAAAAAGTGTTTTTTTTGCCAAATTTTTAGATTTGCAAAGGATTCTGGGTAACAGAACCTGGTGAGAACCCCACACGTCACTCCATCTTGGATTTCCCTACGTGTCTAGTTTTAAAAAATGTGCAGGTTTTGGAGGTTTCCCTAGGTGCCGGCTGAGCTAGAGGCCAAAATCTACAGCTAGGCACTTTGCAAAAAACACGTCACACTTTAATGTAAAAATGTGATGTGTCCATGTTGCGTTTCCTGTCACGAGCATTAGGCCTACCCACGCAAGTGAGGTACCATTTTTATCGGGAGAGTTGGGGGAACACAGAATAGCAAAACAAGTTTTATTGCCCGTTGCCTTTATCTACACTTTTTGCATGTGCAAATAACCACTGCTTCCCAACACCTTATCTTATGCCCATTTTGGTAATACAAAGGTTTTCTTGATACCTATTTTTACTCTTTATATTTCAGTAAATGAATTGCTGTATACCTGGTATAGAATGTAAACCCATTGCAAGGTGCAGCTCATTTATTGGCTCTGGGCACCTACAGATCTTGATAAACCTACAAGCCCTATATATCTCTGCAACCAGAAGAGTCCAGCAGATGTAACAATATTTGTCGTTCAAAAATTTGACATTGCAGGAAAAGGGTACAGAGTAAAACGTGGGGGAAAATGTCTGGGTTTTTTCAGCTGAATTTCCTTTTTTTTTTTTTTCGCTGTTATTTTCTGTAGGAAAACCTTGTAGGATCTATGCAAATGACCCCTTGCTGAATTCAGTATTTTGTCTACTTTTTAGAAATGTTCAGCTTTCCGGGATCCATCTTTGGTTTCACGCCCATTCCTGTTACTAACTTGAATGAGGCTGAAAGCACAAAAAATAGTAAAAATGGGGTATGTCCCTGTTAAATGCCAAAATTGTGTTGAAAAATGTGGTTTTCTGATTGAAGTCTGCCTGTTCCTGAAATCTGGGAAGATGGTGATTTTAGCACCGCAAATCCTTTGTTGATGCCATTTTCGGTGGAAAAACCACAAGCCTTCTTCGGCAGCCCTTTCTTCCGATTTTTTTGAAAGATCCGAAATTTTATCTGTAGTTTGGCTAATTTCTTGGTCTCCTCAAGGGGAACCCACAAACTCTGGATTTAGAATCCCTAGGATGTTGGAAAAAAAGGACGCAAACTTGGTGTGGATAGCTTATGTGGATAAAAAGTTCTGAAGGCCTAAGCGTGAACTACCCCAAATAGCCAAAAAAGGGTTCAGCAACGGGGGGTGGGGGGTAGGGGGGGAAGGCCCAGCAGCTAGGAGGTTAAGATGTGATCTTAAAAATGAACAAATACGTAAATATGGAAAAAACAGCAAAAGCAATGATTAAACGTCTTTCTGAAGCTTTGATAGAAGTTGGTGACTGGCTATTAGTTGGATGTAGTTGCCACTGGAGCTTGTGCAACTTACTGGAAAGAAAGCTGTGTTTGCTTTGTCTCCATGCTTTGTTAATGCTAGGGTAGCAGTAGTCACTCTTCAGTCTTAGTGCAAAGTATATAAAACAAAGTGCCAGATTTACAAGGCCGTTGCACCTCCTTGTGTCACCCTAGCATCATTTGGTTTTACGTTAATGTGGTGTTCAGGAGGTAATTTCCATGCATCATGTCTACAAAGTGGCAGGTGGGGCAGGGGCGGTGTAAGAAAAGTGGTGCATCAGGATTGATGCATCACTTTCTTGTAGATCTAGCCGAAAGTATATAGATGTCATTTAGGGGTCATCAGGGATCACACTTAAGGGCCTCATTTCGAGTAGTTGTAGGCGGAACTCGCAGAGTTTTATTCCCTGGAATTCCCCACATTTATATAAAAACTCCCTGAGATTCTGCAGAGGTCCGCTAATGGGCTGAATTAGGCATGTTGTGTTTCTCACACTGATTTTTATTGCTGGGAGCTCGTTCAGGACCTAAAAAATCAGCACGAATGGACACTACAAAGCAGGCAAGAGGGCACTACTTCTTGAGCTGATTTTGCTGCAGTTCGAGTAGATGTTCTACTTGAGCAGCAGTTTTCTGACTGTGAATGGTTGTGACCGCCCGCATGGGGAAATCTTGCCAGCCCTCCTAGCGACTGAAAATCAAGCTTGGGGATTCTAAATCTCACTTGTACTCCCCAACTTAGCATTGACGAGCTGCATGCAAGAAGAAACTCCACTACATGACGGTTGGTAAAATTTGGCAGGAACTACGCATTATGCTTGTAATGCGGTGTGGCCAAAACTCTGACAACGGAGCAGTATTTATCTTCCACCCCTATTTTAGACTATGGCAAAATCGGAGCATCTATCCAAAAGTGGCATTTCCCCCAGCCTATTAGGAACTTGCGATATGTTCTTGAAGACAGAGATTCATATGTTCCACCAGCCGAAATCTTTCACTGAAAGCCTGTTCACCTAAGGGTCATTGGTCAATGTTACTTGGGACATCAGGGAAAGCCTGGCAGTTCTGTACAGGAACCAAGGCCCATATTTATACTTTTTTAGTGCCGCATTTACGCTGCTTTTTGATGCAAAAATTGGTGCAAACTTACAAAATACAATTGTATTTTGTAAGTTTGCGCCGCTTTTGCGTAAAAAATGTAGCAAATGCAGTGCTAAAAAAGTATAAATATGGGCCCAAGAGTATTACTGTCATGCACTGCGAGAAAACCCAGAGTGACTGAGGCCCAGTATATTTTTGTTTTTCAATTACAAACTCTTAATTTGAAGCTTTGCTATTGAAAAAAAAAACAAGACAAATGTGATCATTAAGCAAAGTGCATGGAAAGCTTCAGTGCCTTCAGCAAAGCGACAGCAGAACAACTCCGCTGAAGATACAGAAATCATCACATGTCTGGGGGAGTATGACAGGAAGTCCTTGTTTTGAAAGTATAGAGACCTGCTTAAACAAGTTTATGAAATGCATATTTTACTTACCCACGAATACTCAAGGAAAACACACATCAGTGTTGTCTTATTCCTACAATTGTTAACTACCCCCAACATTCTCAACCGTTCCCATTTTTTTTCTTCTCCCCGGGTCCCAAAGTTCACAATTCCACTCCAAGAAAGAGCAATGCCTGAGATCAATCTATCACTTATGCATCTTTCCTTTTCAACAAACCACAAGAAATCATACAATGCACACAAAAACACTGACATTCGTCTAATAAAAGAACAGAAAACATATGTATAAAATACAGTTTTTGAGTCAAACTGTAAATCTACAGGATCCACAACTGAACTTCGTTATATACAAACAGTGCAGCAACATCTGTGCAAAATATGATGATTATGTTTAACAGGAATCTTACGAGATCCACACCTGATACTCCATCCGTCACTAAATTACCCTCAACAGCTAAGTTACCCCCATTGTTTCCCCACCTCCATCCCTCATTGTTTCAGGCAAATCAAGAAACACATTATCATCCGAATATTAATTTTCCCTACTCACATCCACATAATTTTTAAACAGAGAAACTCTGTTAAAATTCCACACTGCTCCCCCATTTACTCTCACCACATTCTTGAGCACTTCTGTGACAGGCATAGGATGAGCACAATAGGCTGTCTCCTTCGCAGTGTCTACATGACATTACTTATACCAAACTCCCACTTTTACAACTGGTTGTCAACACACTACTTTCTTTAAATTCATCTTCATTTTCTGCTTGTATTTTCCCACTGCACTTCTAATACAGTGAAGTAAATTCCAAAATTCCCTTTACATTTGTTCTTCAAACAACAAGGTAAAGGTTTTGTAATGGGCTTGATGCCTCTCAGAAACTCAAAGAGAGACAGAAGGGTCACTGCTTTATTCACAGTTCTGTGTGTAAATTATATTGACTGGAGCACCTTTCTGTAGTTAATTCCTCCCTTGAATGCTAATTGAACCGGCTCCTTCCCACCACTCCAGTAACTCTCCAGATCATTTGACTCTGGATGGACAACCAAAATTCTTCTGTTTAATACCAGACTTAAAAAATTCACAATAATAGAACACAGGGCTTGATTTAAAGTTTGATGGATGAGTTACTCCTTCACAAACGTGACGAATGTTTCATTCTCCATATTACAAGTTCTATAGGATATAATGGAATTGTAATACGGTGGAGGGGATATACGTCATGTTTGTGATGGAGTCAACCCTACTGACAAACTCTCTCTAACTCAGACATTTATTGATTGCTGATCAATATCATAAACAATTTACTTCGGAATTCCTTGTCTAAAAAACTGCTCATCCAAAAACTCCACAATAACCTCTGATGTGACCCTCAAAATGATTCTTACTTCAGCCCATTTAGAAAACAGTCCACAGCCACAGCAAAATGACCCCAGCTTCCTCCATGGTCCCTTAAGTAATTCAATTGGGCATGACTTTACAATAATTGATTTGGCAGACTTATAACTAGAAGCACAATTCCTGCACGATCTCATCTGTTTATCAACCATCACATCCATTCCAGATCACCATGAGTGTTCATTGACACAGAAATACCTATTGTTTTATTCCTCAACCCATAGTGAGGAAAACTTTTATCACCTCTGACTACAGTGTCATTTTCAATAGCAAGCTCCTCCTGTATTAGGAAATGACCTTTCAGTTCCTTGGTACCTACTGGTCTTCAGGCCCCTCCTATCACTGATGCACTTTGTTATCTTGCTCATAATAAAGCTTTTCTTTTCCCACTTCCTCAACGCAAACATTCTCAAATACTCTACACTTCTCATTCATCCAAATAACATCAGCATAGGAAAAAGGTACCCCAGAATCCTGAAATTAATTATCGATAATACACTTTTATAACCAGAAATTGGTAACCTTGACATCCAACATGTGTGCACATTCACTTCACCAGGAACATTTTTGATTTTATACTGGACCTCTAGCAATTTAGGAGCAAGCCATCCTAGTTTAGCCAACATAATATGCCCCTTCCTGGAAATAACAAATTTACAGGATTGCTTGTGATCAGTTTTTAGTGTACATCTAGTTTCCCCAAAAACATTCTGAAATTACTTGACCCTCATGCAAAGGCTGAGTTTCCTTTCGATCACTGAGTAATTCCCCTCAACCTCTAACATTTTTCTTGAGGCATATAACATAATTCATTTTTCATCCATATTTTGCTACAGCAAAATTGCACTCAAACCACAATTTCTCTAATTTTTAAATAAGGTGTATCAAATATTTCTTTTTGACGTTCATCAAATGTTCCCATTTGGTTTTTACTGCACTCAAATTTAGAATTCTTTTAATGTCCTCCTAAAAGGTTTACTCTTAGTTGCAAAATGAATTCTGAACAAATTTAGTATAGAGCTCTGCAAAGAGAAGAAAAGCAACAATTTACTCCTTAGACAGTGGGATAGGCACATCTAAAATAGTTTTAACATGACTGCGTTTTGGCCTAGTAACCGAACCACTGATTAAATACACCAAATATTCCACCTCCAATTTGCGAAACTTGCCTTTAGACAACTTTCAGGCTAAACCTTTCTTAGATAATACCTCCAACACTTTATTCAAATTCTTACCATATTCTTCTGTGTTCTTTTCAAACATTGGAATCTCAACTTGAAATACCACTGCACCTGAAATATATTCCAGGTGTTTTTTCATCAGTCTTTGAAAAACAAACACTGAACTGGCAAAACCACATGGTATTCTACAATAACTAAATATTCCCTCAGATGTCATGAACTTCGTTAGAATTTTTCAATCATCTTCCAGATTGACTTGGTCATAAGCACGTGCTAGGTACAGTATGGAAAATACTGACACTCCTGCTAAAGTAAAAACCATTTCATGTCGATTTTTCAACGGATAACTGCCACCCATATATGGCTTCATTAAGACTGCCTAGATCAATGAAAATGTTCATGTTTCCTGATGCCTTAACTGAAAAACCTGCTGGAGAGACCAAAATTGATGATTCAACAAGATCAATTATGTTTTTTTTTCACTCAGAACTTTAAACTTTTCCCTGAGTATTCCTCCATATGAGAGGGCTACATTTCTAACTCTGTGGTGTACAGGTACCTTCAAATTTATATATTTTTTAAATCACTTTATTCAACTACTTACTGAAGACCTCACTATACTTAGACTGCAGCTTCTGTTAAACCATACGTTCACACTGTGCCACATCTCCCTCCAGGCCACATAAGTCACCTGACTCCTGACTATTTATTGCGACAGGTGGAGGACTAGCCCGGGGGATCCAATTTAATTCCCGCCCCCTCCTGAGGGGGCCAACTCATCAAACACTGTCCTTTTTCAGCAACATAGACAGTTCATTGCATATGTCTACTAGTAAAATCCAACTCAGCACAAAACTATCCCATCAACTCAATGTAATGACTAGTATAACCACATGGACACACATAAGGAAGATACATTTTTCTATCCTTCCATAATTTACACACCATTTCCTTCACTAGTGTTAGAAATTGGGTTTCTAGTTGGCAGAGGTTTGCACTCTGTAAGGACCACAACCCTAGTCAGGGCAAGTAAGATGCACCCTAAAATCTATCTGTGCTCACCGTCCAATAGCCTGGCACAAAGCAGGCAGGCTAACCTAAAGTATTTGTGCACATATACAGTAACAGAGTGAAAACACCACAAAGGGACTCAATACAAGTTTAGAAAAACTGACAATATTTATCTGAGTCAAACAAGACCAAAATGACAATGATCCAACATATACGAGTCAAGTTATGAATTTTGAAAGGTTAAATCAAAATGCAGTGCTCAGAAGACAAGAGGTCCAACTGCAGCTATCTGGTTGCGCAGGACCAACATAATTCAAAAGTGCAGTCTGACCGTGGTGGAGCGCCGGCCAGGTACAGGGGTTTCGCAGACCTACTGACAGTACCTTTGTTGTGTCGATGATCGGTGATGGTGCGTTGATCCAGAGGAGGGGATGCGTTGTGGTTGTAGGTGATGCCTTGTTTGCTGATGGAGCAACATCATTGATGCTTTGATGTCCAGATGCGATGCGTACTGGTTCAGATGTATCGGTGCTTCATAGGCCAAGCAGGAGCTGTGTTGTAAGTCAGGTTCATTGTGTTGCACAGTCGGTGAATGGTTGTCACAGATTTATTGCAGGCAGCAACAAAGCAGCATTTCTGTAGAGGAATGTGTCGGTTCCAAGTGACTCGCTGGTGTCGTTCACCAGTTCTTGTGTTGCAGCATCACACTCACCTCCAAGGGCCCAGGACTGGATTTGGCACCTCTTGGTAGAGCAGGACTCACAGCAGAGGAGGCCAGGTGCTGGTAAAAAGATACAGGTGAAGTCTTTGATATCCCTGGGACTTCAGAAACAGGCGGCAAGTTCAGTCAGGTCCTTCGAGAAACTTTAGATTGCAGGCTGTAGAGTTAGACCCAGTCGTCTTATTCCCAGGCAAGAAGTTGTAAGGCAGCAGGCCAACACAGCAGTCCCTACTGACAGCAGAGTGCTCCTTCTTCCTGGTAGAATGTAGTGGTGGGTGATAAACTCGTCTATACCAGGGGAGTTTGTGGAGCTTTGCCACTCTGAGTTCAGCAAAAAGCTGTTCCGGCTGCCGAGTAGTGGAGTTTACCAGCGCTCACTCACTTTACATGGTTTTGCCAATTGTTTACAACAAAACTTGCTCAGTCAATTCTTGTATTCATTCGCTGTTGAGCCCCTCAGACTGTGCCATGGATTGTGATTGGCTCAGAAAACATTTGCCAAAAGTTCATTGGCTCTGTGGTATCCCCGTCAATGAGTCGGCACCAGAACTTGGCAATTTACCCTTTCTAGCCTGGGTTTTTGGCCAGCCACACAACAGTTTCTGTGGTGCCCTCTTTTGCTATCAGCAATCGTTCTTCCACCAACATTACGTTGCTTTCTGACACCGTTCCTTACAAGGTATTGTGGCACTACTCTGCCTGTGTGCACAGGATTTTGACTGACAGATCAGCACCTCACAGTCCTCCCAGCGCCCGCTACGAGATCAGTGGGTTCAGTTTAACTAGCAAGGCTGTATCATGTGGGACAATGCTTTTGTGGACTCAGGCATAGCTTTCCCTGCCATAGCTGCGATTGCCTGGGGCCTAGCGGTGAGAATATAGTCAGAAGAATGACAAATATGATAGTGAAGCCATGCAAACATTGAGCACAGAAAATGAGTCTAAGCATGGAATGGAACTGTGAGCTAGATTTTTGTGTGTCTTATACACATGGGGCTGTTTAACTGTACTTGAGCAGCCTATGAAACTGTCCTCAATGGGAGAAAAGTAGAATACCATATGGAAAACAGGCATGTGCCACAACTAAGCATTTCAAAATCATTAGCTTATTGTCGTGCAGTTATTGTTGTCAGTCACTTGATACTGGACTGGTATAGACAGGAAAATGTTCCAATGTCAGCACATATGAGCATTTTGCATGTACCTCACAGTGTTCAGAGCTACTCTTGCATTGGCAGTTTGGTAAAGTATTGCCTCAATAAAGATCAGCTATTCTGAGACAAAAGCACCATGCCTCTGGGTGGAAAGTAATCGATAATCTTCTGCGAGCGCATGGGCCTGGCACCCCTTTTAACTGCAATAAAATATTACTAAGCAGCGAGCTGTGTGCTGAAAGCATGATTATCTCACTTTTTCATGCATGCGCTGATAATTAAGATGAAGCCCATACCAGCAAACACAAGAGCAGCACACTAAGAATTGAGGTAATAAGCTCTGCTCATCCCACTATCACAGCACAGTGCAACAAACATCCCTCTTTCTCTCTTGGAGTACATGTGCCATGAGTAACGGTGCCCACTGCGGCGGTCTGGTCATACAAATTTCACAGTATAATGCAGCAAGTCCTGCGCTCAGCTTCTACAGCCCAACCACAACTCCTTGGCTGCTGCAGCCATGGCATGCTTGTGCCAAGCTACCAAGTTTCCTCATCTAAAATGGATGGGCAAACATCTGTGGAATCACACAGGGTTTTTATCTAACTCCATGGAATTCTGAGGAGTAAAACTCTGTGCGTTCCACCCATAGCTAGTAGAATGTCCTTAGTCCAGAAGTGTACTGGACATATGGTATGAGAGGCCCAGTACTTATACCTAAAATGGCCTTTGATGTAGGGAATGTTCTGTTCCAGGATGGCGTTCCTCCATAAAGCCCATTCCTTGTAGGGAGATGGGCCACCTCAACAGTTTAGGATTCTCAACCCTCATTTGCATCAGCCGTCTAAGGGGGCTGTGGTTTTTCTGAACCCAGAAGTGAGTCCCAAACAAGTACGGTCTTAGCTTCTTCAGCACCCAGACAACAGCAAAAACCTCCCTTTCTGTTACACTCCACCTCTGTTCCCTGTGAAGGAACCTCCTTCTAATGAAGGCTAAAGGGTGATCCAGATCCTCTTTGTTTAACTGTGAAAGCACGGCTGCCCAACATGCTCTGAGGCATCAGTCTGCACCACAAATTCTTGAGAGATGCCAGGGGCCTTCAGCACGGGTGCAATGCACATGGCCTTCAGGGTGTCAAATGTGGTCTGGCATGCCTCTGTCCAGGTCACAGCAGCTGCTGCTTGGAATTCAGCTCTGACAAGTGGGCAACAGTGGTGGCATATCCCTTGACAAATCTTCTGTAATAGCGATTGAGGTCCAAAAAGGCTCTCACTTCAGTCTACGCTATGGGGGTTCCCAAGTCAGAATGGTGTCAATCTTGGGCTGCAAAGGCTGCACCTTGCCACCTCCTACTTTATGTCCCAAGTAGACCACAGAGCCCTGCCCTATCTGGCACTTACTGGCCTTGATAGTGCAGCCTGCACTCTGCAAGGACCTCAACACTCCCTGGAAGTGGTACACATGGCCCTCCCAAAAGGACTGCAGTGTCGTCAAGGTAGGTGGCACTGAAGTTCTCCGACCAGGCAGGTTGACAAATAGTAGACATGCTAGAAGGATGTCCCACTTACGCCTCATGGGTTTGGGTAGACTTATCATCATGCCTTTCAGGATATGGTTGAAACTCTCAACCAGCCAATTGGTTCAAGGGTGGTAAGGCATGGAGAACTTGTAAGTTAACACAGGTATTCCACATGGCCTTGATGTACAAGAGCATGAAGTTGGTACTGCGGTCGGAAAACACCTACTTAGGGAAACCCACTCATGTAAAGATCGACATCAGTGCCCTGGCCACAGAGGGCGCAGTGACTATTCTCAGAGAGATAGCCTCCAGGTTCCAGGTGGCATGGTCCACCAAGACCAGGACAAACCTATTGCCAAGGCTGTCCTTAGATCCAGAAGCCCCACAATATTAATGTCCACCCGCTCAAAAGGGATGCTCACAACAGGATAGGGTTGTAGGCGGGCCTTACATTTTCCCCAACCCCCGTCTTGCCACTCGCCTGGCAGGTAAGACAAGACCTGCTTAACGCATCTGAGGTCTTCCTTATTTGAGGCCAATAAAAGTGGGTGACAAGCCTGTCAAAGGTCTTGTCCTGCCCCAGATAACCTGGCAGTGGCCCATCATGAGCCAGACCCAGTAGGAAGGCTCTTAAGTGTTGGGTACCACCAGCACACAGGCTGCCCCAGATTCAGGAGCCTTAGGCTCACTATACAGGAGACCATTTTCCCAGTAAACATGGTGCTTGCCCAAGGCATCACCAGCAGCCTAGGCATCAGCCTACTTCTGAAAGCCCACATGAGTAGGGCACTATCTCTGCACTGCACAGAACTCCTCTCTGGAGAGATCTCCTTCCTGCTACCAATTGGTCAGCTCAGGCAGGTTCTCCAGTTCAGCCACTACTTCCCCTGTAGGTTGTGGGACATCTCACTCAAGGTCAGCCTCCTCACGGACCTTGGGAATTTCAAGAGTAGGTTTTGCATGCCCCTTGCCCTTCCTGTTCTTGGCAGACACTTGGGGCCACTCTTTCAGGCTCCCAGTCCTTCTGACCACCCTTGTGCGCTGCCACGGACCAGGTGGTCATGCACACCCATTCAAGCAATCCCAACCTCTCCAAGGGTGACCTGGGCTCTACCTCCTTCCAGGTGGTATGCTCCAGGTCACTGCCCAGCAAACAATCCAAAGGCACAAACAGACTCACAGCTACCCTCAAGGAACCTTGGACCCCCCCATTCAACGGGAGCCTGAGAAACCAAACACTGGCTCTCCTGGGTGTCTACAACTTGATGTACCATATTGTGGACTATCTGATCTGATGACACCGGACGGTTGGCATGCTGGCTCCTGTGTCTCTAAGAGCCTCCACTCTATGCCCATTTATAGTAACCCACTGCCTGTACTTCTTAGTATTGTCAGGCATGAGGGTTCTCTGTACCATTTCACTCTTACCCATGGACACTAGGGTAATCTCTGCTGAGGCAAACTCCTCCCCAAGTGCTACACTTGCCATCCCCTATGACTGCCCACCAGTGGGGGGCTATGTCCACTTAGGACACACAGAAGCCCCTCTGAAGTGCTCTATCTAACCACAGTCAGAACATTTCCGGGGTCCCTTTCCTGCAGTTTTACCTCACAGGTGCCATTTCTTCTACTCAGTAGGAGGTTGTGAAACCTGACACTGTGAGCTAGTTTGAGTCCCTTTTGAGAACTCCTTACTCTTGTTTTTGTCCCCCCCCTCCTTCTTCTGCTGGGAACCCTGCCCACCCATGGCTGGATCTCCCCCATAAACTTTCTTATGGACCCTGGTATGAACCCAGAAGTCTGCCTCCTTAGCACACTCCCTCCCTGGGGGCAGAGAGCGTGCTATCAATTAAGTGCTGGCCCAGCACTGTAAAATAAAGATTAAACGTGTTCTTGTGCAATCAAATTGTACAGCCCCAGATAGTCTGTCACTTTCCTGCCCTTCACCCAACTATCCAGTGCCTTTGCAGAAAGAGTCTACACATACTATCCAGATCTGAGGATGAAGCTTCCCACTCATTCTACAGATCTGCCGCTACATTTCCTGGCCAATCCATATTTCCTAATAAGGGCTTCCTTAAGGGTGCAATACTTCATCTTATCCTCCCCCTGTAGGGTTAGAAAGATCTCCCTCCCCGCTGTTGGAAACTGCATCCACGAACTGCCCCCAGTTCTCCTTGTAAAGCAATGTCATAGGCCTCAAATCAGCGATCTGTGCCCTCCCCCACCTTGAAGTCAGCTTTCATACTCTTGGGTATATGTACTCTCCTGTCAGAGGACACTGAAGATATGCAGCTACCATCTTCGTTGGACTCAGTCTTCTGGGATTTCAGGTCAGGTCATGAGTCAAAAGAAATTTCCTTTCCTCATTGGCCAATCTCTTTTCCTCCATAGCTTTTGGGCGGTCATTCTCTATTTTGAGCTTTGCCAGCTCCAACATGAGCCTCCTGCCTTCCTGTTTGTTCTGTAGCTCCTCTGGGGGAAACACTGCTGCCTGCTGTAGAAGGACCCCTCTCTCCGTTGATGCTAGCCCCATGGGCCTGAGGCAGTTCTGGGCTATCTAACAACTCCAGATGAATATCCTCCTCGGCATCAACAATACTGCCCTCCTCTGATTGTGCAGCTACCTACCTGGCTGACAGCCAGGCCCTCAGTGCCTTTTGCAACTTCTAATTTTCAGTAAGGCCTTTAAACGAACACTTGAATTCCCTGAAGAAATATTTGAGCTGGGAAACCTAGAAGGTTTGCAATTTTATCTGCTCAAGCTCCACTCATGGAGTTGCAGCTGTTGGCTCTCTGGATTGAGACATGGTTGTTGAAAAAAATCAAAAATCGATGGCAAAGAGAAAAATCACATATATTGGTACACAATGGTCTGAGATATGGAAGTAGTGTACTCCATTCACTTTATGAAATGCACAAATACAAGTCCTATCCTCACCACTGATCAGCAACGTTAGAAAATGGGTCTCTAGTTTGAAGAGGTTTGCACTCTATTCAAGTAGGGGCCACAATCCTCTTTAGGGCAAGTAGATACACACCAAAAATGTACCTGTCTTCACAGTCTGGTAGTGTGGCACAGAGCAGTCAGGCTAAACTGAAGAGGCGATGTGCAAAGCATGTGTGTGCACACACAGTAACACAAAGAAAACTCCAGAAAAGGACCCACAAAAGTTTATAAAAAATAGCCAATATTTATCTGAGTCAAACACAACCAAAACAACAAAAATCTAACATATACAAGCCATGTTATGAATTTTGAAGGTTAAATCAATATGCAATTCTTAGAAGACAAGATCTGTAAGTGGAACTATCTGGTCACGTTGGACGGGGGCAAATTCAAAAGTGCAGTCCGACCACAATGGAAAGCAGGCCAGGTACAGGAGTGGCGCAGACCTCCTGACACTACCTTTGTTGCGTCGATCCTTGGTGATGATGCTTGAGCCAAAGAAGCGGATAAGTTGCGGTTACAGGCAATGTCTTACTTCATGATCAGGCAACGTCATTGATGCGTTGAGGTCCAGAAGCGATACGTACTAGTTCTGATGTATCGGTGCCGTGTCAGCCAAACCTGTACTGTGTTGTAAGTCGGGATCATTGTGTTACGCAGTCGGCGAGCAGTGTCATGCAGCTTCAGTGCTGACGAAGGCAATGCTGCGTTTCTGCAGTGAGATGTGTCAGTTCCAAGTGACACACAGGTGCTTGTAGCAAGATGCATGTGAAGTCTTAGATATCCCTGAGACTTCAGAAAGAGGAGGCAAGCTCAGTAAGACCCTTGGAGAAACTACAGATTGCAGGATTTAGAGAGTTAGATCCAGTCCTTTCACAAGAATTAGCAGACCGCAGGCCAACCAGTAGGGCAAACATCAAAGCTGCAGTCCCTCCTGACAGCAAAGCAGTACTTCTTCTTGGTAAAGTGTCCTTAGTCCAGAAGTGTTCTGAATATATGGTTCCATAGGCCCAGTACCTACACCCAAAATGGCCTTTGATGTAGGGGTAGCTGCAAAAGAATTCTCTGAAATGCACAAGGTTCCCTTTCAACCAAGCCCGTGCACCAGACTACCAGTAGGGGGTAATCAACCCTTTGTGTGAGGGCAGGACACAGCCTATTCAGATGTAAGTGTGATCTGCCTCTCCCTGCCCAGTACAACTATCAATAGGCAGTTCTATCTCCAGTCACACCCAGCCCTTTCTGTTTGTGGCTGTCTAGGAGAATGGACAAATGTAGATGCCACCTAAACCCAGACATGTAATCAGAGACAGGCTAAGGTACAAAATCATTAAAGTATGAAAATGCCATCTTTCTAAAGGTGGCATTTTCAGACTTGAAAATTAAAAACAACTTTGCCAAAAGATGTATATTTAAATTGTGAGCCCAGGGACACCAAACTCCACACTTCTATATTTCCCCACTTTGAAATTCCACTTAGAAGATGTTCCAAGGTAACTCCATCGTCAGCCTATGGGAGAGATAGCCCTCACAATATTGAAAGAGTTTTTCACTACCTGGACATGTTAAACTTAAAAGTGCATGTCCAACCTTTTAAATACACTGTACCCTGTCATTGGGGCTAACCAGGGCCTACCTTAGGGGGTGACTTACATGTAATTAAAAGTAAGGTTTGGACCTGGTAAGTGGGTATACTTGGCAGGTTGAAATGGCAGTTTAAATTGTACATACATGCTCTGCAATGGCAGGCTTGAGACATGTTTGAAAGGCTATTGTAGTGGGTGGCACAACCAGTGCTGCAGGCCCACTAGTAGCATTTGACTTACAGGCCCTGGGCACACATAGTGCACTCTACTAGGGATTTAAAGGCAAATCAGATATGCCAATCATGGAGAAGCCAATCTTATCATGACACGGAGCACATGCACTTTAGCACTAGTCAGAAGTGAAAAAGTGCAGTATCCTAAAGCCAGCAAAAATGAAGTTCAGCATACAGTCAAAACAGAAGGTCAGAAAGCAAACATCAGGAGAAACCACACCAAAGGATGGCAGGTATAACAATTAGGATGCAGACATTCACAAAAATAACAAATACTGTGACAGATATCTCACTGATTTTGGTCACACAAGGGGAAAATATATTCTTTCATCCCCCACTTAACCCCTCGGGTGCCCTAGACGCAACGGTTATGTCCTGGGCAGCACGGCTCAGGGGCCCACGACGTAACCGTTACGTCCAGATAAGGGGCCCTCAGGGGAAGCGCTAGCACTCCCCCCGGGGGGGCCTCGCACCCCCTTCTCCCCTGGGCAGGGATGGAAGATGAATGGCATTCCCTTCCACCCCGCCCCCTCCTTGACCCCCCTGTGGCATCTGATGACGTCAACGCACAATCGCGTGCTGACCTCATCAGAGGCCTGCCCCGCTTCCAGCGCCGATCCAAGAAGAAATGCAAAAGTAACCACTAGACACCAGGGACTTTTATTTTTTTGCATCAATTTCACGCAAGGGGAGCGACCCCTTAGGCAAGGGTCGTTCCCCTGGGAGGCACATTTATTTTAGGCCCTTTCTGCCCCCTTGGGGGCAGATCAGCCTATTTTTATTAGGCTGATCTGCCCCCTTGGGGGCAGAAACCTCTAGGCACAGGGCTTTTTTTTGTGCACCAATTTCACGCAAGGGGAGTGACCCCTTAGGTAAGGGTCGCTCACCTGGTGGAGCAAATTTATTTTAGGCCATTTCTGCTCCCCTAGGGGGCAGATCAGCCTATTTCTATTAGGCCAATGTGCCCCCGGGAGGGTGCAGAAACCATTTAGGCACCAGGGATTGGTGTGTGTGTATGTGTGTGTTTTATTTGGGGGGGCAGCCCCTTGGGTAAGGGTTGCTCCTCATGGGGGCACATTACTGTTGGCCATATCTGCCTATTTTTGGAAGGCCCACCTGCCCCCAAAGGGGGCAGAAAGCCCACCAGAGACCAGGGAAGATTTTTGTTTCAAAATAAGAGGGTGGGGGTATGGCTATACCCCCACCCCAAATAAACAGGCCAAGTTGTTCTGCCCACCAGTAGGCAGATGGGTCAATTACCCCCGATCCACACCTCGGGCAGAAAGTCTACTAGGTGCCAGGGAATTAAAAACAAAAAGAATAGTGTGGTAGTGGCTACCAACCAGTATGGGCATGGTTGTGCCCCCACCCCAACTAAAGGGGGTAACAGTCTTTCAGCTCTCCCCCACACACTAAAACATCTCATCCCATCGCAAGCAAGAGGACATTTGATTATTTTGGGTTTTGGATTTACATTTGGGCCATGAGAGCTTGGCTAACTCTCAATATCGTCCCACTTGGAATGGTCAGGGCTGCACTTTTTGGACTTTGGGACACTGCCATATGAAAAAATCCACAAGACCTGGGCACATCTGAAAACTAAACATCTGGGTGAGTACAGGGAGGTGTGCTTCACATGTACCCCGCACCATTTTCTTACCCACAATGCCCTGCACGCCTCCAACTTTGCTGGAAATCACACATTTTTCCCACATTTTTCCAGAATCTGCAGGAATCCACAAAATTCCTACCACCCAGCAAAGTCTCATCCATACCACTTGTCAGCCTAAAAATGTTTTTTTTCAAACTGCCCTTTTGGACCCGCTTTGGTTCCCCCTAAATTTCAACATGTTTTTGGCTCTTCCCTGTCACAGGCGCTTGGCCCACCTACATAAGTGAGGTATCATTTTTACCAGGAGACTGAGGGGAATGTTTAGTGGTAGGAAATTTGTCCCGGTGAGGTGATCCCACACATAAATGTGGGAAAAAATTTATTTTTCAGGTAAATTTGAGTTTTGCTGAGGATTCTGGGTAAGAAAACACTGTGGGATCCACGCAAGTCACACCTCCCTGGACTCCCTCGGGTGTCTAGTTTTTAGAAATGTCTGGGTTTGATAAGTTTCCCAGTATGGCTGCTGAGCCCAGGACCAAAAACGCAGGTGTTCCCCCCGCAAAAACAGGTAGTTTTGTATTTGATAATTTTGATCTGTCAAGATGGTGTTTTGGGGCATTTCCTTTCGTGGGCACTGGGCCTACCCACACAAGTGAGGTACCATTTTTATCAGGAGACTTGGGGGAACGCTGGGTGGAAGGAAATGTGTGGATCCTCTCATATTCCAGAACTTTCTATCACCAAAATTTGAGGAGAAAGTGTTTGTTTGGCCAAATTTTGATGTTTGCAAAGTATTCTGGGTAACAGAACCTGGTGAGAGCGCCACAAGTCACCCCATTTTGGATTCCCCCAGGTGTCTAGTTTTCAAAAATGCACAGGTTTGGTAGGTTTCCTTAGGTGCCAGCTGAGCTGGAGGCCAAAATCCACAGCTAGGCACCTTCCAAAAAAACAGCTCTGTGTTCTTTGGGAAAATGTGATGTGTTCATGTTGTGTTTTGGGGCACTTCCTACCAAGGGCGCTAGGCCAAGCCATGCAAGTGAGGCACCATTTATATCGAGAGACTTGGGGGAACGCTAGGTGAAAGAAAATTTGTGTCTCCTTTCATATTCCAGAACTTTCTGTCACCAGAATGTGAGGAAAAAGTGTTTTTTTGGCCAAATTTTGAGGTTTGCAAAGGATTCTGGGAAACAGAACCTGGGGCGAGCCCCACAAGTCACCCCATCTTGGATTCCCCTAGGTGTCTAGTTTAAAAATGCTCAGGTTTGGTAGGTTTCCTTAGGTGCCGGCTGAGCTAGAGGCCAAAATCCACAGCTAGCCACTTTCCAAAAAACAGCTCTGTTTTCTTTTGGAAAATGTGATGTGTCCACGTTGTGATTTGGGGCATTTCCTGGCACGGGCACTAAGCCTACCCACACAAGTGAGGTACCATTTTTATCGGGAGACTTGGGGGAATGCTGGGTGGAAGGAAATGTGTGGCTCCTCTCACATTCCTGAACTTTCTGTCACCAAAATGTCGGCTAAAATTTTTTTTGGGGCCAAATGTTGAGGTTTGCACGGGATTCTTGGTAACAGAACCTGGTGAGAGACCCACAAGTCACCCCACCCTGGATTCCCCTAGGTATCTAGTTTTCAATAATGCACAGGTTTGGTAGCTTTCCGTAGGTGCCAGCTGAGGTAGAGGCCAAAATCTATAGCAAGGGACTTTGCAAAAAACACGTCAGATTTCAATGAAAAAGCGTGATGTCTCCATGTTGCGTTTCCTGTCACGATCATTAGGCCTACCCATGCAAGTGAGGTAGCATTTTTATCAGGAGACTTGGGGGAACACAGAATGGCTAAACAAGTGTTATTGCCCCTTGTCTTTCTCTACATTTTTTTCTTCCAAATGTTAGAGAGTGTGTAAAAAAGGCATCTATTTGAGAAATGCCCTCTAATTCAGATGCTAGTATGGGCAACCTGGAATTTAGAGATGTGCAAATAACCACTGCTTCTCAACACCTTATCTTGTGCCCATTTGGGAAATACAAAGGTTTTCTTGATACCTATTTTTCACTCTTTATATTTCAGGAAATGAATTGCTGCAAACCCAGTATAGAATGATGAAAACCCATTGCAAGGTGCGGCTCATTTATTGGCTCTGGGTACCTAGTGTTCTTATTGAACCTACAAGCCCTATATATCCCTGCAACCAGAAGAGTCCAGCAGACATAACGGTATATTGCTTTTAAAAATATGACACGGGAAGAAACAGTTACAGAATAAAACGTGGAGAAAAATGGCTGTTTTTTTTAACCTCAATTTCAATATTTTTTTATTTCAGCTGGTATGTTCTGTAGTTAAACCTTGTAGGGTCAACACAAATTACCCCTTGCTGAATTGACAATTTTGACTACTTTTCAGGAATGTTTAGCTTTCTGGAATCCAGGTATTGGTTCCACACCTATTTCTGTCACTAACTGGAAGGAGGCTGAAAGCACAAAAAATAGTGAAAATGGGGTATGTCTCAGTAAAATGCCAAAATTGTGTTGAAAAATTGGGTTTTCTGATTCAAGTCTACCTGTTCCTGAAAGCTGGGAAGATGATTAGTTTAGCATCCCAAACCCTTTGTTAATGCGATTTTCAGGGAAAAAAACACAAGCCTTCTTCTGCAGCCCTTTTTCCCATTTTCTTTTCAAAAAATAAATTGTTGCTGTATTTTTGCTAATTTCTTGGTCTCCTTCAGGGGAACCCACTAACTCTGGGTACCTCCATAACCCCTAGGATGTTAGGAAAAAAAGGATGCAAATTTGGGGTGGATAGCTTATGTGGACAAATGAGGGCCTAAGTGCGAACTGCCCCAAATAGCCAAAAAAAGGCCTGGCAGAGAAGGGCTTCAACTCAAAATAAGACTGAGATCTTGCTCAAGATCTTCCCCTCACTTTTAACAGCACCTTTTTCAGTGATGAACCTGATACCTTTTCCAGTACTTTCTTATTATTAGTTTTCATATGAATTTGGTCTCGCAAAACTTGTTCATATTTAATATTTTCAAAATCACAGGTAGAAGGTAATGATGGTGGTATAGCAAAAAAGGGCCTGATTTAGAGTTTGGTGGATGGGGTTCCTTTGTCACAAACATGATGGATATCCCATTCTCTGAATTGCGAGTACATTATTGCTTATGGACATCATAATATAGCTAACCGGATATCTGTCACATTTGTAACAGAGTAACCCTTCGGCTAAACAATAAATCAGGCCCAAAGTATTTAATCGATTCTTCTATCCTCTTTTTTTAGTGTATCTCTTATATCTCTCCATCACCACATACATTTGTTTAGACACATATTGATATCCATCTGTATTAACAGTTGTACTAATTTGAGAAGATTCTGAAACTCTTTCAACCCTAAAGCATCTAGACAATGCTTCAATAATGATACCTTCCTTTCAGGTGTACAGTCATCACCTTCTAATGCTTATCATAAACTAAAAATGGTGCTTCCCATGTTTCCCAGCTCAAGGGGAACGATCCATTGGTCGTTCCCCTTGGGCTGGTGAAAAGGCTGTTGGTGGGAGTGTCCTGTACATGTTTGTGATATCACAATAAACTCAAATAAACAGAGTTGTCTCCACTGTTCAAACTTGCAGGAGAATTGCAATTAAAATAACAAAAGTAATCATCTCTGCATATATATATATATATATATATATATATATATATATATATATCTCAAAATTATGATTTACAATCTTGAAGTTAAATGCCACGCACCTAATCAACAGGAACAACATGAAATTTTCTAAAAGAAAATGTCAGTGGTTTCAGTTTTGAAGAACTGCAGGATGAGCGCCCTATAATATTGAACTGCAAGAAGAGGTTATCACGTCACAACATCACACTTAACGACAGCCGATGTTGTGATAATGACACTAAAAACTCCTCCCTAAATCTCGTGATAGGACAGAGGAATCGGGAAAATCAGCTGAAGAAACCATGAAGTAATGGCATGTTGTCCCAGGTGACAGTGTGGTGAATTCAGTGAATAACTTGTTGCCTCACGTAATCGCGAGGTGACTACAGTGGCCTCAGCTAAGGATAACTAACACTTCTGTGATGGTGAGCATCTTAACCCCTTCCCCGCCACGGACGTAATGGTTACGTCCATGGCAGCGCCCGTGTGGCGCCATGGACGTAACCATTACGTCCTGAATGCTGCCCTCGGGAGAAGCGCTAGCGCTCCTCCCGAGGGCCGCCCCACCACCCCCCTAGGTCAGGGCTGACAGGGGAATCCCTTCCCCTTCAACCCCCGACCCCTCCCCACCCCCCCGTGACGTCAGCGCGCGAGCGCGCGCTGACAATCACACAACCTCCACCATTGCGCTGGAAGCAGAGCTTCCAGCGCGATCGAAAGAGAAATGCTCAGCATTTCTCTTTCGATCACGTGGGGGAGGCCCGGAGGGGCTTCAAAGGGAAGGAAATGTATTTCCTTCCCTTTGAAGTCTCTCCGAGGGTTTCAAAAGCCGGATTGCTTGCAATCCGGCTTTTGAAACCCCACTAGACACCAGGGATTTTTTTTTTTTCTATGAAATTGACAGAAGGGAGCGACCCCTTGGGCAAGGCGGGCCTTACATTTTCCCCAACCCCCGTCTTGCCACTCGCCTGGCAGTTAAGACAAGACCTGCTTAACGCATCTGAGGTCTTCCTTATTTGAGGCCAATAAAAGTGGGTGACAAGCCTGTCAAAGGTCTTGTCCTGCCCCAGATAACCTGGCAGTGGCCCATCATGAGCCAGACCCAGTAGGAAGGCTCTTAAGTGTTGGGTACCACCAGCACACAGGCTGCCCCAGATTCAGGAGCCTTAGGCTCACTATACAGGAGACCATTTTCCCAGTAAACATGGTGCTTGCCCAAGGCATCACCAGCAGCCTAGGCATCAGCCTACTTCTGAAAGCCCACATGAGTAGGGCACTATCTCTGCACTGCACAGAACTCCTCTCTGGAGAGATCTCCTTCCTGCTACCAATTGGTCAGCTCAGGCAGGTTCTCCAGTTCAGCCACTACTTCCCCTGTAGGTTGTGGGACATCTCACTCAAGGTCAGCCTCCTCACGGACCTTGGGAATTTCAAGAGTAGGTTTTGCATGCCCCTTGCCCTTCCTGTTCTTGGCAGACACTTGGGGCCACTCTTTCAGGCTCCCAGTCCTTCTGACCACCCTTGTGCGCTGCCACGGACCAGGTGGTCATGCACACCCATTCAAGCAATCCCAACATCTCCAAGGGTGACCTGGGCTCTACCTCCTTCCAGGTGGTATGCTCCAGGTCACTGCCCAGCAAACAATCCAAAGGCACAAACAGACTCACAGCTACCCTCAAGGAACCTTGGACCCCCCCATTCAACGGGAGCCTGAGAAACCAAACACTGGCTCTCCTGGGTGTCTACAACTTGATGTACCATATTGTAGACTATCTGATCTGATGACACCGGACGGTTGGCATGCTGGCTCCTGTGTCTCTAAGAGCCTCCACTCTATGCCCATTTATAGTAACCCACTGCCTGTACTTCTTAGTATTGTCAGGCATGAGGGTTCTCTGTACCATTTCACTCTTACCCATGGACACTAGGGTAATCTCTGCTGAGGCAAACTCCTCCCCAAGTGCTACACTTGCCATCCCCTATGACTGCCCACCAGTGGGGGGCTTTGTCCACTTAGGACACACAGAAGCCCCTCTGAAGTGCTCTATCTAACCACAGTCAGAACATTTCCGGGGTCCCTTTCCTGCAGTTTTACCTCACAGGTGCCATTTCTTCTACTCAGTAGGAGGTTGTGAAACCTGACACTGTGAGCTAGTTTGAGTCCCTTTTGAGAACTCCTTACTCTTGTTTTTGTCCCCCCCCCTCCTTCTTCTGCTGGGAACCCTGCCCACCCATGGCTGGATCTCCCCCATAAACTTTCTTATGGACCCTGGTATGAACCCAGAAGTCTGCCTCCTTAGCACACTCCCTCCCTGGGGGCAGAGAGCGTGCTATCAATTAAGTGCTGGCCCAGCACTGTAAAATAAAGATTAAACGTGTTCTTGTGCAATCAAATTGTACAGCCCCAGATAGTCTGTCACTTTCCTGCCCTTCACCCAACTATCCAGTGCCTTTGCAGAAAGAGTCTACACATACTATCCAGATCTGTGGATGAAGCTTCCCACTCATTCTACAGATCTGCCTCTACATTTCCTGGCCAATCCATATTTCCTAATAAGGGCTTCCTTAAGGGTGCAATACTTCATCTTATCCTCCCCCTGTAGGGTTAGAAAGATCTCCCTCCCCGCTGTTGGAAACTGCATCCACGAACTGCCCCCAGTTCTCCTTGTAAAGCAATGTCATAGGCCTCAAATCAGCGATCTGTGCCCTCCCCCACCTTGAAGTCAGCTTTCATACTCTTGGGTATATGTACTCTCCTGTCAGAGGACACTGAAGATATGCAGCTACCATCTTCGTTGGACTCAGTCTTCTGGGATTTCAGGTCAGGTCATGAGTCAAAAGAAATTTCCTTTCCTCATTGGCCAATCTCTTTTCCTCCATAGCTTTTGGGCGGTCATTCTCTATTTTGAGCTTTGCCAGCTCCAACATGAGCCTCCTGCCTTCCTGTTTGTTCTGTAGCTCCTCTGGGGGAAACACTGCTGCCTGCTGTAGAAGGACCCCTCTCTCCATTGATGCTAGCCCCATGGGCCTGAGGCAGTTCTGGGCTATCTAACAACTCCAGATGAATATCCTCCTCGGCATCAACAATACTGCCCTCCTCTGATTGTGCAGCTACCTCCCTGGCTGACAGCCAGGCCCTCAGTGCCTTTTGCAACTTCTAATTTTCAGTAAGGCCTTTAAACGAACACTTGAATTCCCTGAAGAAATATTTGAGCTGGGAAACCTAGAAGGTTTGCAATTTCATCTGCTCAAGCTCCACTCATGGAGTTGCAGCTGTTGGCTCTCTGGATTGAGACATGGTTGCTGAAAAAAATCAAAAATCGATGGCAAAGAGAAAAATCACATATATTGGTACACAATGGTCTGAGATATGGAAGTAGTGTACTCCATTCACTTTATGAAATGCACAAATACAAGTCCTATCCTCACCACTGATCAGCAACGTTAGAAAATGGGTCTCTAGTTTGAAGAGGTTTGCACTCTATTCAAGTAGGGGCCACAATCCTCTTTAGGGCAAGTAGATACACACCAAAAATGTACCTGTCTTCACAGTCTGGTAGTGTGGCACAGAGCAGTCAGGCTAAACTGAAGAGGCAATGTGCAAAGCATGTGTGTGCACATACAGTAACACAAAGTAAACTCCAGAAAAGGACCCACAAAAGTTTATAAAAAATAGCCAATATTTATCTGAGTCAAACACAACCAAAACAACAAAAATCTAACATATACAAGCCATGTTATGAATTTTGAAGGTTAAATCAATATGCAATTCTTAGAAGACAAGATCTGTAAGTGGAACTATCTGGTCACGTTGGACGGGGGCAAATTCAAAAGTGCAGTCCGACCACAATGGAAAGCAGGCCAGGTACAGGAGTGGCGCAGACCTCCTGACACTACCTTTGTTGCGTCGATCCTTGGTGATGATGCTTGAGCCAAAGAAGCGGATAAGTTGCGGTTACAGGCAATGTCTTACTTCATGATCAGGCAACGTCATTGATGCGTTGAGGTCCAGAAGCGATACGTACTAGTTCTGATGTATCGGTGCCGTGTCAGCCAAACCTGTACTGTGTTGTAAGTCGGGATCATTGTGTTACGCAGTCGGCGAGCAGTGTCATGCAGCTTCAGTGCTGACGAAGGCAATGCTGCGTTTCTGCAGTGAGATGTGTCAGTTCCAAGTGACACACAGGTGCTTGTAGCAAGATGCATGTGAAGTCTTAGATATCCCTGAGACTTCAGAAAGAGGAGGCAAGCTCAGTAAGACCCTTGGAGAAACTACAGATTGCAGGATTTAGAGAGTTAGATCCAGTCCTTTCACAAGAATTAGCAGACCGCAGGCCAACCAGTAGGGCAAACATCAAAGCTGCAGTCCCTCCTGACAGCAAAGCAGTACATCTTCTTGGTAAAGTGTCCTTAGTCCAGAAGTGTTCTGAATATATGGTTCCATAGGCCCAGTACCTACACCCAAAATGGCCTTTGATGTAGGGGTAGCTGCAAAAGAATTCTCTGAAATGCACAAGGTTCCCTTTCAACCAAGCCCGTGCACCAGACTACCAGTAGGGGGTAATCAACCCTTTGTGTGAGGGCAGGACACAGCCTATTCAGATGTAAGTGTGATCTGCCTCTCCCTGCCCAGTACAACTATCAATAGGCAGTTCTATCTCCAGTCACACCCAGCCCTTTCTGTTTGTGGCTGTCTAGGAGAATGGACAAATGTAGATGCCACCTAAACCCAGACATGTAATCAGAGACAGGCTAAGGTACAAAATCATTAAAGTATGAAAATGCCATCTTTCTAAAGGTGGCATTTTCAGACTTGAAAATTAAAAACAACTTTGCCAAAAGATGTATATTTAAATTGTGAGCCCAGGGACACCAAACTCCACACTTCTATATTTCCCCACTTTGAAATTCCACTTAGAAGATGTTCCAAGGTAACTCCATCGTCAGCCTATGGGAGAGATAGCCCTCACAATATTGAAAGAGTTTTTCACTACCTGGACATGTTAAACTTAAAAGTGCATGTCCAACCTTTTAAATACACTGTACCCTGTCATTGGGGCTAACCAGGGCCTACCTTAGGGGGTGACTTACATGTAATTAAAAGTAAGGTTTGGACCTGGTAAGTGGGTATACTTGGCAGGTTGAAATGGCAGTTTAAATTGTACATACATGCTCTGCAATGGCAGGCTTGAGACATGTTTGAAAGGCTATTGTAGTGGGTGGCACAACCAGTGCTGCAGGCCCACTAGTAGCATTTGACTTACAGGCCCTGGGCACACATAGTGCACTCTACTAGGGATTTAAAGGCAAATCAGATATGCCAATCATGGAGAAGCCAATCTTATCATGACACGGAGCACATGCACTTTAGCACTAGTCAGAAGTGAAAAAGTGCAGTATCCTAAAGCCAGCAAAAATGAAGTTCAGCATACAGTCAAAACAGAAGGTCAGAAAGCAAACATCAGGAGAAACCACACCAAAGGATGGCAGGTATAACAACTAGGATGCAGACATTCACAAAAATAACAAATACTGTGACAGATATCTCACTGATTTTGGTCACACAAGGGGAAAATATATTCTTTCATCCCCCACTTAACCCCTCGGGTGCCCTAGACGCAACGGTTATGTCCTGGGCGGCACGGCTCAGGGGCCCACGACGTAACCGTTACGTCCAGATAAGGGGCCCTCAGGGGAAGCGCTAGCACTCCCCCCGGGGGGGGCCTCGCACCCCCTTCTCCCCTGGGCAGGGATGGAAGATGAATGGCATTCCCTTCCACCCCGCCCCCTCCTTGACCCCCCTGTGGCATCTGATGACGTCAACGCACAATCGCGTGCTGACCTCATCAGAGGCCTGCCCCGCTTCCAGCGCCGATCCAAGAAGAAATGCAAAAGTAACCACTAGACACCAGGGACTTTTATTTTTTTGCATCAATTTCACGCAAGGGGAGCGACCCCTTAGGCAAGGGTCGTTCCCCTGGGAGGCACATTTATTTTAGGCCCTTTCTGCCCCCTTGGGGGCAGATCAGCCTATTTTTATTAGGCTGATCTGCCCCCTTGGGGGCAGAAACCTCTAGGCACAGGGCTTTTTTTTGTGCACCAATTTCACGCAAGGGGAGTGACCCCTTAGGTAAGGGTCGCTCACCTGGTGGAGCAAATTTATTTTAGGCCATTTCTGCTCCCCTAGGGGGCAGATCAGCCTATTTCTATTAGGCCAATGTGCCCCCGGGAGGGTGCAGAAACCATTTAGGCACCAGGGATTGGTGTGTGTGTATGTGTGTGTTTTGTTTGGGGGGCAGCCCCTTGGGTAAGGGTTGCTCCTCATGGGGGCACGATACTGTTGGCCATATCTGCCTATTTTTGGAAGGCCCACCTGCCCCCAAAGGGGGCAGAAAGCCCACCAGAGACCAGGGAAGATTTTTGTTTCAAAATAAGAGGGTGGGGGTATGGCTATACCCCCACCCCAAATAAACGGGCCAAGTTGTTCTGCCCACCAGTAGGCAGATGGGTCAATTACCCCCGATCCACACCTCGGGCAGAAAGTCTACTAGGTGCCAGGGAATTAAAAACAAAAAGAATAGTGTGGTAGTGGCTACCAACCAGTATGGGCATGGTTGTGCCCCCACCCCAACTAAAGGGGGTAACAGTCTTTCAGCTCTCCCCCACACACTAAAACATCTCATCCCATCGCAAGCAAGAGGACATTTGATTATTTTGGGTTTTGGATTTACATTTGGGCCATGAGAGCTTGGCTAACTCTCAATATCGTCCCACTTGGAATGGTCAGGGCTGCACTTTTTGGACTTTGGGACACTGCCATATGAAAAAATCCACAAGACCTGGGCACATCTGAAAACTAAACATCTGGGTGAGTACAGGGAGGTGTGCTTCACATGTACCCCGCACCATTTTCTTACCCACAATGCCCTGCACGCCTCCAACTTTGCTGGAAATCACACATTTTCCCCACATTTTTCCAGAATCTGCAGGAATCCACAAAATTCCTACCACCCAGCAAAGTCTCATCCATACCACTTGTCAGCCTAAAAATGTTTTTTTTCAAACTGCCCTTTTGGACCCGCTTTGGTTCCCCCTAAATTTCAACATGTTTTTGGCTCTTCCCTGTCACAGGCGCTTGGCCCACCTACATAAGTGAGGTATCATTTTTACCAGGAGACTGAGGGGAATGTTTAGTGGTAGGAAATTTGTCCCGGTGAGGTGATCCCACACATAAATGTGGGAAAATTTTTATTTTTCAGGTAAATTTGAGTTTTGCTGAGGATTCTGGGTAAGAAAACACTGTGGGATCCACGCAAGTCACACCTCCCTGGACTCCCTCGGGTGTCTAGTTTTTAGAAATGTCTGGGTTTGATAAGTTTCCCAGTATGGCTGCTGAGCCCAGGACCAAAAACGCAGGTGTTCCCCCTGCAAAAACAGGTAGTTTTGTATTTGATAATTTTGATCTGTCAAGATGGTGTTTTGGGGCATTTCCTTTCGTGGGCACTGGGCCTACCCACACAAGTGAGGTACCATTTTTATCAGGAGACTTGGGGGAACGCTGGGTGGAAGGAAATGTGTGGATCCTCTCATATTCCAGAACTTTCTATCACCAAAATTTGAGGAGAAAGTGTTTGTTTGGCCAAATTTTGATGTTTGCAAAGTATTCTGGGTAACAGAACCTGGTGAGAGCGCCACAAGTCACCCCATTTTGGATTCCCCCAGGTGTCTAGTTTTCAAAAATGCACAGGTTTGGTAGGTTTCCTTAGGTGCCAGCTGAGCTGGAGGCCAAAATCCACAGCTAGGCACCTTCCAAAAAAACAGCTCTGTGTTCTTTGGGAAAATGTGATGTGTTCATGTTGTGTTTTGGGGCACTTCCTACCAAGGGCGCTAGGCCAAGCCATGCAAGTGAGGCACCATTTATATCGAGAGACTTGGGGGAACGCTAGGTGAAAGAAAATTTGTGGCTCCTTTCATATTCCAGAACTTTCTGTCACCAGAATGTGAGGAAAAAGTGTTTTTTTGGCCAAATTTTGAGGTTTGCAAAGGATTCTGGGAAACAGAACCTGGGGCGAGCCCCACAAGTCACCCCATCTTGGATTCCCCTAGGTGTCTAGTTTAAAAATGCTCAGGTTTGGTAGGTTTCCTTAGGTGCCGGCTGAGCTAGAGGCCAAAATCCACAGCTAGCCACTTTCCAAAAAACAGCTCTGTTTTCTTTTGGAAAATGTGATGTGTCCACGTTGTGATTTGGGGCATTTCCTGGCACGGGCACTAAGCCTACCCACACAAGTGAGGTACCATTTTTATCGAGAGACTTGGGGGAATGCTGGGTGGAAGGAAATGTGTGGCTCCTCTCACATTCCTGAACTTTCTGTCACCAAAATGTCGGCTAAAAATTTATTTGGGGCCAAATGTTGAGGTTTGCAAGGGATTCTTGGTAACAGAACCTGGTGAGAGACCCACAAGTCACCCCACCCTGGATTCCCCTAGGTATCTAGTTTTCAATAATGCACAGGTTTGGTAGCTTTCCGTAGGTGCCAGCTGAGGTAGAGGCCAAAATCTATAGCAAGGGACTTTGCAAAAAACACGTCAGATTTCAATGAAAAAGCGTGATGTCTCCATGTTGCGTTTCCTGTCACGATCATTAGGCCTACCCATGCAAGTGAGGTAGCATTTTTATCAGGAGACTTGGGGGAACACAGAATGGCTAAGCAAGTGTTATTGCCCCTTGTCTTTCTCTACATTTTTTTCTTCCAAATGTTAGAGAGTGTGTAAAAAAGGCATCTATTTGAGAAATGCCCTCTAATTCAGATGCTAGTATGGGCAACCTGGAATTTAGAGATGTGCAAATAACCACTGCTTCTCAACACCTTATCTTGTGCCCATTTGGGAAATACAAAGGTTTTCTTGATACCTATTTTTCACTCTTTATATTTCAGGAAATGAATTGCTGCAAACCCAGTATAGAATGATGAAAACCCATTGCAAGGTGCGGCTCATTTATTGGCTCTGGGTACCTAGTGTTCTTATTGAACCTACAAGCCCTATATATCCCTGCAACCAGAAGAGTCCAGCAGACATAACGGTATATTGCTTTTAAAAATATGACACGGGAAGAAACAGTTACAGAATAAAACGTGGAGAAAAATGGCTGTTTTTTTTAACCTCAATTTCAATATTTTTTTATTTCAGCTGGTATGTTCTGTAGTTAAACCTTGTAGGGTCAACACAAATTACCCCTTGCTGAATTGACAATTTTGACTACTTTTCAGGAATGTTTAGCTTTCTGGGATCCAGGTATTGGTTCCACACCTATTTCTGTCACTAACTGGAAGGAGGCTGAAAGCACAAAAAATAGTGAAAATGGGGTATGTCTCAGTAAAATGCCAAAATTGTGTTGAAAAATTGGGTTTTCTGATTCAAGTCTACCTGTTCCTGAAAGCTGGGAAGATGATTAGTTTAGCATCCCAAACCCTTTGTTAATGCGATTTTCAGGGAAAAAAACACAAGCCTTCTTCTGCAGCCCTTTTTCCCATTTTCATTTCAAAAAATAAATTGTTGCTGTATTTTTGCTAATTTCTTGGTCTCCTTCAGGGGAACCCACTAACTCTGGGTACCTCCATAACCCCTAGGATGTTAGGAAAAAAAGGATGCAAATTTGGGGTGGATAGCTTATGTGGACAAATGAGGGCCTAAGTGCGAACTGCCCCAAATAGCCAAAAAAAGGCCTGGCAGAGAAGGGCTTCAACTCAAAATAAGACTGAGATCTTGCTCAAGATCTTCCCCTCACTTTTAACAGCACCTTTTTCAGTGATGAACCTGATACCTTTTCCAGTACTTTCTTATTATTAGTTTTCATATGAATTTGGTCTCGCAAAACTTGTTCATATTTAATATTTTCAAAATCACAGGTAGAAGGTAATGATGGTGGTATAGCAAAAAAGGGCCTGATTTAGAGTTTGGTGGATGGGGTTCCTTTGTCACAAACATGATGGATATCCCATTCTCTGAAATGCGAGTACATTATTGCTTATGGACATCATAATATAGCTAACCGGATATCTGTCACATTTGTAACAGAGTAACCCTTCGGCTAAACAATAAATCAGGCCCAAAGTATTTAATCGATTCTTCTATCCTCTTTTTTTAGTGTATCTCTTATATCTCTCCATCACCACATACATTTGTTTAGACACATATTGATATCCATCTGTATTAACAGTTGTACTAATTTGAGAAGATTCTGAAACTCTTTCAACCCTAAAGCATCTAGACAATGCTTCAATAATGATACCTTCCTTTCAGGTGTACAGTCATCACCTTCTAATGCTTATCATAAACTAAAAATGGTGCTTCCCATGTTTCCCAGCTCAAGGGGAACGATCCATTGGTCGTTCCCCTTGGGCTGGTGAAAAGGCTGTTGGTGGGAGTGTCCTGTACATGTTTGTGATATCACAATAAACTCAAATAAACAGAGTTGTCTCCACTGTTCAAACTTGCAGGAGAATTGCAATTAAAATAACAAAAGTAATCATCTCTGCATATATATATATATATATATCTATCTCAAAATTATGATTTACAATCTTGAAGTTAAATGCCACGCACCTAATCAACAGGAACAACATGAAATTTTCTAAAAGAAAATGTCAGTGGTTTCAGTTTTGAAGAACTGCAGGATGAGCGCCCTATAATATTGAACTGCAAGAAGAGGTTATCACGTCACAACATCACACTTAACGACAGCCGATGTTGTGATAATGACACTAAAAACTCCTCCCTAAATCTCGTGATAGGACAGAGGAATCGGGAAAATCAGCTGAAGAAACCATGAAGTAATGGCATGTTGTCCCAGGTGACAGTGTGGTGAATTCAGTGAATAACTTGTTGCCTCACGTAATCGCGAGGTGACTACAGTGGCCTCAGCTAAGGATAACTAACACTTCTGTGATGGTGAGCATCTTAACCCCTTCCCCGCCACGGACGTAATGGTTACGTCCATGGCAGCGCCCGTGTGGCGCCATGGACGTAACCATTACGTCCTGAATGCTGCCCTCGGGAGAAGCGCTAGCGCTCCTCCCGAGGGCCGCCCCACCACCCCCCTAGGTCAGGGCTGACAGGGGAATCCCTTCCCCTTCAACCCCCGACCCCTCCCCACCCCCCCTGTGACGTCAGCGCGCGAGCGCGCGCTGACAATCACACAACCTCCACCATTGCGCTGGAAGCAGAGCTTCCAGCGCGATCGAAAGAGAAATGCTCAGCATTTCTCTTTCGATCACGTGGGGGAGGCCCGGAGGGGCTTCAAAGGGAAGGAAATGTATTTCCTTCCCTTTGAAGTCTCTCCGAGGGTTTCAAAAGCCGGATTGCTTGCAATCCGGCTTTTGAAACCCCACTAGACACCAGGGATTTTTTTTTTCTCTATGAAATTGACAGAAGGGAGCGACCCCTTGGGCAAGGCGGGCCTTACATTTTCCCCAACCCCCGTCTTGCCACTCGCCTGGCAGGTAAGACAAGACCTGCTTAACGCATCTGAGGTCTTCCTTATTTGAGGCCAATAAAAGTGGGTGACAAGCCTGTCAAAGGTCTTGTCCTGCCCCAGATAACCTGGCAGTGGCCCATCATGAGCCAGACCCAGTAGGAAGGCTCTTAAGTGTTGGGTACCACCAGCACACAGGCTGCCCCAGATTCAGGAGCCTTAGGCTCACTATACAGGAGACCATTTTCCCAGTAAACATGGTGCTTGCCCAAGGCATCACCAGCAGCCTAGGCATCAGCCTACTTCTGAAAGCCCACATGAGTAGGGCACTATCTCTGCACTGCACAGAACTCCTCTCTGGAGAGATCTCCTTCCTGCTACCAATTGGTCAGCTCAGGCAGGTTCTCCAGTTCAGCCACTACTTCCCCTGTAGGTTGTGGGACATCTCACTCAAGGTCAGCCTCCTCACGGACCTTGGGAATTTCAAGAGTAGGTTTTGCATGCCCCTTGCCCTTCCTGTTCTTGGCAGACACTTGGGGCCACTCTTTCAGGCTCCCAGTCCTTCTGACCACCCTTGTGCGCTGCCACGGACCAGGTGGTCATGCACACCCATTCAAGCAATCCCAACATCTCCAAGGGTGACCTGGGCTCTACCTCCTTCCAGGTGGTATGCTCCAGGTCACTGCCCAGCAAACAATCCAAAGGCACAAACAGACTCACAGCTACCCTCAAGGAACCTTGGACCCCCCCATTCAACGGGAGCCTGAGAAACCAAACACTGGCTCTCCTGGGTGTCTACAACTTGATGTACCATATTGTAGACTATCTGATCTGATGACACCGGACGGTTGGCATGCTGGCTCCTGTGTCTCTAAGAGCCTCCACTCTATGCCCATTTATAGTAACCCACTGCCTGTACTTCTTAGTATTGTCAGGCATGAGGGTTCTCTGTACCATTTCACTCTTACCCATGGACACTAGGGTAATCTCTGCTGAGGCAAACTCCTCCCCAAGTGCTACACTTGCCATCCCCTATGACTGCCCACCAGTGGGGGGCTTTGTCCACTTAGGACACACAGAAGCCCCTCTGAAGTGCTCTATCTAACCACAGTCAGAACATTTCCGGGGTCCCTTTCCTGCAGTTTTACCTCACAGGTGCCATTTCTTCTACTCAGTAGGAGGTTGTGAAACCTGACACTGTGAGCTAGTTTGAGTCCCTTTTGAGAACTCCTTACTCTTGTTTTTGTCCCCCCCCCTCCTTCTTCTGCTGGGAACCCTGCCCACCCATGGCTGGATCTCCCCCATAAACTTTCTTATGGACCCTGGTATGAACCCAGAAGTCTGCCTCCTTAGCACACTCCCTCCCTGGGGGCAGAGAGCGTGCTATCAATTAAGTGCTGGCCCAGCACTGTAAAATAAAGATTAAACGTGTTCTTGTGCAATCAAATTGTACAGCCCCAGATAGTCTGTCACTTTCCTGCCCTTCACCCAACTATCCAGTGCCTTTGCAGAAAGAGTCTACACATACTATCCAGATCTGTGGATGAAGCTTCCCACTCATTCTACAGATCTGCCTCTACATTTCCTGGCCAATCCATATTTCCTAATAAGGGCTTCCTTAAGGGTGCAATACTTCATCTTATCCTCCCCCTGTAGGGTTAGAAAGATCTCCCTCCCCGCTGTTGGAAACTGCATCCACGAACTGCCCCCAGTTCTCCTTGTAAAGCAATGTCATAGGCCTCAAATCAGCGATCTGTGCCCTCCCCCACCTTGAAGTCAGCTTTCATACTCTTGGGTATATGTACTCTCCTGTCAGAGGACACTGAAGATATGCAGCTACCATCTTCGTTGGACTCAGTCTTCTGGGATTTCAGGTCAGGTCATGAGTCAAAAGAAATTTCCTTTCCTCATTGGCCAATCTCTTTTCCTCCATAGCTTTTGGGCGGTCATTCTCTATTTTGAGCTTTGCCAGCTCCAACATGAGCCTCCTGCCTTCCTGTTTGTTCTGTAGCTCCTCTGGGGGAAACACTGCTGCCTGCTGTAGAAGGACCCCTCTCTCCATTGATGCTAGCCCCATGGGCCTGAGGCAGTTCTGGGCTATCTAACAACTCCAGATGAATATCCTCCTCGGCATCAACAATACTGCCCTCCTCTGATTGTGCAGCTACCTCCCTGGCTGACAGCCAGGCCCTCAGTGCCTTTTGCAACTTCTAATTTTCAGTAAGGCCTTTAAACGAACACTTGAATTCCCTGAAGAAATATTTGAGCTGGGAAACCTAGAAGGTTTGCAATTTCATCTGCTCAAGCTCCACTCATGGAGTTGCAGCTGTTGGCTCTCTGGATTGAGACATGGTTGTTGAAAAAAATCAAAAATCGATGGCAAAGAGAAAAATCACATATATTGGTACACAATGGTCTGAGATATGGAAGTAGTGTACTCCATTCACTTTATGAAATGCACAAATACAAGTCCTATCCTCACCACTGATCAGCAACGTTAGAAAATGGGTCTCTAGTTTGAAGAGGTTTGCACTCTATTCAAGTAGGGGCCACAATCCTCTTTAGGGCAAGTAGATACACACCAAAAATGTACCTGTCTTCACAGTCTGGTAGTGTGGCACAGAGCAGTCAGGCTAAACTGAAGAGGCAATGTGCAAAGCATGTGTGTGCACATACAGTAACACAAAGAAAACTCCAGAAAAGGACCCACAAAAGTTTATAAAAAATAGCCAATATTTATCTGAGTCAAACACAACCAAAACAACAAAAATCTAACATATACAAGCCATGTTATGAATTTTGAAGGTTAAATCAATATGCAATTCTTAGAAGACAAGATCTGTAAGTGGAACTATCTGGTCACGTTGGACGGGGGCAAATTCAAAAGTGCAGTCCGACCACAATGGAAAGCAGGCCAGGTACAGGAGTGGCGCAGACCTCCTGACACTACCTTTGTTGCGTCGATCCTTGGTGATGATGCTTGAGCCAAAGAAGCGGATAAGTTGCGGTTACAGGCAATGTCTTACTTCATGATCAGGCAACGTCATTGATGCGTTGAGGTCCAGAAGCGATACGTACTAGTTCTGATGTATCGGTGCCGTGTCAGCCAAACCTGTACTGTGTTGTAAGTCGGGATCATTGTGTTACGCAGTCGGCGAGCAGTGTCATGCAGCTTCAGTGCTGACGAAGGCAATGCTGCGTTTCTGCAGTGAGATGTGTCAGTTCCAAGTGACACACAGGTGCTTGTAGCAAGATGCATGTGAAGTCTTAGATATCCCTGAGACTTCAGAAAGAGGAGGCAAGCTCAGTAAGACCCTTGGAGAAACTACAGATTGCAGGATTTAGAGAGTTAGATCCAGTCCTTTCACAAGAATTAGCAGACCGCAGGCCAACCAGTAGGGCAAACATCAAAGCTGCAGTCCCTCCTGACAGCAAAGCAGTACTTCTTCTTGGTAAAGTGTCCTTAGTCCAGAAGTGTTCTGAATATATGGTTCCATAGGCCCAGTACCTACACCCAAAATGGCCTTTGATGTAGGGGTAGCTGCAAAAGAATTCTCTGAAATGCACAAGGTTCCCTTTCAACCAAGCCCGTGCACCAGACTACCAGTAGGGGGTAATCAACCCTTTGTGTGAGGGCAGGACACAGCCTATTCAGATGTAAGTGTGATCTGCCTCTCCCTGCCCAGTACAACTATCAATAGGCAGTTCTATCTCCAGTCACACCCAGCCCTTTCTGTTTGTGGCTGTCTAGGAGAATGGACAAATGTAGATGCCACCTAAACCCAGACATGTAATCAGAGACAGGCTAAGGTACAAAATCATTAAAGTATGAAAATGCCATCTTTCTAAAGGTGGCATTTTCAGACTTGAAAATTAAAAACAACTTTGCCAAAAGATGTATATTTAAATTGTGAGCCCAGGGACACCAAACTCCACACTTCTATATTTCCCCACTTTGAAATTCCACTTAGAAGATGTTCCAAGGTAACTCCATCGTCAGCCTATGGGAGAGATAGCCCTCACAATATTGAAAGAGTTTTTCACTACCTGGACATGTTAAACTTAAAAGTGCATGTCCAACCTTTTAAATACACTGTACCCTGTCATTGGGGCTAACCAGGGCCTACCTTAGGGGGTGACTTACATGTAATTAAAAGTAAGGTTTGGACCTGGTAAGTGGGTATACTTGGCAGGTTGAAATGGCAGTTTAAATTGTACATACATGCTCTGCAATGGCAGGCTTGAGACATGTTTGAAAGGCTATTGTAGTGGGTGGCACAACCAGTGCTGCAGGCCCACTAGTAGCATTTGACTTACAGGCCCTGGGCACACATAGTGCACTCTACTAGGGATTTAAAGGCAAATCAGATATGCCAATCATGGAGAAGCCAATCTTATCATGACACGGAGCACATGCACTTTAGCACTAGTCAGAAGTGAAAAAGTGCAGTATCCTAAAGCCAGCAAAAATGAAGTTCAGCATACAGTCAAAACAGAAGGTCAGAAAGCAAACATCAGGAGAAACCACACCAAAGGATGGCAGGTATAACAACTAGGATGCAGACATTCACAAAAATAACAAATACTGTGACAGATATCTCACTGATTTTGGTCACACAAGGGGAAAATATATTCTTTCATCCCCCACTTAACCCCTCGGGTGCCCTAGACGCAACGGTTATGTCCTGGGCGGCACGGCTCATGGGCCCACGACGTAACCGTTACGTCCAGATAAGGGGCCCTCAGGGGAAGCGCTAGCACTCCCCCCGGGGGGGCCTCGCACCCCCTTCTCCCCTGGGCAGGGATGGAAGATGAATGGCATTCCCTTCCACCCCGCCCCCTCCTTGACCCCCCTGTGGCATCTGATGACGTCAACGCACAATCGCGTGCTGACCTCATCAGAGGCCTGCCCCGCTTCCAGCGCCGATCCAAGAAGAAATGCAAAAGTAACCACTAGACACCAAGGACTTTTATTTTTTTGCATCAATTTCACGCAAGGGGAGCGACCCCTTAGGCAAGGGTCGTTCCCCTGGGAGGCACATTTATTTTAGGCCCTTTCTGCCCCCTTGGGGGCAGATCAGCCTATTTTTATTAGGCTGATCTGCCCCCTTGGGGGCAGAAACCTCTAGGCACAGGGCTTTTTTTTGTGCACCAATTTCACGCAAGGGGAGTGACCCCTTAGGTAAGGGTCGCTCACCTGGTGGAGCAAATTTATTTTAGGCCATTTCTGCTCCCCTAGGGGGCAGATCAGCCTATTTCTATTAGGCCAATGTGCCCCCGGGAGGGTGCAGAAACCATTTAGGCACCAGGGATTGGTGTGTGTGTATGTGTGTGTTTTGTTTGGGGGGCAGCCCCTTGGGTAAGGGTTGCTCCTCATGGGGGCACATTACTGTTGGCCATATCTGCCTATTTTTGGAAGGCCCACCTGCCCCCACAGGGGGCAGAAAGCCCACCAGAGACCAGGGAAGATTTTTTTTTCAAAATAAGAGGGTGGGGGTATGGCTATACCCCCACCCCAAATAAACGGGCCAAGTTGTTCTGCCCACCAGTAGGCAGATGGGTCAATTACCCCCGATCCACACCTCGGGCAGAAAGTCTACTAGGTGCCAGGGAATTAAAAACAAAAAGAATAGTGTGGTAGTGGCTACCAACCAGTATGGGCATGGTTGTGCCCCCACCCCAACTAAAGGGGGTAACAGTCTTTCAGCTCTCCCCCACACACTAAAACATCTCATCCCATCGCAAGCAAGAGGACATTTGATTATTTTGGGTTTTGGATTTACATTTGGGCCATGAGAGCTTGGCTAACTCTCAATATCGTCCCACTTGGAATGGTCAGGGCTGCACTTTTTGGACTTTGGGACACTGCCATATGAAAAAATCCACAAGACCTGGGCACATCTGAAAACTAAACATCTGGGTGAGTACAGGGAGGTGTGCTTCACATGTACCCCGCACCATTTTCTTACCCACAATGCCCTGCACGCCTCCAACTTTGCTGGAAATCACACATTTTTCCCACATTTTTCCAGAATCTGCAGGAATCCACAAAATTCCTACCACCCAGCAAAGTCTCATCCATACCACTTGTCAGCCTAAAAATGTTTTTTTTCAAACTGCCCTTTTGGACCCGCTTTGGTTCCCCCTAAATTTCAACATGTTTTTGGCTCTTCCCTGTCACAGGCGCTTGGCCCACCTACATAAGTGAGGTATCATTTTTACCAGGAGACTGAGGGGAATGTTTAGTGGTAGGAAATTTGTCCCGGTGAGGTGATCCCACACATAAATGTGGGAAAAAATTTATTTTTCAGGTAAATTTGAGTTTTGCTGAGGATTCTGGGTAAGAAAACACTGTGGGATCCACGCAAGTCACACCTCCCTGGACTCCCTCGGGTGTCTAGTTTTTAGAAATGTCTGGGTTTGATAAGTTTCCCAGTATGGCTGCTGAGCCCAGGACCAAAAACGCAGGTGTTCCCCCTGCAAAAACAGGTAGTTTTGTATTTGATAATTTTGATCTGTCAAGATGGTGTTTTGGGGCATTTCCTTTCGTGGGCACTGGGCCTACCCACACAAGTGAGGTACCATTTTTATCAGGAGACTTGGGGGAACGCTGGGTGGAAGGAAATGTGTGGATCCTCTCATATTCCAGAACTTTCTATCACCAAAATTTGAGGAGAAAGTGATTGTTTGGCCAAATTTTGATGTTTGCAAAGTATTCTGGGTAACAGAACCTGGTGAGAGCGCCACAAGTCACCCCATTTTGGATTCCCCCAGGTGTCTAGTTTTCAAAAATGCACAGGTTTGGTAGGTTTCCTTAGGTGCCAGCTGAGCTGGAGGCCAAAATCCACAGCTAGGCACCTTCCAAAAAAACAGCTCTGTGTTCTTTGGGAAAATGTGATGTGTTCATGTTGTGTTTTGGGGCACTTCCTACCAAGGGCGCTAGGCCAAGCCATGCAAGTGAGGCACCATTTATATCGAGAGACTTGGGGGAACGCTAGGTGAAAGAAAATTTGTGGCTCCTTTCATATTCCAGAACTTTCTGTCACCAAAATGTGAGGAAAAAGTGTTTTTTTGGCCAAATTTTGAGGTTTGCAAAGGATTCTGGGAAACAGAACCTGGGGCGAGCCCCACAAGTCACCCCATCTTGGATTCCCCTAGGTGTCTAGTTTAAAAATGCTCAGGTTTGGTAGGTTTCCTTAGGTGCCGGCTGAGCTAGAGGCCAAAATCCACAGCTAGCCACTTTCCAAAAAACAGCTCTGTTTTCTTTTGGAAAATGTGATGTGTCCACGTTGTGATTTGGGGCATTTCCTGGCACGGGCACTAAGCCTACCCACACAAGTGAGGTACCATTTTTATCGGGAGACTTGGGGGAATGCTGGGTGGAAGGAAATGTGTGGCTCCTCTCACATTCCTGAACTTTCTGTCACCAAAATGTCGGCAAAAAATTTTTTTGGGGCCAAATGTTGAGGTTTGCAGGGGATTCTTGGTAACAGAACCTGGTGAGAGACCCACAAGTCACCCCACCCTGGATTCCCCTAGGTATCTAGTTTTCAATAATGCACAGGTTTGGTAGCTTTCCGTAGGTGCCAGCTGAGGTAGAGGCCAAAATCTATAGCAAGGGACTTTGCAAAAAACACGTCAGATTTCAATGAAAAAGCGTGATGTCTCCATGTTGCGTTTCCTGTCACGATCATTAGGCCTACCCATGCAAGTGAGGTAGCATTTTTATCAGGAGACTTGGGGGAACACAGAATGGCTAAACAAGTGTTATTGCCCCTTGTCTTTCTCTACATTTTTTTCTTCCAAATGTTAGAGAGTGTGTAAAAAAGGCATCTATTTGAGAAATGCCCTCTAATTCAGATGCTAGTATGGGCAACCTGGAATTTAGAGATGTGCAAATAACCACTGCTTCTCAACACCTTATCTTGTGCCCATTTGGGAAATACAAAGGTTTTCTTGATACCTATTTTTCACTCTTTATATTTCAGGAAATGAATTGCTGCAAACCCAGTATAGAATGATGAAAACCCATTGCAAGGTGCGGCTCATTTATTGGCTCTGGGTACCTAGTGTTCTTATTGAACCTACAAGCCCTATATATCCCTGCAACCAGAAGAGTCCAGCAGACATAACGGTATATTGCTTTTAAAAATATGACACGGGAAGAAACAGTTACAGAATAAAACGTGGAGAAAAATGGCTGTTTTTTTTAACCTCAATTTCAATATTTTTTTATTTCAGCTGGTATGTTCTGTAGTTAAACCTTGTAGGGTCAACACAAATTACCCCTTGCTGAATTGACAATTTTGACTACTTTTCAGGAATGTTTAGCTTTCTGGGATCCAGGTATTGGTTCCACACCTATTTCTGTCACTAACTGGAAGGAGGCTGAAAGCACAAAAAATAGTGAAAATGGGGTATGTCTCAGTAAAATGCCAAAATTGTGTTGAAAAATTGGGTTTTCTGATTCAAGTCTACCTGTTCCTGAAAGCTGGGAAGATGATTAGTTTAGCATCCCAAACCCTTTGTTAATGCGATTTTCAGGGAAAAAAACACAAGCCTTCTTCTGCAGCCCTTTTTCCCATTTTCTTTTCAAAAAATAAATTGTTGCTGTATTTTTGCTAATTTCTTGGTCTCCTTCAGGGGAACCCACTAACTCTGGGTACCTCCATAACCCCTAGGATGTTAGGAAAAAAAGGATGCAAATTTGGGGTGGATAGCTTATGTGGACAAATGAGGGCCTAAGTGCGAACTGCCCCAAATAGCCAAAAAAAGGCCTGGCAGAGAAGGGCTTCAACTCAAAATAAGACTGAGATCTTGCTCAAGATCTTCCCCTCACTTTTAACAGCACCTTTTTCAGTGATGAACCTGATACCTTTTCCAGTACTTTCTTATTATTAGTTTTCATATGAATTTGGTCTCGCAAAACTTGTTCATATTTAATATTTTCAAAATCACAGGTAGAAGGTAATGATGGTGGTATAGCAAAAAAGGGCCTGATTTAGAGTTTGGTGGATGGGGTTCCTTTGTCACAAACATGATGGATATCCCATTCTCTGAATTGCGAGTACATTATTGCTTATGGACATCATAATATAGCTAACCGGATATCTGTCACATTTGTAACAGAGTAACCCTTCGGCTAAACAATAAATCAGGCCCAAAGTATTTAATCGATTCTTCTATCCTCTTTTTTTAGTGTATCTCTTATATCTCTCCATCACCACATACATTTGTTTAGACACATATTGATATCCATCTGTATTAACAGTTGTACTAATTTGAGAAGATTCTGAAACTCTTTCAACCCTAAAGCATCTAGACAATGCTTCAATAATGATACCTTCCTTTCAGGTGTACAGTCATCACCTTCTAATGCTTATCATAAACTAAAAATGGTGCTTCCCATGTTTCCCAGCTCAAGGGGAACGATCCATTGGTCGTTCCCCTTGGGCTGGTGAAAAGGCTGTTGGTGGGAGTGTCCTGTACATGTTTGTGATATCACAATAAACTCAAATAAACAGAGTTGTCTCCACTGTTCAAACTTGCAGGAGAATTGCAATTAAAATAACAAAAGTAATCATCTCTGCATATATATATATATATATATATATATATATATATATATATATATATATATATATCTATCTCAAAATTATGATTTACAATCTTGAAGTTAAATGCCACGCACCTAATCAACAGGAACAACATGAAATTTTCTAAAAGAAAATGTCAGTGGTTTCAGTTTTGAAGAACTGCAGGATGAGCGCCCTATAATATTGAACTGCAAGAAGAGGTTATCACGTCACAACATCACACTTAACGACAGCCGATGTTGTGATAATGACACTAAAAACTCCTCCCTAAATCTCGTGATAGGACAGAGGAATCGGGAAAATCAGCTGAAGAAACCATGAAGTAATGGCATGTTGTCCCAGGTGACAGTGTGGTGAATTCAGTGAATAACTTGTTGCCTCACGTAATCGCGAGGTGACTACAGTGGCCTCAGCTAAGGATAACTAACACTTCTGTGATGGTGAGCATCTTAACCCCTTCCCCGCCACGGACGTAATGGTTACGTCCATGGCAGCGCCCGTGTGGCGCCATGGACGTAACCATTACGTCCTGAATGCTGCCCTCGGGAGAAGCGCTAGCGCTCCACCCGAGGGCCGCCCCACCACCCCCCTAGGTCAGGGCTGACAGGGGAATCCCTTCCCCTTCAACCCCCGACCCCTCCCCACCCCCCCTGTGACGTCAGCGCGCGAGCGCGCGCTGACAATCACACAACCTCCACCATTGCGCTGGAAGCAGAGCTTCCAGCGCGATCGAAAGAGAAATGCTCAGCATTTCTCTTTCGATCACGTGGGGGAGGCCCGGAGGGGCTTCAAAGGGAAGGAAATGTATTTCCTTCCCTTTGAAGTCTCTCCGAGGGTTTCAAAAGCCGGATTGCTTGCAATCCGGCTTTTGAAACCCCAGTAGACACCAGGGATTTTTTTTTTTTCTATGAAATTGACAGAAGGGAGCGACCCCTTGGGCAAGGGTCGCTCCCAGGGGGTCATTTTTTTTTAAGGCCTTTTCTGCCCCCAGTGGGGGCAGAAACCTCTAGACACCAGGGATACTTTTTTTTGGTTTGTTTTTTTATTTGTTTTCTTTTGTTTTTTAGGTGTGGGATGCGACCCCTTAGGCAAGGGTCGCTCCCATAGGGGGAAATTATATTTAGGCCATTTCTGCCCCCTTTGGGGGCAGATTGGCTTATTTTTATGAGGCCAATCTGCCCCCAAGGAGGGCAGAAACCACTAGACACCAGGGAGTTTTTTTTGTTTGTTTGTTTTTCACGTAAGGGGAGCGACCCCTTAGGCAAGGGTCGTTCCCTTGGGGGGCAAATTTATTTTAGGCCATTTCTGCCCCCCATGGGGGCAGATCAGCCTATTTTTATTAGGCCGATCTGCCCCCACGGGGGGCAGAAACCACTAGGCACCAGGGATTTTTGTTGTTGTTGTGTTTTACAGATGGGGAGCGTCCCCTTAGGCAAGGGTCGCTCCCCTGGGGGGCAAATTGTATTTAGACCATTTCTGCCCCCCTTGGGGGCAGATTGGCCGATTGTAGGTCAATCTGCCCCCAAGGGGGGCAGAAACCACTAGGCACCAGGGATCTTTTTTTTGCGCAGTCACGCAAGGGGAGCGACCTTGCAGGCAAGGGTCGCTCCCCGGGGGGGCAAATTTATTTTAGGCCATTTCTGCCCCCCTGGGGGCAGATCGGCCTATTGGTATTAGGCCGATCTGCCCCCGGGGGGGTGCAGAAATCTTTAGGCGCCAGGGCAAATTTTTTTTTGTGTGGGTTTTTTTTTTTGTTTGTTTGTTTTTTTAGAGATGGGGAGCGACGCATTAGGCAAGGGTCGCTCCCCTGGGGGGCAAATTGTATTTAGACCATTTCTGCCCCCCTTGGGGGCAGATTGGCCTATTGTAGGTCAATCTGCCCCCAAAGGGGGCAGAAACCACTAGGCACCAGGGATCTTTTTTTTGCACAGTCAAGCAAGGGAGCGACCTTGCAGGCAAGGGTCGCTCCCCGGGGTGTGGGGGGGCAAATTTATTTTAGGCCATTTCTGCCCCCTGGGGGCAGATCGGCCTATTGGTATTAGGCCGATCTGACCCCGGGGGGGCAGAAACCTTTAGGCGCCAGGGCAATTTTTTTTTGTGGGGGTTTTTTTTTGTTTGTTTTTTTAGAGATGGGGAGCGACGCATTAGGCAAGGGTCGCTCCCCTGGGGGGCAAATTGTATTTAGACCATTTCTGCCCCCCTTGGAGGCAGATTGGCCGATTGTAGGTCAATCTGCCCCCAAGGGGGGCAGAAACCACTAGGCACCAGGGATCTTTTTTTTGCGCCGTCACGCAAGGGGAGCGACCTTGCAGGCAAGGGTCGCTCCCCGGGGGGGTTGGGGGTGCAAATTTATTTTAGGCCATTTCTGCCCCCCCCTGGGGGCAGATCGGCCTATTGGTATTAGGCCGATCTGCCCCCGGGGGGACAGAAACCTCTAGGCACCAGGGCAAATTGTTTTTTTTGTGGTTTTTTTTTTGTTTGTTTGTTTGTTTTTGTAGAGATGGGGAGTGACCCATTAGGCAAGGGTCGCTCCCCTGGGGGGCAAATTGTATTTAGACCATTTCTGCCCCCCTTGGGGGCAGATTGGCCGATTGTAGGTCAATCTGCCCCCAAGGGGGGCAGAAACCACTAGGCACCAGGGATCTTTTTTTTGCGCAGTCACGCAAGGGGAGCGACCTTGCAGGCAAGGGTCGCTCCCCGGGGGGGGCAAATTTATTTTAGGCCATTTCTGCCCCCCTGGGCCAAATTTTGAGGTTTGCAAAGGATTCTGGGTAACAGAACCTGGTCCGAGCCCCGCAAGTCACCCCTCCTTGGATTCCCCTAGGTCTCTAGTTTTCAGAAATGCACAGGTTTGGTAGGTTTCCCTAGGTGCCGGCTGAGCTAGAGGCCAAAATCTACAGGTAGGCACTTCGCAAAAAACACCTCTGTTTTTTTCCAAAATTTAGGATGTGTCCACGTTGCGCTTTGGGGTGTTTCCTGTCGCCGGCGCTAGGCCTACCCACGCAAGTGAGGTATCATTTTTATCGGGAGACTTGGGGGAACGCTGGGTGGAAGGAAATTTGTAGCTCCTCTCAGATTCCAGAACTTTCTGCCACAGAAATGTGAGGAACATGTGTTTTTTTAGCCAAATTTTGAGGTTTGCAAAGGATTCTGGGTAACAGAACCTGGTCCGAGCCCCGCAAGTCACCCCTCCTTGGATTCCCCTAGGTCTCTAGTTTTCAGAAATGCACAGGTTTGGTAGGTTTCCCTAGGTGCCGGCTGAGCTAGAGGCCAAAATCTACAGGTAGGCACTTCGCAAAAAACACCTCTGTTTTTTTCCAAAATTTAGGATGTGTCCATGTTGCGCTTTGGGGTGTTTCCTGTCGCCGGCGCTAGGCCTACCCACGCAAGTGAGGTATCATTTTTATCGGGAGACTTGGGGGAACGCTGGGTGGAAGGAAATTTGTAGCTCCTCTCAGATTCCAGAACTTTCTGCCACAGAAATGTGAGGAACATGTGTTTTTTTAGCCAAATTTTGATGTTTGCAAAGGATTCTGGGTAACAGAACCTGGTCCGAGCCCCGCAAGTCACCCCTCCTTGGATTCCCCTAGGTCTCTAGTTTTCAGAAATGCACAGGTTTGGTAGGTTTCCCTAGGTGCCGGCTGAGCTAGAGGCCAAAATCTAAAGGTAGGCACTTCGCAAAAAACACCTCTGTTTTTTTCCAAAATTTAGGATGTGTCCACATTGCGCTTTGGGGTGTTTCCTGTCGCCGGCGCTAGGCCTACCCACGCAAGTGAGGTATCATTTTTATCGGGAGACTTGGTTGAACGCTGGGTGGAAGGAAATTTGTAGCTCTTCTCAGATTCCAGAACTTTCTGCCACAGAAATGTGAGGAACATGTGTTTTTTTAACCAAATTTTGAGGTTTGCAAAGGATTCTGGGTAACAGAACCTGGTCCGAGCCCCGCAAGTCACCCCTCCTTGGATTCCCCTAGGTCTCTAGTTTTCAGAAATGCACAGGTTTGGTAGGTTTCCCTAGGTGCCGGCTGAGCTAGAGGCCAAAATCTACAGGTAGGCACTTCGCAAAAAACACCTCTGTTTTTTTCCAAAATTTAGGATGTGTCCACGTTGCGCTTTGGGGTGTTTCCTGTCGCCGGCGCTAGGCCTACCCACGCAAGTGAGGTATCATTTTTATCGGGAGACTTGGGGGAACGCTGGGTGGAAGGAAATTTGTAGCTCCTCTCAGATTCCAGAACTTTCTGCCACAGAAATGTGAGGAACATGTGTTTTTTTAGCCAAATTTTGAGGTTTGCAAAGGATTCTGGGTAACAGAACCTGGTCCGAGCCCCGCAAGTCACCCCTCCTTGGATTCCCCTAGGTCTCTAGTTTTCAGAAATGCACAGGTTTGGTAGGTTTCCCTAGGTGCCGGCTGAGCTAGAGGCCAAAATCTACAGGTAGGCACTTCGCAAAAAACACCTCTGTTTTTTTCCAAAATTTAGGATGTGTCCACGTTGCGCTTTGGGGTGTTTCCTGTCGCCGGCGCTAGGCCTACCCACGCAAGTGAGGTATCATTTTTATCGGGAGACTTGGGGGAACGCTGGGTGGAAGGAAATTTGTAGCTCCTCTCAGATTCCAGAACTTTCTGCCACAGAAATGTGAGGAACATGTGTTTTTTTAGCCAAATTTTGAGGTTTGCAAAGGATTCTGGGTAACAGAACCTGGTCCGAGCCCCGCAAGTCACCCCTCCTTGGATTCCCCTAGGTCTCTAGTTTTCAGAAATGCACAGGTTTGGTAGGTTTCCCTAGGTGCCGGCTGAGCTAGAGGCCAAAATCTACAGGTAGGCACTTCGCAAAAAACACCTCTGTTTTTTTCCAAAATTTAGGATGTGTCCACGTTGCGCTTTGGGGTGTTTCCTGTCGCCGGCGCTAGGCCTACCCACGCAAGTGAGGTATCATTTTTATCGGGAGACTTGGGGGAACGCTGGGTGGAAGGAAATTTGTAGCTCTTCTCAGATTCCAGAACTTTCTGCCACAGAAATGTGAGGAACATGTGTTTTTTAGCCAAATTTTGAGGTTTGCAAAGGATTCTGGGTAACAGAACCTGGTCCGAGCCCCGCAAGTCACCCCTCCTTGGATTCCCCTAGGTCTCTAGTTTTCAGAAATGCACAGGTTTGGTAGGTTTCCCTAGGTGCCGGCTGAGCTAGAGGCCAAAATCTACAGGTAGGCACTTCGCAAAAATCACCTCTGTTGTCTTCCAAAAATTTGGATGTGTCCACGTTGCGCTTTGGGGCTTTTCCTGTTGCGGGCGCTAGGCCTACCCACACAAGTGAGGTATCATTTTTATCGGGAGACTTGGGGGAACGCTGGGTGAAAGGAAATTTGTGGCTCCTCTCAGATTCCAGATCTTTCTGCCACAGAAATGTGAGGAACATGTGTTTTTTTTAGCCAAATTTTGAGGTTTGCAAAGGATTCTGGGTAACAGAACCTGGTCCGAGCCCCGCAAGTCACCCCTCCTTGGATTCCCCTAGGTCTCTAGTTTTCAGAAATGCACAGGTTTGGTAGGTTTCCCTAGGTGCCGGCTGAGCTAGAGGCTAAAATCTACAGGTAGGCACTTTGCAAAAAACACCTCTGTTGTCTTCCAAAAATTTGGATGTGTCCACGTTGCGCTTTGGGGCGTTTCCTGTCATGGGCGCTAGGCCTACCCACACAAGTGAGGTATCATTTTTATCGGGAGACTTGGGGGAACATAGATTAGCAAAACAAGTGTTATTGCCCCTTGTCTTTCTCTACATTTTTTCCTTCCAAATATAGGAGAGTGTGTAAAAAAGACATCTATTTGAGAAAAGCCCTGTAATTCACATGCTAGTATGGTCACCCCGGAATTCAGAGATGTGCAAATAACCACTGCTCCTCAACACCTTATCTTGTGCCCTTTTTGGAAATACAAAGGTTTTCTTGATAGCAATTTTTTACTCTTTATATTTCAGCAAATGAATTGCTGTATACCCGTTATGGAATGAAAACGCACGTCAGGGTGCAGCTCATTTATTGGCTCTGGGTTCCTCGGGTTCTTGATGAACCTACAAGCCCTATATGTCCCCGCAACCAGAGGAGTCCAGCAGACGTAACGGTATATTGCTTTCGATAATCTGACATTGCAGGGAAAAGTTACAGAGTAAAACGTAGAGAAACATTTATGTTTTTTTCACCTAAATTTCAATATTTTTCTTTTTCAGTTGTTATTTTCTGTAGGAAACCCTTGTAGGATCTACACAAATGACCCCTTGCTGAATTCAGAATTTTGTCTAGGTTTCAGAAATGTTTAGGTTTCTGGGATCCAGCATTGGTTTCATGCCCATTTCTGTCACTGACTGGAAGGAGGCTGAAAGCACAAAAAATTGCAAAAATGGGGTATGTCCCAGAAAAATGCCAGAATTGTGTTGAAAAATTGGGTTTTCTGATTCAAGTCTGCCTGTTCCTGAAAGCTGGGAAGCTGCTGGGTTTAGCACCGCAAACCCTTTGTTGATGCCATTTTCAGGGGAAAAACCACAAGCCTTCTTCTGCAGCCACTTTTTCCAATTTTTTTGGAAAAAACAAAATGTTCCCTGTATTTTGGCCAATTTCTTGGCCTCTTTCAGGGGAACCCACAAAGTCTGGGTACCTCCAGAATCCCTAGGATGTTGGAAAAAAAAGGACGCAAATTTGGCTTGGTTAGCTTATGTGGACAAAAAGTTATGCGGGCCTAAGCGCGAACTGCCCCAAATAGGCAAAAAAAAGGCCTGGCACAGGAGGGGGAAAAGGCCTGGCAGCGAAGTGGTTAATGGACTGACTCACTCATGCTTTACAAAACCGGATGAGCTCTGCTAAATTGTAATTCTTCACAGAGAAAAAAATGCTTTCGTTGTCCCACCTTCTCGGAATGGCACACTACTGTGCAGCTTTTCTACCATTTCACCGTTTACCACCTTCTCATGTAAAAGGCAATTCTCCTTGCTAATAACATAGACATCTTTATCCACTTGTTGCCAATGTTATGAAAGTATACATCACTGCTGAACTAAGATTACAAAAGACGTAATTTCATTTATACATAAATACGAACAACCGTGTCGTATTACAACTCTATCAATTCACCCCTCAATATTCTCACCCTCTTCCATTTATATCTACCCATGATGTTCCATATGAAACGCTTCCAGTACAAACATAAACAAAGGTAAGGTATACTTTTTTAACCCCTTAGTGCTGGGCCCTTTGGCCATTTGGGGTAGTTCGCGCTTAGGGTTCCATAACTTTATTTCTACATAAGGTATCTAAACCAAATTTGTGTCCTTTTTCCAATGTCCTGGGGATTGTAAAGGTATTCAGGGTTTGTGGATTCCCCTAGAGGGGACTGAGAAAATATGCAAAATGTAGCAAAAAGTTTGTTTTTGGAGAAAAATTGGAAAAGGGTGCTTCAGATAAAAGTGTCTGTTTTCCCCTAAAAATGGCATCCACTAATGGTTTGCTGGTCTAGAGTCACCATCTTCCCAGCTTTCAGGAACATGCAGAGGTAGCCTATTTTCCCTATTTTTTGTGCTCTCAACCTACTTCCAGTTTGTGATGGAAACCAGTATGAAACCCACAGGTGATCAAGAAAAGCTATAGATTTCTGAAAAGTAGACAACATTCCAAATTCACCAAGGGATCAATTGCGTAGATCCCTCAAGGTTTTGCAAAGGAGAATAACTGTTGAAATAAAGAAATATTGAAAATGAGTAGGAAAAACTGGCATTTAAGACAACATTTTCATCTGTATCTTTTTGTCACAATGGCCAATTGACCAAAAAACAACATTACACCGACTAGACCCTTCTGGTTGTGGGGATATATAGGGTTTGTAGGTTCTCTAAGAACCCAAGGAACTCAGCTCCACCAACTGAGCTGCAAAGTACAATGGTTTTTCATTGAGTACCGAGTACAGACCAGTTCTTATAGCGAAATGGGCAGAGTGAAAAATGGGTATCAAGGAAAATTATATATTTCTGAAATGGGTACCATATGTAGAGTTTAGGAGCAGTGGTTATTTCTAAATCTCTGAATTTATGAGTACTGTACCAATATCTGATTTGGAGGGTATTTTTCAACAAATCATCTTTCTTATACACCAGCTTATATTTGAAAGGCATAAAGGCACAAATGCATTGAATTCCAATAGGTAATAACAAATGTTCTACTATTCTATGCTTGCACAAGTCTCCCAATGAAAATGATACCTCACTTGTGTGGGTAGGCCTAGTGCCCGCGACAGGATATGGCCCAAAACACAACATGGACGCAGCACATTTTTCCACTGAAAACTGGCCCTTTTTTCCAATGTGGGTAGCTCAAGATTTTAGACCCTAGCTCAGCCAGCACCTAAAGAAACCTAGCCAATCTAGGGTAGGCTGACTTGCTTGCTTGGCTCACATCATGTTTGTTTTACCTAGTATCACTTTGACACCTCAAACTATGACTAAAAACACATTTTCTTTATATTTATGTGATAAAAAGCTCTGGAATCTGTGGGGAGCCACAAACTTCCTTCCTGACATTTTCAAGGTCTCCAGATAAAAATAGTACCTCACTTGTTTGGGTAGGCCTTGTGCATGCAACAGGATACGGCACAAAATGTGACATGGACGTAGCACATTTTTTCCACTGAAAACTGACCCTTATTTTCCATATGTGGGTTGCTCGAGATTTTGGACCTTAGATCTTCAGGCACATAGGGAAACCTAGCCAACCTGTATATTTGTGAAATCTAGAAACCAAGAGGCATCCCCTGGGGGCTGGCTTGCTTGGCATTCACCATGTTTTTTGTCCCTGAATGCCTTACAAATCTCAAACTTTCCCTAAAATACACATTTTCCTCACATTTGTGTGATGGAAAGTTCTAGAATCTGCGAGGAGCCACAAACGTCCTTCCACAGGACATTGACCACACAACGGTCAATGATAGTCCTCACATGAGGACTACTGTTGACCTTGGGGTGAGTCATTTCTGACACAGGCACAAATCCCAGGCACACAACGGAGTTAGCATTTTTATCAGGAGAAAAGAGGAAAAGCTGGTTGGTAGCAACTTTGTAGATCCTTGCACATTCCTGTAGTTTACATCACAGAAATGCAAGGAAAAAAGTGTTTTATTCAACATTGCACCTTTGAGGGCTTTGTGGCTAAGAAAACTTTGGGGAATCCATGCAAGGCACACCTTCCAGGACTCCCCCAGGTGTGTAGTTCAGAAATGTCAGGGTTTGGACTGCTGCCAAGCCTGGGACCTAAAAGGCATGTGCCCCCTTAAAATACCAGGATGTTTTGTGATAGACAATTTTGATGTCTCCAGAATACGTTTCGGGCACTTCACTGTCGCGGGCACTTGGCCCACCCACATAAGCGAGACATTGTTTTTCTCAGAAGCTTTGGGGGGAATGCTGGGCTGTAGGAAGTTTGTGGCTTCTGGCAGATTCCAGGACCTTTCCTCACAGAAATGCAAGAAAAGTGTGTTTTTAGGCAAAGTTTGAGTTTTGCAGAGGATTCTGATTTAAAACAACTGGTGAGAGCCATGCAAGTCATGCACTCCTGGACTCCCCTGGTTGTCTAGTTTTTAAAAATGTGCAGGTTTGCCTAGGTGCCAGCTGTGCTAGGGCCCAAAATTCACACCTACCTATAATGAGAAAAAAGAAACAAGGAGTTCTTAGTAAGGCTGTAAGGACCATATTACTTCCACCGACATAAATCTGGTACTAAAGGTAATCCACAAACTTACACTGGTTGGTTTTAACACTTCCATAAATTCCAGTTTCAAAGCATAACTACATATCAAAGTATCTGAATACTGAAACCAAGCCTTGTGAAGCTGAGCCACTAAGCCTCTTCACAGCACCAACTGCTTTATGGTCCATTCACACGCCATTTACGCACCACACACAAGACTTTCATACCGCTGGCCATGAGCCCAATCCAACTGTTAAGTGCACTGACATCACCTAACTGCCGCCATGGAAGGGCCTTTCACATTATTCATACGCCACAGGACGGAATACGTTTGACTACATTTAACTGTGCTAAATCCAACTCATTCCAGTCTGTGGATACAAGTTGAAGATGTCCGATAATGCTATGCGAGGCCTATTCCTTGAGCTGAGAGAGCATATCTGACTCTGAATCTAAGGCAAACCTGCTGGAGACTCTTTCTAAGTTCCCTAAAGAGAATGTCATGACCTATGAATAACAGTAGTTTTTGACATACAGGGTAGCCCATGAGAACGTAGTAAATGTTCCATCCGCCGTTATGTGCAGAGCTATGACCAGTAATGCACTTATCATATCTGCAAACTGAACATCTACTAAGTTCTGACAGAGGATGAACATGGCAAGCAGGTCAAATATTGACCCGTGCTTGTCACTGTAATTCAGGCTCGGGCGAGTGCAGCACCCATGGGTTTGAATCATGAGGTCATGGCATGTGTATCTGTACTACCTTTACTGTTTGCCTTCTACCTATGCAATAGCCCTAGCAAAGCACACCTACTGTAAGCTTCTCTTACCCATTCATGTCTCTGTCTTCATCAGAATCGCGAGTAATCCTATATAATTTGGCAAATGAACCTAAAATAATGCCTTCCAGCCCTAGCTACTTGAAGCTCAAGAAAATGTATCTTTCATGCGCCATCAGCGCACTTACTGTTCTAAATCCACACCGTCCAGTTTGTGGGTGCAATTTGGGTGTGTCCGAGTATACTTTCTGAGGCCTATTCCTCAAACTGAGTAAGCATATCTACTTTTGAAACTGAGGCAAACATGCTGGGGAATACTGCCTAAGTTCCCTAAAGTAATAAGTCAAACAAATGTCAATCAATCAATCAGTAATTTGTTAAGCGCGCTACTCACCCGGTAGGGACTCAAGACTCGGGGGTGCTACTGCTTGAAGAAGCCGGTCTTGAGGCGCTTCCTGAAGGTCAGGAGGTCCTGGGTCAGACGTAGGTCAACGGGGAGGGAGTTTCATGTTTTAGCAGCAAGGTGGGAGGAGGATCTGCAGCCGGTTGTGGTCCGGTGGATGAGGGGGACGGTCGCTAGGGCGAGGTTGGTGGAGCGGAGCTGGCGTGTCGAGATGTGGAAGTTGAGACGCAGGTCTGGCGTCATGGAGAGCCTTGTGAGCGTGGATCAGGAGTTTGAAGATGATCCTTTTGTTGACAGGGAGCCAGTGGAGATCTCTTAGGTAGGCTATGATGTGTTTGTGGTGAGGGAGGTTGAGGATGAGTCGTGCTAAGCCGTTCTGGATGCGCTGAAGTTTCCTCTGGAGCTTGGCCGTTGTTCCCCCGTGGAGAGCGTTGCCGTAGTCCAGTCTGCTGCTAACGAGGGCATGGGTGACTGTTCTTCTGGTTTCAACAGGAAACCATCTGTAGGTCTTGTGAAGCATGCAAAGGCTGTTGAAGCATGAGGATGTGATGGCATTGACTTGCATGGTGGCGTTGAATGTCCTGTGAAACTCATTTAGCGACTCTTCTACTTTTGCTTTCACTTTGTGAAAACTCAGTTACTAGTTTGCATCATACCCAATGTTATTGAAGAAGGGTACAGGACACAATAGGGGTCATTTTTACCCCGGCGGTATGAGACCGCCAGGGCTAAAATGACGGAAGCACCGCCAACAGGCTGGCGGTGCTTCCTGGGGTATTACGACTGCGGCGGAAGCGCCGCGGTCGCACCGCCGGGGCCGGCGGTATTCCACCACATTTGCCCCTGCGGTGATAATCCGCCTGGGCAGCTCTGCTAGCAGCGCTGCCAAGGGGATTACGAGTCCCCGACCGCCAGCCTTTTTCTGGCGGATTGAACCGCCAGGAAAAGGCTGGCGGTATGGGGAGTCGTGGGGCCCCTGGGGGCCCGTACACTGCCCATGCCACTGGCATGGGCAGTGCAGGGGCCCCCTGACAGGGACCCATGTGGCTTTTCACTGTCTGCTATGCTATGAAGGAATACCCTGGCACTGATAGTGCTCACCGCCATGGATTTCATGGCAGTTCCAAACCCCATGAAATCCATGGCGGTCAGACGGGTCTTGATACCGCCGGCGGTATTGTGACGACCGCCGGGCTGGAGACCCAGGTCTCCAGCCCAGCGGTCATCTCCGCCCTGGCAGTCGGATCGGAGAAGTGGCGGATGACCATGGCGGTAACCTTCTAAAACACTATCCTGTGTAGAAGGCAGATATGTTGTTCCCAAACTGTTGCTGGGTGTGTGTGCATGAGGAATGTGTGCAACAGTAAATATTGGCGGTCACCTTTCCTTGTCTTCTTACCTCAATCCACAAGGTCCCCAAAAACACTAAAAGAAAAGCCACAGTATTACCTCACCTTCCCACATACCCATCATCGCAGCCTTTAGCGCTGGTGGCATCCAGGGCGACAATCATTTTTGGTGCCCCCCCATGTCCTCTTCCTTGGATTCCCTCACCACAAAGCAAAAGTGCCCCTAATCTCTTCATAGCCTCCCTCTCTAATACATTTCACTTGTTTTAATGTGCTGGCTTTCCTAATCCAGTCAGCTATCCACATAAAATACACATCTGTTCTGTCCAGCAGGCATATTAACCCTCTGTGCAACTTTATGCTGTCAAAACTTCCACTACACAGAGGTCTGATCTCTCTCTCTCTCTCTAGGAGGAACAGAATTCACAAGAGTTATCTTGACATTTCTATTGCTGCCTTGTCATAGACTCTTGCTCTAGGCAAGACTGATGGTTTAGGGATGAAAGCACTGTTGTTCGCAGGTGACTAAGCCAATCCTACAACAAGTCACAACTGTCAGGCCCAACACTCCCAACTCACAAGTAGTGCCTCACCAAAAACCTAAACAGTAAAAGGTGATTTCTGGCAGCCTTTATGCATGGACTCTAGAATGCGACATCTCTGGGGAGTCATGGTTAAACGGAGATTACCCTTTTCTCAAATGATCAATCTGTCTCAGTCACACATAGGCAATAAAGGAGATGCAGTGAAGTTTTCAATAGGTTTCATGAAAAAGACTACAATCTACTATAAAATGCATGAGCTGCAATGATTAGGATTATGAGCAATACAAGAAACAAAATTGTGAAGTTGAGAGTCATGAATATAAAGACTCCCACCATCTTGCAGTAGCATGAAATGTGAAAAATCCCTAAAACTCTAGCATGGCGAACCTAATCTCTAACCTAAAGAGAGCTAGGTGTGTTAAACCTAATCTGCCAGTACCATGTCCATGAGAAGTGCCTCCCAACCCTCATTACCTTGGAATGAGGTCTCTAGGTCAGACTCAGTGTGGACACAAAGACTGGGTCTGCATCAAGGAGACGCGCAGCAAGGATAATGTTGATGGCATATGGTAGGAATCCCTCTGATAACCTGGTCTGCGTGAGATGTATTTATACAGATCTTGTAGGACCCCTGACGCAGGTATGTTCCCAAACAATAGATAAGAAGGCATGCTTGGGCGGCAATTATATAAACAATTCCCTCCAAAAGTACATTATGTTCCTGTCACTCGTAGGTGGGGAAGGGACATGATGTGAATACCTACGTATTTCACTTGTTTTTAACGCTATTAGTGAGTCCTTCACAGAGTGGCACTGATAATGTGAAATCGAAACATCTTCCTAACTATAAACATATCAGCCATTATGGAAGACATAATTGAATAAATGATGTAAAACGGAGAAGACTAAGTAGACTAAAAGTCACTAGGTGACGGGGGCACAGGCCTGCAAGCCAGAAGGCTAAGCGAACTTCTGACTACCAATAAAACTAAATAAGATCCACTGCAGCCTAAAAGCTGTATATATATATATATATATATATATATATATATATAGAGCGAGAGAGAGAGAGAAAGAGATAAAGAGAGAGAGAGAGGAAGTCACACTCTCACTATATAGATCACGTTTTTTTTTTATAGATGTGTGGTTTCTCTTGAGGCGGATTACGTCCCTCCGGGAAACCACGTATCTATAAAAAAAAAATGCAGCCCCCACAGGGTGGTGCCTTTCTCACAACCAACCCCTGCTAATTTTGCCATATATATATATATATATATATATCAGAACAAATCCCTTTTTTGCATATTTTATGCATCACTCTAACCCTGAAAGGGATTTGTTTTGACTTATACTGGGTGCTCCCTTGTGTCTGTCCAAAGCTAAACCTCTCCGATGAGCTCTAATGAGAGCGAAACACGTGTCAGGGGTTGCTTTTACTCATTCCAGGTTGGCTTGGACGGTACTTTATCAGTCCAAAGCTGTAATACTGTGACTGGAGTGGTAAATGGGTTTTGTCATTTTACAGCTCGGCAAGGTTGGCACTGTGTCAAACCTATGCTTAAAGACTTTCTATACAAATGGCAAAAGACTTTGGGCCTCATTACAACATTGGCGGGCGGAGTTGTAACCGTCGTGCGGCCGCCAATGCGGCCGCACTCCCGCGGTGCCCATTTTGACATCCCCGCTGGGCCGGTGGGCGGGAACAGAGTTTCCGCCCACTGGCCCAGCGGGGATGTGGGCCGCAACATGGGAGCCGGCTCCAAATGGAGCCGGCAGTGTTGCGGCCGTGCGACGGGTGCAGTTGCACCCATCACGCTTTTCACTGTCTGCAGAGCAGACAGTGAAAAGCCGCATGGGGCCCTATCAGGGGGCCCCTGCACTGCCCATGCCAGTGGCATGGGCAGTGCAGGGGCCCCCAGGGCCCCATGTCTTCCCATACCGCCAGCCTTTTCCTGGCGGTTCAAACCTCCAGGAAAAGGCTGGCGGTAGGGGGACTCGTAATCCCCTGGGCAGCGCTGCTAGCAGCACTGCCCTGGCGGATTACAACCGCCGGGCCGGCCCGGCGGTGCGACCTCGGCGGAATGTCCCTGGAAGCACCGCCAGCCTGTTGGCGGTGCTTCCGTCATTTCAGCCCTGGCGGTCCCGTACCACCAGGGTTGAAATGACCCACTTTGTCACTATCTAGCTCGGCGTGCATAGCACTGTGCTGATCCAAAGCTTAAAAACTTTGCTAGATAAACAGACGTTTGAGGTGAGCAAATCTAGAGTGTTGCTGGTGTTGCAGGGTGCTCCTTACTAGAGCTGCTCTCCACCTAAACTTGGGAACTACCCAGATTTCTCTCTTCTTTTTTGCATATATATATATATATATATATATATATGTGTGTATATATATATTTATATATATATATATACATATATATATATATATATATATATATATATATATATATATATGTATATATATATATATATATATATATATATATATATATACATCAACAAAAAACCTTCTTGGAAAGAAGATAGTGTGACAGCCACTTGCTGGTTACGGAAAATATCTTTTAATAAGGCAGACAAACAAAACGGCAAAAAAGAGATTCTCTAACACGTTTCAGGAGACTCAGCTTCCTTGCTCACAGAGATATTCACAAACCCATTTCCCTTTCCATTATAATATAAACATAAACACAAAAAACGGGCTACAGTTAGTACATGCACACCTGGAAATGTTGTAATTCTATCCAGAGATAATTATCTAAAAGAGGTATTAAGACAACTACAAGACCAAGAGAGCTATGCAGTGGTTGATAGAAATGAAATGCTAGCAGCTAAGAATAAAGTATTTAACAGATTAGATGAATGGAAAGAATTAGGACTAATTGAATTGGAAGAATACCAGTTTTTGAAGGTTGAATTTCCAATAACAGCAGTAATTTACTTTTTACCCAAATTACACAAGAATCCTAAAAATCCACCTGGAAGGCCTATAGTATCTTCTATGGACAGCTTGTTGGAGAGTGTCTCCAAGCATTTAGATTTTTTTTCCGTCCTTTTGTGGAGGCCTTACCATCATATATTAAAGACACCAGAGATTTTTTACGGATAATTAATGGAATAGAATGGGAGGATGATTATCTTCTCCTTAGTTAAGATGTCAACAGTTCATATACGTGTATACCACATGAGAAGGGTATTGAGGCTGTGAGACATTTCTTGAGGGCAAGATCACTATCATACACATACTGAAATGTTACTAGATATGGTACAGATGTGTCTGACCTATAACTTTTTCATTTTTGAAAATACCTTATACCGTCAGTGCCAGGGGACTGCAATGGGGACCTGTTTCGCCCCCAGCTACGTGGGTTTATACCTGGGCTGGTGGGAGGAACAGGTGGTCTGGACCATCTCAGGTTTTGAAAACTGAGCAGTCCTGTGGGTCAGGTATATTGATGATATTTTCTGCATCTGGAAATGCAGTAAGGAATCGGCCCTCAATTTTGTTGAGGAATTGAATAACAATCAATTAAATCTCAAGTTCAGCTGTACAATGAATCTCTCCAAACTAGAGTTTTTGGATGTGAGAATCAAGGTAGTAAATGACAAATTGGAATGTGAATTATACAGGAAAAACACTGCAGGAAACAGCCTTCTTCACGCCAGGAGCAGCCACCCAAAAAATCTGATCTATAGTGTTCCCTATGGGGAATTGCTACGGGCCAGAAGGAACTGTAGTTTAGAAACTACATTTGAGAGTGAGGTTGAGGTAATGGTCAAAAGATTTCGTGAAAGGGGTAACCCGCAGGTTGTTATAGAAAAAGCCGTTAGAAGGGTCCGACAAACTAAAAGGGATGATCTGTTGGTTGATAAGTTGAACGATACTAAAAAAGAGAATACTAAGTTAAGATTCATTACCTCGTATCACAGTGGGGTAAATTACATCATAAAAAGCCTTTTAAAAATTTTGGGCAGCACTTAAAACTGATGAAAATATAGGTAAACTATTGGGTGATTATCCAGCCTTTACATTTACAAGAAGTCGTTCCTTGAAAGATATGCTTAGCCACAGCTCAATATCTAGTAATGAAAAAGCAAAGTTTATACAGGGTTTTTATACTTGTGGTAAATGCAAATCTTGTAAGTACAGTTTTAATTGTAAGGAGGTGCACTTTCCAGTAACATCAAAACCATTTATTATAAGAAAGCATGTTTCATGCACATCGGATTACTGTATTTATGCTTTAAAATGCCGATGTAATAAATTCTACATTGGTAGTACAATACACAAGGCAAAAAAGCGCATTTTAGAACATATTAGAGCAATGAGGAATGAGGATAAATCGTATCCTGGGGCGAGACACTTCAAGGAATACCATGACAAAAATGAAAATAAACTTCAATTTATGATTCTTGATAGGATCACAATGAAAATGAGGGGTGGTAATAGGACTCTGGACCTAGAAAATTAGAATCACGGTTAAATGTAATACAATGGAACCGATTGGAATGAACAAGGATGAAGAAATATCTGTACATTTAAACTAATAATTAGCTGTAGAAAGAGTATTAGTAATTTGTTTTTTATTTGTTTTTATATGGTTTTTATATGATTTATTTAGAGTCATGATGTTAATAATGTTTTCCCATTTCCATTTTCCTTGGCATGGGGGTCTGAGTGACTAATGATAAAAAGAGCAAATACTTATTATATCTACAAAATTAAAGGACTACATGAACAGGTACAAGTCGGAGGAACACCATTTAACAAGCTAAGAAGTTGAGGTAACTTCCTGATTGAGAATTGTATAAATAGTAAGATGATTATTATGGGAATGTCAAGAGTTATATAAAATGTATATAAGAAATATGTTTGAAAAAATTTGGCAATACTCAGTCTAATGGGTTAGACTAAAACAAGACAGTATCCCCAGTCACTTTAAGATGGCTGCCAGGTGTGCATGTACTAAATGTAGTCTGTTTTTTGTGTTTATGTTTATATTATAATGGAAAGGGAAATGGGTTTGTGAATATCTCTGTGAGCAAGGAAGCTGAGTCTCCTGAAACGTGTTAGAGAATCTCTTTTTTGCCGCAAGAAATGAAAGAAGGGATTTTCTTGTTCCTATACCAAGTCCCTAGGTTCTGTGAAACGTATATCTTGATCCAGGATATCTCTTGTGCATGGAAAATGCCCCTTTGATGATTCCAATGTTGTCAGTTGTCCAGACGAGTATGGTTTTCAGGGCTGGAGTCCTATACATGTCAGTCCATCACAGAGGTCATATGCTATTTGATCAGCACTGCCATTACTTTTTTTAAAGCAACATGAAGATTCAAAGTCATGATCTCTGCTGCTCACATCTAAATGTACAGAACATGAGGCTGACCTGAGTATGCTATTGAAACCCAGGAACAACGCCTGCCAACAGGCTCCCACTACTGGGATCACCTAGCCCACCGAGCTGGTATCAGGAAGCTCTGATAACTCCTATTGATTTGTCCAAAATTAAATCTGTCTGATTAATTTTTAGATTTCACCTGCACCTGCGGATCACTCTTGCACTGTCTTCAGGGGAAATCCATTGTGGAGTAAATGCTTAAAGATGACTTAGAGCCTGCCCATTACTTACCATTGGTTGACTTGTAGGATCCTCTTGTTTCCTTGCTATTTAGGGGTCAGCAGCTCACTGCTTCTTCCTGGGCGTTAAGTTTCTGTCACTTCAGTGGTGCATGGACCAATTATAGGTTCATGTCTGTGGCCAGTGCCCTCCCACTGGCTGTGCGCCTTGTGAGGTACTTTTTAAAAACTTTTAGACATGCACTCTCTAAGAGTACATATGTCTGCAGTCCGTCTCTCCTCCCCACGCTGTCTGTGTTTTTCCTGACTCCTTCCCACCTCCTGCTATCCGTGGTCCTGCCCAAACATTCTTTCCTACCCACCTCATGTTGCTTACCCTTCTCCCTCCTCTTGCTGTTCATTTTCTTTATGCCTTCTCACACTCCTGCCTCCATTCCTCATCTTCCATCAACTTCCTCCCTCACCCCTAATCATGTTGCTTGCTCGTCCCATCCTTCTCGCCCTCTCGCTGTCCCCCCCTCATGCCCTCTCTGTCCCTCCTGTCCACCACAAAAAGAACATTAACAAAGCCAAATAGCTCTTGCAGAGTATTGTTAATGTTTCTTGCAGATATATTTCGCTTTGTCAATGTAATACAGATGTTGCATAACAATGCTGGCTGCTGTACAACATGGCTTAAAATAAACAAAAAAAGCTGCTGCACCAATAAGTAGCAAGGAAAGGAGAGTGACGGGAGAAGCTAACCAATGGTAAGTAATGTGAAGCCTGTGGGTGGGCTCTGAGTCCCTTTTTGTGTAGGTGAAACCTAAAAATGTAGGCATGAGAAGCAGATGTAAGTTTTTTTTTTCTGGACATGTGTTTCGCAGAGACCTCTGAACAAGATGACATGCTTGTCACATTAGATGTGGTAATCGACCTCAGAATGGAACATGAGAAGATCGTGAAGATTGTAGGAGAGTCATTGACAAGGTCAAAATCAAAGTAAATACAAAGGAAACATCTTGGGCATTATGGGAAGGAAAATAGACTTCATACTTACTCAGGTCTCTGCTTTTACACAGATCATTGAATGGCTAATTCACTCTCCTTCCCTCGAGCGCTCTCCTGCACCCACAGTATCCCAAAAACTATCCTTAAACCTTTCATTATCCACACAAAGTCCTTATGACTCTTTCCTACTTCCCACATACATTCCCCTTCATGATCCTCATATTTTCATGAACCTTTGTGTACATTCCATAACCTTTACCATTCCAGATCACTGTCTTGAATCCCATTACTGCACCTTTCCTATTCTTCACAATGCTACCTCCCCCTAATAACCCCACCCTAACCACCAAGAGTCACCTCTTACCTCTGTGCCATTTTCCAAAAGCCTATTGCTTTGCCCCTACAATCCACGACCTCAACTTTCCTCATGCATCTCTTGTACCCCATAAAGTTCTCCTTATCATAATGACTCCAACCACACCCCCTCCTAGCCTCTTTGCCCCCTTACTATCTAGCTACTCTTGTATTCTCTGCTTCTATCCAGCAAGAAAGGTCAGAAAGTTAAACATTTGGCTCCTGCTGTTAACGGTAGACCATACTAGCAAAGCCAACAAAGCTTTACATCTTTCTGATGTTAGTACATTGAGTACCTGTAATCTAGACAATATTAGCACGTTATGTATAGCGTTTATAATTGCAGAAGTTCTCTGTGACTTAGAAGTTATTATCCTGTCCTGATAACTATGTGCCCCATCCCAGTTCTATGACACTCTTCTGACTCCCACAAGTTCTGACCCATCTGCCATGATTACATCTTTTGCCACTGACTCTCTCAAAAGGTGATGGCCCTTTACCGTCAACCCCTAATTCGCCAAGGCCCGAATTTATTCTTTTTGGTGCTAAACTGCAGGAATGCAGTTTTGCACCAAAAAGTATAGCGCCAGCTTGTGTCATTTTACAACGCCAGCTGGGTGCCGTATCAATAAAATGGCGCAAGCCGGCGCTATACTTGGGCTAGCATCAATAGAAAAGATGCTAGCCAGGTGGGGGTGGTGGTAAGGAAGGAAGGGGTTGTGCATCCAAAAATGACGCTAGCCTGGTTAGAGGCAAAACAAATGCCTCTAACCAGACTAGCGCCGTTTTCTGATGCACAACCACCAAAAACATGACTCCTGTCTTAGGAAAGACAGGAGTCATGCCTACCATCCCAATGGCCAGCACAGGGGACAAGTGTCCCCTGGGCATGGTCATTGCACCCTGTGCCATGCAGAGAGCACCAAATTAGGACCCCCGATGTGAAAAATAAAATAAAAAAATAAAACTTACCTGGACTTACATGGGATGGGGTCCCCCATCCTCTGGTGGAGGGGGGTGTTCCCGGCGCTTGGGGAGGGCATCTGTGGACCCATTCCATGGTGTTTAACCATTAAAATGGGTCTACAGGGCCCCTAATGCGTGGTCTGACCCAGGTGTTAAATAATGGTGCTAAGTAAGCTTAGCACCATTATTTAGCCTCTCCTCCCACCTGCGCGTCATTTTAGCATGAAGGGATAAATATGGAGCTATTGGGATAGCACTATTTTTCAGATGGGAACGTCTACCTTGCATCTCAATGATGCAAGGTAGGTTCACTCATCCAAAAAATGGTGCAAACTCCTATATTTTGACATTAGATGTGTCTAACGTCAAAATATAAATATGGAGTTAGGTTTGCACTGAATTTGCATAAATCAAATGACACAAATTTGGCTCAAAAGGAATATAAATATGGGCCCAAGGGTCTGTGTCTCACATTAGCAAAGACTTGTATGCTTTACTTTGAGATGACTCCAGAATTTTATTAGAAATTCCTACAGCTTTCAGCCTGAATCCACAATTTTGCACCACCACTCTGACTACTCTGATCATGATGTCACATTAGGGGAGAATGTGATCCTGTGCGTAGTCCCGGGAGGCTCGAATGGAGAACACAGGTTTTGTCAGTCAACAGCTCTTATATTATTGTTGTTGCAGGATAACCAGTTTTCTGTGAATTCAGCGCCATGAAAAGAAGTAGGACAGATTCAGTTTCTAAAGATATACCCTGATAGTGTTACTTGTTCAGTATCCAGTTTGGCAGTAGTGCTCCTCTCTCTTGACACGTCACCCCAGCACAATCAGCTCAGAGGTTACTACATATCTGCCATATCTTCTCACGTCATTGTACTTTGTGGTTGTTGAGGAGAGAGTCACATGACATCATCTCGTAAAGCTATGAACACTCTCCATTTCCTTTCTAAACACAGGGGCTCTGAGGATATGACGCAACAGGGCTGTCGCTATCCTTAGCGCACAAAAGGTACAGTAAGTACAGAACTTCCTGAAATGAGAGGGCCCTCTTCTCCCCAGTTAAAGCTGTTTTACTACCTAACCAGGAGACAGGGATCACTTTTCCTTTGTTTAATAATGACTCATTACACCTTTCTATGCTGCAGCAACTCAGCACATATCAACTAAATCCACGTTATTCTATTTACAGTGTGCGCAAATCTAGAGCATCACTAATTAGGTTTTTTTTAAAGGAAATCTCACTCTACACCAATTATAACTGTTGTTCCGCATTCCGTCCATCATCTGTTCTTTTTGCATTTGTTGTCCAAGTGGGAAGGGTATGCCCAGACGTGGGTCCAGTGTTCACTGCGCCACTGGATTCAAGCTAGCCTAGCTGATGAAGGGTTATACCCTGAAACTGGTCCTAGGATGCTTGGTTCCAGCCCAGGAAGGACCCGGCTTGGCAGTTCGGGCTGAACTGTTCCCATGATTAACCGGGTCAAGACTGATTTGCATATGGCTGGGTCCAAACTGGGGTGGCGTGGTGAGCAAAAAAATTATGGATTAAACCCAGATCTTTGTGACTGGGGGTGAATGTTTGATTTGCTCTGTATTCTGTCCATCATCTGTTCTTTTTTGCATTTGTTGCCCCAAGTGTGAAGGGTATGTCCAGACATGGGTCCCGTGCTCATTGCCCCACTGGATTCAAGCTAGCATAGCTGATGAAGGGTGATACCCTGACACCGGTCCTAGGATTCTTGTTTCCAGTCCAGGGAGGACCTGGCTTGGCAGGTCGGGCTGAACTGTTCCCATGATAAACAGGGTCAAGACTGATTTGCATATGGCTGGGTCCAAACTGGGGTGGCGTGGTGAGCAAAAAAAAATGGATTAAACCTTGATCTTTGTGACTGGGGGTGAATGTTTGATTTGCTCTGCATTCCGTCCATCATCTGTCCTTTTTGCATTTTTTACCCATTGGCAGAATTCCAAAGAATCTCAGAGAGTTCTTCTGTAACTCCGTGGAAGCCCACTGAGTGAAATTTCAAGAGTTCCGCCCACCGCTAACAAAGACCAACTTTGTCATAGCATGAGGAAACTTTTCACAAGATTAAAGGATAGCTGAAAGTGCTAAAGATATATGGTCTGGATTCCAACAGAATTTAGGCCTCAGTAAAATTCACAAATTTTGAGTTATGTGAAATTCATGAAATTTCTGAAACTGTTGCATTAGGCCATTTTGAGTAATTTTTACTCATGGGAGTGTTTGCCCAGAAACATATTAGGCTTGAGCCAATCTCCTGCCGTTTTATTGCATGACTTTTTAATGGGAGGTAGGCTCAAGGTGAAAAAAAAACAAAAAAAACAGGCGAGATACTGACAAATCACGTTCCCTCTAAAAGCATTGTTTTGCATAATTTTGGAACATTTTCAGCAATTGATGCTGAAAAAATAGGAAAGTTTGAGTGTCCTATGTAGATTTTCCAAGAGTTGAGGAGGTTAATGAGACTAAAGAGCACAGCAGTCCTTGGCGGGGGTTCAACTGATATCTGAATGGAACCCTAGGATGGTCAATGGGGATGGGAGATTAGACATCAACCTCCAAAAAAGAACAATAATGGCCCTTCTAGGCCCCAAAGTGATAGCAGTCACAAAAATTGTAAAACAAGAAAAGTAGGGGTAGCAGGTCATCTCCTGGGATCCTTCTGCTCTTGATCCCTGAACAATTATATTTCAATTTCAAACACCACAGGGCGTGCTCTAACGAGTCACACAAGTACTTGATAATTCATTGTATCTAATATTTCACACAGACCATCAATATGAATTATTCTTCTTTCGCTTCATTAAAACAATGGAGCTATAAGGTTGAATCCCAAAGATTTTGTTTCTTCCTCCAGACATCAAATTCCAGCCCAGCTTAGACGTGAAAAGGAAGTCAGTAGGTGACTATGTCAAAGACATGTAACAGGTGAAACGGAGAATGTTGCTACATGTCATAGTCATGTAATGCCCGCTGTGAACTGGTAACATTTATAATACTGCATCGTACATATATGGCACCAGTTACACAATCTAGAATAAAAGCATTAAGAAAAGAAAAGTGCACAAACTGTTGAAATGCCAAGTTCTTCATTGTTCATTTGGTGTGGCATCCTCCAGTTTACTATGGGCATTAGCAAAAGATAAAGTGCAGGATAAGCTAAACAAGCTGCGCAGCCCCGTGGAATGCTTGATGGTCCTGGCATCTGATCTTAAAGGAGATAACTTCAAACTTAAGCTGATATCATTAGTAATTCTCATTAGAAAGATCATAATCCTTTAATCTTGGAAATTAAGATGGAGGCTATCTAAAGCTGTAGGAAGGGCTGGACGTTTGAGAGATGACTGTTGAATGATCCTGCATACTTGCACCACATGAAAGCATGGCTGAGTGAGTTTCTAGGAATAAATAGAGGGTCCGCCCCAGCAGAAATTGTATGGGATACAATAAACGCAGGGAAAAGGGGGGGAAACGCTAAACTTCAGTTTGAGACAACAGAAACATGCCTCAGAACAGATCCAATAATTATTTACAAAGCTTTGAGAGGCAGAAAATCAACTTACTACGGCTGTTGAATGTGGCATGGATGTTAATGATGGTCTACAGCAGATTATGATTGCAAAAACACTAATTAACAAAAGGGCAGCAGAAAGATTGGTGGAAAAATACCTTGCAAGATGTAAGGCGTGCTACGAGTATAGCGAGAAAGTTGGACGCCTACTGGTGGTACGTGCTCGCCAGAAGGCAGCCTCTGGTTTAATCAGAGAAATATAAGATAGGCAGGCTAAGCTAGTTTCAGACTTTGAGCAAATCAGGGAAGCCTTTCGTAGGTATTATGTGGAATTATATAAAGCCGCCTCTGTAGCAGAGGAACAAGCATTGTATAGCTTTTTAAGCACTGTAGAGGCAGGTAGGATTACCCTTGACGAACAGAAGAGATTAGGAAATGAGGTTACAATGGAGAAATTAGAGGAGGAGATCCGAGAGATACCTAGTGGGAAAGCCGTAGGAACTGATGCAATCCCATTGGAACTGTATAAGTACTTTAAGGCCCTTTTGATGCAGATAATGTTAGAACTGTTTATTCAAGTACAGCAAGGGGTTAAACCCCCTCCATTTTGGGCAGCAACCAATATAATAGTATTCTTGAAGAAGGGCAAAACTCTGCTAAGCCTTAGCTCGTATAGACCTATCACACTTATCAATAGTGACGTGAAGCTCTATTCTAAAATTCTTGCAACCAGTTTATCTGCCTTTATCCGTACGTTAGTCACACAGAACCAGTATGGGTTTGTCCCAGGGAGGGATTCAACCAACGTCACAGAAGAACCCGTGGCAATGGTTCTGCTGGATGCCGAAAAAACATTCGACACGGTTAATTGGAAGTATCTGTGGGAAATACTAACGGTATATAGATTAAGAAGCAGCTTCATTACCGCAATTAAAGCTTTATATAAGCATCCAAACGCCCAGATACAAATGCTGGGAGGCCAATCAAAGGTCATACAAATCGAACAAGGTACTAGACAAGGGTGCCCATGCTCCCCCTTGTTGTTTGCACTCTATATTGACCCACTGCTATGTCAATTAGTAAAGAACACAGTAATTATGCCAGTAAACCATCATGGCTGGGACACTAAAATCTTAGCTTACGCTGAGGACGTTGGCGCTGCCACAGCTAACCCATATACGGCTCTCTTGGAAATCTAAAAATTAGCAATTTTGGGAAGGTATCTGTTTACTCATTGAATAAAGATAAAACCCAGATAGTGGTGAATGAGCATGCTAAGACAATCAACATTAGGAGGGTTGACCACACAGACTATTTAGGAATTGATATTAGATCTAATGAGCAGCCGATTGTACAGAATCATCCTAACGCCTATCTTAAAAAAAGCTAAATACAATTTTAGCAGATGGAATAACTTACATGTATCTATTATGGGACGATGCAACATGGTCAAAATTATGTTCCTTCCCAAGGTGCTCTATTTATTTCAGGCAATTCCATTGGAGTGCAGAAAATATTGGTGTAAAGCAATGGATCAGTTAGTGATGAGGTTTATTTAATCGTATGGCAAGATTAGGAGAGTTAGTAAATACATGAATTTACCAAGGGAGGGGGGGGGGGGCGGTCTTTACCAAATTTTAAACTATATCAGCTGGCAACCGCACTCCAATTTATGTGTCCATTGTCGACTAGCAGGGGAACTACAAGAGGGGTAGGGTACATTCCAAATATTTATTAATTATTAATTGGTCATATAGCCAGTGGTGGATTGCTGACATTAACTGAACACAGCTATTATAAGAAAGTGCGGTTCAAGGTACTAAGAGGGTCATTCTGACCGCCGCCCGCCTGGCGGGAACCGCCAAATGGCCGCTCCGCGGTCAGAAGACCGCAGATGCCATTCTGGCTTTCCCGCTGGGCCGGCGAGCACCCGCCGGCCCAGCAGGAAAGGCCCTGCAACAAGGAAGCCGGCTCCGAATGGAGCCGGCGGAGTTGCGGGGGTGCGACGGGTGCAGTTGCACCCGTCGCGATTTTCACTGTCTGCTAAGCAGACAGTGAAAATCTTTATGGCCCCTGCACTACCCATGCCAGCCGTTCCCGCCATCCTGTTCCTGGCGGTAAAAACCGCCAGAAACAGGATGGCGGGAAGGGGGTCGGAATCTCCATGGCGGCGCTGCTTGCAGCGCCGCCATGGAGATTCAGCCCATGCAGGGGTAATCCGGCGGGAAACCGCCGGATCCCCTTTTCTGACCTCGGCTTTACCGCCGCAGTCAGAATGGGCTGGGAAGCACCGCCAGCCTGTTGGCGGTGCTTCCGTGGTCCCCGGCCACGGAATGACCCCCTAAATGTCACTTTTAAATGCTGGAACCCTTGGCGTAGAAAATGGGATTAGGTAGATTTAATCCCTATACTTTGATTCAAAATAATCTATCTCTCCCGGAGATATTTAGGGATAGACATATGGCAATTTGGAAAACACACAGGGGGTTCAAAAGCTAGGACATCTCCTTGAAGGATCTGGGATGGGTACATTTGAGAATTTGAGGGAGAAATACTGCCTGGAGCAAAGGGAATTTTTTTAATACATTCAAGTGAGATTTTATGTATAGGAAAACCGGGGGGCTAGCAGGGTTTACAAGATGTCCTCTTATGGAGATGATGACAACTGGTGCACGGACGACTATAAGTTCACTGTATGCTATACTGAACGCAGAACAGCCAGAGGATTTAGAGAAGCATTGCAAGAAGTGGGATTAAACATTAGAGGTACAGAATTTTATGAATCGTTAGAATTGGGGGTGTAGCACTTTGATTTCTGCAGTACTCCAGACACAACATTATGAAACAATGTTCAATTTATATTTTACCCCAGATAAAATAGCCAAGTGTGGTAGGACAGAGGGGATCCACTGTCTGAGATGTCAGCATTTCGGTGCAGACCTCATACACATGTTTGCTTCATGTATGAAATTAGAAACTTTGAAAAGGGATATTAGGCAATCTCTAAAAGAGGTTGTTAAACAGGATGTGGAATTAACACCTGAGATTATAGTTTTAGGCGTATCTGACGCAATTGGAATTGCAGGGCCTATGATCTCTATGTCTGTTTTTGTTTCAATGCCTATTTATTGGTTATGCATAACCTCTGCGTGGCTGGATGCACAACCTCCAGTATTCCAGTACTGGCTGTGACGCCTCCTCACTATATACCAGCTTGAGTGCTCACTGTATCAACGGAAGGGGAGGGAAGCGAGACGGACGGGGCAGGTAATCTGGTAATTGCTCGGTGAGTGGTTTAGAACTAAACAGCTGGCAGTATGGAACAAAACAATGGTAGGGAGCATAATTGTATGATTTCGAGGAATATGCACATTGTATTTCATGTATTTACATCCCTTTGCATTTTTTTTGTTTGTTTATTTTTTCTCTTTCATATGTTTTGCACGTTACTATTTCTACTCTCTTTCTAGGATATTGATTTATGTACCAGACCGTATCTATCAATGTTTGCCGCATTCCTATACATTTGTTGTATTGCTATATCATTGTGTGGGAGATTTCTTTTACCCCTGTGGATGTAATTGATGTAATTAATGTAATAAACTATATATCAGGCATCCAAATAAAAAAGAAAAGTTGTAAAGGTATGAAAAATGCCCCCCCCCCACCCCAGCAGCTGCTCTGGAGATGTATGTCCCGAGATGCAATGGGGCGGTAGTAACCCTTCAGAGCCAGAAGATATTGATATTACTAAAACCAGGAGTGACAAAAACTCTTGGATCACTTAGAGTGGAAGACACAAGAGACAACATAAATGCACCACCCAGTAATAGCTACCAGTGGAGAGAGGTGGAATAGTTTTCCGGTCATTTGATATATTGAAAGTTAAAACCATGATGCAGTTATAAAATGACTATGACATATTGATGTGAGAGTTGTAAATGTAAAATGCTTAGGAGTAACACTAAAGCATAATACGCTAAACGTGAAATGTATATCGGGCATCTTCTATGACCTTTCACTGTAGGGTGGGTCCCCTATAACCTTGCACTGTAGGGCGGGTCCCCTTTATTACTGCACTTTATATGTATTGTGACATGTTTAAAAGTTAATGCTTCTGAGGTTTATGTTTCATGAAAATTATGTTGAGATAAAATTTAATGTGTGTGTTGTATGATGTGATGAAATGTTTTGTTGTGTTTCGGAGATGCCAAAACAACTTTCTCTGTATGTAGAGTTCTAGTTGACCATTGTATTTATTGTTAATGCTGTGTTTGCTGAAGTAAGATGCTCTGCCTCAATCAATCAATCCGTTTTTGTAAAGCATGGCTACTAACCCATGAGCGTCTCAAGGTGCTGGGTGGGGTTCATCTGAAGAGCCACGTCTTGAGGTTCTTCCTAAAGATGGTGAGCAATGGGCTTTCTCTGAGGTGCAATGGGAGGTTGTTCCAGCTGTTTCCTATGATGTAGGTGAAGGATCGTCCTCCGGCAGTGGTTTTACAAATGCCAGGGCCAGCTGGGCAGAGCGGAGGGATCTGGCGGGGGTGTGGAACGAGACGGGGTGGTTCATGTAGGCTGGTCCTGCGTTATGTATGGTCTTGTACGTGTGGGTGAGTAGCTTGAAGGGGATTCGTTTCTCGACCGGGAGACAGTGGAGGGTCCTCAGGTATTGGGAGATATGTTTGTGGCATGGGAGGTCCAGGATGAGTCTGGCGGTGGTGTTCTAAATGAGTTGCAGTTTTTTGATGTTTCTAGTTGAGGTGCTGGCGTAGAGGGCATTACCGTAGTTGAGCTTGCTTGTGATTAAAGAGTGAGTGACTGTCCTGCGGCAGTCTGCCAGGATCCATCTGAAGAGTTTCCGAAGTTTGCGGAGTGTGTGCCAGCAGGAGGAGGCGACTGAGTTTACCTGGCGTGTCATGGATAGGGAGGAGTCGAGGATGATGCCTAGGTTGCGGACATGCTCAGTCGGTGCAGGGGGGGCGCTGAGGGATGTGGGCCACCAGGAGTCATCCCAAGCTGAGGTGGCATTTCCGAAGATGATGAGCTTCAGGCAGCTTTCACTCATCCAGGTGGCGACGGCCTCCATTCCTGAGTGGAAGGTAGTTTTGGCTGTGTCCCGGTCATCGGCGAGGGAAATGATGAGTTGTGTGTCATCGCCATATGACACAATGTTCATTCCGTGGCTTCTGACGATGACTGCGAGAGGGGCCATGTATACGTTGAACAATGTAGGACTCAGTGATGATCTTTGGGGGACTCCGCAGTTGAATCCTGTCAGTGTGGATGAGTAGGGAAGGAGTCTGACGCTCTAAGGCCCATATTTATACTTTTTGACGCTAAACTGCGCTAACGCAGTTTAGCGTCAAAAAATTTTGCGCCGTCTAACGCCATTCTGAAGCGCCATGCGGGCGCCGTATTTATGGAATGGCGTTAGCCGGCGCAAGCAGACCGGCGCTGCCTGGTGTGCGTGGAAAAAAACCACGTAGACCAGGCAGCGCCGGCGTTGGGAAAAAATGACGTTAGGGCGTCTTAAAATGGGGCAAGTCAGGTTGAGGCAAAAAAATCGCCTCAACCCGATTTGCGCCATTTTTCTACGACGCCCAGACGCCATTTCATGACTCCTGTCTTAGTAAAGACAGGAGTCATGCCCCCTTGCCCAATGGCCATGCCCAGGGGACTTGTGTCCCCTGGGCATGGTCATTGGGCATAGTGGCATGTAGGGGGGCACAAATAAGGCCCCCCTATGCCACCCAAAAAAAATAAAAAAATATAAAAAATTATACTTACCTGAACTTACCTGAATGTCCCTGGGGTGGGTGCCTCCATCCTTGGGTGTCCTCCTGGGGTGGGCAGGGGTGGCAGGGGGGGTCCCTGGGGGCAGGGGAGGGCACCTGTGGGCTCATTTTGAGCCCACAGGCCCCTTAACGCCTACCCTGACCCAGGCGTTAAATAGTGGCGCAAATGCGGGGTTTTTTGACCCGCCACCTCCCGGGCGTGATTTTTGCCCGGGAGTATAAATACGACGCATTTGCGTCGCCGTCATTTTTTTAGACGGGAACGCCTTCCTTGCATCTCATTAACGCAAGGAAGGCGTTCACGCAAAAAAATGACGCTATTTGCCCATACTTTGGCGCTAGACGCGTCTAACGCCAAAGTATAAATATGGCGTTAGTTTTGCGCCGAATTTGCGTCGAAAAAAACGACGCTAATTCGGCGCAAACGGAGTATAAATACGGGCCTAAGTTCCCCCCGAGAGGAAGCAGTAGATCCATTCCAGGGCTCTTCCACTGATTCCTATGTCGTGGAGTCTGGTGCGTAGAGCACTGTGGGAGACTGTGTCTAAGGCTACTGAGAGGTCAAGGAGTATGAGCGGTGTGGTGTGACCATGGTCTAGGATGTCGTAGGTGGCTGCTAGGAGGGCTGTCTCCGTGCTGGGGTTGCTGCAGAAACAGGACTGGGAGCTTTCCAGGGAGTTGTTGGCCTTCATGAAATTCCATACTTGTGCGTTGATTGCTTTCTCCAGTACCTTGGTGGGGTAGGGTAGCAGCGGGATGGGCTGGAAATTCTTTAGTTCTGATGGGTCAGCCGAGGGTTTCTTAAAGAGGGCTTATTTCCATGTGTTTCCAGTACTCGGTGAAGGTGCCAGTGTTGATGGAACAGTTCATCGTGTTTTGGAGCTCGGGGCGATCGATGTGCTGGATCTGATGTATATGTGGTGCTGGTAGGAGTCCGTGGGAGCTCCAGAGTGGGTGATTTTCAGGATGCTGACTGTTTCCTCTGTGGTGAGCGTGAACAAGCTGTGGATGGTCTAGGGGGTGGGTCAGTCGCAGGTTCTGGTGCCAGGATTTTCTGGGAGGAAGCTGTTGTAGATGTCCTGGATCTTGCAAAGGAAAAAGGTGGCAAGTTTGTCGCAGCGGTCCTGTGACAGGGGGATACTGGTGCCTTCGGAGGAAGGATTTGTGAACTCGTTGATGACTGAGAATAGTTCCTTAGAGTTGTGTGTGGAGGGGTTGATGTGATCCCGGAGTGCATCCTTCATAGCGCTCTTGAGGTTTTGGTGGTGGGTGGCGGTTATGGCTCTGAAAGAGGCAAGATCTTCACTGGTTTGGCTGTTCCTCCATTTTTTTTTTTAAGCGTCTGTGGGTGCTCTTTGATTCTTGGAGTTCAGTGGTGAACCAGCTGGCTTTCTTAGGTACACGTTTGCCCGATGTCAGCCAGAGGGGGGCTAGAGTGTCGGCGCACTCGGTGATCCATGCGTTAAGATTGCGCGCTGCTGTGTTGGCCTCATCGAAGGAAGGAGAGAGAGATTTGGCGAGAGTTGGGGTGAGTTGCTCGTTGGTGATTTCATTCCATTACGTGTGTGGGGTCCTGGGAGTGCGAGTGCGGGTTCTGTTGCTGGGTGCAGTGATTGTGAAATGTTTGCAGCTGTGGTCGTTCCAGTCTGGGGTGGAGATGGTTTCAATGGTGATCTGGTTGCTTGAGGTGAAGATGGGGTCCAGTGTGTGTCCTGCAATGTGTGTGGGTGGGACGACCAGCTGTCTGAGGTGGAGGGTGGCGAGGTTGTAGACTAGAGCAGTGGTGTTTGGGTCAGGGCAGTCCACAAGGTGGAAATTCAAGTCACAGAGGATGCTGGGGCCCTGGGGGGTAGCGACGTCTACAATGTCGTCTATGAAGGCTGGGTGGGGGCCGGGTGGCCTGTACACTGTGGTGCCACTGATGAAGGAGTTGTGATTGGAGTGGACCAGGAAGAGAAGGTGTTCCATAGTGGCGCATTGTTGTTCTGGGATGGCCTTGCCAAGTAGTGAGGACTTGTGCACAATGGTGAGTCCTCTGTCTGGGTGGAAGGGCCGGTCCTTCCTTAGGATGCTGTATCCGTTGGGAATGGCGATGGCAATGTCTGGTCCCAAGGTGGGGTTGGTTGAGGTCTTGGTAAGGAAGGAGGTGTCTGGTCCGGCGGTACAGATCAAATCTAAGAGTTCAGTGGTGTGTTTATGGAGGGAGCAGCTGTTCAGGAGGAGGCAGTTGATGGGTTTGTGGAGGGTGTTGGTATCTCTGTGTGTGGAGAGTACCTTCAGCTTGTTGAGGTGGGCACTGAAGTTGCAGTTCCTGCATGTGAAAGCTCTGTGGGTGTCCTTAGGGGAGATGGTGCAGCAGTTGCTGAGGCGTCCGGTGTTAAGGCAGTGGAGGGTTTCGGGCATAACGGAGGCTGGCCAGGGGGTGGCTTAACAGAGATCCAGGGTTCCTGGCACTGGGTGCGCTCTGGGCGCGAACAGGCACAGACGGGCTTGCCTTTGATGCGCCAGTGGCATGAGTCTGCTACGTGCCCTCGCTGTGGCCGCCATTAAGAAGGGGAGAGGGTAGGGGGAGCAGTCAGCTGGGAGGCGGGAGGGCGGGAAAGGTGCTCCGCGGGGGGCAGGTCTTCATGGGCCAGAGTGGCGCGGGATGGAGGCAGGGACAGCAGGGGAGAAAAAAAGGAAAAGAGATGTTAAAAACAGAAGTAAAAGGCAAAATGAGTGAAAAAGGTAGAAAAAAAGCAAGAATGAAAGATAGACACAGAGAAAATACATACATGTTGATGGCCACTAGACCACCAGGGATGAGGCGCAGGGATGAGCCTGCGGGTGCAGGAGGGCCTCGAACTGAGTTGAGTCGGGAGGCTCTCAGTTCATCCCAGGCAAAGGCAGAGGCAGCAGCAGACAGAGGAGTTGGGGAGGCAGCAGATGCTGACCAAGAGGTCATTGCAGTTGCCCTGTCCAATGTGTTAGCTGTAAATTTGAGAGTGCAGTAACATGGTATCTGGCCTTTTTGTGGCATAATTTGCTTCTTAATGCTTTTGTTAACTTCAAGGAGGTCACCAATGTGATGTTGAGTAGGCAATATGGTTTCTTCAATGTTTCCCTTTATGTGTGTGTGTACGTCCAAGTGTGAGTAGCTGTGTGTGATGTATCTTGGTGAAAAGAGGCACTGGGTACACAACATGGCCAAATATACTGTATGACCTATCATTCCTTCATTGGCTGTGTAAGAAGAGGTCTGTGTTCTATAGACATATCTATAGTCTGTAGGATACCGATGATACTTTGTAGCTATTGTAGTCTGTTAAATGTTGGACTGTCCTGTGGGAACAATGTATGATGTAGGTAGTCACTATAGGGAGAAGACAAAGCATTCCATATGTTGGACTGAAGAGTAACTGGCCCTTTCAACATGTCATACAAAAAAATCAGTGCACAATTTTCCGATGGCGGTGACAATGAAAAATATAAAAACACAATGAATATTATGAAACAACAGCCATGTTATTTCAAAATGGAGTTGAGGCCAGCTGAGGATTCATTGAGATAGGACAGAAAAATATATTTCTGCACATCACAGTTTTTTTGTTTCCATTTCAAATACCTCATGTAGATAAGCACATGTATTTATAATCAGGAAATAACACCCAAAGCCATATCGGATAATTATGACAATATAACACAAGGCAAAATATTATTGGCCCCTATTGCTTTATATTCTGAGGTATATTTAAAATGGGTAATTGACAAGGCACAGTACCCTATAAAGTGAGTGATTATTTGTTGTGTAAATGACGTAATGAATGTTGCAATGATGAGGGAAATACCTTCGTTGGTGGGAGGGCGGAGTACTTAAAACAAAAACTCAAGAGGCCAAGCCGTAAGGGTTAAAAGTGTTCAAGGACAATGGCTAAAATGAATCACAAGGGCTAAGAGAAGGCTGGTAGAGGGACTCGGGGAGAGAAATGGAAAGCCCTGAGGGGATGTGCAGGAAGTACAGTAGGAGTAAGGTGCTGAAGGAAATGTAGAGCACAAGTGTGAGTACATAGCCTTTAAAAACAATATTTGCATTCCATAGTTTGTGTTTTATTGAGTCACTACTGAATGTTCATAAATGCAGGCATTCTTAAAGTAAGCTTGGGTGTTGATTCAATTAACTCAGAGCTAGATGCACACTTGGTATAGTGGCAGCACAGCAATGTATTTGACCAGTATCAGCGATGCGACCGGAGCAGTTCTTAAAAACTTGAACCTCTGCTTCAGGTACTAATACAGCACAGAATACAGAGGCAAGAATTTCCATAAATCCTTCTGCAAAAATATCCACAAGGCAGGATCCCGTGCTAATCCTTAGGAATGGCTCAAATTCAGAGATGGAGGTCTGCAAGGGACAACAATTTTACAGTTTTGAATTCCTATTAGCAAAGTACAATTATTGCCCCTAAAAAAGATAGAGAGAGCAGTAGCAATAAGCATGTGTTATCTCAATAGGTCTGACTTTAAAGTGTAAACACAAGCATGTAGATATGTGTGCTTGTACATGGTTGTGTTTGGATATGCCAGCACTTGAGGGCTAGACCTATTGGCATTGCTGTGCTTGTTTTTTGTTGTGGCTTGATTTGTAAGGGTGTGGAAGCTGTGCTTCCAAATCTAATGACAATATAACTGCTTTAAGAAAACAAATATGTAAAATATACCATATTACAAATATAAAAAGGAACTTTTTGCGGCATCACTGCTTTCAGCAGCAACCAGTGAAACAAACATTGACAAAACCAATAGCCCCCCCCATGCAAGTGCTAATGGCTTTACCAATGTGTTTTAGCCATGTTGTACACCAGCATGGATGATGTTCAGCAGAGCTAAAAGGTAATGGTGTAAAGGTGAGTGGCTTGGAGTAGAGTGTCATCGAATGGAGTGCCTTAGTGAATGGAGTTGAGTGGAGAGGTGTAGAGTGGAGTGTCATGGATTGGAGTTTTGTGTAGTGTTGTAGAGTGTCACTGAATGGAGTGGAGTAGAATGGAATAGAGTGGAGTGGAGTGGAGTAGAGAGCTGTAAAGTGGAGTAGAATGGAATACAGCATTGTAGAGTGGAGTAGAAAGGCATAGAGTGGAGGGGCGAAGGGTGGCGTGGTGTAAATTGGAGGGGCATAGAGGGAAGTATAGTGGAGGTGTGTAGAGTGGAGCAGAGTATTGTGGAGTGGCACAGAGTGTCATAGAGTGGAGTGGTAAAGAGTCGACTAAAGAGGAGTAGAGGGAGTTGAATAGAATTGAGTAGAGTGTCGTAGAGTGGTGTAGAGTGGAGTAGTGTGTCATAGAGTGGCATAAAGTGGAATGGAGGGTCACACACTGGAGTAGCATAGAGTGGAGTGTTGTAAAGTGGAGGGTTGTTGTGTAGATGGTTTAGAGTGGAGTAGGGTGTAATAAAGTGAAGTGGCATAGAGTGGCATAGAGTGAAGTGGCATGGTGAGGTGTACAGTGGAGAGGTCTAGTGTTGAGTAGCGAAGTACAGTGGAGTACAGTAGAGTGACATAGAGTGGAGTGACATGTCAGAGTAGAGTGTTATAAAGTGGAGTATCTAAGAGTGGAGTTGAGTGGAGTAGAGTATAGCAGAATAAAGTTGTGTGGAGTGGAATAGGAGGAATTGTGTACAGTGGAGAGGAGTGTTGTAGAGTGGAGTAGAGTGGAGTAGAGTGGCACAGAGTGGAGTAGAGTGTCATAGCGTTGTAGACTGGAGTGAATGGTCGTAGAGTGGATGGTCATAGAGTGGAAGGGCATAGAGTGTTGTGGAGTGGAATGTCACAGAGTGGAGTGTTGAGTGCAGTGTTGTGTCATAGAGTGGAGGAGCATAGAATGGAGGATTGTAAAGTTGAGGGTTGTGTAGTGGAGGGGCCTAGAGTGGAGTAAAGGTTTGGAGAGTGGAGTGGCACAGAGTGGAGTAAAGTGGCATAGATTGGAGTGGCATAGAGTAGAATAAAGTATAGTGTTGTAGAGTTGAGATTTGAGGAGTGGTGTAGATTGGTATAGAGTTTTAGAGTGTACAGTTTAGTAGTGTACAGTTGAGTGGGTCAGAATGGAGAGGAGTGGCCTAGAGAAAGTGGCATGGAGTGTCATAAAGTGGAGTGGGATAGAGTGGTGTGTTGTAGAGTGGAATATTGTGGGGGGGCACAGAGTGTCATAGAGTGGAGTGGTGTAGGGTGGGGAGGCATAAAGTGGTGTGGTGTAAGTGGAGTATACATATTGTGGTAGCACACTACCATTACAGACAATACATTTTCAATTGAAATGACCATTACATTTTCACATGTAGTTTTACTAATAAAACAATACACTGCAAAAACATGAATGTGTGGAAATGTCATAATCTGTTGTATTGATTTGTGTTGATCATATTAAATAATTGTTTCCATCAAACTGCGGAATTACAAAACAATGTTATTTTTTATTTGTGCTTTCCTAATTCTGATATGTTCTGAAATATTTGCACAGTTAATTTACAGAGTTACAGAGATTTAAATTTTGTTGTGTGGTAGAAAAAAGCTGTCCTTTCCCAGCCTCAGTATCCAGCAGGTTTGTCACATACATCCTCTCACTTTGAAGTAAGAAAAAGAAAAGTGGACACCAAGCTCCTACAGAAGACAGAGCCTGGCATTTGACCTTTAGATGTTACTATATAAGAATGTAAATTAAAGGCCTGTTTACAGAAATTGAGCACTTTGTGTGAGGATACAGTAAACAGGCTATGCTTCACTGGAGGGAGAAAGACATGCTGGACAGCCTAAAACAAATAAAGCCAGCAAACAGAAAACAAGCAAATGTGAGTTACAAATCAGAAAACCAATGTTAAACAATGGGTGGAATGAATTTCCAGGAACGCGCCCAGTAATTCCCCAAGAAGTCTTTTTGTAACCAGACAGCTGTGCTGTTTGTAACTTTTGACCTAAAAAGTAATCATCAGTGAAATGTTGTGCAACAAGCAATAACTGAAGCAATATCCCTGAAAGACTATTTCTGCATATATTTTGTATAGTCTGTTGTTTCTATTGTGGTGACATGAGGTCAAGCTGTTTTTGCGCTAAGTCCTAACAATGTAGCACATTAATAATGGATCTTTGGGGTCTAGTAGGCAGAACTACTCTAGACATCTATTTGCTGCGTCCAATGGCCACACATGCCACTCAGACACTAGAAACTGCACTTCACTGAGAGTTCCACTTTATCAACTGATAAGGGCAATCTATAAACTTTCAATGATCGGCCTACGTCGAACTGTCCCAAAAGCATTCGTAAAATTAATAAAACTGTGTTTCTTGACAGACCACATGTGGAAGACTCCTTGCAACGCTTGTGAAAGTGGTCCTTTTACATTTGGCTGAAGACTACTAACATTGTAAGACCACTTTCTATGAGTCACTAATTTAAGGGTTGCAAATCCCCTTTATTGAAAAGTGGGACTATCACAACAGAATTTTAATCTGTTCCAGTGTTATGTTATTTTTAGCACAAATATACACAAGTGTGTTTTGCACAATATTACTCATTTTTTGCACCGGAAATTGCAGATTCTTTTTTTGGTAAATGTAATTTATAAGGATTCGTGCTTCTTGTGATGCTATTATTCTTTATAGATAGCATATATCTGAATTATTGTTTGTTGCTAAATGGATGAGATTGAATTTAGTACCCATTCGGATTTTGGAAACAAAATGTGAAAATATTGCATTGTTTGAGAAATTAATGACTAATCACTCGATCTGATTAATAGTGGAGAAAGACTATGAAGAAATGGGTGTAGGAATAATATCCCTGGACTTCAACCCGGATAGAGGTCCTCATCAATGGTGCCAAAAGAAAACATAATCTGCAATCAAGTGGCGGACTGTGTGATATATCAAAGAAAGCCTTTATATACCTGTCGCTAGGGATTAATATGGGTCGGTACTCACAGGGACTTTACTGGCACTTTTTCATTTTCTCCCCTTCAGTACCGAAACTTCTCCTTATACAAGGAGGGTACCCGTACTCATAGGGGCCTTTGATGTAGGTGGCACTGGACTTATCAATCTGTACCTCTCGAGCTCCTTCAGCACGTCCTGTACCTGTTCAAGAATGCCTTTTAATCACGATGGAAGGCTAAAGTAGTAGAAGAGCCAAAGAACTCCAGCTCGTCTCCCAGTGACACGGCAATCTTCTGTGAGATCATTATCGCAAGAGCTGCTGAGGTGTGAAGTGGAGAAGAAGGTGCTAGTCTTGGCGACCTCTGTGCAAATCACCTTATTTCCCCACACCTAAAGAAATAGGAATGTTTGTGTAATGCAACTGGTGCTCATGTAAAGCAATCAAATATCTTAGACTGTATATGAAAACTAAAAAAAAACAAATTAGGAGGTGTGTGCGTGCAGAATGTTTCTTTGGACCTTACACAGTGAGGGTAGACAGGCAGCAGTTAAACTTAATAACTTAATAAGCAGGGGAGAGGGAAGCCTTGTTCTGGGCAGTACAGCTTTTTAGCAAACCCAATTTTTTAAATGACCGAAAATCGATGCCCATTAGCAATTGGCCCTCCATGCCAATTTCCTGGTTAACCTCCAAGAACAAAGGCATAAAAGGCAAAAAAAAAGTTTACAAAAAAAAACTTTTACAGACTGGTCTAGTGCATTTAAAACAAATCAGCAACTTCTTGTTTCATCTTGAAAACCACTCCCAAACTAAGGGGGTCATTATGACCCAGCAGCCTTCAGACCGCCAGGGTCACAATGGCGGTCTGACCACTGCCAAAGCAGTGGTGAGACTGCTTTGGCAGCGTTCTGACTATCACATTATGACCATGGCAGTTGCACCACGGTCAGACCACCAGTTTTGCTCCACAGGAGGGACTGGCGGTGCTTGTGGTCCTGATCTGCCAGGGTAGCGTTGCAAGCAGCTTCGCCCTGGGATTACGACCCCCCTCTCTGCCAGCTTTTACATGGCAGTAGCACTGCCATGTAAAGGCTGGTGGAGACGGGGTGCAGAGGAGTCCAGGTGGGCCTCTGCACTGCCCATGCACCCTACTCACTGCAGTATTGCCTCAGGCTCAATTATGAGCCATCGTCGATGTTGAAGGCTGTTTCCCGCTGGGCCAGCGGATGGAAACACTGTTTGTGCCTGCTGACCCAGCGGGAAACTCTGACTGGGTCCCACAGGAAGGCAGCCGCACTGGTACCAACCTGACTGTGGATGTTTGGGGGACAGCCCTTTCCGTCCACCAAACTCATAATGACCCCCTAAATGTGAGAGGAGACTATGGATTGTGGGACACTTTCAAACACTTCTGGATTTTAACTGGCAATGCTTTGCAGTCAGGGATTGGTGGTTCCCTTTCTTGATATAAAAATGATTTTTAACATCTTTGTTTACCAGCATGCCCCAGGTTACAATGCCACTTTAATTAATAACTAGATCTTTGTGCATTCCAAATAGACACATTCCACATTGATGAAAATAATAGACTTGCAACATAACTTCTCTTCACACCATTTCCTGGGACAAAGTAGCGTCATTGCACTTTGCCTGTGCTAAATAGCCTATCACCTTTTCTGACTTGTACTCTGCTTTCTTGAATAAAAGGTGGCAGTTTGATTGGCCAAACCTGGTTTTTGGGCACCGTACAAAAGTAAATGAGTATGAGGTCATCATGAAAGTACGGAACAGGTGTAAGCGCCATTCCACAGCATGCAGGTGGAAGGTACACGAGAAAAATGGTGAAACTGTGGTCATGTAACAACCACACTTCAGAAGGAAGTGAATCCGGTGGGGGGGGTGGGGTTTGAGACGGTGCAATGATTGGAAGGGGCAAGAGGCAGCATGGGCAGACAGGTGCATCAAAGAAGTGTTTGAGAAGCAGACACAGCACGCTGTAGAAAGAATGAAAAGACAGAGGGAACTCCACAGACAACAGAGTCACCAAGTCCCCACCCCATGCCTTGAACTTTACAGAGATAGCCACATTCACATCACAGAGACAGCAGTGATGAGTAATGGAAAGAATCCAAAAGATGGTAAGTGAGATGTAGCGGGCCCGCAAACCCCCATTGGTTCCATTACAGAGAATCGTCATCCATCCCTCCATAGGATCATTACATGTTGGGATTTTCAGTCACCCATGAGGCGGGGACAGGGTCTAGGCGAGGGAGAAGAGTGAAGCCACAAGGCGGTTAGCCCCTGACACCATTGGAAAGGCTGAGCAAGGAGCACAAGGGCTGCACAAATGAAAAGAAGAATCACCTTATGTCCATGTACAAAGCACCAGGCTGCTTCACAATGGAGGAGTCAAGAGGAGACTTCCCTGCCATTGATAGAAGACACCAGAGCTTCAACACAGATGAAGGAGCCAAGGGGACACTGGTTAATGACAAGAGACAAGGATAGGAACAAAATGGCACACTTTGACAAGGGGCAAAATGGAGGTACCCATGCCATGCAGGACGTAAGCAGGAGAGGCAGAAAAAGGGGTCTTGTGACCTAGGAGAGAAAGGATCTTCTAATGCTACCTACAGGTCCAGCTCACTCTCTTGATGGCCATTTTGTCGAGGTAAAATGTTTTAATGATTACCGGTGAATGTTTTCAATTCAGACGACTTTGCATGAATGAAAGATGTTGAAATACACCATACACTCAATGTGAGCACTTCAAAGGTTTAAATAATAGTGCGAACTGTTGCATCCTTTCGATTACACAGGCATTCTTTCTCATGAGAACTGAATTTCTTGTAAGTTTTCTCATTTGCGGTGAGGGCGCTCACTGCCTCTATGAAGCTGAGTTGTATTTTTTGTATTTTCCGGTGTCGCGTGTAGTGGTACATTTCGCCTTTGTTTTATTTTTTCTACACTTTTCACCATGAGTTTCTCGATAGTGCCCTTGACTTCCACCCCACCCATCCACCCCCCACCGCTGTACAGTGATCCCTTATATGATTAAATGTAAGCCCTCTACAGGAGACAAGGCGTGAAGAAAGCTTTAGTGACGTCAGAAGGACAACTGATTGTAGTCTTTGTATGGTTTACAGGAGAAGCCAAAACAACATGGCGTCTTTCTCCTGAATCCGAAGCCTGGCTGGTGAGCTGACACTGACTCATCAGGCTACCGTCGGCTTAGAGCAGCGAAACTGTCTGGAAAATATTATTGTTTTATGATTTGACCTCCAAGTAAATCAGTAAATCAACAAATGGAAATAGTACAAAACTTTCTAATAAATTCCAATGCATATATTTTCAGTGTCAAATTAATCAAAAAAGCAGCAAGACAGTAACACTTGCCTTCAAACAGTGGTAGTTGTTACATACTTAAACAATGTCTCTTAACCAGTACTAAAACGACAACTATTATATATTTGGTGCAAACAAATGTGTACGTCAAAGATATGGCGTTAGAACTATGTTATATCTCTGTGGGAACTTTTGTGACAACATTGTCATTTATATAAACTGTTCAATATATGCTACCACGCATATATGTTCATTTAATTATGTATGACTAGTTTACGTAAATAGGCATGACAAGATTACCAAGGTTCAAAGTCCCTAAATAGCTTAAGTAGGGTTAGATTATTTGTTGACTGCAGGTCAATTCCCTCAATCTGCTATTTTGATGATGATGGTTATGTGTGTGTGTGTGTGGGGGGGGGGGGGGTTTGTGACTTTTGTGTTTAGATAACTACTTGATTATTGAATTACTGAACCGAAAATTATGAAATTGTTTTTAAGCTTTCTTGTATTTATTGCATATATATTTTATTTATGAGGGGACTCTAATGTTTGTTTGTTATTTTCTTTAGCACGGAGGCGCTAGTATATTTAATGAGCACATTTTGTCATGACGGTCCTTGCTTGAAAAAAAATTAGGATCAGAGCATTAACATATACGTTCTGACTGGGCACTCAAGACATTTTATTTCGGCGTATCTTTGCAAAATGTACAATGTGGTGTGTTTGACAATATAATTATTTGTCATCTTTGTTTCCCTATATAATGTTTTGTTATTATTATGTGGTATTATTTATGTGCTATTTTGTTGTCATTGACATCGAGATTTAATTTTAAATTAAAATAAAAGTACTATTTTTGTGAATGAAATATTTCAGTTCCCTATTTTTGAATATTAAAAATAAAATGATTAAAATAAGTTTACGCTGTTCAGTCAATAAATGTTTTAACCTATTTCTAAAATAATTCAGGATTGATTATAGGTGATTTTGTAGAGAATTGCTTCCCCTGGGAGTACCTGTGGTGATGCTATGGGTTAACCAAACTCCAGAGGTAATATTTGGGTTGCCCTGTCCAATTAATTTTAGCCACTGCTCATCACTCTGGGCCACATTCAAGTCCAGTGTTTTTGTACACTGTGCCACTCTAGACAAGAACAACACTCAAGCAAATCGGGCTGCGCCCTCCTCAAATAGAAATGTTTGTTTCACCAATTTGTGGTTTGTTGCAGCCAATGAGTAGCACGGCAACCCTGCTATAAACTCATATCCACTCTGGGAGATGCGTATACTCACTCCATTTGAACAGAAATGGTACAACCACCCTGACTGGCTCAGGATGGAACATTGTGATCATGCGAGAGCAGCGACCCTGCATAACAATTAAATTATGTACGATTTCTAACATATTAATCAGAGAAAACAGCTTGCCACTGACTCTCCATCAGTCCCTCGTTCCATGTTCATGGACGCATTGGGGCACACATTCTTCTATTCACGGAGTTGGGGGTGGCCTCTAATTAGAACAAGAGAACCTACATTGAAGAGAAAGGTATGGGAGGTGTGAGTGATGTGACAAGTGTGCGATTAAAAATTCTAGGACTCACATTCCAACCATCCAAGGGACTAACCTAGGGGAGAGACATACACAGTATTAATTCCTTGGGGACCGAACTAAATAGGGTACCACGTCCCGATACTCTAGGACATGCTCCCCCAATCAGCTGACAAAATGTGTCCCACATACTTGGGCCCATATTTATACTTTTTTTAGCGCCGCATTTGCCTCATTATTTGACGCAAAATCAGAACAAACTTACAAAATACAATTGTATTTTGTAAGTTTACGCCACTTTTGCGTCAAAAAGCGGCGCAAATGCAACACTAAAAAGTATGAATATGGGCCTTGGTGTCTTTCCTTAGCTGCCACTTCATCAGAACCTGTGAAACCACACAGACCACTACCAGCAGTGGTTCACTCAAGAACTCATTTCCGAAGCATCATAGGTGTGCTGGTATGGGCTTGGGTAACTTAGTAGGGCCCAGGCACCCCACCACAGGGGACACTGAAAGAAGAATCTTTCTCCACGCTCTGGCAGACTCTGTATAAATACTTTCTCTCGCTCTCCTGACTGACACACATTTTACAATCATATGCTGAGTTACCTCATGCAACTCACACAACCAGAACCCAGACACACGCATCTGTTTCTCAGACCAGTCGCACAATCGACAAATAACGATAGGGCTCACTATTCTTGTGGAAAAGTACATTTCTCATTTCTGCCCATGCCATCTAGCTGACATAAATGGACACAAAAGGCAAGCGGGATGGCACTGGCCTCATATTATGGCTAGATTTGGACTTTTTCCGCACAAGCGGTGGCATTTATCTTAGTTATGTAAAAAGATAATTACGTGTGTTAGCCACTACATACTAGGATTGATTTACAATGAAGGTGTGCGTGTTGATGCTACGAGTCCTTTACAGTTTTATAGCTCTGCAATTGTAGATTGGACCGTGACTCACCCAGAAAGTCAGGAGGGTGGTTGGCAGGTACGCCTGGAGATAAGATGTTGCAGAGGGAATCCTGGCCGTGAAAGCAACATCCTGTTAGCCATTACCCATTCCTATCCTGTCAGCAGCTCCTGAACTGCAAATTTCTCTCAGCCCACCTATCAGCATAAACTATGGAACCGCTGCTGTACCTGAAAGTGTGATAGGCCAAGGGTCGTTCATTTCCACCTTCCTTTTAAAGAGATGGATCTGTTGGTTAATGTTTCATTTTTAATGACCTGCCTGCCCTCCTGGACATTACCAGGCACTGCCTTCTGTTGGAACCTGGTTTCCGGTCCTTGGAGGCAGAGCATCGAAAGCTTTGTGGAAGATGCCAACAGAGCCAGATTGAAAGAATGAGCAACTGCAGCCATTTCATTTTCAGGGGTGTAGCTACCAATGGTGAGGAAGGTACACTTGCACTGGGGCCTAGTGATCTTAGGGGCCTACTAAGCCTCTGATGTTGCTGTCTAACTACCTAGCAGGTGGGCAGGAGAACCATTGTCTTTATCACGTTACAGCCCATGGTACCTTAGCTATGCCACTGTCAGTTTTAACAGGTAAGAAAGTGTGGAGGAGCGGGAAAGGAAGGAGATGATGGGCAGTAGCTAAATTGCTGAATTTAACATTAGGAAACATGTTTTTGTCTCCCAGCTTTGCTAATTGATCAAATCAAGGGCCTGATTTATACTTTTTTAGCACTACATTTGAGTCATTTTTTGACGCAAAAGTGGCACAAACTTACAAAATTCAATTATATTTTGTACGTTTGTGCTGCTTTTGCATCACAAAATGACCCACATGTGGCGCAAAAAAAGTATAAATCAGGCCCTTTGTGTCCTTGATCTAATGAATGCCAGGTAGACAAGTTAGCAAGATCAAGTTTCATTACTATGACAAATGTGTGACACCTCTTCCCCACCTAGGATTGCCACACAGGGACTACTATATCTCTTGTGCTGCCTAAGCTTGATCACAATAATGGCCTGCACAACGGATTATCTTTATTAACTATGAAAAGGCTGCAAAAAATTCAGAACCCTGCTACCAGGCTACTCCTAAATGTAAAGACACAAGTCATAATCTTCCCTGCCATAAGGGCCCCGCATTGGTTATCAGGTGTCAGAAGATCCCCCTTCAAGCTGCTTCGCTTCACCCTCAAAGCAATATATGGAACAGGACCACTTTTCATCAGGAATACAATGATCAAATATATATAACAAAGGAACCTCCACGCCACATTGGCACTCAGCCTCAAAACCCCAGCATACAAGGAAAAAAAAACATAAGTGGTACATCGTTCTCTCTTCAAGCAGCCAGACCATGGAATTCATTACCCCCAAATGTAGGATCCATGGATAACTAGCATATCTTCAGAAAATGACTCAAAAGTTGGCTCTTTCCTACGTGATCACCATACACAAACCACAAATGTACAGCATATGCTTATATATGTAAATATGTATAATGTAGATTTTCCTAGTCCTATGACGGAAAGTCTTAATTTTTTTAAAGACAAGGAGGCGAGTATTATGCGTTTCTTTTCTTACTTTTAATAAACAGCAGCAGTCAAGAAACGTACTACGATTCCCAGAAGGCAAAAGAACAAGAGCCAATGGGAATAAAAACGTAGTCAGAACAGTGTACACCAATCACAATGCATACAAGGGTATTATGACATCACTTGACTGCGAACAGCCCTATTTTCTTGGGAGAGAGTCAATTAAAATTAAACAATGGAAAAATAGTAAACAAAATAGGAATTGCCATGAGGAAAGATAAAACATCAGAACAAAAGTTCAATATCCAAGACAGTCAAGAAGGGTCGTGATAAGTAACTCCAGCAGGAAGTCCAGTCTTGAATGGTGCCATAGAAGCTTGGAGAATGGAAATCCAAGAAGAAGGCAATGTCCTAAGTGGAAGGTTGAGTGATGGCCAATGGTGCTAAAAAAGGGGGTGGGGGAAAGAATGAACAACGTTAAGAAAAGTGGAGGGATAATACTCGCCTCCGTGTGTTTAATAAAATGAAGACTTTCCGTCATAGGACTAGGAAAATCTACGTTTTATGACAAGACCGTAGGCTCCTATTATGCGAGTTTAAGCATATTAATTACATTCAATGAGACATTATTGACGGGTTTACAGTAAAAAACTTTAAATACATTGTCGCTAGACCAGTCTGTAGATTTAAGAATATCTTCCAAACGGGAGCCTGCCCACAAAGCTTTGGAAGCCATGGCCCCTCTGGAAGAGTGAGCTCCAAACATAGAAGTATCTATACCCGCCAAAGACATAAACCATTTAACCCACCGAGCCAGGGTAGCGGCAGAAACTGGATTGTGGGGTTTCCAAAATGAAAGTAGTAGTTGGGAATGGGAAGGAGTTCTTAAATCTGCAGTCTTCAGTTCATACACTTTTAAACATTGTCCAACACATTGTTTCGGATGGTCAGGAAAGTATGGATAGAAGACAGAGGATAAATTGGTTTTGGTTCTGCAAACCACAGTAAACAAAACTCCAGATGGTGTAAATTGACGGTTAGAAATATCCAGTGCTTTAACATCTGAGAAACGTTTGATAGAAACAAAGGCACAATAACATGGTTAATTTTGCACATAACATTTTTAGAGAAAGCATGAGATTATCGGGCCATGACAGTAGAAATTTCAAAACAATATTAACATCCCATAGCTGACTGTATTTAGGCAAAGGAGGATTAGAAAACGTTACTCCCTTTAGTAAGCGGCAAATTAGAGGATGCTCTCCAACTGGTTTCCCATTGACAGGAGAATGATTGGAAGAAATAGCTGATCTGTATAAATTGATAGTACGGAAAGCCTTACCTTTGCTGGCTTCTGCCGCTAAAAAATTGACTATAAAAGTCACATCTGCTGAAAAGGAATCAACGTGTTTTCCCCAAACACCGGCTGTGCCAAATAGACCAGGCTGATTTGTAAGCTTTCTTTGTGCCTGGGGCCCAGGACTGTGAGCAACGTTCCCTTTAAGGTGCACGCTCGGGCGCGCACGCACCTTTCCTTCCCCCACCGCGCAGTCCTCTTTCCGATGCGCACACCTTTTAGCCACATCACTTCCTGCATAACGTGGGGAGAGTGAAACCGTACGTAAGCACTGCGCTTTAAAAACAAACAGCGAGAAATCACGGTCACTCTCTTCGCGGCAGGACAAGATGGCTCGTGGAGTTCTGGAGGTAGCGAAGGAGGGGAAGAAGAAGCGAGGTAAGACATGTTGCCCTGAAGTTTCATTTCTGTGCTCCCAAACCTAAATCAACTTAAAAAGTCACCAAACTCATGTTTTCCCTTTCGTTATTCGGTGCCACATACAACTTGCTTGCATTCATTTCTAGGAAATGCACTTGGTTGTCAATGACCTGCCCACGTAAAGAGCAGCATGCCAACTTCAGCCCACGCGGACAGCTTGCCAGCCAACAAGGATCAACATATTTAGTGCCTTTCCAAATTCCTTTTTGGCAACCCTCTTTCACATTATGAATTGAGAGTTATGCGCGCATTCTAGCCATGCTCATGTTTTAATGCAATACTCTCTCCAACATGAAGAATAAATGGCAATCTACATATCACTATTCATCGATAATTACTTTGTGATAATGAAAGTTAGCATTTCTTACATCCTGCAGCATTAAAACTGTAGAATTTCAGGATACATTTTTATTTTCATTGTAAATCCTATATTAATCTTAGGCCCCCACAAGCACATTAACGTGTTATATATTGGGCTTGTTACCACTGTTTTGTCCTTTCGGAGACCTCTTGGTGCCATGACCACCCGAGGGGGGGACAGGCCTTTAATTCCACCTATCATTTCGCCAGTGGGACACTTCTGGTGCCTCTGTCACTTTCCCCAGCACCAGAGGTTAACTGCAGCAGTCACAGGGAGACTTCAAGAGAGAGAGAGAAAGAGGGGGGAAGAAGGGGAAGGACGGGAGGTAGAGAGAGATTGATCAGAGAGTGAGAAAGGAAAGAAGTGAACTGATGGGTGGATGGAAAGAGACTCCACAAGGAGACAAAGGGAGCAAGAATGATTTGAACATTTTTACCAGGGCTACTTTAAGTCCCCCATGCTGACCATACTGAGAAGTACAGCAGAACTCATTTTTTAAATGTGTGTTTGCGCTGTACAGAACTAAAAAAACGCTAAAACTAAAATAACTGTTCTTCTCTGCCTGTTTCCTAGTCTTCCAGACCATTTTCTTTGCAACAGGCACCATCAGCAGAATATTCACAATTGGCTTTGTAAACTCCTGGTGCATTTTAAGCCCTAAAATTTTAAACAGAGTTGTCATTCAGCATCTAGTCAGACATTGGGCCCAGGTATATCTCTCACACCAATAAAGAATGACTTTCATATAATCTGAAGACCGCAGGTCACTTTAGTGGAGATCCGCACTCTTTCACCTCCCCTGCCATGTTCCCAAATAGGCAATATTTGCATCTCCCAGATTTGGCGGAGACCCAACAGCGTACCAGTAACACAATAATGGAAGCAACCCTCAGTACCTGTGAGACATGTTCTGAAGAAACATGGACAGAGGACCTCGAGGGACCCTGCAGATGCAGACGGTAATAGGGTGAATGGACACAACACTGCAGGCATATTTTGCCCACACCGATGGAGTGAGACAGTGTGTTGCCAATCTGGAGAGAGGGAATGTGAAAGTAAAGAGGCATCTTATGTATCACGTTAGGTAATTGGTGATAATTTAAAGGTTGGAAGATGTGGCATTTGGCAAAAAATACAGATTGCTGCATCCATCAATCTTCTGTTTCGCCCACACCACTTAGAAGTGGGGGAAATGCTAGGTCCTAGAGATCCATCAGCTATGCCACAGTGACAGTCAACCTGCCAGATAGTGGCTAGGGTCTATGCTAGGGCGGTTGGCCACCTTGTAGAGTCTAGAGAACTCCATTAGTATTATCTGTTCTGATTGCAGAAGTCCTGGAGCACATCGAGAGAAACCCAGAAGAGAAAGCAATTGGAAGGTTCTTGGGTGAGGAAGAGGAAGCATTGTGTGCTTGGACAGTCTAAAATCCACTATGCATCATTATTCAAAACTAGGATCTTAGTCACCCACCGGCAGCTCCTCAATGACACTCTCCATAAATCAAGATTTGTTTCACTCTTTTATCACTGTCTTCTTTGCAAATGTGGACTTTATTATGGAAGCCACCTCAGATATAAACAGGTACTCATCTAACTCTTATAGCAGGTTAACTGATGTACACCACCAGTGACAGATACCCTAGTACTAATTATCTGTACGAAAACTAAACAAAGTTAATGAGGACTAGGCACATTTATGTTGCGACCTTTCTCTGAAAACTTGCAAAATAAATAACATGAACCTCACTCTGTGACTTAGAAATACAGACTGCTCCTTGAAGTAAAATTAGTCTTACTTTCTGACTATGAGAATGTGTTACAACATGTGCTGCATTGATTCATTTGTGTTCCTTATTCAGTGCTGGTGTTACGTATCCCAGAATGCCACTGGATGGGTCACCAGTGCAAGTAACTTATTGGTACCACCATCTATTATTTCCTGATAAATGATGTCCTGAAGTTGAGCCTTACGACAAATCCTTATGAGGCCAAAAAACTGCCAATCGTGACTACAGAGTGCCATTCCAGGCTTGAGAAGAAAATTAAATAAACTCTCTTGTATGCTAGACCACAGGCTCTCATACCCCCCCATTGCTTTCTTGCTTGTATGCTTGTCCCTGCCCCATCCACTTTGTTCTCTTGTCCGTTGCTTCTCCTCCCTGCCATCTGTTTTTCTTCTCCTTTCTTGTCGGTTTGTTGCTTCTCCTTCCCACCTGTGCACTCCTCTCTCACCTGTTGCTTCCCCACCCGCAAGCTTCTTTTCTTACAATGGTTGTTCCTTTTCCACCTGCAGCCTTTGTGTTTCCTCTATTCCCCCCCCCCCCCAACGCTGCTTTCCCTGACTGCGGCCCTCAGTCTTGTTTCCGCCCACTTCGCTCCTCTGTTGCTTCCCCACTCCTGGATCAGTGTGGTTCTCTTGAGGTTGAACTGGTTGACAGACATAGTCTGCAGCTCAAGAATGGGGTGTGGTGTAATCCAGTTAATAGTTATTTATTTTTTAACCTGTTGTCCTATTTGGGAGCTCGACGACTGGTATTTGAAAGGGTGATAGCACAGTGGTGGTGATCCAAGATGAAGGATAGTGCAAGTTTGCTGGGAGGTTGACTGTATTGAAGGCTTTGGAAGCTTTCAGCTAATCAGGTGCACGAGAAGCTAGTTTTGCACCCTCTGCATGCCCCCGTCATGCTCCATGACTGCTTATCCCAACTACAACTTTGTATGTATTATCCTTTTTCAGATATTTCTTTTACGATAAGGTGGCCCAACGAGGCCAAAATCGTTGCCCCAAATTTACAATGTGGTGCAATACATGCATTGTGTCACTTTGTAACCCTTTGCACTACATTATGTCTGCGTCAGACATAATATATGTAAATGGGGCGTTTCCTGGTTGGGGGGGGCTGAAAAAATGGCACAAAAATGCTTATAAATTCTGATTTGTCATGGCGAGTGGGTGAGCAGATAACTTGAGGCCTGTAAAGGCCGCACCATCGAAGGGCTAACGCATGACATAGGTTTGTAAGCGGATTATAATATGGAACAGGAGTTCAGCTAAACCGAAACCCAAGGTAACTATTCAATTGCTTTGGAACGGTCATGCATAATGTTTTTGTAACTCCTATGACCTATGCTAAATATCTTCTTCCCAATTACAGACGGTCTACATTTGGATTTGAACGGGCAGGCGTGAGTACCAAGGAAGCCCAGGTAATTCTGTAGATGTTCCAGGTGGGATTAAGGGTCTCTATATAAATCACATTTATGATCCACACCTTTGCTTCTATTACAGGTTTGCCGGACTAAGCACGTTATAGATTTGAATGGACCGACATGCGTAGAAGCATAAGGACCAGGTAATTATTTGGTTGGTACCCCATCTGGGTCACCTGGCATATTATAATATGACAACATGCTGTAACCAACTGTTAACCATCTTTTTTTTTGTTGCATGCATCTCAGACAGTACTGTTCATAGACGAGGACGGGCAGACTGGAGTAGCAGCAGAAAGAGAAGGTTATTATTTGCTAGTTTTCCTTACGGTGCATCTGAGACAATGAAACGATCAGGTGCTTTAATCATGTTTTCTTCTTTTACAGGCATCTTAGACCCTGCTACACAGAAATTTGAACAGGCATATGTGAGTAGAAGCAGAAAGACAAGGTAGTTATTTGGTTGATTTCACATTTGATGCACCTAGTACATTATAACATATCATTTGTCATCCCTTTTTTTTTTTACATCTACAGGCAGGTGTGAGAACAAATAGAAAGACCCAGATAATGAATTGCTACATTTTCCAAGAGATAGCTCAGACATGTCTGGTAAATTGCATTCAATAGCGTAAGAACCAACTTTAAATAATGTTCCTCACTTTAAATAATGCTCCTCTTTTTTAATTTTTGTTTTTTTGCAGGTTTTGCAGCATAGTAGGCTCAGACTGATTTCCACCAAAATGTTCAAGCGCAAAGCTGTGACTTCAGCAGAGAGCAGTGCTATGCCACAAAGGAAGAAATGCTGTCTTGTGTTCAAAGAAGAATGGCTGAAAGAAATTGTGGAGACTGAGACACAGAAGTCACGGAGTAAGGTTCGTGTACAACTGGGAGAGATATTTCTATACAATACAGAAGTAGGCCTGATGTGCAAAGTATGTGCAGAAGCAAAGATTGCAGGGGACTTTTCGACTGGGAAGAAATGGAGTGATGGATGGAAGCTGGACTACTTGAAACGCCATCTATTTAGCAAAGTTCACGAATCTCCTTTGGTGACCCTAAGAAAAAAAAGTGCTGCTGCCAGGCTGGGTTTTGGAGGGTGCACAATGCTGACGGAAACTGCCAGTGACAGAGCAAACAGACTAGAAGTAGTTGAACGGCATAGATCCATGCCTGAGGAGATAAAGATTCTCACCAACAATGTGTTACTAGCAGTCAAAATTAACACGTCAATGTTATATGTTCAAGATATCCATGACCACGTTGCATTGTATGTGAAGATACCAGACAGCTGGAGGAGCAAGAACTATGCCTTTGAGTTTTTGGAGGCCATCAACAGTGTGATACGCTCTGACTTCATGGCAGAACTTCGCAATGCTCGGTCTCACACATTGATAATTGATGAGAGCACAGATATTTCAGTTACAAAAATGCTCATCCTCTACTTCAAATTCCGATCTGTAACATCAACAGAAAACAAAACAGTGTTTGGGGGAATTGTAACTCTGAGTACATGCAATGCGGAGGCTATCAGTATAGCTGTGAAAGACTTCTACTCTGCCAATAAACTGGACCTTATGAAAATGGTCATGTTTACATCAGATGGTGCATCAGTGATGCTGGCAAAGAACCATGGTGTTGCTACCCGCCTCAAACAATCCATTCCCCATCTAGTTGAGCAGCACTGTGTTGCGCACATATAGGATTTGGGAGTTGATGATGCCTGGAAAAAAGTGCCGATGATCAGGGAAATGGAAACATTACTGAGGACTGTCTACACTGTGTTCTCCCGCTCACCTGTAAAGAAGTCCAAGCTGGACGAAATTGCTTTGGTCACTGAATGTGAAGCGGTCTCCTTTCGGCCACTCAATGAAGTGCAGTGGCTTTCAAGGCATTTTGCTGTTGGTGCACTCTTGCGTAATTATGAGGTTGCTCTCAAATACTTTGATCATGAAAGAGTTGAGGAGAATGACCCAATTGCTAAATATTGCTACAAAAAACTATCTGACTCAAACTACCATATTTCCTTTGCAGCACTGAACGACATTCTGGGTGAACTTGCATCTTTGTGCAAGTTGTTTCAAAAAAGCTCTTTGACCACTGTTGAAGCTGTACAGTATGCAAGAGCAAAAATTGGCCAAATAAAGGGACAGTACTTGGGCAACACTGTCTTTTGGAGCAACACAGTAAGAGATCTGATGGCTTTGTACAGAGAGGACAGAGAGTATGATAGTGAGCCGATGTTATCTTTCATTAAACTCCTTTGTGAGCACATGGAAAGAAGGTTCCCAGAAGATGAGTTGAAGGAATGGACAAGCTTTGATTTCCATGTAGTAATAACACAATCACAGTTTGATTTTGGGACTGAGAATGTACAAAGACTTGTTGAAAAGTATAAGAAGGTCTTGGTCCTGGGTGATTTTGACACCCCTGATGATGTTTTTCAGCAATACCGAGATTATAAGTATGTGGTGGCAGAACATATAAAAAGCGGATTGTTTAGGACCTTTCAAGACATGGTGAATTTCACCCTGTGGAATGCTGCACAGTATAGTGTTGTATCTCAGCTTATTGATGTATGTGCAACTTTCCAGGCTTCAAGTGCAGACTGTGAACGAGGATTCGGCCTCATGAGCTCAATCAAGTCCAAATTAAGAAACAGGCTTGATGAGAGTCACCTAGATATGCTCATGAGGACAAAGGCCTACCTCTCAAATGGGAAAGTTGACTTAGAACAAGTTTATCAGCACTGGGAGAATGGCAAGGACCGGCGAGAAAAACAAACGTGTCAGACATCTAATGTTGGCACCTGACTTGTCTAAACTTTGATGTGGCTTCTCCTACAGTCCATGTGTGGGTTGGGTAAGAACATTTCTCATCCTATCTCTAGGCAGGGGCTTCATGGCATTCGTCAGTAGTGTGTTCATCACATTGTAAATGTTAACTAATTGTACAACACCCTTTATTTGATGTGCATGGCCCCCTGAAGCACTCTGAGAGTATTCATTAAAGTTTCACAATGGTTCAACCTCCTGATTTCTGTTTTCACTAACTGGGGTGTAGGTGGCACATAACAGGTCATGTCCTTGGGGTGTGCCATCAGGTCACAATACTAACTTAATGGCCTATTATATGGAGCAATGTTCATACAAATATCCCTTTTTTGCTTTAGTGGTAAAACAAAGCAATGGAGTGGCAAATGCCAAAGATCTTGGTAGTTATGCACTGCGCTCGCGCGAATTGTCAATTTCTTGGCGCACATATCCTTGGCTGCAGCGCACAGAGATCTTACACTGCCGCACACAGTGGAAAAAAATTAGAGGGAATATTGACTGTGAGATGTATTGTGAAGCTTATGCAAGGGCGAGATTGGGGCTGCCCGAGATCTTCCATGCAGATAGAGTTAGTAAGTTGTCCAAAATGAGGTGATGAGTATGACCTAGAGGGTCTAGCAACAGATTCAGGAAGAGGGAATGAGAACAGGGAAGTCCATCGAGAGTTCTAATAGAGTTGGGAACCATGCTTGGGATTGCCAAAAGGGGGTTATGAGTACTATAGAGACTTGTTGTCGTCTGAGTTGAGCAAGTACTCTGCTGATTATGAGGAAAGGGGGGAATGCATAATTGAGGGAAGGGGACCATTCCTGTAAGAAAGCATTGGATGCTAAGGCCAAGGGATCTGGATGCCAACTGTAGAATTGTGGAAGCTGAGTATTGAGGCGAGATGCAAAAAGGTCGATTACCAGAGGTCCCCATTTGCTCTGAATGTCTTGAAAGATTGAAATGTGAAGTTTCCAATCGCTTGAATCTCGAAGATAGCGAGAATGCCAATCCGCCACCGAATTGAGAGATCCTGGAAGGTACTTTGCATGAACCGAAATGTGGTTTATAAGTCAAAATTCCCAGAAGGCCTTGGCCAATTCCGCCAAGGGTTTGGATTTTGTGCCCCCAAGATGGTTTATATAACGATCTGCTGAGATGTTGTCCATTCTGAGGAGAATGGCACATCGAACCCTGTTTTTTGCAAGGCTTCTGATCGAAAAGGAGCCGGCAAGCATCTCTAAACAGTTGATGTGCATTTTGGACTCCTCTAACGACCATGTGCCTCCAGTCGAGATTGGTCCACATCGGGCCCCCCAGCCGGACCCGCTTTCATCTGATTCTAATACTAGATTTGGGGCTGATGCAAAGATAGTCCTTCCATTCCAACCTTCTAAATGGTCTATCCACTATTGAAGCTCTGTGCATGAGTGGGAGTCTAGAGGGGTGTTGTCTGAGTAGGAAAGGCCTTTCCTTAAATTACGAATTTTCAGTCTCTGAAGCGCTCTGTAGTGAAAGGGTCCTGGAAATATCGCTTGGATAGATGAGGAGAGGAGACCCTCTATCCTCGCTAAAGTTCTGAGAGAAATTTGAGAACTGCGTAGAATTTGCAGAATTTCTGACTTTATGGTCTTGATCTTTGCTGAAGGAAGCATAAGAGTGGCTGAAATTGAATTTATTCGGAAACCTAAAAATTCTATGGTTTGGGACGGGATTAGTTTTCATGAGTTTGCTGAAACACCTTGGGGCCGATGATAGACCGAAGGGTAGAGAGGTAAAATGAAAATACTGGTTTGAACACTGGAATTGGAGAAACTTCGTGAAGTGAGGGTGGATAGGGACAACTTGATATGCATCTTGGAGATCCAAGCGAACCATGCAATCTTGTTGTAGGAGCATATCTCTGAGATGGTGTATGGTTTCCATCTTGAAATGGTGATAACTACAAGGTGGTTGAACCTCTTGAGGTTTATTACAGGGCGCATCTTTTTGTTTTTCTTCTGCACCAAGAAAATGGAGCTGGTAAAACCTGATGGATCGGGATGGGTAGGAGCGATGGCTTGTTTTTGCAAGAGGGAGTGTACTTCTGTTGACATAAGGTGTGCCATGTCTGTGGAAAAACGTGGAGGAGGGGGATAGTGAGATTGAACAGGAATTGAATATAGTTCTATGGAGTAGTCTTGGACAGTGTTCAGAACCCAAGGGTCTGCAGTGATTTCCAACCATTTTGACAGGAAAAAACTGAGATGTCCTCCTGTAGGTATGGAAGGAAAAGGAAGACTTACTTGGTTGCGCAGAGGATCTTGAATTTCTGAAGCCTCAGGAACGGAAACCCCTGCTTTGCTGAGGATAGAATTGCGGCCTATACTCCTGGTAGGACGCGTTGTGGTATCCGCCGGAACCTTGATTGTGGTATGGATGGCCGGCAAAGCGGTTCCTTCCTCTGCCAGCCCTCGCAAAAACACGTTGGGAAAACATCTTTTTCAGCAATTGCTGAGCTTTATCTAAAGATATAAATGTTGCGACATATTTGCTTAAGACTTTAATAAAAGACTCACCAAACAGTACACCATCAGTCTGTGCGTTGGGCTGGACAGTAGCCAGGGTGACCTGCTTAGGATCAAGTTTAAGAAGTAAGCCCTTGCGTCTCTCATGGGTAAGCGCGGAATTAGCATTTCCCAGGAGACAGAAGGTGCGCTGTACCCATAGAGTGAGTTCTTCTGGGTCAATGAAAGAGCCATCGATTCTGGCCACCTCAGGGAGGTCAAAAATGCGGGTAAGAGGCCCAAGAACCTCAAGCAATTTATCCTGACAAGCAGACTACCCTTTATCCACTCCTTTACGTGGATCCTTGCCCAGTTTTGTAAAGAATGTCAGCAGAGATTCGTCAATGGAGGGAGTAACAGAAATTTTATGGGAGAGGGAGGGGCGAGGACATTCCGACTTTAATTTAGCCCTGGTTTGTTTGTCCAAAGGACAGTTAATTTTGGCTGAAACATGTTGGGCAACATGGTCAGCAGGCACCCACTCAGTAGAGTTGGGATGAAGGATGTGGGAAGGGTCATATATCAGGAAACCTTCAGGGTCAAGAAGGGGGGTAGGAGTTGAAACATCTAAGGAAGATATCCTGGGTTTCTTTAAAGGATGGGGAGAAAAAGAACTATCATCCTCGTTGTCAGAAAAATTTGAATCAGAGTCCAAATCTAGGAATGTCGTCATCCTTGTCAGGGATGGACGAGATAATCAGAGGGCAGATAATATTTTTTTATTTAGATTTATGTTTTAAACTAGGTTTCCCGTTGTCCAAACTTTTATACTCCTTGGTGGGAGACTTATGAGGAACCGTGTCCTCTGCCACATGCGAGGACACCTCACTTTTCTTTTGCGCAAATGTTCTTAGTTTATTTTGTTTTTTATGGGGAGAAAGGCTCACTGCATTCCCCCGCAGCCTGGGCGGACATAGATCTGGAAATCATGTCTGAAAACGATGATTCCAGGTTTTTAGAAAACTTTTGGATTGAAGAGGACACTGCCTGCTGAACAGAAGATTTAATCAAGGCAGTGAGCTCCTGCCTGATATCCTCAGCAGCATTGTGCTGTAAGGGAGAAGAATGTGTTTCCATAACAAAAGATAAACTAAAAATCCAGGTTAGGAAGGGGTTAAAAAAAAAAGTAACCAGCCTTGAACAGCCCAAACCCCGCCTATGGGCATCACCTAAGACCAATGAACTGTGAGGCAGACGGCTGTAGCATGCAGGAGGAGAGGCAGCAACACGAACGAGTGTTGAGAATGACGAGCGGGTAAGCGAAAATAGGGTTGTTGAACTAAAAAACGGGAGCGAACGCACATAAGCGCTGAGGAGAAGCAAAACAAAGCTCGACGTTTCCTCAGACGTGGCGAGAATGGCAACCGCGTGAGGAAACGTCAGGTTGCTTGAGGACAGATGCGCGAGGCTTTGCGCGCTACAAAACATGGGGCAACCTGCCGACTGGGGCGGAGAGAGCAAATAAAACACGAGTAACACCAAATATGCAATAAATTATGAGAAATATGCAGCAAATAAGCTTATATTAGCAGAAATAACAAATATAAAGAGAACATGTAAGCATAAAGGGTACTTAACTTGACTGCGAGCAGCAAGAAAAGAGGGCTGTTCGCAGTCAAGTGATGTTATAATACTCTTTGATGCATTGTGATTGTTGTACACTGTTCTAACTACGTTTTTATTCCCATTGGGTCTTGTTCTTTTGCCTTCTGGGAATCGTAGTACGTTTCTTGACTGCTGCTGTTTATTAAAAGTAAGAAAAGAAACGCATAATAGGATCCTCCGGTCTTGTCATAAAATTTAATTATATGCATGTATTTAGATATGTGCATGTCTTTGTACAAATATATGCACTACTTATGGTTTAAGATTATATAGATAGTCTTATAGGTCTGCCTAACAAATGTATCTATTATTTGAGGTTCAAAAATGTATATGTATTATTTTATGCTTAAAATGTATAGAAGTCACTGCATAGTTTACATATAAGTTATTTGATTATATGGCTTTAGGTCTCTGTTTTATTTTATTTTATTTATCAACAGTGTATGATAAGTTACATAAGTTATTTAATTATATGCTAATGGTTCTCTGCTTTAATTTATTTTATCTATCAAAATGAGGAAAATGATAATTATACGCTTATCAATAAGTGCTTCACCATTGAAATACTGGGGGAAAATAAATATAAATAAATAAACAATTAAAAACAAAATAATAAACATAAATAAACAAATTAGCTTTGTGTGCAGCAACACTTGAAAGTTTGAGTTTCTAAATATGTATCCATACATGTACATATGGATCCTTATATAATACAACTTTATATATCTTTATTCTTTTCCATACACATGTATACCTTTTTATGTAGTTATGTTTCTCTACATTTATTACTGTTTTTTCACTGTATAAAAAACCTTCAACTCTCTCCAGCTCACTACTCTATGACTCTTCCTAAACCTCTTTCAGTATTGTCTACCTCCACTCTCGGACTTGTCCCAAATCTCATTTTACCACTATGATCACCCAAATACCCCTTTCTAGACTCTTCTCTCTTCTATCCCTCCTTTGACTCATTCTAAACCTAATTTTACCACTATGATCTCCCAAAAAACACCTTCTAGACTTTTCCCTCATCTATCCATCCTTTGTCCGACTCAATCCAACTAACAGACTCACGCGTCCACTGCTCCAATTAACGAGCTATATTTTCTTGTACTAATGCACCACTAATCCACTTTGAGTTCTGGAGAAGCGTGCTACTCCTCAAAAAGTGCTTCATCGCCTCATCAGGGGTAGTAAGCACTATAAAAATATAAATACAATTACAATCATTTGGTCCCTTGACACATCAACCACGTGTCTAATTGGGAGCAGATTGAGGCAATTCAACTCTGAATGTGCTCTATCTAATAACATTATAAAGAATGTACAATGACAGCCCAGCGGCATCAACATGACACAAGAGCATGTGCGGGAAGAAAATTGTCAGCATGTGTTAGTGATTGCTTGCCAATTGTCTTGCTGCACTGATGGCGTTTGACATTTCCAGGGTGTTTATTTGACTGAATGTTTTGTAGGAGATTAGGGATTGCATATTTGTTACTTCCAAATTCTGTTTTAGCATGTCATGTGCCACTACAGAGTTCATAACCTCATGTATTGATATTAAAATTACATTGGAGCTATGGTCATATTACAGGTCCTTAAGAGTTATACCAGACTTGTGTTTCATGAACTATGTTTCAGTTTTTTGTGCTTGCAAAGAAGCATTTACTATTTTTGATTGTGGTTGGGTTACAGTTGCACACTTAGCCTGTTCATGTAGGTCAGGGGTCTCCAACCCTTTCTGTAATGAGAGCTACTTCTGATTGGTGAAAATCATTGTGAGCTACTGAAGGCCAAGCCACTTGTGCACTGTTACAAGACACCCACATGCCGAACTTCATTGACTTTAGGCCTAATGTCCACAGAGCCAGATACTGGGGTTTGAACAAAATACTTTGACGAGGGTCACAATGACATGCTTGCCATGTGTGTCAGTGAAAGCGTAGTCTTCTGGGATGTATGAATATGTGTGCATACGAATGGGATATATGTATATAGGTGAGTGAAAGTCTGTGTCATGTGTACTTGTGGCACAGAACATACTTTTCGCCATATGTAGCACTGTTACATGTATAACATATATAAAGCCATTTTTTTAAATGGAAGAAATGAGAAGTGCAGAAAAACATTCTGCAAAAATGTTCACAATATGGAACATATTGTCTTCACTTTAAGTTCCTTCCACTTAAAAAATGGCTGTATTTTTAACTTATGAATATGACACTGTGTTTACCAGGCTGTGGGAGCAAGATGGTTTTTGTGTGTAAATGTAAAACTTTGAAATGGGAGAAAATTAAATTGAAGAGTTAACTTTATTTTTATATGGATTTTATAAAACGCATCATTTAACTTCTCCCTTTCTTCAGCAGCATCTTGCATTCAGTTGCCTGTCGACACAGTGCAATATTTATAACAGAAAAATACATCCATTTGTTTAAATGGGAAGAATTTAAAGTGAAGAAACATGATACATAAAATATTAAGACATAATTGCCTTAATTGGGTGTCAAGAGAACCAATAAGACTTAGGGGTTGATTATGAGTTTGGAGGATGGAAAAGTCCGTCTGCCAAACTCCCGACAGGATGGCCGCTGCCTTTGCGGCGACCTCCCTGCCGGAGCTATTATGAGTTATCTGCTAGGTCGGCGGACAGAAATCTAAGTTTCTACCTCCCGGCCTAGGGGGAAACAGCCAACAGCATTGTCTATGGCTCGTAATCGAGCCGGCATCAATGCTGTCGCCTGCAGGGAGCACCCTCGCAATGTTCAGTGTCTGCAAAGCAGATAGTAAACATTGTTAGGGTGCTGGCCGGGGGGGTGAGGGGTGGGGAGGGCTGCACCTGATCTGCACCAGCCTTTTCATGCTGTTGCTACCGCCATGAAACTGCTGGTGGAGAATGAAGTCGTAATCCCCAGGGCAGCGCTGCTTGCAGAGTTGCCCTGGCACCTTAGGACCTTAGCCACCGTCAGACTGCCGGATCCTGGCAGTCCTACCGCTAGGATTGTAATGTGGTGGTTGGACCGCCACACTCGTAATGAGGCCCTTGATGTTTTATGGAAATATTTTCCTTCACTTTAAATTTCTCCATTTAAAAAAAAGAAAAATATAGTATAGTGTCTAATGACCACTAGGAGGAAGATGCCTTCTGTTTGTAAATGTAACACTTTGATATGGGAGAACATTAAAATAAAGAGTTACCCTAAGTTAATTCTTTATTTTAATTTTCTCCAATTTAAAAGCATTCAGAAAGATAATTTTGTCTTCACTCTCCTATATTGAGTTAACAAGGACTTCAATTTAACAGTTACATACCTCAGTGCTTGCGTTCTTCACCTCTGTGCCCCACCCTGGTTTATATATCTGAATGAACATTGCTGTTATCAGGCCCTGCTATCTACAGCCTGAGGATAATATTTTGAAATAAACAGTTTTCCCTTGACTTTAAAAGGAAAATGTGACCCTATGCTTATTTAAAAATTAACTATTTCGAAATCAACTGGTAGGAGACACTTGATGTAGGTATTAATTCACAATAGGTACACCACCTCCCTCGCCAATCCACACTTTACCATTATTATCTTTGTATACCACCTTAAAACTATCTTTCAAACAGCACTTCACTTTCCCATTGTTCTCTGGCACTGGCACCCAAGCATCACTTCACTTCCATATTATTCCTTGGCACTTGCACCTTTTGTTGTACTCATAAATCTCAACTGCTGACAAGTGATCCATGTCATGTCTAACACACTGAGGTGGTTCTGACACTTTAACCAAGAGCACTTTGCATTCTGGAGTTTAATAACACTTTGCAATATTTTACTTGTATTTTATTTTCCCCATTAATGTTATGTGCCTGAAACATCTAGCAAGTAAAGGGCTGTTGTAAAAAAAAAGAAAAAAGCAGAACCTGGGCAAAAGTATTTATTGCTATGACAAAAGATACGTGCATTGCAAAAGCTTGGCTCATCATTTCACACAGTCATAAAAATACATTTACATATTAAGGAAGAGCACTAGACATTCATTGCGGAGGTTCTAAGTACTGTATAAGCACTTTGTGGACCAGGCAGATGAATTCATGTTGCATTTTCATAATCTTCAATTTTATATTGATACATTATGTATTGGGGGTATTTTATGCATTGTTCTTAAGATACAAACTAGAACTACACTTAAAATGTGTTTGCTGATGCAGATATCGGAGGCAATTGAGTGATGAAACATTGCTTATTTCAACTCATGGTTGGTATACTTTTGCTTCAAACTTGTTTCAAAATCTGGCAATATAGATCCCAAATCCTCAAAACTAAACAAGACTCCCAAGAAATCAGACTAATCTGTTCTCACAGAGGGAGCTGTCACTTTACCACAAATACTCCCAAGAAGGCAAAGCCTATGTGGACTAATATACTCTACGAGGAATGGGCCTACACCCTCACAACCCCCACGTCCCCCATATCAACAGTATGCAAGGTTGGGCTTCACACATGAAATAACAAATCATAAATAGTTAACAGTGCTATCAATGATCAACAAACTCACTCATGCGAGATCCGAACCCAAGCCCCATGGCATTTAATAAGATGGTGAATTCCGCCCAGGAACTCAGTAACCTATTGTACATTAAGACATATAGCAGCACTCATTCTTCATTAACCTAGCTGAACAGAGCTCTAATCTGTCCAATCAGTACTTCTCTTATCGAATTAGCCACCACTATGTAAATGCAAGGCTGGTCCAGTCACATCCACACACCATGATGCCCGGGCTGATGAAGTGCCCCAGATTTCAGAGAACCTATCTACTCATTTTTATGTTTCACCTGAAACAGTGCATGGACTGTCGTGTGCAACAAATGTTGTTTCCTTACAGGGGGCTTGGAGCCTGTTTTACTTCTTTTAGGTCAGCAATTGCCGACTGTATTTTCTCTTTGTGTGATTGTCCCTACTCCAAAGTTTGTCCTTCCACTGCTTGCATGCTTTCGGAGGTACTTGTTTAAAATTTGTTTCTAGTACTTTCTCAGATTGCAAGCATTTGAGGCTGTGTCAGCTGCTCTGTGTTGTTGTTACTCAGTTATTTCTCTGTTGCTTGCCATGTTGTTGTTGCCCTATCTCTTCTTGCCCCATTATTGGTGCTTGACTCATCATTTATTGCCCGCTTTCATTTTTGCCCCGTCATTCCTTGCCTCACCCCCTCCAACGTTGTTGTTTGCTCTTTAACCTCACCCTCCTCCAGCATTGCTTGTACAGTCCTCAGCATTCTTGCTAGCCCCCCCCACCGTACCCTCCTCCCAGTTGCTTGGCCTGTTTCCTCCTGTCCCTCCACATCATAGTGTTTTTTTTTCTTTTAGCTATGCTACACAGAAACTGTGTTTCTGTACAACATGGCTAATAAACATTGACAAAGTCAATAGGTCTCCCATTGGCAAGACCTTTTGGCGTTGCCTATGCTTGTTAAGTTGACAGGACTTAGAGGAGGCTATATTTCGTCTCATACTCACAGATGTAGTTTCTTTCCTACTTCAAAGTGCCCCCACTAAATGTCTCATCATGCATACAATATCCTTACATATTTATCCTCAGTCCTTTAAATTGTGACACATATTTAGCCATCTCTTGAAGAAGCTGTGAACACTGGCACAATGGATAAAATGGTTATCAATGCTCAAATAACGAACTAAGGATTTTTTCCCACCTAGTATCCCGGTGGACCCTCATACAATGATAGCAGACATGCCATTAACTACAGCTGTGCAAATTAAAACTGTCATACCTCAAATCAAAATCAATTTACTGACTATCAAATATATTTTGTTTTCCACCAAGGAGTGAACATTTTCAGCTTCTTTTTCAGAGATCAAATGTTGTGTGTAGCCCAGCATTGCCGGGGTCACACCCGTCAGATCTCCTTTGCCCCAAAAAGATTAGTACCTTTTTCAGAGAAAAGAAGTACTAGCCAATGTCTTTGTTCGGTAGGGAGCCTTAGGAGTCAGATAAACCTGCAAGATTATAATCAGGTGATGATAACTAAAGCCTCACCCCTGTTTCCTAATATCAGTATGCTCACACATTGTTTGGTATTTTCCTGTTGCATGATTATTTATTATGCAGTACTCAACTGCAAATCAGGTGTATCAAAATGATCATAGTTATTATAAACAACTCAGCAGAAAATATTTGAATTAGGACAAATGTCAGAAAGGTACAATGATATTTTCTCACGCATCCCTAACCTATTTATATGTCTGAATTAGTTTACTAAGGTTATATATATTGTCATCAAGCCAGCAGTCGGAGCTCAGTCATTAGGCAACCCATTTCAACAATAGATCCATGTATTTAGGGCTACTGAAGTATAGATACCTTACACACCTTTTCCACAAATTACGTCTTAAGGTGTGAGGAGGGGTCGCTTATGCTCTGCTGCTACTCTGCTACAACAAATTGCAAAAAGTACCCTTTTGCAGAAGCATACAGGGGGTACAGAAGCAAATGTTGCTTTTTCCTCTTTCCTTCCAAGATTGACCTCTACATGGTTACCTTTTCTTCCCCACCATGAAAAGCTTGCGGAAAGGCAGATTTTGATCAGCACAGCGGTGCCGGCATCGCAGCAATTGATCATGGCTTTCCCTACTGGCATTGGATCCAAGATCCTTGGGATTGAGGCAGGCTTGTAGTAGTCAGATCGCTGTCTTCATAGTCTGGTGGTTCCAGGACCACCATACTCATGATCAGGCCCTCAGTCTTTCTGCGCCCTAGGGGGCAGAAGGAGGCAATCCCCCATTTATCCTACTCCCCCAGGGACAGAAAGCCCAATATTTTTTATTAGTGCAGGGGTGGGGGTAGCCCAGAATGGGCATGTCAATGCCCCCAGCCCTGAAAAAGGGCACAGTATTTCTTCCTCTCCCGGGGGGTACTTGGAGCAATAGCCCTCCATCTGCCTGCCCCAGCGGTGCAGAAAGCCCACTAAGCACCAGGGACTATTTTTGTTATTTGTGTAGGGGTGGGGGCTGCCTAGTATGGGCATGGCAATGCCCCCACCCACCAAAGAAATGGTTTTTCGGCCCTCCTTGGGGGCAGATGCAAGCAATAGCACCCCCAACCTTCCCCTGAGGGGCTGAAAGCCCACTAAGCACCAGGGATTATTGTCTATAGAAGTCTAGGGGCTGGGACTGCCCAGAATGGGTATGGCAATGCCCTCCCAAACTCCCCAAAAATGGGCATAGTCTTTCTGCCCCCGTGGGGGGAGGGGTAGTTACCCTGATATGCCACTCTCAGGGGTAGAATGTCCACTAGACACAAGGGAATCATTTTTTATAAAAAAAGAGAGGGGTGGGGGCTCTCCACCAATGGGCATGGCCAAGCCCCCACCTCAAATAAACAGGGAAAAAGTATTTCTCTCACCCAGGAATAAGACTACAGGCCAGCCCTGTGTTTTCTCCTGCGCCAGTGCTTAATTAAGCTGCCTGCGCCAATGCAAGCATCCTTGCACCATAGTGCAAGGGTGTCTACGTTGAGGGAAGTGATTGTTTATGTGCAGGAATCTACAATGACACCTTCCTGCACATAAACAGTCATCCATGGCATTTTGCTTTTTCTATGTGTGCTGCAGAATGCAGCACAGCTTGAAAAAGCAAAAAACAAGGGGGAATAAAAGCATTCATCCTCATTTTGCCATGCTAACGCCACCCCTGGGGTGGCATTAGTTTTTGGCGCTGCCTCAGATTTATGATTTCTCGCATCAAAAGCAATGGGTTTTGCGATGGAACTCTCACTGCAACATTCATTGCACGCCCTTCTGGCGCAGAAACTGCATCAGATTTGACCATATTTACAAGGAGGCATAACACCTCAAAAAGTGGAGCTACACCTCCTTGTAAATATGGAGCAGTGGTTAGCGCCACCAGAGCATTGCAAAAAGTGATGCTCTGTTGGCAATAGAGCCTTGTTAATCTGTCCCGATAAGTGCAGAGGTCCGAGGTTTTTCTTAGGAGTTTCCAACAGTGCTGTAGAGTGTTGTTTATTACTAAGGCTGCCTCGTTTTGATTAAATCGCATTACTCTTTCTTCAACCCACATACATCTCATTTCCCTTTGTCACTCTTGCAAGTTCTTTTTCATGACACTTTTCCCCCACTGTCACTGTTTTTCTATCTTTCTCTTTTTTTTCCCCCATTTTGTGCTTTGCTGCCTCTTGCTCTGGGTCAAAGTCTGATGACGAGAAAGATCCAGGTGCCCACCAGCTGCAACAATGGGCTCGAATTTAACACCGAAAATGTGGTCCTCCATTTCCCATGTGTTTTATAAAACAGCTGAAATTAGCATCTAGTGTACCCCGGATCCTTGTGCAATTGGACTTATTGGTTAATTATAGCAACGACCTGCAGGGCAGGTCACAGTAATCGTTTTCTCTGTTGTTGCTTGGTTTCACAATCTCTTCAGCGTATTTTAAAATTCGAGGCTTTGAAACAGGCAATAGTCCGTATTCCAAGTAGGAATCAGATAACATCAGAGGTTGCTGTGATTTTCATTCCATAGCCTGTTGTGAAGGTTAGGCAGGGCCATCAACTCAACAGACAAATTAAGGAAAGTCCCGCGGCATCATTGGCCGCTGTATCCTTTCTGCGTGTTTTTCACTTGGCAAAATGAGATTTTCTTCTGATAAATATAGTGACATTTAACGTTTTCCTACCTTTTATCGCCAAGTTTCAGTGCAATGTGGTATGCCTGTCCAGGACAAGGCCAGTTAGCAATACTGACCCCTACAGCCAATCACCGGCATCTTCTGCTGTCTTTCCAACTTCTTCACTAAAATCTCGCAGGAATTCTGGGCCTAATTATCAGTTAGGCAAACTATCAAGCCAGTCTTCCTAGCATGCTCATAAAACATAACTTAATGCAGGTGCAACCCAACCCCAAACATGAGTTTAAGTGGAGAAATGTAAAACTAAGGGGTCGGGCAGGACTGGGACTGGAACACTGCATCATACCATGGGAGATTAATCTAGGAGCTAACAGTGCACAGGTCACGTGGACCAAAACAGGGGGCTTTAAGGCCTGTGGACTGTGGTAGACGAACAATGAGTTACAGGGCGTTGTATGACTCCCCCACCCCCAAACCCAGTCTCTTGGGCACGCAAGGATCCTGCTGAATACTGGGGAAAGGCTCTGAGTGGGTGTAAACAACTTAAACATATTTCTAAACTGTGGCCACAAGTTTTCTAGATTTAAACACGAACAATGCCTCACAAAAGAAAAGCGAGCATTTTGAGCTCACTAAATAAATCAGAATTGTGTCCTACAAACTAGGGATATGCAAAATTCACTTAATATGCATTTGCATAATTATGCCAAATGTTGGGAACATTAAAATAACTTACTTAAGTGTAAATACAAGAAATGCAAATCTGGCAATTAGTGCTTATTCGTAGTCTAAATACAGCCTCATGCCCATTTTTGACACAGGGCTTCATGTCGCACTAACAAAAATATTGCCAAAAACACAAGTGCTGTGAACAATAGCTGCTCATATTCTGATCGGTTATGTTGTTTTCACGCTCCTGTATTATAAGATTTGTTAGACCTGGCAGCTCTTGGCGTGGTTTCCCTGTACTGACCTCCTTGTTTTTGGAACCTGTGCTGTAATTCGTTTTTCCTGGTTTTGATAGTCTGAGCACTTTACCACTGCTAACCAGTGCTAAAGTGCAAGTGTTCTCCGTCTAAATTGTATTTTGATTGGTTATCCATGACAAGCATATTTGATTTACTAGTAAGTCCCTAGTAAAGTGCACTAGAGGTGCCCAGGGCCTGTAAATCAAATGCTACCAGTAGGCCGCAGCACTTTATTCTGAGTAGGGACCCAATGCAGTTTTTTGAGGTGGGGAGTGATGTGGGTGCAAGAGGGAGATCCAGGGTGAGGCTTGAATGGTCTGTAGTCTTTGAACTAGGTGGGCCTCGATTCCTACCTAGAGGCTGTTTCTGTAGTCCAGTTGTCTGGTGATGAGGGCTTGGGTGATTGTGTCTCTCGTTTTGGGGAAGCTATGTAAAAATCTCACGTAATATGAGCAGGATGAAGAAGCAGGAGGATGACACTTCATTGACTTGGGATCTCATGATGAGTTTGCTGTCCAGTATGATGCCAAGATTCCTGACATGCTCAGCTGGGGTTGGAGTGGGCCACAGTTCTGTGGGCCACCACGAACCGTCTTAAGGAGAGTCGTCGCTGCTGAAGATCAAGACTTCGATTCCGTCTGTTGAACTTGAGGCTGTTATTCATCCAATTGGCGATGCTGGTCATGCATTGGTAGAAGTTGGTTCTGGCAGTGGTGGAGTTTTTGTAGGAGAGGATGCATTGCTCATTGATGGCAAGGGGTATTATATTGAAGCAGTGTGATCTGACTCTGTTGGTAAGGGGGGATATGTAGATATTGAAGAGGATGGAGCTGAGTGACGAGCCTGAGGGACTCTGCTGATGGTTTGTTTAGGTTCAGAGTTCAAGGGTGGAAGGTGGACTTGTTGTGTTGTGTTGGTGAGGAAGGAGGCAATCCATCTGAGGGCAGCTCCTTGGATGCCTATGCCATGAAGTCTGGAGATGAGCGTGTATTGGGAAATGGCGTTGAAGGTTGCTGAGAGATCGAGGAAGATAAGAGCAGCCGACTCTCCTTTATCAAGAAGGGCCCGTAGGTCATTTGTTGCCATTATCAGGACTGCCTTGGTACTATGGTTGCTGCGGAATATGAATTGGGAGTCATCCATGAGGTGATTGTTCCAGGTAGATGTTAAGTTGTTGGTTGATAACTTTTTCAATGACTTTGGTCAGGAAAGGGAGCAGGGAGGTGGTCCATAGTTGCTTATTTTGCTGGGGTCTGTTGAAGATTTCTTCTGCAGGGGTTTGATTTCTGCTTGCATTTAGAATTCTGGGAAGGTGGCAGAATCCAGTTTGGTGTTTTGCCTAGGGTGGAAATTTCAAGGCAGATCCTGGATGCTCTGAGGTTGAAGAATTGGTGGGGACATTGTTAGGATGGTGCCCCTGAGTGGATGGATTTCATGATGGTAATGGTGTCCTGAGTGGTTAGGTGATTCCAGGCAGAAAGACTTGAGATGGTTGTGTGTGTGGAGGTTTGCTGCTGAAATAGCCTTCAGGCTTGAGTTGGGGGCTGACGTTTCTGTAGATATTGGCAGGTTTGCTGTGGAAGAAATCCACAAGACTGTTGAAGAGGTCCTGAGATGGAGATATGTTGCTTTTCGCCATTGCAGGATTGGTGAATTAATTGACTATGCAGAAGGGCTCCTTATTGTTGATGGGACTAGCTTCTATGTGTGATGCCAGCACTTTTTTTCATAACACGTAGTTGGTGGCGGTATACGTTGATTGCTGATTTGTTAGCGGTTCTGTCGGCTGGGTCTTTGTTGGTGTGCCACCTTGTATCGAGGTGCTTGCAGTGGCGCTTGGCTGTCCTGAGGTCCTCAGTGTACCAGCTGGCTGGCTTGGTGGATCGTCTGTGCTTCTTGTTCCTGAGGGGAGTGACAATGTCAACTCTGTCAGTTATCCAGGTTTTGAAGCTTCTGACATCCTGGCTCACTTTGTTGTGGTTTTTGGGTGGGGTGAGGGTGTAGGTCCATTTTGTCTCTGAGGCCTTATTCCAGCTGCAATGTGCAGTGTTGAGTTGCTTTGGGAGGAGAGAACGGTGGTTGTTATGATGAAGCAGGAGATTGGGTGGTCTGTCCATGTCAGTTTGGTGCTGTGCTGTATTTGATGTGGTCGCTGGAGGTGAACATGGAGTCTAGCCTGTGTCCTGCGATGTGTGTGGGGTTGTGTATGAGTTGGTTGAGGCTGATATTGTTCAGGCTGTCGAGGAGGTTGGCAGAGTTAGTGCTGTTCACTAATCATCTTTGCATGTCAATTTATTTTATATTGATGTCACATAGTATATTGGATTTACAGCTTTACTACAAAATAAAGACAGGTACACATGCATGCTTTCTTAAAGATGTGATGGAGAGTACATACCAAGCAATATTTTGCTGTGTTTCTTTTAAGTTTACTACTTCCAACACAAACTTCATCACCTTACTCTTTTTCATAACATTGTTTAACTTTTCGAACACATACTTTTGTAGCTCCATACTTTAGCAGCTCAAGATGTTGCATTGTTGAATTTTCTTTCTAGAACAGTTGGTGGTAGCACACATAAAGATGCCCAACTATTACCAAACATATCCCCAACACAAATCCAGACCTATCAAATTACCAATACTTGTTGTCTGCACTCATCTCATCTTTTCTTCTCTGCCCAACCCTTTGACTATCTGAAAGATGGATAGTTGAGACCTGGTACCCAAGGAAGGGCCAAAATGTGTGCAGCCCTAAGTAATGTGACATTCTGCCATTGCCCCATGCCAAACATAGCAATGGAGCCACAGTTGAAAGTTCTATCGGTGATTTTGTTCCACGCTACTTTAGAAGCCCCATGCGCAATTATTTAGTACTGCCCTACACTTAAACTAGCCCACCTGACATAAATGCATTTTTGCCTCTGTCATCTCCTTGTTGGCCTTCCTTCTCCATAAGCGCTGGAAGTAGGGGTGAGAAGGTGCTGCAGCACCCCCTACAAAACATGCTGGAGTCCAGAAGGTGAATGAGCAATCAAGATGCCTTCAAATTTTGTTTTAGCTTGATACTTGTGGTGCTATCAGAAACAGGGGTCAAATGTCAGGCTATTTCTTCTGACAAGTAACTGCTTATTCTTTTAACATGGAGATTGATGTTTACTTTTCTTTCTCTGACTGCAAAGTTAGGGCTTTTTGTAGGTGAACTATCTGACAATCTTGCTGGGGCATAGGGAGTTTGAAATTAAAGGCTGTAAGATGTTAGCTTTTTTTCTAACACACATCGAAATGTTAATACCCATAAATGAACTGTACAAATATTTCAAAATATATCAGAGGTTAAGAACGCATACATTAATTAGTTTTTTGACATTCTAAAGAGCGATGAACATAAATATTTTAAGATCAAAACAAATCTAGGCACTTTTCTTGATGATGTTTAAATGATAAATAGTTGTTGAAATGCCATCTTCACACATTATCGTCTGTGCGCTGTGGTCTTATCATGTAAATTTCAGTTGGTGATGTTGTGGCCATTTCAATGGAAACTGTACTCTCCGTAAAAATAACATATTTGGACAGAATCCTCTAAAATGCATCCCGCTCTCCTACTGAATGAGTGTTCTCAAGTGTTACACTTGTTGTTTGAGCGACACTTGGATATTTATTATGTTCTTTATTACTCCAGTGATGTACCATCTATGGCAATACCACGACTCTGAAACTTGGTCCAACACCACTGCCGTTCTTTCTCTTTCAGGTGACTCTCCTTCTCTTCTCCCTAGACTCCCTAATTTCTTCTTCAGTACTCTATGGTTTCTGCTCACCATTCCATCCTCAGCCCTCACTCCCTATCAATGCCGACCCCCCCTTCTGAGATGTTTATTTTCCTTAGTCGTGGTGATTACAAATGTGAGGTAAAAGGTTTTGTTTTCATTAGGGACAAACATCTGTTTTGAACGATGATTCTGTAATGAATGTTCCCAGATCACCCCCTCGACCCCAACTCTCTTCTACCCCTGCTCAGGATTGTACATGTTCACAGTAATCTGGATATGTTTTAAAAAGTGGCTGTGAAAAATGACAAATAACTCCTTAACCTTTTGCAGAGCCTCCTGAGAGTACTTAGGCCCATATTTATACTTTTTGACGCTAAACTGCGCTAACGCAGTTTAGCGTCAAAAAATTTAGCGCCGTCTAACGCCATTCCGAAGCGCCATGCGGGCGCCGTATTTATGGAATGGCGTTAGCCGGCGCAAGCAGACCGGCGCTGCCTGGTGTGCGTGGAAAAAAACCACGTAGACCAGGCAGCGCCGGCGTAGGGGGAAAATGGCGCTAGGGCGTCTTAAAATGGCGCAAGTCGGGTTGACGCTAAAAAATCGTCTTAACCCGATTTGCGCCATTTTTTCGACGCCCAGACGCCATTTAAATGACTCCTGTCTTAGTAAAGACAGGAGTCATGCCCCCTTGCCCAATGGCCATGCCCAGGGGACTTATGTCCCCTGGGCATGGTCATTGGGCATAGTGGCATGTAGGGGGGCACAAATAAGGCCCCCCTATGCCACCCAAAAAAAATGGAAAAATATGAAAAATTATACTTACGTGAACTTACCTGAATGTCCCTGGGGTGGGTCCCTCCATCCTTGGGTGTCCTCCTGGGGTGGGCAGGGGTGGCAGGGGGGGTCCCTGGGGGCAGGGGAGGGCACCTGTGGGCTCATTTTGAGCCCACAGGCCCCTTAACGCCTACCCTGACCCAGGCGTTAAATAGTGGCGCAAATGCAGGTTTTTTTGACCCGACAACTCCCGGGCGTGATTTTTGCCCGGGAGTATAAATACGACGCATTTGCGTCGCCGTCATTTTTTTAGACGGGAACGCCTTCCTTGCATCTCATTAACGCAAGGAAGGCGTTCACGCTAAAAAATGACGCTCTTTGCCCATACTTTGGCGCTAGACGCGTCTAACGCCTAAGTATAAATATGGCGTTAGTTTTGCGCCGAATTTGCGTCGAAAAAAACGACGCTAATTCGGCGCAAACGGAGTATAAATACGGGCCTTAGTTCACAGCTATGGGAAGACGTCCTCTGCTCGTTGAAAGTTTTGGGTACATTACAAACATCGCCTAGGGCAGACAAGGAAATGCTTGACATTGCAGGATCTGCCTAGGCCAGGTCAGAAGCAGATGAATACCATATAGAATGTACAATATTAATTCATCAATATTGCTCCGTCGTCTCTAAGCAATGTAAATATCAGGTTTAACTAGTTTTAACTTAATAATTAACCATTAAAATCAGCATCAGCAGGAAGGGTGACTGAGTTTGCCTTGCCAGGATTCACACTCCTCAATTGCAGATCACTACATATCGCTACAATGGGCAATCATCCCGCTGAGCCACCCTGCAGGCCTCTTTCTGAAGACCCATTTTTAGGTCTGGCCTAGAGACAACAGTAGTGTTTATAAGACTCATGTTTTTCCAAACTTTTCTACTAAAATGACATACATACCCACACATATATTTATGGGCTTTGGGGTCAGCTCTTTACATTGGCCAGTTAAAGTGTCATTCATATTTTGCCTCTTCCCACCACAATGTGTAGCATGGAGCAAAGGGTTATCCAACATCAACCAATAGCCCTCTTGCACTGTGATTTACGGCATTTTGCCTCATCATATGAGCACAGCAACATGAAAATGAATGAACTTTTTTGCCAGGGCTCGTGTCCCTTTGCTGTTAGACCATTCCTTAGTTTTTATATAGTTTGAAATATTTTTGCGTATTATATGTTTGCAAAAAAATATTTGCATGCATGCTGAGTGGCAAGACTATTGGCTTTGCCAATGCGTGTTAGCTAAAAATGGGGTCCAGCAGTAAAAGGTGATTGTACTAAACTGTATGGGTTTGATCATTGAAGCTTTTTTTCTTCCAAAAACAGATGTGACTTACTATTTGAAAGTCAGGAGTACTTAATACCTACTATTTCTCGTTAAAATGTAGTCTTGAAGTAAAAGTGACAATAATTAACAGTAGGGGCTCAGTTAAAAATGTGTTTTCCAAAACGACATGTGTCTTAACTTTGGAAAATCATGTCATAAGTGAGTAACACCTACTACAAGAAATAGCTATGTGAAGCGGCTACTCTGCTTAACCTTCATTCAAGGCTCCAGCCTGTCACAAAGTTAAGGATGGAAGAACCAGTCATGTGCTCCCTGAAGTCCATGGAGGGTCTTATTGTGTTGTGCTGGTGAGGTATTGAATTTGCCAATGTGTGAAAGGGAGTCTACAGAACTTTGCAAATGCATCTTCTTGGTTCTCATCATTGTACATGCTAATGCATTAACTAGATTATGAATATTCCCACTGTAACCACCTAGTGTTTCACCCAGGGAGTTATTTACATAGGGAGGGTGTTGCTTCTGATTGGGTAGTCACTTAATTCCAGGGAGAGGGTACTGTGGAGTTAGGGAAGAGTGGATGGTCAATCATATGTGACAGTATGAGGTAGTGGCAGGTTTCCCCCATTATCATTAACAGTCTTTGCTCAGGAACAAGAGAGAGGAGGGCAGAATAGGTAGTATAGATTGCAACAAGGAGGAAGATGAAGACAGGAACAAGTCTCAAAGGGAGCAAGAAGGGTAATAGACTATATACAAGAGTGCAATAAGGAGAAAGGCAGTGTGGGGTGGTGAAAGAAAGAAGCATGAAGTGAACTCAAAACGTGGAAGCCCTCGAAGACAGCAGCACTGGCAGTCATCTGCAGGCCCCTCAGAACAACTTGGGTCCTAGCACTTATGTTTTGCAAATTAAGCATTGTTTTTGTTGAGGTTTTAGACCCCATCCAGTAGTATTCTGGTCTTTTACAATGAAATAGAAAATGTATCCTCTAAAGTCGTCTCCACTCCCCTGGATAGCTAGTGTGAGCAGTCAAGGCCTTGCTTAGGACATGTGGTGCAAAGATATATATACATTACAGTAGAACTGGGTGCTCAATCAACATCATGTCTAGTCAGATGTATTACTTTTGGAATGAATAATTATCTTATAAACACCTAAGTATTATAGAATAATAACAATGTGAAGGATTGGGGCAGATTCAAGGTTCTAACTCTACCCATTCGACGGATATTGCGAAAAAGACCTTACAGAGTATTCTTTAATTCTTGATACCTATAATTCATTGATATATTGGACTCAGTTAAGGGGTTGACTGAGGTTGTAAAGGCACACAGTGTGGTGGTGGACTTTATGTATGCCACTCTGACTTTGACCACCAAAATCTAAAGAGGTTTGCTGCCTACGCAGACATCTCTATATCTCGGAAGGAACTACTGTCATGGCAGTTCCTGTCCATGTAGGACATTTTTGACAGATGACTTCGTCAAACAGAATGACCCTCAAACCTTTCCAAAGCTCCTTAGTCTTTTCATAAAAAAAAAACTGCCAAAGATTCCTTCCACGGTGTGAAAGTTACCTTTTTAAACTGTTCCTCACAACCAATATTTAACATTTTCAGAGCTTTTTTCTCATTTTTATATTTTGGACTAAAACATCCTATCCACTCTCCATACTGATGATGGCAACTATAATTGAAAAATGCTAACAAAAAAACAAAACAAAACAAGCTTTGGCATAGCCTATAGGTCTCACCTTTTGGGCTTTATAAGTGTTGGATATGCAGCACATTATCCTGGGTTCTGTGCCACCAAAGATTGAAGAGCTATACAATTACTACACACTGCATGTGAAAGAAAGTGTGAACAGTTTGTGCATGAAAATAGTGTTGGGTGAGTGTCTGTAAGAAACAGCAAAAGGGCTGGACCTTAAAGCATGCGTCCTTCTTTTGTGCAGTATGCAGTATGCCGGTATCAGTGCGTTTTGCACCACTAATGGTAGGCATATGAAAAAAGTGTTAAAAAGGCAACTCACAGCCAACCATCCCTACATCCTTTATGCAGGCCATAACACTAACCAAAACAACAGTGTAATCGCATATAAGAAGCTCAAAGAAAATAGAAGTGTGCGAGAAGCAAATCAGAGGAAAAGGTTTCAAAAAATGTGAATATTTTGGCATACTATCTCCTTACTTACACGAGTAAGTGGCAGACTACGGAATTAGAAATATAGTTTATGAGTTTAAGCCATGCTCCTAATTACACAGGCCACATCACATTTTTTCATCCAACCTTAAGCCCTGCCAGTCATATCTTCTCTTGTTTATCGATGTATTTGGGTGCTAAACTGGTAGTAACGGGGTGAAACCTTTGCATATATAGAGTTAATGTGTATAAATGCCAATATAATGAAGCAATACTATCACAAAATGTACTGCATAACTTGCCTTTCATTGTAGGATAATTTAGACAACCCAGCCACATAATTTGTCCCTCTCCTGACGCATCATTTCAGTAGCCCTACAGAGCAAGGTGAGGAAAGAGTGAGGGATGAGGATGGAGCTAATAGAGAGAGAGGAGGAGAGAAAGGTGACAAGAGAAAATAAAAGTAACAAGTCAAATGAAAAAGTTATATGCATAAATTAAGGTACAAGGAGAATGAAAAGAGGAAGATGAGAAAGAGAGTGTGAGAAAGAAGCAAGGACAAGCTATAGAGGTGAACGAGAGGAAAGCGATAGAGACACTTCAGACTAAATAAAAGGTTGGGTTGAGGGAGAAGGAGAAGGTTATGACTAGAAAGAAGAGAGCGCAGAGGACAAATAAGATTTAGGACCCACATCCCCCTTGCAATGTCAGTGGCCTGATCTGGGGACGGTGGTCACATGTGGGTTGAAGGGCAGGAGACCTCATAGTTGGCAAGTTTTCAATCTGTAATAATTCTCTTGCCACCTCGGTGTAACAGATGTTTATTCACAAGTGTATTGTGAGGAATTCTCCTATTTAAACATCTCAATCCCAATGAGCTTTTTACAAAGCTTTGGACATGTTTCTACCTTTGATAGTTATGATATCCAGTATTTGAACTCTACCCTCACCTCCTGGATTACCCAAGTGCTTAGTTTTATGGCCCATGAAGTAAGTGACATATCCACTTTCCTGTCCCTCAACGCCTTGGTTATCTCTTGAAAGGGACAAATCAAAAATAAATGCAAAAAACAGGGAGGCTGGCAGCAGCTGTACTGCTTCCATCTGCAACAAGGGTCTACATTCTTCTGAACTGGGCATCAGATACTAAAAGGAAGCAGGTGTTGCCATGCATCCCTCACCTTCAGCCTCCAGGCAGTGAGGCTGGCTAAGCCTAGCAGAGGGCATCCTGAGAGCGAGCAGGAGAGGAAGGGTGGGGCAGGAGGATGAAGTACTCTTGCTTATTGATGTATTTGGGTGCTAAACTGGTAGCAACGGGGTGAACACTTTGCACATACAGAGTTAATGTGTACAAATGTCAATATAATGAAGTGATACTATCACAAAACAAGATAAGAAGAGCAATGTCTACAACGGCGCTCTCTAAGCAAGTCGAGATAGTAAAAATTTACATTATTTGAACCCTGCCCTCAACACTTGGATTAGCACATGGTTTTATGGCCCTGTGAAGCAAGTGACATATCCATACTCTGGTGGATCAAAGCCTTGGTTATCCCTCAAAAGGGACAAATCAAAATGAAATGCAAAAAACAGGAAGGCTGGCAGCGGCTGTACTGCTGCCCTCTGCAACAAGGTTCAGAGTTCTGAATCGTGCGTCAGCAGCTAGAAGAAAGTGGATGTTGCTATGTGTCCCTCGCTTTCAGTCACCAGCAAGTGAGGCTGGGTAAGCTTAGCAGAGGGCACCATGAGAGCGAGCATGCGAGGAATGGGGAGGCAGTAGGGTAAAGGACTCCTGCTTATCGATGTATTTCAGTATTAAACTGCTTATAAAAGGGTGAAACCTTTGCACATACAGATTTACTGTGTACAAATGTCAATATAATGTAGAAATACTATCACAAAACAAGATAAGAACAGTAATGTTTACAACGAACCTAGTTGGATGAACGTGTTCAAATTAAAAAATGATAACGCAAGTGCTCATGTCTAAAATGGCTCAGTCTTTAATTACCGCTAGTGGTGGAGTCACAAAGCAATCCAGATAAAAACAGCCCTGTTTACAACGACGCTCACAGAGGAAGTCGGTTGAACGCATTTAATAAATGAAAACACCCGTGCTAATGTCTAAAATTGCTCAGTGCTTTACTATCACTAAGGGCGGAGTCATGAGGCAGTCCAGATAAGAACAGCCCTGTTTACGATGGTGCTCTTGGTGCAACAAGTCGGGTGAATACTCTTAAAAAATAAAAACACATGCGAATCAAAACACAAACGCCTGTGGTACAACCAGAAACCAAGCGAAAAATAGTGTGCCAGCACTAACAGAAATGCACACAAGAGTACTAATTCATGTAACAGGGTCAGTAGCCATGGACAGGAACAACACACCGAAAGGAGGGACAGATGTGAACAACTGACCACAGAAATTAAAGGAATTTCGAAAGGCACACAAATGAACCAATGAAAAGCGATGTGCGTGCTGAAAGCCTACAGAAGAGATACAGCATGTCTCGAGAGTCAGTGCATGAGCTGCCTAGATTCAGTGCATGAGCTGCCTAGATTTGACCTAAAGAGGAACTCTAAACTTATTTTAAGAATCATTTCATATTTAAACGGACATCTAACCATGTCATCTTTTTTCACAAACTCATAACATTTACCAGCTTATAAGTTAAACACTGTGACACTATAGGCATTTGCACCAGGAAGTCAAACCCCACCACCAGTTCTGTATGTTTTTCTATTTTGGGCAAATAATCCTGTTCGGCATGTAACATCAATTGTATCAATCATTCATACCAAAACCACTTCAAGCTGCCATTATGTGAATTATTTCACATAATGTCTGTTTCATTGTGGTCAGGTTAAGTGAAAGACTACTCAGCTGCATTCAAGGTATAAACAATTGCTGCATCTATTATTTTATATCTTATTCAAATATACATCCCAATGCTAGTGTTTATGAAGTGTAAAAACTGAAACTATATCTATATGAAATTATGACAAAATTGATATACCAAGGCCTTCTATCTATCTCAAACTAAAACATGGAGAACAGGGGCTTACTGTGCCTACTTGTGAACAAATGCGTAGTACTGTAATTGTCCACATGCTTTACAGGTATGTTTGGAATACATATAACATCAGTCAAAAAGCGTAAGGGACACTAAACAAGGGAATTAATTTAACTGGAATCAAGCTCATATTTGTAAACACAATAAACATGTAAAATGTGATAAAGCAGCAGCACTTCTGCATGTTACAAATAAAGACACATTTCACCTCAATTGATTATTCCATATGAAATTCAGTCATAGACTACAAAGTACAAAGGTAGGCATCAGAAACAATAATAAAACAACAAACCAGTAAACACTTTGGGTTTCAAACTATGATGCTTAATGAACTCTACAGTATCCTGATGCCACAGGCTTTCGCTAATGGCATTCATTGCCTAGATCCCTATATATGATTCTGAAAAAGTTATTTCCAATATAGAAAAGAGGGATCCCTGAGCACAATAGCCCCATAATTTCAACAGCCAAAAACCATTATAATGTTCATTGTAACCCCCTTATATTAACCAAGATACACAACGAGGAAAGCAGAAGCCCTACCACGCTATAAATCAGGATTCAAACTCATGCCCTGATATCTGCTGTCCCCTTCCAGATAAGCAACACACCACAACTTGATGATTCTAACTAAATCACAACAGGTCAAAGGCCTCACTGCCAGTACTTTTTAGAACACCTATTACCTCAGAATCATACATTAAACCAGTCACATCGATGTTACAGCTGGAAAGAAATCAACAGTTCTGTCTACCTTAGCAGTACCCTATAGGTATCCCATTGCATGACGAAAATGCTCAGAGAAGCATCCATCTCAAGACAAAATTCATTACAACTGATCCAGTTGCTTAGCATAACCATAAAAGGGCACAATTACGCCATAATCACTCCAAAGTAAATATGAAGAAGAGGTGTCAAGCTTTCTTTTATTTTCTCTTCAGCCAAAGACTCTCGAAGGCACCTCATAGCTCAAATGTCAACTGTCCATCCACTACAACATTCTCACAAACATTTCCATGGATCAGGGAAAGGGGGAGGACAGAACAGGGGGTTGAGTAAGGGCTATACCAATATGCGATTTATACTTGTGACAAGGAAATAAAGATACAATCTCAAAACTATAGATATATAAATGGAATCCAATTACAACACATCTCCATCCCACAAATTTATTAAAAATGTAGCTTGTGCCATGATGTCACCACAACATTTCTTGCAGGATGAGAAGTGCCACCCGGCACTGGAGTAGGTGGTGTGTCTATGTGCTGGTTAGAAATCTTGTTTAATGTAGTTGAATCACACATAGGGCCAGTATGAGGCTGGCAGTCTTAAGATCGATAACCTCGTGGCGGCGGTCAGGACTTCCACTGCTGTGGCAGTCAGACCACCACATAAAGATCCTGGTGGTGAGAACACCAGGAGTCCACCATCTCCACCGGGATCGGTGATTCCGATGGGTTGACGATGGATGGAAGTCGTATTCCACCAGGGCAGCGCTGCATGCAGCGATACCCTGCGGATTACAACCTCGTTCTCCAACAGACTTTTCATGGCAGTATCACTGAGGTATAGGAATGGAGATATACCCGTGACTGCATTAGGAGCAGTATGATAGGACCACAACATTTTGTTAAGTGCATGTACCCAGACTTCCCTGAATTAGTGGCAATCTGAAAACATTCTTTAATCATCCTGTTGACTCCCTCCACCAATCCATTAGCCCTAAGACAATACAGATCTGTCTTATACTGCTAAATAGACAATTTGGTCAGAAACTCCTTCATTGTGTCTGAAGTGAATTGCACTCCATTATCTGTAATTAGGCTGTTGTGTATCCCTTCTGTCATAAAAACATCGGTCAGAAACTCTATTAGGTTTCGGGTTGTTAAATGATTTACCACCAGTGTCACTATCTGTCATGACCACACAAACTTGCCCAGTCAAATCAAAGAAGTGCATGAGAAAAGCAAAGAGATATCCTCAGTGGAGACAGCAAAGCCCAAACTGGAAGAAGGTTTGCAGAGTAATCTTGCGCTTATTTCAAAGAAAGAATCAAAAGAGAAGATCCAAGATGGCCGCTGTGAGTCCTGAAGGTTAGTTACAGTTCTAGTCTTGCAATTGGTTGGTTACTAGGTTATGAGCTCTCCAGCTGGAAGCCTTGCACTTCAACTGAGGTCTGACAGTAATCAGCTGTGTGGAGAGAGAGCGCGCTTCAGAACAGAAACTCCTGTGAGGTAAAATTACATTTGAAGATTATATTACAGAAAACGGATAAATATTGTCATGGTTTATTCGAAGAGTTTGATAGTAGACCGTTCCCGTGGAAGTCGGCAAGGCTACAGAGTTAATGTATGAATTAACCTTATGTATACAAGGTTCTTGTTTAAGATATTGAAGTCAAAGAAAAAACGAACTTTAAAAGAGCAAGTATCTACAAATGTCAAGGTTATAAACGAAGGCCAAGTTTAAAGGAGAAACAAACTGTTAACAAATAAGCATTTACAAATTCAATGGTAATAAACCAAAATAGAGTTTAAAAGAGAAACAAACTTAAATAAACAAGCATTTACAACTACAAGTTATCGACAGATGTCGAAGTAAGGAAGGAGAAACTAACTGTAATAAACAAGCATGTACAAATACAAGTTATCAATAAATGTCGAAGTAAGAAAGGAGAAACAAACTTTAATAAACAAGCATTTACAAATACAAGTATTGACAGAAGTCACAATAAGACAGGAGAAATTAAATAACATCAGCTGATTTGAAGAAAGCATTGTCACCAACTATATATATATAGCAACATAAAACCAATCTCTAACAAAGGCTGAGAAGTTCTTCCAGAATCAGTAATAAGCATTTTTTTAAGAAGAGCTATCATTTATAGAGAGAAGCAAGGCTACAGAGAGCTCAGGGTGAGTGAAGAAATAATAGAATTAAAGAGAATTAAGTGTTGAGAGTAGAAAGTGAAAAACTGATGTTGTATGTGCCTAGTAATTGCGACTGTGACTCTTGCAGGTGCTGTATCCAATCTTAGATGTGAAGAGGCAGACTGAGTACTGGCGTTCATCATCTCTGTGGCAGTCTCTCTACCATCCCATTCCCCTTTCCCCCTCCGGGGTACTCAGCACGAAGGATTAATATTCGTTGTGAGTAGCTCGGGTCGGGACTGAGGAGTTATCTTCTGATTCTGAGGAAATCGAATTGAAGTATCCTGACAGATTGAAGTGCCCATCACCCTAATTTTAGGGAAAAAACAGATTTCCTCCTGAGCAGAATGGCAGAAGGAATTGATATAAAAGCATTAGCCACCGTTTTGGAAGGGTTACAGAAACAATTAAATAACCCCATAGAAGAAACAGTCCAAATAAAACAGCGAATAAAGGAGTTAGGGAACACCGCTAAATCAAATGAATCTGTGTTTTCACAAATCCCTAGCCCTTCACAGTCTGCAGGTATATCCACTCAAGTAATTCATGCAGTTTCTCCTATTATTACTTTGGATCAACCCGAACGCTTCGGTGGGGATCCAAATAAGGCGCAGATTTTTCTGACCCAATGCTCATTGCATTTTTTATGTAGACCAGTCACTTTTTCTGAAGACCAGTCCAAAGTGGCATTTATATTGTCTTATCTGACAGGAGATGCGGCCGCATGGTCCATGCCAATAATTTCCAGAAATGATCCTGTTTTATATAATTTCCAAAATTTAAAGGAAGAGTTCTTAAGAATATTTGATCGGCGAACTGCAGCTCAAGCCACTGACAATGAACTACTGGAAATCAGGCAAGGTAATAAAGATCTAGTAGCTTATCTGGCTCATTTCAATAAACTCATTGTAGAGACTGCCTGGCCTGAGTCAAAAAGAGCCGCCATATTTTATCGTGGACTGAGGGATGAATTGAAAGATGCCTTAGCACAAGTTCCAAATAGACCCACCGAAATTTCGGAGTTAATTGATCTTGTGTTACAGATTGACCACCGGTTAACTGAACGAAGAGCTGAAAAGAGAAGAGAGTATCGACCATTTCCCCTGAGAATTGATCGTGTAAGAAATGATCATACGAGAGCCAGAGAAGGGATAACGATAGAAGAACCAATTCAAATTGGTTCCATCCGAGGTCCTTTATCTAAGGAAGAAAAAGAGAAAAGAAGAGTGAATCAACTATGTTTATATTGCGGTGCATCTGGGCATTTTGTTAAAAACTGTCCCAAGAAACCCAAAGCTCTTCAGTCGGGAAAAGGCCAGCTTCATCAGTAGAGGGAGTTGCCCTGATGAAAGCAGAACCCAAGACAACTCCTTTAGATCGACGAGTGGCGAATACCTTACAAACCGCAGCGCCACATTTGGTACAAACAGTATCAGTTAAGACCCCTGAGAAGGAAATTCAAGGGATCTCAGTTATGATAGACTCTGGAGCTACGGGCAAGTTCTGTGATATCAAATACGCTCGTAAAATGGGTATTCGATTTATCAAGAAATCTACTTTGGAAGTAGTAAGAGCTGTGGATGGAACCAATCTTTCTTCAGGACCCATTTCCCATGAGACCGAACCAATTCAGATGCAAGGTTTTGGTAGACATCAGGAGCAGATAATCATTAATTTGATAGATGCTCCACAATTTCAACTCATTTTGGGTCTGCCCTGGCTTACAGAACATAATCCACAAATTGATTGGAGCAAAAGAACGATCAAGATGAATTCCTCTTACTGCAAAGAGAATTGCTTTCATGATGTAGTGGAAGTGTCCACCAAGTCCCAAGCGGCCTGTTTATCATCACACTCTTCAGTGATCTGTGCACTAAAGACAGCAGAAATCCCAAAAGAATATGAGGATTTAGTCGCCGTTTTTGATGAAAAGGAGGCTGAGAAATTGCCACCACATCGACCCTACGACTGCAAAATTGAACTGGAGCCAGGTGCGATATTGCCATGTAGCAGAATATACGCATTGCCCGAAGCAGAGAATCAACATTTAAAGGAGTATTTGGATCAATATCTTGCTAATGGTTTTATTCATCCTTCTGAATCTCCAGTGTCATCCCCACTATTTTTCATACCAAAGAAGGATGGCAGTCTTCGAACTTGCATTGATTATCGAGCCCTCAATCAGGTTACCATCAAGAATCGATACCCACTGCCTTTAGTGTCAGTTTTATTAGATCAAGTAAAGAATGCTAGAATCTACACCAAATTGGACCTGCGAGGAGCATATCATTTGATTCGAGTGGCTTCAGGGGATGAATGGAAAACCGCTTTTCGGACTCGATACGGATTATTTTAATATCAAGTGATGCCTTATGGGTTATGCAATGCTCCTGCTGCCTTCCAGCATTTCGTTAATGATATATTACGAGAATTCCTCGACCGGATTGCCGTGGTTTATATAGATGACATTTTAATCTTTTCCGACAATCTACAGGAGCACATTTCCCATGTTCGATCCATCCTCACAAGGTTGCAAGAAAACCATCTCTATGTAAAATTGGAGAAGTGTGCATTTAATGTGGAACGAGTTGAGTTCTTAGGATTCATTTTGTCACCAGAAGGAGTTAGTATGGATCCTGCCAAGATAAAGACAGTGCAACATTGGCCTTCTCCTTGCAATGTCAAAGAGATCCAGAGTTTCTTGGGGTTCGCAAATTTTTATCGAAGATTCATATTCAATTTTTCTCAAACAGTTACACCCATTACTCGATTGTTGAAGAAAGGAGTGAAGTTTGAGTGGACAAAAGAAGCTTAAAATGCTTTTAATTTTTTGAAGAATTCCTTCGTCTCAGCTCCAATCTTGCTCCACCCCAATCCAGATGAGCCATATTATGTGGAGGCAGATGCTTCAGATGTTGCCATAGGAGGTATCCTTTCCCAGCGTCATAAAGATACAGGACAATTACATCCAGTGGCCTATTTCTCTCGAAAATTAACACCACCAGAGATAAATGATTCAATTGCGGATAAGGAGCTATTGGCAGTCAAAGAAACTTTTCGTGAGTGGAGGCATTACATTTTGGGAGCTAAGCATAAAGTGACCGTTTACACGGACCACCGAAATTTACAGTTTTTAAAATCAGCTCGAACTCTAACAGCTAGACAACTGCGTTGGTCCCTATATTTTGCAGACTTTGATTTTGTTATCACTTTCAGACCAGGAAAAGTAAATGGGAAGGCAGATGCTCTATCTCGAATTGATACCGGTGCAGTTAAAGAGCCTCCAGAAAAAGAATTGATTATTCCACAAGCGAAGTTCATATCTGCCATATTGTATGAAAATTTAACCAAAGAAATTCAAGAAAACTTAACATTCGAAGGAATGCTGAAGTGGTCCAAAGAAGGCCAAGGAAGAGAAATCAAAAAAGGTTTGCCATACTTTAAAGGTGCACTGTATGTTCCGACTGTGGAGCTGCAAGAAAAAATTCTTCAGGCTTATCATGACGATCAATTGGCTGGACACAAAGGAATTCAAAAGACTCAAAATCGAATACAACGAGAATTTTGGTGGCCAAAAATGAAAACTCAGATAAGACAATATGTGTCAGTTTGTGACAAATGTCAAAGAGGGAAATCAAATAGAACAGCTTCACAAGGTCTGTTAAGACCTTTGCCCACTGCACCCCATGCCTGGCATACTGTTACTATGGATCTTATAGTGGACCTCCCTAGTAGCCAAGGTTTTAACACTATCCTAGTTTTTGTAGACACTTTCACTAAAATGGCGCATTTAATTCCTTTGAAAGAAATCCCTCGAGCCCCACAGGTTGCACAGTTGTTTATACAACACATAGTACGCACCCATGGTATCCCAAAAATTCTAGTTTCAGACAGGGGGTCCCAATTTGTTTCTCGCTTTTGGAAGGCCTTTAGTAAAAGATTAGGAATTGATTCTCGTTACTCTACCAGTTACCATCCTGAAACCGATAGGCAAACAGAGAGAGTGAATCAAGAGTTAGAACAGTATTTAAGACTCAATTTATTCCATACAGAGAAGGAATGGCCCGAGTTGATGTGGGCAGCTGAATTTGCTTACAATAATGCTGTTCATTCCACCACTGGGTTCACCCCCTTTTATCTGAACCATGGTAGACATCCTAATGTAATGTTGGGTAAAGAAGATGATTCAGTGCCTGCAGTAGAAGAGATGGTGAGGGATTTGCAGACCACGTTAGTGAGGGCTAGAAAAAACATCATTCAAGCAAAAGTCTCATATAAGACTCAGGCTGATAGAAAAAGAAGAGAGAGCCCCATTTATTCGAAAGGAGACAAAGTTTGGTTATCCACTCGTCATTTACGTCTCAAAGGAAATCGCAAATTTCAGCCACGATTTATGGGCCCATTCAAAGTTGACAAGATGATCAATCCAGTGGCAGTTAAATTGCAGTTGCCAGCTCATCTAAAGATACATCCTGTTTTCCATGTCTCCTTGTTAAAGAACAGTCCTCCAAATTTACGTCAAAACTCCCCTCCAATTCCTATCCAGATTAGCTCTGCAGAAGAGTATGAGGTCAATCAAATCTTAGATTCCAAAATCCGTAATGGCCAGCTTTATTATCTAATTGATTGGAAAGGTTATGGTCCAGAGGAACGATCCTGGGAGACGCACGAGTATGTACATGCTTCAAGATTAGTGAGAAACTTTCATAGAACCTACCCAAGCAAACCTAAATTGGAGAACTGTTCCTTGAGGGGGAGTACTGTCATGACCACACAAACTTGCCAAGTCAAATCAAAGAAGTGCATGAGAAAAGCAAAGAGATATCCTCAGTGGAGACAGCAAAGCCCAAACTGGAAGAAGGTTTGCAGAGTAATCTTGCGCTTATTTCAAAGGAAGAATCAAGAAGAGAAGATCCAAGATGGCCGCTGTGAGTCCTGAAGGTTAGTTACAGTTCTAGTCTTACAATCGGTTGGTTGCTAGGTTACGAGCTCTCCAGCTGGAAGCCTTGCACTTCAACTGAGGTCTGACAGGAATCAGCTGTGTGGACAGAGAGCGCGCTTCAGAACAGAAACTCCTGTGAGGTAAAATTACATTTGAAGATTATATTACAGAAAACGGATAAATATTGTCAAGGTTTATTCGAAGAGTTTGATAGTAGACCATTCCCGTGGAAGTCGGCAAGGCTACAGAGTTAATGTTTGAATTAACCTTATGTTTACAAGGTTCTTGTTTAAGATATTAAAGTCAAAGAAAAAACGAACTTTAAAAGAGCAAGTATCTACAAATGTCAAGGTTATAAACGAAGGCCAAGTTTAAATGAGAAACAAACTGTTAACAAATAAGCATTTACAAATTCAATGGTAATAAACCAAAATAGAGTTTAAAAGAGAAACAAACTTAAATAAACAAGCATTTACAACTACAAGTTATCAATAAATGTCGAAGTAAGAAAGGAGAAACGAACTTTAATAAACAAGCATTTACAAATAAAAGTATTGACAGAAGTCACAATAAGACAGGAGAAATTAAATAACATCAGCTGATTTGAAGAACGCATTATCACCAACTATATATATATTTATATAGCAACATAAAACCAATCTCTAACAAAGGCTGAGAAGTTCTTCCAGAATCAGTAATAAGCATTTTTTTAAGAAGAGCTATCATTTATAGAGAGAAGCAAGGCTACAGAGAGCTCAGGGTGAGTGAAGAAATAATAGAATTAAAGAGAATTAAGTGTTGAGAGTAGAAAGTGAAAAACTGATGTTGTATGTCCCTAGTAATTGCGACTGTGACTCTTGCAGGTGCTGTCTCCAATCTTAGATGTGAAGAGGCAGACTGAGTACTGGCATTCATCATCTCTGTGGCAGTCTCTCTACCATCCCATTCCCCTTTCCCCCTCCGGGGTACTCAGCACGAAGGATTAATATTTGTTGTGAGTAGCTCGGGTCGGGACTGAGGAGTTATCTTCTGCTTCTGAGGAAATCGAATTGAAGTATCCTGACACTATCTAATGTGGATAGTAATCTACCAAAACCAACAAAAAATGTCCTGTCCAGGTTGAGTAATTTAAGGGGCAATGGATGTCCAAACCAAGTTTGTCCCAGGGCTTGAGAGGTACCTCCACAGGGTCTAACAGTGCTTTACGGATGCTCTTGGCCTTGTCAATCATGAAACACTTAACACACTCTTTAACCATAATTTCTACCATGCTGTCCATTCCTGGAAACCAGTAAGTGTCCATAAGTTTTAATTTAGTAATGCTCCTACCCAAATGTCCCTCATTTGCTATATCCACTAGTTTGTCCCATAACTCCTTAGGCGGTACTACTCTGTCACCTCTAATCACCATGCTCAAATTGTGACAAACATCCCAATAGTTTTGGATTTCATCTTGTAAATCCTTATATTTTGCAGGCCACCCACTGAAAAATGTACCTTCATACATCGTATACATCTTTCCTACTAATTTTTCAATAGACCTCAAACATTAACCAACATAACAGGATCCATGGAAATTTGGTCTTCTTCACGCCCCTCTTTCCTACGTAATCTAGAAAAGCAATCTGCAGCTAAAGTTTTGTGTCCTGGGACATCTCCAATTTTGAAGTTAAACACTTCTAAACCTTGGATCCATTTATCTATTCCTGGAGTGGCTTTATCTCTTCCTTCAGATGAAAAAATAAATGTAAGGGGTTTATGATCTGTTATTAGTGTAAAAGGAAGCCCCATAAAAAGAATTTAAAATGAGTAATGGCCCCGAAACCAGCTAATGCTTTGAGTTCAATAGTTGAATAGTTGTGTTCTGCTTCTCAGAGGGCTCTTGAGGCAATTGCCACAATTCTTTTCTTACTATCTATAATTTGTGATAGAGTAGCACCTAAGCCTTTACCGCTGACTTAAGTAGTCAGAATACTTTTCCTTTTTGTATAACATTTTCCTAAGTTTGGTGCATATGCAATGGCTTGCTTTACAGTGTCAAAAGATCTTTTGTCGTCTTGATCCCAAATAAAAGGGGTCCCTTTTTTACGCAAGGTTCTTTTACGTGAGATGATCTCAGAAAATTCTTGACAAATTTCCCCATAAACTCTGCCAATCCTAGAAAAGATTTGAGTTCTTCCTTAGTAGGGGGTGAGGGGACTTCACTCACAGCAACTACCAAATCTAATTTAGGTTTAACCCCATCTTCAGAGATAGTGTGGCCCAGATACTCCACCAAGCCTATCCCTTTTCAACATTTTTTCCATCTTGAGTGTCAATTCTGCCTCATCAAGTGCCTTGAAAACTTTTCTTAAGGTTTAGTTGTGTGCCTTCCCTGAGTCCCCACACACTAGGATGTCATATTGCAAGTATAGTATGTGTTCAGTGCACTTTGAGATGCTCCGCATAATCCTTTTAAAAACACCAGCCGCTGAGGGTAAGCCAAAGGGCATTCTGCAAATTCTGTACGCTTCCTGTGGAGTTATAAATGAGGTAAGAGAATTGAAATTGGGATGTAATTCTATCTGATGGTATGCTGAAGATAAGTCATTCATGCTAAAACAGCTGGCTTCACCAATTAAACTTATTATTTCATTCATTCTTGGGAGTGGGAAATGGCCAACCCAAATATTAGCATTCATGTCTCTTAGGTCAATACACACAAACAATTTCCCTTCCCCCTTGTTTATTTGTGACTACTATAGGAACCAACCATAAATAACTCTCTATTGGCTCAATGACCACTTGCTTAACTAGTTTGCTAAGTTCTTGTTTAAGGGGTTCTTGCATCAAGTCAAGAAGAGGCATTGCTTTATGCACAACCGGTACTGCTGTTAGCGCGTCAATCCTTACTAAGTAAACTTACAAGGGGAAGCGTATAGGTCGATGAACCTTTTGACTTGTTTAAGATGTTCTTACCATAGTTCCAGAGCAGAAAACAATAATCAATACACAATAATCAATAATCATTAGTCAAATCAATAATCAATGGAGTCAGTCATTTTCACACACCATGACTTTTCAGCCATAGATAACCTTACCTTTAATTAAAGTTTAGTAAGTTTATTTCCCTATTATTACAATGCTATGGTCATGTAGCTCAATCTTCAAATCAAATGAAACGCAATTCATAATAATTGTTAACCAAAAAGATGCAACAAGCATGATCTAATCAAGGCTTGAATCATAAGGCATTCCAGAGTATCAGCACAAACCATCAGTTAAACCAATTTCAATATTACTACGACATCCATAGAGTTCAGCAAAATACTTTGTCAAACAATTGTCCCTGCAATTTGTCAGTCGTCACATGAATAGCCTTAACTAACTCAGATTAGTATCAGCATGTGGGGCTTCATGCAAAAACTATTTAGAACACAAATTTAGAAAACATCTACCTAAAGAAAAGTATTAAGACAGTGCAGTTGGTACCTAGAAAGAAAAGGCATAAAAATGAAATTCAGTCACATTGTCATATCTACCTATCCACAGTATGGGTCAGCAAGCAGAATTAGTCTTCGTCCTCAGGTCATCGGTAGATCGGCAAAGCATCAGGCTCTCAGTCAGAGAGTATGATCCCAATGACATAATCTTGAATCTCTTCTAAGTCTCGTCTTCTCAACAGTGGTCTGCCTAAAAATCTCCTCAAATCTGAATCTAGTCTCCTCTGTCACCTTGTTTTATAAAAGTCACCAAAACTATCCCCTAATTCCCAATTGGTCAATTAATCGTACGTTATTAATCTGTCCAATAATTTTCACATTATAAATCAATGAATTCTAATATTTCACACTTAACACGTCGTTGATTGGTCTGCTTTACAATGTTCTCATCATCCGGCTTGTCAGGTATCGAATTTGTTGCATCTTCGTCTCCAGTCAGTGTCTTCATTGTTCACGTCCTGGGAAAGTACATCTCACATACATTACACACATTTTGATACATTACTAGAGACATCATCTTCTGTCCGTCGGTTCAAATAGAAAGCTTTGGTTAAGCATTTTAACAAGACAATGAGCATTTCACAGTTAGTTCACTTTGTCAGCATTTTTCATAAAACGCTAATACAGCTTCTGCATGAGGTGTGGCAAAACTAAGCCAAGACACTTGCTAAGTTAAGACCTACAATTAATAAGTTAGAACATGTTTCATAACCCTTAATATGACATATTACTACATTAATCTAATACATTTTCAATATTTCATGTCAATTAATAATGGTTTAGTACATTTCGTTAACACTGGTGGCCATTCTTCGAGATCACAATTTCAAACGTGCACATTATTTTTCTATGTTATTCATTTTTCTACATGTCATTATTCAAAACACTTAAATATTCATTAATAATTTCTAATTAAAACATCTGCTTCAGCACTGCATTCTCTTTTAATTTGGTTCTGTGCTGTAAGTTTTTAATTGGCTTTATCTGTCCTTGAATAAACTGGAGAATTCCCTGAAAACCTCCATTCTCATTATTGATCTTTCTACCACAATAACTTGTTCAGAATTGTTAGAATCATGTTTTATTCCTAATTCCTTTTGGTGTCTCCACCCTAATAGGTTTGAATCCCTCTCTGCCACATATACCTTTAACACTGGCTGGCAGTCATTAAATGTATTATGTATGATTAACATCCCCACCAAGGGTATAGGGTCTCCCTTGTAACCTCCCAGCTTAACATCCACTGGTTGGAGAATATAATCTTTATCCATTAATTTATTCTTGAACACATTAAGATCAATGAAAATGTATGGTGAACATGAATTGGCAAATACTGTTACTTTTACCTCATCCAAAGCAACATCACACACTGGATAGTTATCATCACGCTCCTCCCCAGCTGCCTTTGCTTGGAATATGAATTTGACAGTATCCTAATTCAAGCTTTCAATTATATGAACGGGTTTATTATCTGTTTTCACATTCCTGCAAACTTGGGCATACTACCCCTTCTTATTAAATTTCCTGCACTCACTATTCCTAGCAGGACAATTAGGTCTATTTGCCAGGTGATTGTAGTTTCCACAACTGTAACAATTCTTTTTCATAGTATCTTCATTGGAATCTGTTTTTTTCCTACATTGTACTTCACACACTTTGTTGTTCTTCTTGATTCGTGGTACCATCACCACGGTCAAAGTGTTCTTTCACTACTTTCATTGTGTATGAGTCTGTCATTTAGTTCATTTCCTTGATGGCTTCTGCTGTCTTCAACGCTCTTTTCAATATCTATGGCCTCTTTCGAGTGTGGACTTCGAGCTAATAGCTTTTCCTGATTGCGAGGATTGTTGGTGCATCAAAGATTCCCTTAGAGATCTGAATTCACAAGTGTTTGACAGGCCTCTTAGACATGCTATATAGCTGGATACTTTCTCATTTTTTCCTTGAACTGTACTGAAGAAGTCATGCCTGTAAAGCACCACGTTGACTTTGTGACCAAAATATTCCTCCAACTTGCGAAATGAACTACAATACATATCAGTTGTATCTTCCTCCTCCTCATCATTTAAATCTGATTCTGAAAGACTTTCATATATCTTCCATTGCTGAATACCTAGATTATGTAATAGTAGGCCTGAATGGTAAACTTCACTCTGCCCGCAGAGTTTAAAGAGTTTTTTTTACCCCGCGCTCCGCTTGAAGAGCAGAGTTCTGCAACACGTCCGTGAACTGCCGGCGGATTGGAGTTTACCGGCACCTACCGTTACAGGCACAGGGTCCACTGGAAATTTTCGATGAATGATGATGTGCTGAGGGCCTTGGTCAATAACATCGAGTGGTGTGTGCCACATTCAAGTTACTTATCCAAAGCACATGCGCAGAGAAAACGTCTGGGCGCACTGCACTGTGTCCTCTCAAGCCCTTTGTGCAGTGAAACGCCCAGCTCCCAAACGATCTACTGGGAAATTCAAATGGATGATGATGTGCTATGGGCTTAGGGCCAATAACATCTAGTGTGCCTGTGCCACTTTCAAGATACTTATCCAGAGTACATGGAAGAGACAAAGTCAGTGCACACTGTACCATGCCCTCTCCTGCCCTCTGTGCACTGAAAAGCCCAGCTCCCGAGCAGCCAGGTCCCACTTTCTCATGCACCTGACGCCTCTTGGCAACATGAATCTCGAGAACAGGACGCGGTAGCCGTAGAGAGACAAATTCCTCTCAGCTTTAAGGAAAGCAGTGCCCCGCTCAGGTGCCCCCAAGTCCGCTCCAGGTAAGCTTAAGCTGTTGTATTAGCATACCTCCATGCAGTTAAACATATATAATAGACTGGAGATAGTGGATAGCAGAAGGATTGGGAGGTTTCAAATTTAAGAGGTGCCAAAGATCACAACTGGTGTCAATAGCAGTGGTCGGGGCGCTCCGGCTAAGAAATTCTGATTGCTGACCCCCTCCTAGTTCACTATTTACTTTGTGTTGGAGCGATGGTCTTGCCTTTTGTCCTATCACAATGGTGTTATGTACTTTCAGGGCAAACTACATGTTGGATTCCTTTCTGTGATTTGTGATTTGTAGGGTTTGACTAACCCAAATATTATCGGTCTCCTCAGCTCTCTTTTGCCAAAAAATGACTTTATAAACCCCCACAAAGACTTTTGCATATATGGCTTTTGATTTTAAAGCATGATAGGTTATTTACCTATTCAATATAGCTCACATTTTGCCATTGAGACGGCTTCAATGCACCAGATCTTCTGTAATTCCAGCTGCCCACGTGCAAAGGTGGGCATAAAGGTCATTTACACCAGCCAGACAGACGTGACCATGACAGCCTTTGTGGAAATTGAAGCTTTCTATCAGTGCTGCAGCCATGATATCACGTATCTGACTCCCAACTCCATTTGGTGCTCATCCTATCTTACACCTGGAAAACCACCCTGAGCAGCACCCACATGACTGGGCTTGCCCAGCGAGATGAGCGGCAAATCTTTGGATCCCCTCGATTGCCAGCTCGTGTTCGCTCTTGCCAATTTAACACTTGGGAGCTGCGCAAGAGCAAAACACTCTGCTCTGCATCACTTAGAGGAGTTTTAAGTTACTCCACGCTCTGCACAAATTGTGGAGTGGGCAAAACTCTGCGAACTCTGCAGGTGGAGCAGAAATCTTCATGCACCCCTACTCAAAAATCAATGTAAGGTTAATCCTTACAGGATTCACACTATATGCTTTCCATCTGTCAAGTTCAACCCCGGAGTTATTACTTCATTCAACAGTCCAGTCGAGGAGGCTCTTCTTAGTATGCTACAGGGGTGGAGTAGTCTTCTGCTGTCCTCTGCATAGCTAGTGTCCCATCCTCATTGCTAAAAAGTGCACTAATCACCCCAAAGTAAATATGAAGAAGAGGTGTCAAACTTTATTTTTCTCTCCAGTCAAAGACTCTCCAAGCCACAATAGAGCTCAGCTGTCAACTGTGCCTCCACTACAACATTCTCACAACAATCCAATGGCTGAGGAAAAGGGGGAGAACATAACAAGGGATTGAGGAAGGGCTATACCAATATGCTATTTACATTTAACACAAGGAAACTAAGGTACAATCTGAAAACTATATGTAAAGAAATGATACCCAATTACAACAATTACTACTGACAGCAGAAAAGCATGCGGACAATCAGGCTCTACATCATGTGATACTGATACAAATGAAGAATAACACTTCAACATTGAATAATTCTAGAGGTACAGTAAACATATGGATCACAACTATTACTGAGTATAGTTCATATCTCATCTCAGTAACTGCTTTAATTTATTTTCAATATTAAGGCCAAGTTGATTGGTTTTAAGGTTTTCTATCCACCATAGGTATTTCTCTTTGCCAGCTCCTTTGTGTTTACTCAGCACATAGGCCTCACCTCACATTTTGGTATCCTTGATGGTTTCAGTTTTAAAATACTGGTGCTGCAGAATATCTATTATCATAATTCTTAGAAGTTCTTATGTGTTCCTGACATCAAACCTTTAGACTTGGTTTAGACAACCCTACATAATATTTCGGACGAATGCACTGCATTATGTATATATGGAATTTGGTCTTACCATTCACCAATAAACAGATCTGAAATTCAGTTGCGATTGTGGCATGATGAAAGTGCAAATTCCATTACGAACATATTCGCAACATACACATGGGTTGCATCTAAAGGAACCATTCAAATTTGAAGTCAACCACATTGATTCACTTTCAGAGACATTGAATTTAATCATATCACTTTGAAGTAAGATAGCCCTGAAATGTTTTAACTCTGCTGTAGGTAATCTAGGGGTGGTCGCCAATGTATTTACTGATAACCCTATCAGATAAAAAAATTCTCCAATGTTTTTTTTTTCTTTTTTCTATTATTATGTTCCTCGCTATATTCTGTAATAAATCAGATGAGATTAGTCTTTGCATCTTTTGTAATCGGTTTAACTTTAAGTAGTGTGTCTCTTGTGATTTTATGAGATTTAAGGAGGGCTTTCTGTATGACCTTTTAAGGCAGCCACACATCATGAAGCATTTAAATAGTGTTTTTATGGTCGAGCCTGCGGGTGCATGCGCTAGTGTATTCGTCTTGCTTACGAGACTCTGTTGTGTACAGTAAAGGGCTTGGAACTTTAGCCTGTCCTGTCGCTTATCTAGAAAATGACATTTATTTCCGTTTATATTACATGCATGCTCCTAACCTTACGTTGCACAAACAGTCTGCATAATCACAAAATGAAATCCTCGTCAGTATAAACAATGCCAGTCTTTTAAATGGGAGTATTTGTCCTATCGGGATACCACCTAACCTTCGAAGAGATCAAGTCTGGACTTGCCCATGACCGTATTACTCCCAAACCTAGAGGCTAAAACTGATGGGATGCAGTTCACACTGCAGAATCAGGATGCTAAAGAACTTCAATGATTTACAACAAAACAGGCATCTTCTTTCATACATTTGGAAAAATGGATTTCCACTTATGGTAGCAAACACAATGCATGTTTTATCCGAATGTGACTACAAAAAGTAGAAATGAAGATCAACTGTGGTACGATTGCTCCGTCTGATGCCTGCTGGCCAAACACAGCCAACGAGAATTGCACAGGGCAGAGATGAAGTCAATTGTAACTGCTCAAGCAAATGGGCAACTATGGCACTTGGGAAGAAGAGTGATTAACACTGTTCACAAATTCACCAGACTGTTGGCATAATGGACAGCTGGTTCAAGGGCAGGTTATGCAGAGGAGTCAGACTGGAAAAGGCATCAATGAGAGGGTACTGAGCAGATGTAATAGGTCTATAAGGAGAGGGTGCACAGTGTGGGAAAAACAGAAGGCCACGAAGAAAGGACAAGCTTAAGGAGAAACACACATGACCAATGAGGGTGGCTGGACAGGTGGAGGAGCTGACAAGAGCAACTGGAGGCTAGCATGCGTATCCATGCAGATCACAAAAATAGTAAGAAGAACAAGCATTGGCCAAAGAAACAATGCTGAAGTAAACCCTTCAAATCCTAGTTCCAAACAAAACAAATAAAAAATCCTGCATTTTGCAGTCAGGTTTCCTTTTTGGGTTATGTACAACCCTTAATATCCAGTAATCAGGGAGCAAAGAGCACTATGAGTGTTTCCAGATCAAGTGCAGAAATGTAGGACATGTCGTCAACCAAGGCAGACCAGCCTGCCAACGTTCGTGGGTGTTAATGAAAGAGTTTTCCGACTGGACTCTCAGACTGGCCCTGTTCATTCTCCCTGTGTTGTCTGTCCGTCTGCAGTCTGGGTTGACTGGATGAACATGGGCTGTGCGATCTCCTGGCCGGCAGGCATGGTCACTTGCTGAATCTGGTAGAGTTGCTGTCCATCCGTGAACTGACTGAACTGCTGCTGTCCTGACTGGACCTCTGCTTGTGTTATCTGCTGTGCACTGGCAGGGAGTGCCTGGAGCTGGCCCTGGACCACCTGGGTTCCCGATACAGGTTGCGCCAAGCGGATGTACTGTAGCTGCCCGGTGTTTAGTTGAACCGGTATCTGCTGGATTTCCCCAGTGTTTGTGATGATCTGCTGCATAACCTGCATGGTCTGACCCCCGCCTTGAGACTGCTGACCCTGAGGCTGGGCTTGGACGATCTGTACCTGCTGGCCTTTTCCCACCTGCATGGTCATTTGGCGTGCCCTGCCCCTGTGGTGACTGCGCAATGATGATCTGACCAGGTAGGATGGTGCTTCCAGTCGTTGTAGTCTGCTGTCCTTGAACCTGGACAGTTGTGGTCTGCTGTGCCAGAGTAAAGTAGTACTGGACAGGTTCTGCAGGAGTCACAGCCTGACGCATCTCTTCCTGTCGTTTGGGGGGCTTGAGCTCGTCTCTTGGAACTATGTCGACAGAAAAGTCAAACTGATCAAACTTTGTGATAGCCATTTCGATGTCATTCCTCTGCAGGGTTCTGCGCTTGTTATCCTCTGTGTGAATCCATGCTCGTAACGTCAACTCAGTGATGAAAATCTGAGCAGCTTCTGCAAACAACACTGGAGCTTCTGCGCTAATCATCTTCACATCTTCATCCAGCTTCATTATTTTTTTGATATGTGCCAAGGGAAGCTCTTGCACTCTAAAATCTTTCACTGTTAGGCTGTGGATCTCATCCATCACCTGGGGCCAAAAGGCCTATAGTGTCTGCTGGGCATCGCCACTGCTGCCATCCCAGAAACCATCGGTAGACATTGTGATAACAATGTTGCTGCTTTCTTCTTCTCCCAGAAGGCCGGTATCACCAAACCGCCTCCGTCCCCGCTGCTTCTCAGGAGTCTCAGCTAAGCACCGAACAGTGAAGAGAAAGAAACAAAATGGCGGTAGCTAATGCCCCGCCCTGTCGCTTATCATTAGTTGACTTGCATCGAACTCTGCTCTGCAGCCTCATAATTCGTCACAGTAGGCCTGGCCTCATTTACATTCCTCTGTGTGGAGCAGGGATCAAGCAATGATTGATTTAACTTATTCAGTGCTCGTCCGCTGCTCCCGTCGTGATTGAGGTACTAGTTTGTTCTTTTTAATTTCTAGTGCCCTGTAAACAAACATGTAACTGTCAAACTGCGCCCAGCATGACACACAAAATTGCAAAGTTTTATCTTTTATAGCTAACTTTCTTTTTTTTTTTTGCCAAGTTGTCTTTTCACACTTTGCAGTCATGTTTTTTTTTTTTTTTGCTTGTGGGAGTTGTTCTCAAATAATGACAATTATCTTGTTCTAAATATAGAAAAGCAACATTGTTTATTATGTGTATTGCAAAGCAAAACTGTTAATTATGTCTAATGTCTGAAATGATGATTTAACACAAAATTGTGCAGTAGTCCTCAATCCACTCCACTCTAGTCCGCCTCACTACAATTCACCCCACCTCACTCCACACCAATCCACCCCACCCCAATCTAAATCTGCCCCACTCCAATCCAAACCAATCTGTCCCACTCAAATCTGCCCCACTCCATTCTGCACCACTCCAATCATAAACAATCTTACCCAGTCTAGTCTGACCCACTCCAATCCAAAACAATCTGTCCCACTCCACACCGCCTCACTCCAATCTGCCCCACTCCAATCCATTTCAATCTCCACACTCCAATCTGCCTCATTTTAATCCAAAACAGTCTGTCCCAGTCCAATTTGCCTCTCTTGAATCCAATCCGCCCCACTTCATTCCAATTCGCCCCACCCAATCCACCCCACTCCCGTCCAGTCCAGTCCACATTAATCCACCCTACTCCAGTCCAATCCACCCCACTCCAAACCACTTCATTCTACCCCACTTCAATCCACCCCAAACAAATTCAATACATCTGACTCCAATACAATCCACCCCACTCCAATCCAACTGACTCCAATCGACTCCAGTCCACTCCAGTCCACTCCAGTCCAATCTACTTTAATCCACCGCACTCCAGTTCACCCCACACCAATCCACCTCACTCCAATCAACTACACTCAATCCAATCCACCCCACCCTAATCCATCCCACTCAAATCAATCCATCCCACTCGATCCAATCCACCCCACTCAATCCAATCCACCTCGCTCAATCCAATCCACATCACTTCAACCCACCCACTCCAATCCAATCCACCCCACTCTAGTCCAATCTAATCCACCCCACCCCACTCTAATTCAATCCCCCACTCCAATCCAATCCACTACATCTCAGCCCTATCACTCAATCCAAACCACCCACCCCAATTAAATCTATTCCACGTCATTCAAATCCACCCCAATCCAATCCACCTAATCCCATTTCAATCGAACCCACTCCAGTCCAATCAACCACATACCAATCCAGCCCACCTCACTCAAATCCATCCCACCCATGCCAAAACATCACACTCCAGTCCACCCCACTCTATTCCAATCCATTCACCCCCATCTCAGTCCAATCCACTCCACTCCAACGTAATCCATCCAGCCCACCCTACTTCAATCCAATCCACTCCAGTCCACTCCACCCCAAACTACCCCACTTTAATCCACTGCACTCCAATTCACCCCAATCCACCCCACTCCAATTGACTGCAATCAATTAAATCCACCCTGCCTCACCTTAATCCACCCCATTCATCTCAATCCATCCCACTCAATCCAATCCATCTCACTCAATCCGATCCACCTCACTTCAAACCACCCCATCCCAATCCGATCCGCCCACTTCAGTCCACCCTACTCCAGTCTACTCCACTCCAAATCAGTCCACCATATCCAATCCACCCCATCCAGTCTACTGCATCCTACTCCAATCCACCCCGCCCCACTCCAATCCAATCCACCACACTACACTTCAATCCACCTCACTACACTCAAATCTATCCCATTCCTCTCCAATCCAATTTACTCTAATCCACCCTATTAGTTCAGTCAACCCCATTCCAATCCACTCGTCCCCATACCAATCTAATCCACCCTACACCAATCCAATCTACTCCACTCCAATTCACCCCAATCAAGTCCACCCCACCCCATTCCAATCCACCACACTCAATCCTATCCACCACACTCAATCCAATCCACCCCACCCAATCCAATCTACCCCACTCAATCCAATCCACCTCACTCAATTCAATCCACCGCACTCCGATTCACCTCACCCCAATCCTATTCACCCCACTCTAGTCCACCCCACTCAAATCCAATTCACCACACCCCACTCCAATCCATCCTACCCCACTCCAATCCAATCCACCACTTCAGTCCACCTCACCCCATTTCAATCCACTCCACCCTACTCCAACCCACCACACTCTGCTCCAATCCACCACACACTGTTCCAATCCACACCACTCTACTCCAACCCAATCCACCCCATCCCATCTCAGTTTAGTCCACCCACTCCAATCCAATCCAACCCACTACAATCTACCACAGCCCAATCCAGTCTATCCCATCCCAGTTCAGTCCACCCCACTCCAATTCAATCCAATCCATCCCACCTCAATGTAATCCACCCCACCCCACCACAATCATCCCCACTCCAATCAACCCCAATCCAATCCAACACACCACACCACACCACACTCCAGTCCAATCCACCCCAATCCAATCCAATGCACACAACTGCAATCCAATCCATCCCACTGCGGCCCACCACACCCCAATCCAATCCACCCCACTCCACCCCATTTCAATCCACCCAACTCCAATCCAATCTACCCCACACCAATTCACCCCACCTCACTCCAATCCACCACACTCACTACAATCCACCACACTCCGATCCAACCACTCTATCCCAGTCCATCCACCCTATTTCAATTCAGTCCATACCACTCCAACCCAATCCATCCAACCCACCCTACTTCAATCCAATCCACCCCACTCCAATCCACCCCATGGCATTACAATCCACCCCACTCAAATCCAATCCACCCAAATCCAGTCTAACCCACCCCACTCCAATACAGTGAACCCAGTCCTATCCAATTCAATCCACCCCACTCTAGTCCAATCTAATCCACCCCACTCAACTCCACTCCACTCCACTCTACTCCACCCCACTCCAATCCAATCCACCTCACTCCAATTCAATCCACCCCATCCCAGCCCTCTTACTCCAATCCAAACCTCCCACCACAATCCAATCTAATCCACCTCACTCAAATCCCCAATCCAATCTACCTCCTCCCATTTCAATCCAACCCACTCCAGTCCAATCAACCCCCACCAATCCATCCCACTCCACTCAATCCACTCCACTTTACCCCATTCCAATGCACCCCATTGTACTCCAATCCACCCACTACCTCAATCCGCTCCAGCCTATTCTACCCTATTTCACCCCACTCCAGTCTATGAAACTATCTTCCACTGAACCACTGAACTCTACCCCCATCTACTCACCTCTATGACACTCTACTCCCTCTACTCCACTCTATGATACTCCAACAAATCCACTCTACAGCACTCTACTCCACCATGCCACTTTGACACTCCACACCACTAACTTTTAGCCATGCTGGACAGCACCCACACTAGTTTACATCATGGCAAAACACATTGCCAAAGCCATTAACTCTTGTATAGGCAAGACCATTTGGATTTGCCATTGCTTATTGCCCCTTCCTGCTACATCTCAGAGTTGCTACAATTCTCTTTGAGTCTTTTTTTTAAATCTCTTTATTAATGTGGATAATACTGCGTCATTTACATATGAGCATTAATCGCTGCTTTTATCATTATTTATGACGTATAGGCCCTCATTACGACCCTGGCGGTTTGTAACCGCCAGGGCCGCGGCACGCGGGAGCACCGCCGACAGGCCGGCGGTGCCCCGCGGGGCATTCTGACCGCGGCGGCTTAGCCGCGGTCAGAGAAGGGAAATCGGCGGTCTCCCGCCGGTTTCCCGCTGCCCCCAAGGAATCCTCCAAGCCGGCGCAGCTTGCTGCGCCGGCTTGGGGATTCCGACTCCCCCTCCCGCCATCCAGTTCCTGGCGGTTCTCCCGCCGGGAACCGGATGGCGGGAGGGGGAGTCGCGGGGCCCCTGGGGGCCCCTGCAGTGCCCATGCCAACGGCATGGGCACTGCAGGGGCCCCCATAAGAGGGCCCCAAAATGTATTTCACTGTCTGCCTTGCAGACAGTGAAATACGCGACGGGTGCAGTAGCACCCGTCGCACCTTCCCACTCCGCCGGCTCGATTACGAGCCGGCATCCTCGTGGGAAGGGAGTTTTTCCCTGGGCTGGCGGGCGGTCTTTTGGAGACCGCCCGCCAGCCCAGGGAAAAACTCATAATACCCTCCGCGGTCTTCTGACCGCGGAGCGGTATTATGGAGGGCGGAATCCTGGCGGGCGGCCTCCGCCGCCCGCCAGGGTCGTAATGAGGGCCATAATCTGCTTTTATGATAAAACATTGAACGTGATAGAGAGGAAAGAGTGAAGAGAGGAAAACAAGAACTATGTGTGCGACAGTATGGGGTGTCCCATTGGGTGTTCCAAGTGAGGCTGGTGGATCACGAGGCAGTTAATATCCGGTCGAGGTAAGCTTGATTTATGTGCTGGTGGTTGAGAGGAGGGTGAGGCTGCGCCGAGGCAGGGAAGAGAGGAAACAGTCAATGGGGAAAACACGTGCTGTGTAGTACATGATGATTGATGTGGGAGTTAGGGTAAAAACGTGGTGTTTGTCTCTAGATCACCGGGACCAGTTGAATCATGATCCATGTTAAATATAGTCATGACAATCACTGTCATCCATGTTATCATGGTGGGCACGTATCATCTTTAGCTTCCAGTGATGTAACCAAAGTGTCCGATTCATCTATTCTCTTGATCTGTATCCCTCTATCTTAAAGAGAGTGCATTGCTTGAGCCTACACCCTCACCCACTTCAGCATATCTTTCAGCCTGTGTTGAGTGTCTGGCACAGCTGGTGCCTTCCAGCGCATTTCTATTAGGCGCTTGAATAATATGTATTCTAATTCTATGCATTTCTGTACCTGTTTCTTCCCCTTCGTACGTGGTCTGATGCCCAGCAAGCATGAAGCAGGTGTAGGAGAGAGCGGACGCCCAACCAGCTCAGCCGTCAGAGCAGTTATGTCTTACCAGGCATGTAGTAGCGGAGGGCATTCCCACGTCATGTGGAAAAAGGATGCATCCGCCTCTCCACATGGATTCAAGCTAGCCTGGCTGATGAAGGGTGAGACCCTGAAACCGGTCCAAGGATGCTTGTTTCCGGTCCAGGGAGGACCTGGCTTGGCAGTTCGGGCTGGACTGTTCCCATGAGGGAACAGGGTCAAGACTGATTTGCATATGGCTGGGTCCAAACTGGGGTGGCATGGTGAGCAAAAAAACTATGGATTAAACCCAGATCCGTGACTGGGGGTGAGTGTTTGCATTGTTCAGCACTCCGTCCATCATCCTTTTGTGTTGCTAAAGTTGCCCTAAGTGGGAAGGGTATGCCCAGACGTAGGTCCCTTGCTCACTGTGCCACTGGATTCAAGCTAGCCTGGCTGATGAAGGGTGAAACCCTGAAACCGGTCCCAGGATGCTTGTTTCCGGTCCAGGGAGGACCTGGCTTGGCAGTTCGGGCTGGACTGTTCCCATGGGGGAACAGGGTCAAGACTGATTTGCATATGGCTGGGTCCAAACTGGTGTGGCATGGTGAGCATAAGAACGATGGATTAAACCCACATCTGTGACTGGGGGTGAGTGTTTGCATTGTTCAGCACTCCGTCCATCATCCTTTTGTGTTGCTAAAGTTGCCCTAAGTGGGAAGGGTATGCCCAGACGTGGGTTCCTTGCTCACTGTGCCACTGGATTCAAGCTGGCCTGGCAGATGAAAGGTGAAACCCTGAAACCGGTCCCAGGATGCTTGTTTCCCAGTTCGGGCTGGACTGTCCCCATGAGGAAACAGGGTCAAGACTGATTAGCATATGGCTGGGTCCAAACTGGGGTGGGATGGTGAGCAAAAGAACAATGGATTAAACCCAAGTCTGTGACTGGGAGTGAGTGTTTGCATTGTTCAGCACTCCGTCCATCATCCTTTTGTGTTGCTAAAGTCTCCACATCGTGGGCACTCTTGAGAAGACTGGGGGAACACACGTTTTAGTCGGTATGGAGATAAGTAGGTCTGGTGTAGGTAATTAAACTGGGTGAATCGAAATCTAGGGTTGCGAGACACGAATCGCACTGAGCTGAGTGCCATGTTCCAGTCTTGCTGGATCAACGGGACTGAGAGAACCCCATCCCACCTTGCCTTCACCTTAGGCTGAGCCACTTCCGGGTTACCCATGAGAACTTTATATATCTGGGATATACTACAGTGTCCCCCCACATTTGAAAACAGGTCGTGCAGCGTGTGTGATGATGGAGTTTCCCCATCTCTGCATTGCCATGTACGACATGTGAATTGTAAAGCACAGTATGTCAAGAACCAACCCCGGTCCATATCATATCTCGAGGAAAGTTCAGCATATGACATCATGCAGCCCTCTGAAAAAATGTCTCCAATTGTTTGGATGCCTCTCTCGGGCCACTGCCGCAACTTATGTTGCTTAGTTATTTTAGTGATCCCTGGGATAGATAGTAGTGCGATTCGGGGTGAATATGGGGGAGTCTGGTTTCCGTCAAGTATGAAGCGGCACCAGCACCAGTGAGCTGTGCGCATCAGGATATTGCTTTGGCCAATCGGGCTGCAGCGGTCCAGCAGCCATTGTAAAATGCCTGTGCTACCTAATGTAGCATACACTAATCAAGCCTCTGAGTTCAGGGGGGGTCTTGCAACCAGCGCCAGGTCCACTGTATTTGCGATGAGGCATAGTAAAGTTCGTAGTGCAGTGTGCCAAGCCCTCCCAATTCTAGTGGTAACTGCGTGATAGTCTACGATAACCGTCTGCGGGCTCCACCCCATATTAAGTCTGTTGTGAGGCTGTTTAGTGATGTGAAAAAGTCAAGAGGTATCATTAGCGTTAGGGCCGTGAAATGGTAGAGCATGCGTGGTAAGATGATCATTTTAGCAATTGCTACTCTGTCCATGGGTGATAGGGGAAGTGAAACCCAGAAAGGCAGAGATCCCTTTATCGAGCGGAGCGTCCGCCCAAGGTTTCCCTCTCTCAAGTCAGTGACACCATGATATATCTGTATGCCTAAGTACTTGAAAGTTGTGTGCACCCATGGTAGTGCGTATGTCCGAGCACTGGGTCGGTGTCGGCGCTAGTGGGAATAGGCAGGATTTAGACCAATTTACCCGCAGGCCTGATATGTCACCGAAACGGTCCAATAATTGCAACATACTCGGGAGCGAGGCCGATTGATCCCATAGATATATCAGCACATCGTCTGCGTATAATGAGATGATCTGATATCCATTCCCGCATGGTATGCCCCTTTCCCGCACCCTCCTACGGAGATGCACGGCAAGTGGTTCCACTGCCAAAGCATATAAAAGTGGGGACAGAGGACATCCTTGTCTTGTGCCTCTGCCTATCGGGAACCTGCCCGAGATTGTTTTGCCCGTTTTAACCCGAGCTACAGGGTCTGCATACAGGATCCCTATCCATTTTAGGAAGACTCTCCCAACCTGGACAACGTCTCCAACAGGAAAGGCCAGCCCAGCATGTCGAACGCCTTCTCGATGTCCAGAGAAACCGCTACTCGGTCGTGATCAGACTTGGGCGTTTCACTTATGGTCTGCAGTAAGCGTCTAATGTTCATGAAGGTATTGCGTCCCGGGATGAAGCCCGACTGGTCCTCATTGACCAGGCATGGCATCAGCGGGAGTAAGCGGTTCGCTAGGATCTTACCTATCAGCTTACAATCCAGATTTAGGAGAGAGAGGGGCCTGTATGAGCAGACATCTAATAGATCTGTTAGTTGTTGCGTGGATGGAGGGGGTTGTGCTGTGTATAAGGTACTATAGTATTGTTGGAATGCATCATTAATTCCCGCTTGGGTATTAATCACTTCTCCTGAGCCTAGTCTTATCGCTCCTATTGGTCTGTGTTGCTGTTCCCCTCGTACCAGCCAAGCCAGTAGTCTACCTGATCGGTCTCCTTCAGAATGAACTCTGGCTACATAATGGCAATAGTCATATCTGCGCAGGCGCATGTCGACCTCATTTGTTCATGCTCGGAGCACCTGTAAGTCCTCCAGGGCCAAGGTAGCCGTCGCCACACCCTTCGCTTCACAGAGCTCCACCTCCACCTTCTGCAACTCGTCTGATAATATGCGCCACGCCCCTCCCGCTGCTGACATACAGAGACCCCTGACCACCACATTATGGGCATCCCATTCCGTGGCTCGAGTCGACGCTGTCCCTTTTATTGAGTGTAAAGTATGTTGAGATATGCTCCGACAGCTCGCAATGGAATGGTGGATCTCACAGCAAGCTTGGTTGAAGCCGCCAGGTGGGGATACACACCCTTGCTCTGCCCCAACAAGTGGTGCCTAGCAGTGGACAGTGGTCCGATATCGTTTTGGTGAGATAGGAAGTTCCTGTGAAATTGCTAACTAGTTCAATCGAACAGAGCAGCAGGTCTATGCGGGTGTGGAGGCTGTAAACCGAGGAGAAGAAAGAGTATTCCCTATCTAAAGGGTGTAGCGTGCGCCATATGTCTGCTAATCTATGTTCTGAGATCCAGGCCTGAAACATCTGAGAGGTCTTCCTGCAAAGGGCTCCTTCCAACAGGGAATATGACCTATTGTTAATAATATCAAGTAGGTAATTCCAGTCACCACCCCATATATAGTGCGATGTAGGATCTAGAAATAATTGGGGAGTGAGCGACTGGAGAAATTCTCCCTGTTTGGTGTTGGGTGCATGTATGCCAGTTATAATGAGCGGGTTACCATCCAGGGAACCCTCTAGCTGCACATATTGGCCATCTGCATCTACTTTGTGGTGGTCTACTGTGTAGGGTACTTCTGGAGCGATACATATTAGTACTCCCTTGGCATATGCAGAAAAAGAGGTACCATAAGGAAGGCCTCACCATTTATGTTGTAAGTTGTGTAACTCCTCTGTTGTTAAGTGTGTTTCTTGCAGTACAGCGACATGTATTTTATGCCGTTTAAGATATGCCTAAATTATGTTGAGCTTAACAGGACCAGCCATGCCTCGCACATTCCAAGTCAATATATTATAGATAGACATTTATATATGCTGAGGGTAGTGTGAAGTCGTATATCTGCCAGGTGGAAGATCTCAAGCCAGGTGTCACTGTTTCCCCTGTCCCCACCCCACCGATGCCCCCCCATCCCCACATCACACTACCTGTCGCAGATAGAGATAACAAAGGAAAGGAAAAAAGGATAGAGAAGAACTAAGAAGGGGTTTCGTAAATGAAGCCCAACTTTCAACACTGAGTCACAACCGATGTCCAGTGTGATAACTGTTATGAAAGGGTCCTTCAGGTGTCCTCTCAGGGTATGGGGGGGCGTGGACATCATCACAATGCGTCTCTTCGTGGTGGTCCCAATCGAGTGTGCATCGCCCACCCTCAAACCCCCGGTGCCCTAACGCTCCTGCATCCGAGTATCTCCGTGTCCGAGCAGGAAGGAGCCCTGATATGACATACGCTTCAACGTGATGACCCACTGGTGCATCTGATGGGACTCAGCACCATATTCCGTTGTTGCGCACCGCGACTTGCGGTTTAGATGTCATCTGCTGTGCGTGCCATCAGCTCTGGGCCAAATACCGAAGGGGAGGAGGAGTAGCTAGACCGATCAACCATGAAATCCGAGTTCGCCTTTTCTGGATCTCAATATGCCTGGTGTCGTGACGATGCAAACAGATCAGCCTCCCTCAGAGCCTGCTCCTGACTTTCCACGGCTTGTGCCCTGGATGGGCGCGCCCCCGGTTTAAATTTCTTCCGTCGTCGAGGTTGAGGAGTGAGCCAGGTCTCCCTCTCGACGTCGTCTTGTTTGAGTTGGGCCATACCCTTGGTGTGTAGCCATGTCCAGGTATCCTCAGGGGACGAGAAGATATGTGTCTTTTCCCCATCTATGACACAGAGTTGCGCCGGGAATAACATGGAGTAGGGAAGATTTTGTCCCGCAGCAATTGTTTCACTCTCATAAAGGACGCTCTCCTACGTTGTACTTCCACTGTGTGGTCTGGATATGCCGTTATCTCATTGTTGTCCGTCTTTATGGGGCCTTGAGTCCTAAATCTTTGTAGGACCAAATCTCTATCCCGGAAGTTCAGGAGGCGCGCTATCCAGGGCCGAAGGGTTGCACCTGGTCGTGGTGGGCCACCTAGAATTCGATGAGCGCGTTCCACCGCTAACGTTGGTGACGACGCGTCTGCCATGACTTTATCCAGAAGCCACTTTTCCAGGAAATGTTCAGCGTTCGCCGACTGTTCGCTCTGGAAATCCTATGAATCTGATGTTGTTTCCCCTTGAACGTCCTTATGCGTCCTCCGCTCTCCTCTGCAGCTGACCGATCTCTGTTTCCATACGCACAATTCTTTGACTTCAGGTTGAGTTACTGCAAGCACATGTTCAGTGTCCTTGACTCTATCTACTAATTTGCGGTGGTCCGCTCTGAGCAGATTTACTTCGATTACTACAGAGTCTATTTTCACCTCTAATGTGGTTTTCGTGTCTAGTACTGCTTGTAGTAGTTTGTCAAACTGCGCTGAGTCACTTGCAGCATCAGATTCATTTGTTGCAGTGCAGCTGCTTATGTTCCTGCTAGGTCAGTAGAGTTTGGGCCCTCAGCATCCGCCATTGGCTACGACTTAGGTGGCTTTGGCTTGACCATCTTTGGCGAGGACACTTGTGTTGCAAATAAAGTTTTCAGGCCTTCCAGGTCTCTGAAGTAGCCAAGCCGAACGCTAGTTCAGCACGAAGTGAAAGAGACCTCGCTTGTCAGATATGGCTCCAGGCACAGAGCAGAAGCAAGAGAGAAGAGACTATCTCATTTAGTCTGTGCTCCTCCGCACTCCGTCTGGCTGCGTTAAGTGTGATCATTGTGACATCTCATCACCATCTCGATGTGTTATTCGCTTCCGGTGTGGGCCACCATTTGTGTGGTCAGGAGGTATACAGTGGCCACAAGGGGTCGTTTCCCAGTGACTTCTCCTCAGTTATGGTCGTAGGTCGGGCTGGTGAGTTTCTAATAGGGAGCAGTTGAAGTCTCCGTGGGTCAGAAACTTATGCAGCAGATTAATGTCGGCTGTTAGTGCCAAGGGGACATTTCCACGCACCGTTGGTCAGCCCAAGATGCAATCAGGGGTTTTGCACTCAGGGGAGTGTCTATGCCAATGTGCATGTACACTCTCCAATCTTGTTAATCAAAATAGGTTGTGTAGCAATCTTCCGAGCTCTGAATATTGGGGTCGCTGCCAGTGCGCCCGCCTGTCCCTCCAACGGGCTTCGTTTATCCCTCTGTCCCAGCGACCGCTGGAGCCGTCTTCTCGCCGCCATGCTCGCTTTGGTCCAGTCTGTCCATTAGATCTCCGTCACTTCTCGGCGAGCCACACCGTTGCTCGTAATCTCCTTCCTCTGCCCTGCTGCTACTTCCCCTCGGCCTCCACACCTATCCCCCTGTTCCATCCGGGCCCTTGAGCCTCGCCACCTGTATTTATCCTCAGCAGCAGCTCCTCACCTCTGTATCTAGTCGTCAGGGCCAGGGCAGTCCGGGTACGCCTATAGGCGTGATCGCCTCTCCAGACGATCGTCGCTCTCCGAATTGTGTGGGGCACCACAGCTACTTTGTGTCCCCAGCTCGGCCTATTGGTGCCGTTGGGCCTGGTTCCTTCACCGGGGGCTCGTCTGCCAGTTGCCTCCTATGGTCCCCCCGCGTGAGTGTGGAGAGCCGTGAGTATCTGCTGTCTTGACGGCGTGTATAAATCTCCAGACTGAGGCCCTGTGCTGCCCCGACACCATCAGGGAGAGGCACCGCTCTGATTTTCACCTCCGTCGCGTCGCATCCAGGGCCGCATCCGACTTGCGCTGCGCCGGTCCCAGTCCTGCACACTCCTCCACGCCCAATCGGGACCAGCCGGATGAGCTCTCGACTCCGCAGCCGCAGGATTAATGTTTGGGCCAAGAGCAGAGCTTCTTAAGGAGCGTCCGCTCTAGCCGCCATCTTGGACACGCCCCCCCTCTTTGAGTCTTAATATTGTCCTGTAAGGTATGTTGCTTTTTTAAGTTACAGGGTGACATGGGGATAATGCAGAACACTATTCTTAGATATTGTTTTTCAGAAAATACTACATTGAATGGCATTGTTCTTAATAGAGACCTCCAAGTAAAAAAAAATGAACAGAAGTGGTTCTGTATTCTAGTGAAAGTTCCACAGTATAATTGTTACTGTTCAGAAAAGCACAATAGCTAAGCAGTTTGTAGGCAATGACAATGTGTGGAGAGGGCTCCAATATCTGATAAAGGGAAAGGATTCAATAGAAGAACTATAAATGGAGTTTGCAGCAAAGCTGAAAGGTGAGGATTGGAAAGCAGGGAAGGAGATTGTAAGGTATTAATGAATGAAGTTTTTGCATAGCACAACATCTACCCAAGACAGGGTGTTGTGCCCAAAAAAACAGATGCAGCTCATGTGGGCAGATTAGGCAAGATTGCCGAGCCAACTCAACTTTCAGAAGTTGCTGGACAAATTATCAGTGGAAGCACACTCTATTGTGCTAAAGAGGAGAAGGAACAGGCTCAACTGTAGGATGGGAAGATCAGTGGAACCTTGAGTAGCTTGGCCCCTGAGCAATTAAGGCAAGGGAGGGGCAGTAACAGTGGATTAGCCTTGGTAAGTAAGTGGTGACTTATTTTGACAGGGCTCTGAAGGTAAGCGTGAGAGTTTTAAACAGGAGCCTCCTGCCAATGTAGATCTTTAAGGTGGGTTGTGGTAGGATGATGCCTAGGAATATTCAGTATAAGTCAGGCCACAGCACTCACTGTGTGTGTAGGTGATTAGAGGATGTACTATTATTATTCGGGCACAGATATGTTTGAATTCCAGAACTGTTCTCAGGAACCTTAGTAAAGAGAAGCAGGTCACATCCATGGTAATGTGAGGAGCAAAAGAGAAATTATAGTCAATCATAATTTCAAGATTTCAAGCTGCGTTAATAGGGACTGGTGGTAGACCAGGCTCAAGAGGCCATCTGGCCTGAGACCATATGTTGTTTGGTTGACCAAAAATGCTACAAAGGAATAACAAGCTTTATAATGTTGGTGTGCCTCAGAAATATTGCCTGTGATGGACATAACAAACTGAGGATCATCAGGATATTATATGCTATTGAGCCCAAAAGACAGAACTAACTTGTCAAAGTAAACATACCGTGCCAAGAGCAGGCCTGTCGACGGCCAACCGAGGCTGGCCTGGGCCACCCCTCTTGGCCCATTTTGTTCTGCACTTTGCCTCCATCAGAGACCCGATTTTGTATCAGCTGAACCTGCCCATATTCTATGGTAAGAGAAAATGGGGAAAAGGAAATCTGCTATGTTGCCCTCTAAAGATTTCCAATTAACTGCTAACATTACAAGTGTTCTCACACCTGCTATGGGAGAGCTCAATAGTGAAATCAAGTCCATAGTGGAGAGATTGGAGGCTCCAAAAAATCATGTCAATCTAGGTCAAGTGCTGGTAGCACAGAGATTTTGCCTACAACACCACAAACAGCATTAAATGAGACCAACCCTGTAAATTCCAATCCATGTGTTTTTAACAATGACTTGGATACTGTCCCAGTAACTCTCAGAGGGATTGCTATGAAAACACTAGTCCCCCCCCAAACAAAAAAGGCTAGAGGCACCAAAGACCTACTTCAACAGGCATTAAAAAACAAGCAAATTCTATCAAAGTTCCTACTGTATCAGGCCCTGCCGAACCCCCTCTAGTTGGTCGGGAAAGGATATTCTGGGAGGACAGTTTATTCCTGCTATGTTCAGTGATATTTTTGAGGTGGCATTGTAAAAAGTATTTAATCCAATATTACCCATTCTGAAGAGCATTAAAGACCTTATCTAACCAGGGGTATATGAATATGGACAAAGCCATAAAGAGTACAGCTTCTACCTCAGGCGTGCATAGACAGACTGACAAAATTACTTATGTTGGGTCCTCTTTGGAGCAAAGAGGTGGGCCAAATGGCAATAAAGTAAATCTGAGGTCCTCTAAACTGGATCCAGTGAATGTAGTTGCAATGAGTGTGAATGTCCCTATTATTCCAGCAAAAGCATCACTGAGGCCGGACTACTGCCCTGAAATCGTAGCTAATACTAGACCTCCCAGAACTGGGCACCTGGAGTGGTCTCCAAAACTGAAAAGAGTTCTTCAGCTTCTGCCAGAAGCAACCCCACTGGTGCTAGTTTTGAAAAATGTACCTCCACTACATTCCGGTCAGGATGAGGCTTCTCATCAGCTAACAAACTAGACAGTACACTAGCTGGCAAAATCCTCAAACTTATAGGGCTCTGAAACCCTGTATGACAGTATAATCAACATGCAACGGGTACACTAGGTCGGATCACATTCCAAAAACGAACCAGGACACTGTATTGTTATCAATTTTAGGAATAAATTCATTAATGGCTCCTTACTGGAAAGGTTCTTCTCAGCTCACTCCTTTTTTGGCAGCATTATTGCGGTACTGTTGTGCTATTTCTACATACCTGGATCTACAAAGCTGTGTAAATTGTCTGTTCATCCATTTCTGGTATACAGTTCTTATGCAGTATCTACCCACAATCGCTTCACACCCTGGAAGAAGTTGACCTCCTACCTCATTTATGGTCATGCAGCTCACAATGGCAACACCCTAAGCTGATGCTTAGAAAACTTACTTTTGAAGGTCAGTTAGCCCCAGGGGTTTCTCTAGAAGCTTTGGGTAAATCCCCCCTTAACAATTTGGACTGCACTGAGAATGGGAAAGAACCTCTAAATAAAGGCTTATTGACTGCTGCTACATTTGTGGAAGATAGCAATATTCTCTCTGTTGAAGTTATCTGTACCCAGTTAGAGCCCAGCTGCTGGGTCCTCGCTATCAGGCACCATACACCATGGGTCAACAGTGGCTTACACGCACTTTGATTTTATGTAGATGTTTTGAAATGTAGCTGATGTGCTCAATAAGGTGAACATTTGTGGAGTGGATTGAATTGATTAAGACTTATAACATAGTTTGTCTTCAAGCGACCTGGTCAAGAGAATCAGTGTACATTGATGGGTTCTGGGTTCCCCTCAATCTATACCCCAGCGGACCTATCTAGAGGAGGTTATCACAGAGGTGGTCTGTTAACTATATTTTCAACCACCCTGAATATAGAGGTTGTAAAGTCGCACCTTGACTCCCCTCACTTTCAAATTATTAGTATTATGTATAAACCGAGATTAATACTCGTTATTGTAAATTTTTACCATAGCAATTTTTCCCTTAATAGGGTTGACCTAGCTGCTTCACTTGAACAAACTCTTAGCAAATTGTTAGGCAATCTCATTATGGAATTTATTGTGATTTGGAGGAGGGGTGTCTGATTTCAATTGTGGATTAATTCCACTGTACGAATCTTCTGTTTGTGGGATGCCAGGGTGTGACATGTAGGGTTGCCCCCATTTTGTGCACAACCCTTGTGGGGAGATGTTTAATTCAATTTTAAATATGTTTTCCTTTTATCTGACCATTGACCCTATGCCCCATTCTAACATTAATCATATCACATACGTATGAAGAGGATAGGACTGTCTCATCAACTTTAGTGCACTTTCTAAATATCACGGGCCCAGGGCAATCACTTTCTCTTTCCTGCAACTTTGCTTTAGTGATCTCTATCCATTGACCCTATCCTTTGATACAGGTACTAACAAGCAGCTAAGTGCATAATCCTTTATGCCAATAACATTCAGTAAAAACAAGGGGATCTTACAAAAGTGCTGTATTGGAGGAACTATTAAGAAGAAATAGGAAGCAGGTGTTAGCTTGCTTGGATCGTGATCTAAATCCCAGGCTCTTGTTTTAGGCTTCTGAGGGTATTTGCCACACAGTCACTAATCTCTTGTCAATTGGAACAAAGAATAGCGAGCCTAGACCACAAAGATGGTTTGATAGTAATTGCTCGAAGACTCACAGGAAACTTATACTTGCCCTGAAACAGGTGTCCCAAGATAGGGGTGATAGTGAGTACCTGTAGGCAACATTGCAACTAGGCAACCACACAGAGGAAGATGGTCATAAGGCAAGAAGGATGGAAAAAATTGCACCAAGCAAATGTAAGGAAGGAGCCGTGTTTGTTCTGGAAGACAATCAATTATCCCTACTTTAAAGATAATCATAATTCACATACTGATGTCATCATTCCCTACATAAATGGGTTCAACATTTCTCTAGAGTCTACAGTAGCAACGATGGGTGTGATAGATATATCAAACCAGTCACTAGTAAATCAACCCTAACAAATTGAAACTGAACTAACTCTACCAACTTATGAGGTAAGACATGCACTAGAACAGAATGCAAGAAATAAGTCTTCCGGCCCGGGTGGGGTGCCAGCTGATCTCTTTTTTTATAATCTCAATATGTCGGCACCATTGCTTAAAAACGTCATGAGAAATGCAGTTATTGAAGGTCCTCCTAAAACATGGCCAACTGTTATCACAGTACCGATTTTTAAAAAAGAAAGGTGACAGAGCAGATCCCTACTGCTATTACCTGATAACTTTAATTGACACTACCAGCAAGTGGTATGGATGGCAGAATGAGGCGTTTCTCTGATGTGCAGCATGGGTTCAGACAAGGCCTCTGCGCTGTGGAACAGCGTCTTAACCTCTTTGGTGCTAGTGATGGCTAGGGGCTATCCAGGACCGCAGTTGGTGTGTGCTTTGGATGGCCCCCGGCAGTCTTAACACCCACCCACAGAGGAAGCCTGGTGCTCTCCCCATGGTAAGCCCCCCCACACACTCCCCGGTAGGGATGGCAGCCAAAGAGCTTCCACTGCCACCCCGGACCCCCCCACGGCATCTAATGATGTCAGCGCACACTGCATGCCAACATCATTAGAGGTTAACCCCGAAGTGCTGGAAGCCGTTTGCTTCCAGAGCATCTTCAGAGAAACTGGTGCATTTCTGCTTCGTGGGCGGGGTGTTGAAGAGAACAAGGAGGCATTTGGGGAAAGGAAAGGGTTTTCCTTTCCTCCGATGTCTCTTTGAGCATTCCTCCTGTACAATCACAACCTATTTATGTAAGGCACATCTCCTGCCAAGGGGGGCACAAACCAATAGGCACTAGGGATCATTTTATGTATGTTTCTTGTTTCTTTGAGGGGAGTGGCAGCTTGGGCAAGGGTCACTCCCTATTGGAGGGCATCAATTTTGGCTGTTTCTGACCCCCTTGGGGGCAAATTGGCCTCTTTATGTTAGGCCCATCTGTCCCTAAGAGGGGCAGAAACCTATAGGCACCAGGGATTGTTTCTTGTATGTTCGTTTTTTGTTTGGGAGTCGCCCCTTGGGCAAGGGTCGCTCCCCTTTGGAGGGCATTCATTTTGGCAATTTATACCCCCCTTTGGCAGCAGATCAGCCTGTTTTGTTAGGCCCATAAGCCCCAAGGGGGCAGAAAACCCGTAGACACCAGAGAAAATTCCTGAATGTTTGGTGGTGGGGTGTTTGTGTACTGGTGCATTATTTGCATTTCTAATCATAATGTTTTATCTCTCATTTTTATTCTATTTCAAAGCTTTTGATTTGTTTGCTGTGACTCCTGCTTGCGGGGTTGGCAGTGGTAGACCTGCAGTTTGTGTAGTTGCATGTGTTTGGTAAGAAAAACATTTTTGTACTGTTTACTCCGAATGGGTAACAATGCCATGCGTGAATTAGTTTTTTGTAAATGGTGTAATAATAGCAGCATATTTAGCTTATGTTTTATTGTGTGTGAAATTCTCCTTAGATTTGTGCACGATGTGAATTGTGTTTCTTATGTGTAATTTTATTTTGCTTTTCCTTTTTAGTGGAATATTGTTGGTATTTGCTGTGTCTGTGTAGAGTAGGTGCTGGTGAGTATAGCTGTCTCAGGCAAGTGAGTGGTTTAATTTTTGAGTATATAGGTCTTTGTGATAAAGCTATACTTTGTTTATTACTTATTTTACACAGTGTTGGTTGTTGTTGAAGTATTTGTCAAGCTACTTTTATTAGGAAGGATCATGGCTAGCCGCTAGATAACCACTCAGCAGGACGTTAGCATACTTTTTGAATCTTCCACTGACCATGATTTAGAGACCGACTGCATCTGAGGCAGTGGAGGAAGTGCAATATTCTGGCAGTGAATTTACTGTCCAAGAGAAATCATCTGATGATGAGGCCCCTCTCAGTGTGGATAAAGTGCCTGTTTTAGAGGAGGACACTGATGTGCCAATAGTGCAGCAGCCTAGGACTGAAAGGCTTCCCACTGAAAGAACTGAACTCTGGGTTGCCCCAAACATGGAGCAGCCGTCGTTACCTGCCTTTACTGGTGTCACACTGTGTAGAGTGAATACTGAAAACATTTTGCCTATACATTTCTTTGAGTTGTTTATGGACAATGTATTTTTGGATGAGATTGCTGAGCAGACTAATTTGTTAGCTGAATAGTATCTGAGGGACGCCGCTGGCAGACTTGGACCCCACTCTAGGGATGTCCGGAGGACTTCACCAAATCTGGAAGGGTTGGAGAGGTTCTTGAGTTTAACTTTATCGATGGGCTTGATAAGAAAACCATATCTGTCTTCATATTGGTCTACCAGTCCCTTAATGGTAACGGTCATATTTCCTGCAATCATGAGTTCTGATCGGTATTTGCTTCTGCTTTTGATGCTGCACTTTGTTGATAATGCTTTAGCGTGGCCAAGTGAAGTATAATTTTTATCAGTAAACTGAGGGGAACACTGGGTGGTAGGAAATTTGCGACAACATGCTGATCCCACACAGAAATGTGCAGAAAGTGTGATTATCAGCTAAATTTGAGGTTCAGAGGGGATAACGGTAAGAAAACGTTGGGGGATCCATGTAAGCCACACCTCCCTGGAATTCCCCGGATGTCTAGTTTTCAGAAACATCTGGGTTTGTTAGGATTCCCTAGATGGATGCCAAACCCAGGACCAAAAACGCAGGTGCTCCCCTTGCAAAAGCAGGTAGCTTTGTAGTAGATAATTTTGATGTGTCCACATTGTGTTTTGGGCCCTTCCCTGTCGCGGGCACTAGGTCCACCCACACAAGTGAGGTAACATTTTTATCAGGAGACTTGGGGAAATGCTGAGTGGAAGGAATTTATGGTTCCCCTCAGATTCCAGAACTTTACATCGCCAAAATGTGAGAAAAATGTGCTTTTATAGACAAATTTTGAGGTTTACAAGGCTTCTGGGTGACAGAACCTGGTGAGAGCCCCAGAAGTCACCCCACCCTATATTTCCCTAGGTGTCTATTTTTAAAAAATGTATGGGTTTGCTAGGTTTCCCTAGGTGTCAGCTAAACTAGAACCCAAAATTCACAGCTAGGAACTTTGCAAAAAACAAGTAATTTTTCAGTGGAAAAAATTGATGTGTCCACACTGCATTTTGGGGCATTTCCTGTCGTTGCAGTATGCCTACCCACACAAATGAGGAACCATTTTTATCAGGAGACTTGGGGTAATTCTGGGACAAAGGAAGTTGTTGGCTTCCCTCAAATTCCAGATTCCAGAACTTTACAGCACCGAAATGTGAGGAAAATGTATTTTTAGACAGATTTTGAGGTTAGTAAAGGATTCTGGGTGACAGAATCTAGTGAAAACCCCACAATTCACCACATCCTGGATTTTCCTAGGTGCCTAGTTTTCAAAAATGTACAGGTTTGCTGGGGTTCCCTAGGTCCGGGCTGAGCTAGAGTCCAAAATCCACAGCCATGCAGTTTACTAAAAAAGCGCCCATTTTCAGTGGAAAAACGTGATGTGTTGACGTTGTGTTTTGGGGCGTTTCCTGTCTTGGGCACTAGGCCTACCCACACAAGTGAGGCGCCATTTTTATCTGGAGACTTGGGGATTTCAGAATAGCAAAACAAGTTTTATTAACAATTGTCTTTCTCTGCTCACCTTCCAAAAGTAAGCTAGTGTGTAAGAAAGAAGATATGCAGTGTAGTTCACATGCTAGTATGGGTACCCCCAAATTCAGAGATGTGCAAATAACCACGGCTTCTAAACTCCATATCGTATGCCCATTTTGAAAATGTATAGGTTTCCGTGATACCTATTTTTCACTCTTTATATTTGACCAAATGAAGTGCTGAATACCTGGTACACAATGAAAACCCATTGCAAAGTGCAGCTAATTTATTGGCTCTGGGTACCTTGGATTCCTGGTGAACCTACAAGCCCTATATATCCCTGCAACAAGAATAGTCTAGCAGAAGTAATGTTAAATTGATTTTGAAAGCCTACCATAGCTGAAAAAAGTTACAGATGAAAACGTAGGCAAAAATGGCTGTTTGTTTCCAACTCAATTTCAATATTTATTTTATTTCAACTGTTAAATTCTAAGGCAAAAACTTGAAGGATCTACACAAATGAACCCTTGCTAAATTCAGAATGTATCTACTTTTCAGAAATGTATAGTTTTCTGGGATGCACTATTGGTTTTACACCTATTTCTGTCACTGAATGGAAGGAGGTAGAAATCACAAAAAATAGGAAAAATGGGGTACATCCCAGTAAATTGCCAAAACTGTGTTGAAAAATGTGGTGTTCTGGATCTAGCCTGATCCCGAAAGCTGTGAGGATGGCAATTTTAGCACTGCAAACCCTTTGTTGATGCCAGTTGCAGGGAAGCAACCATGGGGCAGACTTAAGAAAATTGGCACTGCAACCAGTGCAGTGCCACTTTTCTTGTGCCCCCTACCGCCACCATATGCGCACAGTATTTAAAATATGGCCCACTATGGCGCAGGGTAGGGGGGAATGGTGTAAATGGTTTTGACGCTATTGATGTACTGTTCAGATGTTGGCGCTAACCCTGAACAGTACACAGCGGCCCATTGTAACGAATGGTGTGCCCCCTTAACGCTTGCTTTGAGCAGTCGTTAAAAGTGCTGCAAAGAATGCCGCAAAGAAATCTTTTAGATTTATTTGTGACATTCGTTTGGACCCCCTGCACGGGGAACGCCCCCTTTGCATACATTATGCCTGTCACAGGCATAATGTGGTGCAAGGGGTTACAAAGTGGCGCAATGCATGCATTGTGCCACTTTGTAAATCAGGTGCAGTGATTTTGGCCTCGTTTGGCCACATTAGCGTCTAAAAGAATGACGCTAATGTGCTACTAGGAGGCGCTAGGCCCTCCTAAATCTGGTCTCATATGCTTTCTTCTGCAGTACTTTTTTCCCATTTTTCCCCAAAACTCACATTTTAGCTGTATTTTGGCTAATTTCTTGGTCCCCATGAGGGAAATCCACAAACTCTGGGTACCATTAGAATCCCCAGGATGTTGGAAAAAAAGGATGCAAATTTGGCATGGATAGCTTATGTGGACAAAAGGTTATGGAGGCCTAAGTGCAAACTACCCCCAAACAGACAAAAAAGGCTTAGCACAGGAGGGGGAAAAGGCTTAGCATCAAAGGGGTTAATCCCCACCTGATTGTCAGTAAGCACACATCGGCAAAGAGTGGAACCCTCCATTTAGGTTTTATGGACCTAGCGTTGGCATTTGACTCAGTGGATAGTGGGAAACCAAGGTCAAAATTGCTTGAAACGGGTATAGACACAGCACTGGTGCACTATCCAGCTTAGATGCATGAAAATGTAACAGGTGTGTAAGGTATGGGAGAAATGGTGAGTGACCTTGAGAGTCATCTTAATTCAGGGGAAGCAGAAACTCTGAAGGTGGGAGCCAGGTAACTGCCCGTCTTACTCTATGCACTACTACTGTTAGTGATTAGAGGTGGGCGATCTGCTTTCACCTGTGCTGTGGGCATAGCAAGAAGATGTGAGGCGAGGGACGCGAAGAGCATGTGCGTTTGGTTATACACAGCTTTGAATCGGCCCGAATAAGTGGCAGGAAGAAATTAGATTAATCTCGGTCTGTGCAACTGTTTGCGCCAAGGCAGTGGGGCACTGCCAATCCAATCCAGTGCAACCTTGGGTATGGTGAGCTCCTGGGGGTGTGGTACCGGTTGAATGGGTTGAGCTGGGTCAATGTGATTTGTTCCCCACTCCACCGTAGCCCAAGATACCCTGAACCTTTCCTGCTTTGCTTCTCCGTCACCTTGGAGCTACCTTGGGAGGATACAGAAAGGGCCACAAGCAGACGATTGCCAGTTGCAAGTAGCCGGTTCACTTGCCTTTGCCTCCCACCCTGCTGCCTTGCTTCACCTACAGAAAGTGTGTGATTGCAGCTACAGCACAAGTTGGAGTGCACCTCTTGGACTTTTACATTTACCTAGTTTGGCTCCTCTTCTTAGTGCAGCCACCTGCTGGGTCTGTGAACAGACATTGACTAATTTCTAGAGGCTTCTTCATGCTATGGTGGAACGATCAGAGTGGTGATAGAAGACGGATGAAATACTAAGCAGGGGAGGCGGCTGAGGAGCACACCATTTGCCCTCCATTAGAGGGGGCCACACAAGGGGGTCAAGCGCCGGGCAGCAGAAGCGGCTAAGCCAGGTTTTGGTGTGGCTTGCAACCCTGCACACCCCAAGCCACCATGCCCTCCCTGTGAGCCATTTCAGCCAACAATAAAGTGTCTGGAATGAAACTGCCTGAAAAGAATACCATTGCAAAGAGTGCACCCCATTAATTAATTAGGCTCAGCTCAGAATGACCCATCTTGGTGATTTACTCAAGTAGGTTGATAACATAGGTGCAGGTGGGAAGACACAAAATGACAGCAAAGGAATTGCGTTCTAGATACCTGATTTTTTCTAGGGCCTGTACTAAAGCCAAATATAACCCTTGAGTAATAGAGCACCTCACATCAACTTGATAAAAGGCAAGAACCAGATTTTCTCAACCTTTAATTCCCCCTCCTAATGAATCTGTGGTACTAATCCAAGAGGAAATGTCTTGCCCATTGAAAGAGCATTTTACCCTTCCGGACATAGATCCGGAGTTTAGTTGTAAGTACAGGCCGGAAGACAAGGATAACATTTTGCAAACTCTGTTTACACCTTCATTGACAACAGGCCTACACCTCTTTAGTAGCACGCCCTCGGACCACCTCAGCTGCTCCAGACTTAGAATTTATTGGCAATCAGTCATGCAATCCTGCAGGCCAGGAGGTGGCTCCCTGCACATGAACAAATTATCACTTCAAGGCAGCCACCCCATCATCATCCTGCAACAATTCCTGAGTTGCTGCAGGGAGCACTAATCTGTGCAGGTGCAGGGGATGACCACAAAATAAAATACATACAACACATTGTGCATGTATGTGAACATCATGTGTGCAGCTGAACCAGTGGCCGCAATCTTACCATTTGACAAGTTAGAGGGCTAGATCAAACAGAAAATGACGGTGTGTGCTGCTGTGCAAAATTAGGCAGCATCACCCACTGTCATTTTAAAAAGGCTGGGATGCACCATATACATTAGAATACACCACACACCTGCAAACCTCCATGCACAGGTGATATTTAGAGGTTGTGCACCAGTGCAGCCACCCTTGCACCATAGTGCAAGGCTGTCTGCTTTGAGGGAGAGAATGTTTATGTGCCGAAAGGAACACCATCCTGCACAACAAGCTGAAAGTGTGATTTGCTGTTACCCTGTGTGCTGCATAATGCAGCGCACATAGCAAAAGCAAAAAATACAGTACAAATGTAAGCATTACTTCTAGATTTTTCCATGATAAACATACCCCTGGGCTGGTGTCAGATATTGGCCCAGTGTCCTGAATACAAATAGTCAAAAATATGAGACAGTGTCAAAACGCAATGGGTGTTTCCGTGGTGTGCACACGGCAACACCCATTGCACACACCTTCCACGCAAAGTGTTGGGTGTGAAGGGGCCATATACACAAGGTGGCATCAAGGCACAAAAAGTGGCTTCATGCCACCTAGTAATTACTGAGCTTCACCAAAAGTTATACTGAGGTGGCATTTTGGGCACCTACATATGCCCAAAATACCTAGTGTATATTCATGAACCCCAAGCGCCACCAGAGCATCACTTTTTGAGATGCTCCAGTGGAGCAAAGCCCTGTGCAGTATTTACAAGGTGGTGTTAGGCCACTTTTTGTGCCTTAACGCTACCCTGTAAAAAAGGGCCCCTTCACACTCATCACTTTGCGTAGAAGGGGCACGCAATGTGTGTTACTGTGGGCATTCCACAGCAACACCCATTGCATTTTGACTCTACCTCAGATTTACGAGTATCAGCAAACCTGAGGCAGCGCAAAAATCTAAAGCCATCCCAGGTGTGGTGTTAGCAAGGCGCAACCAGGAGATATACATGTATTCCCCCTTGTTTTTTCATTTCTATGTGTGCTGTATTCTGCAGTATACACAGTGGAGCCAAATCGCCATTGATTGTGTATGTGCAGGAACGGATACTTTCCCACACATAAACAATCAAACCTTTCAACGCAAACATCCTTGCACGAGGACCCAGAGATAATCTTTCAGAGGACCGTGGTAGGAGTCCAGTGGGAGCTGGCAAAGCAGGTTCGGGTGGGGATGGAGACCATGGCAGGCAGCCTAGAGGGAGTGCGGAGGTGCCTCAGTCCAAATAAGGACAATTCAGCTGCCATCAGAGGCACTTACTCTGACACAGTCTCTGGCGTACATACCTGCTGTCATAAAGCAGAGGCTACAACAAATGCCCTCTCAAAATGCCAGCAGCATGCAGAATACCCCGGAGTCCATAGAGTGGGAAGTGGCCTCCCTCAGGGAAAACATGGCTGCCTACCACCGTGATGTTGTTGTGGTCTTGAAGAATCAGCAGTTCCTCCTTGCAGCAGTGATGCCTTATGTATTGCCCCAAATGGCAGCTGCCGAGACCTTTGACTCCACATCTCTAGCCCCTGAAGTGTGTGTGTCCACTTCTAATTCTTCAACAGCATCAGCCATGGCACAGGAGGCACCACACACATCAGAGGATGAAGATGAGGAAGGAATAACATTCATAAAGAAAAGCACCAGGTAGCACCTGTCTGTGCAACATGGACAGTTTCTCCTTATTTCTGGGCTTAAGATCATGCCACAGTTGTGACAGTAGGAAATGTGCCCTCTTCACCTAACCACAGTTGAATTGTCTGCTATGTGCTGTCATTGTCTCTTCCATACCAATTGGCAATTGTATGCCCTCCTCACTAATGCACACTGCTCCTAACCGTGTCTCATGACATGTCCCTCAACCGTGGACTCCGATAGTGCTGCATATGGCATAAGTTCACTCATGGGGTCTGTGAAATGGATATTGTTTAGATAGCACAATTACAATTGCACCTGTGAATAAAGCACCTTGTACACAGGTAGCATTTCTATGTTTACTGTGATCCATCTACTCAACTAAAAGATAGCATTGTGTCAATCCATGTCAATGTGTGCAGAATATCAGTACATAAGTGCATAACTGTCAGACACTAAGCCACACACTAGGATCCGAGCAAGAGAAAGCTGAATAATGGTTTTGTCGGCTGCATCCAACTTTCTGTGAATACTAAGGGGGTGATTCTAACTCTGGCGTGCTGGAAAAATTGAAATAAGGGATTTGTCATCTTACTCAGTGGCTTATACATATGCCACCCAAACAGGTTTTGGAACACCCTTTAATACTGATACATGGCACAGGCCTCATTTGGTGCTGCTCATTACCGAGTTGTACCTAGACATGTTTCACAACACTTTGTAATGGTTGTGCATGGAAAATGGTACATCTGCCCAGCATCGGCTTCATTATTGTACATCTGAATTGCAAGCTTAAGGTGGTGCTGGGACTCTTCATACAGGTAGCATACGACATGTCCACATCCACAAGCATCACATGCAGCACTCCACTATATATGCTATTGTCATGCACATGCAAAAGTAAGGACTTTGTATGGAAATGTGAGACTTACCAACTGCTCCACCAATCTCAATATCCAGATGATCCAGCAGATCCTGCTCCCTTGTAACCAGATCTGCCCATCAATGCTTGAGTTGTTGGTTGTTCCTTCCACTGCCAAAGATCCATGTGAGGTGGTGGTAGCCAAGGATTACACAGCCATCCAGTTCAGCATCATAGACAGGTAGTGCTGAACATGCCAGATAAACCCCCCATCTCATCGGCCCACATGCGCGGCATCGTCCCTTTCCCAGACATCCTGCATATGCAGTTCACCAAAAACAAAAACAAAATAAAAACCTAACACCTAACCTAACTACCCCAACAACTAAACTACCCCAGACAAACACCCCCCAATACAGAGACAAATACAGTACAATTACAATACAAAAGACAAGTTTAAAGACAAATAAGAACAAGACCTACAGGACACAGCACAATAAACACTCCAAACACTCCAAATCACCTGCAGCATCAGCTCCACACACCCTCACACAGTCACAGACAAAAAGACTGTGAGGTGAAAATGAACTCATTGTACCATGTTTGCAGGCAGGATGTCCTGTATCATCACTTCCTGGGCATGTGTGTCATGTTTCCAGTCATGCATCGTTTTTTTTTAAAGCATGACGGTCATGCATCTTTTTTCTCACCATTAGCGTAAAATTGCCTGCAGACATGCGATAGATGTTCAGGGGCTAGGTGTCTTTTAGCTTAGGGGTATTGTATGGTATATGCGTATGACAGACATGCGTGGATTTGACACCATGGTGCGTTAAGAGGTGTGTGTACGTGTAATTGCTGCTCAGGGCCCATGCATCATTTTACTAATATTGCAATGTGGAGTTTATGCATTTGCGTCTTTTTTTTTTTACGCATGATGGAATTGCGTGGATTTTTACATTGTAGGCCTTGAGTGCAGCCTGATTCAGTTAATATGTCATGAGTTGTGCAAACAATGTTGTATGTGTGGTATGGCAACAGATGTGTGACTGTCCAGTCATGTCATTACGGTGACAATGGGATGTTGAACCTATAGGTTTGTTTATTTTGTTTATGAGTCTGCAGCATGCGATTACTCATACCTTTTGCATATGTGCAAATGTAGTTTCACTGTGTCCACATACATGTTGGCACATGTGTGCTATGTGTGTACATATGTGTATGTATAGTAATTTGTTATGTCTGAGATACAAATGTACACATACCTAGAACACAATATTCACGGTGGCCTATGTCCAACACATGGTAAGGCATGTGACAACCATGACAATTTGTACTCACAGTATTCAGTGGACTTGGACTGCACTGACATCACATAAACCCTGGCAATTTGCATGTGCATGAGTGTCCACTCTGAGGTGTGTTGTTGGATTTTACTTCATGTTGCTCTGCTACACCTGTGCCATTTGGTCCCCCATGCATCTTAGTTGCAGGAGATGTTATGTACACATATGTTAGTGAAGGTTGGTATATACTGTGTGTGTGTGTATAGACATGTGTTGTGTAATTTCTGTAACATATGATGACAGTGGTGTGTTCATGGAATGTGAAACCTCAAATTACTCTCTTCCTGCATGGAGACATGTTGGCATTTGACAAATGCAAGTGTTGTCACATCAGTGCACCCATGTTTCCGTGTGTTGGAACACATTTGAAGGTCATTTCTTACAGTCACTGATCTTGTGATACCTATGCCCTAACTTTTGTGCTCGGTTGCCTTCTGTTCAGAATCCATACACATTTCCATGCCTGAGCCATTACAGTGGTACATGTGTGCTGAGTTATGTGGCATATGTGTGCATGCCACCAACTAGGCACTCACATTTGTCCACATCATGTTTGTTATGACTGTCACAAAGAATGGCATACCACTGTGTATCAGTGTTACAGTCTGGCATAGATGGCAACCTACTTATCATCAGAACTGTTTGAGTTTGTATGGCAACACAAACCCATAGTTGCATGTGAAGGGGCAGGTTAATGGAGCTCCAGTTTACTCAGCATCATGTGCACATGCATCAGGCCCATGACAATGTCATATGCTAATGTAGCGAGAGCAGTGGTGTGTAGGGTTATTGTGCAGGGACCTAGGGCCATATGTGCAAACACTTTTTCCCATAGACACAGAATGGGTAAAAACATTTGCTACATCTGGCCCCTAGCCTTTTCATGATTTCTACTCAGCAGAACTTTTCACACTCCCCAGCAGACTCATGCACAATTGTGGTCATACAGACCAGGATATCACATTTTCCTCTGTGGTACTTGATGTCAGCTTTCCCCTCTCATGTACAGAGCATGGGTGCTTGCACATGCAGGACATGTATCATTATTTGATGTCCTTAGTTGTTTCCATGGGCAGCTTGTTGGGCTTGTATATCTGTTGTGACTTCAGTATTGGAAATGTGCCAGGGTAGAGATGGTGTTGTCTGTCACAGCCTCCTGTCATGGTGGCATGCAATGGGCAAATACTATAGTATGCTAGTACCAACATGACAGGGTTATGCACTGACCTGGCCACCTTCTCTGTACATATGTTAAAAGTTGACATGTAGACATTGATGTGTTGTACAGTCAGTGTGGATGTATGTGTGTCTCTTCTCCATATATTCCTGCACTACTGGTAAGGCATGTATTGCCACCTACATTGCTACCATTCTTTAGGCCGCTTGCCCTTTGTACACATCTTCTACAGCAACATTGTCTGATCATACATGAATGTGATGCACCATGTGATGTGTAATTAGAAGATGTAAACATCTCCTTCTACTGGCTACTTGATAGTTATGGTTCCATTGACGGTATTTGTGAGATGTAATGAGTTCCACACACACATTACATTACTCCTGCAACAGCACTTGTGTTGACTCCATTTCACCTCCCATGTTGTATTTGCAGGTATCTGGGGTGTCTTTAAGCTGACCATCCACAACCTCCACTGAACATGGGTATGCATTTCTTCCAACATGCCACAAACTAGGTAACTCTTACCATGACTGAATGATATTGAGGTGTGAAATCATCTCAGTGCTGTACTGTTCATTAGCCAATCGCAATGTATATATGGCTACGTCTACTCCCACTCAGTTTGATGTTGTGTCTCAGACATTTTTCAACAATGCTGAACGTAGTAGCACATCCCACACCTGATTGCAATGTTGGAGGCCAAAACATGTCTGGGGCAATTTGTAACTGTTGCTATCATGCATGTGAGTGACAATGTGTGGCATGTATTGCTTTGTGCTATGTGATGTAGTTATACACAGCAAACTAGGTATACATGCTGATACTTCAAGAATTGTTGATACTGGCAAACCCATTGCTACCTAGGACATACACCTGTACATCAGTCTTCACATGTTTGCCTGGATTTACTCTAGGCATGTGTCAGACAGCCAATTTGTGTGACAAATGTGCACCTCATGATAAATAGTGAGTATTGACACTCTCCCTACATTCACCCCAGATAAAAATTTGGTGGTGCATTGTCCCAATAAATCCATGGATCCTGACTATGGGTCAAGTGTTTGGATAGTGATTCTGCACCCATAGCTGATTATTTAGTTTGACAATCAATTGCGCACTCCAAAGCTAACGTATGTGTGCCATACATGAAGTACAGTCCACTATGTGCCAGGGTTGTGCCCAATGGCAGTGCCAGGACAAAATCCCATGGATACACTGTGCAGGCTCAGCATCGGACATTGGTTACAATCCCTGGACATTTACTGAAGGGCAACAGTTACCAATGATGTTCCACCCTTGTCACACATGTACCTTCAGGCAAAGCTTCTGTCACCATGAGTTGTGACAGTGTTCTGTTCCTACATAACTTGATATCCATTTGCTGACAGTCCCTACCTTATGTGTGCCCCCTTGCATACATCCTGTTAGGCATGGTGTTGTTGTGGTGAATGGGCTAGGTATTAGCACTTTGCCCACTTGACAGAACAATATACGTAGTGGTGCATGGATCTAGACCTTCAGGAGTCACATGCCCTCAAATTGTGTGTCACTGATATGTGAGATGGAGGCAGTAGACCCTCTTACGTCATAAACGATGTTGCTAACATACTTGTCACCCTTGTGTATGTAATGGAGAATTAGTAGACCAAGGAGAATCAGGTGCAAAGTATTTTATTTGTGCTATTTACAATGTGATATTTTTAGTATAGTGACTATGTATATAGGTTCTCAACAATGTGGAGTCACCTACAAACTTCTGCAGCAGTGTTCTGTTGTTCCCTCTCCGCATTATCTGCTCTATCATCATCCTACTCCTCATTGGGGACATCAACCTGTTCATCACAGGGGATATTTGTTCTGACACAGATGTTGTGAAGGATTGCACATGCCAGAATTTTCTTGCAAACAAGTGGTGGTGCATACAAGAGACTTCCTCCTGTCAGGGCCAAGCATCTAAACCTGGATTTTCGGAGCCCAAATGTCCTCTCCACCACATTTTCCTGTGTCCCTCATTGTAGGCCCGCTCTTCCACCCTTGTGGGATTGGCAAATGGGGTCATCACCCACAGCTGTATGCCATACCCTTGATCAGCTGCAAAGGATAGAGAGAAGATATGTTGGTAAGTGTTGATAGTGGTTTGGAACATACCGTGGCAGTTGTACTTTTTAGTTGGAGTGGTGACACAAACTTGCTTGTGGTCGAGTGTATGTTCCTGTTCTTGTGTAATGGTTTCATTGGACTGTGGTGATGGACATGACAATCTTGGGTAGTGACTCAAGGGCCTGGGAATTTTTATTTTGATCCCAAAATTATGGTTATAATTTAGGTAAATGTGTTGTGTAGTCCATATTTGAAGCAGTGTTCTATTGTTAGATGGAACCTACCACCTCTTTGCACCACAATGGTGTCAGATGTTGAAACACCATAGTTGTCCTACAAAACCAGACTGTGCCATCCATGTTACCATGTGCCCTACTGATGCAGTGTGACACTTTGTGACTCTTTGTGACAGATGATGGTTGTGCCAGCCGTTAAGTGTACGAGAGTGTGTATCACACATTAGTAGGATGATGTAATTTGGTGCAGTAGTATCTCCTAGCTTCCAATACATGACTTCTTACAGACACTTTCCACACATGCACAGTCCAGGCTTTGGGAGGGGGCACAGCTATTTTTCACATAGGCCCCTTAGTACGGTGCATGTAAGGTCATGTATGTCCTCTATACTCCTACCGAGTCCTACTATGACATCCATGATTGTTAGAGTTTTTCACAGACTCATCACCATGGTGGACCATTTCTGGTGTTCGCAACGGACATAGTGGTGTCAGGGGGCACTAGGGGTGCATGTGAGGTGGCACTGGAGTAGGTGCTGGCTCATTTCTCATGATTCAGCCCCATGGTCTTCAATAGCAGATATTTTTGTATATGTATGTGTGCAACACAATGCAGCAGACAGGCGAATGTGCACACTACAGGTATTTCAGGTTTGTGTAGTCGATATGTATTTGGTTATGGCACCACTTGGGTGGCATTTGATTTAGGTTCTGTCAGAGGCTTGCACACCATGGTTTACGTGGGACTGTGCTTATGTGTGACTTACTCAAAATGACCATGGCCTATGCCATTGACATGCCTGTGCGCTTCTTTGTTTGGTGTAATGTGTGTGTGTGAGTAGTATTTAGTTGTCAATCTGTGGATACTTGTAGAGGTTTGTCAGCAGCTTTGTACGCAAAGGGGACTTGGCTCCACCTGTGCACACGGGCTGTGCCATTCAGGGTGTGGCTGTGTTATGTACATTTGGGTGTATGTGTTTGTGACGTGCAATGTATGCAGTGTAGTGTGGCATGTTGCATATGTATTGTTGCCTGTACATCTTTGTAGCCCTGACCATGTGTATGTAGTGTTGTGTTTGTCTTGTTTGTCCTAGATGGTTGGTGTTTTGTGTGTTATGATTGGTATGGTGGCTTACCTATGAGTAGACCATTGCCATATTGGCCATCCTGGAACCGCTCATTGATGGTGCAATGGTGAAAGAAGTATGCATCTTTGACACCACCAGGATATTTTGCAAGGATGTTGATGAAGAGCCCTGCACATTGATAGAATGTGTGTGCTTGCGGTTCCTATATAGGTGTTCTATTGCTGCAGGTGGCATGAGTTGCACATGGGTAGAGTCCATTGCACCCGGCACACATGGAAACCCAGCAATTTGATTGAAACCTTGCTTGGTTTCCTGTTGAAGATACTGGGTGTTTGGGAAGCAGATGTGGTGGGGGGTGTGAGGCATAGGATAGCGCCCAGGACCTTTGGTAGAAAGACCAAAAAAGGTGACTAGGAGATACCAGCCACTTTTGCACCCGTTATCTAAAATGATCCAGACACCAGCATATAGAGGAAAGCGAGGAGTTTTGTCATGGGTGGAATGTTAGTGGGTGTTTGCACCCTTGCTGTGATGTGTTGAGCAATATGGTGCAGCAGGCGAACAATGGACTCCCGGTTGAGTCTGTACATCCGGATCTTGTCCTCTTATTCCAAAGATGGTTGTGCGCTGTCTGACAATTCTCTCCCTCCTTCTGCGCTGCATTCGTGGCTGCTGTGGTGGCGTTTGGGGTTGCTGTTGTTGTGGTGGAGGGATCTTCTGTCTTCGCAGACATCTGTGGCATGTACCAAGCTGGAGCAGTACCACTCCATGTCGTCCTGGTGGTTTTCAACGCTCCTTCTGTGTGTTTTCCTTGAGTGGTGTTTTGTGAGCCTCTTTACAATGCCTGGTCTGACCAGGCGTTAAAATGTGACGCTAAACGGACTTAGCACCATTTTTTGAGTCCACTTACTTGGCTAGCGTTGTTTTTGTGTCAGTAGGTAAATATGGCACTAGAGGGCTAGCGCCTTATTTAGGAAGGGAACGCCTACCTTGCATCTCATTGTCTCAATGAGACACAGGGTGGTTTGGCGCTCCTTTCAAATGGCGCTAACTCCTAAATTGTGACGCCAGACAGGTCTAGTGTAAAAATATAAATATGGAATTATTGTTGCACCTCTTTAGTGTCAAATAAAATGACGCTAAGGCAGCGCAAACATTTCTTAAATATGGGTCCAGGTGTTCTGAGAAAACTGGCCTGACATGACAACACATATATTTCTGTGTATAAGAGTTGGGGACATGATGAACGCTTTGTACCGGCAATAATTCGTAACTTATCACGTACAACCTTGGACACTTGGACAGAGCACAGAATGAAAATGCTGTGCAGAGAAAAGAATAACAGAAGTCTGTTTAAAAGGACAAGCTGATAAAATAATAAAAACATCTCCTTTAAAATGGGGCTTCTGCTAAAATAATAGGAAAATAAAAATTAATGCTTCGGAGTGAAAGGGCACAAGCTGCAGGCCTAGACTAAAATAACATGCCTGTTTAATAGCTAAAGTAACCTCACACCAAGAAATCCATTGTCCATTTTAGCTTTATTAGAAAAATGTGAGGTGGCGTCTGACTCTATCCGAAACACAGTTACCATGACGTTGAAGATACTAATCAGTTCTAAAGAAGATAGGGAAAAGGTAACACTAGGGGCCATATTTATACTTTTCGACGCACAACTGCGCCAACGCAGTTGTGCGTCAAAAAATGTAACGCCGGCTAACGCCATTCTGAAGCGCCATGCGGACGCCGTATTTATTCAATGACGTTAGCCGGCGTTAGCCGGCGGTGCTGCCTGGTGTGCGTAAAAAAAAATTACTTACATCAGGCAGCGCCGGCGTAGGGGAAAATGGAGCTTGGGCGTCAAAAAATGGGGCAAGTCAGGCTGAGGCAAAATTTTCGCCTCAACCCGATTTGCGCCATTTTTTTGGACTCACAACCCCCATTGAAATTACTCCTGTCTTAGCAAAGACAGGAGTCATGCCCCCTTGCCCAATGGCCATGCCCAGGGGACTTATGTCCCCTGGGCATGGCCATTGGGCATAGTGGCATGTAGGGGGGCACAAATCAGGCCCCCCTATGCCACAAAAAAAAAAATATATATACTTACCAGCACTTACCTTAATGTCCCAGGGGTGGGTCCCTCCATCCTTGGGCGTCCTCCTGGGGTGGGCAAGGGTGACAGGGGGTGTCCCTGGGGGCATGGGAGGGCACCTCTGGGCTCCTTCCGAGCCCACAGGTCCTTAACGCCTGCCCTGACCAGGTGCTAAAAAATTACGCAAAAGCGGCTGGACGCCATTTTTTTGACCCGCCCACTCCCGGGCGTCATTTTTGCCCGGGAGTATAAATACGGCGCACATGCCTCAGAGTCATTTTTTAGACGGGAACGCCTACCTTGCATATCATTAATGCAAGGAAGGTGTCCATGCTAAAAAATTACGCAAACTCCATGAACTTTGGCGCTAGATGCGTCTACCGCCAAAGTATAAATATGGAGTTTGTTTTGCGTCGAATTTGCATAAAAAAACGACGCAAATCCGGCGCAAACAGAGTATAAATATGGCCCTAGATATTTTGAGAATGACTGACCAAGGGGCATCTATGGGTACAAATTCAGAAGAGGTCACCAATGTTTGCATCCCACGAGTCTCAAGTCTCGATTTCTGCTCACAAGCAGGAAAGCCTCAGGTTAAAACATGTGCGGACATCTCCAAAAAAGGCTGCAAGTTAGAAGGCCCTACTCTTTCAATAGGATACAATTTGACCCTTGCTCTCAAGATGCTACAACAGCTGGTTCCACTGCAAAATCTTCAAATCGAGAACATGAAGTGTTTTCTATCTTCAAGCTTCCTTGCCAGAGTTAAGTGTGGCTGCTTCAACTGGGAATACAGAATAGTGCAAGAGCAAAATAAAAAAACGGAGAGGGGAGAAAGGAGGAAACCGACAAATTTAGAAAAAAAGGTCCCAAAAATGTTTGTTGTTTTAGAGATGGGGTAATCACCTCCCAACTGATTGAGGGACCCTTACACGGTCACAATCTATAACAGTGAAATCCAGGTCCACTGTCCCCAACTATCATAGCCCCTGTAGAGAGGACCAATCCGGAGACTGCGGTGGTGCATTCCACTGTTTCACTTACTCTATGCCTTTCTTCACTTAATCTGGTGGACACACCATTTGTGGACTCATTTAAAGCAAAAGGAGTTTTGAAACTATCAGATCAGGAGATCATTCCTTTCCACTTATGTGATGTGACTTCCCCTATGTTTGACTCTGTCCCCCTTTTTGATTCTGATTTAATCCTGAATCGCTTAGCTTTACTTGCATGCTTTGCAGATATTAAGAATTTGAATTTGATTCAAAGCAGTGACATTTCATTGGTTTACCTGTCCTATAATGAGCCATGGACTAAAGCAGGGGTAATTTTTCACTCTAAAATTGTTGCGAATATGGTATTGAAAAACAGTGAATGTTTACAATGCACAGGTATCGATGTGTTAAACATTTTTGAGGGGAGTAAAAGTGGGGACAAGAGGTTGGATTTAGAGGAAAAAAATGGTGGGGAAAGGCAGTCGCATTCTCTTAATGGGGGCCCTTTAGTCAATCCAAAGGGACTGAAAGTTCCTATAGGAACAAATGAAAGATGTGTGACCAACGGGCATTCTGTTAACACGTGTGTTGATTGTGTAAATGACAAAATCCAACAAGCATTGGGAAAGTCAATAGGTTTCACCAATGTAACTTAGTTTTGCTTTGGTATTCTTTTATATTACTTTGATTGCAGTATATGCTGCTATCTAACCGGACTATTTAAATATGTGAAAGTTAATAGAAAATCCACTGAACACTGATAATTGCTACATTTAGCTACTAAACAAGCATTCACAAGCGTTTATGCAGATTTCCAATGACCACACATCTCAGAAAAAGCCCCAGTTCAATAATTAACATCACACAGTCTAACATCTGCAGATGAGGGCATAGCAGTGCAAAATAAAACCAAACAACAAGTTATAAACATCAAGCAAGGTCTTTAAAATTAGCACATCATTTGTTGCTCAAGTCACTTTGTAATCTCAACTGACACCCTGGGGAGAGGATGTGACAGAACGGCCAGAGATGCAAACTTTGGAATTGTGGAACCAGGTCTGAGTCTCGTCATCTGCTCAACATCCTGTGATCCTAGGCAAATCACTGACTCTCCCTGTGACTATAAAAAAATCAAGCGAAATATGTACTCCTGGCACCAAAAATGTGGGCGAAACCAAAGCTCCTCTCCAGTAATGCTCATATAACTGTCTGGCGAAAGTTGCACTGCCAAGCCAGACTATAAAAAGAAAGGAGTGTATAACCACAAAATGTGCTCAGGCGTCTATTCAGATAAATAGGTGAAATACTTCTAACTTGGTGTACCTGTGCACAACAGTCCACAACTGCACAAAATTATGTCCAAGGTGCCCGCCTAGCTCAAAACTGCACAAAATTATAACCAAGGGGCCCGCCTAGCTCACACTCAGGAAGCTTTTTCCTTGTCTACTATGGGTTGATCCTTTCACCTTTTTACCCTTCCCTGGCATCTTAAGCGCACAATCAAATTGCAGCCTGTAGTTCTGGAGTGCAGCAGTATAGCAGGGAAGTCACGACTACAGCTCCAGTCTGCCACGTCTCAGTTTGCAGGTCAAGCAGCTGCCTATGCTGATGGAATAACCTAAAATACGCTGACTGCCTAGAAAACAACCACAATCTTTACTAATGCAGGATACAAACCAGAGACAATGTGTGTTTTCCATTCCCAACATCATTAATATTGTTAACAATGAGTTAAACGTGATTGCTTCGGACGTTCCTCTGACACGCTGACTTCTGAATAATGCATAATGACCAAAAATATAGTTAAGTACAACAATCAGTTAAAATAAACCAAGAAATGAGGCACTGTGAATCCTCCTGCCTTTGGCATGACTTGCTTTGTGCAGAGTGCACCTTTAAATGTTGCTGCTGTGGAGTTACACACCTTACAGTGTAAGCAAAGTGATAGCTTTGTAATATATTTTATTTTAGGCTTTGAGGCAATGATTACAAGTAAAGTTATAAGAAAGTATACAAATATAATAGCTCAATCAGATCTCAAACAACCCCATGACCTGCAGCGAGACTCCTATTGTGACTTCAACCTCATCTTATGATTGAAGATGTAATGTTTCGCCTCCCCCTTCGAGATTGCTTTCAGGGACCTGCATGTACATTTGTGGGGATCCATAACTGACACCTGCTTGCTGTAGTGGCGCATCACTTGGACACCATACTTCTTTCGGGGGCAGACATCATTCCCATGCACTGTCTGAGGTAAATTCTGAAGTCGTTTGAAGACTGTTAATGTTGGGATTAGAGCTCCAGATTTGTGTTAAACAACACAGGAAAAACAAGCATCACCAAATGCGAGCATAGAGATAGCATATGAACCAGTGCTCTCTTATGGACTGCTACTTTTGAAACTAAAAAAAGTACCTTTGCATGTGCACGGACACTGGCCACCGGAAGTAGTACATGGGCGAGGCTCCACAGCATGATGACGGAGACATGGAGGAGGCTCTGACCAGCCTAGTGATGTAGGAGCCTTTGTAGAAGCCAGGTAACGTTAAGTACCCTCAGGGGGGAGCTATGTGGGAGCTAGTCAATGCTAAATAAAGTGAGATAGGACTCCGCGTGGGACACAGCCAATCGTAAGTATAGGTGAGTTAGAGGCAGGTGCTAAGCCCCTTCTAAGATTGTTTTTAATTACATGAAATTTCGCAAGCACACTGCAAGCACTGTGCAGGCAAAACCTAAAAATGGAACTGGTTGGTCGGTGCCTTAAACAGTGCTCAGGTGCCACTTCCCACATGGCCATATCATAATTAGCAATCAATTAAAAGTGGTCTCCTGGAATGTGGCAGGAATACAGAAAGGTAAAACGAAGTTGCAATTCTTATGTGATCTAAATGGTGATATAATCTGCCTCCGAGAGACTTGGGACCTGATTTAAGAAAATCTTAAATTAGATCTACTCCCTCACATTTGGGGAAGACAGCTGGATCAACTTCATCTCCGCTTTAAATGTGGCAAATAGTGAGTCAGAAAGGCCTATCCACCAGCCATGAAGGAAATTGAGTCGGCCATTTTAGGAATAAGCTCCCTGCTGCAATTGGTCCAGATGAGGTATCAATCTCTGTAGTAAAACAGGAAGCAACCCTTGGGCAACATTACTGTTTCTGGTCTTTAAAACTTGTTCTGCAAGTAGGAAAATTTCCCCCGCTTGGACTGGAAGCATTATTGTCCCTCTTTTTAAAAAGGGAGACCATAATCTTCCAGTTAATTTTTGCCAGATTTCTTTATTAGACGTAGTGGGTCTTTTCCAAATGTTTGTTGGCACAGTTAAATTCTTGGGCAGATGAAAATAAAATCATACCACTTAAGCAGACGGGAACAAACATGGAAAGCTAGACAATATAGCTGCTCTACATCTAATTAATTAGAAGGATGTGTCCATCAGAAGCGGTGCAATGTATGCCACATTTATAGATTTCTCAACTGCTGTTGCTAAGGTAAATTGATTGGAGCTGTGGAAAAAGCTGTTGGATCTTGGTATCTCATGTACTTTATTGCATCTAATTATTGCTCTTCATTCTTTCACTCGCTGTAAAGGATTATTAGACAGAGACCGTGGGCTTTCAATGGAAATCTCTGCAAAGAAAGGCCTAAAGCTAGGGTGCCTTCTAGCCCCACTGCTGTTTTCTTTATATATCTCGGATCTTTCCGCTTCTCTATCACAAAGTACAGGTTTATCACCGATTACTGGGGGACAGCCAGCCTCATGTCACCTGTATGCGGATGACATAGTAATACTATATCTCACCCGAAGGGTCTCAATAATGGGAGGCATTGCAACAATTTTCTGATGTACACTACTTAAAGATTAACATTTCCAAGAGTAACATTTTCTGCTTCCATGGTGAGAGAAAAAAACTAAATATGCCAACTTTACTTGGCACTTGGGTGCCCAAAAATTGAAAGTGGTGAAGATCTATACCTTCATAGGGAAAATAATGTGCAAGAACTTGTGTGACAAATAACATATGGAAAGCCCAGTATCAGGATAAGAGTTTGAGTACATTTTGTGGGGCCACAGGTAAAAGACATTTCACCCACCTTTTAGCAGTTTATCAGACTAAAATCCCCGCTACCCTACTTTATGCAGCGGAGTGCATAGATATTGCCAAATGGGGATTTTGGAGTAAAATTGAGGGGCAAGTACTGAGAAGACTTACCTCATGTAACACCTCAATATAAGTGGCAGTATTAAGGGTGGAAATGGGTATTAAAAGTGCTTTTGTCTAAGGCCTGGCGGTGTTGTTCGATGGGTGGCCTGTCTTGAGAGGAGTGAAGGGGACACACTAAGGCACTACCCAAGGAAAGAAATCCTGGTAGATAAGAAGGATAAGACTCTAGTCTACAGGAATTTATTGTTTTCTACAGCCCAACTGGGGCTGGAACCAGGCTTGGTACTTTCTCTCCCTGTTCCCCAATTAAAGGCTAGTTTTAAAACAAGCCTGGCAGGCCTTAAGCTTTCACTTGGACAGCGAGGCTTGTACTAAAAAAAAGGCATACCAAAAGATAAAAGATACCATTTTTACAAATAAAGTAGAGCCTTATGTAAAATGGAACATGCTTCATGGGGTCAGATGATTCTGGATCTTGTTGCAGTTGGATATGCTACCTTTAAATTGCTTAACAGTTAAATGGTATGGACCCTTAAAGTATGACATTTTTTGCCAGAATGGGATTCAAGATCGGAATCATGTGTTATTTGTCTGCCCCACTCTTTTATTGTATCTCTGTAAATAGTTGAGGCCTATTTTCTTGAAACTGTCTGTACGTTCCTCCTCAGAAGCTCTACAGTTATTAATTGATCCCCCTAATGAATTGTTCTGGTATTACATTTTTACATTTTTTAAATGCCTTTTAAATTTATATTGATTATGTTATGAACTTTGGGCTAGTGATTTGAATTGGGGTATGCCTTAATTAATCTGATGAACTTTAAAGTTTTATAGAAATAGGATCTGTTGTGTTTATTTGTATGAATTTCTTTAATGTGGATCTCCTCAGACTTCCGAAAACATAAATAAAATAAAGCTTGACTTGAACTTACTATGTGCAAACGATTGTGTCCTAGTATCAAGAACGAGTGTAGGCCTACAATTTTTTTTTTATTTGTTTGTCTCATATATGAATGGTTTGGGCTTTAAGACAAACACTTCCAAGTCTCACTTCATGGTTGTGGGGTCATCCATCCCTACCTTGAAACCATGTACTACCAGTGGAGACAAACTCATCTATGTCCCATCCTTTACTTATTTACGGGTCCAGTTTGGCCAAAAAGGTACCTAGTCACATTTAATAAAAGCCAGGAAGCTACGGTTCAAACAAACTACCAAGGCCCTATTTTGATTTGCAGGGAAACTGGACACTAACCCCTTGGATACTATGGTCAATATTTGCACTGCACTTTGCTCCTCTACAGGTATATATAGAGATGAGGTACAGGGGTATCGAGATGTCACCAGCCTACAGGTTGTGGACATTTTTTTCTTTAGAAGACTTTTGTCAGCTCCCAAAAGCCTTCTTATTTTACAATGTGATACGGAGCTAGGCATGGTTACCTTGGAAGATTGCATTAAACTAGCACCATTAATGTTAATGAGAGTAATCTGGGCTTAGAAACAAACATGTCTTAATCAGGCCATAATTAAATACTGTCTGCTTCTTGTCAATGTACATAATATGGCTTGGCTGAGATACATAAAGAGACAGTTTGATACTTTAGGTAGAATAAATTGCTATCAGAATCCACAGCAAATTGCCACTATCTCAAAACAGCAGCTAAAACTGGATTTTTTAGCCACATGCAAAAACAAAAGAGAGTGTCTAGAGATGGGAAGGAAGAAGGTGGATGAGTATCTCCATCTTGTAACTTCAGGCCTTATGTTACCTTATCTTTTGTTCCAATTCACCCACTCTCAAAGCATTTCTCTGATTAGATTCAGTGTAGCCCATCTTCTGGTTTCATATCCCAGTAGCGACTATTGTGACTCCATACTTGATTCTTGTCCTTGTGATTTAAAGTCTAGACAGTCAATGTTGAACTTTCTTTTTTCTGTAAATTATAGTCAGTACCAAGGAAAGAATTGTTAATCCCATTGTTGAGATCTTTGAATATATTAGAAGGTTTAGAATACATTTGCCTGATGGACTATACTTTTATCTCAGCTGCTGTAAGTTTGAGAAACTTAATGGGGAAATAACCCTTTTCACTGTTATCTGTTATGTGATATTATAATGCCAGTTTGTTTTGCATATGCACAAGACACTTTAGATTACTAACGGAGGTGATGACACTTTTGCTCTTGTACGTACAAAGCTACTAGGATATCATTGACTCCAACGATTCATCAGTTGAATTTATAATTTCCAGTTGTGTGACATTAACACAGCATCCTTGTTTACAAATGCACAAGTCACTTTATTTTATTAATGGATGTAGTGATATTTTTGCACCTGTATCCACAAAACTATTAGCATATTTTTGGGATCCAATGACTACCTAATTGAGTTTTTAAATAATGTTTTACAGGATCTTTTTTTAATAACAAAGAGTTTTTCCTACCAATTCAATGCTCTGATGAATGTGAGGTTGAGCCTTTGACAAAAACCTGATAAATATATAGCCGTTTTTGCACCTGGCACTTCATGATTTTCGATAAAGGTTTGTTTAGGAAGTAAAATCTATATACTGTTGAGGCTTCATGAACTGTGGATTTATTTGAGCCAGGATTTCTGTGATTACTTATTGTAAGAAATAGACTGCTATTACCATGATGTATTGTATTATTGTTTTATGTGCTTTTAGCTATAGTTATCTTTTATGGTCTGTGCTTGCCCGAATAAAGATTGTTTTGACATAAACATTAAACAATGTAGGGCTTATCAAAGATCCATGAGGTACCCTAAATTTCACATGGGAGGCAGAGGACATAACAGGAGACAGACTGCCTGGGGGTGGTTGTTGAGAAAATAACATATCCATTTCAGAGCCAGACCATGTATACCCCAAGCGAAAAGGTGTTCCAGTAGTACTGGGTGCTTGACTCCATCAAAGGCCATGAAAAGGTCAAGATGCAAGACGTGATCCCATCCTGATCCTATAAAGCTCTGCTTTGCCCTATGAGTGATATCAGAGCTGACTCTATGTTGTGATAGTGTCTAAAGCCTGAGTGAGAGCTGTCAAGGAAATAGTTTTATACAAGATATATTGAAAGCTGTGAGTTGATTGCTTTTTCTATGATTTTGGCCACACATGGGAGGAGGGAGAAGGGCCTGAAATTAGATAGTATCAGGGGGTCTGCAGAGAGTTTTTAAAAGCAGAATAACATACAAAGATTTTCATACCAGTGGAAATATGGCAGATATTAGGCAGTGTTTGGGCATCTGACCAATGATCAGAGACATTATGTATTTCCCTGCGATACAAATATAGAGCAGGCAAGAGTAAGACGGGGAAGCCTACTATATGGTATAAACAACTGTTGACTTTCTTCTGCTGAGATTAGGGATAAACTCAACAAAGAGGTCCCAAAAGAAGGTGCTATTCAAGAAAGGAAGATGTATCACAACTGGGTGAATAGCAAAATTATTGTTACTGGCACTTATTTTTGCTTGGACAAAAGAGACTAAATTGGGACAAAACAATTAAGGAGGGATGATCATTTGAGTGCAGAGAGAATAATTCAACAATGAATGTAGTGTTGAAAAGACTACTTGTGGAGAGTTATTGGATTAAATTATGTTATTCAAAACGTGGCATAAAGGTTACTAACTAATTTTAGATACTCATTTACTGCCACTTTTGCAGGTAGCTTTACTGCTATAGAATCATTTGGGGGCAGTACCTTCAAAGCTGTTTACATTGGCTTTTTGTCATCCTTAACAAGTTGTTGCACCACAGAGTTTGGCAAGCAGACCTTCTTATTTTCAGATTGGAGATGGTGTCCAGTGCTGAAACATTCCACAAATTTTGGCTAGCAACATCTAGGGTCTCTTCCCCTCTTAATGTCAAAGAGGTTGCATGAGTGCACCAGACAGCTTGTCCTTGTTAGTTTAAAAAAAAAAAAACTTGGACGATTTGCTTACAGTGGTCTGCGCAGAGTTAGCACTCATTAAATTAAACTGGAATAGGATTACTGTGTGGTACGATCAAATAAGAGGTAGCACTGGAAAGACCTATTTCTTAGGGCGGTTTGAGTACATGTGATCTAAGATATGACCAGTGGTATGTGATGAATGTAAGACAAATTAAGCTAGATTAAGTGATCTCATAACTCTTAAAACAGATATTGACAGGGGATTGACAAGAGTATCTGTGTGAATATTAAAGTCACCCATGACTGAACAGTTTGAGTATTTAAGCATGAAGGAAGCCAAGGTGTCTGTCATAAATGTGTAAAATCTTCCTGGGTATTCTGAGGATGGTAGATTGCATGCCGAAAACAGCATAAATGGGGATCACTTTGTATCGTGAAATTCAGTGTTTCTGCATCTGAAAATGTAAGGTGGTTATGTACTCTGCGTTTAAAGTGTGAGCGGTCAATGATAGTTAATCTCACATCTGCACCAAGTGTGCGGTCTGGCTACACAATTGAGTAGTACATGGGAACTGCTATATTGACAACTGCTAGTGAGGAATTGTTAATCGAGGTGTCGGTCAAAAAGGTTAATCTTGATGCTGAGTGTTTATAAAGTAAAGAATATCCCAGAAGTGCTTAGGCAATGATCTAATGTTCATAAAATAACACAGAATCATAGTGGTTGGTATAATTTGCCTTGCATTATCAAATCCAGTCTAGTACAATTCCTTGTATTTCTAGTTCACATTGTGCTGCAACTCGGTCCTGGTCAACTGTTGTCTTGAATTGAGATTTTCTTAAATTCTCATTACTGATTTTTTTTCTGGAGGATGGTTGTATCCAGTTAGGCTCGTCTAAGAAGCATCAACTGCCAATGATGTGCATAGATGAATTTTGAACAATATTTCATTTCCAACATGATTGCCTGTTTTCAATTTACAAATATGTGAAACTCACACAGAGTAAGAGAAAAGTGTAATGCTATTGCCCTATCTCTCTAAAATGCCCTACTTTATAATTTGAGGTGTATCCTCCTGAGACAATTGTTTCTGCAACAGCAAAGTAGATTCATTTCTGTCTAGCTTCGGCTGGACTTTTCCTGTAGATCCATAACAAGGAAGATTGCATATGGCTGGTCTCTGTCCAAAGAAGCCCAGTGGGTGGAAAACAGTGGACTTGAATGCGGCTGAAGTGATGGCCAGTGGCTAAGATTAATTTAACCTGTCCTTCCTTCACTCTGTTGTTTGTTGGAGTCTATTAAAAAAATCACAAACATGCTAAAATGAGATGATACCGTTCCCCTGGTATTGCTGGGAAAATCAATATTCCAGTATACAGTGGTGATACAGAAACCTCATTATTATAATGTTTAATTGGCTCTTCATTGCATCTAAGTTCCTGATACACACAGAATCGCAGAAGTACCAGCTACCACAGCCGGTAAGAATCCCCCACCCCTACCCCATGCCCATTGCAGTTCACAGGAAGTGGAACCCTGGGCAACCCAAATCACCAAGTTTCACAAAATCTCCCTTCCTCAAGAAGTCTCTCAGTCTCCTCAACATGCATACTCACAGAATTTTCCAGGCCAATATTCTGTCAGAGCCCCTCAACACTTGTAGACTCTTGTAGAATTTTCATTTCCCTGAGTGTCTCAGAGGCTCCTTTTTTCATAGGACCTCTCTTTGGGCCTTATTTATACTTTTTGGTGCAAAACTGCGCTAAGGCAGTTTTGCCCCACAAAGTTTTGCACCAGCTTGCACCATTTTTTAGCACCAGCTGGGCACCATATTTATGGAATGGTGCAAGCCGGTGCAAAGGGTAGGCTAGCTTAAAAAAAATGACGTTAGGCAGTTTTGAGTCAAAATAAATGATTCTGACCAGATTAGCATCATTTTTTGACGCTAAGGGGCATATTTATACTCTGTTTGCACTGAATTAGCATCATTTTTTTTACTCTAATTCAGTGCAAAACTAACTCCATATTTATACTTTGGTGCTAGACCCGTCTAGCACCACATTTATGGAGTTAAAGTCATTTTTTGGAAGTGGAAACCTACCTTGCCTTAATGAGATGCAAGGTAGGCGTTCCCGTGCAAAAAAATGACTCTGTGGCCTTAACACCATATTTATACTCCCATGTAAAAATGGTGCAAGGGAGGGAGGAGGGTTCAAAAAATGGGGCAAAGCTTGCTTTGCCCATTTTTTAAGACCAGGGTCAGGGCAGGTGTTAGGGGACCTGTGGCCCTATTTCCATGGTGGAACACCATGGAATAAGCCCAGAGGTGCCCTCCCTAAGCCCTAGGGGGACCCCCACCCACACCAGAGGGACTGCGAGGATGGGGGACCCCATCACAGGTAAGTACAGGTAAGTGCATTTTATTTTTGAAAGTGCCATAGGGGGCCATGAAATGGGCCCCCATACATGGCACAGGGTGCAAAGGCCATGCCCAGGGGACCCCTGTCCTCTGTGCTGGCCACTGGGGTGGTGGGCATGACTCCTGCCTTTTCTAAGGCAGGAGTCATGTGGCATGGTAGGTTTAGCACCATAAAATGACGCTAATCTGGTTAGAGTCATTTTTATTTACTCTAACCTGTCTAAAGCCATTTTTTGGTGCTAAACCCACTTCTTCTTTACTGCCAGCCCCACCCGACTAAAGTCATTTTTTAAAACTCTAACCTACCCTTTGCAGCGGCTTGCACCATTCCATAAATATGGTGCCCGGCTGGTGCACAGAAATGGTGCAAGCCGGTGCTAAACAATTTGGTGCAAAACTGAGTTAGTGCAGTTTTGCAGCAAAAAGTATAAATAAGGGCCAATATTTTGTAAGTTTGCGCCACTTTTGCGTCATAAAATGACGTTAATGCGGTGCAAAAAAAGTTTAAATCAGGGCCTTGGTGCTAGATGGGTCTAGCACCAAAGTTTAAATATGGAGTTAGTTTTGCACCGAATTAGAGTAAAAAAAAATGACACTAATTCGGTGCAAACAGAGTATAAATATGCCGCAGAGTATAAATATGCCCCTAAATATGGCGTTAAGGCCATAGAGTCATTTTTTGCACTGGAACGCCTACCTTGCATCTCATTAAGGCAAAGTAGGTCTCCACTTTCAAAAAATGACTTTAACTCCATAAATCTGGTGCTAAAGGGGTCTAGCACCAAAGTATAAATATGGAGTTAGTTTTGCACCGAATTAGAGTAAAAAAAAAATGACACTAATTCGGTGCAAACAGAGTATAAATATGCCCCTTTATCTTTTCTAGGCATGCAGAACCCTCAGCACCAGTTGACTCACAGAACCCTCTGCTCCAATGGGCTATGGGACCCCATCTACTCTAGCCTCATACATCTCCCTGCATTCATATACTGTAGGATCTCTATCTATATGCTGCTTGCAGGGAACACATAGACCATTAGACCCTCACCTCTACTTCGCCAAAAGAGACCATTAAAACCAAGACATTATAAGAACCTACACCTAAAATATGTGCACCCCACAGCATTAACAAACATTTTGTGCACTCCCCACTACCCATAGGAAATTACAGCCCACAGCTCATGTAGAATCCAAGAACCCTATCTTGACAAGACTCTCAGATAATCTAACATTCACAGACTATGTTGGAGTGTAGTTTTATAATCAAAATTAACATGAAATGTTTACGAGTTAATGCATAATGATGCCGCATAGAAAATGTATTAATGTGCTTTTACTAAATGTGTGCTTAAAATGCGCCCACGGGGAGTGGCCACCAATGTATACGATGATAAATGAAACTGACTAATAATGAAATATTAATGTACTAATGTATGATTTTGTATTAGTGTTAATAAGGTTTTGCTAATTAATCACTAGGTTTTAGTTAGCATGAGTCGGGCCTAGCTGCCCGGTTTCATATTAAATGTGTTTTTCTAACGTGCAATGTGCTGACTTACTGAAGGGCATGTAGCTGTACTTTTCCAGAAGCTAGAAGATGTGTGTAACCGTAGTAAATTCTTTCTCATGAGATTCGACTTGCTCAAGGAGACATTCTTGCCGAATGCAACAGTGTAAACTTGCAACAGGTACAAGGTCGCCTGAACTGGTATAGACAATGGTACTACTGACTGGGACTGTGAGAGGACTGCGAGAATATGAAATTGTACCTGACATTCTACCCGTTGGAAACGTCAATTACAGAAGCCAATAAACTATGTGAGAACTGTTCTAAGGTGACAATCTTAATCAGGCGACAAGTAAACCATTGGATGGAGATAATGATGCACCCAAAACTTGCCCAATTGGAAATTAGGGGACTGTACAAGAAGATCGATATAATTCTTGGACACAAGGAGAAATCAGCCGGTACGTGCCTTTTTGCTATTACCCAGCCACTTTGTCACTTTGACTTTGCAGTTTGATTCTTTGAACCATCCTTACTTTGCCTTGCCCGGTTCATACTTTTCCTCCTTATGAGGGAAGTGTCCCTTATTGTCCGTCTTGCTGAACTTTTCTGTGTTTCCTGGCTGATGACAAATCAACTGATGTCCTGAGGACGAAGACTGACTCTGTATGCTGACTCATTACGGAGGGTAACTATATGATGATGAAATTGTAATTGTCTGTTTGCCTTTTCTTTCTAGGTACCAACTGCTTCCCTTTGATAGAGACCATAGTTAGATGTTTTCTAAATTTGTGTTGCTAAATTGTTTTGCATGAAGCCCAACATGCCAATGCTAATTTGAGGTTAGTTAAGGAGTTCACTAGATGGACGCAAATAGACAAATGACTGAATCTATGCTTTGTTGAATAATGCGCTATTGAAACTCTGCTAAGATTAACCCATGTTGACGTAATGCTTTGTTCTAATGTTTATGATTTTTGCATTGATGAAGTCTTATTCGAGTTGCCATATTATTACCATATTGATGTGTTTTCTGGTATTGAGACTAATAAACTTACTCGTAGAGGTGTAATTAATAGGGAATAAATATCATAAATCATACTAAATCTGTGTGGTTATTTGCGACCGAAAGGCCACTGTGGTTTTCGATTCTTACCAATGTCAATATATGAGTTGAATCGGTTTGTTAATGAAAATAATGTTGACGTTATTGATTTATTGATCGGCATGTTGATTAATTGTCTCGTTCTAAGGTGTCTTCAATCAGGGTCAAAAGATTCATTGGCCTAAAACGAGTCCCAGACTAAATAAAATATCTAGGAAGGGACGCGTTATCAGTTCTGGTAGCAGTGGATGGTTTCGGCCCTTTGGCGCCCTAGGACGAGGGACCATTGTTTTGGAATTGTTTTTCAGATAATGCAGATTTGAGGTCTGATGTGCCCCTAAGTCCTAAATGACTTTCCTGGAATCTCGGAGCTTGCTGAAGTGAGTTGGGTATGTTCTCGGCATTCTAGTGATAGTATGTGTGACGTAGAGTTTGCGCTTGCCCAGCTTATGCATATCGCAGGTGAATTGTGAGGTTTGTGGGAATTTAGTCCAGGTAATGTTTTAGTAGGAGTGGGCATACTCCGCAGTATGAGATGAGGGAAGTCGGCGAACTTCATGTGAGTGTGGCGCTTTGGGCTCAAAAATTGTCCACATGGTTGTTGGTGATGTACGGACCCGGCTTGGTATAAGACTCCGGAGTATATTGATAAGTGTATGAGACACTTGGGCCCGTATTTATACTCCGTTTGCGCCGAATTAGCGTCGTTTTTTTCGACGCAAATTCGGCGCAAAACTAACGCCATATTTATACTTTGGCGTTAGACGCGTCTAGCGCCAAAGTATGGGCAAATAGCGTCATTTTTTTGCGTGATCGCCTTCCTTGCGTTAATGAGATGCAAGGAAGGCGTTCCCGTCTAAAAAAATGACGGCGACGCAAATGCGTCGTATTCATACTCCCGGGCAAAAATCACGCCCGGGAGTGGTCGGGTCAAAAAAACATGCATTTGCGCCACTTTTTAACGCCTGGGTCAGGGTAGGCGTTAAGGGGCCTGTGGGCTCAAAATGAGCCCACAGGTGCCCTCCCCTGCCCCCAGGGACCCCCCCTGCCACCCTTGCCCACCCCAGGAGGACACCCAAGGATGGAGGGACCCATCCCAGGGACATTCAGGTAAGTTCAGGTAAGTATAATTTTTAAATTTTTTTATTTTTTTTGGTGGCATAGGGGGGCCTTATTTGTGCCCCCCTACATGCCACTATGCCCAATGACCATGCCCAGGGGACATAAGTCCCCTGGGCATGGCCATTGGGCAAGGGGGCATGACTCCTGTCTTTACTAAGACAGGAGTCATTTAAATGGCGTCTGGGCGTCGAAAAAAATGGCGCAAATCGGGTTGAGGCGATTTATTTGCCTCAACCTGACTTGCCCCATTTTAAGACGCCCTAACGCCATTTTCCCCCTACGCCGGCGCTGCCTGGTCTACGTGGTTTTTTTCCACGCACACCAGGCAGCGCCGGTCTGCTAGCGCCGGCTAACGCCATTCCATAAATACGGCGCCCGCATGGCGCTTCAGAATGGCGCTAGACGGCGCTAAATTTTTTGACGCTAAACTGCGTTAGCGCAGTTTAGCGTCAAAAAGTATAAATATGGGCCTTGGTTTATGTTGTAATTTGCGCGGTTTAATAGGTCAATCGGGCATGGTTGACGAGTCGAGTTTGAGTCAAAGTGTGTGAGTGACACCTTCGATGGAGATTTGGCAAGTTCTAAAGTGCACTAGGACGAACCATTGACAAGTCGACAGTAGAATTTGCGGGCCGAATTTTACTTTCAAGTGCGGAATCTGAGAAGGAGAGAGTAGCGGCTGAGGCTTCAAGTGAAATCTCTGTAAAGTTCTGAAGCAATTGTGTTACCCTTCCTGAAGTAAACCAGCAAATTTGAGTTTGTTGTTAAGGTGCTCGCAATAATTTGCATTAGTTTTGTGTGGATTTAGAGTGAGGAAGACAAGCGGCAAGACTTTGTCAGCTGCAGTGCGTGTGAGTGTAACGTCATTGGAGCCACGCTGGGATAGGTCAGTTAGTAAGAAGGGTCGCGCACGGATTGGCAGCCGTCCGTGAGAGGCAACTGGTTGAGAAGGTAGGCGAAGAGTGTTCTGGGAATTAAAGTCACTTCCTGATTCAATTATAAACAAAATAAAAGACGCAAAAATTAAGTTTTTCAAGGCTTTAAAGAGTGCTTTGAGGGGAGATACCTATATTACTGCGAGTGTTGGGGAGCCTACACCGCCAGAGGATACTCCGGCTTATGCTGTAATGGAGGAGAAGGGAGTCGCGCCATGCCTTTGGCTAAAGCATTGGTGCAAATTAACAGAGAAAGATGGGTGTTTGGCGTTTCCAGAGAATGGAACATTTAACATAGGGGTTCTAGAAAATTTGCGGAAAGCGCTAAATAAGCAGAAGCCGCCTCCGAGACCAGCTCAGTTTGAGGCCAATGTTCCCTCAAATTTTTTTCCACTGTGTGCGGCAGTGTGAGGTCTCTGTGCGCTGCAGCCAAGGATACGTGCGCCAAGAAATTGACCATTCACGCGAACGCAGCACATAACTACCAAAATCTTTGGCATTAGCCTCTCCATACCACTAAAGCAAAAAAGGGATATTTGTATAAACATTACTCCATGCAATAGGGCATTAAGGCAGTTTTGTGACCTGGTTGCACACCCCAAGGATATGACCTGTTAAGTGCCACCTACACCCCAGTTAGAGAAAACAGAAATCAGGAGGTTGAACCATTATGAAACTTTAATGAATACTCTCAGAGTGCTGTAGAGGGCCCTGCACATCAAATACAGCCAGTTGTATAATTAGTTAACATTTACAATTTGATGAACACACTGCTGATAAATGCCATGCTGCCCCTGCCATGATACAGACTGAGAAATGTTCCTACCCCACCCACACATGGACTGTAGGAGGAGCCGCATCATAGTTTAGACAAGTCAGGTGCCAACATTAGATGTGTGGCAGGTTTGTTTTTCTCGCAGGTCCTTGCCATTCTTCCACTGTTGATAAACTCGGTCTAAATCAACTTTCCCATTTGAGAGGTAAGCCTTTGTCCTCATCAGCATATATAGGTGACTCTCCTCTAGTCTGTTTCTTAATTTGGACTTGACTGAGTTCATGAGGCTGAATCCTCGTTTGCAGTCTGCACTTGAAGCCTGGAAAGTTGCACAGACATCAACAAGCTGAGATACAACACTATATTGTGCAGCATTCCGCAGAGTGAAATTCACCATGTCTTGAAAGGTCCTAAACAATCCGCTTTTTATATGCGCTGCCACCACATATTTATAATCTCTGTACTGCTGAACAACATCATCAGGGGTGTCACAATCACCCAGGACCAAAACCTTCTTATACTTTTCAACAAGTCTTTGTACATTCTCAGTCCCAAAATCAAACTGTGATTGTGTTGTTACTGTATGGAAATCAAAGCTTGTCCATTCCTTCAATTCATCTTCTGGGAACCTTCTTTCCACGTGCTCACAAAGAAGTTTAATGAAAGATAACATTGGCTCACTATCATACTCTCGGTCCTCTCTGCACAAAGCCATCAGATCTCTTACTGTGTTGCTCCAAAAGACAGTGTCGCCCAAGTACTGCTCCTTTATTTGGGTAATTTTTACTCTTGCATACTGCACAGCTTCAACAGTGGTCCAAGAGCTTTTCTGAAGCAACTTGCACAAAGATGCAAGTTCACCCAGAATGTCATTTAGTGCTACTAAGGAAATGTGGAAGTTTGAGACAGATAGTTTTTTGTAGCAATATTTAGCAATTGGGTCATTCTCCTCAACTCTTTCATGATCAAAGTATTTGAGAGCAACCTCGTAATTACGCAAGAGTGCACCAACAGCAAAATGCCTTGAAAGCCACCGCACCTCATTGAGTGGCCGAAAGGAGACCGCTTCACATTCAGTGACCAAAGCAATTTCATCCAGCTTGGACTTCCTTAACGGAGAGCGGGAGAACACAGTGTAGACAGTCCTCAGTAATGTTTCCATTTCCCTGATCATCGCACTTTTTTCCAGACATGATCAACTCCCAAATCTTCCCTGTGCGCAACACAGTGCTGCTCAACTAGATGGGGAATGGACTGTTTGAGGCGGGCAGCAACACCATTGTTCTTTCCCAGCATCACTGATGCACCATCTGATGCGAACATCTCCATTTTCATAAGATCCAGCTTATTGGCAGTGTAGAAGTCTTTTACAGCTATAGTGATAGCCTCCACATTGCATGCACTCAGAGTTACAATTCCCTCAAACACTGTTTTGTGTCTGTTGATGTTACAGATCGGAACTTGAAGTAGAGGTTGAGCATTTTTGTAACTGAAATATCTGTGCTCTCATCAATTATCAATGTGTGATACAGAGCACTGCGAAGTTCTGCCATGAAGTCAGAGCGTATCACACTGTTGATGGCCTCCAAAAACTCAAAGGCATAGTTCCTGCTCCTCCAGCTGTCTGGTATCGTTACATACAATGCGACGTGGTCATGGATGTTTTGAACAGATAACATTGACGTGTTCATTTTGACTGCTAGCAACACATTGTTGATGAGAATCTTTATCTCCTCAGGCAGGGATCTTTGCCGTTCAACCACTTCTAGTCTGTTTGCTCTGTCACTGGCAGTTTCCGTTAGCATGGTGCGCACTCCAAAACCCAGACTGGCAGCAGCACTTTTATTTTTCCGTGTCACCAAAGCAGATTCATGAACTTTGCTACATAGATGGCGTTTCAAGTAGTCCAGCTTCCAGCCATCACTCCATTTCTTCCCTGTAGAAAAGTCCCCTGCAATATTTGCTTCTGCACATACTTTGCAAATCAGGCCTACTTCTGGATTGTATAGAAATAGCTCTCCCACTTGTACGCAAACCTTGCTCCGGGACTTCTGTGTCTCAGTCTCCACAATTTCGTTCCGCCATTCTTCTTTGAACACAAGACAACAATTATTCCTTTGTGGTGAAGCACTGCTCTCTGCAGAAGTCACAGCTTTGCGCTTGAACATTTTGGTGGCAATCAGTCTGAGCCTACTGTGCCACAAAGCCTGCAAAAAAAGAGGGACATTATTTAAAGTGAGGAACATTATTTAAAGTTGGCTTTTATGCTATTGAATGCAATTTTCCAGACAAGACTGAGCTATCTCTTGGAAAATGTAGCGACTAACAAGTAATTACCTGGGCCTTTCTGTTTGATCTCACACCTGCCTGTATATGTAACACTGTCTAAGATCCCTGCAATAGAAGAAAAAAATGGTAACAGAACATGCTTGTGTTTCAGTATTTCAGATGTACTACAAAGAAAAACTACTAAATAATTACCTGGTCTTTCTGCTTGTAGTCACGTCTGCCTTTTCTAACCAATGTTAGCACTGTCTAAGAAGCCTGCAAACGAAAAAAAAGGGTTGAAGAATGTTGTAATTTTATAATGTACTAGGTGCATCACAAGTGAAATCTACCAAATAATGACCTTGTTTTTCTGTTTCCACTCACATGCGCCTTTTTGTAATATATGAGTAGTGCTGTTGGCGATGCCTGCAACAGAAGAAAAGGTGGGTAAGGTGGTTAAAGTAGGTTGTCATATTCCACTGTACTAGGTGCACCACAATGAAAATCTGCTACATTATTACCTTGTTTTTCTGCCTCTACTCACGTGTGCCTGTTCAGATTTGTGTAGCAGGGTCTAAGATGCCTGTACAAGAGGAAAAAATGATGAAAGCATCTGAACGTTTCAATGTCTCAGTTGCACCATAAGGAAAAACTAGCAAATAATAACCTTCTCTTTCTGCTGCTACTCCAGTCTGCCCATCCTCATCTATGACCAGTACTGTCTGAGATGTCTGCAGCAAAAGAAAAGATGGTTAACAGTTGGTTACAGCATTTTGTCATATTACAATGTGCCAGGTGACCCAGATGGGGTACCTATCAAATAATTACCTGGTCCTTATGCTTCTACACATGTCGGTCCAATCAAATCTATAACTTGCTCGCTCCGACAAACCTGTAATAGAAGCAAAGGTGTGGATCATGAAGGTGATTTATGTAGAGACCCTTAATCCCACCTGGAAAGTCTACAGAATTACCTGCTCTTCCGTGGTACTCACGCCTGCCCGTTCAAATCCAAATGTTGACTGGCTGTAATTGGAAAGAAGATATTTAGCATAGGTTATAGGAGTTACAAAACATTATGCCTGACAGTTCCAGAGCAATTGAGTAGTTACCTGGGCTTTCAGTTTAGATGAACTCTGGTTCCATATTATCATCCGTCTGGAAACCTACATCACGTGTTAGACATTCGATGATGCAGCCTTTACAGGCCTCAAGTTATCTGCGCGGCCACTCGCTAAAACTAATCAGATTTATAAAGGTGAGCCATTTTTAGGCTTACTGGCTTGTTCTGGCAAGCTGACAAAAAAAAGTGTTCTGTTCATTCAGACAGTGAAAGAGCAACGAAGGTGCCTTCAAGTCTTGTTGTTGTCTTGTCACATTTGCTGTGGGTTCAACGACAGAAGTCCAGTGCCAGCTTATGTCCTCTTACAATTTGCTGCTTATTTTATCCTGGAGATTAATGGTTACTTTTCTGCTTTGACTGCAAAGTTAGAGGATTTAATAAAGTGTGCTGTGGAGTTCAGTTTGTGAAGAATTAGCCTAAAAAGAATCACGCTAATTCGGCGCAAACATAAGTCCTGCCTTTTACTTTTTTAATTTACAGGCCCTGGGCACATGTAGTGCACTTCACTAGGGACTTATAGGTAAATACAATATGCCAATTGGGAATGAACCAAAGATACCCTGATTAAGGGAGAGAGCATATGAACGTTAGCACTGGTACTGTTCACAGAGTACTAAAACCAGTAAAAACAGTGTCAAAAAAGTGGAGGGAGGCAGGCAAAAAGTTGTGGGATTACCACCCTAAGGCTGTCAGGTATAACATGTGTCTTTCCCCCTCCCCCAGCTGAAAGTGGGGAGAGCTACCAATCCCTCTGGGAGCTCTCAGCACTAAGGCGGAAGAATTTGGTTGATTAGGTTGGTTAATTTGATCATTACGTTTCCATTGTTTAAGTGTTATGGTAAGAGTGAGGCATTTAGTGGGGGAGAAGCAATTGTACTCCCACCAGGGATTATAAACATGGGGGTGAGAGTTATGTATGTTGTACAGTTGTTAGCCATGCGCCTATGTTAGGTGCATAGAAAATTAGATCTATAACCACGATTAGGGTCGCTGGATGCACTAAGAGGACGTTAGATCTGGACTTCTTGTCGCCTGATTTTGACATTATGGAGCTTGGATAAATTGTTGCTTAGGTGAATGAGCCATATTTGGGGAGCCAGTTTTAAAATGTGTCACTTGAAAGCATAGTGAATGAGAACTGATGGACCTGTTTGCCTGAAAGGTTGCCATAGATGAAAGTCAGTGATGATCTGCTTAAAGATGAATTCACTGTGAACTTTTCATAAAAGGCACTGAGGCAGGTTACCATTAACACCAATAGGTTTGATGCCAATCATGATCTACTGAGAAAGCAGGATTTTCCAAACAAAAAAGCTAAGGTTTTTTTTTAAGTAGGAGCAAATAAGGGGAAATCTGTGCAGAAGTATGAGCAGGTGAACATTCTTTGTAGATATGGAGCTCCATTGTGTTTTTCCCTTTGCACAACACAGCATGTGGATGCTGCACTGCATTGCATGAAACACTAGCAACCCTTGGCCTGAGTGTTTAATGTTGTGTTCCTGCAAATATTAATATTATTACATTTAGGGCTGTTTGTCAAGTTCAAATATAAAGACCCACTTGTTTTTAAACTGACCAACAACTATGTAAATAATCTTTTTTTAAAACATTACATTTAAATATTGCTAATACTTACTTATTGAATCCATCCCCAAAGCCAGGCTGAATGTTATCAGGCACTGTACCAAGGATTTATTTTCTAATTGTGATGTCAGCTATTGCTCCCTTTTATCGAACACGCTGTTTGAACATTTGATAAACATAATTATGGGTACTTTACAGCTTTCTGTGTGGGTGTTATTATGTTGTAGTGGCCTTTGTAGCCTAATGACAGTGCATTTTGCAGCAACGCAATGTTTCTATTTTTTAAACGCAGCGCTGACGTCCTCTCTCCCGCATGATGCAGGCAGCGTTGTGACGCTGCAAAAACGTGCGCGCTTGATAAAGGGGCCTGCGTATTGGTGGAAGAAAGGATGCGAGTGCGAACCTTACAGGGAACATTGAATTTGTAATAATACTTTGTGGTGATGTTGTAATATTGTTGTAAAATACAGATGGTACATGAAACCCGACGTACATGAAAGCAAATTAATTCAAACATTTTTTCCTGAAAGGAGGCAGGCCTGAATGAAAAAGTTCATAGAATCTGGGGACCATAATATGGGTAAATCTGATGAGTCAAGAATAGAGGCTGGGCTGAAGGTGGCAGAAAATGCACACCTTAGCACCTCTTGCAATGGAGCGCAAAGTAAAGATTATTTTAAATGCTTGTCTTTTTTAATACAAAATATTAATTATATAATTCATGATTTTACCAAGTCCGGGCTGCTACTGAGACAAACTTTATTTTAAGCACAAGGCACTGAGAATATACTTATTTTTTCCAATGCTTGCAAATAAAAACACATTTGTAATAAAAAGAAATCTGTCTAGAGAGGAAGAAACCCTTGGAAACACCTCATTTTTCAGTTAATTGTATTTACCCCATTTCCCAAGTGTTTACATTGCCACCCTGTACAAGTCAATGAGGCCACGGAAAAATCAACTTCAGTGCATCGTTTTTGTTAAAACACATCTTTTTACTTTAAATAGAAAACAATAGTCCACACATTGCAATAAAAAAACTGTTTAATAAAATTAGATGAAAATATGTGCCCTGTAATTAATTGCTTTATTTTCTGAGTGCCGATAACACTTAAAATCTAAATGCAGGAACCTGAAAATTTTTACCAATGTAGAGATATGCTTTGGTGAGAATCAATGAAGTGTTTCACTCATAACACTTATGGAGCAGTCTTCACATCCATTAGTTATGTGTGCTCTGGTGGGAAGTATCCACAAATATGTGCAAATTAAAAAGATCAATCATATCTGATACAAAATGGTGAAAACACGCTCTTGGAATTCGAGCAAGTTGGCAGTTTATTAGACATCGACAGGTCTGATGGTCCTCTCCTGTCTTATGATAGTAGAAGGGGGACAATGTGGGAAGGGGATCGCTGTGGCCATGTTGGAGGCCAATGTGGGAATCAGCCAGGTTTCATTCAGGAAGAGCAGGTCTGGTTTGCAAGATTTTGGTGGCATGTCTGGTGAGCGAGCAAGTGTTGGGAAGGATAGGGAGGGGTGAGTTCAGTGAGTGATGTGGTTGAGGTGAGGGTGGTCAGAGAAGGTGCAAGAGGTGCAGGAGAACACCCCTTCGATGTTGGCGGGCAAGGCTTGGCCACAATGTGGGGCAGAGCAATTGGCTCGAGAGCACAGAGAGACTGAAAAGTAGCAGCCATGAGGGGGGTGGGGTGTATACCAAGGGTCCTGGCCTGTGTGGGTCGTGGACAGGTGCAGAGGGCTTTGCCTTTCGCATGCCAGCACCATTAAATAGGGGCAGTAGATGGAGCTTTGCTAGAGGTGGGCGGGCTTAGCAGGTAGTGGAAAGCCTGAGAGGAGTGTAGCACAGGGGAGGCGATAGAAAAGCCCCCCACGGAAGATAAAAGGGCACAAGGGAGAGAAGACAGCAGGAAAGAGGAGAGCAGTGAAGAGGCCAAATATGGCGAAAAAAGCCCATAGAAATCTCGTGGAAAGAGACTAAAAAAAGAGCAAAAAGAGGCACCGAACAGAGGAAGACAGGAATTCGTGAGAGGAGTGAGAGATTGCCCAGAAAGTGGCAGAGAATTAATGTGAGGCGCTCAAGGGACGTCAAAGAATAAGCGAGAGTGAGTGCGTAAAAGGCAACCGAAAGCAGCAGAAATGCTCGAATAGAGGCTTGGAAATACAGAAAAGCAAGAATGGCAGTGCAGAAAGTGGCAGAGAGAGAGAAAGCCGGGTGCTAGAAGGAAGCGTATGGGGACTGTGGAGAGCAAAAGATGAAAGAGCCTAGAATAGCTGTAAAAACAGGAGCTCTAACGGCGCAGAAAGAGGGGCGATCCGAGTGGGGAGCCTTGAACAACACTGGAACTGCGCCCAAAAGGGCTATGCCTGTACAAAGTACTGGGCACAGGTAAGCAGGCAGGCGCTAAGTAAGTGCCTGACGATGCTTGCTTGCTCCATCTTAAAGACCAGAAGAAAAGGTAAATCCAGATTTATGTGTGGGCAGAGGTGTACCTCAGCTACCTGGTTAGACAACTGAGCACATTCAGGAGAAAGAATGAAAGGGCACACTTTAGAACCAAATCCCGCTTTTGTGTTTTACCTTTAGACAAAACCTTTTCTCAAGGTTTAAATCAATCAGTGGGGTAAGGCTGGAGGCTGCATCCAGGAAGGCCTTCACAACATCAAATACTTCCTGGAAGGGGTCTACTGAAATCTTTTTTAATGCAGCAAAATGCTATGAGCAAGACAACCCTGAAATCTTGTACACTGAGGTCACGCCATCGTATGTAATCCTGCAATCGTGTCCACGTTCTTTAGAGATGAAAAAGTTATCTTAATCCTAACTTTTAAAACTTGCAGTTAATGTCCTGTATCTTTTCATGCTGTCTAATGTTTCCAACTTTCAGTGACTACTCCTTGGATAGCAAGTTAATGGTTAATGTAGGGGGTGGAAAGTATTTGCCCTCTCCCAGGAGGACCATAACTTGTGTGAAAGACCGAGAGTCGGAAAGTGTGCTATACCAAGCACACTTTCCCACCCTCGGCACTTTTACTGCCAGGGTGACCACGCATGCAAATACACTTACCTGCTTTAATCAGATGCTTCCTTTGTCTGCAGTGATCTGTCCTCGGATGACCACACTGTTGTTTTTCTTCCTGCTCGGCCGCAAACAGTGACACGTTTTCGCGCTGCTTTAATTTTTAAAACGCAGCACTAACGTCCTCTCTCCTGCATGATGCAGGCAGCGACGTGACGTTGAAAACTACGTGCACGCTGGTCAAAGGGGCCTGCGCGGATGGGGAAGGAGGGATGCGCGCCCACCTTTCAGGGAACATTGTTTGAGGTGTTAACAATTTGGGAATAATGGCCATACGACAGAGGCAACAGAAATTTGAGCGGAGAATGAGGAAAGCAGAAAAGACCTTAGCAGAAGCTAGATGGTATAGTGAGACCAGGAACCACAAGCACAGCACAGGAAAATAATGTTATCACATCAGCTCTGATACAGAATGGTGCTAGTGTATCCACCGCACCAGACACTCAGATACAGTTGCAGCCACCACCAATTCAGAGGCTCTACCCTGATGTCCCAGTATTAGAGACGACTACGAATTTGATGGTGCTGCCTGATCCTGTATACACGAGATCAAAATTAATGCAGATTGAGCCAACTCCACATTTGCTGCCCCAGCCGCAGCAACCGACAGTCCTGAATTACACTTCGGTCGCAGGACCGGAGTCAGCTACAGCACCTATGATGAATCAAGTTATGGGAGTCAGTGCTCCACCGGGATTGGGAAACAGACAGGCACCAGCTGCTATATCATTGCTGATTACTGTTGGTCCACCAGTACCGTTATATGCGCAGGCCAAGCCTATCGTATGCGATCATGGAGTAATGACTCAAGAGGTGATAAGAGGAGGGTTCACGGGAAGTTCCCAAGGGACGACACCGGGAGAACAAACAGTCGAGAGATCTAGATCCTTGTTGGACTTCAGTCCGATTGGGGTTCCTTTAGAGACCATGAGACAAGAAGGTTTGGGCCTATTGACTCCACAGGTATTGGGTGCAAATACGTCACAACCACCGATGGTGCAGGCTGGAAATATTTTGTTGCATGGTTTGACGGCACAACAACTGAATGAATGGTTAGATGAGCTTAACACTCTGCAGACTACTCCTGCGACAGCAGAGCGGTCAGAGAGAGAGGAATGCCTGAATTTTGTGAGGTTGGGTGTGGAAGCAGCAGAGCTAGTTGAAGGGACTATGGGAGTGAACAGATTAGAATCATACACTGAAGCAGAATTAAGATATCTGTGCCCGAAAATAACCAAAGAAGTGAGTAAGGTGCACCAGAGGTTGGCGAACGTGGCAGACAAATACGGCATAGACTTAGACAGTACTAAGCATCTGAAGAGGAGTTATAGGTTAGCCTTTGTGCCTAAAGATTTTGATCACATGAGATCTACTGGAATGAAGGCACACCTTAAAGAGATACTGCAGAGTGCTCAAGTTTGGGGAGCATTAGAGAAGTGGGAAGGCAGATGGGCAAAGAAGAGAGATAAGAGGAAAAGTGACTGGCTGGAACCGCAGCAGGCGAAAGCTGTGCCAGACAAGGGAATAATAAAGATGTTACTAAAGAGAGAAACAGCTTGAGGGGTCCTAGTTCATGTACCGTGGTCTAGAGGTGACATTTTGTCATTCACAAATGATTATCCCAGGTTGAGGGAAAAGCCGATAGAGTGGTATCAGCAGACAGACAGGTTTGTGAAGCTCGCGAAATGTCTTTGGGAAGACTTGAATACATTGTTTGAGAATGTAGTTCCAGCTGATTTGTGGCTTGAGTACAAGAGGAGTGTGGATTGGCCGACAGCGGAACCGCCAAGGGACAGGACTACAGGAGCACCGTCTCCTGAGGTGATGAAGTATTACTACAAGGTGATTGAGTTTTTGAAGCAGAAAGTGTCGCCGAAGGTTACTGATTGGCAGAAAATTGATCGAACGGCACAAGAAGGCAAAGAGTTGATACATGCCTACTATGAGAGGTTGTTGAAAGCATTCAAGCATTACAGTGGTACCGAGGTCATAGAGCCGAAAGACATGAATCACCTTGTGTTCAGGTTTGTTGAAGGATTGAGGGCAGAGATTAGCCAGATGATAAAGAATCATCTGATCTGTTGGCAAGCGAAACCGATTGATGAGGTGTTACAGTATGCAAAATATTGTAGCAATGAGATTAAATTGAAGCAGAGAAAGCTGAAAGAGTAGGTGATGGTGATGCAAATTAAGGCAGCTCAAGCAGGGATGCAGGGAAACGGAGTGCAGCAGATGGTACAGCAACCGCAAGGGAACGGGATGTTTCAGACGTAACCGAGGGGCCGAGGTCGAGGAGGTTTTGTGAACCGTGGCCCAGACTTGAATACTGTTGTGGTTCACAATGATGTGAAAGGGATGAAGAAGATGTCACCATGCCATGCGTGCGGGGGCGTGGGACACTGGAAGCGGGAATGTCCGATGATGGCGCAGGATGGTGTTGTTCAACAAAACAATGATGTCAGTGCATTTCAAAATGTGAGGGTTCCAAGAATGAGGGTTCCAAATCCGAACTTCCAGAATAACATGGTTCAGATGCAGGGTCTCCAGCCCATGCAACAAATGCAAATGCCACGTGTACAACCAGTACAGGTGCAGCAAGTGCAGCAGCAGATTCACTTGGTACCTAGACAGCAAATGCAGTTGCCTTTAGCTCCGATGGGACAGCAACAGGTGATGCTTCCTCAACAGGTCACAGGCCAAACTATGAGTCAAAATAATACAGTACGACAGTTCCCATTACGTGGTGAGAATGGAATAAACGATGAATGGTCGGATGATTGTTCAGATAGTGAGGAGTGCAGGCTTGCAGCGTGCCTAGAAGTAGATCAGAGGGGACCTTATGTGCAGGGGAAGGTGATGGGTCACAAAGTTTCCTTCTTGGTTGACACAGGATCTACGCGCTCTACAGTCAGAAGTGCAGAGGTTCCGAAATTACCACTTTCGGGGCGTACCATAAAGGTGGTAGGAGTAGCAAATCAGCTCTTGACAAACCCGATTACAGATCCGGTCCAAGTTGAGATTGGTACCTTCCAGGGATTACACAGGTTTGTGGTCTGTGATTCAAGTCCCATATCTCTACTGGGAAGAGACTTGCTGTGTAAGACAAGGTGTTCAATCACTTGTTCCAATGAGGGAATTGAGGTGCAGACAAACAGTGATGACTAAGGGGATGATGGTCAGATCTCAGAACCAGAGACGGAGACTACGGATGAGGAATACCCTTTGATAAGCTTCTTCCCGATGTTCACAGTGACCGATTTGCCAACAGAATTACAGTGAACAGTGACAGAGAAGGTGTGGGACTTGACAGGAAAGGAAGTGGGACTGATCAAAGGAGTAGAACCAGTCAAAGTAGATGTGAAGCCAAATGCAGTGTTTCCACAGGTACCGCAGTACCACATGGCACAAGATGTCCTCATACAGGTGACGCAGATAATCGCAGACTTTGTGAAGCAAGGGGTCCTAAAAGAAGTGATGAGCAGTCCATGTAATTCACCAATCATGGGTCTGAGGAAGCCTTGTGGGAAAGTCCGAATTGTCCAGGATCTGAAAAAAATTAATGAGATAGTGGTGAAGTGTTGCCCTATAGTGCCAAATCCAGCCGTGATCATGTTTCAGGTTCCCTGTGAAGCAGAGTGGTTCACAGTCGTGGACTTGTCTCAAGCATTCTTTTCGGTGCCTCTTCATGAGGATAGCCAATTTCTCTTCAGTTTCAAATTCTTGGACAAGGTTTATAGTTGGTGTCGAATTCCTCAAGGGTTCTCAGAATCACCTTCCATCTTCAATCAGATATTGAAGAGGGATTTGGAATCACTGGAACTGCCTTTTAATTTGACTCTAGTGCAGTACATTGATGACTTGTTGATTGCGTCCAAAACAAAAGATGACTGCAGGTATGACACAATTGCCTTACTGAATCACTTGGGAAAGAACGGACATAAAGTTTCCCCAAAGAAGCTGCAGTACTGTCAGAAAGAGGTGAAGTACTTAGGCCATCTAATTGAGAAAGGGTCAAGGAGAATCTCTAAAGAAAGAGTGACAGCCATACTGCAGATGAATCTCCTGACATCCAAGAGATACGTTAGGATGTTTTTGGGAATGGTGGGCTACTGTCGCCAGTGGATTCCAAACTTCTCAATTATCTCTAAGCCTTTGGTGAGGTTGACCATCAAGGAGGTTAAGGGTGGTCTTAACTATGTCAGAGAAAAAGATGAGGGCATTCATTGAACTGAGAGAGTGCATGTGCAGGGCTCCAGCTTTAGGTATGCCTGACTACACAAAGCCTTTTGTCCTGTTTTGTCATGAACATGATGCTTGTTCTTTGTCTGTCCTGACACAGGTCCATGGAGGTGCAAACCGCCCAGTAGCATATTTTTCAGCTACCTTACCGGGTTGTCTGCGTGCAGTTGCAGCAGTTGGTCAAAGCCTCACTCAGTGTGAAGGCATAGTGATGGGACATCCCTTAACAGTAATGGTCCCACACTCAGTCGAAATACTACTCACCCGAACCAAGACGCAGCACATGACAAATGCTATATTGACCAAGTATGAGACAATTATACTGGGGTCACCAAATGTGTCACTCAAACGCTGTACCATGTTAAACCCGGCAACTTTGCTTCCCAAAGAAAATACAGATGTTGATGATGCTGAGGAAGTAGAACATGATTGTCTTGAGGTAACAGAACTGTGCACCAAACCAAGACCTGACATTAAAGATACCCAGTTGGAAGAAAATGATTACATTATCTTTGTTGATGGTTCATGCCTGAGAGACTCAGTAGGAGTACTGAGAGACGGATACGCTGTGTGTACAATCACCGGTATCGTGGAAGCATCTTGGCTCGAGAGAATGTATTCTGCTCAAGTGGCTGAATTGGTTGCTCTTACTAGGGCATGCCATGCCGCTGACAAATTAAAAGTCGCTATCTAAAATGACAGCAGAGATGGATTTGGAATTGTCCATGAATTTGGCCAGCTATGGTCACAGAGGGGTTTCATGACCTCTTCTGGTTCTCCAGTGAAAAATGGTGAAAGAATTAAGGAGTTGTTGCACTCAATTCAGTTACCTCTTGAAATTGCCGTGTTGAAATGCAGCGCTCGTGTGAAATCACAGGACTTTGTGTCAATGGGAAATGGGTATGCAGATCAAGTCGCAAGGTTTTGTGCATTGAACTGTATATCGTTCAAGGATCAGTGGGAATTGTTACCTGAAACTGAAAATGAGACATGCACAGGTTACGCATTGAGGGTGGTTCACACAATGGAAAAGTTAAAACTGTTGCAGGGACGTGCCAGCTGAGAAGAGAAATGCTCTTGGCTCAAAATGCAATGCGTACAAAGATCTGAAGATTTGTGGGTTTCAGAGGAGGGGAAAATGGTTTTGCCTCACAGTCTCTTGTCACAGTTTGCAAGGTTTTACCATGGTCAAGCACATATTGGGAGAGACGCCATGATCAGGTTGTTCAAAGTCGATTGGTTCAATCCAAAATTCAGACAAGCTGCAGAAGTAATCTGTCACAGGTGTATCATTTGTCAGCAGATGAATGCGGGGAAAGGGACCGTGGTGAATTTGAGCCACATTGGGAGAGCAGGAGGTCCATTTAGCAGGGTGCAGATGGATGTTATTGAAATGCCTGTGTGTGGAGGTCTGAGATACGTGTTGGTGATTGTGTGCATCTTTAGTCATTGGATTGAAGCTTACCACACGTAGGAATGGCAGTCTCACAGTAGAGAAGTTGCTGCTTAGGGAATTGATACCACGTTTCGGGTTCCCGATCTCTTTAGAATCAGATAGAAGAAGTCACTTCAACAACGAGGTGGTTAAGCTCTTGTGTGCCGCACTGAACATTGAACAGAAGCTGCATTGTAGCTACTGTCCTGAAGCCTCAGGACTAGTGGAACAGATGAATGGTACCTTGAAGTCAAGAATGGCGAAAATGTGCGCAGCTACAAATTTAAAGTGGCCAGATGTATTGCCCTTAGTGCTAATGTCCATTAGAAATACACTCAACAAGAAAACAGGACTTTCTCCTCATGAAATTCTTATGGGGTGAGCTATGCGACTGCCCGCAAATGCTCTTGTGAATATAATGGATGATATGGTGTTGGACTACTGCAAGGGTCTGGCTGATGTGGACCGATCTTTCTCTCACCAGGTGGAAGCATCCAAACTGCCACCAATAAATGATCCAGGTCACAATCTGAAAGCGGGTGACTGGGTTGTTGTCAAGAAACACGTGAGGAAGTCGTGTTTGGAGCGGCGTTGGAAGGGGCCATATCAAGTGATACTGACAACTACTACTGCTATGAAATGTGCGGGAATTCCAAACTGGATCTATGCCAGTCACACAAAGAAGTTGACGTGTCCAACTGATGAGGAACTTGAGTTGTCGAAAATAACAGCTGCAGAAAAGGAAGTCTCAGGGCTGGAGAGTAATCAAAGGGGAACTGAGACTGGAGGAAAGCCCGTTGAGGACAGCTTGGTCACTCAAACAGCAAACGAGACCCAGAAGGGTGATGGTGAGCCTATCTCAACTGAGGCACCAGGAGGACCGACACAAAGAGAGGTTCTCCCAGAAGCAGACGGATACAGGTTTGAAGTTGAACCCTTGACAGACCCAGAAGGCGAAGAGGTTGAGGCAGAAGGAAATCAAAGCGTTCAGACTTCTCCTGAGCCACCTGCAGAGCCAGCAAGAGAAAACATCATAGCACAAGAGGAGGGCAGCGAACAGCAACCTGAAAAGCCCAACAGCAAAAAGATACTGAAGGGAGATAAGTGGCTTGAGTCGCAAACTGAAGAAGGGAAAGTAGTCATCAACAAAACAATAGAGGAAGAGGTCAATACCACAAGGAAAGAAGATTTGAGTGAAGGAGAACTGCAGGGTGACCGTAAATTGAAAATAAAGAAAATAGCAAACAGAAGGTACACAGGTCCTGAATGGGCTTATGCGACGTCAGCTGAGTGGCAGCAAGAGTTCTTGGCATTCTGTTTTGATCGTGAAGTTCCAGGTCAATATTATGGTACTTGAAGTTGCCCACAAATAACTGTGAGACTGTGTTAAGCTGAAATTGAATAAAGGGAAACCTGAGAAAAGAGACTAACGGAAATTACCGGATGTGACATTGTCAACCCGAATTGACTTTTGAAAACCGATTGTGATAAGCTGCTCACCTGATTTGACAAAGACCCTGGAGTGAATGAGAAAGCTGTAAATACTTGCTGAAGAAAGACTTTGCTTAGCTTTGCGGAGGAAAGGAGACTCACTAACCATCCTCAAATTAGTTGTTTACTTACAGTACTTTACTTTCTGATTCTTTACAGATCATGCCTAGGTCAGGAGATGACGTTGAGGGAAATAAGTGTTGTAAACATTTGGGTGTTGCTTTGGCTGTTGTGTGTGATATTCATTATAGCTATATTTGTGGAAATGCGTCTGATAGATGAAAGTGAAGCTAACAATGCTACAGTTTCTGAAACTGCTACGTTAACAACGTGGGACAGGTTTGAGCAGGATGCGAAGTATTTGCATGGCGAGAATAATGTTAAAGGGGAGCTGTCTACTAACGTTTTCTATCTCTTGCTGAGTCAGTATGTTGACACTATGGATGCGAAGGCTTGTTATGTGTGTACACAAATTCCCCTCTCAGTCCAGGATGGAGTTACCTATCACAGCTTGCCATTAACGTATGGGATCAGTTGTAGTCTGCTACAAAGCGTTTTTATAATCAAGAAGAAGTGCAATATTTTTATTTGAATTATGATTTAGTGTTCTCGTATGTGCCTATCATAGAAGATTTGAATAGTGTAGCTACATATTATGCCATAAAGTTGGTTAAGGGTTTCTTCGAGCCTAGAATGACAATTAGTACATCATATGCGCATCGCAATAATTTGACATGCTTCTTAAACCTGTAGAAAAGAGCTTTTTAGATCACACTGAAGATAGAAGAAGGGTTTTAAAGGGGAAATTAGAAAAAGGCTTGCAGCAACGAACATTCCTTAGTAATAGCAATAATGGGGTTAGGGAACAAGGGAAGCTAGCTTTAGATGCGAAACATGTAGGTAGGCTTTGCATTATGTGACCAAAATCATACTATGACAATGTGTTTGTGGGAACGAGTGAGTGTGAGCATGTGTTTTTGTTTCAGAATAAATGGACGTTCATGCTAAATGGAATGGATCAAGCAATCCCAGGGGTCCATTATATTTGTGGATTTAGTGCTTATTACCGTCATCCTAAGGGATGGTATGGGACATGTTATTTGGGAATAGTTTTTCCAAAGATCTATCAACTAGACGATTTAAAGAAATTTCCGAAAGTGACAGAATTACTTTGTGCTAGACAAAAGAGATAAACTGCTGCTGGTGTAGTAGGAGACATATTTGGAGCAATAATTCCTTCAGTGGGAGTTATTTTGAACTCCGTAAAGATTTGAAAGTTGTCTACTATTGTGGATAACATGCTGACAAACTTCACAGGGGCTATACTCCTGATGGATACTGAACTTGCTGCGGAGAGAGCTATGACTCTTCAAAACATGCTTGCTTTAGACATTCTTTTAGCGAAAAGTGGTGGAGTCTTTAAGATGCTAAATGAGCGCCACTGTTGTGCTTATATTCCGGATAATAGTAATGAGATTAGAAGTATGCTTACTAACCTAACAAGAGATAGTGCAGATTTAAAGGAACTGAAAGAGCCAGGAGTCTGGGAATAAGTTGGAGAAGGATTTGCGCATGTGGGAAGCTGGTTTAGTGGCCTTTGGCATGGGTTTTTAGGAAAATTAATACAGGGAATAGTAATTATCTTGGCTTGCTTATTCGGACTATGGTTATTAAGTAAATGCAGTAAAAGGGTTGAAACAAAATGGGCAAAACATAAAGAAAGGAGGGAAGACAAGAAAGGGGAGAAAATGTTCAGAGCAAAATATGGAAAGGCAAAACGAAAAGAAGAAATTGAAAGGAGGGAAATGAACAAATGAAGAAAAGTTAAAGAATGGATTTGTGTGATGACAAGTGTCATCAGAGGAGGGATTGTTGGAGTGTAGTTTTATAATCAAAATTAACATGAAATGTTTACGAATTAATGCATAATGATACCGCATAGAAAATGTATCAATGTGCTTTTACTAAACGTGTGCTTGAAATGTGCCCACGGGGAGTGGCAACCAATGTATACGATGATAAATGAAACTGACTAGTAATGAAATATTAATGTACTAATGTATGATTTTGTATTAGGGTTAAGAAGGTTTTGCTAATTAATCACTAGGCCTTAGTTAGCATGAGTCGGGGCCTAGCTGCCCGGTTTCATATTAAATGTGTTTTTCTAAAGTGCAATGTGTTGACTTGCTGAAGGGCATGTAGCTGTACTTTTCCAGAAGCTAGAAGATGTGTGTAACCGTAGTAAATTCTTCCTCATGAGACTCGACTTGCTCAAGGAGACATTCTTGCCGAATGCAACAGTGTAAACTTGCAACAGGTACAAGGTCGCCTGAACTGGTATAGACAATGGAACTATTGACTGGGACTGTGAGAGCACTGCGAGAATATGAAATTGTACCTGACATTCTACCCGTTGGAAACGTCAATTACAGAAGCCAATAAACTATGTGAGAATTGTTCTAAGGTGACAATCTTAATGAGGCAACAAGTAAACGATTGGATGGAGTTAATGGTGCACCCAAAACCTGCCCAATTGGAAATTAGGGGACTGTACAACAAGATCGATATAATTCTTGGACACAAGGAGAAATCAGCTGTTACTTGTCTTTTTGCTATTACCCAGCCACTTTGTCACTTTGACTTTGCAGTTTGATTCTTTGAACCATCCTTACTTTGCCTTGCCCGGTTCATACTTTTCCTCCTTATGAGGGAAGTGTCCCTTATTTTCCGTCTTGCTGAACTTTGCTGTGTTTCCTGGTTGATGGCGAATCAACTGATGTCCTGAGGACGAAGACTGACTCTGTATGCTGACTCATTATGGAGGGTAACTATATGATGATGAAATTGTAATTGTGTGTTTGCCTTTTCTTTCTAGGTACGAACTGCTTCCCTTTGATAGAAACCATAGTTAGATGTTTTCAAAATTTGTGTTGCTAAATTGTTTTGCATGAAGCCCAACATGCCAATGCTAATTCGAGGTTAGTTAAGGAATTCACTAGACGGACGCAAATGGACAAATGACTGAATCTATGCTTTGTTGAATAATGCGCTATTGAAACTCTGCTAAGATTAACCCATGTTGATGTTGTGCTTTGTTCTAATGTTTATGATTTTTGCATTGATGAAGTCTTATTCGAGTTGCCATATTATTACTGTGTTGATGTGTTTTCTGGTATTGAGACTAATAAACATACTCGTAGAGGTGTAATTAATAGGGAATAAATATTATAAATCATACTAAATCCGTGTGGTTATTCGCGACCGAAAGGCCATGGTGGTTTTCGATTCTTACCAATGTCAATATCTGAGTTGAATCGGTTTGTTAATGAAAATATTGTTGATGTTATTGATTGGCATGTTGATTATTTGCCTCGTTCTAAGGTGTCTTCAATCAGGGTCAAAAGATTCAATGGCCTAAAACGAGTCCCAGACCAAATAAAATATCTAGTAAGGGACGCGTTATCAACTCTCACCCCCAAAACAGCTGTCCAGACATAACTACAACAGTCCCATCTCCCCAAAGAGTACTCAAAGCTTGAAGCAAAAAGAAATTCAAGGAAGGACACCTTGCTCTTTCTTAAAGTTGTTTTAACTGCACCATTTAGTTTTGCTCTTTATTCTCTTAGGGCTGGTTGGGATAGCTTCCTGAGCCTTGTTTGGGGTAGGTAGGTAAAAGAGCTGCCATCTCTACATGGAGCGGCAATGAGAAGAGTAATAGTTAGGGCTCCCCTAAATCAAAGTGCAACAATGCACACTAATCAATGCACACCCCTTGGTTAAACATTTCTTAGAAATACATGATTTCATTAAAGAGTGTAAGGAAGGTTTTATTCATCACAGAGATGTGGCTGTGAGAAGACTCCTCACTGGAAATCGCTATGGCAGTTCTGGTGGGATATTGCTAAAATACAGAAAAAGAACTGGCAAAGTGGGAGGGTGCATGGCATGCAATTAAACAAAAATTGGGGGTCACCACTTTCGAGATTTTACTGATCACAGGAGCAGAAACCTTAGCCGTTAATATCCCCATCTTGCCTCAAGCCTCTATGAAAGATCTATTGATCTTGGGTCCTCTGATGCCTGCCTCTGAATTTGCCTCTACTTCCTTTGAAGTGATCACATCCTGCTTACTAAATTCAAATAAACTCATCATTCTGGGAGATCTGAACATTTAGGTAAACAATCTTGCAGACAAATGTAAACTCTTTCTTACAAATGAGCTACAGCTCAAACGTAGACTTGCTTAATTCAGGGCCTAACCAATAAGTAGGTCATAACTTAGACCTAATTTTTAAGCTTGCGGTCTTGTAGCTTAATGAAGAAGGTTACCCCTCTAGTTTGGATGGGCCATTTCTGGCTGCTCCTCGAAGTGCTAGTAGGCCAGCATACAAAGCTCTATGCTCAAAAACAGGCAACTGCCCAGCGTGGATGGAACAAGATAATTTCTCCCACTTGGGCTGCTTTCTTGAAGAAGGTTTGTCAAATCTTGAGTCAATGTTACCTGATTTTCAACATGGAGGCATTAGACCTGTGGATATCTATTTCACAGGTTGGTCCCACATGAAAGGTTGTGGCCGAAAAAAAGCATCTGCTTCCCAGCCTTGGTACAATGCTTAATTAAAAGCTATGAAGCGAGACTGCAAAAAAATAGAAATAAAATGGAGGATAAACAACCTATCTTCAGAAGAACCTTTATATAAAGTGCATTAGGAAACCACTGCTGCTCAGTATGGACATTGAGAGCAGGTTTCACGCAAAAGAAAAACATCTAAGCTCTAAGAATCCCACTAGAGAGGCCTTTATGTTGTATAGATGTTTGGCCCACCCAAATGCTAAAAGTAATTCTATCAGTCCATCGCAGGAATTACATGCCAAAATATGAGATTGTCTTCCACACCAAAATTGCCACATTAGTGGACAAATTCTATGCCCCCACCCAAGACAGTAAGAAGCTGACAGCAACTACTCTAAGTAGAGAATTATGGAACATATTTGACCCTGTAAGATAGGACGAACTGGAACCGGTTTTAATGCCATAACCTTTTCTTCACCATGAGATGATGGACCTATTCAACAGCTTAGAAAAGTGAAGGGAATTTTATTTCCACCACTAGCAACCCTATGTAACGCCTACTTAAGTTCAGGTTGTGAACACCTGAATGGATGACGGCCATGGTCACACCACTGTTGAAAACACACACATTTTGGCCGGAATGTACTATCAAACTACCATCCGATCTCACTGGTACACGCACATGCCAAACTGACTGAATCTCTAGTGCACAGGCAGCTGGCAGGCTTTATAGAGTTCAATCAACTGGTACATGGACTTCAACCAATGATCTGTAAAGGTTTCAGTACTGAAACCGTGCTGAGCAAAGTAGCAAAGGAGATTGAGATTAGACAGACGAGAGATCAAGATGGAGTGTGCGCTCTGATTCTGTTAGACCCGACAGCGGCAATTAAAATCATTTCATACTCCATTTTGCTTAGATCTTTGATGATGACAGATATTGCATGAAAGGTCTTGGAATGGTTTTCTTCTTTTCTCCGAGACCGATCTCAAACAATGAGTTTAACTGAATATTGCTCCACTCCTAAACCCATTAAATTGGGTATGTCACAGTACTCAGTGTCACGTCCCAGTCTATTCAACCTCTATGTGGCCCAACTGGCCTCTCTGGTCGAGTCTTTTGGCATCACCTTCTACACAGATGATACTCAGTTAATAGACTGGATGGGGATATAGTTAAAGCAGAGACTAATTTTAGAAGCTGAATGCAAGAGGTGGCCAAATGGATCGATGTTCTCTCTTTTGCTTTGGGTGGAGGTAAGACTGATGGGGTGGTCTTCTGCCCAGATTCAGCTTTGCTGTCAGACTGGGAGCCAGAGAATGTGGGGATACCTTCTATCTCTGCTCCTCATGCGAGAAATCTTGCCAATCACATTGAAAAGGACCTACTTTTTTCAGAATATGTAAAGTTAATCTGTACCATAGCATTCGTGTTTCTCTAAGTAATCAAGAAAGTCCCACCTTACATTACCCAGTCAGCCAGGTAAGACTCGTTTCAGGCATTGATGAAATCCAGAGATGATTTTTGCAAATCATTTTTAGTAGAGGCAACAAAATATTTCTTACAAAATTAGCAGTTTTTGCAGAGTGCCGCAGCAGGCTTATAAGAGAGGCACACCAATTCTTTCCAATTTAAAGAACTTGCACTGGTTTCCCATACATAATAGATGCCTTTCTAAGGAAGGCACTATGTTTATGGCATAAATCGATCTAGCACAACAGAAAGGACACATACATGAAGACACTATTTTTAGGTATACTCCTCAGTGGGAACTTGAATCCATAGACTGGTTATCCCATGATTTAGGAAAATGAGACAATGGGGCTGCTCACTGGCAGTGACTACCACTACAATGTGGAATACCCGCAGACAAGGTAATTAATTACCCTCACATTCAGGAAAACATTGAAACCGTCTTATTCTCAAATAATGATAAATTGATATGACCTTTTTAAGTCCTGCTATCCTTCAGGTTTCGGGGTATACTATAGTCTTTCCTGCCTATAACCCCAGAGATATGTGGAAATTATTTTCCTACTATAGCGCCGGGACACTTCCTTGGAAGTACATGTTGCACTTTATAAATGGCTACATCAAATTACACCACTTCAAGGACATCAGCGATCCCAGCACCAAAAAGTCACCTCTTTGTTAACGGTTTGTAGGCTCTGCTGTTTTCTTGCACGGTTATCACTCGTCCAGGGCTCTCCCACCCGAAGGCTTTTAGCTGGCCATCTCCCAGTCAATCATTTTCCAGTTCTTCACCTTTAGATTTTTAGGACTCTATCTGGGTCTCACATTCTTCACTGCCCCTCGGGGGCTCTTCCTTCTTAGGGAGAATGACCCGCTTTCTATCTCTCGTCAGTCAATCAGTCAGTGGCAACTAGCAGCTCAACACAAAACATGTGTACCCCAGGCCAAGCCCTCTCCCTAAAGCGATCTCCATCCACCACTGACTGGTACAATCTCCCATCAATCAGGGGAATCTCGCGGCACTGTCGAGCCTAAAAACACTGCGGGCAGATTGTATCAGGCTGTGCACCTGGAGCGCCATTCTTCTGGACAAAAATCAGCTCAGGAGGCATTGAGAGACACCTTAATACGCAGCTAAAGTACAGTGCTTCCTTGGTATCGGTTCACAGCGCCTAACTTTCCACTAATGGCGCCCACTACCCAGCTCTCGACCTGCATTGCCCAGCTTTCCACAACATCACTGAGTTTTCAAGACAATGGCCCCCGCTTTCAGCTAGCAGGGCATAACTTTTTCAACCTGTATTTGTACCATCGTAAGCCTTTCAAGGCGCAAGGACCAACCACCCTTTAAGCCACAGTACCAAGGTTTCAAAGCCCAGTGCAAGACCAACTGAGAACACCCGCGTTCAAATCGCAGTGCTCAGCTTTCTATTCACTGTGGCCAGTGTCCATTTTAAAGCGTCCACTTTACCGACTACGGGTTACAAACTCATTGCGGACAGATTTGTGCTGCACAGTGGATATACCTCAGCTTCAGATTACTGAAGATTATCATACTGACTGACAGTATCCTTTATGCAGTTTTTATATAGCGCGAACTTGGCCCGAAAGCCAGCTTACATTGCACAAGGCCAGATATTTATTTTTAAGGTAAGGAAAGATAAAGTGACTGATTTTGCTCAGAATCACGGCGTGTTTGAGCCGACTCCGGGACTCAAACTTGGTTCCCCAGTTCCAAAGTCTGGACCCGACTCTTCTATTTCTTTTTATGGCAAGATGAACATTGAGAGTCGGGACAATGGGGAGATTATCTTAAAAATCAATTATTTTGTGAAAACGCTGTGCGTTTTCAACTTTTAACTCAGACTTCAGCACTCTATTTTTAGCACTGTTAGAACCTAAATGGCAATAAAACATGAAAGGTAAATTATCGACACTCATTTCATCATTTTAAGTTATAGTTTCATTTCTTTAAGTTGCCCTCATCTTTTCGTTAACTGAACTACGTAGGTATTTTGTTTCTGCAATCTTGAGACATTCTAAAGGTCCTACCTCCAATGCATGTCTTTTTTTATATTTGTCGAATAGCAAGTGTTGTAATGTGAGACATGTTCGATCACATGAGAGAACAGCAGCTACATCTTCCTGGGGAATTCGAATGATATAAGTGATAAAAATGGTCCACTCCCTGCCATTAATGAGATAAGAATCTTGCAGTTTGGTATGTTTCTAGCGTGCCCTGTTCCTTAACATAACAAAAGAGTTAGCTGCAAAAGGTCGGTGACACAGCGTTGCATTAACAATTAAATTAAGCATTGGCAAAGGCAGTGCGTCTCGGCACTGTGAGAGATATTGGCTTTGTCAATCAATGTCTTTTAGTCATCTTGTGTATCCGCCTGGCTACTATTCAGAATAGCAGAAAGTCACGGAAAAAAACACTATGACGCTGCCATGCAACATAGCTAAAATACATTGACAAAGCCAATAGCTCTCCTATTGCCACAACATATAGGCTGTGCAGTTAATAACTGGGGGACAACGGAATGAATGGATAGGCACAGTGAGCAATGGGACCCATTCCTCAGCATTCCTGTCACACTCATGGCATGTCAACTGGTAGCATGTATCCCACGATGACTTGTTTATGAACTGGAAATGTCAGGTACACAGATGGAGGATGTGGGGCTGTGGGTTTGTGGCCCATGCCTCATGCACCGTGTGCCCTAAGAACTTGGGCATTTTAACACTTATGAGTATGAGTAGAAGGAAGGAGTGGGCAGTAGCAGCAGTTTACTCTAAGCTCTGTTGTACACTCCAGTGCTAGACACAATGACTGAAAGCGACAGAGAGAAAACTATGTTTATAAGGATGAGGTAGAAGGAGGGTATCTGAACTGTTGGGGTGAAATAGAGATCTGAATGTATATATTCAGTGGTGTCCAGCAGAAGGGGTCGTTTTTCCAGGTGTTGAGTGTGATGCATGCATTTCTGTCAATTTCTTCTGCTGGAGACTGGCTGAATGTTTGAGGCAAGGGATGTGTGTTTATGGTTTTGTGTTGTTTAGGAGTCCATGCGCTAATGGAAAATAGACCATTGTGAATGACCCTTGCATTGTTTGATGGACAGTTCCAAAATTGCAGTGTGTGTTTTGGGGTAGTTGCTCGTGCTTGGGCAGTTTCCCATTTAAGAAGCTGTAATTTCGAAGGAGTGGACATACACAGTGTTGGGGTGGTGATTGGCGTAGCTAGGCTGGTATGGCCCCTAATACAAAAACAGAAACTTGCATCCCTGCCTTTGGAAAGGACACAGCCAAAGGTACTCTGCTATAGGCTCCTCACAACAATGTATCCCAGTGCTACTGCACCTGCTGTACTCTGAATTGATAACTTCTCACCTGCTGTGGCTGCTCCTTCTCATCGTGCCATGCTCTCCTTGTTTATTTCATTGCCCCCTGCCTGCTAGTGACTTTTCTCTAAGCTTGTCTTCCTTTCTTCTCTCCTGTAAATCTTCCACTTTCTCAACACTGGACTGCACACAGGACTTGAACTCTCCTGAAAATGTACCCAGCACGATTTCCCCAAATGTCCAACAGTTCCCACTTAACATCACCAGACCTGTGTGCGCTGCAGGCTGCGCATGAAACAGTCTCATATGAGACCTCACAAAGTAAATAGAATTAGAATGCCTCGAGAAGCCGGGAAGGACGTAGTAAAGGAAAATCCAATGTGGATATCAGACACACGCAGCGGCCTAGGCATCTCGCATAATGGCCATTAGCGCTCTCCTGATTGGCCCTCTGTGCAAGCAGGTTCTGAAAACAGACTTTAAAGCACAAAAAGGAAATGTTTTTAAACAGCATGCCTTCAACTTTTAGTTTGCACGAACATTATGCATGTATTACACGAAACCCTGATGAGCAGCACTTTGCTGCCCAGGCATAACTTTCTGCATAAGGAGAGAAGGTTTGGCCTAATGGCCAAATCTGTTGACTTTGGAGGTGGGGAACCAGGTTCAAGTCTCGGCAATCGTCTCAACATCCTGTGATTCTAGGCAAATCACTTAACCTCCCTGTGCCTACTACAAACAAATGTGTCTTTTTGTAATGTAAGTGGTGACCTTCTGGTCGAATTTGCACTATATTAGGAAAAACAATGAAATAGACAGGAGGAAGCTACAGAAATGAATATTTCTCCAAGTACACATGTGGTGTTAGCAGCAGTCTGTGTAACTCTCGTATGCTGGTAGCTTCACTGTCATAGATTTTAATTTAAGGCATTTCATTCACAAAAAGAGATGAATCAGCATATATTTTAACTGTAAACTGTTACTGTTTAAGGGCTTTGACTCAGAGCCTGAATGAGGGAGGATGTGACAAAATGGCCAGAGCTGCCGACTTTGGAGATGGGGGACCAGGTTCGAGTCTCTGCGTCACATGCCTACACAATAAATGTTTCCTTGTGTAATGATGTAACTGGTGCTCATGTTAAGTGCTCGTATACCTTTGGGTCGAGTTCACAATGTATACATTTGCAAAAATTAAAAGAAAATAAAGTTTGGGGTGAGGTGGTGGGGCAGACCAAAATATGAAGGGAAGAGAGGTGACCACATAGAAGGGGGTAAAACCATGGAAGGTGAAGGTGAGCAGGGGAGGGGAGAGGGCAACACCACAGACAAGGAGAGGTGGGTGGTAAGTGGGGAACTATACAAGAGAGCCTGCTGAATAAGATGCACTCTGGTAGAGTACTTCCACGCAAGAAAAAAGTAGTGCACAAGTAAATTAGTAGTGGAGGGATATAATTAATGCATTCATGCTCTGGGGACCTGGATGAACACAGGTACAAAGGGGACACCTACCGCAGATAACCATTAATAAAGAAATAAAAGTGAGAATGGCGCCAACCAAAATGGTAAGTAAAGGGTGGGCACTGGCCTATTCTTAGCTAACAATGGTCTGTATTTATAGGCCCCTAGCGTCACTTTTAGTGACGCTCCTGTGGGGCTAATCTCAGCGCCATATTTACAAGGTGGTGTTAAGCCACTTTGTAAATACGGCCCCTTCCCACACAGCCCTGTGCGTGGAAGGGGCGTGCAATGGGTGTTGCTGTGGGCGTGCCACCGCAGCACCCATTGCATTTTGACGCTGCCTCAGATTTAGGAAATCTTGTAAACCTGAGGCAGTGCCAAAATCTAACACCACCCCCAGGCGTGGCGTTAGCAGGGTCCAACGAGGAGGAATACTTTTATTCCTTCTCGCTTTTTGCTTTTTCTACGCATGGTGCATTCTGCCGCACACATAGAAAAAGCAAAATGCCAGAAATTATTGTTTATATGCGGGAAGGTGTCTCTTCCTACACATAAACAATCATTTGAAAATGACTCTTTGGCACTTCTGAGTGTGCTGCATTGTGCAGCACACACAGAAGTGCCAAAGCTCCTTTAGTGATTGTTTATGTGCAGGAAGGAACACCTTTCCACACATAAGCAATCACACCCCTCAACACAGACATCCTTGCACGATGGTGCATCCCTGCGTTTCTAAAGTGAGGCAGCGCTGCCAATTTTGGTGCAACACCGCGCTATGACACTTTTCTTTAAATCTGTCCCTATATGTTTTGAAGAGACAGTGCATGCGGTGAATAGCGGAGACCTAAAAATGGTAGCCTCGTAAAGATGCACTACAACATTTCCACACAAGTTGCGAAGCTGTGTAAGAAAATATGCAGAGTTCCTGAAACTTCCTAAAGTTTGCGAACTAAGGACCAGATTTACAAAGCCTTTTTTGTGGCTGAAAAAGGTCTGACTGTCAGAATCAGGCTGTTTGCAACAGCAAAAACGATTTTTGACTGTTCAAAACCGAAATTACAATTTGGTGCCACTTTTACTGAATCACAATTTGGGTTTGCAACTAAATACTGATTTGTATAAGGGACATATTTAAGGCACTCTTTCCAAATACTGGACTGGAATGGTATGTTGTGGAGTAAACTATAATACTAAATTAGCTTCTACAAGGTTTGCTTTCAAATCTACGGATGCCTGAACTTAATTCAGTGTACGAACACTTGAATGTGAAAGAACAAGTTATTGTAGTCCCACACAAGCCCACTCCATATGCAATTGGTGGTGTCTGGGCTTTCAGAGTTACTAACAATCCCTTACGAAAGGATTCATGGACATGATCGTAATTGAAACCCAATTCTTTATATTTTATCACAAATAAGAATAGTCCCATTTTATAGTTAAAAGTGTTTTTTTTCAATATTCTCATTCTGTTGCTTAGCACATGTAAAGTAACCACACAGAATGTTAGAACAATAGCGCTATAGGAAGTAGTGAGAACATATCTCCCATAGTGGAAATATGACCTTGGCAATCTCACACCCTAAAACCTACTTAGTAGCTAAACTTGCATCTTGATTTGTTTTTAGGAGGAATCAGTGCACTACATACCTCTGTACAGTAAGAAGCTGTGGTTATCAGCAGCTGGGAGACAGTGTTCCCTCAAAGGGAAAAAAATCTTAGCTGGCTCAGCTCCTCTACTCTTGGACTTGGCTCGATATGAGCTCTCTGCATAAGACAGGATGCTACCGCAGTAGAGGAGTGTGGTAGTCTCCATCAGGATCTTCTGGAAGTATCTTGTGCAATAATCTGTGGTGAAGAAACTCTCCCCTCTAATGGCCCTTTGATGAGCCTTTCAAACTTTCAATCACTGATCTTATCTGATCTGGGGGAATTTCTAAGGATTTTTTGGCATAACTTGTGTGCATCAATATGCTAGTCTCAGAAGCATTAGTATAAACAAATGTGATAAACACGTCAATTCGGACCACCAATGCTAACAGTAAACCTGCCGATGACTAGGCGCTAAATGGCGTCCTAGCCTGCTCAGAATAGAGTCTGGCTTTAATGAGTTTACAGCAATATATCAAAGTTTTGTGATAAAAATTTGGTCGCAAAACATTAATACTTTAAAAGTGTTTTGGTGTAGCATGCACAAACGGGAAGGTGTCAAAAGGAACCCCTTCCCATTTGTGAATGTTGAGAAAAACATTTTTAAGAAGAAGCAGTGGTCCTCTAGACTACAGCCAACTCTTAAAAACTGTACTTAAGAATTTTCACTTTTATATTTGAAGTGCACATGCACCCTGTTTTCCTTTAAGAAAAACTTTTTTTTAAAATTAAAAATGCTTTATTTAAACACAATCACAGACATGGTGGTTTGCTAACCTCAGCAGTCCAACAGCCCTGTGATGGCTTTGATTCACAGTGAGTCGCACTGTGTGGCCTACCTCATTAATATCATTAGGAAGGTTGAATTGCAACACTCTTCAAATCATGTTTTTGTCTATTGGTGCTTAGGTTGTTTTGCGAGAAAAAAAATGGATTTAGTAAAATATGGTGCACAATTTGTTACCATTTTCACTGACTCCGTTCTTGGTACATCTGGCCCTAAGGGCTTCATGTAGAACACAATTTTACAGTCTCTAAGGTCAAATCAGAGCCTCTGGGACTCCAAAATTGCATTTCAAAGGTATAAAGCCCCAATTTGATTCAGGAACATGGTACTAAGTTGTAGTTTTAGCTTGCAAGTAAATGCCAATTCCTTAATGTAAAAAATTGGGTGAGTTGGGAGGTGTGATAGCCCTACTCAGATTGTAATCACAATCGTCATCATGGTGATCCACAAAAGTCACTAAATAAACCTGTGCTTAACCCTCTGGTAACTTAGCGCAAAAGATGTTACACACAGTCTGAATCCGGAGAAGGGCTCGTCAATAAGGGTTGCTGAAACCCCAGGCCTTGGTTAGAGTGTCACTTTGGCGAGTGATCACAGTGTGGTCACTCTTGCCACAAAGTGCTGGTCTATGACTGGAAGTTCACATTTTGCGGGAAACGCGGGGTGGTCATTGTCAAAGCTAAAAGCTCCAGGAGCCGAAGTCCAGAGTCTGTATTCAGAAGGTCTAATCAGGTGCAGTTCCTGCATTGGCCTGGGTGAAATCCATTCAAATTCAGGAGGAGGCCCGGGCAGTTCTTTTTTGACAAAGAGCTCAGAATGATTGGTTCTTCACTTGTAGTCCAGGTCTTGCAGTTTTAATCTGGAGGAGTAGGGTACATGCCAACACTAGCCAAAGGTCCAGGACCTGGGGGCAACTCATGGGAGTTAGGACTCACTCTAGCAGAGGTCAGCAGCAGGGTTCAGGCATGTCTAGTTAATTCTAGTCAGCTGTGCAGTTGTGGGGAAAGTCCTTTTCAACCTTGTTCTATCCCTATGACTTAAACAGGAGGTGAGCCAAATGGTCCTTGTAGTCACATCTAAGGTCCTTGGTTCAAGACAAACAGGCACAGTCTTTCTACAGGCTTCAAGCATGAGTGACGTTCTTATTCTGAGCTTCCACAGGTCTGGGATTGTTCTGATGAGAAATTCTGGGGTTGCCACTTTAAGTCCAGTGCCAACCTGTGGATGGGTTCCCACCTTTGATTAACCCTAAAATTCGGTTTGGTCAGTTCTTCCCAGTCTCCAGGGTTTGGCTCAAGTCTGTCTAGGGAAAGAAAGGGCAAGCAGGCCCAGGTGTGGTCTACATCTGCCAGTGACAAGGCCAACATATTCTGAAGTCAGGAAGGGGCTAGATAAGCCTTGAGGTAACATTTGAAACCCTGGAAAGTCTGGGTACTTCCCCGAAGGCCATCCTGCTCAAGAGAGGCACAACATTCCCCACATCCAAAGCACTTTTTCCCCCTGTCTAGAAAGAAGGAATACACATCTCGCCACAAGAAAACTGTTAACAGTCATGTGTCCCTGTACGCTGGCAGAAAGGCACACTTAATTTAGGCAGAAAAATGCCAACTTTCTAAAAGTTGCATGTTCAAAACAGTAATTTAAAGTCAGAGTTTACCATTAAAGAGGATTTAAGTTACAATTCAAATGAGGGGGAGGAATATTTTTCTGACTGTTCCCAAACTGAAGTTATCACTTAATAAATGTGAAAAATTAACAAATTTTTAGTCTATGGGAGCGCTAGCCTTGCTGCAGTGACACACAAATTTGGGGGGTTTCACAGCTAGGAGATGGAAAACTTAAGTACACATGTACTACTTTTTAAATATCAAGCACTGTGCCTAAGTACCTTTAGGTCTTATGTTAGATGTGAGTTATAAGTGTTAATAAAAGGAAGGTATAGGCCTGGCAAGAGGATTATTTTTACACCTGGGTGGAACTTGCTGAGCTTTGCTCTTGTCCCACTAAAATCATTCAGGTCCTCCCCCTATCCTACTCATCCACCCCTCATTACCTTCATTTTATTAGTGTGGGTCTTTGTGTTTGTGTATTTTACGTTTTGGTCTTTTTTTGTACTTTTTTTTTAGTTTCCCCTTTCCTTCCTTAGTTCTTCCTTTCTTCTTCTATTGATTCCTACTTTTTTCCCCCACCCAACGCCATGGCAGAGCGTGGAGAGACAGGGAGCGAAAGTGCAAGTGAAAGATGCTTACCACACACTTTATGGTTGCTGGCACCGCCAAGGGGTGCAGCCAGCACCATTGTTTCAGAGGTGGAGGTGGCTGCACTTGTTTTTTTACATGCCGCTCCACCACTCCTCTATGCTGGCAGCAAGCAGCTGGCCTGGGAGCGGGTACACTCTGTGGGAGCGTCGACTGCTGTTGGCGAGGGTTCCCTGGTGTGTCTACCGGAACACTGGGGTCCAGCACACCCATCAGCAGTTGACGCACTGTTGGGATGATTTCCTCGACAGGGAGCAGGACCTGCTTGACCTACTGGGTATCAAGGTTGCTGGGCTTGGTGAGTAATTATTTATTTGTTGTGTTCTACAATGCTAATTTTGTTTTCAAATAGCATGCTGCTCACACTCAGAGGTAAGGTAAGTTTATGTTACAAATATCATTGGATCCAGTTTGAGCTAGCCAGGTGGCCGGCGCTACCTAATTGTACTTACCTGCACTCGTTTAGGCTGATTATTTAAGAAGCCATGCAGACTCCTCGATCTTGTCACTAAGATAGTGGTAGAGTAGTAATATCAGTGAGTTAGGACCAGATGTAGCAAACGTTAGCGAGTCGCAAATGGCCCGATTCGCAATTTGCAACACCGCAAAATCGGAAATGGGATGCAATAATCCCATTTCCGACTCGCAAAATGCGACGCGAGCCGTTACCAACTAGCAAAATTTGCGACCCCATTTTGCGACCCTCAAATAGCAAGTCGCAATTTGCGAGTCGCAAACCATATGCAATAGCAACTCGCAAATTGCGACTAGTCGCAAAAAGCCCATTTTGCACTTCCAATTTACCACTAACTCAGAGCAGGTGGTAACCATTACCAAAGTATAAAAGGGGACCCAGAAGGCATCTGGGTTACTCAAGATGGCGGAGATATACCTGATAGCAGTGAGGAGGAGAGCCCACGCCGCCCAGCAGAGGAGGACGAGGAGCCAGAGACAGGAGAAGATATAAAGAACAAGGCAGACACTCTTCCAGCAAACTGAGGAGGAAATGTATGATAAATATAGACTTAGCAGCGCAGCTATACTAGATTTAATAGAATTAGTCTAACCACAGCTAGAACGCCAGACTGTGCGCGGCTGCGCCATCCCTACGCATGTGCAAGTGCTATGCTCACTGCACTTCTTGGCCTCGGGTAGCTATCAGGGGGTCATTGCTGTGGCAGGTGGGGTATCCCAAAGTGCACTATCACGGTTCTTTAGGGCATTCCTAGATGCCTTACTCACACACATGTCCCGATACATATACCTACCCAGGAATGAGGCAGAAATCAACAGCACCAAGTTGGAATTTTACAGGATTGCCAACTTCCCCCATGTCATAGGGTGTGTAGATGGGACACATATACAAATATGCCCTCCTGCAAACCTGGAATATCTGTTCCGCAATAGGAAGTGTACCCACTCACTCAACATACAGGTGGTATGTGACGCCCACTATGTCATCACTGACATGGTTGCCAAATTTCCAGGCAGTACTCAAGACTCCTACATTTTTAGGCACAGTGGGATACACCAACGCCTGGAACGTGGGGAGTTTGGAGACAGATACCTCCTAGGTAGAGCTGAATACACCTTGAAGACATGCACACAGGTCAATGTGCAAACCATCCATGCCCAGCTAACATTGTACTTTTTTGTGCCAAACAGGTGACAGTGCATATGCACTACGTCAATGGATACTGACTCCGTACTTAACACCCAGCAATGAGACAGAGAGGCGATACAACAGTGCACATAAGAGGACCAGGAACATAATTGAACGTACCTTTGGACTGCTGAAAGCAAGGTTCAGATGCCTCCACCGAAGTGGAGGTGCCCTCCAGTATGCCCCAATAACAGCTTTTAAAATAGTTGGTGCATGCGCTATACTGCACAACATTGCCACCAGACATGGGCTACCTCTCCCCCCTGAAGACCCTGATTCGGAGGATGAAGAGCAAGAGCAACCACATCGCCATCATGGGGATAGGAGCATCGCAAATCAAGGCAGACTGAGACGGGAACACATTGCAAACCAATACTTTGGAAGGTACGTGCCAACTTTTACCATACTCACCAATGTCACAAACAAAGAGTCCATGTGTTAAGTGGAAAGAACAAGTGATTTAATAAGTGCAAATAACAAAACTATGTACAATAGGAACAGTTCAGGGGCTTCAATAGTCCACCTGGCATGGGACACATTGATGTCATGTTGCCCCAACCCCAAGGACAGTGTGGAGCTCACACCCTACGGCGGGCTCGGCCAGCCTGGCTGGTACTAGGGGGGTCAGCAGTGCTCTGCCTTGTGCTTCCACTGCGAAGCACCCTGGTGTCACCGGCAGAGACACTGCTGACAGTGGAGCCCTCCTCACTGTCCTGTGGCATGTCGCTTCCGCCCCTGGCCACCTGCCGTGCCTCCATGAGGTCTACTGCATGGCTGAGACGGCCCAGTCCCCGTGCCACGTCACCAGCAAAGTGGCCCATGTCCACCTGGAGGCTGACTGTGCGCCTAGACAGCCCTGTTGTGTTCACAGCCAGCCTTACTATAGAGGAGGACATCCTGTCCAGGCGTTGCAGCAGCAGGCGGTCCCTGCGCCGTGCACTGTCAGTCTGCGTTAGCAGTCCTGCCACTAGTTGGCGCATAGAGAGTGCAAGGTCACCCGTGTTGGTACTGATCACCTGCAACTCCGATTGTACCTGCTGCATACTGTTGGCATGATTGCGTTCAAAGCGCCGCAATGCCCCACTAATCCTCCTTAATTCTTGGTTTTGCAGGCACTGACCCCGTAGGAGTGCGGCCTCGGTTGGTGATGTGGAGGCATGCCCTGACTCTGCCTGCCGCTCTGCTGTTGATGTTCTACATCGCCTGCGAATCGGTGGAGGCCCTGTGTTGTCTCCCATGGCACTCTGGCTCGTACCTGGTGCAGGCTCACACACCACTACTGCAACAGGTGTTTTCTGAGGGGACATGGTGTCGGTGGTGCATGTAGCAGTGGTGGCTGGTCCTGTTCTCTCCTGTGTGGGCTGGCTGACCAGTGGCCCCTGGCTGCTTGGGCTGGTGGGGGTGTCTTGTGAGAGACCTGTGGGACATAGGGAACACACTGTCAGTGTCTACTATCTGTTATCAACTTCCTAATAAACTATTGCCTATGAACTGCCTACTTGACTACATTGCCCATAATGCATCAGTCTGGTGTTTGCTACTCTGAAATGGAGCTATCTTGGTTGTGCATGCTCCTGTGTACAAGGTGGGTGGGGGTATGGCACTGATGAGGGTACATGCATGTCACATGGTACTCACCGGTTGATGGTCCTGGCTCAGAGGTGTCCAGATCTCCCATCCCGCTTACAGCCTCAGGCTCTAGGGTCTCTTCTACCCTTTCCTCCAGGGGTGTGGGTGGTGGTGCCGTTGATGGTCCCCCTCCTGTGCCTCTCATCTCCCGGAGCCGCTCTGCCACCCTCTCCTTGGTCCGGGAGCGAAGGTCATACCACCTTTTCTTCAATTCTTCCACACTCCGGTGGCTGACCCCCAGGGAGTTGACTTTGTCCTGGATCTCCTGCCAGAGTCTTCTCTTCTCTGTCTCTGGCACGGTGAGGGCTGACCTGCCAAACAGCTCGTCATGGTGCTGACAGCACTCATCAGTCAGCACCTCCAACTCCTTTTCAGCAAACTTAAGTTTCCTCTTCCTTGGATTTTCAGCCATGGTTGCAGGAGCTCTGTTTGTTTGCTGTGCTGAAGTTGAAATGGGTGTGGTCCTCCCTCCTTCCAGGTGTATTTGTAAACGTCCTGGCTGTGATGTCATCATCATGTGCCAGGAAGTGTTTTCCAGAGTGTTCTGAAGTGTTTTCCAGAGTGTTCTGCAGCACCTGCATTCAATTTTCAGCACAGTCGCAAAAAGCGACCTCGCAAACAGCGGACTCGCTATCTGCGGTGCGACTCCGTGTGCGAGTCGCAAATTGTCCTCGCACTTTCTACCTGCATTGCAGTTAGCGAGTCGGAAATTGCGAGTCGCAAATAATCGCAATTTGCGAGTCGCTAATTTTTAACTACCTACATCTGGCCCCTAGTGTTCTCTGTGCCTTTCTGATGTAACTCATACAGTCACAAGCAATCCCCCAGTGATGTGCAGTATGCATCTATGCACTGAAAAAAGGAGACTGAGTTGGCCCATCATCAAAGGGTGTTGAGAATGAGATGATGAGCGAAGATTATTTGTTACAATGCATAAGAAGGTTTCCAAATAGAATTTAGGTTTAAGAAATTTGGAATAGGGTTTAGGTTTAGGAAATTAAGAATAGGTCAACTTGATGCTAGTACTATTTTTGATAGGAGACACTGCTAACTAAACTGTAGTGATGTATTACGGTTGTATTTTGTTAAACAAAATAACAAGGGGAGGCATATCTTGCATCTAAAATGTGGAATGTTTTTTCGAGCTGCACAGGCCACTAGTGCTGAGGCCAGCAGCAGCGCCAGTGTGGCAGATGCAACGGCAGTTGGAACGAGAGTCCAAGCGGCGGCAGGGATGGGCGGTGGTAGGTCACATTGTTTGCTTAGTGACAATTACTAGTATACTCACTGCAAGGGCATCATGAACCCACCGCTTTAGCTTTAGGGTTGATGCAAAAGGGAAAGAAGGATAGAAGGTTCAAAGAAAGGATGGATGAAATGGTATATGAGTGAAAGGATGCATGTGTGGGTGTAAGGATATGTAGGTGGGTGATAGGATGCATCGGTGGGTGAAAGGATGGATGAAATAGTACATGAGTGAAAGGATGACTCAGTGGGTGAAAAGGTGGATGGGTGAAAGGATGCTTGGGTGGGTTAAAGGATGGGTGAAAGGATGGATGGGTGAAAGGATGAGTGAGTGGGTAAACAGTTGGGTGAAAGAAAAGAGTGCTTGAAATGGATGGATGGATGGATGGACTGAAATAGTGAAAGAACGGATTGAAAAATGTAAAGAGTAAATGGTGGGTATCAGAGAGTGAATAGGACAATCAAAGGATGAATGGATAATTGTTTGGATAAAGAAACAAGGGAGCTCTTCTGGAGAGGGGCATGCTCACCTACTTCGCTTGCTTGATTTCACCGAAGCTTTTGTTCGAAGTGGGGGTAATTTAATTTTCTGTCTTTTCCCTTGACTCACTTTATTTGTTAAGTGGGGCAGATATGTATCCCACCCGTTATCATTCGTCACCTCCCTGCCCATGGTGTTCCACCACCCATAATCTAACTGTAGCATTGTTCAATTTGGCACTGCAATTTTGGCTGTGCAATGTGCATCTGTTTCAGTTAATGCTGTATTTACAAAGTTTTCAATGCATTGCAATATGCAATCTGAAAATAAGTTGTGTTTTCCTTCCCTCCTAGTGCCCATTCAGTCACCTCATCTCCTAATACTTCACTCCTTTATTCTTTCCTAAGTTCCGTCACAGCCTACCAAAAAAATTGAAAAATCCATTCTTGACACGTGCCAAGTTTTTCTGGCCAAGTGATTCATATATTTCAAGACTTCCCTAACGTATTTACGCCTGTTCAAATTTTTCCCTTTCGACATTTGTCAACTACAGTGACTGACTAAAACAAAGTTTAGGCACATCATGATGATCAGTGACACCCCAATATTCTAAGAAAGAACCTCTTCCTACCCAGACTAATCCCTCTAACTTGCCCTACAGTACAGTAAGTTAAGTTTCCCATCCTTACTAACCAAACAATTGTATTTGTTGGAAATAATATGTGGTGGAGGGCAAGGCCATGGAATATAGTGGGACTAAGAACCTGATTTTTAGTTTTCTGTCTAGGATACTCTGTGACGAATGTGCCAAATTCAATCTATATATCTTGTTCCTTTCCCTGCACTGTAGTGCATCGTTTTTCCACTATCTATCTACAGAACACAGGATAACCGCATTTTATATGTGATGTGTGTGATGTTGTATAATTATTATTCATCAGCTTCTTTGAAGTCGGGGTAGAATTGAAAGGCATTTGGATAAGAGCAAGGCCATTGGAATTAAAGTAAGATAATCACCCATTACAGCTTACCCAGACCCAGACTGCAGAAAGTGGCAAAGTACTCAACAGGCTAGCTAGCATGTCTCCATTAATTTAGCACAATAAGAATGCTTGTACTTCATAGTGCATAATGACTTACTCATTAATGAGAGGTGATTTATTTTTATTTTTCCACACAAAGTGTCTGTTTATTTGTATTTACTAGGAAACTCTTTAAAAGAAAAAAAACACAACTGTTGATCTGGTGTGCTGTTTTTCTGCCTTAATTTCTTTCAGCCAGTCAAGGCTTTTGTATAAGGCATGTGGGAGTAAAACATGACCCTGTGACTTGTAATCTAATCAAATTCCAATGGCCCTAGGCAACCTGGAATGTACTGTTGCCGTGCCACTATATGATTGTGAACATGAGTTTGCACAAAGCATTTTTTATAATTTGCCTGTTTTCATTTTTTTTACTTTCCTGAGATAGCTATTACTGCTGTTCAACCACCTTCACTGCAGGAGATACCAGCCCGGCTACGGTGGCAGAGGTTGAAGGTCATCCTAGCTGAGTACTGTTAGAAATGGTGTTTCTGGTTGGCTAGGGTATGCACCTCATCCAGGCAGAACTTATCCACTCTAGTCAGGGCAAGGGAGTTACACGTCCAAGATAACCCCTGCTCACCCCCTAGGTAGCTTGGCACGAGCAGTCAGGCTTAACCCAGAGGCAATGTGTAAAGCGTTTGCACAACACACACAACACATGTGACGCAATATCCCCACCACAAAGGAAACACAACACCAGATTATCTGAAAATATACTGTATTGTACACAACGCAATTATCAGACCAAACATCACATATCAGTACTATCCTGCTACCTTAGCAGTTGTCAGAACGTTACACATTAGTTACTCTGCAACCTAGCAGTAGTCACACATAACACACAGGTTACTCAGTATTCTACAACATAAGCAGTAGTCAGGAAAACACGTTATTACATCACAGCATAAGAATATCCTAAAATGCCCATAGTAGGAAAATTAGAAAACATATGGCAAGTCAGAAAAACATAATAGCAAGCATGTCCATAAAAGGAACATTTTCATACAGATATGTAAAAACATCAACCGCAGGTAGGTAATATATGAATCAAACAAAAGTCTGTAGAAAGAACTTTGGATTGCAACTATATTTGTCCTTTAAACAGTACCTGGTTGGATGAAGGCACCTCCAGTGCCTAGAAGGCGAACAATGGGGCCCCCGGCGCTCCTATGCGCAAAATGGGGGCCTCCCTTATACTCTGGGGTCAGAGGAGGGTGACATGCACCTCCTCTCTTTTATAGACAGGCCCCTCTGGGGACCGTGATTACTGGGGGCCCCTCAGGGCCTCAACAGGCCCTCACGATGGGGGCCAGAGCCAGCAAAAACAACTTAGGGCAGGAAGGGTGCACCACGCACCCCCTCCGGTTTAATGACAGGCCCCTTCCGGGACCCGCGATCTCTGGGGGCCCCCCCGGGCCTCCACTGGCCCTTCCACCAAGGGGGGGGAGGGCACAATAATGCCCATTTTACCTAACAGCAGAAAAGGAGCGTCCTGCTCCTAACGCAGAGGCCAGGGGGTACTCCCCGGGCCTTCCCCTGGTCCTGCCGTGAAGCCACAAGAAGATCGGACCCCTCCTGGGGCCTGAGCAGGCACTCACCTGCACCCGATGCGGTGCGCGAGTGTTCTTCCAGCTTCCCGGGCCACTGCGGTGATCTTATTTAAAGGGGCACAATGCAGCAAGGAGCCTACGTGCTCCCAAGGCTCCATAAGTGCGCTGCAATCAGCGCTATGGCAGCCGCAACCGCGGAGAAGCACCCCTCGTGAAGAAATGGATGCAGGGGACAGGGGCCACAGCACCCTGCCCCTGGGGAGCAGAATCTTTAGACAAGGTCCTCAGGTGGAGGGCCCAGCTACAGGCCAGCACAAGGGAAAGGCAGCAAGTGGCAAGTCCTTCACAGTGACCAAGCAGGTCACAGGTCAGCACAGCAGCAGCAGTCCATGGCGGTTCCTGGTGAGTCCTTTCAGCCTTTGGTGTCCAGATCCAAGATGATTCCAAGAGTCTCCAAATTATGGGGAAAATTCCCCTTTACTTATAGTCAGTTCTTACAGTGTTTTACAATGGTAGGGAGAGGAGGTTCCAGCCAGTTACAACTGGTTCTGGGAGTGCTCCCTCTCTCCTTTCAGCACAGGCTCCAAACGTCAGTGGGGGGTTAACGGCCCTATTGTGTGAGGCCAGGGCACAGTCTTTACAAATGCAGGTGTGCCCCGCCTCTCCATTCTCTCAGCCCAGGAAGACTATTCAGTATGCAGATGCACCTCTGTGACACCTCCACCCTCCCTGTTTACGGGCTGTCTGAAAAGTATGCACAAAGCCCCAACTGTCACTCTGCCCAGAAGTGGATTGGATTCAAGCTGCAAAACACCAGAGTCCTAAGCACAGATAAATGCGCACTTTCTAGAAGTGGCATTTCTGTGATAGTAATAACAAATACACCCACACCAGTAAGCAGCATTTATTATCACCATCACAACCATACCAAACACGCCTACGCTACCCCTTATAAATCAGACAATACCCCTTACACATAAGGCAGGGCATTTCTAATGCAATGCTATGAGAAGACAGCACTCACAGCAGTGAGACACCAAGTTAGGCTGTTTGTCACTACTAGGACAGGCCATGCAATATGGCACATGTCCTGCCTTTCTACATACATGGCACCCTGCCCATAGGGCTAGCTACGGCATACCTTAGGAGTGACTTACATGTAGTAAAAGGGGAGTTCTGGGCCTGGCAAGTAAATTTAGATGCCAGGTCCCTGTTGCAGAAACTGCGCACACAGGCCCTGCGCTAGCAGGCCTGAGACAGGTTTGAAGTCTACTTCAGTGGGTGGCACAAGCAGCGCTGCAGGCCCACTAGTAGTATTTAATTTACAGGCCCTGGGTATAGAGATACCACTGTATAAGGGACTTATAGGTAAATTAAATATGCCAATTAGGTATAAGCCAATCATACCAACTTTAGATGGAAGAGCACCTGCACTTTAGCACTGGTCAGCAGTGATAAAGTGCTCAGAGTCCTAGAGCCAACAGCGAGAGGTCAGAAAAACCAGGAGGAAGGAGGCAAAAAGACTGGGGATGACCCTGCTTAAGGCAAAAAGTCCAACAAGTACCAACGGCTGGTGTCTCTGGAGTAGGAGGCAGCGGAGGCATTTCACACTGCCCTGGGCCCCAGTTCCTCCAGCCAGCTGCCAATGCCTACAACCTCCTGGCAAAAACATTGCCAGCGCTTCAGGCACCACACATACACCCACCACTTCTGCTCCTGCGCCTGCTTAGACTGCCAATTTCACTGCCTCCTCCTGAACTAGCTGGTGCATCTGAGTTATCGGATGGCACCCCTGGAGGAGCGTGGACCCACATAGAGAATGCCCTCTTCTAAGCCCTTTTTTCTTTTGATGAGGGGACTTTTCTTTTGGGTGGAGATGGTGGGAATTGAGAAGGGACTGGGAGTTTAGACTTTTGACTTTGTTGCACTATTTTTCTTAGGACATTTATTTTGCACATTGGTTGTGGACAGGGTGATTTGTTTGGGGAGAAGGGTGAACCTGTTGTGGGCGGAGAAGGTGGGGTTTAAAACTTTTATTTATATTGTTGAAAGTTAAGGAAAAACATATTTTTGTGATGCTTTATGCTTGAAATAGTTTGTTTATTGTTTACTTTTACTTTGCACTGCTGCCTTTTCACTCAACCTATTTTTAATCTGCTTATCAAAGTGTATATATGGTTAGTTATACCCATATCCTACTAACCTCTATAGCTAAAATATTGACCATTAGTGGGGTAGGATATGCCCCCATTGCCTATATTGCCTACAGCAACCTAGATAAACAAGGACAATCAAAGTACTTATCTCTGAAGCAGACATGTGTTACTTACTAACTACTCCATAATTCTCTTACCCGAATAGATGAAGGAATGGCTGTTCTCTCTCTCAATCTTCCAAAATGTCTGCATTGTTTCCCACGGTGCCTTCTTCGTGGTGCTGGTAGTAGTAGGCTAGTGCACTAACAGGGAAGGCATCACATTCATAACAAGTAAGGTCCCAGTCCCACCTAGATGAGTTCCAACTGTAGGATTAATCAAAAGGATTATCCATCACTGGGAACTAAATTAAAAGAAAGACACAGAGTTAGTGGGTTACATTTTTAAATCATAGCTTTACAAAGACTACTACCACCATGAGACAACAAAAAATACCTGATATTATAGCAAAAATTAGCAATCCACGTCTTGTTTTGTGAAACATCCCTTCTGAAAAAGGACTGAAACTAGCTAATTTTTTTTGTACTGTGGATCAAGTATAGTGGCACAGATGTTCTCTTTCAACAACTTAAGGTCTCTTTGCAGCCTCATATTAACAGTCAAGTTAAAGATTAAGCTCTCACCCAAGTCACGCATTTCTTTATTTTCACTCACACCTGCAAACCTTTGCAAGACTTTTTTTAACCTGGTCCTGTAGTAAATGCAACAATGGGATAGCTTGGAACATCATACTATCTTCCCTACTGACATCCTGTATGAAAACCTCAAAAGAAAGTAGCATCTGTTTCAGGGATTTGACCAGGCCCGCTTCTCCGCATCTATCGCCATGCTTTTCCTGATTACATCCCCTCCTCTTTGAATGACATAGTCATTTATCAGGCTGTACTGCTCAAACAGATGTTCCAACATGTAATAGGTCAAATTCCAACATGTTGGCACCTCCTGTATGAGTACTTTAACTGGTAATCTATTAGCATGCAGAATGATCCTCAACTGCTTCCGGGCTTTAAGAAAATGAGTGAAAAGAGTGCAGATTCTTCTGCAGATGGTCAGTATGTTGCTGACTTTGTCTTCTTTCTTGAGAAAGTCCTGCACAGCCAGGTTGATGCAATGTGCCAAACACAGGACCCTAAAATAGCCACCATCTCCCATGGATTGAACTATACTACCGCCATTGTCTGCTGCAACAAATCAAATTTTGAGACCCCTGGGTCACAGTCATTCAAATACCTTGCAGTTAAATTCTTCCCATATGTTTGCAGCTGTAGGAGATTTCTCCATGGTGAACATGGATCATGTTGTATGCCTTGGAATGGCCTAAAAAGTTTATTTATTGCTGAGACCTGTAAATAGCTGTTGCCTAACGATGCAAAATAAATCCAGTGTACACTGATAACATTTATTGCTTGACAACTGGTCCACATGTCTGTCATCAGGTAGATAGTGTGAAAAGCACGCTGCTGCAAAGCATGCCCAAACAATTACAGCACATTATGATGGAGCGCTGGAACAGCAACTCTGGTAAAATAGGTCCGACTGGGAGCCTTCAATTTTAGGCAGATGGCTGCTAACAAATTCTAAAAATCACACTCCTTCCACCAAATAAAAAGGAAGAAGGTCTAGTGCTAACATTTTAGCCATCTTCTTATTGTCGAAATGTGCTGTTGGATGGCTGCGTTCATAGCTCCTCTCCTGCCTAAAATGCCCAAAATGGTAACCTGGATTTGTTTCTTTTCTGGTGCCACTGACACAAGCAACTTCCAAGAACTAGGAGGTGGTAGACTCAATGTGAGTCTTGGGGCAGTCTCTGTATGCTGCAGTGTCTCCATCTGAACCTTCTGCCATTTCAAGGTTGCTGAGGTGGGTGATAGTGGTGGACTGCTGGAGACAGGGATGCTTTGTGTAAAGCTATCAACCCTCTTCTTGATTATCACCTTCCCCTCCCACCATGATCTGAGATGATTCCCATCATTTATCGCCACCACCACCTGCAACAATTTTTGGAAGGTGCTCCTCCTATTGGATTGCATGTTTTTTCATGTGGGTCGTTTGGCCTCCAGTACCATAGTGTGAACCATGCTTACCTCGATGAACACTTGCTTGACAAATGGAGCATATTGCAAAGTTATCCTCCTGCCTGCTAATCGTAAAGCAGTACCAAACTGTGGAGGATAACTTTTTTTAGTAGGCCACTGGTTCCACTGAGAATGCCTGAAGAACTGGAGCTAGGTGGGTCTGTCGATGATTGTCTCTCTTCAGTGCGTACTTCGACGGATGCAGTGGTGGATGAAGGTCTCAGCGGGGGCCTTACATATATGGAAGCTTGCGGTAGTGGTGGTACCAGTGCCACATTTCTGAGAGCAGGTTGAAAAGGGGGGATAATCATAATGTTGATGCCCTCGAAGCCAGGTGCCATCACAATGACTGGCTCGTCCTTCTCTCTTTTTCTATAGCTCTAAGGCTTTCAGCAAATTTCCACTTTCCTTGTCTCTTGTGGAGGGTCTAGAACTCAGCCACCGTCCAATCCATGTCAAGATCATCAGAAGAGGGGCTAGGAGAAGATGTTGGAGTACCCTTTCTTTTTCTTGCTGAAGGTCAGGAAGTTAATGGTTCAAGAACAGGTACATCTCGCTCAGCTGGAAGCTCAACCTCCACTTCTGCTCCTACTTCAGGAAGATCTACTATTGCTGGCTGGGGCTCCTCCTCTTGTTCACTGTGTTCAGTTTCCTGTGACAATTGGGTACAAGTTTGTGGCTGAGACAACTCCAATTCAAACCCACTGCTCGTTTCAATGATTGCAGTGCCTGCCTCGCTGAGAGGCATGGCATTAGGCTTAGGTTGGGATAGTGCCATTGATGCAGGAGTGCTACTGCCACCTTGCTTGCCGTAGGATGGCGCAGCAGGCACATTTTTCCCGAAAGAGGTTTGGGAAGAAACACAAGTGGTGGAAATCTGCTTCTTCTTCGCCTCCTCACTGCCCACTTTCCTGGCAGCAACTTTCTTTGGGGCCATCTTCAAGCTCGGTCAGTAGATAGTGGCACTTAGCTGCACAAGCAGAAGAGATTGGAGGACTCATGTGTTGTGATCATGTCACTCTGTGCTGCCTTCTGTCTAGTAGTACTCTGTGGGTCTTGTGCACTTAAAATGAAACAAGCAAAAAAAGCATTTTGTGAAATGTGGCATTTTTGAAGTTATCTTTTAATTATTCATAGTAGAGACAATATAATTTAGTGTGGTTAGTGTAGTCAGACCACACAACCATAACATAATATTTAATTTTCAATCAGGATAACATACAGATGTAGGCCCATATTTATAAACTGCCCTGTGTCAAAGGGAAAAGGCAGGAATGTGCCATATTGAAATAATACAGCACATTCCTGTCCTTTCCCATTGTGCTAGCACCATTTTGGCACCCTAACGGCAATGCAGGCACCCTTGTACCATGGTGCAAGAGTTTCTGCATTGTAGGCAGGATTGTCTATTGTTCAAGAAGGGGCACCCTCCTGTACAAAAACAATACTGGGAGGCTTTTTCCTCTATGCGTGCTGCAGAATAAGGCAACACAGAAATTTGCGCTGTCAAGCATTACTCCATATCGATGAGGCCATCCAAAGTGTCTTTGTGTGGCATCATAGATATGATTTCAAGGTTTGCACCGCCATTGCATAAAAAAAGTAATGCAACAATGGCGCAAGGGGCTTATAAATAACCCCCTAAGGATTTTACTTTAGATGCATCTAAGGGGAGACACCTGTGGCAGGCATAGGGAACAGGGGAAAACTAAACTTTAAGATGTAAATGCAGGTGTGAAGTGCATCTATGGCAGGCAGGCGGTCTGGGAAAAAAATGAATAATCCTTAATATATAAATGTTGGTGTGCGCCTATGGCAGACAGAAGGGACCAACGAAAAATGGAATAATCATTGAAAAATGAATGCCAGTGTGCGCAGCTGTGCGCCTCTGGCAAGCAGGGGGTCCAGAGGAAAATTAGTTAAGACAATTCTTAAAAAAAGGAATGCTGGTGTGCATCAGGCGCCTATGGCAGGCATGGGGTGGATATAGGGAAATGTTTTAAGTAATTTAAAAACATGTCAAATGAATAAATAATAAATAATAAAAATAAATAAAAAGCAAATCATGAAACATTTTTTAAAAGAAATTAAAAAAAAAATAATAATAATACAAAAAAGAATTGCTGGTGTACTAGGGGACTATGAGGAACCCATTGGGATTTGGGAGGCAGGGAGATGCAGATGAAAAATGGAAAAAAAACACATTTGTAAATATTGTTCATACATATACTACAATGATCCTCAAGACAACAAAGAAGAACACATGCAGGCCTATAGCAAAAGCAAAGCACACTGGCTGCACAAAATGGCTGCCAGCTACATGGTCAAACAACATCTAGAGGCATTGGTGAACAAAGAACCCATGCAAGCCTATGGCAAAAGCAAAGCAGACTGGCTGGCTGCACAAAATGGGTGCCGGACACATTGTCAAACAACATCAACAACAGCAAGCAAGGAGGCATTGGAGAACAAAACACACATGCAGGCAAAAGCACAGACTCCCTACACAAAATTGCCACCATCTATATGGTCAAATAACAAGCACGGAGGCATGAACAACAGAACACATGCAGGCCTATGGAAAAATCACACTGATTGCCTACACAAAATGGCTGCGGGCAGCATGGTCAAACAACAAGCAAGGAGGCATGGGCAACAAAGAACACATGCAGGCCTATGGAAAAGCACACTATCTGGCTGCACAAAATAGCTGCAGGCCACATGGTCAGACAACAACAGTAGACAAGGAGTCCTCGGAGAACAAGAACACATATAGACCTATGGCAAAAGCACACTGACTGGCTAGATTAAATGGCCACCAGCCACATGGTCAATCAACAAGCAAGGAGGCATGGATAACAAAGAACACATGTAGGCCTATGGACACTGATTACATGAAATGGCCCCGGCTACATGTCATGGCGAACAAAGACAAATGGCGGCACATGGAACACACACACTGGCCAGAAAAAGAAGGCATGGTGACAACAATGAAGAAAGCTCTACCACTGATTCAGGAATGCCAAAAGTGAACATTAAGTGAGCTATACAAATTTTACAACAACACACATCCTCTGAAGGCACGAAATATTACCCCACTAACATACACTTTTTGCAGAAAAAAAAACTGTGAAATGCAACATAAAACTCCACTTTTTTAATTCAATCCAATGTCATCCATGACCTAAATGATGTTTTAAAATGACATATATATAAGAAACAATTGTTTCATGTATGCCTGATTAATACTGTCTGGATGGCCCTTAGGCAGAGTAGTACACATAGTAAAATAAATGTACAGTGCAAATTTAACAACCATGGAGAAAATGTACTGAACTAAGGTGCTTTTTTCCCTTACAAAAGATACAAAATTAAATGCAAAAAAATAACGAAGCCCCTAATGAAACTACAGGCCACTCACCACAACCACAGTCAAATTTAAAAATAAAACAAAAGTACAAATAAATACTGGTGCATAACCCCTATCAAACAAACAACACCATTTGACAAATGTTTTTCAAATTAATTGTGATGAAACAAAAACAAAGTCCTTAAAATCCAATGGTATACATGCAGCTGGAATTTCATATAGAGAGAGTGATCCTTCCACCTCAAAGTAGCCAGGAGATGGCTAAAGCACCAGGAGTTGTCTGCTGGACAGGAACAGGAAGTTGGAGTCTCTGGGGCACTTCCTTCTTATTGAAAAAAAGTAAAATAAAAAAATGCTTTTCACTAATAAACTACCTGAATGGTGTAGAATATCCACTCGAAAACACCTTTTTACTTCTCAAGTAGAAAATCTGCTCGAGAAGCAGCTGCTCCTGCTTGCCAACGTCACGAAAATGGTGCTGGAAGGCTCTGTAGAAACCAGACGCCACAGAAGTGGGCAGGAAATCTTGCATGCGCTCGATAGAGGCCTGCTAATCTTGTCGAGCTTGCCAGCACACACCTAAACAACTCTTGCGTGAGTGATCAGAACAAAAATAACGCTAAGTGCCGAATGGCGAAATTTAGTGGGAACTCTGCATTATATGCGTAGCGCAGAGTTCCCAAATTCAATGAACTCCGCCAGTGGAGCGGAATTTTTCTCCGACACCTAATGATGTTGCCAGATTGAAATGACAATTTAAAACTGAACTACAGGCTGCAATAGCAGGCCTCAGACATATTTTTTCAGTTTACTTTAGTGGGTGCACAGTGAGTGCTGCAGCCTTCCTGTAGCATTTAGTTTACAGGCCCTGAGTACACATAGAAGCCCCCTAATTAAATTAAATGTGCCAATTAGGTGTACACCAATTGTATTATGCTTGGAAGGAGGAGACAGGCACTTTACACTGGTTAGCAGGAGTGAAGTGCACAGAGTCCTCCTAATGGCAATAGAAATGGCTTCTGGAAAAAATAGGGAAGTGAAGGCAAAATATCTGGAGGGGTACCAAGCAAAAGATGGTAATTTTCAGCACTTCAATTTATCTATTATTGTTTTGCAACTGAAATCAGGGCGCAAAACATTAATATTTTACCAACAAGTCAAAGAAAGTGGTAACCATTTGCAAACTGGAAGGGGTGCGAAAGGGCCCCTTCCCCTTTCTGAATATGGACAAAAATGTTTTTTGGAAGGGGCTGTGATACTTAAGTCTACTGCCTGCTCCTAGAAATCATTGTAAAATGTTTTTCTTTTCTTTTTTTAAACACATCCCTTTTTCCCTTAGGACTACAAGCTTCATTTAAAAGAAAATCTTTTTTTTACTTTGTTTAAAAACAATTACAGACATAGGCCCTCATTATAACCCTGGCGGTCGGGGACCTCCAGGGCTTTAATGACGTTAGTACCGCCAACAGGCTGACGGTACTGCACACCACATGTTGACCATGCCAGAACCGCCACGGTAACACCGCCAGGACCAGCGGTATACCGCCATGGCAGTCCCAGCAGTCGTAGTCCCCTAGGGCAGCAAAGCGCTGCCCTGGGGAATTCGACTCACATTGGGGTGCCCCTGGGGTCCCCTACACTGCCCATGCACTTGGCACGGGCAGTGCAGGGGCCCCCAGGCATAGCCTCATCGTGCATTTCAGAAAAGTCAAAATAGGGAGCCAGACATACCGCAAGCACTGGCGATAATCTGGTGCCCGCAGCCTTGGCGGTCTTCTGGAAAGACCGCCAAGGTTGTAATGAGGGACATAGTGGTCTGTTCTTTCCAGCATGCCAACATGCCTGTGACTTTAGCCAGTCATAGTGGATCGCAATTTGTAGCCTACCTCACGCATATTAATGAGGTAGTTTAAATTGCGGCCCACTACGATTCAGTATTTTGTGAACCAACCTATTATTACATAGGTTGGAACGCAAATCAGCAGTGCATTCAATAGAAGTTGGTGCGCAAATTGTGACCACTTCTTTTGAATACATTTTAGTACATTCTGAAGTGCAGTTTGTGAATCAATGAAAGAGGACGTGACATAGGAGAGGATGAAAGGAATATGAATGTTAAAAGAAGGAGAACAGAGGGGAGGGCAGGGGAAGGGGATCAGGAAGGGAAGACAAGGAAAGGGAAGGGGAAAGTGACGGTGAAGATAAAGTGAAGGGGAAAGGGAATGGAAGGAGAGAAAAGAGGAAAGGAAGAGAAACGAAAAGGGATTGGAAATGGTAAGAGAAGGGGAAGGAAAAGGAGAGGGAATAGAAAGAGAAGGGAAAGGAAAGAGAAAAGGGAAGGGAAGTGGAACAGGAAAGGAAGAGGAAAGGGGAAGGGAAACAAAAAGAGTAGGCGAGGGAAACAGGAAGAGGATGGAAAAGGGATGTGAAGGAAACAGAAAGGAAAACAATGCGCAAAGGGAAGGGACACAGGAAGGGATTAAAGGGAAGATAATGGAAACGGGAGAGGAGAGAAAGGAAATAGGAAAGAAAATTAAAATAGAGGGCAAGGGAAACAGGAAGGGAAATGAGACAGAAAAGGAGAGGGGAAGGGAAGGGAATGGGAAAAGAATGAGGAAGAGATGTGAAGGGAAACAGGAAGGGAAGGGAAAAGAGAAGCCCCATGGGAGGGGAGAGAAGGAAAGGGAAGGGAATGAAAACAGGAGGGGAAAGAAGTGAATGGAAGGGGAACAATAAAGGATGGGAAAGGGAAAGGGAAGCAGGACTGGAAGGGAGTGGAAAAGGAGAGGGAATGGAAGAGAAGAGAGTGGAACGGAAACAGGAAGGGAAGGGAAACAGTAAGGGGAGGTAAAAGGAAAGGGAAGGGAAATTGGAGGCAAAGGGAAAGTGGAAGGCAAAACGGAAGCGAAGCATGAAGAGAAGGGGAGGGGAGGGAAACAGGAAGAGAAGGTAAAAAGAAAGGCAAGGGAAGGTGTGGGATGGCAAGGGAAAGGGGAGGGAAGGGACGGGAAACAGGGAGGGAATAGAGAAAGAGGGGAAAGGGAACAGTAAAGGGAAACAGGAAAGGAAGAAAGACGAGAGGGAAAACTGGAAGGGAAGGGAAACAGAGGTGAGAGTAGAGAAGGGAAAAGGAGAAGGAAGGGAAATGGGAAGAGGAAGGTAAGGAATTGGGAATAAAATGGGAGGGAAATGGAAAGGAAAGTGAAAGGAAGGGAAGGAATGGGAAGGGAAACAGGAATGAAAGGGGAAGGGGAGGGGAAAAATGGAGGGAAGGGAAACAGGAGTGGAAGGGAATATTTGTGGCAAAATGGAAGGGAAACATGAAAGGAAGGGGAAAAGTGAAGGGAAGGAAAGCAGGAAGGGAAGGTGAAAGGGAAAGGAAGAGAAAGGATGGGAAAGGGGGGTGAAGGGGCGCATGAAGGGAATGGAGAAGGAGAGGGAAGGGAACAGGTAAGGGAAGGGAAACAGGTAAAGAAGGGAAAAGAGAAGGCAACATGGAAGGGAAGGGAACACAAGGGAGAGAAGGGAAGGGAAACAGGAGGGGATAGAAGGGGAAATGAGAGGGAAGGGGGAAGGGAAGTTAAGTGAAGGGAAGCAGGAGGGGAAGGGAAACTGACAGGGAAAGAAACAGAAATAGGAAAGAAAGTAGGAAGGGAAGGGAATGAGAAGGGAAATGAAAGGCAAGGGAAACAGGAGGGAAGAGAAGGGAAGGAAGTGACAAGGGCACTTGTTTAGAAAAGGATAGGGAAGGGCTAAATGAGAGAATAGAACCGAGGAAGTCAGAATGGGCTGGGTTATAGAAAGGGTGAGGAATGAATGGGAAGGAAAGAGATGGGAGGAGATGGGCAGGGAATGGTGGGTTTTGGGAAAGGATGGATGTAGTGGCTAATTGAGGAATTGGTTGTTGGGGATGGATAAATAATTAAGCATAGGGAAGTCAACAGAATATGAATAAGGCTAATGATGAAGATACAATTGGAGGGGAAAGGAAAAGGCCATAGAGGCAATGGAAAAAGCTTAGAGAATCTAAAAGGGAAGGGAAGTGAGAAAAGGATATGAGGGAAGGGAAGGTGTGGGATGAGGGTAGGTAAGAGGGAGGAAAGTAAAAGAAAGAAACAGAAAGGTAAGGGTAGGGGTCAAGTATGAAAGGGATTTGGAGTCAACAGTGGAATATAGGATAGGACATAGGAATTTAGAGGAAGGAGAAGGGAAATTATACAATGAGCGACTAAATGAGAGTAAGGAGGAGAAAGGAAGGGAACAGAAAGGAAGAATGAGGGCAGTTAAAGAATGAAAGGGGAAATGACTGGTAGGGCTGAAATTGAAGGAGTGGTTGGAGAGAGAAGGGGAAGCAAAGTTGTGCTGGGGAAAGGGGAAAAGCGCAGAAAGACAAGGGGTGTGTATTAGCATAAATGAATTAGTAGGGCAGAGAAGGGAGAGAGAGAGAAAAAGGAAGGGAAAGGAATGGGAGCATAGGGAGAAGGTGTTGGGAGGGTTAAAAAGTAGAGATGTGAGAGAATGCGTTCAAAGAAGGAAATATAGGGCAGGAAACAAGGGGCTGTTAGGGGAGTGAAGGGAAGTAAATTAATGGAAATGGGAAAAAAAGAGTGGGGAAGGTGAAGGAAAGTAGTCTATGTGGTGGAGTAAGTAACAGAGGGTCTGGTATGGAAGAAAAGAAGGGAAGGGAAAGGAAGGAATGTGTATTGAATGGAGGGGGAGTGAACAGGAGATAGGTGTGGAAAGTGCAGGGAGTGAAACAGGAGAGGACAGGAAATGAATTAGAGAGAAGGGAATGAGAACTGAAGGATACGGGTAGTAGTGGGAAAACAAATAGGATGAGATTGGGGGTGGAAGGCTCGGTGAATGAAAGAGAGGGAAGGGAATAGGTCAAGGAAGGAAGAGGGAACAGATGAGCAGGTGCTTGAACTACAAGCGATGGGAGTGGATTGAAAGTAAAGGAGCATGAAATGAAGGAAAGGCAGGTGGAAACGGATTGAAATGGGAGAAAATAGTGTTGGGCTTAGAGAAATGTGTGGCCACAGTAGAAAAGGGAAGAGAAAGGAATAGGTCTATTAGAAAAGCTGTGGAGATTCGAGAAGGGAAGCAGAGGTGGGTAAGTGGATGGGAAAGAGGGAGGGGAACAGGAAAGAATGGAAAGGAATATATTGTTAAAAAGAAGTATGTTCAAAGGGAAAGGTTGGGTTAGAGGGGCTGTGCGTTGGAAGAACTGAGGTAAATAATTAAGGACTATGATAAAGGGGATTTCAAATCAGTTTCAAGTCAGTTTTCATTTCTGTCTGAAGTTCAGCCCTCAGTATCAGTTCAATTCGGTTTTCAGTTCAGTTTTCATTATGTTCATTCACTCACCTTGATCTCGTGGCCCTAGCCCTGCTTCTTCCTTTTTGGCGGCTGGTTGTTCTTTACAGATATTGGCCTCTCAGTGTCCCCAGCTCCACTCACCAGTTGCGGTGTTCGCCGCCTGGTGTCCTAGTTTGCACTGCCCTAGCGCCCTTGTTACCAGGCTTTTATCGCAGGTGCACGTCATAATGGAGGCCTTTCAACATGTCATCATACATCACCACTGCAGGTGATACCAAGCATTCCATGTTAAATGGGGGAGCGGGGCAAGGCCCTGACACGATCCAATTTCTTACCGATATCTAAAAATGATCCAGCCATGAATCCTTCATATCACCCAACATACTTCCCCAACAGTGGCCTCTCGTTTTGACTGGGCTGTTGTGGATGCCTCCTCCTGCTGGTACTCGGGCCGCGCGACGTCACATTGCAGGGTCTGTGATGTTATAAGTGTTCCATCCCAGGAGGTCTCATTCTGGTGTTGCTAAAACGCAAGCGACGCTTTCAGTAGAATTGCTCGCAGTCATTGTTTAAACTAACTAATATATCCAGAAGCTGTCTTCACAGAGTTCCTTTGATTTATATAAAAATAATTCTCAGGTTACCACATCCACATCTCTGTATTTGACCTGCACTGCCCTCTAGTAATGTTAAGCAATCACCTCACTCATTTCAAAAAGTGCAAATATGAATAGAGTCTAGATTGTAGAAGATATAAATATAATATCTGCCAAACTGTGACTACTTAATCATTTGAACAGAAGAGATAAGTCTTTGAGTCTGGACTGTGGAGATATGTAATTTGAATCCTGAGTCATGCTGCTAGCTGGCTCAAGCCCCCTCTTGTACTGCATGAGATGTGGTGTGTGAGGTTGTGCCCATGGTAACATTTGGTAGAGTTCTCTTTCAACCTGCCTTGCTCTGTCTGACCCCTATATCATGTCTCACAGATGGATGATTCCTTTTTTTAGTGCCAATCCACATGTCTACACAAATAAAAGGCCATGAGGCTTACTATAAACATATCTACAGAATCACACACAAACACACACATCGGAAGGTTGACTAGCCATCTTTAAGTTGCTTTTAAAAGACTTTTGATGCTAAACTGGTACAAAGGGGGAAACCCTTACCTAGACAGTTTTAACATGTGCAAAAATTACAACATTGTGTGATAATGCTATCAAAAGACATCCTGCGTTTGCATTTTCTTGCCACAAAATTTGGTTCTCCCTTGCTATTTCCAGTAGCCCTGTGGTATTTGTCTAGTGCGAACCTAGCCATAGCCAGCACCATGCTGTACAAGGTAAAAGGCAAGCATGAAGTCAACAAGTCATAGGAATGGTAGGGCCTACAAGATTGTTACTCCGCTCTGAATGTGTGTTCTTTCAAGAGATCTATCTCAAATTCTTTCCTACGTTGAAGAGCTGGGACAAGCTTTATGGTTATGGTAATGTTGTTCCACACTGATTGAAAATGGCCTCCTTTGGGTAGTGGTAAAAGTCTACTGCGAAATATATGGAACAGATCTCATTATTTAAAGGTGCATGATACTAGAAAAACAATTTAAAAAACTAAAATTCATATTTGTTAGTGCACTTGGAGGGCTGCAGGATGAAGCCAGAGACTAACTACAGTCTCCAGTCAGGAAAAGAGAAATGATTTTTCGCATACTCAAAATGACATTTTACTGTTTCCTTTAAATTTTAATGGGGCATGAATAATGCTTCCTGGGTCATTTTTGGTACTCTCTTGCTGATGGCAGCTAGGCATACTGTCTAGGGTTGCTTTACTGTAGCACTCCGAACGTCTCCAGTGCTGGCTGGACCTGAGTGGTGTTTTTCGGGAGTAGTTTTCTGTAAATTCGAAACACAACTCAGAATTTCAGGATGACGGGACCCTGGCGGCTGTCTCCCTGTGTATTTTGATGCACAATTCATTACTTCATGTTTACCTCATATCTTTAATTTCTGAATTCTGCTGTTTTGGTTCTTCTGAATGTCGAGAGAGTCTCTATCTAAAGTGGCAGAATGGAGACAGGCATACAGTATAAAATAAATACAATAGGAACATAATTAGAGAGGTGTGCCCAATGTTGTTAAGGAAGGGGGGTTGACTGACAGCCCGGTGGGGGACGTTCTCCTGGAGAGACAGGAAAACAGAGGTCAGGGGTTAGGGGCACATTGCAGTTCTCATAATGAGAAGCATGGCGGCCTACGTCGCAAGCATGGTGGCCCGCACACCCCAGGTCACAGAATACCAGCCATCTTCAGCAAGGGCAGTCAAGAGACAGACAGGACCCAGAAGCTCTCCGAGGTACTGGCCCGGAGCCTTCTGCGGTTCTGCTCCCAGGCCACCCCTGGGAGATTTCCTTGACATGGACATTCCCCAGCATGACCTGCCAGAACCCCTGGCTCAAAATAGTCTGTGACTTTGACCCCGCAGGGCACAGCTTTTGACAGACGTGGCTAGTTTCTGGAGAGCTGAGTTTTTAAATCGACAAAACCGAGCTCTGAAAAGGGTGCCGTGAGAGGCAGTCAAATAAACAAGCTCACCAAACAGACTTCTTTCTACCTAGGGTTGTATGATAGAATATTAAGGATAGAAACATTGTCTGACAACAATATTGTCAATTGAATATCGAGAACCAAAAAAGAAACAGAATGTAGGGTTATGCCCAGAGGTATGTATTTTACAAATGGGAGCTAGGTTCGAGTCTCGGCGTAAGCTCAACATTCTGTGATTCTGGGCAAATCACTTAATCTATCAGTGCCCAAAAATAATTAAAAAAACAAGAATGCACCCTTGTGTAATGTGGCTGATGCTCATGTAAAGCCTCCAACATTTTTGGGTTGAGTTCACTTTATATAAAAATTGCAGCAATGGTTAAGGTATGTGTGTAGCGAGATGCATAGGTTTACTATTTTTAACTTCACCCTTAGATTCCTTATACAAATATATCTACAAGGTACAAATGTGTGGAGTCAAAAATAGAAAATCTGTAGGGAGGCGTTTATTTACTATACATATGCTCACGTTTACATACCCTGGCTACAAGGCACGTAAATAGAAAGCTGAGAATATTACATCTATGCTGCCGATATGAACTGACCTTCACAATATTTTGGTAGTTGGTAGTCTGGGACAATATTTTGTCTCCAAAATTCTGTTTACTATTGCCCTATGAATAGTAGGCATGCGGCGAGCAAATCTTGATGTGTCCAACACAAGCCCCTGCAATCCCTCACCTTTCAAGTAGCAGTGCTCGGCTCAGGGTGGCCAGCAGAATTTCACATTTAAGTGGGCTTTTGCCAATATAAGAAGAGAGAGGCTTAGTTTTGAGTAATACAACTAACCTTGGACACCAAACTATAAAATGAGCTGCAAGTGCTAATCTGTGGAATAATGCCAGGGGAAGTGAAGAGGCAGGGCATATAAAGGTAAGGAACATGGCAGAGAGGAGGGCCTACTAGTGCCACTGCAAAGAGGAGAAAGGTGCAACACAAGTGTGAAAGAGAAGGCCTGGGACCTGTGTCATCTGTATAGCCATAGTGGAAGGTAGGGTGGAATTCAGTGGTAGTCAGGCGTGCCCCTCACCTTTTTGCAGACATGAAGAATGTCTGTCAGCCTGACACTCTTTATGCTTAGGTCAGGCAGCCAGGCTCTCTAAATATGCTAAATGCGCAGGTGCCTGGCAGCCTGAGCTGAACTTTGTCTGCTGAAGGTAGGCATGACCTCCTCAGCCCAGCAAAGTGCTTAGAGGTCCCGTCCCTCATGACAAGTGGGAGCATCACCAATAGACTCAGACCTAGGCACTTCCATTTTAAGCCCCGAAGTGCCTAGGGCTGAATGTCCATCAGTGATGCTTGTCACAGAGTGGGGTGGTGTTACTGACCCCATCCCACTTTGACGAGTAAGGGACTGCCACCTATTCTCAATGGCTTCACCATAACAAGGTCAGCAATGAGAGTAGGTGGCAGTCCCAACAGTCTAGGAACCTCAGCGACTTTCCTCCTGCCACCAGAATTTATTTTCTTTCTTTAATGTTTGATGTGTGCAGTGCATGCTCATGTGTATGTAAGTATGTGTGTTAGTGCGTGCATGCTGTGAATGGGAGTGTGTTTGTGCATGTGTTTGTTAATGGTGGGTATATGTGTGTATGCTTGTGAATGTGTTGGTGTGAATGAGTGTGCATGTAGGTGGGTGCGATGGAGTAAATAGGTGTGTGCTTGTGTGGCCTGTCCACCCTCCCAGCTTGCTCAAATTACTGGCTGCCACTGATGGTAGCGGTAGCGCCAGGGTAAAGAGTAACAAGGAAAATTAAAATGTTCCAGTGAGAGAGAATGGACATAGCCTGGACCAGGGTGCATTCCAGCTTGGGAGTACAAAGAAGAAGGAATGGGGGCATCAAGATTTTGCTAGTTGTGTAAATAGGTGGGAAAAACCATGGTGAGGAATGGTCAGCGCCAAGTGTAGAGGAAAATGAGAACAAATGGAAGGGTAGATATCAGGGTAACAAGGAAGTAGAGAATGAGCATAAGGAAACCATCGGAGGAGACAGGGCTCTACAGGGTTAAAGGAAAGGACACAGTCAATGAGTGGCGAGGAAGACGATTTGCGGGATGAAATGCTCTGTTAATGTACTATAATGTTTTGGCCTTTAATACGATTTTGATGCCAACCCTCCAACCCCACAGCCTTTGACCGACCTCCTCCACCGACTTCACTCTCAACTCATGGAAACTGCTCAAAGCACAAGACAAAGCCACCCTCATGAACTCCATCCACTCGGGAGGACCCACCGACCCCTGTCCAAACCGACTCTTCAACCTAGCAAAAGACGAGATCAGCTCCCAACTCACCGTCATCATCAACGTTTTGCTAACCACCGCCACCTTCCCCGATACCTGGAAACATGCAGAGGTCAGACCCTTCCCTCAAAAAACCCTCGGCAGACCCCAGTGAACTCCAGAACTACCGTCCCATCTCTCTGCTCCCATTTCTCACCAAAGTACTGGAAAAGGCCATCAACCTACAGCACATCGATAACCTGGGAAGCAACAACTTGTTGGACCCCTCCCAGTCAGGATTCAGAACCAATCACAGCAAAAAGACAGCCCTGATTGCCTCAACTGACGATTTCTGAACCCTACTGGGCAGATGAGAATCAGCTGCACTGATCCTGCTTGACTTCTCCCCTGCCTTCAACGCTGTCTCACACCACACCCTCATCAATCACCTATGCCAGATCGGAGTTATAGACAATGCAATAGGATGGATCCTTCCTCACAGGACGCACCCAGAAAGTCTGTCTCCCCCCTTTACATTAAAAAGCCAAACACATCATTTGCGGCCTCCCCCCAAGATTAATCAACCAGCCCCACCCTCTTCAACATCTACATGATTCCACCTCAGACATCATCAGAGTACACAACATCAACATAATCTCCTACCCCGACGACATTCAATTAACACTATCTCTCTCTGCAGACCCCTCGGCAGTGAAGGTCAACTTTCACAACCGCATGAAGGACATCTCAGCATGGATGAGGGACATCTGCCTAAAGCTCAGCACTGACAAGATGGAAGTCCTCATCTTCGGCAAACACACAACCCTCTGGAATGATTTCTGTTGGCCGTCAGAACTCAGACCAACCCCCACACTGAAAGACCACACCCGCAACCCTGTCATCATCATAGACAGCAAGCTCTCCATGAAACAATAGTTAAACACTGTAGCCTCAGCCTGCTTCCACACGCTTTGCATTCTCCGCATAATCTACAAGTGGCTCCTCATCGACAACAGAAAAACAGTGATTCATGCCCTCATCACCAGCCGACTGGACCACAGTAATGCACTTTATGCAGGCACCTCCTCTGAACTCATGCAAAGACTTCAGTCAATTCAGAATTCAGCCGCCAGACTGATTCTCAACCTACCCATAAAAGCTCACATCACCCAGCACCTGAAAGACCTCCACTGTCTCCCAGTCCAGAAGAGATGCCTGTTCAAGCTCCTGACCCATGCCTACAAAGCCCTGCACGACCAAGGGCCTGCCTACCTCCACCACTGTCTACATTTCCACCATTCCTCCAAGAACCTCTGCTCTGCACACCTCACCCTCTGTCAGGATCAAGGCTGTGTGCTGTCCAGGTCCCACTCGAAGGTCCGCTGCACGGGTTTGCGGTGCTTTATGCGCACCACTAGTCATACCCGCTTGTTCCAAGAATGGTCATCAGCATCGTCTGCCCTGTGGTAAAGCTCACGTAGCTGCAGGTTCAGGGCATTGGTGGACAAGATGCACTCATCAGTGCTATCCTATGAAGGGACTACATTTCCCATGTTTTTAGAGGCAGCAGCCATCTTGGGGTGTGGCAGGCCTATAAAGCCCAGCCACACCCAAGCACATTGCTCACTATTTTGAAGACTTCTATGCAGTCAGACCTCAAAGGACCTTCCTCTGGAGCAAAGCAGTATTTCTTCAAAGACAGCTTGGCAGAAACTCAAAGGTTCCTGTTATTCCATTGGGAATTCAGACACGAGTAGGTCGTACTTGTGGGAGGTAAGGTCGTTAAGAGCCCAAGTCAGAAGGGAGTTTTTTCTCCCTAACTTTCAGCATCCCCCTAGCGTGACGAGCATGGCGTTTTAGGCCATTTGAGTTAGCGCTTCAGTGTACGGCAGCATCGCACTCAGTAAAGCACTTCAGTGCACAGCAGCATTGCGCTTCATTTCACGTCACCAACGCGCTCAGTAAAGCGCTTCAGTTCATGGCAGCAACGCACTCAGTAAAACGCTTCAGTTCACAGCACCAACGTGCTCAGTAAAGCGCTTCAGTTCACGGCAGCAATGCGCTCAGTAAAGCGATTCAGTTCACAACAGCGATGCACTATTGATAAAGCGCTTCAGTTCACGATAGTAACGCGCATTGACATAGCATTTCAATCAAAAGGAATAAACGCGCATTGGCATAGCGCTTAAGTTCCAGAGGAGAAAAAGGCGCTTTGGCCACAATATTTGAAAGCGCTTCAGTTCTCAGAAAGTAAAGCGTCCTGGGCTCAATACTTAAAGCGCTTTTCATATACAGGAGAACATTTATCGAAAAAGGGTTTAAAAGATAAAGAAATCACAGTTTCATTGTTTTGGGATGCATGATATGTGAGATACATATTAAGGTGTTTTATATTATGTGAAAAAAACTCTTTAAGTGTTTACGAGTCTTCTAAAACTGAGATCTAATGTATAGTTTTGCCAATGCATATGAGGTTCTATGATTGATATTTAAGAGAGTGTCCTTGGTCTAAAACTCTGGTCTTCTTGGGATTCTGAGGTCTCAGTTCATTCTGGTGTTGTGATTTACAGAAGGGGCTATTGCCCAATCACAAGGAGTTTCAATCTGGTGTTATGGAGATGCATGTACGCAAGGGCTCTATGGTGAATTAGATTGTCATTAATGAGCAGATGCATGTTTTGTTCTAACCTTTTCCTTTGCAGATCTCTCTCCCAGCTGTTCCCTACCCTAATTCCCGTCCCCCCACCTGGCTTCATCATAACTCTGTGCTATTAAAGTTTTCTGAGTTGGTGACGCCGGGAGGTGGGTCTTCTTATTCAGCAGCGTGCAGATCCCGAGGAAAAAACACCGTGACACCCTCACACAGATCCCCACGATGCTCCTTCTCTCATCTTGCTGCCAAAGCCTGGAACACCTTCCACCTCCGCACCTTACTCATGCCAACAGACTTCAGAAAGCAGTTAAAACCCTAGTTCTTCGAATGAGACCCACAGCAATCGCCTGGATACCCTCACGGGTGACAAGCTGCACTATATAAATACAACTTGATTGATTGATTGAGTGATTGATTTAATAAGGTGTATCTTCAATCTTACATAAATTGGAACAGGGTTGGGGCATTCCTACTGTAATGTTGTGTGCAGCTCTATACATTTTACAACAGAGGCAGAAGTCTCTTTGTGGCCTTGCGCTGCTACTTTCCCATGCAACATGAGCTGCCATTGGATGCTTTGAACAAGATTTGATTGGGTCCAGGGGTAGCAAACTAAGGGTATTTTGTATATATTTTGTGGATCAGAGGAGTTCTAACAAACCAAGCCAGGATCTGTACAATGTGGAGGCCAGATCATGCAGCAACTGGTGCCAATGTCTATCACCTACCCTAAGAATCACTGTTTGACATTCAAGAGAACAATGAAGATCCATGAAAGGAGCCTTTAAGTACAGAGAACCACTGGAGAGTCAAGTCACCGAGCCCAGTAACCACACCATTTTCTTTTCATTCTAGGAGACTCTTTAGAGTTGCGTTCTGAATTGGTCCTAGATCCATATTCTGTATACATTCAATGTAATTACCTTATTTAGAGTGTCGTTTTGTGGTTTCATCTGACCTGTGAGCATTGCTTCAGCCATGAATAACATTTAGGAGACTGGTTTCTGGGTGTCTTTTAATTGACATTTCTTTGTGTCAAGCCAGAGAAGCTGACATGGCTGGATGCCGTAGGAGGAAGAGGAGAGGGCAGAAGGAAGGCAAGGGCTAATGACAAGAGAAAGCAGAAGTCTTAGCGGAATGGAGAATGGCAAATGATGAAAAATCGCCAGGGGAGATGAGGAAGAACAGTGACGAGAGGTGATAGAAACAAACGACTGTGAATGGAGAGAGTTGGAGATAGGAGATACAAGGAGAAGAGAAACTGAGGTAAAAATAAAGAGAATTCAGGGAAAGGGAACAGGTTTATGGGAAGAGAGTTATCTATGGACACTGAAGTTTAAAAACCATGCAAAGGGAACAAAGACAATTGCTTGAAATAGCATTGAGAATACCAGGAGGAGTGCCATAGAGTGTATGTATAGCCCTCATTTTTTGGGACTGATCCAATGTCTGGATAAAGTCTTACTGGAAAAATCTAGTAGGGCTGGGGGGCTGGATAAGTCATTCCTCCCGTAAAAAGTGGGAAGGATATAATTGTCTCATACAATGTAGGGTCCTGAAATTCACAGTCTGTAATATTAGAGGAATTTTCCATTATGCAGTGATATACATGTTTGATAGGCAGAGCCACTGAATTGCATGATTCAATGGCTGCCACTTTTTACACATAACTGAAATATCAGCTCCTGCATCTTAAAAATCCAAGAGCTCAGACTGCAACAAGCTGAATTTTGCAGCCAGCAGGGTCACTTCGCTTCTTGGGGTGGGCAATAAATTCCACTATTGCCGGCAGTGTTGGCAGGATTTTGGCCTTTCCGTATTACGCTTTGAGTTGGCCAAATTCAGCAAACCGCTGCATGGTGGAGTTTTTTCTCTGATAAGGCTAGGCAAGGTTAAGTTGATGAGTGAGATTTTATATCTCTAGTGTGATTCTCAGTCGCTAGGAGGACCCCCGGCAAGATTTCCCCAATGGGAGCGGTCACAGGCAGTCACTACAATTTGCAGTCAGAAAGCTGCAGTTCCGGTAGAAAATCTACTGGAAGGCAGCAAACTCAACTCAAGAAGAAGCAGCACCCTCTGGTATGGTGTGTGCTTCAGTTTGCGCTAATTTGCTCGAATTTTTCAGTGCAAAACTACCTCCCGGCACTGAAAATCTGCACGAGCAGGCAACATGCCTATTTCAACTCATTCACAGAACTCCACGAAATCTCACAGCACTTTTATTTCACTCTGCAGAATTCCGCGGAGTGAAACTCTGCAAGTTCTGCCCACCCCTATTCGCTTCTATGTAATGTTGCTTGTACTTCTCCTGCAGTCTCTCAGATTTGGCCTCCATGAGTTTTGTTTTTTCCTGTCTTGAATAGAATGCCATGTGTCTGGCCTTATCCATTCTTTCATCTTCTGTGTCCTAGTCCTCAGGTGTGTTTCACTGCTCTTCACATATATTGAATAGACCTGTTCACATTTCTTGTTGACTGCATCTGCTGGTGGTTCAGTCTGATCTTCTGTGTCAGCCAGGAGTCAGAACCTGTTTTTGATATGTGGAACAAATGCCTTCTCAGTCTTGGGGTCCTTTAATTTTGCCACATTGAAGTGCTGTTGTTTTGAGTTCTTTTTCTGAGCTTCAGCTTCCCTAGATGCTGATCTCTACCAACGTTGGCTCCCCTCCTCACTCTGACATCCTGCTGCTTTGTAATGTTGCTCATTGTCCCTTTCAGAGTACAGTACTGTCTCTCCAGTGGTGGTTTTAATTCTGCCAGATCAGACCCATCTACTTTCGCTGACCCCCAGAAAGTGTAGGTTGTAGAGCTTCATCCATGTTTTTACTTGAGCCAGCTTTTCTTTGTCATACACAGTCCAAACATTCCAGAATCAGATTCTGGTCCAGCATTTGACACTCAGAAGTTGACTACTGTCAACCATGAATGTCTCATGGTGAGACTCTGGAAGTCCCTTGTGCCTAAAAGATTTAGAGGTTCTTGATGCTGTTTGTGTAGGAAACACTTTTTATTGGAAAAGGTTGTTTATCCTTGTGCCCCATCCCCTTGTACCCAACCCCAACTAGGAGGACCAGTGAACTGTGCTTCATCTGACTTCTACCCCTTGACCAGTCCAGCTTGGACAATCGTACCAGAAGACCAAGCTTCCGAAAGCATAACTTTCTAGGTCACTGGGACATGCAAGTCCACCACTACAAGGCATAGAAAGAGAAGAACCCTGAACAGTCAAAATAATGACAAGAGTAGACAAGCAGGTATACATTGATAACCTTGCCAGCCAAGCAGAGGCAACAGCCAACAGTTAGTGGTAAATCTTGTACAACATATAACATCCCTGTCATGGACAAGCAAGGCACACTACACACAACAGAGGAGCAGAATGCACATAGGGCTGAGCACGTCAAAGACACCTTCAATAGGAGGCTGGCCCTCTATGTGTCACGACCTACTCGTAGTCTGTGTCTGTGGCCCACGGGAAGTGTGGCGAGGTTCTTGTTCTTGTAGGTTCTGCCTTGGCCCAAATATGGGGGACTCTTTCTGGTAGCCACGGTTCTGCTGATAGAGGGAACGCCAAAGGCAGTCCATGCCCTCCAGAAGGAGTCTCCGAGGGAAAAAAAACCAAAAGGGGAAAAACCTCAAAAAGGAACTCCTGAAACAAAAAACAAAAGATAAAAATAAATTAGAACAAAAAGGCAAAAAGGACCAGGAAAAAGCTGGAACAGGATCAGAAAATCAATATCTGACATAGAAGAACAGGAGCGAAGATCACCACCCAAAGTAAGTGTTGCAGCGCAAAGAGAAGAGGAATCACACATCTTATATACCCAAAGAACAGGAAGTGACTGACAGGAAGTAAAAGTCGCCATATTCGATTGGGATCGTATCATAGAATTCAATAGAAAAAGCACCATATCAAATAAGGTTCTAAGGCATGCAGGGAAAAGGAAGGTATGCTGGGAAGGAGAAGGGAATCACGGGTAGGAAAGAAAGGCATAAGTTAGGAAGAAAACGAGGACAACAGAAAAGAAGGAAAAAAGAAACAGAAGGTAAGTGGGGAAGAAATGGGAGAGTGAGGAGAGGCAGGAACTAACGGGGCGTGCTGCGCCAATGCAGAAGCGAGGCCCCATGCCCAATTTAGTGCCTCGACAAGGATAGGAAAGGGTAGTGGCGCGGTGCATCTTACTGCCGTGCGTCGCATTCCGAGCCGAACATGCGGCTTGCGCCACGTGCCGCTGCGCGACACTATGTAGTGTGCAAAGCTACGCACACTGTGCAGAGGGTCCAGGCAACATGGTGCCAGTGCATGTGCTATGACCCCTCAAAGTGTTTGTGCAATTAACTATTACCTGATTGGCATATTTAGATTACAATAAGTCCCTAGTATATGGTATAAGGTGTACCTAACACTTGTAAGTTAAATGTGACTGGTGGACCCCAGCACTTTTATTGCCACCACTACAGTGGTATAGTGAAAACGTGACTCTAGGCCTGCGCCTGCACATTAGTCCGTAGCTTTAAAACTGACAACTGGACATAGTAAAAAAAGACTTTTGGAAGTCTAAACCTTTCTTTTTCATATTTATAAGCCACCCTAAGGCAGGCCTTTAATCCCGTGAGAAATGGTGTAGAATATTAAAAAGAAATACATATTTCTGTTACATTTTTCATGTCCCAACAGTGAAATGTCACCATTGTTTTCACTGTAACACGGCTGATAGTCCTACTGGATAAAACGCTGTTACATTAGTGCAACCGCTAAGTGCTAACTTCCATTTGGGACCACCAAATATAGTACTTCAAGGTATCAAATTAATTGGTACATTAAATCCGACATTGTGCTAAAGTCAGATTAAAAATAGCTCTTAATATAAAAGTGACTTTAGAAAATCACCGTTTTCTTCCCACGAAGTTCTATTAGCCGTTTTGAATAAATGACAGCAGTTGTCACCAGAGGCACCCTGCTGCCTTCCTGCAAAGAGGTGTGAATGGCTCACTGGGAAAGGGAACAACAGGTTGGTTGAGATGAGGTGTGACCTCCTCCTGATAGGATGGCCTGGGGCTGTGGCCATAGATGGCCCAGCTACACAGGGGCAGCTGCCTATTATAGGCAAATGCAAGTCATATTCTAGCCTCCCCTTTCCTTTGTTGAGGTAGAAAGGTTGGCATCCCCACCTAAATGGGGAAAAGCTGTTTTAGAACTGTTTTTCCAGAGGGAGTTACTCGTTATACTGGACACACCTTAGTGGTATTCACCTAGCTCTGACCAAGGGATGGAAAAGTCTGACATCTTGCGTCTAGGCAAAAAGATGCACTGTGAAATTGTTTTGTGCTAATCCCCCAGGAAGTGATGCAAGAGTAGATAGAGTTGCCCGTGGGATTATTTCCGTCATTGACTAGGGAGTCTTCCCCATCCACAAACTTGAAACTCACACAAAAGTAGCTCCCCAGCCTCCAAACACTACAGAACTCAGGAAGAACTCAGGAAAGACAACACCTGCTGAACCTGTGGATGACAGAAAGAAAGACTGAACCAAGAAAGACTGTACCTCAGGGGTCTTCAAACTGGGGACTTGTGCCCCCCAGGGGGGCTTCAAGCGATCCCAGGGGGGGGAGCACCAGGCTCTGGCTAAGAGAAGCATTAGGCTGATGACAGGGCTTTGTTTTAAACTGAAAAACATGAGCAGCAGTAAACCTCTCTGCAATGGGCCATTACATACATGTTTTGTCATTTATATTCAAGCAAATACTCTTCAAACCCCCAAATCCTACACCTCTTTCACACTGTGGATACTTTTACAGGTTAGTAAGGCCTGCCTCACCATAATAGCATGTTTGGTATTTGATTTCATTTTTAAAACAATGATTGCCTGAGGTGCAGAGGCAGGGAGTTCCAGGTCTTCGAAGCGAGGTAGGAGAAGGATCTTCCTCCAGCTGTGGTCTTGCTGATCTGTGGGATGGTAGCTAGGGGCAAGTTGGGTGGAGCGGAGATGTCTGGTGGAAGTGTAGAAGGAGAGGCGGTGGTTGAGGTATGCAGTTCCGGCATTGTGGAGGGCTTTGTAGACGTGCATGAGGCGCTTGAAGGTAATTCTTTTGTTGATAGGTAGCCAGTGAAGATCTCTCAGGTGGCCGGTGATGTGGTTGTGGTGTGAGAGGTTCAGGATGGGCCTGTTGGAGACGTTCTGGATGTGCTGCAGTTTCTTTAGTAGCTAACTAAGATATTTGACAGATGAGTGAACCATGGTAGCTTATGTTGATCTTGTAGCTTCATAAAGTCTATTAATGTTGACTTATATGATGCAAGTTCCACCTTGGACCATATATGAAACCAATATCTTAATGGTGCCAGTACGATGTAATCCTCGATTTTTCCAATATCTATGTCTGTTCTTGCTGCATCCATTGTTGTTCCACGGCTCAGATGCAGTAATTGTATGAAGTTGTTTTCGGTGACTTGTATTGCTGGAGTCTTCTTGTGTCCACAAATCACAGCGTCATATGAACTTGCAGCCCTTGCTTTCATTTTATAGGCCAGCATTGCAGATTCCACTGAGTTATTACCACAGGATTTTGTGAATCTCAACACCCCTCCAGCTTGCTGAGCCAAGATGGTGTTGCTATTGGATAACTGCTCAAGAGTTTACCACTCAAACAAATTCCCAGAAACTCATGTGTAGATACTTGATGCAGGGGTTTGTCATGGACCTTAAAAAGGCTTGCAATTTCAGCTTTTGAATAAGGATCATATATTTTGTCTTCCCGATGCTGATGGTCAATATTCTGGCGGTGCAGAAAGACTTGAACCCTTCCAGCAAACGGTGAATCGATGGCTCTATTCTAGACAACAGCACTGCATCGTCAGCAAAAAGCAGTATTGGTATGTATTTGTTGCTTAATTTAGGCATAAAGAGATTGAGATCCTTCAAGGTATTTACCACGTCATTTATGAAGCAATTAAAGATGGTTGATGCTAAGACGCAACCTTGTTTGATGCCTCGATGTGTTGGGATCTCCGTTGCGTATTCGCCTCTAGTGCTATTTCTGACCGTAGCGGCATTACCAAAGTGCAATATGGTTAGTAACTTCAGAATCTTTTCTGTGACTCTCATCTCCCTTAAGATTTGCCACAACACGGACAGTCAACGCTGTCAAAAGCTGTTTTGAGGTCGACAAAAACCAGATATAACAATGACTTTTTTAAACAGGCGTATTTTGGGAAGATTAAATTCAGTCTGAATACTTGGTCAACTGTATTCTGACCCCTCCTTAAGCCTTCTTGATATGGTGAAGTTAGATCTCTTTCTACTAACCACTGGTCAGAGCAGGATAGCAAAAGCTTTGCCAATATTTTGCCCACACCATCAAGCAGTAAAATCGGCTGATAAATTGACACAGGGCCCCTGGAGCCTTTTTTGTATAGAGCCATAATTATTGATTTTCACCACAATGATAGAATTTCTTCTAGGGACCAGACGTTAATAAATGAATGAGTTAGGATCAGTGAGCATGGTGTTAGAGGAATGCATTAGACATCTGAAGGAATTTTGTCTGATCCGTCTGCCTTACGAGTTTTTTGAGCTGATTTCGCTTGAGGAACTTCCTTTTCACTAAATTCATGCAGTTGCTCCTGAATCAGACAATTACCAGGGATTGTTGAAGCTATTGTAGAAAGTGAATGGTCTAAGGTGCTCTGTTCTGAAACTTCATGCTCATTTGTTATTGGCTTTAGATCTTTTTTCGCACTACTGTCTTCTGATTGAGGTGTCTCATTTGGTTTTGGGTTACCCCCATTCATCACCTGATGTTGTGATGGTATGTCATTTGATCCATACAGTGGAGGATCACCATCTCTCTGGTACAAAGTAGTAAAGTTATCTATCTAGAGTTGTGGGCTAATGCTCAGCTTCCAGAATTTCTTTGGTTTTCCTGAGGATATTGCATCCACAGACCTGTTTGTTTATTTCAGACCTATGTCAGTTCTTTACAGCTAGTGACAGAGCATTTTTTAGTTTCATGCATTTCTCGTCAAACCATTCCTGACCCTCAAGAGAGAAGTGTTCTGGGGCAGTATTGGTCCTGTTCTTTCATTCCATGGCTGTCTGTCCCAACAGCTCCTCGAACTTTTGCAACTGCTGCAGCTGCTGCATAACCTTGTTTACAGGTAAGGTTAAGGTTGTGGTATGTAAGGCTAACCATTTGTGACTGGTAGTATGGATATTTGAGCTGCATTTATCGCCAGTCGTGACAACGTTTTTCCTATTTGGTATTAAAGCAACGTTAAGGCCACTTGCTTTTTGGCTTGAAATTGTTGCCAGAGAACCTGAATTTGGATACACCAAAACCAGAACCAGGGGCTAAAGGAAGGTGTCAGCATATCAGAGGCTAGGTCAAGGGTCTTCTCCCGGGTCAAGGAAAATCTAAGTTCTCTCAGCAAGCATTTGGGAAAGTGCAGAGCAAAGGCAAAAGAGGTCTGTATCTCTCAATGTCCAAGGGAATCTCCTACTGCAATTGACTGAAAACAATTAATTAAAGTCCAAAGTAAACAATAATTTGTTCATTGGTAACACCTATGGATCAGAAGATTTCATTATCCAGTCCCTTCACATCACACAACAGTTATCTTTAATATGTTTTAGAGTTCTCAAGATCGTCCTGGGAAGGTGTCTGTCCTTCGTGTCTTGTACAACTTTGCAACAATATGAATAGGATTAGTCTTCACATTCTAGGCCTCTCTTTGTACTGTCCTCAAGGTTGCTTTCTCAGGCTCTCAATGAGTAAAACAATAGTACATCGATTTCCAAAGTAACTTTTCATGTGAAAGGCATCTGAAAGGAAATGACACGTTAGCAGAAAAGAAAAACAATTTCCCATTTTTTTAGGGTTGAGCCTAGCAGGTCTATCATAGGTATACTAAAGGCAAGATTAGAATTGCATACCTTACTCAGATTGATCAGAACACATACATTTTTCAATAATACAATTGTCAGTAATAAATCTTGTTTATCAATGTTACAGTGAATGCAAAAAGAAAGAACTTGTTAACACATATGAGTAAATATGATGGAGAACTACATTTTTCAATATTAGCCTATAAAATTTAGTGCACACATGTTACAAAATCATTATCATTTCAAGGGTAAATGCTATCTATTAATATCAGAATTAATGTAAAATCATACTCAATAGCTATATTTCAATTAATATGGATATACCACACACATTATGTTTCGACCCTATAGTGAATGCATCTCAATATAGACTTCAAGTGCATTCCTTCAAAATTTGCTTGTTATAACTTCATAGAGTATAATATCAATATGGCCACATATAGATCAACACTGGAACATCAAAAGTGACGGCCACATCTTAGCAGCACCATATTGAAAAGTCCTGCTTGTGCTGAAACTTTAGACACTCAAACATATTTTTCCTTTCTATCTTGTAGTTACTACAATCTTCCTTTTCTCTTTGAAATGATGGACACTAATAAAGTTATTCACTTGTGCATTGTTTAGTGATAGCCAGGTTGAGAGGTGGCCCTATGTGTTTTGCCAGTTTGACCAGTGTCAGTGCGACACCAAACAGATTTTGGACATAGATCTCTATGTTTTTGCATTCTGGTGCACATGGTACTTCTCACATTCTAATTTTGTACATCTCAAACAATTTTCTCAGTCTTGCAGCTTCTCTGGGAGGGCAATATTTTGTTATTGTAGTGTCAAGTGTGCTTGCTTGATACTTGATAAACTTGTGCTCTGTCTCTCTGTTATCTTTATTATCCTTAAGGGAGAATATCATCTCTCCTAGGGCATTGACATCTACCTTGATATCCTTCAACTCTTCCTTCATGTTGTCTCGCAGAGTCACAAGGTCATCCTGTAAGCCCCAAAATAGGAAGTGAACATTATGGGGGTCATTTTGACCTCAGCGGTCTTTTCACAAGACCGCCGAGGGACCGCCATGCTGAAGACCGCCAGTGGTGGCGGTTTTCTGCTTCGTATTATGACTGCTGGCAGCCCTCCGTCCTTTTCCGGACGGAGAGCCGCCAGCAGCCATACTGGCGGGCGGCAGGGAAGTGGAGGTTGCTCCACCTCCACCGCAACGTCAACAGAACACCGCCCACCGAATCACGTTCTGTGATTCGGCGTGGCGGTGTTCTGTTGACGGTGTGGTGGCAGCGGAGCAGCCCCCATGGATCCCGTCCCCTCCTGGAGGATCAACGGACCAGGTAAGTTGATCGTCCGTTAGGGGTGGGCGTGGGTGGGTGTTGTGTGTTGTGTGCGTGAATGTGGGTGTGCGTGTGTGTATGTAGAGGGGGTGTGTGAGTGCATGTATGATTGTGGGTGTGTTGTGTGTTTGGAAATGAGTGCGTGTCTGTCTGTATGTATGTCTGTATGGATGTGTGCGTGTATGTCTGAATGTGGGTGTGTGCGTATGACTGTGTGTGTGGCAGTTGGCATGTATATTGGTGTGTGTATGTGTGTTGGTGGTGCCTGCGTGCATGTCGGGTGTGTATGTGTCATGTAATGTTGGGGGTAGGGGTGGGGAGGGGGGTCCTGCCACCTTTGGGGGTGGCAGGGTTGGTGGAGGGTGTAGGGGAAGGACTTGGTGGGTTTGGGGGGTGCGGGAGACCCCTATCAGTGCCAGGGAAAGATTTCCCTGGCACTGATAGTGCTTACCGCCATGGATTTCATGGCGGTTCCAAACCCCATGAAATCCATGGCAGTCAGCCAGGTCATGATACCGCCAGCGGTATTGTGACGACCGCCGGGCTGGACACCCAGGTCTCCAGCCCAGCAGTCGTCTCCGCCCTGGCGGGCGGATCGGAGAAGTGGCGGATGACCATGGCGGTACCGCCATGGTCATAATTCTAAAATTGTTACCGCCAGCCTGTTGGCGGTAAGACCGCCGCTTCTCCGCCGACCGCCAGGGTTGTAATGAGGGCCTATGTCTAGTGATGGTAGTTCTGTCCGATTCTGCCTTCAGTGAACTTCTGGTGAACCCATATTTCTGTTCCTGCAGTTTCCTTCTTGTTTGACAACAAATTCTGATAGAATGGTCTCTCTTTCATTATGCCTTTGCCATTTTCGGTTCGGTATTTGGCTATGGAAGGTTGATAGTGTCACTTTATCCGCCTCCTAGAGTGAGCTCCCTGCTCAACCAACCTTATATACTGCTTCTGAAGCTCCTTGCACTGCTTGGACCTGGGATATTCACCCCTTTGTGGTTCTTCAGCAGCCCAAAGTACCAAAGTACTAACTGCCCTCTCTCCTTGCTGGGTCCCCACTTGCTGTGCAGCTGAATTAGTGCATGGCCAGCTAGGCCCCTCACTATTCACAATGCGTTGATTGTTATGTCATCTGAAGATTCTCCCAGCCTATCGTTTTATGGCAACTACCTCAGCTAGGGCAGTGCGTTGCTATTTCCCAAATCTTCTCCAGCTCGATTTGCTCCCTCTTTAGCCTTGTGTGATTTAAATCATTGTTGAATCCCTCTTTCTTATAGGCGTTCTGGAGCTGTGTTCAATCCAGATCTCGAAGCTCAGAGCCCCACTTCCGGATACATAGCTTAAGACCCATCAGTGGGTACCTGCACTGGGACCTCTTTGTCGGTTCTGGACTCCCTGTGGTGTCCCTGGTGTTGCCTCGGATGCTTTTCGTTGCTCTGGCATGCCACAAAATGTGGCCTCTTGGGCTAGCTGGAGTGTGTTCTGCGTGCGGAGTAGGGTGTCAGGTTTCTTATCACAAGGATACCTTCCATTATCACTCAGCCAATGGGGCACATCTCGTTGTCACCCCGCTCGAGCATGAGCAGCACTGACCCCAGACTCCCCCAGGTTCCCTCAAGGCCCTCAGGACCCAGCTGGTGTCTAAGCATGTCTTTGTACGCCTCAGTACTGGCTACATCTTTTAAAGTTGTGCATGGCACCCTTCTCACCCTCCACCACTGGGCTGTAGGTCAAAGATCCAGTGTCATTTGCCAGTCACTTCCGGAAAACATGTCCATCTTGGCCATGCCCTTGGTGCGTTTTTTATGATGAGATTATACTGCTCCTTTTTTAATATTGTTTTCAGAGATTTTGTTGCTAACATACGCTGCCTGGATTGAACAGTTCTGTTATCTTGATAAAGCGATATGTATTAGTCGCCAAACAAATGAGCAAATGTTTACATTTGGGAAAGTAATAAATACATTCTGGCACTTTGGAAAGCGTTTAAAGAAAATTCTCTTTGATATATTTCTTTTGATAAATTGGTTTAATTTCCTTCATTTTTTATTTTACATCCATCAATTTTATTTTGGAACAATGCATACAGTGTCAAAATAGCCTATTTGCTCTCTAAACTGCGCCCCACCCCGTCGCTGCAGAATTCTAGTTCAGCACCGCTTATGAAAATATTGTCCAATATTATGGTCCCTATGGTAATCCGGTTGATTAATCATATTCTTGAAGCGGGCTAGTTTCCCCCAAGATTTTGGGCAATTGGTTATCTTTATTCCATTGGTCCTTTTGTCCACGTTTAACAGCAGCCCATGAACTACTTCGACATCGAATTGAAGTAGAGGCAGTACTTAGCAGAAAATGCTCTTAAATGGAAATACTCACTCTTTTATAGTAGACAACAGCTGGAGCACATGAGAATGCTCCAATGTAATCAATTGTGGAGTCCCACAGGGTTCTTCAACTCTTTGCTGCTATTCAACCGCTAGCCAGACTAAGAAGGAAACACCATCTGACTTTCCAGCTTTATGCAGACGAGACCCAGCTGTCAGAGTGAGAAGAGATTGGCTGACGAGATTTTAGTCTGTCTGACAGAGCTGTTCACATTGGTAAAGCAGGGAATGTTGGCTTCAATTGAGCAACAACTGAGCATTTGGCTGTCAGGAACACGGACCCTTAAAGTTCAGCTTTTCTTTGGCTGGAATTTTTTGGGATCTGTAGGAGTCATAAAGCATGTACAATGAGAAAGCTTCGTTTAACAAGTAAGTTAGATAGATCCATTCACTACACACCACAGACACACTATCAGCACAGCATTAACCACTAAGAAGGACATCACAAACTCAAGGGATTTATACAACAGAGCATTGCACACACACAACAGAAACAAGAAGTACATAGTAGACAGCACATTGCACTCATGTCCAACAAATTTCAGATGGACTACAAAGACAGAAAAAAGTTATCTCTATCCTCAGAGCAGCGGGCATTTTGTCATCACAAAGAGGTATAAGCAATTGAAACAACCTCCCAACAACATTTCTCCCGCACTAATACACTCACAGCCACATGAATGGAAGAGTGCTACCAGAACCTGAAGACAGAGCTGGATACAATGTGTGAGGCCCAGGATGAGATAGCTCAGAGTGAAGTCTGCGGTGAAATCCTCAGAACAGTGTGCTGATTCCCTGTGGTCAGTCAATTGTCCTACCAGGCCTCAGTAATGGCAGAATCTACTGAATTATATTTACATAACAGACATACACAGAGGATCAGACTATAAACTATAAACTAAAGAAAATTATTTATTTGCTGTTGTTGGTTTGACAGGTATTTTGGCTAATGGTAGTGAGTCTCGTGGACTGTGAAGGGCAGGAAAAGTACTCTGTGGTCTACTGGAGGTTTCTGACGGCCACATGGGAGAGATTTGGGGTTATCTCAGGTCCTAAAGTTAGAAAGTGGGAGTTCGCCTAGGTGCTTCAATTAAATCAAAGGGCTTGCTAAGAAGGCATGAGAGGCAGCTGGACTTATCTTCAGGAGTATCAGCTGGACTGATCTTCAGGAGTGCCAGCTGGACTGATCTTCAGGCGTGCCAGCTGAAATGATATCCGAGAGTGCCAGCTGAACTGATCTTCAGGAGTGCCAGATGGACTGACCTTCAAGAGTGCGAGCTGGTCTGATCGTGGCTCTAACACGCAAACAGATGTCTAGGGGTCGTGGAGCATTGGAGCGATGAAATGAGGGTCTGTGAGGGTCAGTTAAGGCTCTGAGTGTGAGGAATAATTTTGGAATGCAATTGTCATGAAAGACCTATCGTTGTATGTTATAAAAATGTGCACTGCTCATGGCTAGGCCTGTACATTGCATGCAAGAGAAATTTTGCACTGCTACTGCTGACAGTGCTGTAAACCCTTTGGGGTGGCTTTATACTTAATGATTGTAGAATCGAGGTAGGGTTTAGCCAAAGACAAACAACCCTAAACGTCTAACATGCTGCCCCAGCAGTACTCAACAGGCATGCAAATATTTTGTTTAATCACTGGGTCCTTCGTATGAAAAAGCTGGAGGAACACTAAGATAGAGGGAAGTAAAGGTCAAGGAAAGTTAAAGGGTAATCAAATAAAAGGCATACACTTTTACATCCTACTCAATTTTATTACATTACCAGTCACTAATAATAAGTGTTACAGAATGTCTCTTTATTTGACAACGTCTGGGTGGGTTGTAAAACCTATTCTGACATCATTTACAAGATGTTACTTTTAAAAAGCAGTCAGACTAGGGAGCTTGCAGGTGGAAATGGCTGTTACTGTGTAGACGTTTTACAGACTTTGTTACATTGTCAGACTACTATTTCGCTTAGACCACAAAGTAAGAAGTCAGATCGACTGTTTTCATTGGATACAGTGGTAATTTCCCTGTCTGGGAGATTATTTTGCTGCTCTCATAGTGCAATTGAATCTATGTTGTCATACCCTTCTCTTTAAAGAGGAGTCCTGGCTTTGGAGGGTTCACAGCATACTTGCATAAATGCCTCAGTGACACAGCTAGTCTGTTGCTCCACTGTAGCAGGTAGACTTTTAGCAGTCACATTCTCTCGCCATGATGTAAATAATTATTGCCAACGCTGTGTATTCATAGTATAGTGAATGTATTATTGTCTATATGGGAGCTATTTTAAAGAGCTTACAGACATTTTTAGGCTTTAATTAAAAACGAGTCCAAAACAAAACTTTCATTGTCATTTGTTACCAGTTGCAGGAACCTGGCTCTGTATGTACTATATCAAAATGAGATGTAGCGTGCATCCAGTCCAGGGGTTCCCCAGAGACTTAACAGAGGATAACGTAGATAATACTAATGCTGGTTTTGAGGTAGTGTGTTTGAGCAGTTTAGCTGAACACAGGGTAGTGCAACCCATTTGTTGTACACACATACAGGCAATAAATGAAGCACACACTCAATGACTAACTCCAGGCCAATTGTCTTTGTATAGCAAAAAGATATTTTGTTACTTTATTTCTAGAACCACAAGATTCAGTTTGCAGGTAAGTACATTTGCAAGTAAGTACCAAGAATATGTATAAGCATCACTTAGTTTCAATACGGCTAGTTAAACGTTTTTTAATAAAATGGCAAATATCTGTTTTACAAGTTGACAGGGCAATTTTCAAAGACAGTTCTGGGAGAAGAAAAGTTAGTACAGTTTTTGAGGTAAGCACCAGACTTACAGTTCCAGTCTCCAGGAGTTCGGATGTCCACAGGTAGGGGTTCCAGTTAACCCCAAACACCCAGCAACACAGGGTCGGCCGGCTGCAGAGCTCAAAGTTGCCATCATATTTACAATTGGATTCTATGGAGAGGGGGGGAACTCTGAATCAGGCCTGCTTGCAGGTAAGTACCCACGTCTTCGGAGCGCAGACTTGGGGGGTTTAGGAGAGAACTGGGGGGCAAAAGGTCAGCACTAAACACACACCCTCAGCGGCACAGGTGCGGCTGAGTGCAGGGTGCAAACTTAGCGTCGGTCTCCCAATGTCTCTCAATAAGAGGACCACAGGAGTCACAAGTAGACTACAGGCATAGTCCAGGGAGTCGGTTCACAAAAACCACAGGCTAGACAAAGAGGAGGGCTGCCTTCTGCATGTTACTGCACCGGATGTCTGGTTCCCCAAACCAAGGGGGCTGCGGGTGCGGGGTACCATTTGGTGTAGGATATCTTCGTTCGGATCCTTCACAGACAGGGAGGTCCTCTGGATTTAGTCTGCAGGTGTCAGTGTATTGGACAGGAGGGGTCAACCCAGGGTGGACACTAGGCTAGGATCAACTGGCGACCAGCTCTAGTTGGTTGGGCCACCTGGACACGGGCCAGGGGCATTGGGTGGAGAGTGGGCAGGACTCGGCCGCTGTCCATGGGGGATCTTGGTCCTCTGGGGTGCAGGCAGTCCTCTTGCGGCTTTTAAGAGGTTGCAGGTCCTGCATGATGCATTGACTTTTTGCAGGAGGGCTTTAGAAGCTGGAGACAGACCGGTAGGGCTGGGGCCAAAGCAGTTGGTGTCTTCAGTCTTCTCTGCTGGGGGTCAGGTTAACAGTCCTTCTTCTTTCTTCTTGTCATCCTCTTGATGTCACTAGGAATCTGGTGATCTGGGTTCAGGGAGGCCCTTAAATCTCAAAATAAATGACACTAACCGGGCAGGGGAGGCGTAGGGAAGAATGGGGGTTGTGCGTCAAAGAATAGTGCAAGTCAGGTTAGCGTCAAAATTATAGACTCTAACCTGACTAGCGTCATTTTTTTACTCACAAACGCACCTCAAACAACACACACCAACACACCCCCTCACACATCACAACAGACACCACCTCACACATCACCCACACCACATCATGGCACCTCAACAACACCCCAGGTTCTCTGAGGAGGAGCTCAGGGTCATGGAGGAGGAAATCATCCGGGTAGAGCCACAGATATTAGGATCACAGGTGCAGCAGACCTCCATTGTAAGGAAGATGGAGCTGAGGAGCAGAATCGTCGACAGGGTCAACGCAGTTGGACAGGATCCAAGAACTAGGGATGACATCAGAAAGAGGTGGGGCAAGGTGCGTTACGTGGTCTCCAGACACCAGATTGATGAACAGAGGACTGGCGTGGACCCCCACCTCCTCCCCCACAACTAACAACATGGGAGGAGGAAGTCTTGGCAATACTGCATTCTGAGGGCCTCGCAGGAGTAGCAGGAGGACTGGACTCTGGTAAGGCAAATCTTTACTACTATATCCCCCCCCACCCTACCTGCATGCCATCACATACTCCCACCCTTACCCTCACATCCATCACCCCAACAACCCACAGATACACCACCAACACAACCCACACATCCCAAAACCAAGCCCTGCATGTGACACCAATGCATGGACACCCATCACCCAAGCATGTCCACTACAGAGACTCACTCATGCCCCAAAATCACCACTCACACAAGGACCAAGCCAATAATGTAAGCACTGGAGTACAGGGTCAACCACCCATTGCACACAATGGAACACACACATACAATATTTATGCATTTATACCCCAACAGGACCCCTACCCAACATCACTGGACAGGAGGTGCCAGACATATCCAGTCCCCCCACAGAAGAGGCCCACAGTGATGACAGCAGCTCCACACAACTGGATCAAGATGACCAGCCCAGCCCATCTGGGACCTCGGGACAGTCGGTTCCCCTGACACTGTCACAAGCCACCACAAAGCCTCCCCCTCAGGAAACACCAGCACAGCACCATCCCAGTGGGCCCATCCCTCTGTCCCCAGCACACATCAATCAGCAGTGTGTCCACCACTATAGGGAACCAAGGCAAACCCACCAACCCAAGAAAATCAGGGACTTAGGGGCAGTGGCAGTTGGCACACGGTTCAGGGGACAGAGGCACAGGATAACAGGGAAACTGGGAGGACTGTTGTACGACAGGGGGAGGACAGGCCCAGGGAACGCACTCTCCATGAGGCACTCTCCAACATCATGGGAGCTTACCATCATTCCCAGGAGACGATGGCAACGGTACTGGCCAAATTTCAGGAGACCCAGCGGCTGTAGGAGGAACATTACCTTGGGATCAGGGAGGACTTGAAGTCCATTAACACCACCATTGCAGGAGTGCTGGCAGACCTCGCCAACACCAGGAGGGACACAGTGGCACAACAAGGGGCCCCTGACACTAGCCTGGACGATGAACAGACCTCAACCTCCGCCGGCACTAGTGGACAGGAGGCACCGCCACAGGAACAACAGGACACCAGCACCCTACCCCCTGCAGATGGAGAACCATCCCACAAACGGTCCCTGAGATCCAGGAACATGACAGAGAACATTGCCAAGACCCCCACCAGGAAATGAGACCCCCCAAATGTCACCCTTCTGTCCCACTATGCCACCCTGTCCATCCTTAAACTGCCATTGCTCCACTTCCTATGCCCCTTTGGACAATGCACCTGTGAAACAAATAGACTGGACTCTGCCATGGACATTCCTCCACCATCACCCCAGCCCATTGCACGTACCCTCTCCACTTATTAGCACTGGAATAAACACACTTCAATCACAAAACAATCTGGAGTCAGTCTGTGCATTCACAAATGTGTAATTGCAATAACTATGGATTATAGCAATGTCAATTTACTTGTTCACATACCAATGTAATGTAACACAGCTGTAGGCCAGCAGTAAACATAGCAGAGGACACAAAGTGGGACCAAATCTGTGAAATGGAAAGTCAAAGTGACAAGTCAGGGTCCATACACTAAATGAAAATGACACACTTATGCTAGTTCCAACAATAGAATGAGATGTGGAAAGCAGTGGCATCTTCTTACCTGTGTCTCACTGGAAGTATTGCCTGATGATGTTGTTTCGGTTGTCGATATCCTCTTCTTCTCCCTCCTCTTCTTCACTGTCCACAGGCTCCACATCTGCCACAAGATCACCATCTGGCCCATCCTCCTGCAGAAAAGGCACCTGGCGTCACAAAGCCAGGATGTGCAGCATACAGCAGGCCACGATTATCTGGCACACCTTCTTCGGTGAGTAGTAGAGGGATCCACCTGTCAGATGGAGGCACCGGAATCTGGCCTTCAGGAGGACGAAGGTGTGTTCTATCACTCTCCTAGTTTGCCCATGTGCCTCATTGTAGCGTTCCTCTGCCCTTGTCCTGGGATTCCTCACTGGGATAAGTAGCCATTACCGGTTGGGATTACCAGAGTCACCTGCAAATGTCAAGGGACAACTGTCAGACACACACTAACCCTTAGGGACAACCCCAGACCCAGACACCTATGTCAACTGTATTGGGACCTTGCCCTCACCTATTAGCCACACACAGTGCCTCTGGAGTTGGCCCATCACATAAGGGATGCTGCTATTCCTCAAAATGTAAGCACCATGCACAGAGCCAGGATACTTGGCATTGACATGGGAGATGTACTGGTCTGCCAAACACACAATCTGCACATTCATCGAATGGTAGCTCTTCCGGTTTCTGTACACCTGTTCATTTCTGTGGGGGGGGGGACAAATGCCACAGTGTCCCATCAGTGGCACCAATGATGTTGGGGATATGTCCCAGGGCATAGAAGTTACCTTTCACTGTGGGCAAATCCTCCACCTGAGGGAAAACGATTTAGCTGCGCATGTGTTTCAGCAGGTCAGATAACACTCTGGACAACACGTTTGAGAAAATTGGCTGGGACATCCCTGATGCCTTGGCCACTGTTGTTTGAAAAGACCCACTGACCAGGAAATGGAGTACAGACAGGACCTGCACTAGAGGGGGGATTCCCGTGGGATGGCGGATAGCTGACATCAGGTCCAGCTTCAACTGGGCACACAGTTCCTGGATTGTTGCACGATCAAGTCTGTATGTGACAAGGATGCCGCCATCTCATCACCTGCCCCAGGGGACGTGACCTCTGGAGGAGAACAGCGAGCAGAGAGTCATCCAACACTGAGGTATCACAATGTCTTATTTGAAGAAACATAATTAATCAGCAATGTGCCGGTATCTGTCTATATTCCCGGCCGAGATAGGTGTGACACAGTTAACATCCATCCCATGTGGCCTCCTGAAATGGTGGCTGCCTGACCTGTAAGGTGGGACAAGGGGATATGAGGTAAGTGCGCTGGCGTTGTATACCGTTGCGGTGGGCGGTCGAAGACCGCGGTGCAATTCAGCATTGGTTAACATTGGGTCCTATGGGTCCCAGGAGCCAATAACGATGTACGCCGGTGGTGACGGTACCCACCGCCGCAGACGTGACCGGCATTTTCTGTCTGTTCCCTCACTTGATACCTGACCTTCAACAGGAGAGGACCTACACTGCAAGTGCTGCTGTGACCTCAGTCTGGAAGCGACAATGGCTCATGTGTCTGGGTAAAGGGCCCCTGCCTTCACTTCGGAGGAGTTGGAGAAACTAGTGGATGGGTTCCTCCCCCGGTACACGCAACTGTATGGTCCTCCAGAAAAACAGTTGAGTACACTGTGAGCATGCTTCATGGGCAATGCCTGTTTTGAGTGGTGTGGATAGATGATACATGGGGTGGGCTGAGGCCTGCATGTGCGAACAAGGGTGGGAGCTGGGGGGCAATGAGTCTGACGGTCCGGACGGGTGAGTAATTTCCTTTTCCCCCTGTACCATTCCTCTAGGTCAGTGCCCACCAGAAGAAGGATATTTGGCGTGCCATCACCAAGGACGTCCGGACCCTGGGTTTCTACCACAGACGGACCACCCACTGCCGTAAAAGAAGGGAGGACCTGCGCCGCTGGAGCAAGGAGATGGCGGAGCCCCAGCTGGGGATGGCCTCCCAACGTGGGAGGGGTGTCCGTCACACCATGACCCCCCTGATGTTCTGGATCCTGGTGGTGGCGTATCCGGAGTTGGATGGGCGCTTGAGGGTATCACAGCAGCCACAAGGGGGTGAGTACACTCTCATTCAGCTGACTCAGCACACATTACAAGGTGTCTGGGTGGGGGAGGTGGGCAGTGGGTTCCCCTAGGCCAGGGCAAAGTTTGTAGGCAAGGTCCCTTGTGAGGCAGGCTATGTGGCACCCCAACCCCACCACTGGTAAGAGCCATCTACATCTAGTCAGGCTCCTGTGACTTCCAGGTGTGCAGCAATTGGTCTTAGGCCTCGCACCCCATGGTCAGCTGAAATGTCTAGGAACTGTTAGTGCATGGCGTAGTGCAGAGGGCTGCTCCATGTGTGTTGTGTCCGCCAACAGTAGTGGTGTTGCATGCACTGAATATGTCTTTCTTCTGTCTTTCCCCCCTTTTCGTGGTCTCCCTGTTCATGTGTGCAATAGCATCATCAGACGGAGGAGCATTGGCACCGGAGCTGGAGGGACCCACTTGGCCCTGGAGGGCGAAACAACGGAGTCTGAAGCCACCAGTGGGACGGAGGGTGAGGGGATCTCCACAGCGGGGACAGGAGCAGACAGCAGTGACAGCGACTCCTCCTCTGATGGGAGCTCCCTTACGGTGGCTGGCACCTCTGTGCCCAACAGGTACATCCGCCACCCCCCATACCAGCACCGCCCTCCCAGCAGCCCCGCAGTGTGTGTCCCGTTCCCGCTAACCCATGAGGGTGGGATCTCCTTTGCCCCTGGCACCTCAGGCCCTGCCCCAGTCAGCCCTGCTGCCCTCAGTGAGGAGGCTATTGACCTCCTGAGATCCCTCACTGTTGGTCAATCTACCATTGTGAATGCCTTCCAGGGTGTCGAGAGGCATTTGCAACAAACAAATGCATACCTGGAGGGCATTCATTCTGGGCAGGCAGCCCAACATAGAGCATTTCAGGCTCTGGCCTCAGCACTGATGGCAGCCATTGTCCCTGTGTCCAGCCTCCACCCTCCAACTTCCTCCACCCAGACTCAATCCCCTGTACCTCAGCCTATACCAAGCACACCATCAGACCAGCATGCACACTCATCAACACATAAGAGTGGACATGGCTTTGTATGATGACATAATTAGTCATCAGAGGAGTGATTTTAGGAGTGGAAATTTTAACACTGATTTTTATTTATCAATAATGTAATGATCATTGATGAACTAATATTTGAAAAACGGGTGACTTTTGTAAATAGTCACCATAATTCATTTTGTTCTCTATTTAGGCAATCTTCAGCTAAAATCGAGGTTATTTTCCATTGCTCAATGCTTACCTTAAAAGCGTGTGATTAATAGTTTATAGATGTGTAGACAGCTACCCCCAGTAGTTTTTTTTTGTTATGTCTTACAAGGTCAGATTTATTAGGTCATTATTGGAGTTTGACTGTTCCATTGTTTAAAATTGTCACTTACATGTGGTTTCTTCCTCGAGGATGAAAGTAGATGCAACATTGTTGGACATTTCCTCCTGAAACTGATATTCTGACGAGTTGGAACAATGGATCCACAGACGAGATGGAAGAGAAGAAGACATTATTATAATTGTGTTTAGTTAATAATGTCGTCAATGAACTTTTAGTTATCTAACAGTAGTTTAATGGCTGAATCGTATAACACCCCATGTACTGACCAATCGTGAGTTTTGTAGAGTTTAATATAACATTCTGTCACCTGTTCTTGGGCTTCATCTCCATTTTTATCTGGGTTTGTTCGTTCGTGTGCATTGAGGGAGTTCTTAGTAGAGGTTCATCTTAGGAAAGAGTCGTATTAGTGATGTGGGTTTACCTGTGGATGTAGACCAGATCCTATGAGACTTTCCTGATGTGTCCCCTTGCTGAAGTAGACAGCATGTTGTTGTTCTATGGGTAATGTATAATATTGTATTGTTATATGTGTCTTTTGTTTTTCAGGTACCAGCTGCAACTAATAAATTAATTGCTGCATAATGATAATATTTTTTTTATTAGAACCCGAGCTGGTATGGTTTTCTAAATTTATGGTTTTCAAATTTCTTTTTACATGAAGCCCAACATGTTAATGCTAATTAGTGGTTAGTGAGGGAATATGACTTTACATGCTCATGATTCATATTGAATTTTTTTGATCTTTTGCTCAAATGTATACCATTTCACTGCTGCAAATATTGAGGATATTAAGTTGTGTTATAATACTTGAGATAATTTGCTTACTTGCTTTGATTAAACTCAGATATATAAAACGCTCTAATCAACCATTAATGATTCTGTATGCTTATCATTTATAATTAAGAATTATTTTTGTGACTTCAGTCTTGTTAATATGGATAAATAAATGTATAATCCTTCTTAATAAACTGGTGTGGTTATTGCAAAGTGATTAGATTGATTTCTTGGTTATTGGTGTTTATCATGACATACATCCTTTATATCCTCTCGCACCAATGTTGCGCTGATCCATTGGCCTAAGGCGCAAAATCCATGATTTAGTTTGAGGTAATAGCTAGGATTTCTTGGCGCTGGAGCACCTCCCTGAAGCAGACATAACAAAGAGAAATATCTTTATTTCTCCTAATTTCTTCCTTGTTTTATTTGAGCTTCTTACGATTACTTCTGTGCAAGAACACTTCTACCTGTAAAGCAGACACTCTTGTACCAGGGGGGGCCTGCTGCCTTTGTGCTAGGCCTCACACAGTGCACCAGCACAAGGAGAGCGGAAATGTGGCATATCTTAGTAGGTATGAAATGGTTAATTTGTGCTGTCTCCCTTTCACGCAGCCCAGCAGCTTTGCTTACTGCCCAGAATTGCGTTAAATGTAAATAAATATACCCCTAAGTCTTTAAAGCCAGCCAGAAGATCAATATGTGAAATGTCACAATGGTCCAAGAGCTGGTGCATTACCCAGGAGCATTCATTTACAGAGAGAGTTAATCAGGTGGGTAACATTGTGTGTTCATCTCTTAGAACTCCTCTCTGGACTAGGCGGGATAAGACACCAAACACAGTGAACTGTCTACCAGCTTTACATAGGTTTTCCAAAACGTCAGAAGTCCAGTCTATCCTGGACTACTTTAATCAGACAAAGAACCTTTCTGCTGGATATTTCTAGTTGGATGTTAAATACCTCAAGATATGTAAACTTGACACTAGGTTGTCAAGGGTTGCCACAACCGATCTGAATTGTAATCCCAAATTCAAAACTGAACCAAATTGTTTGATCCATGGTAAATTGTGCTATTTGTCTTTGTACCATTTTCTTTACATTCCAAAATTGGGCTTAATTAAATCAGTGAATATCATCAACACTAATATTAAGCACAATATATTAAGCATTAAGGAGCATCTTTATACTCTATTTGCGCCAGATTTGCAGCATTTTTTTTTACGCAAATCCAGCACAAACTTAACTCCATATTTATACTTTGGCTTTAGACCCGTCTAGTGTCAAAGTTATTTCAGTTAGCATCATTTTTTTACCGTGGAAACATACCTTGCGTCAGTGAGATGCTTCCAGGCAAAAAATAAGTTTAAGGCATTTGCGCCTTATTTATCTTCCAGTGCAAAAATGACGCACAGGAAGAGGGCCTTAAATAATGGCGCTAAGCGTGTTTAGCGCCATAATTTAATGCCTGGGTCAGGGCAGGCGTTAGGGGACCTGTGGGCTCACTTCCATGGTCAGAGACCATGGAAGCAGTCCACAGGTGCCCTTCCCTGCACCCAGGGGCACCACCTGCCACCCTCACCCACCCCTGGATGACATCCATGGATGAGGGGACCCATCCAAGGTAAGTCCAGGTAGGCTTTCTTAATTTGTTTAAAAAGTGCCATAGGGGGACTAACTTAGGCCCCCCTCCATGGCACTGTGCCCAATGTCCCCCAGGCTTGGTCATTGGGCAGGGGGGCATGACTCATGTCTTTGGGAATGTTGTGTAAGTGATGTTGTTGTGTGTCTGTGGTTGCTGGTGTTGTTTTCGGTAGTGTATCTCTCTGGCGTGTTTTCAAAATTCTGGTAGTAAGGGTTTGTGGGTGAGGTGGGTGTGTGCTTTATATTGGATTGGGTGTGTGGGTGTGTGGGTGTGGTGTGTGTATGTGTATCAGGTGTGTGTATTTTGAATTGTCCAATGTGGTTGTGTTTTGTATATGTGTGTGTATTTTGAGTGTGGCTGTGTGTACCGCCAATGGATTACTGCGGTTGAAAGACCGCTGCGTTGATTCATGGGTCATGATAGGGTGGGCGTATTCCTGTTGGCGTGACGGTGTCGGTTTTGTTATCGTCAGTTTATCACTGACCATGGATGTGGCGGACTTGTGTGGGAGTCTGTATTGTGGCGGTTTCCGGGCTGTGAGTCGTAATACCTGTAGCGGAATTCCACTGCCGCAGCGGTATGTTGGCGGTCTTCTGCACGGCGGTAAGCAGGATTTACCGCCATGGTTGTAATGAGGGCCATTATCTCTTAAAGAGAACATATGCGACAAAGCAACACCATAAGCTATGAATATCAGCATTAATAATGTAATTCAGCAATTAAGTTTGTCAGTCATTTGTCACCGTCAAAGTCAACCCTAACAGCCTACCTAGCCAAGATTAGCATTAGCATGGGGGTCTTCATGAAAAAAACAATTTAGAGAAAACATTAACTTGGAAAAAATCTACCTAAGTGTGAATCTCTATAACAGCGCAGTTGGTACCTAGAAGAAAAGGCACAAAATCATCAGTCACATTATTTTAGCTACCTATCCAGGATGGATCAGCAAAAGGTCAGTCTTCGTCCTAAGGTCATCAGACAGTCAGCTATGGATCAGGCTCACAGAGTATGAGCCCAATATCAGCACCTCGGACAGCATCTCCTGACGTCATCAATTTTCTCCCCGCAGTTCTGATTCCTCACCCCTAGTTATGACTTTTTATTAGGGTCTCCCAGTCCATCCCTCTAATTGCTATTTGGTCAGTCGGACAGCAGACACGACCTTAACCTATAGTTTTTGTTTACTGAATCTACTAATTTTAATAAACTTCAAATTACACAAAACAGATTGGTTCTCCTTGCGATCCCCTCATCATCCAGTCCTTCAGGTATCAAAATTGTTGCATATGGCTCTCCAGTCAGTGCCTCTATTGTTCAAGTCCTGGGAAAGTACATTTAGCCTGCTCTACACGTAATTGTATCAAATTGTCTTCATCATCTCCTGTCTGCCGGTACATTGCAGAATTTTGTAGCTAATATCTTGAACTTCGAACGTGTCAAGGCTGCAGCTCACGATTTCCAGTCCTTTGCAAGGCATCCGGTTTCTCCATATTCAGAGTGTGCAAGGCCCAGTGGAACTAGGTCTCCAGTTTAGCCAAATTAATAATACAAAACAGAGGTTATACGTCTTGTTATGACATATTACCACATTTTTCTCATGTATTTTCATTATTTTTCTCATTTTCAGTTGTTTTAGTACACATGGTGATCATAACCCGAGGGCACATTTTTCAAACATGCACATTATTTTTCTACGATTAATTTCAGTAACAAAGTATAAATCATTAATAATTTTCTTAATTAGCATATCTGCTTCAACAGTCCCTCCTCTGATGACTAAATATGTCATCACACCTTCCTTTACCATCAGTTTACATTTGTGTTTCTGATGTCTCTTGACTTCTCCTAACATTGTCTCTATAAATTCATCTCCTAGGTGGTTCTTCCCTCTTCTGATCATTCCTGGATCTCCTTAATTTTATCTTTTGCCATAATTTGCATGTACCCCAAACTCCCAATATAGAAACAATCACAATCAATATTCCCTGTACAATATTCCATAATACCCCATTCCAAATTTGACTAAACCAATTGCCGACAGAAGCAAAACCATTTCCAACCTTTTTCCAAACTCCTGGTTCTTTCAGTTTCTCGCACAATTGCAAAAGAGGCAATTGTGTCGCTCATGATGTAATTCTGTCACTTTCGGGAATTTCTTTACATCATCTATCTGATAAATTTTATGGAAAACTATCCCCAAATAGCATGTCCCATACCATCCTCTAGGAAGATGGTAATAAGCATTAAGTCCACAAATATAGTAGATTCCAGGAATCGCAGGGTCCTGACCATTCTGCATAAAAGTCCATTTACTCTGAAACAAAAACACATTCCTACATTCACTCATTCCCACAAACAAAGTGTCAGTGCGTGATGTCAGTCTATTTATACAAAGCTTTCCTACATGTAATGCATCTAAAGCTAATTTCCCTTGCGTTTTAATAACAGTATAAGCATAATCATTCTTATAAGTCCTCTTCCCCAATCCCTTCTCTAACTTCTCCTTTAATGTCTTCCTTCTATCATCAGTATGCCCTATGAAGCTCTTTTCTAAAAGAGTTAGTAAGCAGGTTAGGTTATTTCCATGTGCATAAGCAGTTCCAAATGTTAGTGTTGGCTCAAAGAATCCCCTAACTAATACTATATCATGCTCCCTACCTATTTTACTTAAATATCTAATAATAGGAACAAAGGAAAACACAACATCTTGGTTAGAATAAAAACATTGAATATACTCTTGGTTACAGAATCTGGTTAGTAGCAAACTACAAGTTATGCCATAAGTTAAAGGCAAGCTATGGTATGTAACCCCTTCTTCCACAGAGGAAGGAATTTGCGTACACACAAGACAGTTCCTTGTATCCATAGTCTCAACATACTCACTCAACAACTGATAAAACACATTAGAAGAAAGCTCTCCTTGTGCATTAGTATGGTCATGCAAATATTTTTGATCTAACTTAAACCTCTTTAAAGTTGTTAGTGTAGAAGTCTCAGGATTAGAGATAATAGTAGCCTCTTTCATTTCATGAACAGACATACCCACAATCGTTATTAGTACATTATTCCACACATAATTGCCACTCCCACACTCAAATACCTACAATATCTAATATTTCTAACGCAATTATTTAATTCAGCCATGATCTGTAAAGAATCAGAAAGTAGAAATAATTATTAGATAAAAGTGCAACAGAAAAGTAAAAAATAAGGGAAAAAAAATAATTATTTCTCGCAGTTCAGTTTCTCACATAGGAACCCTTTTTCTCTTTTGTCAAAAATCGGTTAGCAGCTCGTCACATCCAGGTTTTCAAACGTCATATCAGGTTATCAGTGTCTTTTCCGGGTTTATTTCAACAGTCTCTTTTCAATTTTTCTTCAGATTAACTCAAAAGCTCGGTCTATTGATCCCTTTCAGGTTGCATCAAAGTACTGATTCAGAACTTCTCTGTCAAAGCAAAAGGACATGAACTCGTATTGCCATTCACTTGTTGCAGCATATGCCCACTCAGGACCTATGTATCTTTGACTTGCTACTCTCTTTCTTTTCAATCTTCGTTCTCCATTTGATTCTCCTTCACTTAGGCCCATATTTATACTTTTTTATCGCCGCATTTGAGCCACTTTTTGCCGCAAAAACAGCGCAAACTTACAAAATACAATTGTAGTTTGCAAGTTTGCACCGCTTTTGCATCCAAAAATGACGCAAATGCAGCGCTAAAAAAGTATAAATATGGGCCTTAATTCTTCTTTTCTCACAGCATCCACTTCTTCCTCTATTGGTATATTTATAACCAACTCCTTCTTCTTCCTAATTCGTGACTCAGGCCAATTGTCTCCTTTTGTCGTCCCTTCAGTCAATATTCACCTTAGAATCGGACTCTTCTCTTTTTTCTCTTTCTATGGTGTTTTCTGTTGATGGACCTGCAACGGGTTCAGGAGGAGTTGGACCTCTTTGACTTTGATCCGTCTCAACTCTTTTACCCTCTTGATCTGGCACTTGCTCTGCTTGTTTTTCAGCACCTTCTGCTTCTGGGAGGACCCCTGCTGTGCTCAGTTCTCCTGCCGTATCAGTTGAGTTAGAATCTTGCTCAACCTCTTGTAATTCTTCACTCTCATCTCTTACTGGGGTGATTGACTCATCTTCCACAAGCTCAGGATCAATCTCAGGTTCAATTTGTTCTTCTTCCGGCTCAGGCACAGCCACCTGTTTTGCTGCTGTTGGTGCTCCCAACAATACTTCTTCATGTTCTTGCGGACTCACCACTCTCTTTGTATGGCTTGCGTGTATCCAATTCGGCAGTCCTGCACACTTCACAGCTGTCGTAGTTGTCAGCACCACCTGGTATGGGCCCTTCCAACGCGGTTCTAAACAAGTCTTTCGAACATGGTTTTTGATGATGAACCAATCTCCCCCTCTCAGATTGTGGGTCATGGATGGGTGGCAGGGTGACAGTCTGCACCTGCTGAGAGAAAGAGCGAACCACAGCCAGACCCTTGCAGTAGTCCAACACCATATCATCTGTAATATTCAAAAGTGCATTGGCTGGAATTGCTGGCAATCTCATCACTCTGCCCATGAGGATCTCATGGGGTGACAGTCCTGTCTTCCTGTCATGGATATTTCTCATTGACATTAGCACGAAAGGTAAAGCACCTGGCCATTTCAGGTTAGTCGCGGCACACATTTTGGCAATTCTCGATTTCAGTGTACCATTCATTTGCTCCACTAGTCCTGATGCTTCAGGGCGGTAACTGTAATGCAACTTCTGCTCAATGTTTAGTGCTGCACATAAGAGTTTGATTACCTCATTATTGAAGTGAGTTCCCCTATCTGATTCTAAAGAGATCAGAAATCCGAACTGTGGTATTAACTCTCTAAGCATTAGCTTTGATACTGTGAGACTGTCATTCCTTTGTGTGGGATATGCTTCAATCCAATGACTAAAGACACACACAATCACCAACACGTAGTTCAATCCCCCACATACAGGCATCTCAATGAAATCCAACTGCATTCTGCTGAATGGTCCTCCTGCTCTTCCAATGTGGCTCAAATTCACCACTGTCCGTTTCCCCACATTTAGTTGCTGACAGATTACACATCGATGACACACTGCCTCTGCTGCTTGTCTGAATTTCGGATTAAACCAATCAACTTTGAACAGTATAACCATGGCATTTCTTCCAATATGTGCTTGGCCATGGCACTACCTGGGCCTCTAAGTCAACAAGCTGTTTGGCAATACCATCTGACCCTCCTGAGAAACCCAAATCTCATCAGGTCTTTGGATGCATTTTAACTTAATCCAAAGCCTCTTTTCTTCCTTGTCTGTATTCTCCTGCAATGTTTTTAATGTCTCCCGTGTATCAATTACTTTTAAAGCAAAACTTTAAAATTCGGGCATTAGTTCCCACTTGTCTTTAAACGATATACAGTTCAATGCACAAAACCTTGCGACTTGATCTGCATTTCCATTTCCCAATGAAAGGTAATCCTGTGTCTTTTGGTGTGCACTGCATTTTACCACAGCAACTTCTTCAGGTAACTGGATTGCGTACAACAACTCTTTTATTCGGTCGCCATTTCTCACTGGTATTCCAGTAGAGGTCATAAAACCTTGTTGCGACCACAACTTAACAAAATCATGAACAATGCCAAATCCATATTGACTGTCAGTATAGATTGTGACTCTTAATCTTGCAGAAACATAGCAGGCTCTAGTAAGAGCTACCAGTTCTGCCACTTCTGCAGAGTATACATCTGGAAGCCATGAAGCTTCTAACGTGCCTGTAATTGTGCACACGGCATATCCTGCTCTCAGTGTGCCTGTTCCATCTCTGAGACACGAACCATCAACAAAGACAATTTGATTATTTTCTTCTAAACGCGTGTGTCTAATGTCAGACCTCGGTTTTGTACATAATTCAGTTACCTCAAGATAATCATGATCAACATCTTCTTTTTTAATTTCAACAGTATCACTTGGAAGCAATGTTGCTGGATTCAGCACTGTACATCTCTTTAATGTTACATTTGAGCACCCAATATGCTCATCTCATACCTTGTCAGTCTCGCACCCATCAAGTATTGCGTTTTCGTCCTTGTCAGTGAAATCTCAACAGAGTGTGGTACCATTACCGTCAAAGGGTATCCCATGACTATCCCCTCTCATTGTGAAAGACGTTGACCAACTGCGGCTACTGTGCGCAGGCAACCTGGTAAAGCTTCTGCGACCAGGTCCAAGGTAGCTGAAAAATAAACTACTGGGCGATAAGCACCTCTATGGACCTGTGTGAAAACAGACAAAGAACAAGCATCACGTTCATGACAAAACAAAGTGAAAGGGTTTGTGTAATCAGGCATTCCCAATGCTGGAGCTCTGCACAAACCCTCTCAATTTAGTGAATGCTTTCATCTCATCTTCATCTAGTGTAATGGGATCTGTAACTTCCTTATGAGTCAACTGCTGCAAAGGTTTAGCAATCTCAGCAAAATTTGGAATCCATTGTCTACAGTACCCCAACATTCCCAGAAACATTCTGACATCTTTCTGAGGAGTCGAGGGACCTCTCTGCAGAATCATGGTAATTCTCTCCCTAGAGATTCTCCTTAATCCCTTTTCAATCTGGTGTCTCAGGTATTTCACAGATTTTTTACAATACTGCAATTTCACAGGTGAAACCTTATGTCCAAATTCTCCCAAATGATTCAACAGGACAATCGAGTCATGTTTACACTCATCCCTTGTTCTGGATGCAACAAATCAACAAATCATCAATGTACTGTACTAGTGTCAATTGGCACAGCAACTCCAATGATTCCAAGTTATATTTCAAGATCTGATTAAAAAGTGATGGTGACTCTGTATACCCATGTGGAAGCCTGCACCAGCTGTAGACTCTGTCTAGGAATTTGAAACTAAAAAGAAACTTAGGGCCATATTTATACTTTTCGATGCACAACTGCGCCAACGCAGTTGTGCGTCAAAAAATTTAACTCCGGCTAACGCCATTCTGAAGCACCATGCGGGCGCCGTATTTATTCAATGACGTTAGCCGGCGTTAGCCGGCGCTGCGGAGTGGTGTGCGTCAAAAAAAATGACACACACCAGGCAGCGCCGGCGTAGGGGAAAATGGAGCTTGGGCGTCAAAAAATGGGGCAAGTGAGGCTGAGGCAAAATTATCGCCTCAACCCGATTTGCGCCATTTTATTTTGACGCCCAGACGCCATTAAGATGACTCCTGTCTTAGCAAAGACAGGAGTCATGCCCCCTTGCCCAATGGCCATGCCCAGGGGACTTTTGTCCCCTGGGCATGGTCATTGGGCATAGTGGCATGTAGGGGGGCCCAAATCAGGCCCCCCTATGCCACAAAAAAAAAAAAAAAATACTTACCAGCACTAACCTTAATGTCCCAGGGGTGGGTCCCTCCATCCTTGGGCGTCCTCCTGGGGTGGGCAAGGGTGGCAGGGGGTGTCCCTGGGGGCATGGGAGGGCACCTCTGGGCTCCTTCCGAGCCCACATGTCCCTTAACGCCTGCCCTGAGCAGGTGTTAAAAAATTACGCTAACGCGGGTAGACGTCATTTTTTTTGACCCGCCCACTCCCGGGCGTCATTTTTGCCCGGGAGTGTAAATACGGCGCACATGCCTCGGAGTCATTTTTTAGAAGGGAACGCCTACCTTGCATATCATTAACGCAAGGTAGGTGTCCACGCTAAAAAATGACGCAAACTCCAAGAACTTTGGCGCTAGACGCGCCTAACGCCAAAGTATAAATATGGAGTTCGTTGTGCGTCGAATTTGCGTAAAAAAAACAATGCAAATCCGGCGCAAACAGAGTATAAATATGGCCCTTACTATCCTCACAAAGAGGCACAGAAAAGAAAGCTTGTGACAGATCTATCACTGTGAACCACTCTGCATCGCAAGGATTCTGAAACAGTACCACTGCTGGATTTGGCACTACTGGGCAGCATTTAGCCTCCAAATCATTCACTTTCGCAAGTCCTGCACTACACGCACCTTCCCAAATGGCTTCTTTAAACCCATTATTGGTGAATTAGATGGGCTGCTCAATACTTCCTTCAAAACTCCTTGTTTTAAAAAGTCTCCAATTATTTATGCCACTTTCATTAGAACATCTTGTGGCATGTTATACTGTCGAAGCTGCGGAAATACTGGACCGGGCTTCAGAGTGATTTTAATTGTTTCCACTCCCTTGATCAGACAAACTTCTTTCCCTGTCAGGTCCCAGACCTCTTCTTTCACTGTTCCCTGCAAGTCTGCATGCAATTCTTTCACAGTAAACATCGGGAAAAATTCAATCAATGGATATTCTCTATAGGCATTGTTAACCATCATTTCAGTCACCTGTTCTTCTTCATCATCACTATTGGTTTGAACTTCTATTCTAATGTCGGAACAATTAATGGAACATCTGATCTTGCATAGTAAGTCTCTTCCCAGTAAGGATACGGAACTTGAATCAGACACCACAAACCTATGCAGTCCCTGGTAACTTCCAATTTCGACCTGCACTGGTTCTGTGATTGGGTTTGTCAATTGTCCATTCTCCACTCCCACCACTTGAACTGTTTTGCCTGAAAGAGGTAAATTTGGAACTTCTATACTCCTCACTGTAGAGCTTGTAACTCATGTATCCACTAAGAATGAGACCTTCTAGCCCATCACCTTTCCCTTCAGAAAAGGTCCTCTCTGATCTACTTCTAGGGAGGCAGCAAGCATACAAGCTCCTTCATCCGAACTGTCACTTATCCATTCTTTATTTATTTCATCCTCACTGTAAAATGGAAACTGATGCACTGTGTTATTACCACTGTCTTGGCTCTGACCTGTGACCGGCTGAGTAAGTATCACCTGTTGCTGTTCCATCGGGGCTTGAGGTATCTGCATTTGCTGTCTAGGTACCATGGGAACCTGCTGCTGTATTGATTGCAATTGAGTTCATTGTGCACGTGGCACCTGCATTTGCTGTACCGGTAAGAAATTCTGTCCTCGATTCTGAACGTTAGGAATAAATCCTTTCATTCTTGGTACTTTCACAGTTTGAAATGTACTAACATCACCTTGCTGAACACCACCATCCTGCACCATCAACGGACACTCCCGCTTCCAGTGTCCCACGTTTCTGCACAAATGACATGGCAACATCTTTTTCATTCCCTGCATGTCATTCTGAACAACCACAGTCCCTAAGTCCAGACTGCGCATCATGTCAATTCTACGTCCTCTACCCCTCACTTGAGGGTGAAACATAACAGCTCTCTGCTGCGGCGGCATAGGTGGTACTATAACTCCTTGCGCTCCTGTCTGAGCTGCTTTTATTTGCATCACCATCGCTTTCTCCTTCAACTGTTTCTGTTTTAATTCAATCTTGTCACTACAATATTTTGCATACTGCAATACCTCATCAATCGGCTTTGCCTGCCAGCAAATCAAATGACTCTTAATCATCTGCCCTACTTCTGGTCTCAAACCTTCGACAAACCTCAACATAAAATGCAACATGTCTTTCGGCTCAATTGCTTCCTTGCCACTGTACTCCTTAAATGCTTTTAACAATCTCTCATAATAAGTATGAATTGATTCTTTAGACTCTTGAACCGTTCTGTAATTCCTTTGCCAATCAATATTTTTAGGAGAAATTCTTGTCTTCAGGAACTCGATCACCTTATAATAATTTTTCATTACCTCAGGTGAAGGTGCAACCATGACCTTATCCCTTTCTGGTCCGCTTGTTGGCCAGTCTAATGCTCTCTTACACTCAACCCATAAGTCAGCTGGTATGACTATCTCCAATAATGTGTTCAAGTCTTCCCACAGACATTTAGAAAGTTTCATGAATCTCTCTGTTTGCTGGTACCACTCAACCGGCTTTTCTCTCAATTTTTGGTAATCATTTGTAAATGACAGTATATCACTCCTGTGCCATGGGACATAAACAAACTGTCCTCCTGGAATCTCTCTCATCGGAAGCATCTTTACTGATTCCCTTTCTCTTTGAATCTCCTCAGACTCTTCTTGTGAATCCTGCTTCAGTTTATCTTTTTTCTTTGTCCATCTACCTTCCCACTTCTCTAATGCTCCCCAAATCTGAGCGCTCTGAAGCAATTCCCTCAAATGTGCTTCATTCCTGCTGATCTCATGTGCTCAAAATCCTTTGCCTCGAAATCTTATCTGTAACTGCATTTCAAATGCTTCATTTTCTCAATCTCAATGTCATGTTTTTCTGCTAGCTCTGCCAATTTCTGATGTATTTTACTCACTTGTCTTGTAATCTTTGTGCACAAATATCTTGGCTCTTCCTCAGTGTAGGATTCCAATCGGTTCACACCCATTGTTCCCTCAACTAATTCAGTTGCTTCTATACTTAACCTTACACGATTTATTTGATCTTCACCCTTGGATGTATTTTGAGGAGTGTTTAGACTGTCTAACCATTCACTTAACTGCTGAGCTGACAATCCCAGTAATGAAGTGTTACACACATTTGGCACTAGTAACTGTTGCATCACTGCACCTGAAGCTTGCGGTGTCAAAAGTTTCCAACTATGACTCGCATTCGGGCCATTCACTGCATCTGGAATTGCTACAAGTGGACTAAGATCAATTAAAGGTCTAGATCCATTGAAAGTCTGTCCTGCAGGCAACATCATCTGCATAGGATCACTCACTCCCCTCCTCACAAGACTCTGTGACATTTCATTCTGTTCTCCTGCGTCTGATTTCTTCTGCGCAAATAAGGGTACCGCTGGCCAACAGTATTTGGTAGCAAATTTGCATCTGGAGCTGCCCTAACACTTGCACCCTGCGGGAATGTTACCCCCATTGCCTGGTTCATGAATGGTGTAATATCTGACTGTGTTACCGTCAGTGGTGTAAACTTCGGCAAATCCTGCGCCTGTGCTGAAGGCAATAACATTGGGGTCGGTTCTGTCTGAACTAACATTGGTTTTGGAAGCACTTGCTCCATTGGCACCATTACAAATACACAGCACTGATAGCAGCCATTGTCCCTGTTTCCAGCCTCCCCCCTTCAACCTCCTCCACCCAGTCCCAGTCCCCAGTACCTCAGCCTATCCCAAGCACACTATCAGACCAGCATGCACACACATCAACACACAAGAGTGGCTTAGGCAAACATAAGCACCACACATCCCACAGGCACTCACGCAAGCATCATACCCATGCACAAATACCAACATCCACTCCCACCACTGTGTCCCCCTCCTCCACGTCTCCCTCCTCCCTCCCAGTCTCATCTCCACTCACACCTGCATGCACTACATCCTCAGCCACTATCTCCATCATCACCACACACTGCTCATGTGCACTCACCACCCCCATTACCATTCACACATACCCAGTGTCCTCTCCCAGTGTGTCAGTGAGCCCTCCTCCCAAAGTACACAAACGCAGGCACATATCCACCCAACATCCATCCACCTCACAACACCCTCCAGCCCATGCACCTTCACCCAAATTCAGCAGACGTACACCTCCTACAACCACTACCTCTTCCTCCACTCCCAAATCCCCTCCATCTACCCATCCCAGTGTGTCTAAAAAAAAATTCCTGGCTAACATTGACCTCTTCCCTGCACCTCCCCCCCGTCCTTCCCCTAGGGCCAGGCTTTCCAGGTCCCAGCACCTCAGCCACCACATCCCCAGGCACAGTGGTGCCAGCAACTGCGGGGTCATGGAGTGCGCCAACCATCAGGACTGCTAGTGTTCCACGGAGCAAGGGCAAGGACATTCCGCCACCTGCCAAGGTTAAAGAGGTGCACACATCCCAGAGGGAGAAGCCGAAAACACCTGCCACCAAGGGGTCAGTGAAAACTAAAGGGGATAGTGGCAAGACAACTGCACCACAATCAAAGGTGGGGAAGGGCCAAAAACAGAAGGGCAGGTCAGGAGAGGGCATGGTGGCACAGACTGAGGGACCAGTGTCACACCTTCTGTCCACGTCCACACCAACCTGTACGGCGGAGAACACCACCACCTGCACCGCCACCAGCACCACTACCTGCATCGCCTCCGGCACATCTACAGCCCCTGTGACAGTCCCCAGCCTCTTCCCTGGTGGGCAGCCGTCCGAGGCTGCAGGAGACATCCTGCTTTCTCACTCAGCTGGTGCTGACACATGCTCCGCCGCCACAGACCCCGCCGCCAGAACTGCCGCCACAGACCCCGCCACTAGCACCGCCGCCACAGACCCCGCAGCCAGCACCACCGCAACAGACCCTGCAGCCAGCACCGCTGCCACAGACCCTGCAGCCAGCACCGCCGGCACAGATCCCGCCGCAAGCATCACCACGACTGACACCGTTGCAAGCACCGCCACGACTGACACCACCGCAAGCACCACCAGCAGCCCCGCGATGTCCTCAGACAGTGGCACCACCGCAGACATGGCTACCATCCCCAGTGGTCAGTCGTCCGAGGCTGGTGGTGAGTTCAAGGACCCAGGGCAGCTTCCATGACGCATCACTGTCATCATAGTTGTCACCTGCATATGGAATGCGAAGCCACAGCAGTGTGGGGTATGTCTCTGCCTCCATGGTGTATCATGCAACCTGTACCTCGGCAATCTCGTGGCACACACACCCAGCAGAGTGTATTGTTCCGGCCGCACTGCACGTGGAGCACTCTGGCACCATGCCCCCTCCAGAACCAGTGGAGAGATACATCCACTACCTCAGTCCTTGGCAGGATTAAGCACTCTGGGCACAAATCCCCATCCAGAACCAGTGGAGAGATACATCCACTACCTCAGTCCTTGGCAGGATGAAGCACTCTGGGCACAAAGCCCCCTCCAGAACCAGTGGAGAGATACATCCACTACCTCAGTCCTTGGCAGGATGAATCACTCTGGGCACAAAGCCCCCTCCAGAACCAGTGGAGACTGTTATCCACTTGAGAGACTGTGGCTTTGCACTCCCCAGGATACAGCAGTGGGCAAACCACCCACTGAAGAGACTTGAGAGACTGTGGCTTTGCACTCCCCAGGATACAGCAGTGGACAAACCACCCACTGGAGAGACTTGAGAGACTGTGGCTCGTACTCCCCAGGATAAAGCAGTGGGCAAACCACCCACTGGAGAGACTTGAGAGACTGTGGCTTTCAACTCCCCAGGATACAGCAGTGGGCAAACCACCCACTGGAGAGACTTGAGAGACTGTGGCTTTGCACTCCCTGGGATAAAGCAGTGGGCAAACCACCCACTGGAGAGACTTGAGAGACTGTGGCTTTGTACTCCCCGGGATAAAACAGTGGGCAAACCACCCACTGGAAAGACATGAGAGACTGTGGCTTTGCACTCCCTGGGATACAGCAGTGGGCAAACCACCCACTGGAAAGACTTGAGAGACTGTGGCTTTGCACTCCCCAGGATAAAGCAGTGGGCGAACCACCCACTGGAGAGACTTGAGAGGCTGTGGCTTAGCACTCCCCAGGACCAAACTGTGGGCATGGAGCCCCCTCATGGAGCAGTGGCGTTGTGCGTTCATCAGGCTGAGGTTCCCCCCCTCCCCCTGAGGTGCCTGTATATTTTCTATCCGATGCCCCTCCAGTGTTCTCTCCGTTTGGAGTCAGGTATCATGTGTGGGCCTCGCCCATGAATTTTTGGTCCAGTGGTCCACGGACAATGATTGGAGCACTATCCGGACTTGTGTATTTGGTGTACATAATTGTATATACTGGATTTAGAATTTTGATAATGATATTTCACATGATTACATTTGTTCAAAACAATTCCTTTTGTCCTTACGTTCTTCCAAGGGGCGGAGGGGTGTATATGTAATGTTGCAGCATGTATTTGTGTGTGTATGGTGTTGTGGGTGGGGGTGTTGTGTGTTGCGTGTGTGTGTCACTCTCTTTTCCTTCACCCCCTACCCCGTGTTGTAGGTCCAGTACTCACCGTGGTCGTCGCCGACGTCGTTGGAGCTCCTGATAGAAGAGCAGGAAGACCATCATTGGCAATATCTGCAATTCGGGTTCCATGGTGACCCGTGGGGTGTGGAAAGGTGCGTGTTCTCCCTTCTGTGTACTGTTTCCGCCATGTTTTTGTTTGCGTTGGTTCCGCCCAAGAAAAGGTGGCGGATAGGCCTGTTGTGATAGGGTGGGTGGTACATTGTCTTCCGCCTGTCTGTTGGCGGTGTCCGCCACGCTGTTTGTTTGTACCGTCGTGGCGGTCAGAGTGTTAAAGTGGCTGGCTATGTTGGCGGTTTCTGCCACGGTCGTAATCCCATTTTTTTCTCTGCCGGACTGTTTGCAGTATTACTGCTGCTTTAACATTGACGCCAGGATTGTAATGAGGGCCATTATCTCTTAAGGTGAACATATGCGACAAAGCAACACCATAAGCTATGAATATCAGCATTAATAATATAATTCAGCAATTAAGTTTGTCAGTCATTTGTCACCGTCATCGTCACCCCTAACAGTCTACCTAACCAAGATTAGCATTAGCATGGGGGTCTTCATGCGAAAACAATTTAGAGAAAACATTAATTTGGAAAAAATCTACCTAAGTGTGAATCTCTATAACAGTGCAGTTGGTACCTAGAAGAAAAGGCACAAAATCGTCAATCACATTATTATAGCTACCTATCCAGGATGGATCAGCAACAAGTCAGTCTTCGTCCTAAGGTCATCAGATAGTCAGCTACGGATCAGGCTCACAGAGTATGAGCCCAATATCAGTACCGAACAGCATCTCCTGACGTCATCAATTTTCTCCCCGCAGTTCTGATTCCTCACCCCTTGTTATGACTTTTTATTTGGGTCTCCCAGTCCACCCCCCTAATTGCTAATTGGTCAGTCGATCAGCAGATACGACTTTAAACTATAGTTTTTGTTTACTGAATCTACTAGTTTTAATAAACTTCAAATTGCACAAAACAGATTGGTTCTTCTTGCGATGCCCTCATCATCCAGTCCTTCAGGTATCAAAATTGTTGCATATGGCTCTCCAGTCAGTGCCTCTATTGCTCAAGTCCTGGGAAAGTACATTTAGCCTGCTCTACACGTGATTGTATCAAATTGTTCTCATCATCTCCTGCCCGCCGGTACATTGCAGAATGTTCTAGCTAAATATCTTGAACTTCGAACGGGTCAAGGCTGCAGCTACACCTGCAAGGCGTCCGGTTTCTCCATGTTTAGAGTGTGCAAGGCCCAGTGGAACTAGGCCTCCAGTTTAGCTAAATTAATAATACAAAACAGAGGTTATACGTCTCATTATGACATATTACTACATTTTTCTCATATATTTTCATTATTTTTCTCATTTTCAGTTGTTTTAGTTCACATGGTGATCATATCCCGAGGGCACATTTTTCAAACATGCATATTATTTTTCTACGATTAATTTCTCTATGCATTTTCACATCAGTAACAATGTCTAAATCATTAATAATTTTCTTAATTAGCATATCTGCTTCAACACCCTCCTGTAATCAGAACTTCTCTCAAACTATGTTTCTTCTTCCTCTTGTGCTGATTTTTCTTCCACTCCACTCGTAGACTGTTCACTCTCCTCTCAACTTTGCTCTTTTTCTTCTCCAGCTCCTCTCTTTCTTGCTCTTTACCTCAAATGTTGTTATCTGTTGGTGATCTCAACAGTTCCTCTTCCTGTTCTGTTGGGTTATTCACTTTCCTTGCAAGGCTGGCATGCACCCAATTTGTCAGACCTGCAAACTTGACAGCTGTCATTGTCACAAGGATGATTTGATAGGGCCCCTTCCACCGGTGCTCCAAACACAACTTCCTTACGTGCTTTCGTATGATAACCCAGTCACTGGCTCTCAAGTTGTGACCTTGTCCTTGAGATTGTTGAAGTGTTGTAGCTTCCACCTGATGAGAAAAAGATTGAACCACATCAGGCAAGCTTTTGCAATAATCTAGCACCATGTCATCTGTAATATTTACAAGTGCATTTGCAGGTATTGCTGGCAATTTCATTGCTCTTCCCGTCAAAATCTCTTGAGAATTCAAACCAGTCTTCTTGTCAGGAGTACTTCTAATCTACACTAGAACTAAAGGTAGAGCATCTAGCCATTTCAAATTTGTTGACGCACATACCTCTGCCAATTGGGACTTTAAAGTTCCATTCACCTGCTCTACAAGTCCTGAAGCTTCTGGGCGGTAATTACAGTGTAGCTTCTGCTGAATGTTTAAGGCTGAAAATAGTAATTTTATCTCCTCATTATTTAAGTTACTTCCTCTTTCTGATTCTAAAGAGACCAGGATACCAAAACATGGAATCAACACTCTCAAAAGTAACTTAGCTACTGTAAGGCTTTTATTTCTCCTTGAGGGATAAGCCTCGATCCAGTGAATAAAAATACACACAATCACCAACACATATTTCAAACCAGAACACGAAAGCATCTCACTAAAATTCATATGCATTCTGCTGAATGGACCTCCTGCCATGCCAATGTGACCCATGTTGACAACTGTTCCTTTGTCAACATTCATCTGCTGGCAAACAATGCATCCATGGCAAACCAGTTCAGCAACTTGCCTAAATTTCGGATTAAACCACAACTGTTTGAAACTCTTGTTCATTGCATCT